>NC_071354.1:150353141-151655641 GCF_943734655.1 Sabethes cyaneus
AAGCCACCTAGGTCCGTTACTTTTCGTACTAGTGATGAACAATCTTTCCACTTTCATCGTAGAAGCAAATATTCTGGTATACGCCGATGATGTCAAACTATTCTTACCAGTAAAGTCCACCAAAGAATGTTTTATCCTGCAACAAGATCTAGTTAACTTTGGCAGATTCTGTGCTGCCTGTGGGTTATCAGTAAATCCCAGGAAATGTTCTGTTTTGACGTTTACAAGAAGATCAGCGCCAATTGTATTTGATTATAGCTACGAAGAAACAGATATCCCGCGAGTGACAGTGGTACGAGACTTAGGAGTTATATTCGATGAAAAGCTCTCGTTCAACTGTCATATAAATAATTTGGTTAAAGAATGTTTGCAGATGTTTGCACTAGTGCGCCGATTTGGACGCGAACTTACCGATCCGCATGCTTTGCTAGCTATATTTATCGGCTTAGTCCAATCCAAGCTGGATTTTGCGAGTACCGTCTGGAGGCCGCAGTACTCTTATCAAATAAACCGTTTGGAAGGCATTCAGAAAAAATTCGTGAGATTTGCCCTAAGGAACTTAGTACGGAGCAACGACCCCCTCCCTCCATATGAGCAACTGTGTATGCTTGTCGATCTGGATACCGTGACCGCCAGACATAAAATAACGGATGTTGTCTTCTTTGTGAATGTATTGTCTGGTCGAGTAAGAAGCCAACTGTTAAGGGACAAATTAAGTTTCAATAGGAGTCCCGCTGTGCTTCGTCGACGCAGAACATTCGAGCCTCCTCTACGAAGCAGAAACTATACGCAGCATGAAGCGACATGCAGGTTCATGCACGAGTTTAACGGACTTCGAGAGATTATAACTTTGGATATGACACCGAATATGTTAAGACGAAGACTTAGTTTGTACTACAGAGGTCAATTATATAGTGTTTAGATTTTATGTTTTTATAATTATTTAAGTCGATGTTTAATTTATAACTAATTCAATTATTGCTTAAGGGCAAAAAGCCTACAAAAGCCAGAACAAATACAAATACATCGTATGTTCGGCAGGGGGTTTAGTCTGTTCGACCGCAATTGCTTATGAAGCCCATAGCACTGACGAACTGACATGACACATAGAAGAAAATCCTTTAAAACCATCGTCCTACACATTTTGCTTACACACTAGCACCCTCTGTTATGCATGTTGCGGAGTAGCTTGCATTTGCAGGGTTTTTACATTTGTATGGTTTTATACTGAAAACTCGAAGCAACACTCGAGGGCCGCGGTGTGGCCATGTTGCGAAACATGCTTTTTTGAAAAATAAGTGGTTTTTAAATGGACAATGGAGTTAACGCGAGTGTTTCGTCTGTTTGTCTGTGCCCATAGTAAGACTTTCGCTGATAATATGCCTCCGAATCTCACGGCTAGTGTCCGTCCCTAGTGTCCGGTGTTACCAGGGAGCCAAAGTAGGCAAATTCATCGACCACCTTAAACTCATCACCGTCGATCGTTACATTACTGCCCAAGCGGCGTCAGTCGATCTCGGTAACGCTGACCAGCATGTGCTTTGTTTTAGACGTATTTGCTTTGAGGCCAATCTTTTTTGCTTCTCGTTTTAGTTTGGTGCACTGTTGTTGAAAATCGTGCCCTGCGTGTTGATTTCCGCTCGGTTCATAACACCTTGTAGCGCTATATTGATGAGTAGGCATAAAACCATCGCCTTAACGAAGCCCTCTGTAGACTTGTTATAAACACTGTCCAGTGCGGCAGGGCTGCTACCCATCAAGATACGCACCGCAACGGGTGCTTTTAATAATAGAACACACTGTCACTGCTACATATTGGTACGCTCCCCAAGAACGCAACAATCCGAACGAGATGCTTTGTCTTCGGCTAAGCACCGATGAGCACGGTACCAGCGACGGCTGGCACAACTTTGTTCTTCGCTTTCTTTCTTTGTTATACGTTCAAGTTCAGTGTACGGGACAGAGTTGTTAAGAAATTCGGGCCCCGTGCTCTAGTACGATGCCGGCTGCCGGTTAGTAGGTATAGAATATCTTTGGTGTAGATAAATACACAGCACAGGTAGATAGCACAAAAGAAAAAACAAAAATTGAATAAGGTGCTCGGCTGTCGTTTCTTGACCCGGAGCCACCTGGAGCACGCCACACACATATAATACTGTACTAAACAGAAGAAATCGGCACTGAGGTGCGGTATCATATTTGTTCGAATGAGAGTTAGCGAAATGCACTGAAACCTGGTGCGTGTGACCTCTGAACGGAGGGGAATGTTTTTGCACGGTTAGCGGAGCGGTGCGTGCTTTCACAAGGCTGGCTTTCTGTGTGATTTAAATGAACTCGACAATCCACCCGAAATCCGAACACTGTACTGTGTACTATCAGTCATCCAAACATAGCACTGTGTACCACCAAACAGCTTGATGAGCTTCCTGGGGATGCTGTTCTCGTCCATGATTTTCCATAGCTTTTTTCGGTGAATGGTTTCATATGCGGCTTTGAAGTCAACGAACAAATGGCACGTGGAAACAGAGCCGTAGCGTGGCATTGTGGCACCCTTGGCGGAAATCCAATTTGACGCCCACTTGTTTCTCAAATCAGTGTTCCAGGTTTAACATTTTTTCATATTCGCCTTTTATCCAATACTTCGCTACACTCAACTATGTACTGAAAAAATGGACTAATTCACTAATTCCTATGGCGATGAAGCCTTTTATAAAAATGCTTTGCCGCCCTGCCAGGTGGCTTTACAGCGGTTCACCGGAGCCTTCGCGACGGCGGGTCACAAGATAGACATCGGTAGACTCTTCAACTCTTTTGTGGCCTTGGCGATCAGCTGCTTCTCTGTTTTGGCTACAAAATTATTAGAGTCAATGCTCCGTTTGAGCTTCGTCTAAAACATTTTCATTGGTAGCAGTTGGGGAACGTTGAGAGAGTTGATGGTCGTTTATCTTCAGCCGGTTTATCTCCATTAGTGATGTCTTGACATGTCCTGCGCTCATTATGACCGCGACATCTTGCTTCGCCGGAAAGATGTTTTTTTACCAACAACTTCAACCGTTCGCTGGGCGATTACATGCTCCTCAGGCACAGCCAGCATCGATTGACGATTCCGCATAAAAATGTCCATTTTCACAGAGTATTTCTTCGCTGTTTAGCCGGTTCCTCCGACCTCTCGGCCCAAGCGCGGAATGATAAGACCACCTGACTCTAGGTCTTCATCTTCAGCTTCTGCTGAACGTTAGGGCCGCGCAGCACTGTTGGGTGACCGGAACGAGGTTTCCGTTCAACGCTTTCGCCTTTCTCGTGGGGGAGGATTATGTAATTGCCAGATTGGCTCTATTTGGCGGATATGAAGCGCTTCACCGTGTCGAACTTCTTCGCTACGGGGTGGAGCTGGCAGTACGAACAAAGCATCGAGCGTATCTGTTTGCTTTACTGAAATGCAGGTCCTTTTTGCCTCCCCCACGGAGCTGCGTGAGTTTACTGTGAGTTATAACGGTTATAAATGGTGCAACGACAGGGTTAAACATGGCTTCAGTTTCAGAATCGAACAGGCAGTCAAGGTATAAGCAGCTTAGGATTAGCCGTTATAAGTAGAATGCTTAAACACATCCTCCCTCACGAAGTAATAGCTAACGGTGGTTCCAGGTGAAGAGGGGAGCTATTGGGGAATTGCAGAGCTGAAGAGTTTTTTAGTACGCAGACGCAAGTTAGCACCTTGTGAATCCTCACAACGTCGCAAAGATGTTGTCTTTAGAAAATTTTCTCAAACCTACTATAAAAAAGGGGCGGATAGGGATATGCTTTGCCTTACCATCCAGAAGAGAACGGAGTCGTTGAAAGGAACAGAATAGAAATTGAGAATGCCAGCCGAGCTGTGAATACACCAACGTTAGAGGAGCTGAAAAAGAGCTGAACAACGGCGAATCAGTTGGGAAGGATGGTAAATCCGACAGGTTTTAAACAGTTGTGAGCGAGTACCATGCAAGTAGTGGCTACCTAGTTAGCTGCGAAGTTTGTCGTATCAAAAACAGAAGGTCACGTTTCGAAAGCAGAATGCAGAACCTTAGCGTTGTATTGTTTAAGCGATCAACTATCAGCATCTGTGGGTCGAGCAGCACGTTGCTCGCAGTGTTCGGCCGTATGAAGTTTCGAGAACCTCTTTGAGTGTAGGTTATTGCAATCATTTCTGGGTGGCATCTAGCTTGCATGGGTACATATTTGCAGATATAATTTAAAGAATGAAACACGCCAGATTCCACTGACCTAGACATATAGTGAGAAAGCCGCATGAGCGACTACGAAAGGAATAATAAATACTTACCCAACAAACATTTTTGTTTAACAGTAGCTTGTTCGACTATTGTATAGCTAATACCAGTTGAATATGGGCTTGATAAGCTGTTATACAACAAAAATGTTCCTTGGGTAAATACGGTTCATACGGTATAATCTACTTTAGCAATACACACTGCAAGAATTTAGCCTAAAATTTAACGCAAATGTGAGTTTCACGAGGAAGAAGTCTTGCCTGGGTAAAGCAAAGCTCCTTAAATGTTGATTGCCTATCATCACCCCAGCTATTTTGTCGAAGCAACCGAGACATTTGATATCTCCTACCAGCCAACAAACGACGAACTATTTCTTCCCCTTCCGATGGCGCACGTTCTAACTGAGCTTTCTATTTAACATCGAAACGACAATTATTGACGACACTCGCAACGCAGCGCAACGTAAACTTACCTGCAAAGCCGTACTTTGATCTGAGAACTGACTGTTGAAGAATGTTGTTAGAATATTCATAATCTCGTTGCAAACATAATTCTCCAGTTGCCGGTTCGTGAAATTGCCTCCTTTCACCACGTTATTAATATCGATGAGGAACGATTTCTCAAACAAACACCACATATGGTTGGAGGAATAAATTTCCTTCACTTCCACTTCCGTATCAATATAGCAATGGCACAGAAAGTCTACGTATGCGACCTTAACCTCCGGAATACAATCCGGATGCGATATCATAGCCACAATATCATCCAATGCCAGCAAACTATTGCATTTGATTTCAGTATAAACATTCTTTCCCATAGTACAGCACGCCAGCAGTTTGACAAGCTCGATGTGATACATCAGAGGACTCGGATCACTCAGCTCGCCAGCACTGTACGTCCTCATTAGCTCGACAAAATAGTTAAACGAAGATTTATCGTTGTAAAATATCAACACATCCTCTCCGGCGTTCACCAATTCCTGCATCACCATGTCTTGGCACTTGCGAATAAACTGGTTTTCCGCTTTAATGATCGTTTGCAGGAACTTTAGGTACTCCACGTGTCGTCCGTGGATTTCGATGCAGTGAACAAAATGTTGTACCACCTTATCGCTCACTTCGTTGCACAAATTTAGATTGTCTTTGAAGATGGCACATACAGTTTCGGCTTCAAGTATCTAAAAAATCCGAAAATAAATTATCGGTTGAGATCTGTCGGAGATGTTGGGAATACTTACGCCAGGGTTAAGGAACAAATCAAGCTGTTTGTGGAGTAAAATTTGATTCTGCTGATTGCCAAGGCAGAAGTTTTGAAGAAACTCATGGGCCAGTCGCATTAGCTCATTCATCCGGTAATCGTCCTTTTCATCATAAGGAATTTGGAGCAGATCCAAAACAACAGTGTGTACCCCAACATTACGCAGCAACCGCTGTTCATGCTTTCTAGGTTTAGTCACATCACCGGGACCTATAACAAAGAAAAACTCTGTATTTTCAATAAGTCGAGAAGTACCTCGTATTTCTACCCGAAGTAATGCACAACTTATTCATCCGGATCAAAATCTGCTGAATCTTCTTGTACTCCATCGACTGTTCCGCATTCAGCTCTGGTCCTTGATCAAAGTTAAGCTGAGATTCATTTTTGACAAGCAGCGGTTTTGGTTTTGCACCTGTTGAACCACCATCGCCCTTCTCCTGTTTCGATCCTTCACCAGCATCCCCGCCAGACTCGCCACCCGCTTGCTGCAGCTCATCCGATTGTTTCGATTTGTAGACCCACAGCTCTGACTTTTCAACACTTTGCCGTAGAACGTCCAAATCCGATTTGATTTGTTTGTACGATTCGACGTCACTGTCTGATACCAGCAGCTGTACTTGTCGGAATGCATGCAATACCTCATGCCGTTGACTGAAGTGTCGAAACAGAAGATGCAAAGCCCCGGACACTAGTGACGGATATTCGTGCATGATCAAGTGTAATAGAACGCGTAAAAACGTTCGCCCGCCCTGACCGTCTAGGTCCAGCGGATTGTAGGTGTCCTCATTGCACCCGAAAATTCCCTCCGCTTGGGTTCCGATCGATTCAAGATCTATATTCTTTTGTTTCAAGTTGATGTTTTCCGGCGTGGGCGGACCTAAATTAGTCTCGGGTTTTTGTTCCGATTTTGGTTCCCCATTCACGGTGTTGTTTGAGGGTTGCTGAGATTCACCGGACTCGGATTCTAGGGTTGTTTCCGCGGTAGAAGTTGATGTGATTGAAGTAGTTTCTGGATTAGAATCCGCATTTGTGCCATCGGTTGGTGTGATGACGGACGGAACCGGCGGTACGACTGAACGAGTGGAAGCATTCGTCGGCGTTTGTTGCTGCTGCGACTGTGGTTGCTGCATTTGGGCATTGGCCGTTTGCTCGTTTTCATCGAATTCTCTTTTGAAAATAGACAGCAAACAACTGATTCGATAATCCAGGCGAACATCCAGGATGAATTGAAGAATCTCGATGATTTTTAGTTTGGTATCCATAACGAGCGGGTATTCTCTCATGTAGTGGGAGACCGACTTCCGTTGCTGAATGTTGGGAGACACGATGGCAGTTGATATTGGGCCGAGTGTAAGGGAAGTCATAACTGCTCCCATGTCGCCGATGCGTCGCAAAACGCCACCTTCCGCTGTAGGACGAAAAATCAAGCATAGACTTTAGTTAAAATCGGAAAATATTGATATCAGAAGGGATTTATTAAAAAAAGGATTATCCTGAGTCATGGCTGGTTTAGGAGTCAGCCAGATATCGTTATTGGGATTGTTTAAAACCTTCCGAACGAGTCTTACCTTCAGATGGCGGAGCATTCAGTTTCCCCATTAAAGTACGCAATATCAAACGACGGTTTTCTATAGCGTTTCGACAGCGTAAATGATTGTAAATTGTATGAAAAAAATTAAATCGAAAAATTTGAGAATGTAGCGGAAGTAACTTTTGGCCCGTTTTAGCTTTTACCTACACATTATTTAGGGAGAGTGTTCCATGCGTTTTCGTCGAAAGATTACGTGGTATGTAAAAATATTGAAGTACTTGGAGGAGACAGTTAAACCAATGCAGCGGATCAAGTTCAGATAAAATTTGGTGATCGGAATGAAGTGTTAGTGAGAGAGGTGATTTTTAAAGTTATACCGTTCTGATTCAAACTTCGAACACTTAACTTAACACTTAAGTTATGCTGAAACTTTGTTCGAAGAAAAATGCTCGACATTTTGTTATTTTACCCTCTCAAATGGTTTAACAGCATGACAATTCAATCATGTTTTCGGGAAAATGTTCAAAATGGAGATAAAATATAGTTTTACATTAAAAACCATAAAAAGCTACAGTTTGGTTTTGATTCAAACTTCGAACACTTTCATGGTCGACATTCGAAGGTCGAATTTTTCTGTCTCAGATATCGAAGACTAGTATTATTTTGATAAATATTAATGTTTTTAGTGCTACTCAACTTAAATGAGTGAAATTATATCCTTTTTCTAAACACTGTCTTTTTAAATCCACCCAATAGTGTGATTTAAATTTTTCACATAACAATTAGTTACAATCTGCACTTCTGTAGTTAATTGCTAATATTTTCGATCTGCATGTAACACATCTTATGCAAATTGACTTTTTACAGCTTTAAAATCAAGACAATTCATTTTCCGGAAGGAAAAACGGGAAAAATCTAAGATTATTCGTGGCTCACTCCTCAAAACGTGATTCAAACTTCGAACACTTTAATTTATCAAGTATCTTTGAAATAATGCATGAAATATTGTATTTTATGTATTGTATTTATCTAATAATCGCGAAATAGGAAGGTAAACGTTCTAAAACTGGTCAAATAATGCAAACGAAAAAACAGCTACTTTTATACGAAACGCTAAGAGTTAACGACCCAAGTTAAAATCTGAGTTCTCACTTTTTACCAGCGCCTTCTGATTTCTTATAAGAAGCCCTACAGTTCAATGTCATACATCACCGGATAGAGGACATTCTAACGAACACGGTGATGTAGAACAAGCATAATATTTTATCAAATTAACGATACTAACCAGCATTTTAATCCGAAGTTTTCAAAGTGTGAGACTGTTCTAAGTTTGAATTCGAACGGTATAAAATTTTATTTTACGGTTGTCATAGATGCAATTTCAAACCAAGCGAATCTCTAGTCCTTTAAATCAATTTTTAATACAGGATATCATGAATTTGTCTCTTAATAATAGTATTAATCAATCGTTAAATTGAGAGTGTTTAGAGAATTTCAACATGCAAGAATTAGTCGAATTAAGAGTTTGCTTAAAATTTTTCGTTGCCATCAACTTAACAAAGATATTATAGAAGAAATTGTGACCAGTGATGAAGCCCATTCCTCCAATGCCACGTTACTGTCAAGCTCGCTATCGATCCATGTTCATCGCCTTTTTTTGTTCCAAAAGCAAGCCTTGGATTTGGCTGATATGAGGTTTCAATAAGACGGCACTATTTGTCACACAGCAAACGAAACATCTAGTAGGCGTGTTTGGTGAGTAGTTAATCGCTCGTTTTGGAAGAGTAAATTGGCCGCCTATTACGGGTGATTGGAAGGGCTGGTACCGAATGGCCGAAACACAAATGGCCGAATCACGAATGGCCGAAATCCAAATGGCCGAATTTCAATAACAGTCACAGAAGGCCGAATCACGAATGGCCGAATCACGAAAGACCGAATCACGAAAGGCCGAATCACGAATGGCCGAATCACGAATGGCCGAATCACGAAAGGCCGAAATTTTTCGGAATGCCTACATAACTACTCAATAAAAAACCATGAATTGGCAATTAGTTAACAAATAACTTTAATCACACAAAAAACAAACTACTACTATTGAACAAACAAAACATGCTTTACGAACGCTGTTTAGCGCTTAATAAAAGCGCAACTGCGTCAACAAAATTTTTGCTGCTCATTTTGTGAGCATTAACACATTTCGAGTAGATTTTTTCGTCTATTTCTCGGCGCGAATTTGGAACATCCCCCTGAAAAAAATCTAAGGATGTTCCCCTGATCCTGGTCATTGACAGGTGATGGGAACCAACAATGGTTATCCATCGTTGATGCCATGCTTCCAAGCTGTTTGTGGTCCGCGGTAGCTTGTCAATGACAGGCTTAAAATTTGACCACAGAGTGGGGTGAAACAATGGCCTGTTGTTCCGGTTCCTCCCACTTATGTAAGTATTCTGAAAATATGTAAGGCAATTCTCCTAATCTTCAGGAATCGTTCCTTCCATCGCGTCGTACGCCTCCTGTATCCGATTTTGCGGCAGAAAAGACAAGGCCTAGAATTTTTATTACATTATAAAAACATCAAATAAAAGTGCTTTATCAACAAACCTGCAGCCGTTTTACCGCCATGAATATGTCTGTATTGTCGAGTAATATTGTTTTAGTTCGCGTATATTTAATTGTTTTATTATGTTTTGTGTGAAAAAAAAAGCATAAGAAGCATTCCGCTTCTGTTTGTTTTTTTTTTTTGAATAGTATCCCATCAATGGAAAGCATCGGTTTTCCTCTCTGCGACAATACAATTTTAACGACAAGTGCACTTTCTTCGTTGTTGAAGCCAGCAATATCGGATGAATCACCGGATACACTCTTTTTTCACGGGACAACTACCAACTACCGTGCGGAAAGCAAACCGTGTTCAACAACAATAGACACAACTGTTGGCTTTGCTATGTGCGGTCAACAAAGATGGATATGGCGGGATATTGAATGAAATGTTTCGGCCGCTTTAGTAATAGGGTAATAAACTTGTAGTTTACTGCATTTACTTCTTTATGAAAATCCATGACAGTAAGAATAAGATTACAATTATAATATAAGCATATATCTACGAAAGATAATTTTTATACTGGCTTTTACCTCATATTTCTTGATTATAAATACATCTTCATTATAAGGTGGGAGACGTATTTACCGTGTTAGTAGCAAATGTTTCCTAGATGATTCAGGGCGAGACGGCCGTAGGCCGCGAGTGTGCGCCGGTGACCCGCCGTCGGAAGCGCCGGCCACTGCGGGGGGGCAGCCCCCCCGCAGAAACCACTACTATTTAGGTGCATGCATTTTCCTAGGTTTACTGTCTATTAGGGATTATCCCTTAGTTAAGTCCGAACGAGCGGCAGCGAGAAAGGACAGCATGTACCCAACGTTTGCGCAGGTTGAAGGCTATGAATATTTTCGGTCGAATATGACATTCGGCCATTCGTGTTTCGGCCATTTGTGATTCGACCATTCGTGATTCGGCCTTTTGTGATTCGGCCATTCGTGATTCGGCCATTTGGTAAATTATGCCATTCGTTATTTCGGCCATTTGTGTTTCGGCCATTCGTGATTCGGCCATTTGTGTTTCGGCCATTCGTAGGTAATCCGATTGGAAACCCATAAGCTGTTTTTAGTAGAATTACAGATAGTCCCTGCGCAACAAATAAACCACCTGCAGCAATGTCCCAGATATGATATCTCGCATTACTTCTCGAAAGATTGAATCTCACGAGAGAGATTCTCTTCAATATCCCTCTCTTTTGATTATTACGGCGACATAAACGCATTTCAAAGCAAGATTTCTTAAGGATTAGTTAGCTAATGATACCAGCAACCGATTCATGCAACGCAGATCATTTAAGTACATTTGTGACTCGACAGAGCATTAAGAGAGGCAAAAAGTATATCTCATTATTATAGTGGACCTTTTGAAAAGTTACGCGAGAAATTACCTTCAAAAAGTAAAAAATTTAATTTAAATCTTAAGCCCAATATATTTCGTTTTGTTAATAAACGATGCCTTTGATTTGTAAACGTCTGGCTAATGCATAAAATTAATGCCTTGCGCATTTGTAGGCATAAAATAGACCTTACAGTGTTTCATAGTCCTTATCCAGCAACTCATATTCCTCTCTTCTAGCGGTACTAGCTTGCATACGGGTAACCAACCCTGGTGGAAACTTGATCTTATGCTAACTGGGAAGGAGGGTACTTTCGAGCTTCTGAGTGTCTGTTCTCCATGTTGAAAGCGACGCAAAATGGTGACTAAACTTTATATTAGTCGATCTCTCAGAGAGCGCTCGAGTGCTGTATTGAAAAGCTGCAATTTCGACGTCGAAGCGCTGCAGGAGGTGTGCCGAAACGGACCACCATTCAATGGTCAATTAGTCCTCGAGCGTGCAGGTTGAGAATTTAGCATCATCAATGTGCACGGCTGTTGACAAGGAATTCTACGTATTGTTTTAACTTAAATACGATCATTCAAGGCAGTGACATAAAGATCGCCAGCGGGAATTTTAACGCCCAGGTTGGTCAGAGTGAGGAATACAATTTGGTGATTGAGCAATTCGTGGTGATTGGAGCGTTTAGCATACAGTAGCAGATCAACATCCCGAGGCTTGGGCTTATTAATTTTGCCGCACCGCCTTCAAGAACAACTTCCAGCACATGCTTTTACGCAAGTGTACCTGGAGTAGGGCTTCTACTTATCCTTTTTTGTTGCAGTAGTTAACACCATCGTTCATCCAATTCCATACCGTCCATTTATTGGTGGAATACTGTAGTTAGTAGCATAGTTAGTACAGCCGGTACTTTGTGTAGTTATACCATCAATTGTACAATAAAACGAGTGTGTTCTGATCTTTTTTTACATCTTCGTTTCGATATGTGTGGACCAGCCCAGTTAGTTTTGAGGTACGATGCTAGTCTAGCCAGTAGGGATGCTATACCGGTTTTACCGGTATTACCGGGCTATTTTCCAAAATCGAATTACCGGTTTTTCCATGATCAGAAACCGGTATTTTCGGTTTTTTGCATGATCAAATAATAATTCAAGAAGCCTAAATCGCTGGTAAAACTTGTGAAGCGTGGGGTAAACTTAATTTCATGATTGAAGGTTCTACAAATAATAACTCAATTATGTAGTTCTAAAGGGAACATCCCGAAATACTTCACCGTTGCCAGCATAGAACCAGAGTGCCTCGTGTTTTTCAAGCAGTCGTCTCCATTCAACTCGTTCCACTCCTTGGGCTACTCGTCGCCAATTTCCCATTTGTCTCAGTAGTCGCAAATTTGATCGAGCCATCTTGCACGTTGAGCCCCTCTGTTCCTGGTGCCGATGGGGTCGTTGAAGAGAACTGTCTTCCGGCATCTTCGACGTGTCCATCCCACCATAGCCTATCGACTTTCGTCAGCTGCCTGCGCCTCTGCCATTCTCTGCTTTCAGTTTGTACTCTACCAAATATCATCTGTAACATCTTCCTGTCAAACACGACAAGGGCGCGTATTTCCACCGTGAGCGATGTCACAGTTTCAAGTCCGTAAAGAACTAGCGTTTAAATAAGGGTTTTGTACATTGTCTGCTTCGTACGGCGGCGTATGCTTCTTGATCGTAGCGTTTTGCGAAGAGCAAAGTAGGTCCAATTTCGTGCTTGTATGAATAATTAAGAATATTGCGTAATAGAAGAAATGTGCGATATCAGTGAAGCCGTTCAGAAAATCTGCAGTGAAAATACTCTGTTAACTCTAGAGAAACGTCAGAGCACAACACGCAAAAGAAATTCTTTCGGTTGCTAAGAGAAACTGGAATAGAAATAACTTTATGTTTAGTTAGAATAACCTGTTGGCAGGGCTGAGACAATTCTGCGGGCCTCAGTCATCGCTTCGATCGTTTCTGTCCGATCTGAGAAGCAACGATAAGCTTCACTTATGCGATGAGGAATATATGAAGAAAGAAGATTTTGTCGCAGTGCTAGAACCAGTCTGCTGCTGTCGAATTGCTGTACCGGAAAAATTGCAAACTTTACGAACTACGAACTCTAAAACTACTCTCGGAACACGTTTCAGGTACCGCACAACTGCTGTTCGAGTTACTGTTTCGGTAGAATTTTAGAGAGAGCTTGTATATTTAAATTCATTCGTTTTATAATTAACCGCACTATTCGGGATGACTGTATTATTCTTCAAGGCTTCAAGGATGTTCTGAAAACAAAACTCTGCAAGGTTTTATTATTTTAAAAGAAACCGAGTAGGCAGAGGAACCAAATCAACTGAACTTTCAGTTATAAATTATCATAAATGTCAGTATTCAGTAAACTCTTGAACAAGGGTTTTCCTAGACACATTTCTAATTTACCACTAGGAATTGTTCTTTCTTTCTCTGTGGACACCAAATGAAGATTCTCTGCCTTCGGAAGATTTTCATTAAAATTTGTTCTCGTTTAAAAGATGACACAGTAAACGCTCTTCGCATTGTTAAATATTATTATTTTAATGAACTAGCTCAATTAAAAAAATTGAGCACCATTGATTATGGAAAGATTCTCTTCAAATCATATAACTTTTAAATGCAGTTTTCAAATGTTAACTTTTACCAATTTTTTACCGGTTTTACCGGTATTGCATTTATCAATACCGGAAAACCGGTTTTCAAAATACTCCCCTTTATTGGCATCTCTACTAGCTAGTCGCCGTAGGGTAAAGTGGTGCAGAACGCACCGCTTAAGCAACATATTATTTTGCAGAGCAACGGCGTGTTTGTTCCACATTTTTCAACTTCTAGAAGACTTTGGGATCTTTTTTACACTTAATCCTGGTGAAATTTCCTAACAAAAACCAGTATTTCTTGTTATTTTTTGACGATTTTTGGCAAGAGTCAAAATCATTATGTGGCGCAAAACGCTAAAGCCCGTGGGTAATACGCACCAAGTTTGCCCAACTAGGCGTTAAACGCAACCAGCAGATTTACATATAATCACGTGTTGTATAAACTCCTAAAACTAGGCTGCCGAAATGGCGGAAGCATTCGTTTTAGCGTTTGTTGCATACGCTTGTTTGCCGGGATATAATGGGTTCATATCTCAACATAATTGGCAATAAAATTTAATCATCTATTTTTCTCCATCTGATGTGTGATGAACTATTGTAAGTTAAACAATGTACAATTAGGTTTAAGGCAAATTCTAAGTCCTATACAATACATAATATTGCTACATTTTTAATAAATAATCCGAAACAAAAGATGTACTGCAAATTAAAAATATTTTATAACTGTTCGATCCCGCTGTGATGCATTCTACCCCTGTTTTGTATTTTGAAGTTTTTTGCAATTAATGTGAAAAACATGCCTAGTTAATGCCGTTTTTGTGATGAATAATCGAGTATGACAGTATATCAATTAGATAGACTGTGTTTATTATGAAATTTGCATGCCGACTAGTGGTAAAAGCTTAAGAGAAAACCGTAATTTCTTACATGTGGAATGAGATCGCGGATAATCGCTTGATTTAATTGGATGTGGCTATGTTTGATGCTTTTACATGGTACACAATTATGAATTAGCTTGTTTCACACCAACATAAAATGCGCATTCATAATTTTACCAAATAGTTTCCGCGTTTTTAAACAATTAATAGCGTGGGCCATTCCACCATCCGCCACGTATAATTGCTCATTCCGACCCCACAATTAATTTCCCAAAGTTTTGTATGGATTGAAAAATTCCCCTTGCAGTGACAATTGTCCTTACCATGTGCCAGTGCTTAGAAATCTCATATTGTGTATAAATTGAATATGACTACGCGACGAGTAACCAATTGTATACGCCTTTTTTACTGTTTCTAGTACAGATGAAATAAACTCAGCATTGCAAACCTGAAATCAACGTAATCACTTGCGTTCTCTACATTCATTCATTCTCGACAATAGTGAATGAAATCAAATTTATTCATTTTGAACTGCCTACAACGGCAAACGAAATTAGAATAAACGTGCACATTACTCCAAATTTTTAATTAATTTGCTTCAGCAAGCTTTTGGTTGATATTTACAAGGTAGTTTAAAAAACAAAACTTTGAGAACTTAAATACCGGTCAAGAGCTAGAAAATTGACTGACTGGTTAGTCGTGCATTCATTCAGCACTGCAATTGAATGAATGAATTATTTGGAAAGGTAGAAAACTGAGAAAGACAAATATTGTGAGCAGTTCAGTACTCATGTTCATGAGCTAACAGATAGAAAAATACTATCAGGGGTAAAACCGTATGCGCTGAATGCGTTTTATATTCGCCTTCATGAAGGGCTGTCAATTTTTTCGAGCATTGCTATGTGCTTCACAAGCAATTACGGTCGAATAGGCTAAAGTCATGTATAAAGCGCTCATTAGACCTTTAGATCTTGTCTATGGACAGGCGCTCATATGATCATCTCTACGGACATGAAACGTGAACAATACTCGAGAAGGACCTGTGAGCGTACGAAGGTTTTAAACGTACTTGATTTATATTTATATTTACGACCTTTGTTTTCGTATCTTGTAAATCTTACACAAATAATGCGACCGAACTAACCAAAAACACCGCGCAACAACAGCGCTTACTTGTGGACGGCCTTACGCATATGGGCGAGAATGTTGGACAGTTCCTCACGCACCCTCTTGGCGCGGATGTGCGTACCGAGGCGACGCTTCAGGAATTTAAGCGCACGCTTATCCTTCGACACCTTCAGCAATTCCATACCGCGCTTCTCGTACGGTGCATGACCGACAACCTCACGTACCAGATCGCTGACGAATTTGGTGTGCTTGGTCTGAATTCCCTTAGTGCGAGGCGGGCGGATTCCTTTGACCTTGCGATCTCCACGGTACTGCAGTTGCTTTATCTTGGTGGTTTTGTGGCCCTTATTGAGACCAACGCAGATTTCGTATCGCGGAGCCATGATCCCCTGATTGTAAATGACAGCCGGAAAGGAATGTTGAAAATATTGCCCAGCGAAGTACTAGATTAGCGTACCGGAAACAAAGATCGCGGGACTAATGCTAATAAAAACGATACTCGGTGGCATACCGACGAAAGGAATATAGATGCTGATGAATGTACCCATGAACTCACCTAACCCTACGGCGAATTCAGCATTTAAAAGGTGGCTAAAGCTGGTTGTTTCGATTTATTGACCAAAGAGCGGATTCAATCGATTCAGTTCTGAAAGTTTTTGGCACTACCCTTTTCGATTTTATTCAAACCAAGGTCTGTCAAGAGAGGTTTTCTGACTTTCAAATTTGTTCATTACCCCTGCTGGGTGTCACCCATGCCGTTCACCTTGAATAAAACTTTGTTTTACAGGCTTCATCTTAAATTGTGCTGTGTTGTGTAGTCCTATAACAAGGACTTATATGTAGGTACCTCTTGAAATCTTTTTTTAGCATTTCTTTATCTTTGTTTCATTTAATTATGCTCCGAATTTGATATAAAACGTAACGCACTCTTCTCTCGATTCTAGAGAAGGCTAGGTTCAAGATATCCACTTGGACTCTAAGAAACAAAGAAAGATTGGGAAAAAATCAGTATTTTTGGATTCGAATCTAATGTTCTAACCTCTCCGGAAGGACAAAGTTATGTAAAAACTGCAAACATCCCCCCCCCCACCACCAACAGTCTCTGCGTTTGCATTTTTTCAGCGTACCGTTGCGGGACATAGGGACAAAATTAAGAATACATCTCTGCGATTTTTTCTTAGTTGATCTGAGACAAAACTTTCCTGAAAATTTTAGCTTTTTAGCTTTGCAGGAAAAAGTATGGGGCATAATGTAGAAAAAGAAATTTATTATATAGATTTAAAAAATAAACTTGAAAGCAAATTTAAAAATAGTTTTGTTTTTTTCTGGACAGCTTAAAAAATCATTTCGAATCGTTAAATAAATCTTGTTGAATCTTGCATTTGGGAAATTTGAGTTTAAAGAAAGTGCATCAATATTTTCAGGACGCTTTAAAGAGTCACAGGCGAGTTTTACTGATGAAGACGCTAGAACGACTATCCGCATTTGCGCTTCGCTAGTAGCTGAAGGAAGATAGAAAGACAGACAACTAGTAATACAATAAACCAGAAAAACTATTTTGTGAAACTATCAAAAACGAGTCAAGCGAGGAATTGAAAAAAAGAACTACATCTAGCAAATGAACATTCACCGGAAACCGTACAATCAGCTTCCGCCTACGCTCCGGGAAAATGGACAATGTGACCATCATGGGCGATGTTTTATTTCCGCCGCACTTACCGCTGGTCGCCTCCGCGAGACTGTCGGAGCGATCCTTTGCCTTGCTAGCTTCCACAGCGGCTAACACTGCCACCGTCGAAGCCGAGCGGTTCAATTTCTTCGGCATTAATTCATTAGTACCAGTACTTTCCTTTCGTGGTTGCAGTTCCTCCTCGTTAGCTGCTGTTCCCGGTTATGAGTTTTATGTAGGTGAGCATGAGAGAATACGATGTGGTAACGTTTAAGTCACAGAAGCGAACGAACAGCAAATTAAATTGAACATTATCGGACGAAGACAAAAAACTAAACAAGAAGCCATTCGAATTCAACCTATACTGCACATTCGCTCACGGAAAAAGCGTTTAAATGCCAATCATCTAAATCAAACCATAATCAATCTCTACCGTTTTGGCAAGGATGAAGGAGAATATTGAAAAGCGATTTATAAGTACTTACAGTCAATGTGTCCTGTTGGCAAACCACGGCGGTCTGTTTCGCTGTTGGACACACAATCCAAAATATTCAGCAGCGTTTTTGTTAGCCGCAGTAAATCGCTGAAGCTATAGAATCCGAAATAAATTAAATCGCGTGCAAGTTTAACAACCTCGAATGTCAACTTGTTCTGGTCCTGGTCAGCGAACCACATTTTCGAAACCACATTGTTGCACAGGTAGTCTTCGACGAAGGCAATGGTTTTATTGAAGCGAGCCCTGACGGCTTTCTTATTGCTGTCCGGTTGTTTCTCCACGTCGTAGCTACACAAGCAAGGAAAAAGGAAATTGCAATAAATGGTTTAATTCTAATCGTGTCGAACCTACTCGTTGATTGACATAACGGATGGAATTTCCGACCAAAGGCGGGCATATTTGACTGGCGTTACCGGTTCCTGTGGGTCACGGTCGACGTGAAGATGCAACATCAGCCGACAGAACGAGGCTCGCAAATCGTACGGGACCGTTTTGTCCGACATACACCGTAGTATGAGGTCAATGTCCAGGTGGGGGGACAGATTATTCAGTGCTAGATACTGCCGGTTTAGACACATGTTGGAGAAAAGATTCAGCTGGTGGCGGTAGTAGTCCAGGATGGCAATGTCGGTGGTGCGACCAATCTTCAACCCCTGGGCAAGACGACTCATGGATTTTGATTGCTGTGCAAATGACACAATGTGTAATTAATAATTGAACGCAATAACGCATTACTGGGAATAAACTAGGTCAGCGTTTATGTATGAAAGAAAAAAATGACGTTAAGCGAATATGTACGTTGTAAAATATTCTGTTTTGCTCGAATGCAAAATATTTAAATTTTTGATAATGTATTTCATTTTTGCCAGCTGTCTTTTTACTCACCGTTCGATTCTGCCACATCAATACGACTTCATAGCGTTTTTTGTCATCCAGTTTTTTCATGGGACTTCCTCCGTTGGTCAATCCAGTAGTGTTGTTCTTCTCACGTTCCGCTTCCGTCTCGGAGGATTCATCCACTTCTCGAATCTCCGTGAACTGATGGTTGCCTCGCTCCAAATCATTTAAATACCCTAACCGTTCATCGTCTACTTCCCGTAGGAATGTTTCAATCAGTATGTCTGCATTTTTGGAACTCAGGACACTTTTGCAAATTAGTTCCTGTGTTACTGCGATGGCTTTCTTGTTAGATACGCACAGATCGGAGAGGTAGTCTAGGAACCGCGACTGCCAGTTGTTCATGTTTTTGCGAACCAATCCAACGAAGGTTTCAATTTCCGCAGCTGTTATGTGTTTCTCCAGTAATTTGCGATTGTTGTGGAGCAGAGCAGTGATAGTGTCCTCCGCAAGGATGTCGTAGCCAATTTGCTTCTGCATCAAACCGAAGTGTTTGGCAATGTATTCTTGATTCTTTCTGTAATCCGACTGACTGAGTTTCAATATTCGATAGCAAAGTCTAAAGATGTTTTTGAACGGTGTATTTTTGGGATCACTCAGTTCGTCGATTTTCAAAAATGGACCATCACTGTTTTTAGTTTCTTGAAAAGGACCTTGCAGAATCTTGAACAGTTGTTTTAGAATATACTGCTCTCGGAGCAACTTCTGCCGATCGCGGTTTGGATTGTTGATAGTTAAGTCCAAAGCATCGCTTTTATTCTGTTCATTCTCTTGACCAGCTATGAAGAAAACGATGTCTTGAAGAAGTGCGATCAATGAACGTCTTTCGTTTGGTGATATTGTTCCATTTTCTAACTTTGTACTCATGGCCAGAAGCAGCTTGCAAGCATCATTTGCAAAGTCCAAATCCCGCACCTCTACTGGAGACACAGGAATCAGCTGGAAAGCTTCCTTATCCTCTTTGATCGCTGAACAACCCACTTTGGACATTACCGGTTTATCTTCATCAACGTCGATGGGTGAAGATGTGGCATGCACCCATGTGTTCGAGCAGAGGTGCCGCATCCGCACGTAACTGTTTTGAGGTACCAGCCCCTCCGGTCGTGTAATTGTCGTGGAATCGAGCTCAAACACAGAGGCAATGTCCGTGGAATGTGGTACGGAGACCAATCGGAAAGAGTCGCCCTGCGGATGACTAGAGTTGCTGGACTTCTCCGTACGAGAAATGTCATCATCTATTTCAGCTGCCAGATAGTAGCCGGTTGCTAAATGTTTGAAACGGAACAACGAGTTCCAATGGCCAGCGCCTCCACGACATGAGTCATGCTGGACGACTTCGATTTCCCAAAGAGCTTTACTGCTGGTGGCTGCCGTAGCGCTTGTTCTTCCCGTAGTCCGCAGGAAGACATGCTGTTGCTTTTTGTATTCGTCCATCGTCAAAAACTTCTCCTGCTCGGCGTGAAACAATCTTACTACATCGCCACCTTTCAAAACATCCTCTTGGTTCTCTCGATGTTCCATAAACAGCGTAATCTTCCATGACGTAGAGGAATTTAAGACATTCACCTCTTTACTACCGGGATTATCCAACAGCTCATAGTTGGCGGCTACATGAAGATTCTGCCGGTTTGCGTTAACTGGTTTTAGTATAACCTTATCGTTGACAACGACGTTATCGCCGGCGGAACGCAATTTGTAGAACGGCATAATATAGAACCACGAACCTTCGTTTCCGTTGGCGTCCAGATACACTCGCATCGCGTTCTTCTCCAGCAATGCCGGCAGTCTGATATTGACCGTAACATATTTGTTTGATTTGAGATGCAGAAGCTGAATAACGCTGCCATACTGGACCACCGTTCCGAGTAGTTTTTTGTTTTCGGAATCGTTCTGCTTTTTCTCGATCTCGGCGGCGTGCTGCATGGAAAGAGTGCAAAAAATTGCAACGATTAGCGAATTGGATACCGGTTTTTGGTGAAAAATAAATTAGCATTACCCAGCGTACATTAGTATGTTCCTCTGCTATATCAATAAAAAGCTTTAAAGCCTTAAAAATAAGAAAGAATTATCAACTAATAATACAGGAGAGAATTTAAGTGAGCGTGCCAGAAACAAATGAAAGTTAAAATAAAAAATTGTTAAAACGGTAACGAGTATAAAAGATGGGAACATAAGTCAGCAAAAGTAAAATAACATGTATTGCACTAAAGCATATGATGATAATGAGATAAGGTGAAGAATTAAGGCTAGTTTGCACTTTTTTGTATGTGAAACATGATGCAAAGTTGAAGCATAGTTAATGAGAGCAAACAGCGAATGTGTAACAGATTTAAAAAACATTAAAGTAATAGAGCAAACTATTTAATTGTGTGTGATGAACATAAGTTTAACACTTTTGCAGAAAAGACCATTCCGAAAAATACGCTTACATTTATTTTAATATGCTTAAATTATTCAACCAATTTTTGGTTGCGTTCAGTTGTTTATGTACAAATGGAAAAAAAGTGTCAATTTTTAACATTTTGCACGGAAGTTGGATATTAGGCCAGTTTACTTTACTTCCTCCATAAGGTTAACACGGGAAAAATAAAGCAAACTGTTTTATTCATACGGGATATTGTGAGGGCCTACGATCTGGCTCACTAAAATCATAAAAACGGGCAGAAGAAACGAAAGGCATTTTCCTTTCTAGTCAACCTCGCGGATGGATTCGTCAAATCTAATTTATTTCTTCATATTCATACGCCTAACGCTGAGGCATGATGGTGACAGCGGTAGGATTCACGTCATTTCTGACAATCGCATAGACTATCTTTCGAGATAAACAAACATATTGTATTGGTTTCTAGCAATGACAAGGTCATCTGTGGAGGCTAGAAGTTGGCCTCTTTTGCCGAAGATCGTTCCACTCGTTTCGATGCCCACTCGTCGGGTTACACGTGTATCATTTACGAGATTGGTTCATTTTACGCGTGTGTTTAACCCGGAATAATTGTTCTCGTACTCGCGTCTTTTACTCCTCACGATTATGGTCAACTCATTTCGTGCTTGTCGATACCTGACCAAATTCTCCCTCGTGGCAACGCTTCTCTCCATCCCTTGCTGCCATTCCCCGTCAAACCAGTCATCTCGTGCATTTGAGCATTGCGACGTCATTCAAGGCCGAACGTATCGGTAAAAATTTCGGTGGTGCGTACCGACCACAGAGGGGCCGGGCCGGACAAAAATGCCAAAATCGATTTTCGATTTTTATTGTTTTCATATTTTTTCTTAAATGTACTATCATTGAATATATATATGCCAGATTTTTAAGTAAATCGAGTAAAAACTAAAGTTTGTAGAATTTTTTGAAGATACCAAAATCAGTGAAATTTGTTGAAATTCGCAATGCGAAAACTTTACACCCTGTGATATTCAATTCGTTTTAGTTAGTTTAAAATATTGAACACCAGTCCATGCAAAGATGTGTTTTGATAGGAAATTTTCTTGGGAATACAATGGAATTTTTAGATTTCACAAAACATCATTGTTATAAAAGTTACAATATGAAATACACAAATACACGTTATTATTTGATTTTTAAACAGTGTTTCGGTCTGTAGGGCGCCATCTACTTAGGAGTGCATACTAGTGCATCGACCGCTCATGTTTCATTTTACAGGAAATTTTATCTAGTGTTCAAAAATCATAGTGGCATCTTGCGCCGTTCTGCGCCAAGGTCTCAAATTTGATGAATTCTGAACAGGGTTGGCACGATCACTTTGACTCAATTCATATTTATTTGACAGTACCGTCCCAATTACGCAAAATTTGAAGAAGTTGTGTATGTCGCATTTGTAAAGCTAGTTATTATCTACAATTTTGCTGAATAAAGCAGGGTTGTATCTTTTGTATTCACTGTGCTGCAATGCTGCTGCCCCGTTGGTTGGTAGTCAAGTGAACGCTCATTTGGTTACCAACGGGGTAGCAACCATATGGTACCGTAAATGCAAAAGATACAGTCTAGCTTTATTCAGCAAATTTGAAGATAATAACTAGCTCTACAAATGTCACATACATAACTTTTTCAGATTCTGCTTGATTGAGACGGTATTGTCAAATGAATGTGAATTGAATCAAAATGATTGTGCCATGCCCGATTTTTTATTATTTCTTAAATATCATTATCATCTTAAATATCTGAAATCGAATGTTGCTTCCATATTAGGTCATTACTTTTGTTATCCATCAATATCTTTCAAATTGCTACAAATTTTCAAGGGTCGCAAGAAATACTATAGCCATAAAAAACAGTTTTAATCTATTTCAAAACATACGTGAATATGAAATAATACTTCAGATTTAAACACAGTTATGTATTGGAAACATGAGCTTGCCCAATTTATTTTGATTTTAGTAGTTCAGTTTGTTGCAAAACACTAAGAATAGATAAAAGGTATTTGCAGAAAAATAAAGTATATGATTTACAGTATTAATATTTTTTTAATCAACCATAGACGTTCATATGATAATTTTAGAACATTTTAGATGCAAAAATCAGATTCAGCGACCCAAAATTACCCTTAGGTGGTATTTTCAGCATCTTTCGACAACTTTTTTATTTTTGTCCAGCTTTTGTATGGAGAGGAGCCACTGTGCGACGTTTACGGATTATTACAACGTTTGGTGTCATAAAAATTTTACCGAACGCTCGGTTGTCCAAATCTCGGCAAAATTTTGCTAACTTCGGTGCTTTTTTTTGTGTGTGTGTGATTTAAATTTACAATTTAAATCAAAAATTTAAATTTTAATAAATTTGCATTAACTGCTCTTCATATGAGTAATAGGTTATGGGCCCAGCGCGGCGATAAACTTGTCCACCACTCAGTGGAGACTAGAATTTTTGATAGATTAGGTCACTTAATCTTAGGGAGCATATGTCAATATTCTTTTTTAATGATTTCTTTATTAGAAATATACAAGAAAATACACTGGCAACATCATCAACAGTGTATGTACGCGGTATGAGTGTTGGTTGCTAGAGAGATGTTACATTAGCAACTTAGTTTATTACCTAGTAGTGATAAATTTATTACGTATTCTAAATAAAGAGAAAAAAACATTTGTTACCAGTTGCCTGATCGAATAAGATAAAAGTTAATTTTGCGAATTGAACCAATCAACCCAATTTAAATATATAATCTTGTACGATCGAAATTATCCAGTGTTTAGAATTAAAGAACGAGCCTGGCAACAGAAGATAGAAAAAAGTCCAGAGCTAGAGCAAATGAACAGAAATCTTGCACCTAAGCAGAGAAGATTCGAAGAAAAGACTAATCTGCATATTCTAGTATTCTGCATGCAATTGCAAACAAAACGGACAAAATCCGCGAGGCACAGCGGAAGATTGAAGTTCTTTTGTTGTGCAGTTGAGTAGAATTTGAAAATCTATTTTCTACACATGATAGGGTTCTAGGGAAAAAACCATGTGGTTTTAACAATGAATATTTCCTAAATCATTTGTAACTCAACATTTGTAGGACCAATGAGAAAAGCAGCGAGAGAAGAGTTGTTTTTCGAATTTATCTGAACGTAGCAAAAGAAGACGAGGTGCTGAACTTTTTTAAACGATTCAGTTAAGCATAATGCGCCACCCCCCCCCCCCCCCCCCCGTTACAAGAATGGCTTGTAAAGCAGCAAATTCGTCAGTTGAATATTCTGCCAGAGAGCTTTGTGATGACGAAACTTTATGTAAAGGGAAATATGGGAGGAAATAATAGGCTATGTATAAAGCCTTGGGCTGTAAAGGTCTTTAAGATGTTGTCATTCGGTTTTGGACCGATTCCGATACAACTGTGCCTCCTCCAAAGAATTCACTTACCCTATATTACCCAGGAACAAAAATCAGTGGAAATAAAACTCACAGCATGTAATAGCATCGCAATCAAACACTCTTCTCAGGTATCTCTCGAGTTGTGAACGAGTCCTAGCGTCCTAATCTTGAACCTATACGAGCTTGATGTCCTGAACGTAAAAAGTGTTCGTAATAAAGAGCAACCATCACTTGGTTATAACCGAACATTTCGAAATATTGAAATAATCTACATATTCGAAACTGAAGTCTTTTTATGAAAACAAGGTAGACGGAATATTCGTGCATACGACGAGACGCAGCTATTCTCAGAGTGAAGAAGTGCTTTCAATTGCTTAGTGAAAAGCGGAAAGCTGAGAAAATTTACAAGGCATAGAGAACGTTAATTAATTAATGAATTTTTATCCGCCTTTATTATTAACTAGCTAGCCACATGGTGTTTGAAAGACAAACACACTTCAAAGCAATCTGTCACAATGAATGGTGTTTGCGACTATTTTCCAAGCGGATCAGTTTTGTAAAATAAAACTCAGCTTTTGAAAAAAGGGTATGAAATGGGGAAGGCAACTAGGAAGAAGCGCCCAACATAGCTCTAGCCATCCCAAGCCCCTACCTAGCGCCTCCACGTGGCCATACCTGGAAATACTTCAATTTGTATAATTGAGTAGCCAAGCTAGGAGGTACGGGGTCGTGCGGTTTTCAGTTCCTAACCTTACAAATGTAGTTTTAGGCAACCATTAAACCACACGACTTTATTTTCAAGTATTATATGATTTAAACTAATATTTTTGGCAAACTAATCTATTTTCAGAGAGCGAAATAAGGCGCTATATCCTTGGCCAATTGCAGCCTGGCTTCTGGTCTAAATACCATTAGTTCATCCCTGAGGGTCCGGAGTATCACTTAACCTTTATTAGCAAAGATACTCCCAACGATTGTAAATAAATCATTATCTATGTGTACGGGAAGCGTTTGGTACGGGAGGTCTACGCTTTCTTCCTTCCCCTTGATTTCAAGGAGTTAAATGGAATTAGATATTTTTTCTGGTTCCACTTGATTCCTTGGAATTCTCTCTGCGGTACATGCTGCGCAGTTGGCCTGGCCGTTGACAAGAAAAATGATTGATTCAAGTAATCGTCATTTTCCAGGATGCCTTCAAGAATTGGCTGCGTTAGTGTGAGATTAGATTAGATTAGAGAAAACTCAGCTTTTGAAAAGAAGAGAAAACTTTTGAAGAAATTTTCCTCGATTTTATAATTTAACGTTTCCTAATCAGAAAGCTTTCTGGCAGAATACTCAACTGACGAATTTGATACTTTCCAAGCAGTTCTTATGTGCGTTTAAAAAAGTTTAGTTTAATTCTTTATTTATTTCTGTTTAACCGAAAGTTTTGAGTCTAATCACAAATATTTTAAGTTTTGAGCAAGTTCGTAAGCTAGTTAAAGTATGTCGTTCATCAACTAGCAAGCAGTTTTAGCCAAATTATCTAAAGGTGCTCACGCAAATCACGCAAAACTCTCCATAATGCGATATTTTAAGACATTCACATGTACTTAATCAAATCAATCACATGTAATTAATCAATCAAAAATTGGCTAACGAATTGTTGAACGTTTCAAAAATGTCAAGCTTTATCAAATTGTATATTTATTTGTAGTTTTACGCAACCACACGTTCGTGCTTCTAAATAGGCACAACCCTTTATACTTTTTGTTCCTAAAAATTAGCTTAGAAATGGAATAAAGATTCAAAGTAGTAGTAAAGTAGTGATAACTGGTTAGTTAAAGTTCAGTGTAAGTGTTATAGATGGTATTAATTATATTTAAGTGTTAACCATATTATCAAAAAGAACCCGTATAGGAACGGGACAGGTTTAGTGAAAGATTAGTCATCAGAATAAGGTAAATTATTAAATCACTATTGAACAATTCTAGCTCAGAACGTTGAAAAAGGCCAATTTTGACTCGACTACTTTTGATTGGAATGAAATTTTCTGGACGTTTTGGGTACCACGCAAGAACTCATTTTCCACTAAACTTGATTTTTTTCGTCAAGAATAACTTTGAAATGAGATTACTTTTTTTCAAAACATCGTATCTTGAAAACTACTTATTTAATCAAAATGGCGTCAAAGGAAAAGTTGTAGGAAATTAAGTGTATTTTTAGAAAAAAATTACACTGAAAGAAAAAACTTTTCAAAACTATGATAAAAATCATAAAATGTCAATTATCTCAAAAACATCCTCTCCGATTCACCTATTTTTTTGAGATAACTTAAATTATGCCCTAAAATCTGGTGAAGAGCCATCGATGGACACTCTTTGGGATTTTTTTTTAATTTTGAAATTATGCCCTAAAATCGATGGACACTTTTTCGGATTTTTTTTTAATTTTGAAATTAGGCAAATTTTTCAAAAACATCCAAATTTTATTTTTTTTGTAAAACTCACACAAAATTAAATTCTACGCATAATTTTGAACAAATTTTAAATTTGCAATAAACTTGAATTGCTCAATTACTTTTTTTAACTTTGAAACTTAATAATAACCGAATCGCATTAAGAGCTAGTTGCAAATTCTAACGAAACGAAACACTGGTTTTCAAGCCGAAAGCTATGTTTCCTTTGAGGGCAAGACAGAAGTAATCTATAGAAAGGAATTTAATAATAAACGGGTTTTTATTAGTATAGAAGAGAATTGCAAGCGACATGCTAATAAAATTATAGACCCAAACCTAAAATTACGTAAATGCTTGTTGATGATTGTTAGTTTAAAACTTTGATACCGCGAACAATAATTTATGTTATTCAACTGTAATTTCTACGGTCATTAGCGGAAACACCTTCTAGCGTCACATACGTTACGGAAACCACACAATGACTTGCAACGTAAATTAAATATACATGCAAAGTAGCTGCAAATTATGTTTAATATTATATTCAAATACTCATAACCACTAACGCGTGATTCAAATGAATCTTAGTTTGATGAACACTTACGTGCAGTCTCTTAAGCAAACTGGTATCCGTGTTGGCCGATGTGCTTTGTTTGGCAGCCTTCCAGAACTGCTTCTGGGCCGAGTACCGGTTCATGGGACATATCTTGATAAGACAATCTCGAAATTTCTCCGGTGGATCGTTTAGGTCCCCCGCGGCCGGACAAACAACCGTACGGTCGTCTACCAATCTGGAAGATGATTCGTCGTTTCGAAAACTATAAGCAAACTACCAAAAGCAACGCAACTTACCCGAGGGTGCTGAGAAAACCGCACACATTTCCCTCCGAGTACAAGGACACAATGTCCCCCAGATGGAGGAAGCTGACCGATCCCATCGAACTGTCTACCATTTTGGACGTGTGACACTATCGTTAATTTCAACACTTACGTACACACATACAGACAACAGAAATACGAAAAATCTAAACCTACATCACAAATTTTTCACTCACTATCAAAATCACATGCAGTATATTCTTCAAAGATGATTTAGTTCTCAATTTGGCTGGTCCAAGCGAACCGGCTTCAATGACCAAAATACAGAATTTCCAAATGGCATATCCTCAAGTGTGTTGAACGGTCAGCAGGCTGGCATCTGTAAATAAAGAGAGATGGAAGCAAAACTATTGTTAGTCATCGTTAACCGATATGGCTAAAAGAAATACAGAAATAAATCGAAAAGCGATAAAGTGAATCGTTCTGTATGCTCTAGACATACATATATGGTGGCAGGCCGGCAGATATTGGAAAATGATTTTCCGCTTCGAAATGACACAAAAGGCGCAATGAGAAGGTGCCGAAAGGCATCACTTCAACGGGTATAGCTATATTTAACCATTTTATCTGGAATACTTCTTATTTTCTCATTAGTTTATGTCACTAAATTGTTCAGCGATTATGCTTTTTTTTAACAAAAACATATGAAGTATCAAGTTAATCAAAATTTAATGACTTAATGACTTTGATGACGGATTACTGTTTATCACACTTATAAACATATGATACAATGCCTATAGTGCGTAACGCCATGAAATTCAACTTATCTAACGTAACGAGCAGAGTGCCACACTTCTAAGGACTGCTAGCTGGTTGTTTCAATGTGGGAGAAAATGGTATGATATGCCCTCCATTACGAATAAACGGGTATATCACAACTAGTTAGAAAGTTTCATATACCCGATCAAGCGTCATCCACTCGAACGCAGCAAGTATTCTGGTACCACCCAACACGGCATACAAAATCATCTTCAGCAACTTATTCCCCAGATTAAGATCCTCATTAGAAACCTTTACTGGCGAATTGTGGTTTTCAGGAGGAACGAAAAAATGGTGGCATATCCTCGATAAATTCCGGGAACTCAACTTGCATAGACTTCAAAACGGTGAACGATTCAGCTTAGCGGAATGATGTATGGCGAATTATATTTGAATAGGATTTACCTACGAGCGGATTAGGCTTATACATGACATCCTAGATCGTTCCACATCATAGCTGTTCAACATTATATTGGAAAGTGCTATTCGAAGACCTGCAGAGGACCAGTCTGCAACACGAAATATCATATATGCTGTAAGACGTCACAGACGATATCGATATCAAGGTGAGTTAAAATAGGTGATCTAGTTTTCACAGTTTGTAGAACAGGAGTGCGCGGAACGACTGGTTAGCAACCATCGACGTTGTTTATACATTCAACAGTTTCCGCTTTGAAAATTTCGGTGATCGTCAAGGGCAACCCAGAGGGGGTGAAAAACAAATTTGAACATCAGAAAACCTCTCTGGACTAACCTTGATCGATATTATCAATTTTAGCCGTAGAACTGTGAAAGAGACTTGAACCAAATATATTATATTAACAATATGGTTCACTTCGCAAAATCCCATATATATCCGAGGAGTCGCAAAAGTAACACCCTCTTGCGGACAAAAAGGCGACTAAAAGCTTTTTGTAATAAAAATTTTTAAGCGTGCAACCAATACATAAGAAAAGGTGCGGTAGACAGAATGTGCTATTTCTAACGCAATGACGTCATTTTTCTAGATCGTACCGTTAGGTATAAAAATCAATTGTACACATGTTACTATCCATACACTGAGAAAACTTTTCGTATAATTTCTATGTGTTTCACACATTAAACAGTTACCATTTATGTGTTTTCTAAATTTATTTTAAAAATTTGCACATACTATTCATATGCATATAATTTTCATGTACTTCTGGGCGGATTGTGTTTATATGTGGCACATAATAATCATAAGGATTTTCATATGGAAATTTTCCATTAGTTATGTGCGGATTATTTTGAGTGTACCATACTGGTTCCTTTGTTTACATAACAAATGACAGAATCCAGCAAAGATTCAGGTGTTGAAACGGCATGTTTGAAAGAAAATACTCCAAAATGTAAACAAAGATGCCACACCGGTTTCTGTCAATTGACGGCATAATGAATTGGTCTATTTCATGAATGCAAAAGCGATAGAGCTTTTTAATCGTGAATTGAAGATAGAACCAACAAAACGGCGAATGTCGCAAGCGTGAACAAATCGAGCGAGAGCTGCTTTTCTTAAGCTGGTCCCTCTCCCGTTTTGTTTACATTTGCGACTTTCGCCCTTTTGTTAATTCTATCTAGAATTGGCTAAACTCTATACTGAAAGTTGAGTTGTTTCCGATAGACGTGTCGAATTTACTGTGTACATTGGTAACCCTTTATGCCGCTATGGCGCTAGTAGTCGTGTCTCCAGGATTGTAGAAGAGTGAACTATATTGTTAATATATTATATTTGCTTGAACACAACTTAAGGAAGAAGTTTCGGGGTATGGGCTCAAAGTAAAGAGTCGGCTAGAGGCTGCAAATAGCAACTTCGTACAAAACTCGCACTCTAACGTATGTATTAACAATAAACTAATTTTGGATGGCGGTAAAAAGTTAAAATCAACGTCTATTAAACCTTCTACAATAAAGAGAAAAAAAAACCTTCTACAAGAATGCTTCACCGCCGTGCCGCACGACCTTACAGTAGTTGGTCAAATTCTTAGCGCTGTCCGATGAAAAGAACTATGTCGGCATATTTTTCATATCTTTCGTGGCCTTGGCGATCAGCTACTTCTCCGTTTTGACCACAAAATTATTGAAGTAGATTCTCCGTTTGAGGTTCGCCAAAAAAGTTCTATCGGTCGCAGCTGGAGGACGTTGGGAAAGTTGCCCAAGTAACCAGTGAGCACTTAAAGAAGCAGAAATCTAGCTTTTTATTAGCCTATGGTGCACACCATATCGTGCAGCATAGTTCAATATGCCTATAAAAAGCTGCTAGAAAGCCGGTTTTGGCGAAATATCCGGCTACATTAGTGCTTGGAGCTTTACAAAAGTCATAAAACGTAACGCCTGTTGCGTAACGGTAAAACGTCAAACATAAAAAAATGCGAAAAATATATTGTACATCCTTTTTTATCTTCCCTCTCTGTTATGCTTATATGGCGTACTTTGTTGACGTTTCAAGATTGCTTTTTGTTATTTTCTTTTTCGGTTAGAATTGAACCGCCAGCCAATCTGTCGATAGGAATAGGAATAGAGGAGTAGGGCAACGTCTTTACCAGTTGATCTGTAAACGGTAGTTGCGAGTCAGCTGCCAATAGCTCTACTTAAATTACCGAAATTCTTAACTCGTATTCACATATCTTCCATAAGTTGCGCTTTGGGAGAATTACCTACCTTTTATTTTCTTTTTATGTGATGGCATACATGTATAGAAATATTTCTTGCACATTATCCGTATGCATATGCCCTATAGATTCGTGTTGATGTTTATTTAATCGGCGGTGCAGGATTTTGCGTAAGACAAAAAGAGAGGGAAGCATTTTTTCTGTTATCACGCGTACGTTCGCAAGGAGATTTCCTGCAAGTGTGAGCAGTGTTCAAAATCTCTTTTGATGCCGGTAACGGCAATAAAGCTTGCTTAGAGCATCTAATCAGCTTTTCATAGTGCTTCAAGTAAATATTAATTCAGCATTGAGAATGCCATTTTAAAGCTGCTATGCTTTGACAATGCTGAATTATATCTGGCAGCATGTAACTTGCAAATTTAGAGCAGCTTTCAAGCTTAACTCAGTGCTTAGCGGATACCTGGGTGGCCGTCTTCAGCACAAAATTGATTTTTAGCCGACCCATCTCCTTCAGTGATAATAAAGCATATTGGGCTGACGCCAGGGCCAACCAAATGACCAGATACTTTTTTGCCTAATACTTCTTGATGAAGGCGGCCACTTCCGACACTTGGTGCTACCTTTCTCCCCGTTCACCGCAAGCTTTGAAGGAAAGAACAGAGGTTTGGTTAGCTACAGAAGAACCTTCTTCTGTACCTTGATATCGGGGATATATTTGACGTCATTATTTATCTCCTTGGTGGCGGAACGTAAGATACCCGGTCCCCTGCCGCTCGTTGCAGTCCAGTATCAAGTAGGTCATGAGATCCTTTATGGCCCCAACGTCACGCTTCGCCAGAGAGATGTTTTTAACAGCACTTTCAGTCGCTCCTTCTCATGACCGGCTTCGACTGACGCTCAAACGGTGAAAATGTTCATTCTCACCGTCAGGCCGGTTGGTCTAACCTCTCGGCGCGGAAGGCCGCCTTCCTCACGATTTTCCTCTTTAGCTTCTGTAGACTTTAAAGTCGCGTAGTTCTTTCAGGCGGCCGAAACCCAGCTTTCGATTGTCACTCTCGCCTTTCAGCAGGAGTTTACTTTTCATAATTTTCATTTCTATAGAAGGATGTTGTAAATGCCGGATCGACCATATCCAGTGGACACAAATTAACTCACGATATCCAACTTCTACGCTCCGATGTGGAGCAGGTAATACGAACAAAGCATCGAGCGTAGTTAATTGACTGTTTTCGTCATGGCTGCTGCAAATCAATTGATTACGCTATCAATTATTTTCAGTACACGACAGGTTTGCTACCGTCGAGGAATGCAGTGGTGGATTCATCACTAGGTAGCAGGGAACTCGCATGAGAAATCGCCGAATTCAGTCTATTCTTTCGCATACTTAAGGGTGTCCCACATCAAATTGCATCACGGAAAATCGCTGTAGAAAATTACCCATTGGGTACTTTTTCTTAAGTAGTTTAGAGTGAAATGTTTATTTTTATCACTGTCAGTTTTCAAAAATTGAGAAAAAAGGCGCCACCCGAAAAGCAACGTCGCGAATAGATTTTGCGCAAGCACCTGGAAAATCCTCAACTCTCTCATCGGGACGGGACGGATCATAATGGATGTTTTATTAGCGATCATGATCACAAGCGTCTCGTGAAAGCGTTTAAGCGGAATCTTTCGTTTAGAGAGCCAAGGACATCCGTTGTATATGTACAAAGTGATCAATTTGAATACATTCTCCAACGTATAAAGTGTAAAAGTCTTCAAATCGTGATGATGACGAAGTCTCATTGCCTCATCATGGACGATGAGACTTACGTCATGGTGGACGTTTGGCAGCTTTCGGAGCAACTGTGTTCACCGCCCAGCACAAGTTTGATGGCCCGGAGGAAGTGATTAAGCAGAAACTTCAAAGTTTGCCAAGAGATCTGCTCATGTGGCAAACGGAGTGCGCCGTTCGTGACCACCGGACTGTAAAAGGGCAGATCTACTTCAAGGAGTGTCTGCAGCAGCGTCTGTTTCCTCAACAAGAGGGTCATACGATCTTCTGGTCGAATCTAGCTTCGTGCCCATTGGCGTAGCTAGGAAATTCCCCTGGAGGGGGCCTAGGGGATGTCTTCAAAAAATTTTTTTCTTTTTTCTCTGGCTGTCATCGATAGCACAAGCTTTTGTAGGGAAATACCAGGCGAGCTTGATGAGGGTTCGCGCAATTACCAGAAACGTCGGGAGTACAGCCTGTCCGCACGTCACATCTTTATTGATTTCAAAGCAACATACGATACAGTCGATCGAGACCGGCTATGGCAGATAATGCACGAACACGGTTTTCCGAATAAACTGACGCAACTGTGCAGAGCTACATTGGAGAGAGTGTTGTGGTTCGTGTGCATCTCGAAGATACTTTCGAGTTACTTTGAGACGCGGCGAAAGTGGGACAAGGTGACGGCTTGTTTTGCATGCTATTCAACATCACACTTGAAGGGGTGATCCGACGAAATCGGAATCTAGGACGAGTGTTCTAAACATAAATGCGGCCAAAACCAAACACTCAAAGGAAACAAACGCGTGCCCCTCGCGGACGGAAACTGTTGATGACGACGAACTATAAGTGAAAGATGGGTTCGTGTATTTGGGATTACTGGTGCACACGGACAACAACACTAGTAAGGGGATCTAGTTACGCATTCAAGCGGGAAATTAGGCTTGCTTAACCCTTCGCAAAACGCTACGCATACGCAATGTTCGAGCGGAAGGTACTGCGGACGACATTTGGCGGAGTACAAACTGAAAGCGGAGAGCAACGGAGACGTATGAAAGTCAGTAGGCTACAGTGCGACGAAAACAGTTCTCTTTAACAACTTCACCAGCATCAGGAACAGAGAGGCTCAACGTGCAAGATGGCTCGACCACGTTGAAAGTGATTTGCGACTTTTGTGACTGGGAAATTTGCGACGAGTGGCCCAAGATGTAGTGACGGAGTCGGATGGAGACAAAATAGAGATGAACATTGAAACAGCATGAGCCGGAGTGGCTACTAAGCCACTGGCGATGACGACAACTACGCTTTTGTGATGCCTAGTGAAAAATAAAATATATACACAGCGGGAACATATACACTGAGTTTTTTCTCCGGTTTCCAATTCCAATGAGGAAAATTTCTGGACGGGGCCTGCAGAATTCTGGAGGGGGCCTGGTACCCCAGGCACCCCCTCTAGCTACGCCAATGTTCGTGCCACTATTTAAAGGAAGCCCTGGAGTGGGACGACGGCAACAGGATAATTTTCGTACCCGAAAACTGTAGTTAAGCGTAAGATGCAAGCATGCGATTATGATATTGAAGTTGAATGAAATAAATATGCCAAAAGCATACAAATGGTTTATATATGTTATGAAAAGGATCGGTCAACTAGTTAATTTTCTACAGCGTGATACAATTTGATGTGGGACACCCTTTAACAAAGCAAAGCCTTACGTATAACTGTTTTTAAGACATTACCCTTCTTTATCGACAAACTTCGTAGTCGGTTATTAGAGTACAGGACAATTATAGGGCTAGCGCGCGATCCTACTGGATCTAGCAGTACCACCCAGTCCAGATTCGAATATATGACGACTGGCTTGTTAGACTAGACCTATTCTCACAGTCACCTCACCTAACTCTGGCACCAAGGCGACTCTGCTCAAATCAAATGTGGCATGTAAGGGTAGGTGAGGGTGACTTTAAGAATAGGGCGTATGAGAGAAGTGAGGTGAGTGAGGTGACTGTGTCCAACTTCAGCGAATATTGAGTTTTATTCTGCGAGGCGAGTGACGTGAGAAGCCACATTTTGCTGCGCTGTCATTCGCATTTACTTCGGTGTTTTGCGAATCGAGTCACATGCCGCGAAAGATTCGTCTTAAGCGCCAATGTCATTGGATTCGATTCGAATTAGGCCGAAAGGAGCAAGTGTAACTCAAAATAATGTATAGAAAATTACGCATGTTTTGTGTTGTTCCACTTTTTGAGAAAGTGAGTCAAATTTTCTGAGCGTGTAGGCCGGTTCCATCTAATATTAGGGTTTCTCGTTAGTTTTGCATTTTAGTTTAGTGCGCTAGTTTAGGGAAAAAACGAAGTGGAGCATGTTGGCCAGGTGGGCCGGGGGATATTATACAATCTTCCGTTATCTTTGAGAGCGGTGATTGCCGCTTCTGTTGATATAAGCAATAAAAGCTGGCGGTCTTTGCAGACAGCAATTTAATCGAGTTATTAATTTTTTGTTCTATATGTGCGCGTTTGTAATTTAATTTAAATTTTGATTTTCATTAAAAATAACAATCTTCACAAAAATACAGGAGTAAGTTCTTGTTTGTGTACTTGTGAGTCACACTGTCACACTGCAGAAAACCCGCATGAAAATACTCTACTGAAAATGATAACGACATTTCAATGGTAATTGACCTGCTTATATTTTAGGAAAACAACTAGAGAAAGTAAAGCAAACAGCTAAATCTGTCGTTGATGGGATATTTTCTATCATACTGGGTACAGCTTTGTACAAAATATTATACAGGTGGTGGCACAGGTGATCGTTAATAATCTGACGCTCCTTTAAGATTCAAAACTAATACCTATAGCTACATATTCACTCCAATGAGTGTTTGAGAACAAAAACAGATAGTTGACGGTACACTACACACGCTAGCAGGTAGCGCAGTTCACGGAGACGATTACTGAATATAAATTCACTCATCACTGCACTGCACGCAAACATCACGTACTCAAACCATTTGAGAAACGATTGTTCTGAGGACAGCATCGTTTTCTAGTTGCAAATTGCAATATTTAGGCCGCTCGGAATAAGTTGTTGAGTGCATCAAGTTATAGCATCAAAAATAATAAACTGTAGTTCGAATATTCAGATATTCACGGTGATAATGTTACTTTAATTATATTATTCATGGTAAATTTTACAATTGAATCAACCGTGAATCGACGTAGCACACTGCCGCATACTTACGTTATGTGTCTGTTAATGTGGGAAAAATTAGCATCGCTCGAACGGTGATGCCGAGTAAACAATTGCATCATTAAAGTTGATTGATCGATCAGTCAAATATGTAGGGGATGCTGTCGCAGGGTGAGGAAATTCGATTATTTTTAAACGAGTGTGAATAAAACCCTAAACCTCACCCGATGTATATATAAGCCTATACTCATATTTAAGTCGATTCATTTGCTTTTGCGTATTTTTGAAACGTTCACCGAAATTACCGTAAATATTATGTTTTTCAAAAGTAATGTAAATACCTTTCCAAAGGTGTTTAAGACCCATAATTAAGACGATGTGATCAGTTCTTATGGACCAAATACAAAATCAGTCTCAAAATGTAGTATTTACCCCTATAAACTACGTACAGACGGTTGTTTAAGATCCTTGCCAGCGGCGGCGTGCCGGTTCAGGCGGAAAATTAACCGACGTGTTGGCTCTCGATCAACAATGCTTGATTGAGCAATCATGAGCAATTAAAGGTAAATCCCACAGCCGTATGTTGTCAGCAGAGCAATGAGATTATTAAAGTTGCAAAGTCCAGCAGCGACATTCGATCAATTTTCCAATCAGTTGCTTTTTCAACTGAAATCGTGAAAAGTGGAGACGCGTGGTCATTTAGGTGATCTGATGGATAACTTGGTGGGTTCAAGCTGGTTCAACCGTCTTCAATAAAAGGAACAACTTGAATTTTAAATATTTTTTAAATTAACAATACCTGATAAATCGAGCTTAACTAATGTTTTAGCAGTTAGATAATATTATTCGTTCAAGAACGTACAATAAAGGTACGATAAAAAATTACCAACTGATTATGTACCGTCGTTAATCGTACGTTTTCCGGCCATAACTCAAGAACAAAAAATTATGCTGTGAATCGTGAATCTGTAAACAATAAAATAATAAAATTTGGGCAAAAAATACAATGTTTGGTAAGTTAGATAATTTTTTGAAGCAGGTTAATGTTCAGCGAAATACAGTTTTGTCTACAGTTCAGATAGAACAAAAAACGCTATTATGAAATTTTTGTTATCAGCAAGAAAAAATATTTAAAAAATTCTGCCTTAGCTAGAACACAGCTTTTCTGATTTTTCTTTGGAGTTTCGCACCACCGCAGGAAGTTTTGAGAAAAGATTTTTCCAGATAATATTATTCCGGGATTGCTTGTAAATTTGCTTACATTTTTATAACTGCTAGACAAGTACTGGCTAGAGCTAGATGAAGTACTGCTAAATGGCTACGTCATTGATTTATTGCCCCCTGCTCCCACCCCAAAATTCCGCGCCTATCCCTTGACTTATTTTGGAATTTTGGATAGTAGTGGTTAAAGAGTGTTAAAAGGGAAGGTGTGATTTTTGGATAGTAGAGTGATTTATGCATTTTGGACAGGCGTTACGCGTATGCTATTTTGGACATAAGATGGTAATAAAGAACGGTTGAAATTTTTTAGATTCTTCTTCTTTTGTACACACTCGGGAGCTGCAAACTTTAAGGCAGCAACATAGTATTCCTATGTCAACATCATCCATCACAATGTAGAACAGTTTTGTGAGCCACTTCCTGTACGGTTTCCTTGCGCAAGTTGTGGCCACCGTGTTTTGTTTGTCATTTCGGTTCGGTGCATTCTGATCTTCGTACACTTGTTTTCTGCATAAAACAAATCGAAGATTTCGCCTTTCTTGCCGCATCACGTTGGGTTCACGCTTAAATTGGTTAACTACAGTCCGATCCTTCTTTGGATCTGCGGTGCAGTGTTTCCTACAGCTACAATCCTTCCACTTGGCAGTACTTTCTGCTGCTGAAAAGGAAACACGAGGCATACCTTTCGACCGCACGAATGACACTCCATGTGCTGCGGAACTTTTTTCAACAATAAACCGCTGGTTGGAAAATACAACAGGGTTACGGTTTCAGTTTTGCTTAAAACTCATGAGTTGACATGCAAAGTAAAAAAAATTACCCGCTGCAAACAATTTAATTCATATGACTTCATGGGTACTTATGTACTATTTTGTTGAAAAGCTTTGACGAAAATAGATTCGTAGGAATTCATGCTTTAAAATCTCTAAACAAATGTCTTCGTCGTCATCGTTAGAATAGAATCGGAGCGGCAAATGCTGTTTCAAGCAGTCGTCTCCATTCAACTTGATTTTGGGCCACTCGCCTTAAATTTTCAAGGCGTCTCAGCCCGAGCAGGAGCGAAGAGCAAAATAATACATAAACAATATCAAACTGTGTTATAATGGTATATTTTGTTATTGAATAGATATGGAGATACATTGATAACACATTTTGTTATTTAGTAGATATTTGAAACAGTGGTTGTAAGATGAGTATAATAACTGATTTTATTATCATGTCTTATTCGATATATTTCATACAATTTTTTTTATTGATTAAAGAAATTTTAGATTATAAATATTTTATAAAAGGATTTTTGAATATCTCATATACTACTGCATTTGTTATTTAGTACCTTAATAATCCTAAAATATGTTATTCTAAACTCTGAATACAGTCATGTTATTGCTTTGTTATTCAAATAACACAAGTAGTTATTCTTTTAGCCTTAAAGGAGTAAAATTTTGATATTATTTTTTGTTATTTTACCAACTATGTCAGCCAAAACAAGACCAAATTTTGATATGAGTTATTCGATTTCCAATAACACATTTTGATATTATTCGCTCCTGCTCGGGAAGACTACAGTTGTAAGATCAGGAACTGAAAGCCACACGACTTCGCACCTCCTAGTTTATACAAACTCATACTCGGATATTCGATTATTTCAATCGAGTACATGCTGCAAATATCGTAAACTGCTTCGTCAATCCCAGTAAATGAGTTATTTATTCATGTCGGCTTATTCATGTCATCGAGACATATTGAAATCCTGACTTTTCTTTTATAAACCCAATACGCGCGCGTGACTGTGATGTCATCGTAAGTTTATTGCATCGACAATGAGAATTATCCGTGAACGAGAACGAATTCGAAGGCCGCCGGCCCGAAACAACATGACATGTCCCATAAATTCGAATGCACGGAAACGAATGCAAAAACTTTTTTGAAATCCTCTTCATTCCAATAAGAATTAAATACAGATAGTGTGAAATAGCGCTTCAAGCGACTGCGTTCATACATGCACAAACTAACACATTCTTCTTGGTGAGATGTATTGTATTGCTCCAAATAAAACACTAGAACTCAGCACTATTTGCGTTGAAAAACACGATATTTGATTATAAATAGATAACAATGGTGCTTTTTACGTGATTACATTTGTATTTACTTAGCTTAGCTTAGGTAGACTGCCAGTAGTTGCACTCCGTGATTGGCCGAATCAGTAAGATTGCACAAAGAACCAATTGAGTGGTGCTTGGGAGTAGCATGACATTCTCATTGTGCAACTTCAACTGATTCAATTTGTATTTACATTTGTATTTACAGTACATTTGTATGTACAGTAGCAAAAAAGTTTATCCACTCTCCCTACCAATTTAAACTATTTTTTTTGTTTTTCTGGTAAAAATCAGGTTAATTTGATGAGTGTGAAAATATGGTTTTCATATCTTTTCTTGAGATTTTATGTGATGAATTATGAAAAAGGGTAAACAAATACACAAAAAAAGGTTGTCCACCCCCAAACGGATACTACAATTTAAGTGTGTTTCACAGAGTTTTAGTGTGTATTCTGCAACTTTCTCAAATGTAAACATTGTGTTTAGCTGTCATTTAGTACTCTTAAAGTATTCGTGCTCAAAATTTCAGTTCCTTGTTCAAAATTGGAAGTTATTTGTTGCAAAATGCCCAAAAAAGCACAAATTTTGATCAGCATCCAAAATCACAAAACTGGCAGCTACCGTGATATTGCCGATATTGTCCAGCTTCACAAAGATACGGTCGCTAGGATTGTGCAGATGTACAAACAGCGTGGAACCAGCTGGCCGAATTGAGAGAGCAATCTTGATGAAGGCGGAGCTGGATCGGGGACTATCAGCTCCGAAAATTGCGAAAGAGATTGAAAGCGAGCATTCCATTCTTTTGACATCACAACCCGTACGAAATCGTATTCATAAGAAAGGTCTTAAGGGCAGAGTAGCACTCAAGAAGCCATGGTTGTCCGCAAAAAATATCAAAGAAATTGAAGTGGGCCCAGAACCACATTTCATGAAACAGTGATGACTGGGCAGGTTAGGTCTGATGGTATCAAAAGAAAATGGCGGCGAATCGATGAAAGTTTGATAAAGGAGTGTTTGCGGCCTACAGTCAAGCATGGCGGTAGTAAGTTACTTGGTCATGGTATGTGGATCTATGGCTACATCCGGCGTGGGAAAACTTGAGTTCATCGATGGGATCATGACCAAGGAAGTTTATTTGGACATTTTGAAACGAAAACTACCAGTGTCTGCACAAAAGTTAAAGTTGGGCCACCTCAAAGCTGGTTTCGCAGTGGTTCAAGGAAAAGCGTATCAGGGTTATGGAGTGGCTAGTAAAGTCTCCCGACTTTAATCTGATCGAACGTCTCTGGTCAATATTGAAAATTCATGTCCAGGAGCAAAAACCAACAAGCTTCCAGTAATTGCGGTAGGTAATCTCAACTAAATGGGACAAAATCCCGCGAAAACAACTGCTAAGCTTGTTGAGTCGATACTACGACAATGCCGAGCAGTTATTGAAGCCAAAAGTGATCACACGAAGTAATAAAACGATGAGAGCCAGAGGGGTCGATACTTATACTTTTTTGCGTTATTTTTTACCCTTTTTCATAATTCATCACATAAAATCCGATGAAAAGATATAAACGCCGTATTTTCAATGACAATGTGTTAAATAAACATAAATGATAAATAAACATAATATCATGGAGAAACACTCATCAAATTAACCTGATTTTCACCAGAAAAACAAAAAAATGTAAATTGGTAGAGGGGAGGATAAACTTTTTTGCATACTGTACTGTGTATCCCTTTGTATTGCAGACAGACAATTCCATTTTCAGCGGAATTTTAATTCAATCACTCTTTACTAGCACTTGTTCTTACTAATAATCTTCTAACTGTTGAGGACACGTCAGCCAGATAATATTTGAACAATGGTAGTTTTTCTAGTTACCTTGAAACCTTTTCGCGGAAGTTTTCACCGCATATGGCCGCATATTTCGCGCAGTTTTCAATGTGTCATATCAAGTATAACAGTTTTCCTCCCTTGATCAGCTTTTCTGTCATACTCATCGGAGGCTGTCGTTGCACCACCCACTTGTACCCACCCTTAGCAGTCATTAACTTTTCGTCGGAGAGCCCAATTTCGGAAGCAGTTTTTGGGCCCAAAAGCGGGGTTCTGTTTGTAAATACAGTATCCTTCTTGTCAATCTAAACACAGCGAATATATTTTCATGAACAGAATTTTTTTTTCAAACAAAAAGGCTGCTTTTGAATTTGGCAGAATCGATGACGACTAATTTCACCTTAATATTTGAGTGTGTAGAAATTTTTTAATTATTTTTTTATTTATTTTACTAACCTAAATAACCTATTTTAACAAATATTTTTTTTACATTTAACTAACCCTACTAACAATAACCACAGAAACGTGAAAGTATACAAAACATTTAAGCACATATTTAAAACAAACAAAACAGAAATCGGCTCTAGCTGTACACAAAAATAGGAATCATTCATTCGACTGTGAATGTGACCAAAAACGGCAGCCCATTAAATATTAAGACAGATGATCTGGTTAGTATTGTATCTTATCATTTCAGACAGTTCCGAAAGCACACTAGCATTGATAAAGCAAACCAAATTGCCGCCATGCCCGAATGCTCAACCAAAGCCCACGTCGCGTGCCTAAAGGCAACGGAACGGGAACTATAGGCATAAGTGCCGTTAACTCGAGCGGTCCTTCCCGTTTGTTATGCTCTGGCGTCGTCTCCTAGTGCAGTATCAGCATGGATTAAACGTTTCGAGTGGTGTCCATTTGTCACAATTTCACAGTATATAAATTACCCTACGACCCGACGGACGCCGGCCGGCCGTCGGCACAATGTTCATTCGCATCGCTGCTGCTGTGTCTGCCTGTTGCAGTTTGCGCCGCGCCGCAGAATATGAGTGACTCCCTAAATGTCGGTCATAAACAGTAAATTTTATGAGTTTATTTTTGTCTTGCCTCACTTGCGTTACGAACATTGAATTTCAATTGGTTGAATTCCTTCTTCATCGTTCTTTACTATGGTGCGACCTTCTGCTGGAAGTGGACGAGGTGGGCGTTATATTTTTATTTGAATATCCAGGGGCCAACCATCGTATCGCACCTGACGTTAGCACATACCTAGCAAGTTGGCGTGTCGTTGCTTTGAACATTAAGAGGCCGTTTGAAATACGTTCTTTAGTTCTTTTTTTTTTGGTAAAATGCTGAATGAAACTATCCACATTTCTTCAATTATGACGAAAAAAATATAACAACTTCCAACAACCTGAAATTATTCAACCCAATACCCAAAGAGAATTATCTATGACACCCATTAGGTAGAAAGTGAAAGCTTCCTGGCGATAATTTATTGTAGTCATGCAAACATTTCACATTCGCCGCGGCACAGCTGATCTATCGTGTAAGGCATACAGAATCATACGGTGGTATGCGGGTATATTCTTTTCGTTACGTGTTAGACAACCGAAGAAAAGAACGGCTTCGTTTACAATAGGGATGAATGAAAGCGAATGTGTTTTACATAAAAACTTCGGCAAATAAAGTATTTAAATTTACATGACACCTTAGAGTCGTAGGCAATAATTAGCTCTTAGCCGCTCCTCCTCGTTTCATAAATTCTTTGGTACTAAGAATCATTTAATTGTCCTAAGTTATACCAATATTTTGCATAAAATATGGCAATTTATTTCATGATGTATTTTTTTCGAGCTGTCTGAATGAATTGCGAAAAAAGTGTAATTCTGAAACTTTCCTAATTGCCAGACTTTTTCAAAAACCTGGTATTTCGTATCAATTGAAAATAAATCTTATCAATTAATATTTCCCTAAGCGGTAGATTGAAACTTCAGCTGCTCAACGGGATGATTTAAATTTCTCTCATTTGGCCATGTTAGAACCAATACCACTAACGGAATAAGTACCAGCGTCGACAGACCACGTGTTTTTTCCGCGTTATGTAAACAGATCTTGTTTACACTATCGATAATACAGAGAGCCATACAAACCACGCGCTGATATCGGTCATTCCGATTGATGCAAAATTTTACATAAACAACCGACAAACGGTTTGCGATTTCACAGTACATTTAGATTACTTTCTTTATATGTCTTGTCGAGTTTAAATCATCAGCTTAGATTTATTTCATCGTCTTCAACAGTGACGTAGGTACGTATTTGTATATATTTATTTCTAACGCAGTAATTTGATCGTAATCAGCGCTGGGTTTAGTTCCCTAAATCGGATCGGATCGATAAAAGCTTGGACGAGCTTTCACGTTGTGCTGCCACAAATAGAAATACTTGGCACCGCTTGGTATCCACCGGTGCGGGATCTCCTACTAGTGACTGGTGTTATGATGTGTGAGCCGAGCACGTTTTCTCGTTACGTCTAATCTTGTGCTGAACTATACAATCAGTGCTCTCGATGGGTAATCTTATTTAAATTGTATTTGTATGTATTGTATTGTATTGTATGTATTGTATATAGAGAAATAAACTTACAGTTGGCTTGGCATTTCTTTTTTGATATTAGCTTTCAAATATGGTTTAAATCATATATTCAGTTGTCCGAATCATTTTCGTTGTTTTTAATAATCTTGAAAGAAAATAAACGAACATAAGAAGTAATTCAGATGTGTTTAGAACTACTTCGCGTCAGTTAGGGTTTTACCTTTGTTTATACCTCCTGTTTATTGGTCATTAAGGTATAGGCTACAAGCCCGTTGCCAAAATAACAAAGTTTTAGAAATTGGTCGAAAAACACGAAGTATTCCGAAGCCCGGAGAGCCGTGTCACATATAACAATAAGGTTCGACGAACTGAGTAAGGTCTGTGTGTACGTGGGAATGACTGTGTGTGGTAATCGAGTTTAGTCGTCTGTTTCTCGGAGATGGCTGAACCGATCCGTTCGCTATTCCGTTTATTTGAACCCCGGAACCACTGAACCGATTTCGGCAATCTCAGTATCAAATGAAAGCTCTTACTACTGCAAAGGTTTCTAGAGAGTTTTATTAGAAACAATCAAACAGTTCAAAAGTTATGCTTAAAAATGTGGGTTTTCAAAGTCGAACGTTTCTCAGAGATGGCCAAATCGATTTATGCACTACTAGTCTTGTTTGAAAGATAATATATTTACTAGTGTTTTTCTATTGGACGTTTAATTTAAAAGTTATGACCAATTGTGTACAACACAATAAAATCTATATATATACTAAAGTGAGCGTGAGTTTGTCTGTTTGTATGTTGCATCCAGGGTGGCAACTACCTGAAAAAACCTGGAAATCTTGCAATTGTCAGGGAATTTGAAATGACCTGAAACCCCTGTTTTTCCTGCATTTTTCCTGTGGCGTTAGTCGAGTCAAATCGAATGACATTGGAGTTTACGGACGGACCATTTGTGGCAAGTGACTCGATTCGCAGAACATCGAGCTAAATGCGAGTAGCGGCGCAATGAAATTTGGCTTTTCACGTAACTTGCCTCGCAGAACAAACCCCATAATCTCATCACAGACGTCTTCGAAACAAAGTTTTATAGAAGAATTGCAAATCGACTATCTTAATGGAATTCACTAGCACATGCACAGGGACTTGCCTCACTGAAGAAGGTTGTAACCGAAATACGTGTAAAATCTCTAAAGATCGTATTGAGTAGTAGAAGTAAATGAACTCCTGCAAAATTTTCCGCGCTAACTGTTTATATCTAGTATTCTAGACGTAAAACTTTTCCATTAAACTTTAGCTAACATCAGCTCCAGCAGGTATGAAATTTGCTAATGGTCAACTTCAATCCTAAAGGTATTTTTTTCCGGTTTCGCGGGAGGAATTATATAAGTTTTGAGCTGAAAATTGCATGAATTCTAAAAAGCTTTCGAAACTGGAAGCGGTCAGTAACGAGAAGAACCTCATGTTTTCCAAAAGTATCATAAAAGGTTTTAACGTCAAAGAAGCGTAGAAATATCCGGAACATCAAGAGGTAGGAACTGCTGATATGCAAACAATTTTACTTATGTGTCCATGTTCGCCGGTTCGGCTGAAAAAAGGGATGAAATCAGAGATCTCCACTTCTGACTATTACGCGCGATTGCTTTTACCTTTCGCCAGTACAGGTCCTTGTCTACAGTCCGGATATCGTTGACTAAGCTGCGTCGACTGGTGTTATGATGTGTGATGTGTGATGAGGCCTCTGCCTTTTCTACGCTGTCCTTGCGGATTCCAATCGAGTACTTCTCTGCAGATCTCATTCGCTTCTTTCCTCAAGGTTTGTCCGATCCACTTCCACCTACGTTCATGAATTTTTGTTGCTATCGGTCGTTGATGACATCGACGATGGAGTTCCTCATTGGATATCCAGTTTTCAGGCCACCAGGCACGAATCATATGTCGCAGGAACCGATTAATAAATACCTGTAGGTTTTGCGTTGTCTCCATTGAGACGCACCACGTTTCGCGTATGCCTGCAGTACGAAGGAAGAAGAGGATAGCTACGTGATGCAAAAGCACAGATGGAAGTTAGTAAATTGCCGGAGAAAATTTCGGTAATTAGGAATTTTTCTGACTTCCTCGTTGATTGAAAAATAATTCAAATATGAATGAACGAAACACACTCTCTGTTAAAATTGTATCGCAATATGGAACCTGGAGTTTTATTAAACACAGCAAAACGTGTTTTTCGTATTGAGCTGCCACGCTGCGGCCATAATTCCATAACGCCTTCACCGTTCTCCACTAAACTTTACTCACATGTTTGTTGACATAAGTGAATCAGCAGAGGGGGGCTGACAAAAGGGAGGGGGCCCCTAACAAGGGGGGAGGTCCAATTAAGTAAAAGATGTTGCGTTGTCTTTTACAAGGGGGGAGGAAGGTTGAAATGGGGAAAAGGGTGCGAATATCGCCTCCAAAATAGTACGGATATGCCAAGTTTGCGCATGAAATACGATTTATTTAGCATGTATATCTGTACGTAATGCTGATTTTTACCTTTTTTGTACATATGGAAATGCTAGCTGAGTGAGTACACGTGCTCGGACAACACTATTTTCACAAGCAATTTTCGATCACTTTTTGACGAAGGACTACGTCTTTATTTACTATACTGGGACTGGGTAGCACTTTGTGAAAACGAAAAGTGTAACATTTGAATGAAAGATTTCAAATGCTAATAACTACTAAAGTACTGAACAAAACTCAATAATTTATAGCAATGAGCAATTTTATGGAGGCGGTAAAAGAGCAATTTTATGGAGGGTGTTAGAAGGGGGGGGGTCTACTATTCAAATGAAACACAAATTTTCGTAAAACTTGAAAACTAAGAATTTTTTCTATGGTGAATTGAGACCCCTTCCCTCTTTAGTAGGGGGCTCCCATACCAATAATATACAAATTTCCTCATAGCTCGAGAACTAATCAAGCAAAATGAACCAAAAATTGCCATGTGGGGGTTTTTAGAGGTAAGAATTTTTCCATGGTGTACTGAGACCCCTTCTCTTTCTAAGAGGGGGGGGGGCTTCCATACAAATGAAATACAAAATTTCGTCATAACTCTAGAACTAATCAAGCGAACGGAACCAAATTCGGCATGTGGGGGTTCTAGAACGCAGGAATTTTTTCTATGGTGTACTGAGACCCATCCGCCTTTTAACAGGGGGGCTCCCATACAAATGAAATATGTACAAATTTCTGCATAACTCGAGAACTAATCAAGCAAATGGACTCAAATTTGGTACGTGGGGTTTTTTAGAGGCATGAATTTATTTTATGATGGTTTGAGACCCCTCACCCTGTGGTAGGAAGATAAGGACTCTCATACAAATAAAACAGAAATGTTTGCGTATGTGCCATATTTTCTGCTATGTAACAAGCGGTAAACTGTGAAAGTAAAATCTTCTCGAAGCAAAAGGCAGTGAATTGACGCCGCTAACTTACGCGCCTGTTGCCATTCATGTCAAAAGAGAAGGACATTCGAATGGCACGTCATATTTGCGATGAACGTGCTTTGGCTTTAATGTTATTTGTAACCAATGACCCTTTTAAATGCCACAAGCGAGTTAAAGTAAGATTATTGAAATATGTCAAGCTACGCATAATCATATTTAATACAATAATCTATGGGCTGGTCATTCATTATTATTTAAACCTTTATGAAGCACACGAGCGATTTTTAAAAGAAATCTCTATGTCTCAATGTTGCTGTTGTTATTAGTTTATTAGGACTTTTTAAACGCAAGGCGTTCATTCGAGTCCTCTATATCTAAATGGTTGCAGGCGTTGTACTTATGAACCCCCGTCCATGTTTTTTCAAAGCCACCATTGCATTCAATGAAGAATTGAATCTGAACATTTCGCTCTTCTCTTTTAAACATTCGCTTAAACATTGGCACTCACAGATTCTTATAAACATACATATGCCAGAAATACAGTTTAGATTGAAAGAAATATAGAAAAATATAGTCTTTGATCTAATGATCTGATATAGTCCTTCGTCACCCTTTCGTACAACCCTTAGGACTGTATACCTTGTAGTTTTTAATTTATGCTATATTTTGGCATAATTAAAAAATGGAAGACTAGATCTTCAAATACAATCAAAATTTGATGTGATTTGAATAAAATTTCGATGATTCTTCGCGTTTTCAACACACTTTAGCGGGCCCACTCTAGGGTTAATCTGTCGTTTTAAGAGTATTTTTTTCCTGTATGGACTTATCATGCGACCAGTAGGGTAACCAACCTATTTTGGACCCCATCAGCAGCTGTACATAATTTGGACACTTCCGTTTGATTTTGCAGTAAGTGTCCAAATTATGTTCAGCTGCTGATGGGGTCCAAATACGTTGGTTACCCTATCATTGATCTATTGTGATATCGCCGGGATGTTTGCTGATTTTACGAATTGCTTGGAATTTTTTTCGTCAAAAAACACGATGTTCGCAAATTGAGCACTTTCGATCAAGTGAAGCAACTCCTTCGCTTCTTCAAGTATAATTTATTGCTTCTTCGATGTAAGATCGGATGTTCCAATCAGATATAGTAATGACCCGATTTTGTCACCCCCATGATGAATTTAGGGACAGTGACAAAATCGGGTATATTTTCAGTTTTTATTTTTTTGCAGATAACTTAGAACGAACTACATATATTTCATTCTGATCACTTTTAGGACATTTCGCACTTCTCTCTACCGCTCTGTGGACATTTGTCACATGTTCACAGCACAGGTCCCACAGGTATGATAACACGCGTTTTTTAATTGGTTGATTATACTGGTTAACTATGCTCAGAGAAATTTCACAGCGTAAAAAGCTCTTTCTTATGGTATGAACGATTCTTTGATTAACCCCCCCAAAAGTAAGATAGAAAATTTATTTTTCAAGCAGTAAGAGATAGAGCAAAACAATGTTCTACAAAATTTTTGAGAAGATTATTATAAAGAACTTTGCCAAAGAAAGTAACCTTTTAGCTATTATAGTTGTGGAGATAAGAAACAATTTTTGAGGAAACTCCACGATAATCAACACATTTCTTTTCAAAATGTTTTAACACATTTGATATGTTTGAAAATGATTTTCAAACTAAGCAAACGTGACAAAATCGTGGGTGACAAAATTGCGTCAAAAACTTGACAAAATCGGAGTGACCAAATCGGGGAGTGACAAAATCGGGTTACCACTGTATTTACATTTCTTAAGCCATTTGATTGGCACTCCGTCGTGAATTTCGCTAAAATCAAATTCCTAAATATTGTTTTCTTTCGGAAGTCCATAAACGGAGCCCTGTAAAAAAATTCTGGAGCCCTTCGAACCAAACCTATGCAATAATACCCCTTGTAACTCTGGGATAAAGGAATCTTGAGTGTATTCAAGCGGATTGCAGCTTCCCGACTATCGAGTTATATGTGCGGTGCTACAGTGTGCTGTGTATATGTATCCATATAACTGTAATCATATATCTAGTTGCACATCCTTTGGGAGCCCGTTGCCTATGTAAAGATGAGCAAGGCAACTCCCGCTGTGTCAGCAAGGAATAGAATTGCAATCGGAAATGTGTCAATTGCTTTGTTCACTAGCCCGTAGCTGATAAAACGAAAGTTTCACTCTGGTGAAACATTTTATTCAAACCACAGCAAGTAGGAGTACAAATTGCCAATAAGCATTTGTCAATCAGTTGCCTTCTTTTCAAATCGATATTTTAATACAATGTATGGTTATTGATGAATTGCTAACAATTTAGTGCTTTTAAGTTAACTTTTCGAGCTGTGTTTGGGACCTGCTTCAAAATTGCTAAAAATAGATATCAAAACGTCGGTGAAGTTCTTTTGAATTTTCTGCGGATATCGTCCCCAGAACTGCGGGTTTGTCCTTGTAGTTTAAAATGTTAACGCATCGAGCAAGAAGTTGCACTTTAATGCATCTATGTCGTTTCATTCATTTTAATAGCATCAAGTCTAATGCCGAAAAAAGTTTAATTGCGTATATGCCATATGGCACTACCTTATATAAATAATGGTTTGGCTGAGCTAAGCTTAAATGATTGTTGGTATTGGCACATGATGAAATAAGACACCAATTAGTTTGGAGGCATTAAAAATAATGGTTTTGTTGTTAAAGATACAGCACTTTTTAAGGCAAGACAAATAATTAGTAGCGTTTTTTCCGAAACATTGATTACAAGTAACTAAAGGGCCAAACAGAACACTGCGTCAACGCAGCTGTCAGCATCAATTTGGCAGTAAACCTATAGGAAAATTGTCAGAAAAACGCTGACGGATGGGTCGACGCAGTATTCTGTATGACCCTTAAGGTGAAATTAGTCGTCATCGATTCTGCAAATTTCAAAAGCAGTTTTTTTGTTTGAAACAAAAATTTTGTTCATGAAAATATATTCGCTGTGTTCAGATTGGCAAGAATAATGCAGTGAATACATTTCTATAAACAGAACCTGGCTTTTGGGCCCAAAAACTGCTTCCGAAATTGGGCTTTTCGACGAAAAGTTAATGACTGCTATCTGTTAATTTTCCGTTAATTATTGATGGTAAATGCCAACTGCGGTCGTATTTACGTTTAGAGTAAATTTTACGATTGCGCTACAGTTTCGAAACATTTTATTATTTATCAAATTTGTTGATTATTTTTGGTGAAATGACGACAACTTTGTTTTGTTTTGAAAATTTTAGGTTTCCTAATGTTGAGAGACTATATTTCATAATTAAATGGTGCATGGATTAGGAATGACGATACAGATTGTTTTTCTTTATTTGTGTTGTCACTGAGACGGCTAATACCATCGTTGGTCCATCTTGCTATTTTTTTTCTTGTTGAATTTTTGCACAATATATGACTCGTACGAAAATAATTGTGTATAGTATACACATTTGCTGAGTACCACAGAAAGCTTATTTAAATTGGAACATTATAAGCAAATAATAATTTTCAAAAGTGATTATTGCTTATAGTTTTTCAATTTTAAATCAAGTAACCTTTCGAAATATAATCTTTCACGAACTAATCAAATTAAAAATCAATTAGTATTGCTTCCAGATAGAAGTCGCTCATGGTGCTCGTAAACGATGTATAAACATAGCCGCGGCCAGGTTTATTTGCACAATAAAAAAACCAGAAAAATCTGTAACCGCTACGTCCGACTTCGTGCGGTTTCAAGCCCCGAGAGAGACGGAGCGATTCGGAAATCATCAGCGTTCCTTTGCACTGGCACTGGTACCTTCCAGCATTCGCACGTACTCGAATCGAACCTCGAACACGCATATTCAGTGATAGCTCGTGCCGCTACAAACAGGGTTGCCACATGCACAGATTATTCTGTGTTTAACAGATATTTGAAAGAAATCGCCTGTACAGAATCTGTATGCACAGAATACAGATTTTCGCCAAACTACACAGATTAAACAGATTTTTGAGCTTTTACATGAGAGTGAAAGAAACGGAAACAGTCAGCAAAATGACGCTCTATCTCTTTCACTCTTATTGTTTTGCATTGGACAGATTTTTGCACAGATATTTTTCCTCGCCGTACAGATTATCAGATTTTTCCAACAAAAAACACAGAATTATATGTGGCATCCCTGGCTACAAATGCTCTCTCGCTGCTTGCTGATGTATTTATTTATTTACTTATTATCAACGCGCTCGTTCGACCGGTTGAGTGTGCACTGTGCAGCAAGCAAGGCTGGTTGGCGATCGAACTATGTCTAAGTCTGAGTAATCTACGCTACGAAGAAGCCGGGCCGGGGCCGCCACCGCCACTGTTGAACTCGTGATGATGTTTACAGTTCCCATGTGAAACGGTAACGTCATCATTGGCAGCGGGTGTATGATGCAGCACGGGAGGTTTACTTCTGTGGTTTCGATTGTAAGTCACCAACTGGATGTCAAATGATGGAAACAATTGCGTGCATGCTTAGTCCAACGATGATACAGAAAAAGACAACCGCTTGGAATTAAACGCTGTATAGTGTTTATGCTGTTGTCAGAAGTTAGGCTTATACAAATTTGAAAAAAAGTTTATGTCACCCCCCCCTTCGAAAATTTTCAAAATTTGAAGGGGCGAAAAAATAAAGTGCAATAATGTTGCATTCTTTATTGGTAAGCCGATTTTTACAATTCAACAAGTTTACATCTCTAAATTACCCAATTCGTGCAAAGTTGAAGTAATTATCCCGTTAGTATCGATCAACTATCCTACACCATCTATGTTTTCTGATTCCTGCTACAGGTCACAGGCGACTATTGTGCTTACCCTTTAAGTTCCGACGCCAAAAATTGGGGTGCTTGGAATTAGACTTCTGGCTCCATTTACTTTAAATTTTGTTCCATTATAATTCAACTTGCTTCCAAAGAACCGAATTAGATTGAGGCATCAATCAACTAAACAATGTATTAGTGAAATTTGCTACCACTTTTTACGGAGATATTCCGAATTGCTGTGGGATTATATTTTGCTGTCATAGGTATTTTATTCCGTAGTGTCCATGTACCTACCCTAATTTTGGATGTGAGGGACGAAAAAGTTAAAGATACAATTTTTTACAATGCATTGGATGCATGCAGAAAGGATGTCACTGAACTGTTCGAAACTTTTCTGACTATTGTCATGTTGTGATTATCATTGGGGCCAACGGTGGCCCCGACCATTACATCAAATCAAGCCATGTTAAGTCATATTGGTTTTTTACTGAGCTTTAGTATGGAAATGTACGAAAGTGGAATTAAATTGGAATGATATTTTCATTGCTAGGCAGTCGAAACAGTTTATCTCTCCACACATTTCAATAGTTCGCAAAGCCTAGAGCTTTCGAAAGATCTAAAAGAAAGATCTAGACATTTATACTGATCTTATAACAGGACATTGTCCAAACCGCTATCATCTGAAGCTTATGGGGAAACTGCAAGGTGATATATGTCGATTCTGTGGCACAGAAAAAAAGACTCGGAACACCTGTTATGTCGATGTCCGGCATTTTTCAAGGTTCTTCGACAGAGGGCTGCTAAAAGCCCTGATATTTGGAAAACAACTCCCAGCATTCAAAGTGCAGCACCGGACTGGATAAATGCTATTAGTCAAACAATGACAATCGCTTTTGATAGCGGTGCGTTTGCATCCTTAATATATCAAAGATAAACACGTTATTGTTGAGAACCAGCATCAGCTGAGGAATGGGCTGATATTCATATGACTAAAAGGTTGACTAAGAAACAAGCGGTTTCAAACGTGAATGGTGTCAGAGATTTTTTTTCTTAAAAAATGTCAGTAGCATAGCACATGCGTTCCAAGTGATAAAGTTTTAGGGACCTAAATTGCCATTTTTACGAGAAGATTAGATTCCGATACTGTTTTGTGGTTACCGAGTTCTGAACTAGTAAGTGACACAGATTTGAATTATTCTAAAATACAAGGTAACTAACCGAGTGATATGCAAGTAAAAAACCAAATTCAAATGAAGGTCAAGTTACACGTTTATGGCTCTCTAAGGTGATCCTGTAGCACTCCACTATTTTCAAGTAGATTCATCTCTGCCAGAATACTTACTTTATGTGCTTGGATCAAAAAATTTTGAAAGTTGTTTTGGTTTGAACTAAACTTTAAGTACTGTACAACTTTTTTGTATCGGACATGTATTAATCTGGAAAAATATACACTGGTTTCTTCTCCTTTGTTTAGTTATTGAAGGTTTGATGTTATTATTTTTTACTTGCCCCCCCCTTGAACAATATTTCGAGACCAGGACATAAACTTTTTTCCAAATTTGTATAAGCCTTATTTAACAATCGTAAAACCATAAGCGGAAGATAAGTTGAGCAAACGTTAGTATCATATAAGTTCGTAATTACCGTTGCAATAATATAACTGAATACAGAACTGCAAACATAATCTAAATTAACAGTCTAATCAATACCGCGGTACCTTTACATGTAGTCTCGTGTATAAACACTGACTAATGAATTGCGACCAATACACAGCGAGACCGTTGCGTTGAGATGGAAATGTAAGAATAGTTTACACCTGAATCAAACCAAGTAGTTGAGACTTGGTGCATACAATACATTCAACGTATTCAAAGTAGCAGTTAAGCTTATTTTGGTATAGCTTTCCGCCTTTGCCTACGAAAGTATTGCATCCCATAAAATTTAGTATTCAATCTTTTTTCCGTGGACGGCCAGTAAGGCAAAAATTAAGCCTCTGGTCCTCAGCACCGCCTTTTGGCGACATGGATTCTTCTTCTTTACCAATCGAAAGCCGGGGTGGCTCTTGTCGTATCAAGAATTTCTCTCCATTGTACTCGGTCCCGGGCTACTCTTCGCCAACTCGTTGCGCGTATCTTGACACACGTAAGTCGGTTTCAAACTGGTCGATCCATCTAGCACGTTGGGCCCCTGAAAATTTGATCATAAGGCCCACCTGGTACTATCCTACGAATTGTCTTGCTATTGGGGTCGACGTAACAAAATCTGGGAGAGCACCTCGTAGGCGGCGTTGATCAGTGTACTGGGAGTCGATCGTTCACTTAGCTACTAAAGAGCTACTAGCATTGTAGCACCGTAACTACAAAAAATACAGCAAAACTTTATTCAGCAAAATTTTAGATAATAACTAATTCTACAAATGCCCCATATAAAACTTTGTCAAATTTTGCTTGGCTGGTACGGTACTGTCACATGAATGTGAATTGAGTCAATTTGTCGTGCCATCCCTGATTGCGATATGCCCTTCGAACAACTGCTTCCACCTGTCAACCACTTCGCACTCGTTTAAGACCAGGGGTAACATTGCGATTCTCGTTTCGAGTGATTTTGGTTCGTTTCGACCACGTTAAACGAATGGGCGAAACGAACCAAAATCACTCGAAACGAAAATCGCAATGTCACCCCAGAGGTTTCCCTTCCCGACCATACTCCACACACATGTCAGCCCAAGGAACCTGGAAGATCGGACATCCTCAACCTTATTTTCCCTCAGAACCAACGCTCGTCTCATTTCGTCTCGTTGACATCCAGTACCCGTTAGTTTTGTTGCGAATCCAAGAATGGCTGCGTGTTCTACCGATGCCAGAAATACGAAGACCTTTTCCTGAAGGACTGGACGATGCTGGAGGCTTCGGCGTGTATCCTTTACGGGATTGGTTCACCTTCTCATAGAAATTGCGCGTCTCATTAGCTCGGAATAGTTGTTCCAGCTCTTCACGATCACTTCGTCTTCCTTCTGGTGCTTTTTCCTTCTCAGAATCGAAATAATCCTTAATCGGATTCAGGGAAAAATCGGAAGTGCTCATCTGTGGCAGTTAACTGGATTTCGTGCAGGACAATCATATGTGAACCACATCACGACACTCCGTATGCTTTTGGAGCAGATCAACGAATGCCAGGACTTTCTTTTGCTGGCGTTCGTTGACTTCGAAAGGCATTCGACCAACTCAACAAAGAAAACATCTAGAGGCGTAGATGTGTTCCAGATAAGCTATTCCATCTCATCAAGGCTCAATACAAGGCGTTCTCGTGTAAGGTTTTGCACAACGGCGTCTTGTCCTACCCAATACGGGTTACTGCTGGCGTGAGACAGTTTCTCATCGTTATAGATGTGATATTAGTTGGAGCACTGGACAGTAGACCAAATCGAAGATTACCTTGGAACCCTATAACGATGGAGCAACTAAATGACCTCGACCTAGCCGACGACATTGTCTTGCTCGCACAACGCCGAAAAGTTATGCAGAGAAAGTTAGATGACCTCTCCGAGAGCTCCCAGGCAGCAGGTCTCACAGTCAATGTAGCAAAAATTAAGTTTATGGTAGTGAACGCTGACAATTCCACCAACTTCACAGTAGCGGGACAACAAGTTGAGCAGGTAGACGCCTTTCAATAGCTTGGTAGCCAGACAACGCTCGATGGTGGTACCAAGCCTGATATAGCCACACGGATCAGGCAGGCTAGGGGTGCCTTTGCAGGTCTGCGAAACATTTGTCGTTCAAGCTAGATCACTCTACGTACGAAAACCAGAATCTTTAATTCAAACGTTAAATCCGTACTGCTGTATGCCTGCGAAACGTGGTGCGTCTCAGCTGAGACAACGCAAAAACTGCCGGTATTCATCAACCGGTGCCTGCGATATATCATTCGTGCCTGGTGGCTTCCCAAGTAACAATTCTAAAGCCACTTGGTTTTAGTTGAATTTTATAAAGGTTTTATTGCGGTATTAATCATTACCTCTGGTTTTATTGTGGTATTGCGCAATACCAAGCGGATACGAGTCCAAACACACTTATAGCTAGCTATAAAACCATAATAAAACTGTTAATAAAGCAAATTTATTGTGGTTGCTTTTATTACCACGTTAAAACTTGTTGGCTGCACCACGTCTCTTACAAACCTACCATACGTATGGCGTATCAATACAAAATGGCGCACCAATCAAAACTGATCTTATCGCGGTTACTTGTCAAACCGCAATAAATCTGTTAGCTTTATAGAGCTATTAAAACGGTAACACCCTGACCAAACAGTTTTTTTGCTGCTATTATGAAGAATACCAAAGTTCTACACCAAAATCATTTTTTTATGCGAAGCCATATTGCCATATTTTAGTATTTTGTTTTAGCTCGCAAACAACAATTCATCAAAGCAAAGTATTTTGCAGAAAGAAGGTCATTATCAATGGGTTTTCCTGTCAGAGGAAGCAACTAAAATGATTTTGCTAGAAATTGAGATTGACTAACTGAATATTTTCAATTTGTTAAAACAACCAGTTTTCGAAAATTGCAAAATTTCAGTGGCGCACTGATTTTATCGACCTATCATATCAATATGCACGATGAAATTAAACGCGCACATGCTGCAAGCCAATGATATTGCCTAAAATTCAATAAATATTCTATGGGATATTTTATTCTGATCGGTATAAACCAAATCGTTCAGAATGATATGTCAGTAAACTTTTCTTTTCACAGATATATTTTCAAGTTGACAAAGCTAGTGAACTTATTTAGCTTTTGCCAGAAAAGCGAAAAGCGAAATACGAAAAGCGAAATGCAAAAAGCGAAAAGCTTTTTTAAATTATGGCGATGGCTGTCAAGCAGCGAAAGCTTAACCGGTTTTATTGCTGCTTTGAGCAGAGCGTGATACGGCTACTTGAGCTTATAGCTTGATTCTTATAGCGGTTATGAAAACATTCTGAGGAGTGGGCCACTTGGTCAGAAAGCAGTTTTATAGCGGTCATCAGAAAGTTCTGGTGGAGGTCATAGTTTTATTGGCGGTTTTATGAAATTGGTCATGAAAACCACTATACGAACGTAATAAAACTTGGAATTGTTACTTGGGTTGACAACTGTATATCCAATGAGGAACTCCATCGTCGGTGTCATCAACGGCCGATAGCCACAGAAATTCGTGAACGTAGGTGGAAGTAGATCGGACACACCTTGAGGAAAGGAGCGAACGAGGTCTGCAGAGAGGCACTCGACTGGAATCCACAAGGACAGCGTAGAAGAGGCAGACCCAGAGGCTTATGGCGACGCAGCTTAGCCAACGACATCCGGGCTGTAGACGAGAACCTCTCCTGGTGACAAATAAAAGCCATGGCGGGTAACCGTCAGCAGTGGAGATCTCTGATTTCATCCCTTTGTTCTGCCGAACCGGCGGACATGGACACATAAGTAACTAAGCAAGTTCTTCTGAAGAAATTACATGATCTTGATTTGGCTGACGACATTCTGTTGCTCTTCCAACGGCGCTGAATGATCTCTTGGGCGGTACCAAGAGAAAAAAGAAATCGACAACATCAGGTTGAGGAGCATTTTGCATATCTTGGTAGCCAAATAACGCCAAACGGTAGTACCAAGATTGGTATACTCATACTTGGATCTTCAACTCAAAACTCAACTAAATCGCGACATTTGTCCATGATGCCGAAGGCAGCGGTCGCCTTTTCCATGGTTTCGGGGTTTGAGGCAAACCAATATAAATGAAAATTCAGGATAGTTAGAGGTGGATCGGACATACCTTAAGAGAAAAGCAAGTGAAATCTGGACGGAGGCACGTGACTAAATGGAATCCGCAAAGACGGCATAGAAGAAGTTTCCAGAAATTTCAGAAATATGTAGTGATACGCTTCTACTCTCAAATTTATAGTAAATTTGTCTCAAAATACCCTCCAATATTATTAGTCGCCTGATCAACCCAGTTAGCTTCGAGGAACGATGCTAGTCTAACAAGCCAGTCGTCGTATGTTTAAGTCTCGGCTAGGCGGTGCTTGCTAGAAAGAGTCAATAGGATCCTTACACTGGCTTCGTAATTTTCCTGTACTCTAACAGCCGGCTTCGAAGTCTGTCGATAAAGAAGGGTAATGTCTAATGACGGTTTAAGCCCAGGACCTTGCTTTGATCAACCCAATTCGGGCTTTACAAGCTAAATTGTTTTAAATGAGTTCAAATGATAGTTGATTTCAAAATTCACGGTCAAACAGAGTTGAAATCATCAAGAATCTGGATGCATTATTTTTGCAGCCTAAATTAACGTACGATGAATATATTTTTTAAAGTTATGGAAAAACTTTCACAGTTCTTGATTTTATGTTTTGCGCTACAAAAAATCCATTCATTGTGTGGCTGAAAGCGGTCTACTGCGCACTTGGCAGCACGCTTATTGAATATTTATCGGTGGTATGGGCATCTTTGTGCGAGAACAATAAAAACCCAGCTATATTCTGCTTTCCGTTTCCTGACTTGGTACTATGCATTACATTCGCCAAGTTACGAATGTCATTGTCATTTGGCTGCGTCCTTGAACTGGATAGTTTTGATGGAAACACACAAAAGCCACCTTTACTCTGGGTTTATCTATGTCTAACATATTTTCCGACCTCTAAGGAAAGTTATAGATTTTTCCAGTACAGCGCGCATTTCCATTCTGCTAATAAAAAATGAATGAAGAAAAATCCTGAGAGAATTTCAAGTTTTCCACATAACAAACGTACAGGTAGACATCGCTTTTCCGGTTTTTTATGAATTGCTAGAGTTTTGACGATAACAAAGTTTGTAGCATATAAAATTATTTTGTTCGAATTCATTCTATGATAAATCATTTAAAAACTGTAAGAAATATTGACACACGTGAACCACCTCCAATCTGATGGATTTTATTTGTTGAAATGCTAATAAAAGTTCGTTTACATAAGAGTTCGCTGACAGGTAACCGGAACGTCGAAATTTTAGCAAAAAAAACTGCAATTCTCTGTAATTCTAACACGTTACATATGACTCAGCTAATGGAACACTATTAATCATGCTTACTGGTTGCCCTTCAGTAATTCTAATACTCTCTAATACAGGCAAATGGAAACCTTGATTTTGCTTCATAAGACCTAGGTCCAGAGAGGTCACTGGCTTTAACTGTTTGCGAGCATTATACCTACCTACCATTCCCTTATCCGGTGTGTTCTGCAAGCTTCTGCTGCTCTAAATTTTCAAACAGGCTAGAAGCCATACAAACAGCATGTGCTGTGCTAATTGTCGAGAAATTTGCCTTGGCAAAATCCTTTGGAATTAAGGCGGTAAGCAACGAGCGTTGTCGCTTGTTTGATACGAATAACTTTAAAGAAAAAAGGTGGAACGGATAGCAAAATTGGGTCTTTTGTATCAGCCTGTAAAATAATGTAAATTTAAGCCCTAAAAGTTTAATAAAGGTAGAAAACTTTTTCGAGATAATTTTCCAGGACTGTTGAGAAAATCTAATTTTATTTTCATACATCAATGTTTGCTCTACGACACTTTACTCATGACACTTTACTCATGACAATTTTGAATTGAATTTTGAACTAGGTAAATGTTAAGGAAAATTGATTCGATTAAAACGGAGCATGACAGATTTTCAGCTTTCCGGCTGTAACAGATTATGAATTAATGAATAAGAAGCAAATATCTTAAAAATTTACCGGACACTTGAGGTCCAGATAATCTGCTTGAATTCACATATACTTAAAATGTTAATTTTACGACACTTGATTATTTGAAGAATTTTGAATTTTTGAAATGAACATTTTAGTATAAAGTATCTGACCATACAGCTCGGGGTACTGTGATGTCCTGCGGTACACCATCTAACCCAAATTGACTCATCCTCATCCCATTTACGCAGGAAGCTGTTAACCGACCCCGACACTTCCTTTCTGTGCCAGTTACACGCCACCGACAACTACCCAAATAATGTGTCATTGATACACATTGCACATTCTAGACAAATCCTCTAATATGCTATAAATACCATGATGCCACATCCTCCCCCTGCATAAAATGATCTGTTATCGACAAACTAAAACTAAATGTTCTAAATTTATTTCAATCATTAATTCTAATTCAATCTAATTCAATTCTAATTCAATCTAATTTATCACTCTACTCAATTATCAACTTAGTCGGCTCTAGTGGATTGATTAAACAGACGAATCAGCCTAGATCCTCCTAATCACTCATTATATTTGTTGTAATAATCGAGCGATTCAGCCAACGCGAACGTATCAGCATCAGCATCTTTGGCTCGAGCAGCACGTTCCTCACAATCATGTGGAAGATTTGTGCCAACGCGAACGTACTGAACAGAGGAAAAAGCAGGTGGAATTTTTTATCGGCCATGTATTACTTTAATAACAAATGGAGTCCGGCTAATTTCGTTTGTTATTGCGACTGCAATCATCCACCTCTTTTAATGCGAAACGTTAGAAACTCGATGAACGCATACGCCCAGCAAGAAATGTCGCAACCAAATGCCCAAAGAATGCAACACTTCGATGAACACCTGAATGGCGCCCATGTGGAGACGGGGAAAGCGATTTCGATGGTGTAACAAATGGGGAAGATGTGCTAGCCCAACTACAGGCGATGTTAAGGAGGCTATCATGCAATTAAAGAATAATAAATCAGCTGGAAAGGATGGCATCGGAACAGAGCTTATTAAAATGGGCCTAGAAAAACTGGCCGTTTGTATGCACTGGCTAATTGTTAGAATTTGGGATACGGAACAGCTACCGGAGGAGTGGAGAGATGGGGTTATCTGGCCGATTTATGAAAAGGGCAACAAATTGGACTGTGAGAACTATCCAGCGATCACCGGTCCCAATGCCGCCTATAAAGTGCTGTCCCAAATCATTTTCCGCCGACCAATTGCAAACAGATTTGTGGGAACTTATCAAGCCGGCTTCGTCGAAGGTCGGTCTACGGATCAAATATTTACACTCCGTCAGATCCTCCAAAAGGGCCGTGAATATAGAGTTCCCACGCACCATTTGTTCGTTGACTTCAAAGCTGCATATGATACCTTCGACCGGAAAGAGCTATGGAAAATCATGGCCAAGAACAGCTTCCCCAGGAAGCTCATCAAAGTGATTCAATCTACGCTGGACGGCTGTTCTCTAAGGGCAATGCTCGTTGAGAACCTGCGAGTGCACGGCACGCTTCTGCCGTGCTCTGCAAAATATCTCAATTCTCGGCGTTTTACTGGCAAAGCGCTGAAGATGAATCGATTTGCTCTCTCTCAGTCTGATGTTACCTTCTCCGATGGGACGAGCTTTGTTTTGATTTTGAAGTGCTTTGCTGCTTTGCTCTGCCGGCGAGTGAGCATCAGTTTGGTTTCATCTTTCTTTTTCTGCCGGAGCGCTACCGGATGCATGCTCTCAAGGTCACGGATTACCTATTACCTATCGCATATTCTTGGTAGGGACACGGAGCGAATAGTCTCGTGTCTCCAGTGTGTGAAGAAAATATTAGCTCTGCTTGTCGTTGTGCTTCCTCTGCGCAAGAGCAGTGGTCGTAACTCGTAAGAGAAAACAGTATTCAGGCATCGTTCGGAGGGAGAGGAAACGGTTGAACAGAAAACGAAAGCAGTTGGTCGTTGTGAGAAGAAGATTGCTCTGCCTCAGCCTCTGTATGCATAAGATGAGCAAAATGAAGCCTGGTGCACGGAATTTTTGAACGCGAGTGCAAAGAACGGTCTTCGGCGGCGTGCAGGAGAACGGAGTATGGAGGCGGAGGATGAACTATGAACTCGCACAGCTCTATGGCGAACCCAGTATCCAGAAGGTGGCTAAAGCTGGACGGATACAATTGGCAGGGCATGTTGCAAGAATGCCGGACAACTACCCGGCAAAGATGGTGTTCACCTCAAACCCGGTAGGAACAAGACGACCAGGAGCGCAGTGAGCAAGATGGTTAGACCAGGTGGAACAAGATCTGGCGAAGAGTGCTCGGTGTCGGTGTTGGAGGAATTGGAGTGCGGTAGCTCACAACCGAGTTAACAGGAGAAACCTTCTTCAACGGGCTTTGTCTTAGGACGGCAAGTCACTTAGGTCAGTAAGTAAGTCACGCTGACAGACTGACAAGGTTATTGCGCAGTGCTACAGCATTCGTTTGACTGCCTCCATCTCTTGCGGTATACGACCTTAGTTTCCACCGGGGTTGATTACTCGATCTCCGCTAAGGTTGCTCGTATTTCGGCCGGTACCACGAGGAAGAAGGGATAGAAGTTGCTGGATAAGAGACTAAGGACCACTATAGGGTTAATTGATTATGTTAATAATTGATCGAATTTATATAAATTGAAACTATATGTATATCTATACTATAAAAATGGATTTCTGTCTATCTGCCTGTCTGTCCCTATGTTCCTTATAGAATCAAAAACTACTGAACCGATCGGCGTGAAAATTTGCATGTAGGGGTTTTTGGGGCTACGGAAGTTTCTCTCGATGGCAAAAGACCCCTCCCCCCACTAAGAGAGGGGGGCTCCCATACAAATCTGTGCCTTTAAAAATGGATTTCTGTCTGCTCTATGTTCCTTATAGAATCGAAAACTACTGAACCGATCGGACTGAAAATTTGCATGTAGGGGTTTTGAGTGCCAGGGAAGGTTCTTTTGATGGTTAGAGATCCATTCCCTCACTAAGAGGGGGGGCTCACATACAAATCTATACCTATAAGAATGAATTTCTGTCTGTCTACCCGAATGTTCCTTATAGAATCAAAAACTACTGAACCGATCGGCGTGAAAATTTGCATATAAAGGTTTTTGGGGCCAGGGAAGGTTTTTATGATGGTTAGAGACCCCTCCCCACTTCAGGAGGGGGGGCTCTTATACAAATGAAATACAAATTACTTCATAACTCGAGAACTGATCAAGCAAATGGAACCAAATTTAGCATGTGGGTGTTTTTGTAGGCAATTTTTTTTCTATGGTGAATTGAGACCCCTCCCCTCTTTAGGAGGGGAATAATGAACCCTCTTCCTTTTAAGAGGGGCGGCTTCCATACAAATGAAATACAAATTTTCTCATAACTCGAGAACTAATCAAGCAAATGGAACAAAATATGACATGTGGGTGTTTTTGGAGACAAGGATGTTTTCTATGGTGAATTGAAACCTCTCCCTACTTAAGGAGGGGGGCTCCCATACAAATGAAATACAAATTTCTTCATAACTCGAGAAGTAATCAAGCAAATGGAACCATATTTGGAATGTGGGAGGTTTTAGAGGCAGGAATTTTTTTAATGATGGTTTGAGACCCCTCACCCTGTGGTAGGGGGATAAGGACGCTCATACAAATAAAACAGAAATTTTTGCGTAACTCGAAAACTAAACGAGCTCGAGAAATTTTAGACTCTTTCATAAAACATTAATCAATAACAAGACCACCAATAGCTATCAATAGTAACATTAGATAATTCAGCGCGAGACGGCCACAAGCCGCGAGTGTTGCCGGCGACCTGCCGTCGGAAGCGCCGGCTGCTGCGGGGGGCAGCCCCCCGTAGAGATCACCTCTATCTAGGTTTATTTATTTTCCTAGATCTACTGATCTCTATTATTTTCCTTCAGTTGGGTCACCCCTGCGAAATGGTACTTTTTACGAAAAGATTTTCCGTGCAATGGTACATTCCGCGTAAGGTTTTTCGCGAAATGGTATTCGGCGAAACTCTATATTCCGCGTTATGGTCAACCGAGAATTGGTGTTCCGCAAAATGGTATTCGGCGAAATGGTTTGTAATGATGGCGAATATTTAAATGCTATCCGCTTTATTTTATCATGCTAAGCAATGGGGGGAGTTGTTTTCTACTTTACTATGAGGAAAATTTGTATATTAAAACACCCATGAACTCCCCAGAAACTTGCAAAACTCAAGATTGTGACAAAGGTCATCCGAGATTTACGATATATGTACAACACAGTTTAATTTGTGGCAATACGAAGTTTGTCGGGTCAGCAGTGTTGCATATGCAGTGTTGCGAAACCCACACTCGTGTGGTCTAATTTTCTCACAACTGCGTACTCACTCTAACGAACACGCCGGCATAAGCATTTCTTTCTGACTCTCGCTGTTATTTATTCATGAACTGCGACAATTTTTGCGAGTGTGTATTTAGCTAATAGTTACGGTCGTCACTCTTGTTCGTCATTGCAGCCCGAGCTGGTGATACCGTTTACTCACGAGTGCTTTTTCTCCCGCCCGTGAGTAGAATCGGGGGCGAAGATGAAGAATAAAAGAAAAAGTAATTCTATCCCAGTGCGCCACAAACCTCACGGGCGGCTGATTGCTCACAAGTTATTAGACTCGCGAGTAAACTATACAGAAAGGCGATATGATGCTGTGCTTTCACGAGTGTGTAGGTTGCAGAATGTCTGCACACAGTAACGGCGACTGTTTGTTTTACGCATGCGTAAGAGTCATAAGCGTTGAATGCTAGTATGCTCATCATACTCTCTTGTGTGAGAGTAGGCATCGTTGGCTTCTCGCTCGATTGTAAAATTACCCTACAAATTTCGTTTTGATCCGTTGACTACAAGAGTAAACTTGAGCAATTTATATAGAGCAATTGTAGTAAACTTACTGTGTTGCAGTAACTCCGTGATTGCCCTTTGTAAAGTAATTTTGCCTCCCAAGCCTTTGGTCGATCCGCACCTGCAGCAGCGGGATAAAATGTCATCACAACTTGTTAGAAACAGATAAGCAAAGAGAAGCAAGACAGGAAACCGATTAATGCCGCAGCGATGAAGCCCTTTCAGATTAGGCATCTTTATTTGATTAGATTTTATGTAAATATGTGGCAAAAAACGCAGAGTACAGCTAATTTACAAAACAATGTGAGCTTTGTTATAAATATTCAAAGCACAATAAAGTACATAGTATAAAGTACTTCAGCAGAGTGGTTATTTCGATTCTTTGATATCGAATAACGATAACGAGCACTCTCTTTAAGAGAAAAACTTTGAAGACGAAGAATTTGCTTCAGTAGCACGAGCTACCCTTTCCTTTACATTGCAGCAAAGGCTTTTTAAATACCAAAAAGTCAAACTTCGTTGAAGAACAGGAATGAATCAAATAATACAAAAACATGACATAGAAGGTAACTGTTTGTATAAGTTTCTTTTTTGTTTCACAATTAAGTGGCAACCACTTTTCTACTACTTTGCTCTAAGTCAATTGAAAGCCTTTGGCTGGGACGCTGTTTTTTAGGAGACTTTTTTGCTGACTGCTTTGTGGTGTATTATATCGACAAGGTGACGTGTCAATCTCACTAAAGCCAAGTCATCGTTAGTGTATGTTGTACAATATCACTGCTTTGTTCGCCTATGAAAGTTCACTGAATTGCTCCTATTTGTATCGATTGGACTGCTTTTTTTATCGGGCAGTATTTGCTATTTGCTGTTTATATTTAGGCATGGGAACGTACAATTTGGCAGCGATCTCGATTTCAACATTTCGATTATTATTTCAACATCCCCTCGATTGACCCATTTCACTGACGCATGAAGGAGGCAGGCAGTATCCGTCTCTGTTCGTTCGCAATTTTGCCGGATCTCGAAAACGGGTTCAAAGTTCAATTGATTTTGATGAAAACTGGCGGTGCGTTTTTTTCAGGTGCTGTTGCCTTAGAATAAACGATGATCTACAGCGCTGTGAATATAATATAATTTAGTGTTTTGAGCCTGGTGATAGGCTCAATCAGACTATGGAATACTTGAAATCCGGGTTTTTGCTACTAACCCTCAGCAGCAGTGCACAGCATCCGAGAGCAGATAAACAGTCGGCTCCCGGCCATAATCCTTCAACAAGTATCACGGCCCGCTGGCGTTGCCACAATCGAGGTCTGTCAATGTTTACTCTCGCAATCATTATCATTATCGGCAACTTTTCCGTACACAATAATCATTGGTAAACACGAGGCGGAGGCGCAGGAAAAAATGTAAGTACTAGAACGGGCGCCGTCCGGCACAGACAGACAACGGCAACGACGATTATTATTAGGAGGTAAATCTAGAAGTGCTGTGTTGCGAGGTTTGTTGTTGTACAGCGGGGAATGAGCGTTACAAGTTGTGCAGACAGACACACAACGAAAAAAGGCTACATTCAGCGCGATACTACTGAAAGTGCGTTCATCAGTCATCGATTTATGTGATGAACTATGGTCTTGACGTATGCAGCTAAACTTGTGAGCTTGCACTGTCACTACTGCCAGTTCGTCTTTTCGTATCGCACCGCAGTCCTACAAAACTGAAATTCATTCGACTCTGAAACTTTATGAATCCGAACAATATTTGTTTCTAAAGTGTATATTTCATTGCAATTTGCAGACAATAGAAACTGCGAGTAGTGTAAAAAAGAAAACACACAGGTTCGTGGCCAGGCTCCTTTTTGCTCATTTTTTCTATGAAGAGGTAGAGAAACCGAGATGAATCAAATCATTATGATGACTTTTCAGGCTGTTTCATTCAACTGCTTGCTGTACCCTTTAATGATGCCAAGTAGGCGCGCTTAATTTTGCGCATTGTTCCTAATTTTGCTCACCGCATATTTTTTACTAAAAATTGAAACATTCTCAAGTTATATGATTAAGTTTAAGTGATTAATTTAAAACAATTCAGGAAATGGTTAAGTTAAAACTATTCAAGAATTCGAGTTGAAGTTTGACTGATACGCAGAATTAGAACGCAGAATTAGAAACCATGCACAGGAGTTGGCGCGTTTACGGTATAACTGAATACGCCAATGGTAGAGTGATCAATATTGGTTACAGTGAAGTGAAACAGCTGCCAAAGTGATAAACCTATGTGTTCATCGAGTTGAAAGATAAATGAATAGAAATGTTTGAATAAGAAATAACACATGGGAAATAGAGATTAGAGATCACAAAACGTCACAGCTGAACGCTGGAAAATTCGTGATAAAATAATGCTTACCAGCTAATAAAATAATTATAAAAAGCAAATGACAATAGTTATACAAGTATTACCTACCTTAACTGGTGCTACAGATGCGTTTTAAAACCTGAATCTCACGTACAACTCCCATTACAATGAGGCAGCAGTTGCGTTTGCCGTTGCAAAAATTGCACGATCGAATGATCCTGACTTTGTTCACCTTTAGTCTGCTCCCGGTCCGATTGCAGAAGATAGACGACACTGCACGACGACACGGGAACACACGGTAGCACTCTGGATACACTTTCGATAGTTGTTTTGTGGCTACGCAGACACTAACTTTACTCTAGAACCGGCGAGGCGATCCTTCTGCCATCGAAACTCTCTGTTCAACTCTGTTGGAAACGAAAATACACACAATTTTCACGCTGCTAAACAAATTAAAACAATCGAAGGCCAATCATCCGCACTCTTGTTGGCATCCGAATGCGAATAGATTTTTCACTGATATCTTCCTTTTCTTTTGTGCGCTGCTGCGAGGCTGGAAAAACGTTTGTTCACGCGTGTATTCTCACATCGCAATCTTCGCTACTGAATATCAACAAATGGCCGGACCTCGATGGTTATTTGATACACGTGGTTACTTGTGTATACAATATTAGTATCATTGACTCTTTTTTTTTTGCTGTTTCGTCATAACACTGCGTTTACTCAACAAGAGTGTAGGATCTGATCTATGGTTGTGCTGCTAATTTTTTTTTGAAGAATGTGTGGAATTTCTATCGGTTTTTTGTTACTTATTGGGCGTGATTGATTTCAAAGTGTATGGGAAATTAATCCAATGTACATGTTTTGGTAAACTTGTTGGATAATTCATCACTAAATTTCTTTTCTTGGACCCCGGAAATGTCTTACGTTGCTGTGAATAAGATTGGCTCTCACTACAGTTTAAACAGGATTAAAACTAAAATTAATGCTCAGTTTGCTGTCCTCATAACTCATAACTAAGGTTTGTTACATATGAGGGAAGCTGATACATAGATGTTTTATACATTATTTGATAAAAAGGAATAATGTAATTCATTCAGATATAATTCAGTACATTTATATTTTTAAAAAGAAAGAAAACGTTCATTACGTATAAAAAGAATATATCCCAAAGGAGAACCTTGGGGTACTCCTGGTGTAATTTGATATTAGATAGGGGTTTTTATTTACGCAATTTTATCATTTGCTGACGATCAATCAACCACGATTCCATCCATTTCTAAAGTTTTGATACAGTCTACGTTTTATCCAATTTAAGAAGGACCATTGTTATGTCTATAGGAGAAATGACTAACTAAAGTCAGTAAAATACAGAGTACTTCCACACGGGATTCACATTTGTTGAATTCAATAAATAGTCTATGGTTGGTAGACGGCTGGATAATGCGTACCACCGATGCCTTGCGCTCTGGACATAAAATATACGCTACAGTCAGTGGTCTATCGCTTCTTATCAATCTAGCAACTCCTACCTTCTCGCGGTACCAGGTTTGAGGCAAAGGAAGATAAATACGTGTAAAACAAAGTATATCCTGGCAGGCAGAACTGAGCGCGACTGTATCGGCTTATCAGTACCGCTTGTAGTCAACGAGAATTAGTTTGAGGTAGTCGGCGAGTTCGTCCACCGTGGCTCACTATGGACTTCACAAAAAGTTAGGGGCGAACAATACGAAGACTCCGTATAAAGTGCACATTGTACAAAACGCTAATAATACCGGTTGTCCTTTATGGGCATAACTTGTTGGACATTGCTCGCGCGTCTTGACAGCGAACCAAGTATTCAGAAAGTGGTTAAAGCCGCGCGGATACGGGCAAGGTAGCAAGTCCAGGTAGATCTAGTTCTGACGAGCACTGGGTGCCCGCGGAACTAAAGTTCAGCTGCCATGGACCGAGTTATACTTATACTTTACCAGCCGAGAGCCGGGGTGGCTCATGCCATATCAAGAATTCATCTCCATTGTACTAGGACCTGGACTACTCGTCGCCAATTCATTGCGGGGATCTTGAAGCGAACGAATTTCACTGCGCAGCCGTTCGGCATCCTTGCGACGTGGCTGGCCCATCGTAGTCTACCAACTTTCGCCAGGTGTACGATGGTTCATACGTTTGTACTTCGCCAAAAATAGTTCGCAACACCTATCAGTCAAATACGGAAAGTGCAAGTATGTCTTCCGTAAGCAAAGTTACAGTCTCAAGTTTGTAGAGGACTATTGGTCTGATTAGCGTTCAATTTTGTGTCAATTTTGTGTGACCTGCGAGTGCTCCTTGATCGGAATTGATTTGCGGAAGGCTCGATTTCTAGTTTGAATGCGTCGTTGAATCTCCTCTCTCGTACTGTTGTCGATGGTGACCAGGGATTCCAATTATATGAATTCATCAACCACTTCCAGTTCATCGCCTTCAATAATCACTGTCCGTGGAAGGCAAACATGGCTTTCTCGGAAGCCTCTTCCTACCATATATTTGGATTTCGATGCATTGATTTGTAATTCTATCCTTCTAGCCTCCGTTTTTAGTCTGGCGAAGAGTGCCTTCGCCATCCCAAGATTTCTAGTAATGATGTTGAGGTCGTCTGCGAAGAGTAGGAGTTGGTTACTCTTGTTGAAGATCGTTCCTCTCGTTTCGATGCTCACTTGCCGGATCGAAGGTGTGATCCGAATAGCGATATTGAATAACATACAGGACAGTCCATCCCCTTGTCGCAACCCTCTGTGTGATTCGAAAGGACTCGAGATTGTCCCCGAAACGCGCACCTAGCACATTAATAGCACAAACAAAGCACAGGGTAGCTTTGATCAGCCGCGTCAGTTTGTCCGGAAAACTGTACTCGTGCATTATCTGCAATAGCTGTTCGCGTTCAACTGTATCTGAAATCCTCGAAAATATGATGTGTGGGCACGTTGCACTTTCGACGTTTCTGGAGGATTTGTCGGAGAGTAAAAACGGGCACGGGCCCTCATAAAACCCGCCTAATACTGCCCTACGAATTCTCTTGCTATTGGAGACAGACGACCCAACAAAATCAAAACAAAATAATTCAAATTACCCTGGAACGGAGTAATTATGTTACGCAGGCCTTGTTATAAGGCGTAAGACCTGCATAATTTTTTTGACTTGGATTGACAAATTTTTGATTGATTTGTCAATTAAGTTTTAATTTTTCATCAAGTTTTTCGCATGATGATTATTTTATCCCTGCGACCTTTTGTTTGCTCTATTGTTTTATATCCGTAATTTTATTCTAGTTCTGTCGTCTAGATCAGGGCCCAGCATCGTCGAAACAAATAAATGAAACTGACCTTCTCTTACCTTCGCTTCATACATGAAGTGACTTGCTACATTTGTAGAACAGAACGTTTCAAGCAAGCTTCAGTTGAAGTTGGCGGCTGTTTCAATTAACGACGGCAGAAAGTCAGGTACGATTTGTCGGCTTTGACTAGGTTAACTTTAATATGCGTTGCATTGTAGGAAATATTACTCAAATTCAATTCATTTGCATTCAAAGTTGCTGGTCTTCTTCTAAATATTTGATAGAAAAGTACAAATGAAAAGTGAATGAAATGAATGGCTGTCGGTAGCACCTAATTTGCACGGCGGAACATTCGAACAGGGTAACGATTGAAGATGATAGACATGCTCTGAATCCACCAACTTTGGACGAGGTTAAAAAAGGAGCTAGAGAGCTGAAAATGGGGCTGGAAAGGACGACATCTCTGCCGAACTTTTGAATGTCTGGAGCGAATAGTTGTGTTGTGCAACTCATCAGGTTATACTCGAGATATGGACTGAGAAGGAACTACCTACGGACTGGTTGAAGGTCTCATGTGCCCAATTTACAAAAAGGGTTATCGACTCAAATGCAGCAATTATCGAGGCACTTCTCTCTTCAATTCGGCATTCACAAAGCTTTCCCGCATCCTGTTTCATAGACTGAGGCCGTTGCAGAAAGATTTGTCGGCAAATATCAGTGCGCTTTTCGAGAGGGACGCGCTGCGACGGACCAAATGTTTACCTTGCGACAAATGCTCGATGAATTTCGGGAATTCAACTTGGAGACTCACGCATTTGTTTACAGACTTCAATGCGGCGTACGATTCAGTTAAACGAAATGTGCTATGGCGGACTATTTTTGAACTTGGTTTTTCAACAAAACTATTTTACCTTTTTTTTCAACAAAACTGATTAAGCTGATATGTGCTACTTTTGATGCTTCAAAATCAAGCGTCAGAATTGTGGATGAGATAACAGAATCCTTTGTAACGTTGTGATAGTTTGAAGCAAAGTGACTAGCTACTAATTGATAAGCTTATTGCTGACATTGCATTGAAAGGTGTTATTCGAAGAGCAGGCGTGCAGAGAACCGTTACCACCATCGCGAAATCTCACATGCTTCTAGAGTTTGCGGACGGCATCCATATCATAGATTGGCGTGAACCTTAAAGGTGTCGAAGAAGTGTACGTGCATCTTAAGGGAATATCATAAAGTATATGGTGGCTAGTAGAGCGTGGTAGCTCTTCAGGTATTGGAACTGCGGTAGTAATAGGTGGAGATACTTTTGAAGTGATCGACGAATTTGTTTACCTTGTTACGTTAAATACCTGTGACAACGATGTGCGCCGCGAAGTAAAAAGGTGGATAGTGGCTGTCAACAGAACATTCTACGGATTACGTAGCCAGCTGAGGTGTCGCAGCCTACAACTTCTTGCGAAAATCACACACTATAAGATATTAATTCTGCCAGTGGTACTTTACGGCCACGAAGCGACTGACGAGCACCAGGGGTTTTTGAGCATAAGATCCTGCAATCAAATCTTCATGGCATATTTGAAGAAGGAGTCTGATACCAGTACATGAATCACGAAATATACCAAATAAACAATAAACAAAGATGCAGTTATTATGAGGTGACTAAAACACGGCAGGCTACAGTGGGCTGGCCACATAGCAAGGATGCCGAATGAGAGACCAACGAAAACAACATTTAGTCAGCGGAGACCGACGACTTCGAGGTATACCCCGTACCCATTGGTTGAGCGCCGGTGTTAAGGGAGATTGACAAAACCGACAAACGGGAAGACGGCTACTAAATTCGATAAGCGTTTTTTCACCGAAAAAGTAAAATAAAGCAAATTTAAGAAGCATGATGGAGGATTCCTGGACCAGTGACTTCTGCTGTCACTTGATTGTTCATTGTTGAATCATATGTGTAGAAAACAATCGAAGCTGGGTAAAGATCAGGACCACTATCTTCTCAAGAACCATGCCTTGGTTTAAATACACGAAATATTTGATTGAAATAGTATTTTTTTCTCCATCCTGTCTGAATTATTAGTATGATTAGTAGAGATTTTTTTCAATTGATTATAGTCACGTTAATAGCTTTGGTCATTCGTGACTTCTGCGGAAATCGGATTTGAGCTTGGATCCTAGGCGCGAGAGGCGTGAATGCTAAGTACTACACCAGGATTTACCTCCTACTAGGGAATTATTACTTTTTTGAATGCTGAGATGACCTGTCAAATTCCCTAGAAGGTTTATAGATTTTTTGATCCTTAGAGCACTCTTTTCAGCTTCGAATTGTATGACCTGGTGCAGTGGAAACATGTAGAGTAATTTCATTAATTTTTCCAGTTTTTAGCAGAATAACTGATAAGTAATCAACCTGAAGGATGATTTGGTGATAGTTTTGCCCGTTTTTATTAGCCTTAGAAATGAACGTGACCCGTACTTGTCGCCAGTCTGCTGGATGTTATGGATGCATGTTAAAAGTACCTTGCCCTTCTGTACTAGGTGCAGGAAAAATTGCATTCCTACCCGGTAATTTAAAGGGTTCAAAAGTGTGAATCACCCATTCAACTTTGCTTTTCGTAAAAACTTTTTTGGCCAAAGTACAAGCAACATTCCTCTTTCTATCTAACCCGGCCATTTCATTCACCATTTCATGACATATCTATCCTGGTTTCAAGAGCAATAGTTCTCAATGCCGATGCCGAGGTCTTCGCAAGAGTTGATAATTGCACAGGAAAAATGTGTTCTCATCATTAACTGCAATGTTGCATTAGTAGAAATAGTAAAAGAGACATCCTCATTTTTTCAGAGATACCTAGTCCACTTGAGTGATCCTTAGTGAGGATTTTCTGCAATCTAGCCGTTGCGTACTTCAGTATTCAGTACACACATTTCAAAAGGCTTCATTGTAAGTAATGAGAATTATGTGTGAAGAAAGTATGTATAGGATCCTGAGAATAGACCTATGCCAAAATCGCTTGGAATCTGAACCTGATCGGGAATTGAACCCGATTTCAATCTAACGCATGTGTGAGAGGGCGTCAGCATTGTGGCCGATGTGTTTTACTACCTCTCTTTTATTCATTATCCAAGCATTCATTTTACATAGGCATTATCGTTTGCGTTTAGTCACATCTTGCTATTGACTTGGAAACCAAATAACTTCATGCGATTCAATGCGATTACTGGTATAAATACAATTTGCATAAATTATCTCAGATGAACCAAATATTTTGAGACCTGATGTCAAGGCATAATAATCTGAACTAAGGCAACGGGTATATAACATAACAAATTTCCTTCCTTTGAACCATCGAAGAATATTTTTCTGGTACACTTAATACAGCACTAAACTGGATTTTCTCGCCATTGCAAAAAAAAAACAAACTTCCAGTGACGAGAAAAAAACTGGATTGCCAACCTGCAACGCACCCTGTTTACGACAAACACCATGGCATTAATTATTCCAATTTGGCAGTCACTTCAGCGCTGAATACAACATCGTGAATCCCTAAAATATTCCGTAGCAGCAGATCTCTGGGTCAGCTGGTTAAGTATTCTTCGTCTTCTTCCACTTTCGTCACTTCACCTTCCACCTTTGGAGTACACTATTCCAATCATCCAATCACGTATCGGTAAATTCACTCCATTCTAATAGATGGACAGACTGCCCGACACTAATGGGCGTTCATGTTTCGCCCTTTTCTGTCGGAAAAACTGGCTCTGCTGAAACAGACTTTCACACTATGTTATATCACGCACCGGAAACTACACCTGGACACCATACAGCCAATCAGATTGGTCACGAAAATGGCTAAAAATCACAAATTACATTCTTGAATCTAACCGCATCCAAAGAATTTCACACTGAAAAGCTCCTTTGCTCTCTCGTTCTGCCGTACCGTGCTGATGATGGCTGAATGTAAAATACGTGTGCGCTCGGTGAATAACAGCAACAACCAGGCGGTTGAACAAAAAAAAAACGGCACCTCCCGTCGTCTCCCACTGCCACCCTCTCACTTGGGCAGTGTGTATAAAGCGATGGAACAACTTTGCGAGAGAAGCTCCACAGCCCGAACTGAGCTCAACCGAAAGCTACATCCAAACCGTTTGACACCTTGTGAACAACTGGCGAACTTTGCTGTGGCTGTGGCGAATGGCGATGGCTGGCAGCTGGTACAAACAAAACACGCAAACCGAGAAGACCGCTTATGTGCTATGTGTTGGTAGGATTTTGTGCTTTTCTGCGGGGGGATTGCCAACTAGAATTGAGGGTGGGTGAGAACTTAAGCTTTACCAATAAGAAAATACCGAAAGCGAGGATATGCCGAAGATCGTCTTTACAAATTATGCTGCTTAAATCTTATCAGAAAGCATTATTTTGTAGCATAAGCATGAGCCTGGCATGAGCTACACGAAACCTTTTAGATCATTGAGAGAGCAGTAAATGCAATCATGGATTGGTAGACCCCTTTCACATTCTGATAAAGATGTAAACACTGCGATTCACGTTCGTAACCAACCGGTAGACAGGGCTAGACCTAGGATGTCCGAAATGTGAATTTATCCATTTTCCAGCAATTATTGTCAATTGCAAGGAAAATTGTACCATCCAAAGTGCGATATCGCTCATAAAAGTGCTATTTTAGCTTAAATCGTTTCGGTCTCTTCGGCGCACTTATTGCTGGGAAGATAACGAAAAAGTGCGCCGAAGATACCGAAACGATTTAAGCTAAAATAGCACTTTTATGAGCGATATCGTACTTTGGATAGTACAATTTTCCTTGCAATTGACCATATTAAATTTATATGAATGTTTTGATAACGTTTGAGAAGAGCTATAACTATAATTATAATATTAAACTGTAACAGACAGCATAGTACAGTCTCAAGCGGGCTGGGAGGTACTATAGTACGATTAACATTTTTAGCCGCATCACTTTCAATTTGCATAACATATATATTTTAACTGGTGTAGATGAGCATACCGATTTTTCTAAAGCAAAAAATGCTTCAAAATTCGATTTGATGGACCTGGTAAAAGAAACCTCTGTTATAGAATTTTACTTGTTTGAGATAGAAATCGACACGTCTTTGGGCATAATTCAACTTTTTGTTAACGCTGTGTTAGTTGGTTTAATTCAAATTCTAATAACAGATAATAAATACTAAGAATAACCTTTCATTTCTAGAGGCGAATGCACAAAAGTGTAAAACCTCTCCAGTAAAATAACAACAACAACAACCTTTCATTTAGTATTGATATCATACAAAATAATTGAGTCGTTCAAAAGTTATGATTAACTTTTGAACCATATTTCATATTGGTCGGACTTTCAGCTCAAAAGTCATGTATAAAAATACAAAAAATATGTGACTTCATTTTCTCAGGGGTTCCTCAATTGATTTGAACAAAATTTATTGTAGAGCTTTTGAAAGTCATAACTTCCAAATTTCATGATGATTGAGATCGTGGTTTGAAAGTTACATAATGAAATATATATAAAAAAAAAGTATTTAATACATATTTTTGCTGCATATAAGTATTTATTCAGTCAGAAAAATTCTACAATTTATTGAAAATTACCCCTGAGATCTTTCAAATAAAACCAAGTTATTGAAAATCGGACGATACAATCAAAAGCTATTCAAACTTAATCATTTAAGTACCGTATATTAAACTTTTAACGTGTAAAACCAAAATACCTATATAAATCAAGCGTCGATTGTATTCAATGAATATGTGACGTACGTGTGTGTATGTGTTTATTTGTCTATGTATGTATGTATGTATGTTTGTGTATGTGTGTACATTTTGCAAATAAGCAATTTGCATTGACATACAAGAAAAGTGAGAAACATTTTAATTGTCATTTTCTTTACCTGCTGTTACTCGGACAAGATAAGCAGCAAAGTGCAAAGCAAGCAGTTGATTTAAGCATATATGTATTATAGTGGTGTATAAGCAAGGTTGAAAATGCTAATATGTTGGTTTTCTCAAATAAATATACTAAAATTTTCAAACAAATTTTGGGCATATGGGACGCCTCATGCATGCTAAAAGACAAGCACTTGAAAAACAATCATATTACCCATCATCAAGCATATTTATGCTGCTATTTCTTAAATCTCGACAAATTGTCTTAACCTTCTAACATGCAACATCGTAAAAATGATGCGATCTAGCAAATGGCTATTTTTTCATGAAAGTATATTCAGAAGAAGCTAAATTTTGATATTCATGCAAAAATAATTATCTGAATGCAGCTAACAAATTTCTATTCTTTATTGTCCATATTTAACGTTCTATCCAGTATTTTTTTTCATTTTAGATTACAAAATTGAAGTCAAGCATGTAAATTACTCATTGGAAAATTTGGCGGTTTGTTGGAGATATCGTTTTTCTTCAAAAGTAAATAGGAAAATAGAAATTTTTGTACTTAATATTTTTTTCGGAATTTTTCTAAATTCTTGTTTTTGAATGATGATAGATAACTCGTGAACGCATGGACAGAATATTGCGGTATTATTATCAAAATATCAGGAAACACATATTCAAATTGTCAATTTCAAAAAAAAACTTCGTAAACGGCACTGAAGCTCTAAAAGCTTAGCCCGTGTACATCTCGACTGGTCGGCGCCGCTATAGAGTTAATAGGATTTATTATACAATACTCTAATAACCGGCTGCAAAGTCTGTCGATAAAGAAGGGTCAAAGCCGTTTATGCCCATGGCTTTGCTTTGCTGGCTTGAAAAATTATCTTTTGTGTTTACATATATGTTTCTATAAATCTCGTAAATATTATAAAAAATAAGGTGTTAATAAAATAAATTAAATGACGCTTACAAATATTCACACATCCTTGGAAATAATATAATATTATTTCACGCAGTACGTTCTTGTGAGTTTTACTGTTAAATAAATAGTTGGAGGAATAAGAAACTGATATTTAAAAATATAGTCAATTATACAGTACCACCAGGCTAATCCGACAAATTTATAATCGGATTATCGAATTTTGACTCGATAATTCAGCACTTAAACTAACGTCAACGGGCTTGAAATTGGTTTTTGTTTACATCCATACGTATACAAATCCGGAAATTTTTGAAAATATTTGTTGTAAGTACGCAGTAAGCTTGTTTTATATTCAGTAGTGCGCAAGCTACGGGGAGGGGGGGGGGGGGGTTGGGGGTTTAATCCTCCCCCCCTCCCAGAAGAAACCTGGTTCTGCCCTTTGAAGCTTGAAATTTCTGCTACCAACTGCTTAGAGCACAGAAACATTTACTAGTACCGTGTACCCCCGTTGGTATGACCTTCTTTAATCTGAATAATTTTAATCTGTACCCCGGTGGTATGAATGCGTTCACATTAAAAACCGATCAAGCGTCATACACAATTGACGTTAAAGTTGACCGGGTAAATTGAAAAAAAAAAAAAAAAAAAAAAAAAAAAAACTTAATGCGTTTCCTCTTGCTCCAGAGCTTTGGCAATATAGCTCATATGGAACTTACCTTCCGCTAGCACTCAAAATAGACCATTTTAGTCGAAACTGCCGAGCCAATTGCCTCTTCGACAAACCGGACGTTTAGAATTCGCGCATGTTTGAAATGTTTTCAAAATGTTTGTTTTCGTCAAATCAAAACAACAAGTTCATAGGGTGCGCGTCTTGCGCATATACGAAAATGAATAGAGTTACCAAATATTCAGATAAAAAATGAACTCGTCCAATCTGAACGAGGTGTTTTTCATATTAGCGGGGGTTGAGTGTAGGAGGACCCGGGGCAAAAAGGACACCTTAACTGTTTTCAATTAATTACGGGTACAAAGAACCAATTGAGTTTAACCTGAAATAGCCTAAAACCTAGATGAGGGTATAGTCTAAACAGTTTCAGTGAGTTCAATATCAAAATAATATAAATATAGAGAAAAATAACTTTTTCATTTCAGATATTTTTGCGCTCGATATTAATAGCTACGGGGCAAAAGTGCCACTATGGTGGGGAATGTGACCAAAAGTGAAGAAATGTTGAATTTTAAATTCTATCTATAGGAATTAGGTCTAATTAATGTGTTATGCCAAAATCTATACCTATAAAGAAGGATTTCTGTCTGTTTGTCCGTATGTTGTTTGGGGCCATGCACTAATTACGGCATAATGGGGGGAGGGGGGGTTCCGCGAGATCTTACAAAATCTTATTTGGGGGAGAGGGGGGTTTAATCATTTCTTACGAAAGATTTTCACACTCGAAAAAATTCATATTTTTAATAGAAACTCATGTTACTTGTTACAAAAATTTTTAAATTGATGAGTTAAGTTGTGAAGTGTCGAAATCCTTCATGCTGCAAGGAAATGCGTAGCAACCTGCTGAGTATTTTAGCTATGCCCACTTAGGGAACCTGCAGTTGCCTTACTTGTTCCAGAGCCATCTGATGTCATCGGTTTATGCTATTATTCCAACATATTTCGTTGCAATTGCCTATTCCAATTCCGCAAGGCAGCCGCAAAATCCCTTATGATATCACGAGAAACATTTTTGTTTAAAAGTAGCTTATTCAACTAATGTATAGCTGTACCAATGGAACAAGTGCTTAATAAGCTACTATACAACAAAAATGTTTCTTGGGATGTATTGTTCTTCTGTTCCCAAAGATCTTGCCTGCCGCATGTGACCAGAGTGGGGTCGGTATTTTGCGTCAAAGGACACCGCGGATGGTCATTACAGATCCGTACATTAGACGCAACGGTGTACCGATTCCAACTTAAGACCATGTCGCGTGCCATCTAGAAGAGGCAAAGAAGTTCTCTGTACGCTACTTAACGAGGACACGTGTTCAGACGATTTAGAGTGGATCAATGCGAATCAAGTGAACGTTAGTGAGTTTCTGAGCATACACCAACATTTATTGTCAACCTCAATGCTGAAATACATTCTGTTTGTGAGTGGGCCATAAAGGGATTTACAACAGATAATTGATATTATTTGTTTGTTTATGAATTTGTTTGAACTTTGGTTTTAATGAACTTGTTTGAACTTTATTGACTGTTACAATGTTTTTTCAATGTCTAACTTTTTAAGTAAAACTTGAATTTTGATGTTTCAAAAAATCTTACTAAAATTTTTTACGGGGGGGAGGGGGGATTGGCCAAAATCTTACAAAATCTTATATAGGGGGGAGGAGGGGTTCAAAAATGAGGAAAAAGCCCTTACGTAATTATTGCACGGCCCCCTTATAGAATCGAAAACTACTGAACCAATCGGCATGAAAATATGCATGTAGAGGTTATTTGGGGCCAGGAAAGGTTTTAGTGATGGTTAGAAACCCCTTCCCCCACTAAGAGGGGGGGCTCCCATACAAATGAAACACAAATTTCTGCATAACTCGACAACTACTCAAACAAATAGAACAAAATTTGGCATGTGGGTGTTTTCAGTGACAAGAATTTATTCTATGGTAAATTGAGACCCCTCCCCTCTTTATAAGGGGAATTATAACTCCTCTCCTCTTTAAAAGGGGGGGCTTCCATACAAATTTCCTCATAACTCGAGAACTAATCAAGCAAATGGAACCAAATTTGGCATGTGAAGGTTTTCGAGGGCAAGAATATTTTCTATAGAAAATTGGGACACTTCCCCACTTTAAGAGGGGGGGCTCCTGTACCAAAGAAACACAATTTTCCTCATAACTCGAGAAGTAATTAAGCAAATGGAACCAAATTTGGCATGTGGGTGTTTTTGGAGACAAAATTTTTTTCTATGATGAATTGGGACCCCTCCCCGTTTTAGGAGGGGGGATCCTATACACATGAAATACAAATTTCCTCATAACTGAAGAACTAATCAAGCAAATGGAACAAAATTTGGCATGTGAAAGTTTTCGAGGGCAAGAATATTTTCTATGGTGAATAAGGACCCCTCCCCACTTTAACAGTGGGGCTCCTATACAAACGAAATACAAATTTCCTCATAACTCGAGAACTAATCAAGCAAATGGAACAAAATTTGGCACGTGGGTGTTTTTGGAGACGAATTTTTTTTCTATGATGAATTGGGACCCCTCCCCACTTTAGGAAGGGGGGCTCCTATACAAATGAAATGCAAATTTCCTCATAACTCGAGAATTAATCAGAGAAATGGAACCAAATTTGGCATGTGAAAGTTTTCTAGGGCATGAATATTTTCTATGGTGAATTAAAATCCCTCCCCACTTTAAGAGGGGGGGAGGGGCTCCTATACAAACGAAATACAAATTTCCTCATTACTCGAGAACTAATCAAGCAAATGGAACCAAATTTGACACGTGGGTGTTTTTGGAGACAAAAATTTTTTCTATGATGAACTGGGACTCCTCCTCACTTTAGGAGGTGGGGCTCCTATACAAATAAAATACAAATTTCCTCATAACTCGAGAGCTAATCAAGTAAATGAAACCAAATTTGGCATGTGAAAGTTTTCGAGGGCAAGAATATTTTCTATGGTGAATTAGGACCCCTCCCAACTTTAAGAGGGGGGCTCCTATACAAACGAAATACACATTTCCTCATAACTCGAGAACTAATCAAGCAAATAGAACCAAATTTGGCACGTGGGTGTTTTTGGAGACAAAAATTTTTTCTATGATGAATTGGGACCCCTACCCACTTTAGGAGGGGAGGCTCCTATACAAATGAAATTCAAATTTCCTCATAACTCGAGAACTAATCAAGCAAATGGAACCAAATTTGGCATGTGGGAGATTTTGGAATTTATTTTACGATAGTTAGAGACCTCTCACCCCTGCGGTAGGGGAGAGTCCATCTCTCATACAAATAAAACAGAAATTTTTGCGAAACTCAAAAACTAATCGAACTCGAGAAATTCGAGACTCTTCCATAAAACATTAGTCAATACAAGACCACATAAACTATCTATAGTAACGCTAGATCATTCAGGACGAGACGGTCGCGAGTGTTGCCGGTGCCCCGCCGTCGGAAGCGCCGCCCACTGGGGGGCTTGCAAAACTCGAGATTGTGATAAAGATCATCCGAGATTCATGATTTATGTACAACACAGGTTAATTTGTGGCAATACGAAGTTTGTCGGGTCAGCTAGTAATCACATAAAAACAATAAACAAATAACATTTCAGTATGCTTGTTTCCGGCATAGCCATTAAAATTTTGTGCAATCATTTCAAAATCATTTTAATGTCTGAGTTTATATTTTTATCGATAAATTTTCTCATAGTACAGTCAACTTTCGTTCGTTGGGCTATCTTTAGGTGGGCTACGTTTTAATCGGGCTCCCGTTAATTGGGCTATAGCCCATCTAAAGCGAAGTCAAACGTCATTTCTGACAGTGTATTTTTTCTTGCGTGGGGCTCTTGAATGAACTATTTCAAATGCACAAAATAATTTATATAGAAAATATTAAAATTAATTAAATGGAATACAAATGCATAATATCGTTTTCTGATTATTTTTGAACTTGACTCTCCCTTTTTAGCATCACGGCAAAACAGCTAAAAATGCCAATATATGTTAACATTGTTGTATAAAAATCCACTGTTTACTTGTTAAATAATCTATAAATAAATTTCAGCAGCGAAAAGATTAAGTCCCACTTTGATTGCATATCCAATTTTAGGAATATTTTTTTATAAACCTTTCTGCGATAATTTCGATAAAAACAATCGATGTATCCCTCGGTTTTGACAGCTCAGCCCAATTAACGAAGGTCTTTCACTAAGTGGGCTCAGAGCTTAGTGCAATTAGCGAAAGTTGACTGTATATTGTAAAACACTTTAGAAACCATAAAAAATAATCATATTAAAATTCTTCGTCGTTTTCGTGGAAAACTGAAGAGTGGCACTTTTGCCCCGGGTGGTCGTCTTGCCCCTGCCCCCGACTTGCACCAGGTTTGTTGCTCTTGATTCATATACACTCAAGTCTCGTTTTACGTCCACAATTGGAGGACGGAAAAAAATTGGTCGTAAAAAGGGAGGGCGTGACTCAAATTTTAGATATAAAACGAGACAACGTTAATTCAAATAAAAAAGCAAAGCCTAGGTGCTACATTGCGTTATCGAAACATGACCTTCTGCTTTTTATACGACAGACTTTGCAGCCAGTTGTTAGAGTGCAGGACAATTTCAGGGCCAGCTGCTATGATCCTATTGACTCTAACAGCCTCTCCCAGTCGAGATTCGAACATACGACGACTGGCTTATTAGGCCAGCGTCATCGCTCGGAGCCAACTGGGAGGTAGTTAATTCAAATATCGGAGGTAAAAATGTTGACGCAAAAGGAAATCACTTAAAATGAATGGACGTAAAAGAGATTCTATAGTGTACCTACGCCGTTCTCCGTTTTTAGTTTTTGCTTCGTCAAACATCGACCGCATGGGCTGGCATGTCCTTCGTGAGCATCGTCAAATCCTTAAAAACTGCAGGTTTAATAAGGGCTGTATACTTTGTCAGCAACGTACGGTGGCTATCGTTTGCTAGCAGATGATTACGTTTTGCGAATGACAAAATAGGCTCGATTTATCCGCGGCTACCAGCGATCCCAAATACATAAACTCATCTTCTACATCTGGTTTATCACTGTCAATGATTACCGTCCACGAAAAATGCACATTCGTCTCTTTGAGTCTCTATTAATCATGTATTTGGTCTGCGACATATTTATTTGTAGCTGAATCCGACTAGCTCCGTTTTCAGTGTAGCGCAGATTGCCGGCTGTTGCGAAGTTTCGGCCTACAATATCAAAGTAATCTGCGTAGCCAAGAAGTTTGCTTACTTACTTACTTTAGCAGCCGAGAGCCGGGGTGACTCTTGCCGTATCAAGAATTCATCTCTATTATATTCGGTCCTTGGCTGCTCGTTATCAATTCGTTGCGCGTCTCGTCACACGCAAATCGGCTTCAACCTGGTTGAGCCGCTCTATTCCTGGTGCCGGTAGGGTTTTTGAACCGAACGGATTTCACTGCACAGTCGTCCGGCATCGTTGCGACGTGGCGGGCCCACCGTAGTCTCCCAACTTTCACCAGGTGTACGATGGGAATCTCTCCAAGTAGTGCCTGTAGCTCGTGATTCATACGCTTTCCGTTTGTACTCCGCCAAAAATAGTCCGCTACACCTGTCGTTCAAATACGGCTAGTGCCCAGTAAACCATTTGGTTTGTATATCTCGATTGCAACTGAGATATACGAAATCATATCTGAACGAAAAAGTTATATTTCACACCATATAAGAACATATATGTACCAAAGTGGAGGCGATATACGTGCGAAAATTTTGACAACTATTTGTAATTCTATATTGCGTAGTTTTTATAACATGCAACTAAATACTCCTGAATATATGATTAAGATATAACTTAATATTGCAATCGTCTATACTGCTTTATAATTCACAGTCATGAATTGTATATGAAGACACGCACGACTGCAAAACAACTTATTGTTCACTTCGGTTTGACATACTCTAATCTTTATACAATTCCAATGTGAAATTGACATGAAAACGATTTAATGTGAACTTTCTATTACGATTTTGTGTTATCTGGGTGCACGTATATCTTCCGTTAGCAAAGTTCATCCGTACAAGACTACCGGTATGATTAGCGTTTTGTACATCGTCAGCTTTGTGCGGTGGCGTATGCTCCTAGATCGAAGCATCTTGTGGGAGTAAAAGTATGTATGATTTCCAGTTTGAATGCGTCATTGGATCTCCTCATTCGTATTATTGTCGGTGGTGATCAGAGATCCCAAATATACGAACTCATCAACTACTTCCAGTTCATCGCCGTAATCCCAGTTCATCACCGAAAACGTTGCTTTCACTGGAGCCTCTTCCTACCATATATTTGGTTTTTGACGCATTGATTTGTAACCCTATCTTCCTAGCCTCCGTTTTTAGTCTAGCGTAGATTGTCTCCGCGGTCCCAAGGTTTCTAGTAATGATGCCGAGGTCGTCTGCGAAGGCTAGGAGTTGGCTACTCTTGCTGAACATCGTTCCTGTCGTTTCGATGCCCGCTCGTCGAATCACACCTTCAATAGCGAGATTGAATAATATACAGGACAGTCCACCCCTTGCCGTAACCCTCTGCGCGATTCGAAAGGAGTCGAGAGTGTCCCGAAACGCGCACGTAGCACATCACTCGCTCCAGAGTAGCTTTGATCAGCCACGTCAGTTTGTCCGGAAAACCTTACTTGTGCATTATCTGCCATAGCTGTTCTCGTTCAGCTGTATCGTATGCTGCTCTGAAATCCAGGAATATATAATGCGTGGGCACATGAGAGTACATCTCGATATTTCTGGACGATTTGTCGTAGAGTAAAAATTTGATCCGTGGTAGCACGGGCCTCCATAAAACCCACCTGATACTGCCCTACAAATTTTCATGCTATTGGGGATAGAGGGGTAAGACACTTCATAATATTATCATTATATTAATATATTACACGCTTAAAAAAAGTACTGAATTCGACAAAATTTTGCCGAAATTTCAACAGCCAAAAATCGACAAAAATGTCAATGGTGCAAATCGACGTTTACGGATCTTTAGTAACGTTTGGTAACATAAAAAAATTTGCAGAACGCTCGGCTACTGAGATTTCGTCAAAATTTTACCGAACTCGGTGCTATTTTTAAGTGTGTAGGCCCTATTAAAGTCCTATAAATGTATACCTTTATAGGGCTTTAGGTTATATTAAGGTGGGAACGGTAAATATATTAAGGTTGATAAAATATTTCCATAGGGAAAAGCACCTTATTGGCAGGCAACCATGTTTTGGGTGCCAACATGATAGCGTGAGCAGAAATGAGATAGCGCTACGTTTCACTCGACTGCCTCGACAGTGTTTTGGGCCCGCTGTCAAATTTTGAGCCCAGGACATTCAGTCGCTTTCACTTACTGCAGCTCGATATACAGATGCCAATAGGGTGGGAAAAAGTAATATATTTTCAACCATGTCTTGCCCCTCGTTGGCGATAGACGACGCAACAACATCTGGGGGAGCACCTTGTAGGCGGTGTTGAACAGCGTAATGCAGCGGTAATTACAGCAATCTAGCCGGTCGTCCTTTTTGTAGATGGGACAGACTACACCTTTCATCCAGTCCTCCGGTAGTTTCTCCTCCTTCCAAATCCTTGAAAGTATCCAATAAAGTGCCGTTGCTAGCGGTTCTTGGCTGTTTTTGTAGAGCTCTGCCGGGAGTCGGTCCTTTTCAGCGACTCTATTATTCTTCAGCTGACGAATTTCTCACCGGATCTCTTCGAGATCGGGAGCCGGCTCGCTATTGTCGTTTGTAGGTATTCCGAGGTTAACTTCCATTGCGTCTCCCGCTGCTATATCGCCGTTGAGGTGTTCATTGAAATACTGCTTCCACCTGTCGACCACCTCGCGCTCGTTTGTGATTACATCCTCTCCTTGGTCCTTACACATGTCAAGTTTAGGTTTGTAGCCCTTACGAGTTTGGTTCACTGTCTCGTAAGACTTGCGCGCCCGGAATAGTTGTTCCAGCTCCTCACAATCTCTGTCCTCCTTCTGGCGCTTTTTCCTGCTCAGGATTGTGGTCAACTCATTCCGCGCTCATCCATACTTGCCAAACGTGGGAACGTTGATGATATTTCAGAAAAACCGGCCCTCGATGAGAATATGGTCGATTTGGTTCGAAGTTCGTTGGTCAGGTAAGCTCCAGGTGGCTTTGTGGATATCTTTGTGGGGAAAGAAAGTGCTTCTGATCACCCATCGTTGGCTGTTATCGTTCGTGTCAATGTACCTACAGGTTATGCGGCCCGATCACCGGTCTATACGTTGCTTCCCTGCCGACCTGAGCGTTCAATTTCATATTGACCGATAACGAATCTTGATGTCCCGTCGTGAGCAGTTGTCATACGTTGCCTCCAGCTGCGCATAGAACGCTTCCTTCTCGTCGTCGTGTCTACTTTCGTGTTGACAATGCACGTTTATGATGATGTAGTTGAAGAAACGGCCTTTATCCTCAACAAGTTAAATTGAGATAAACTGAATACACGTGAATGTATATGATTGAATTAAACGCATGAATAAACATGTTAAGAAAAAATAAAAAATCAAGAATCACGGATTGCTGACACAGAAATCTTACTGAAGTTTTATAGAGCGTCTTAGTAGAAACCGGTAGAAACCTGAATAAATAAAAAGAAAACTATTTCAATTAAATTCTAGGGTAAAGAACTAGTTTTAAGCAGTCTAAGCGGGTCACTGATTGTTTTACCTTATTACAAGCGATGGGTTGACTAAGTGGGGGATATCAGCATACCAATCTTCTTGCTATCTTTAGTTCTTCAAGCTGTTACCATTGGAAGACACTATTGTTGAGCTAAACTTTTGATTTTTCGCTTTAAAAGTTGGAGCGGCGGAACTAATTTTGAACACACCGAACCCATTTTCACCCGCAAGGTGCTATTTTAAGCAATCCTGAAATCTGTATTTTTTTACGTCCCGTTAAAAAATCCCTCGAACTTTTCCCCCTATTCAGTAAGTTCGCGTTCCTATCCGCGACCTACTAATCGGCATCTGATGCGTAATCGGCATAGCGTATCGGCATAGATGCGTAAAATGCCATCTGTCTAAATTGTTTATCGGGGCATACACTCACCGCACCGTTCGGCAAACGGTATTCGTCGTCTCTTTTATTCTCTGGTGTTCTTATGGGAAACTGCGAGTTTGACGTCTCACTCGCTGTTCATAAGGATGGTGGGAGAACAAAAGAGGTAAACATATAGCAGTACAAACGATCAGAACAGTGTTGTCAAAGCAAATAACATTGAAACACATCGTTGCTTTATTAAATCACTGAGAAAATATTCGAAAATTATTGAAAAAGCTGTCTTTTGTGTTGCTTTTAATAAAGAAAAATTAATTATGAACATACATTTCTCTTGAAAGTACTGAACCACGTTTTCACCAAAGGAGGTTTCAGGTAATTTCAAACTTAAAATTCTTATTTCCAGAACCGAAACAGTGTCTTGGCAACACGATAGTTCATCAGTTGTGCTGCAGCTGCTGCTAGTGGTGAACAGGTTCCGTCAATTCAGAATTTGTTTTCAGTTTTGTTAGAAAATAATAAAACTATTGGCTAGTGACAAAGCCTTAGATAATAGAAAAAAAGAGACTGAATAATATGGTATGTGACAATTGAGTGCTTGACTTTCAGAGTGGTTGTAATCAGTGCTGAAAATTTGATGAATTCGTTAGTAGCGAGGTGGCGATTGCTGAAGAGCAGCTGAAAAATGTACGTTTTTGGACAACAATTTTTAATTCATCATATTTCTTGTCGGAAACCCAGTAAATTGTGTTTGTGTGAATCAAATGTATGGTTAAGTGATTTGTGAAGATGATCCTATCAAAAGATTTTGAAAATATGAATAAAAAAGTGCATTTTCGGATCATTTATGTTCAACTGATTAAAATAGGTAACACTGCTTAACTCGTCCCAAGGAACAAAACGGCAGCACCTAAACAAGCAGGTGTGGAATAAGAGTTGTATGGTAGCATTCGGTGCTGAATAAGCGAATTGGCTGAATTGTCTGTTGTTTAAACGTCATATCCTATATTTTTTCTAGCTTCTAATCAACATCTATACGTTGTTATATAAGTGCAGAATAAGAGTCGAATAAACGTTATGCAAACGTATCGGCAGTACGGCTAAGAGCAGGTGTGGAACAATGGTTGCTTAAAAGCTACCATGAAAATACATGTCGAATAGACGTTGTGCAAACGTGTCAGTCAAGAGCAATTGTGGAGTAAAAGTGGAATAAGAGTGGAATAAGCATTGCGCAAACATATCAGCAGCATTACGGAGATCAAGTGTGGAATAATAGTGGAATAAGTGTGGAATGAGCGTTGCGCAAACGTATCAGCAGTATTGCTGAGAGCAAATGCAGAATAGAAGTGGAATAACAGTGGAATAAATGTTGTACAAACGAATTTGTAGCATTGCTGAGAGCAAGTGTGGAATAACAGTGGAATAAATGTTGCGCAGCATTGCTGAGAGCAAGTGCAGAATAAAAATGGAATAACAGTGGGAGACAGTGTTATACAAACGAATTTGCAGCATTACTGAAAGCAAATGTAGAATAACTGTGGAATAAATGTTGCGCAGCATTGCTGCGAGAAAGTGTGGAATAAAACTGGAATAAGTGTGGAATAAGCGTTGCGCAAACGTATCAGGAGCATTGCTGAGAGCGAGTGTAGAATAACTGTGGAATAAATGTTGCGCAGCATTGCTGCGAGAAAGTGTGGAATAAAAGTGGAATAAGTGTGGAATGAGCGTTGCGCAAACGTATCAGCAGCATTGCTGAGAGCGAGTGTAGAATAAGAGTGGAATTAAAGTTGCCCAAACGCATCAGCTGCATTGCTAAGAGGAATTATGGAGTATGTGTCGAATAATCGTCGTACAAACGTATCGGTAGCACCACCAAGAGCGGGTGTGGAATAAAAGGTGCTTGATGGCAGCCAATAACACCAATAACTTGAATGACACTTTATACTTTATACTTTACACTTTATAATTTATGCTTTAAATTTATATTAGGTACACTTTATTTTTATTTTATTTTTAGATACAATCAGAATAGAAAACATTTGCATAACCACTTTTAGTCGCCGCAAATATTTGCTGGTCGTGGAATTCCTTTTAGGTGTTGTTGCCTGTACGGTGTGTATTTTTGCCCTCGGCGTGTCGTTATCCCTCGTCCTACCGATAAATTTAACAAACTTATATCCAAAGACAGCTGGCTGCTTGACACTTTGCGAGTCACTCACAATGAATTTGCTCAGTGAGATGAATTTCGTCGGGCTGAAGTCGCCAGAATTGTTATGATCGGGTGGCATAGTGGCGATACCACCACCACTGCTGATAGCGCCGTAATCGTGTGACTAGCTCCCGCTGCCGGTGCGCGAAAACACCACTGCTTCTCGTGCCATCCGCTGCTCCTTTTTGTTTTTTGGATGAAAAAACTAAATCAGAGCCGATGACAAATAGATTTGCACAGACAGCGAGCGACTTAAAGCAGCAATAAGCTCAGCAAAGTACTAGCACGAATCACTCCTGCTGTTAACTAATCACTGCTGCTGCTAATCACATCACTGCTAACTAAATGAACAATCGCTAGCCGAACATTCTGGATTTCTAGTTTCCAGTGAATTTTATTCAGTAGCACCGCTCACCGTCGTCAATATTCAAAATAAAAAAGTCCTCGGCGTTGTGACTGTGTTATGTTGCTGGTGGTACAAGCGAAATGCTTTATTTTAGTACAAATAGTTTATTAAATGTTTAACATGTGCGGAATAAATACTTCTAAAGTAATCTAGTATAGCAGATGCCAAACATGATTTAAGAAACTACTCTTCAGCGCTTAAATGTATTTTAGCCCATTTTTGTTCCACGCTTGACAAACTTAATCTGGTAAATCCACATCGGCTAAAAACTCGGCGCCTGTCATATGTCAGATTATCTCAGATGTGTTCGTTGACGGCTTCCGACCGACAGGATGTAAGTTCGAATCCGGGTGAATGAAAAAAGTATATGGCAGGCTTGATGAATTTTGAGTCAACCAATGATTTCCTAGTAAGTCTCTTATTAAGTTATAATATATGCAACATGGCCATGAAAATAACGAAACCCACAAAATAAAATAAAAATACTTCCTGCATATTTTTTTTCTTTTTGCTTGCTAAATGTTGAACTGCTGTGGAATAAACGTAGCTTCAGTGCCATCAGCAGAAGTTTAATAAACATATCTATACGTACTGAATAAACATTTTACTATACGTTACATAACAGTCATACAAACGCATCTTCCACGTCCATATTCAGCACTGTGCTGTTTAAATTCTCCAAAACCAACTGTATAATCATTGAACAGAGGTGTTTAGACATACTTGAAAAGCAGCTATATAGCATGTGCTGAATAAAAGCTGTCGGTAAAACGTTTAATAAGCAAAAATTGTTCCTTGGGGTTCCTTATACAGCCTGAATTCGTTAATTGGGCCACGACTGCACTCCAGCTGATTCGCTGATTGGGCCGACTGACAGTTGTTAGAAATTTCTAAACTCGAAAATTCCATACAATTTTGACATTCAAGTTGTCACATAGCCCAATAAGCGAACACCCAATTAACGAACCGCCCAATTAACGAACCACCAATTAACGAAACTTAGCTGTACTATTTATATTTTTTCGAGACAGATACGAACGAGTTCGAAAATAAGCACTGATGAAGCCTGCAAGTCGTAGGCGAAATACGTATCTGTCGCAAATAAATATAGATAGTAGAATTTAATTAGAATGGTTTTCTTTATTTAATCTCAGATAGGAATCTGTTTTGCTGTATCTTTTGTAGTTACGGAGCTACAATGCTAGTACCTTATTAGTAACTAAATGAACGTCCACTTTGTTACTAATGAGGTACTAGCAAGGGGTGTCTCACTTCGCAATTTTGCATTAGCTTTTTACATCATTTGCATTCATTGCAAAAATGCAAGCGAGATTTTTTTGCTGCAAAATTTTATTATTGGCTGCAACCGTGGATGCAAAGCGATATTTGCAGTGATTGTATCATTTGCAGTGAATATATTTAATATAAATCTAGTGAAACGCCCCTAGGGTACTAGCATTGTAGCTCTGTAACCAAAGATACAGCAAAACTTTATTCAGCAAAATTGTAGATAAGCTTAACAAATGTTCCCTATTTCGTGATTGGACCATCCCTGATTGCTTCAAGTTGTTTAAAAAATGTTTTATTTAGACTCAAAGCAACTAAGTTAATTTATCTATTTTGGACAAGCGTTACGGCAAAATGCCCAATATAGAGTACGCATCGTGGTACGCTTAAAGCATGCCCAAAACCAAAATAGTCTAATGACTCTATCACAGACTGTATGTTAATTTTGAAATAATTTGGAGAAAAATCATATGCATTATAGAACGTCGTGAAAACACGGAAAACTAAACACATCACATACACAACTAAACATTACGATTTTACGAACTGTCATGTTGAAAGGTGATAAAAGTAAAAATACTTTCATCTCTTTTTTGCTATCACAAAAACCAAACGAATATCAACAACAGCGCAGTCGTGAATCTCAAGGTATGTAGCCAAGGAGATAGTATTACGCTTTGACTCACACTACCTCGCTTGTGAATCGTGCATCCGACGTCTTCGTTTGTTCTCTTCACCAGCGTTTGACGTCATAATTACTCACACAACCGCTAAGTGCGATTTGGCGTTCACCTAATGTCAGTTTGTTTTGGTTTTGATTTTCTAGACCGATTTGCTTCCAGAAACTTCTCGACCGTTGATCTGGAAGTGTTGATTTTTATTATAAAGTGAGTGCTGTGTGGCATTTCGCGTTTAGTCATAGCAAAGAAATTCGAAAGAGAGCAAGGGTTTAATATATACTTGAATTAGTTCGTGTTTAGTTTGAATTGAACAGATAGTGGTGATTTTCTGAACAGTTATTTGATTATTTGCTGTTGAAATTAAAAGTATAAAACAAATTTCTCGGAAAAAGGTAATTTATACATAATCATCAAGAGAAAATACGATTTGCATTGATGACGTTTTATAATTTCTTCTAGAAGGTACGAACAAATCACAATGGCAAAAGATTTCTATAAGATACTGGGAGTGTCGAAAGGAGCTTCTGATGACGAGATCAAAAAAGCATACCGTAAGTTGGCTCTAAAATACCACCCAGATAAAAATAAGAGCCCTCAGGCGGAAGAAAGATTCAAGGAAGTGGCCGAAGCTTACGAGGTTTTGTCGGATAAGAAAAAGCGTGATATCTACGATCAGTATGGAGAGGATGGCCTAAAGGGTGGAATGGGAAATGGAACCACACACGACGGCAACGGATCTTTCTCATATCAGTTCCACGGAGATCCCAGAGCGACATTCGCACAGTTTTTCGGTACGAGTGATCCGTTCGGAGTGTTCTTTGGCAACGATGGAGGATCTAATGTATTTTATCACGAGATCGGAGGAGACATGGATGATCTGCTGGGATTTGGAAACCGTGGTGGAATGGGTGGTTTTCCCGGAGGAGCTTTTCGCTCGCAATCATTTAATGTACAAGGTGGCTCGCCCAATCGAAAACATAAAATGCAAGATCCACCGATAGAGCATGACTTGTACGTGACACTGGAGGACGTTAATGGAGGTTGCCAGAAAAAGATGAAAATATCAAAAATGGTTATGCGACAAGATGGATCCGCCCGGAAAGAAGAGAAAATTTTGAACATCAATGTGAAACCAGGTTGGAAAGCTGGAACAAAAATTACTTTTCCGAAGGAAGGCGATCAAGTTCCTGGAAAAGTCCCTGCCGATATAGTGTTCATTATTCGAGACAAACCACATCCGCATTTTAAACGTGAAGGTAGTGATATCAGATACACTTCTAAGGTCACATTACGCCAGGCACTGTGTGGGACAACAGTGAAAGTTCCAACATTATCCGGAGAATACCTAACAATATCAACGATGGGTGAGATTATTCGACCAAACACAGTAAAACGACTGCAAAATCGGGGGTTGCCCTTCCCGAAAGAACCATCGCGTCGAGGAGACATGTTGGTGGCTTTCGATATTCAGTTCCCAACCCAGCTGAATCAGAACGCAAAGGACATTTTGTCGGATCTGCTCCCGATAGACGGAAATTCCTAAACGTACGGGAATGTTCTAGAGCAACGGAAAATACGTCGCGTATGAGGCGCGTGACGAGAACTCTCTCTCCCTCTCTCGTGAAGCTGTTATTGATGCATCTGGTCTAGCTGCTGGGCTATCCGATTGCGCCAACACCGTGAATGAGCGTAAAAAAGTGAGAGAGAATTCCCCTTTGAAAATATGTACCGTTAGCGGGCAGTGAAGATTGTGAGTATGCTGGTGCTGTAAATAGATGATGAGTGAGCTTGTGAATTTTGCAGTTACAAGAGAACGAGAGAAGGAAGCATAATCATATTTTTTTTTTCGTTTTATCGGGAAGTTTTGTTTATACACCAGAAAATTTATAACCAGTAAAAATTGTGAATGAAAGGTTTAAGACTGAATGATAGTTAATGAGAAACGCGTTTTATGTAATGAACTTAGATTAGTTATTTCGTTTCACAGCATCATATTTCAAGGAAAGTATTTCTTGAAGCTTGATGCTGTTCAAACTGTTTGGTAGTGTTATGATAACTATCGGTAGTAACATGCATAAATATGAGTGTTGTAAATAGCTAAATAAATAGCGTAAAGCTCTTAAGCAGCAAATGTTTTTCGTACGTTATAGTACAAATGTAAAGATATATAAAATAAAATAAAAATGTCAAAATATAACTTATGTTTTTCAATCAAATATCACAGCTGTTAAAGCAGGTGTTCTTGTTTAATCGAATGTGTATCAAGGCTGATACGTTCAGTTACGCCCACTTACGCTCATTGGAATAAACATTGTAAAAGTCGTAGCATTTTTAGAGCTGAGTGTAATATCGCTCATAAAAGTGCTATTTTGGCTTAAATCGCTTCGGTCTCTTCGGCGCACTTATTGCTTGGAATGCACAGTGGTTCAAACAGCGAAATACGTGATCGTGTGATATTGCGCCGAAACGTGAAGTTTTTCGCATGTAGTGTCTTTAGGAACATTTCTTGGTATAACAGGCCCCTTCTTGTGAGAGAAATCTTTGGGTGATTAATTCCCTTAATAGTGAGATACGAAATTTATTTTCCCGTATATACGAGATACAGGTGTGGTACTTTCAGCAAAGTTGTAGTAGATATTAATACAAACAACTTTGTTAAAGACACCATACTTGTATCTCTTCTTGGAAATTATCTATAAAGCGTTATTCGTGGACAAACCCTTTAAAACAGTTTTTAAACCCTAACTTATTCTGGTCAATTTTTACGTGTTCATAGTATTCTAGAAAGTTGTTTATCTTGCTAAAATCAACGTTTCTGTAGAACATTATTATATGTTATTTTCCAAAGTTTCGGAGATTTTGAGCTTTTTTGGTGAAAAATAGTACCTCTTTGAGCTTAAATGTTTACCAAGGTGGCAAGTGGTGGCAGATCAAACAACTCCTACTTTAAAGTACAAGAAAACACCTGTAAAAGCAAGTGTCAATTGACTGTATCTGTTTGTATCCTCAAAAGTAATAGTTGTTTTAAAAATTCATCTCAGTCATATTTACAGAACAATTAAACTGTACTTCGGATGCAATAAACGCCATTTTGTTTACGTTGACAATCGCTTTATAACAAGTTAAGTTACCAGCAATTTTTTCGCCTATTTTCGAGTCGAAAATGAATGTAGACTTAAAATTATTTGACGCAATTAATAAGAGAAAAGCTTCCAAATAACTTACTTATGCCTATATCGTCGGTACCAACGACCGATAACCACAGAAATTCGAGAACGTATGTGGAATTGGATCGGACACACCTTGAGGAAAAAAGCGAACAAGGTCTGCACTGCAGACTCTGCAGAGAAGCACTCGACTGGAATCCACAAGGACAGCGTAGAAGAGGCAGACCCAGAGGTTCATGGCAACACAGCTTAGCTAACGAGTAACAACATCCGGGCTGTAGACCTGTCCTGGAGGCAGATAAAAGCCATGGCGGGTAACCATTCGCAGTGGAGATCTCTGATTTCATCCCTTTGTTCAGCCGGAACGGCAGACATGTACACATAAGATTTTATTTTCAAGATTTCCAAGGATATTTTTAAGGCTGAAGCAAAGGCTGAAATCTTGGCTGAAATAAATAAAACTTGCAGAAAAGCTTGCAACCAAGTTTGGAATAAGATATGAACTTAATGTTTGGTTACTTTCAGTTTACCGTGTGCGGAATTTTCACTTTTTAAGCGATGTGTCATCTGCATCATTAAGGTGCTGTCAAATGTACGAGTTTCTTCCTAAACTGTTTAATTTGCACGTAAACACTCTGAAAAAGGTGAAAATTCTAGGAAAAATTGAAAAATTGGATTCGTAAAATCCATACGGATGTCGTACAAGTGAATCTGGCTTCGCATAAACGGGCAGCCAAAATGCATCTATCTCAGGATGTGTCCAGCGCGCTGCAGCAGATCGAATTCGTCAAGCAGACGGTAGAGGAAATGGATTCGAGTAAGCTGCAGCTAAATGTGATGGACGATCTGAAGCTGGTTATTGATCTGCTGCAAGATCCGGTTTTTCGCAACATTGTCCAAATTCAGGACTCGTTGGCTGAGTTGAACCATCAGATAACGCAACATCCGTCGATTCTGCCCGGAGATTTTGATATTGCCAACAGTGGCGAATTGGTGCTGAATGTTCCGCCAGCTTCGGATTTGTTTGCCGAATCCGATTTTCCGGACGAGCAGCGTGTACCGTCAGCACAGATTTCACCCGGAAGTCCAGCTCCGCCAGCAGTACAGTCGCAATCGCAGCAAAAGTTGATCCTAATGGAACATCCGTTGCAGAGTAATCAGCAAGGACTGCTGCAGGCACAGCCATTGCATCCAGCTCCTTTGAAACGAACGAACGAGCTCATGGATGTGTCTGGAGAGGTGGGTATTGTTGTTTAGATTAACTTTAATCTCATTCGTTTACATTGTTACCTGTTAGATTTGAGGCAAAAATGTGTAGGTATATTTTAAATCTTACTTTTTCTTCGCTTAAAGAACCGTCAGCAGCACGATACTCAAGAAGATTCACTCATCCATCCGGGTTTGTACGATACACCAAAACCTGCCGTGGATGCCGCGGAACCTGCTGAATGGTCGCGAATCTTAGATATCGAATTGGTTAACGATGGAACCGGGCTGGGATTCGGCATCATCGGAGCTCGTGCCACCGGAGTGACAGTGAAGACTATTCTGGTCGGTGGTGTGGCGGATCGCGATGGAAGACTGCAGTCTGGTGACCAGATTTTGCAGATTGGGGATGTCAATTTACACGAAATGGTATCCGAACAGGTTGCTTCGGTTTTGCGGCAATCTGGAACGCACGTTCAACTGGTTGTTGCCAGACCAATCGATGCAAGCAACGGTGCTATTGAAGAGTTCGATAATTCGGCTATCGTCCCTACGGTTTTGTTGTCAAATCCTTTGAAGCTAAAGCAATATCTGGCCGACTCCGGATATCCGGAGATTTTTAGCGTTTATTCAGTCGGTAATTTGGACAAGGACGCATTTGACAAGGACAGTCCAATCGATTTTCCGGAGACTGAAGTTTTCACTGTGGAACTGATAAAGGATCAGAACGGTTTGGGTATCACGATTGCCGGTTACGTTTGCGAAAAGGAAGAATTGTCTGGAATTTTTGTGAAGAGTGTCTCGCCAGGAAGCGCGGCAGATTTGAGTGGAAAAATTCAGGTTAATGACCGAATCATTGAAGTAGACGATCAATCACTGCACGGCTTTTCGAATCACCAAGCCGTTGATGTTCTGAAGCAAAGCGGCCATGTAGTTAAACTATGTTTAGAGCGCTACCTGCGCGGTCCAAAATATGATCAGTTGCAGCAGGCCATAGCTGCCAATGAGATGAAACCTCCTACGCCGGCTACACCGCCACCCGCACTTCCTATTGGTGGTACCGATTTATCTAAGTATGGGAACAATATATTGGATATTGTTCCCCGAACCGCTGGAGTTGATAAGCGTAATTTTTACGACGAAGATGACGACGACAATCTCATGATGATGGGTGATCCGGATCAACAGCTGGAAACAATGATGGCACACAAGAAGCTTGCTCGTGCCAAGGATTCTATTGAAAGTCAAGAGTATCGAGAGAAAATGAAGGATGCCTCTATCATCCCTCCGCCGGTGTTATCTTCTGGAGAGGCAGATTTGGATTTGTTGCTGGCAGATAACTCTGCCTTGGGGCTCGTCAAGCACGGTAAACAGCGCAGTTCGCTCAAGATAACACAGGAGACGGAAGCTTTTATCGTAAAAAAATGGAACAACATTCTGGGCGCGAATATAAAAATAATTGTTGCAAATATCCGAAAGTTTAACGCCTGCAGTGGACTGGGTATTTCTTTGGAAGGAACGGTTGATGTCGAGGGAGGCAAGGAAGTACGACCGCATCATTACATTCGATCGATTTTGCCAGAAGGCCCGGTAGGGCAGAACGGACTATTGCGCTCCGGCGATGAACTGCTAGGTGAGTCATATTTAAATAATTTTTTTACTGTTTTTGTCTGGAAATTTAATATTTAATGTGAACTTTACATTGAAGGGCTATTAGAATTTCATAGTTGTTTTATAAAATGCTTCCATTTTGGTTTGTTCCAAAAAAGTTATCTTTCTATTTAACGTTTACGGAAATTAGATTTTCCTATTTTCTTTGAAATTACAAAACTGCCACTAAAAGAAACTTAGTCAAAACAAATGGCTTAGTTTGCGCTGAAGAAGGTTAATACAACACTTGAATGTTGAGAATTTTTATGCTCAATTTTATTTGCCACAGCTCATTTCGCTCGACTGAATCGTACGCCATCTTGAAATCTACAAACAGGCGTTAGGCAGGTTCCTAAACTTCTCTAGGATTGGCCGCAAGGATGAATATTTGGTCCGGCTAGGAGAGATTTTCGAAAACCAGTTTGGTTTTTGTCTACAAATAGTTCTGCTAGCTTGGCATTCAGCACTAAACCAGTTTTTACACGCTCTTCCATGCATCGTGCCTGCTACCCCTCTTGCAGTTATTACAATGGCACCATGGATGTACCTCCTTGCTTACTTATTTGACTTGCCGTCCTAAGATAAAGCCTGCTGAACAAAGGTTCTCCACTCGGTTGTGAGCTGCCGCTCTCAATTCCCTGGTGTACTCTCCGCCAGATCTCGCACCACCGGGTCTAACCATCTTGCTCGCTGCGGATGTACCTTCACGACCCACTTCTATATTTTTCCTGTGTATGCTGCAGTACCAATGTCTACGTCGTTAGCGCAATAGATATATTGACTGAATTTATTGAAGATCGTGCACCGCACGCGTTAAAGCCCGGCCGTCTCAATGCACCTTCGCGATGTTGAACAGGAGGCAGGAAATACCATCACTCTGTCTTAATCAGTCTTGTCAGCTGTCCGAGGAAGCAGTTTTCGACCATTATTTTCCATAGCTCTTCACAGTCGCGTTGAAATGTATGAATATGTGTAAGGACTTGATATTTGCGACACTCTGAAGGATCTAACGTACAAAATTCGCCTCTATTCTACGTACCGTCTGGACCCGGATTCGATCATAAACTTCGGGTCGATCAAAATGTCATGGATCTTGAATGTTTTATGACGTAGCTATTCCCGTTGACTCACTGTTCCTGTTGTCCACTGTTGACTACTCTCCCCTATCCATAATTCTCATAAAAATCTCCTAAAAATCCTTTGTATAGAAGGGGCGGCTAGCAATTTAATGTTACTCAGGGTTGATAAGCAAAGTTGCCAGATCCGGTTGGATATCGACGAAAATTCTTACAATAAATGTGAATGCAAAAATTCATGTTGATTTTTATCCTATAATTCATAACTCATTCTAATGATGTTCCTATTTAGGTCAAATAAGATTTTTGCTAATGCTGACCGAAGTGTTCTAGAATGTATTAGGTAAGTCATTTCGATAAGCAAGGTAATTCAGGTAAAGTTAACCAGGAAGAGGGTGAAAAGATGTAAAGTGAGCCGCTGAAGAAAGATAGAAGCAAGAAATATTAAAAATTTTAGTGATTGGTCATTTGACCGTATTATGCAGTTGAAAATATATATCTATACAGGCTGAGGGGACAGCGGAGCGCTCTATATGTGATCGGTTTTTGAGCTTTGACGACGCATTCCTGTTATAAATACTGCGCACTGGCTGCCTGGTTGGGAGGCGGGTGCGACTCTATGGGTTAAAGCTTCTGTCGACAACCGCGAACGCCCACGTAGTGGATGTAAGATGAAATTTGTTCTATGGGTCGAGCCCTGATAAGTTGATAACCATTGATTGTCCGAAGATTGTCTTTCTCTGAGGTTCGTTTGTGGTTGTATCGAAAATTTGATGGCGGAGCCACGGTTTAGGGCCCGGCATACAGTGGAAAGGCCCGTTGTCATTTTCTTGTTCTGCGTTGGTACCTCGCATTGATAAACAGAAGTAATGCGGATTTGTTGCTTAATTTGGGTGCCGCAACATTATCATTTGTCATCAAATGTTTTACTATATATATTTCATTTTTGCAATGACGAATCAAAAATATTATAGTTCTTAATATTAACCTGATATCTAATTGTTTTATGAATTCCTTTTTCCAGAGGTCAACGGACAGCGGCTTCTCGGAATGAACCACTTGGAGGTGGTTTCTATTCTGAAGGAACTGCCGCAAGACGTGTGCATGGTGTGCGGTCGTGGTGATCAGGAAATGTTGCAATTCACTGAGGAAGCATTGATTAGTACTTTGGAGGAAGAGGTAGCAAAGGGCAGAGCCAGTGCCAGCGGCGGCGGCAGTGGATTGCAGAGTAGTCTGACACCATCGGAAAGACTAGTTAAGGCCAAGAGTGATGGTAGTTTGGCCACAACGGGCGGTACTAATGATGGGTTTTCAAAGATCAAATCTAGAAGCTTGGAACCACTGACTGGGTTAGCCATGTGGAGCTCGGAGCCACAGATAATTGAGCTGGTCAAAGGGGAACGTGGGCTTGGGTTTTCTATTCTGGATTATCAGGATCCACTGGATCCGAACGACACTTTGATTGTTATTCGGTCGTTGGTTCCAGGAGGAGTTGCACAGCTGGACGGCAGATTGATTCCAGGTGATAGATTATTGTTTGTGAATGACACTGTTCTGGAGAATGCCTCGCTAGATCAAGCTGTCCAGGCATTGAAAGGTGCTCCAAAAGGAGTGGTTAGGATTGGAGTTGCGAAACCGTTACCGATGCAAGATTCTTCGATAACACCGTTCGAGGATAAAGATAACGATGTGGTAGGTGGCAATTCAGGATATGCAGCTAACGAAATTTCGGGACGAAATGCTTCCGGTACTATGTTATCTATGAATAAACCGGATATTATAATGGAATGAGTACGGTTAGTCATAAGCAGAGATGAATTTCAGCGCTGTTCGACATTATTTAGGCAGCTAACGGATCTTTTGCAATTTATCGAAAGTGTTAGTTCGTTTGCAAACGACAAACATTTGGTTTAGGTTTCGATTTCTTGGGGAAATCGTTGCCGCAATGTCTATTGTTCAAACGATAGCTCTCAAATTATACGCTGTTATTCGTATTCATCAAGGCGCGTATCTGCCACCGGCGTAGGATGCAAGCAAAACCCTACCTTACCCGGTATGCTTATTTGTGTTGAGTTTTCATCGATTATCGACAATTAGATGTAAAAGTTTTACACTCCAGAACATCTTTACTTACCACTCCTCATCCGACATCCAATCTTATCGCTTAGTTTGATATTCCGCTTTCTGTTGTAAGCACTTTTCGAGCACTTTCCAGCTTCCATAAACGTTTTTCTTTTTATCTATGTATATCAGATCAAATCAGCGTTTGTCGATGGTCCTTCGGGACAGTAATAAAAGCGCTTTCGCAGTTCAATGTACATCAGTAACTAAAATTTGCCACCAAATGCGATACCGTATACTACATTCTTTATACAAATTCCAAATATGGTATGAGATCATCACATCACCTCTCGTAAAGCATCAAACATTCGTGTCACATTCAGTTTCAGTTTTGTTACAACCCATTGGCCCATTTTTGTATCTGTCATGATTTGCGCTTTGAATCGAAAGAATCCACGAATTCGTTTCTGACTTATGACGTTAATTGGAAATGATGAATAAAATCTACCAAAACAATGAAAGCAAAATATGCAATCAACTGAAGAAAAAAAAGTTGTCCAAATTAATTATTTGCGTAGAGTGTTCTACTCTACGATAAAAAATTTGCTGGACCTAGGATGTGTCGGTGTTTAGAGCAACAATAAAAAAGAAGCAAAACATAACTACATGCAACTGCCGAGTAGACAAAAGTAGAATTTCGCTCGTAGTGAACAGATCTGACTAATTAACGGATCAGTTTCTTCGGAAGTAAGCTTCCACGTATGCAGCTTAGAGCAGTGCGAGTAGAATAGTCCATTAGAGAATTGAACCCAACGTTTGACTACAAGTTTAACAAATACGAAGCTCAGCTCGATCGATGATATTTTGTATAGAGGAAAGAAAAACGTTACTTGATCAATTATTTCTTGTGAACAATCAGCTTAGTTAGAATATATGGAATTTATCCAACCCTGAACTTAGTATTGCTCATTCCCTCCCATTGCTCAGATAGAAATATTGATAGAATGGTGGTGGTTTAATGGAACAAATTCGAATAAGAAAAAAATTATATCGTGAAAAAATTTATTTCCACCCTTGCACTAAACAAAACACCAATCTCTGTCGCTGAAGTAATATGTTAAGCAATATTCCTACAAAAATAGTTTTCAGATTTGTTTTTTACAATCTGGAAAGCAAAAGTTCCGTTTGTTACAAAATAATTATGTGCAGTGTTTAGTTTATTAATTCACTAATGGTAGTGACTTACAGATTTTATCATCATGAAGTATTTATCTTATTATATTTTACTTAAAATTTCATATATAATATTTTCATCTGTTCTAATTTTTAACCGCTTAGTTAGAACACTTCATGATCTAAATGCTCTACTTTTGTTTTATTTTTTACTGACAAAGATGTAACACAATAACATAGAAAGAAGTGAAGTCAAATCAACTTTTACTAGCGTTGTTAGTGCTGTTAAGACGATTTTGTCAGAATGACAACCTTTGCTTCTCGTATCTACTATTAGAAATACTATACTATATAAATGCATTCCGTTTAGACTGTAGAGATAATAACTGAAGACATTAAACATACCCACTACAAGTGCAACATCCTACAGATTATTAAATATATATAATGAAACGTGTTTATTTATATACAATGATTAGAAAAATTCATTCCACTTTATTTGTATAAATAATATATGAATAATAGTGAAGAAACATTTATTGATGGTAGTAATAAAAGCATGCAAATAGATTTGTTTGTAACTTATACTGTAGAGAATATCACTGTAATGATAATTATGTCTCTTTATTGAAAATATTCTGATAATATTCTTGTAGGTTTTTTTGTATGCCAGAAGAGCATTGGGTTAAATGGCTTGTAGGTAGGTACTACATACATCATTAAGAGGAGGTGGACGGTCGCTGTCTGTTGTAGTCGAACAGTAAAATATACTATAAAAAGCGAGATAATATCATTGGCGGAACTAGCGCTCATTTCTAGGGGGGGCTATAGCCCCCGGCATTTTTTCGACCATTTTATTTCCTTGGCATATTAAGATTAAATGTACATTGATGCACAGGAACTTTAAGTTGTGATGCATATAAAAATTACTCTTAGGTTTTATTATGTAAAGTTATCTAACTATAGTTTTTCCTTAAATTTAAAAATCCAGCCTTAATTTTCTAGGGGGGGCTAAATGTCTTCTAGGGGGGGCTTAGCCCCCCCTAGCCCCCCCTAGTTACACCAATGGATAATATAGTTCGGTTTAATTACCCGATTACCTGGAAAATCAGCGTAATTCGTTTCAACTTAAGTTTTTAAAAATGAGAGGTATATCCGTAGCCGGTGTATTCGATACTGTACCCAGTTTTTTAGATTGTAAAAGTCAATATGATCGTAGCTCTAGCCTCGCAATTATCCTGTACTGTAACAGCCGCCTGCAAAGTCCGTTGTACAAAAACAGAAGGTCAAGGTTCAAAAAGCGTAAAGCGTACCGTCGTCGCCGCATCGCACATAGGAGTCTTTGGCCCAAAAAGATGGTAAAACTTCATTATAAATTAGTTATCTTACATACAAAAATACAAAAATCATTGACTAATTCCCCGTAATGTGCAATTTGTATCTTCGTCTTGTGTTTATACATAACACATTTTATTACAAAGCCGCGGAATCTGCCGTTAGCTGAAGTGAGTCGGGATAATTATGGTAGTATTTTGACGGATGATCGCGAGGTGATCGAAAGGTGAATAGCGCCTAGACGGATAACCAAGGCGGCGCGCCAAATGCGAACCCCAACGATAGATAAAGTTAAGGAGGCCATCATGCAGTTTAAGTACAATAAATCGTCTGAAAAAAGATGGCATCGGAGCGGAGAAGCTTATTAAAATGGGACTGGATATTGGGATACAGAACAGCTATCGGAGGTGTGGAAAGATGGGGTTATCTAGCCGATCTACAAGAAGGGCGATAAGTAAGTCGTTCTCACCGTTCTCAATGTTGCGAACAAAGTGCTATTCAAAATCATTGCCCACCAACTATCATCAATTGCGAACATATTTGTGGGTATTTAACAAGCCGGTTCCGTAGAAATACGGTTAACGACGGATCAAATTGTTACTAACACGGTCAAATGGCTGGAGCAAACGGCATCTACTTTCATTCCGTGTGAAGGGGCACAGCTACGGGCCTACGACACGGAAAACCTGCCGAAAGCTCATACCTTCATAGGGTACTGTGTCGGCACCACAGACGAGAGAATTCTTGTGATTCCTTCAGAATCAGAACGACAACTTCTCAACGCAAGCATGGAAGATGCGTAATCGCAATGTGTTTGGAAAGAATGTTGAACTGCTGATGAGGGTTGACTAAAAGTTAGGTAGCCAAATCGCTAAGCAGCGCGTTATGTTAAACTACATGGCAAAGCACGCATGCAACAGGTTGGCAGAGGTTCGATCAACACAGCGGCAACAGCCTCTGCTGCAAAGACGTGAACGGTACGAGCGGAACACCCTTTTGAGTGTGCCCCGCCATCACCACGGCAATGCAACCCAGCCAAGACTGGGAGGGCGCCGCGAAAACCTTGCAAAAGACGTACGCAGTAACCACCAGTCAACCTCAGAGGCTCAATTTGCCGTTAAGTGCACGTCGGACATTTTAGCCTGTCGCCTGTCGTGTGGGTGACCCACCCGCTCAACTCAGCGAAAACGCTGCTGGTATCCGTTCCCCAAGGTTCGATCCATCATTGGATCAAGCCGAAAACAGCAATCCTGCCACAAAATGAGCAACTTTCACTGCATTTAGCTGAACCTCCACCATGCCAAGGGCGCGTCTAGTGTCGTATGCCGGAGGTTCACCAAAGAATAGCTGAGCGCTGCTCTGATCCAGGAGCCTTGAATCAACAATACCACGATCCTCGGATTATCTGGCGCCAATGGTAAGTTTATCTGTTGTAGTACACAGTCCAGGCTGCCGTTCTGTTAAATAAGAAAATAATATTTTCTCTAATTACAGAATACATCCAAAGCGATGTCATTGCCATTACGGTGGGAGTCCCGATGACTAGAGGGAAGCAGGAGACACTCATTGCATTTGCCTACTTTCCAGGGGACAAGGACGAAATACCACCGCCGACCGCCCGAGGTTGTTGAGCTCGTGTGGTACTGCAAGGCAGGCAACAAGCCGTACGTGATAGGCTGCGACGCCAACGAGCAGCACACGATATGGGGCAGCGCGGATACAAACAACAGGGGTGAGTATCTACTTGAATATTTTACTTATAACGATGTCAATGTAATCAATGTAGGGAATGAACCTACCTTTGTAAACGCTATCAGACAACAGGTCTAAGACCTTACTCAATGTAGCGCCTCCTTAGCCGAGAAAGTCCAAAATTGGTGTTGTTCATACCTAAGGCTGGTAGAAAAGAGAAAACCACGCATAAGTCTTTCAGACCGATAAGTCTGATTTCAACGCTTCTTAAGCTGATGGAGAGAATCACGATTCACTGTATATGCAATGTGTTTTTAAAAAACTCTGCTGCATGGAAATCAACATGCATGATTTACCGTATTGGTAATCTACGGGAACCGCACTGCACTACTTAGTGACGTTAATTGAGAAATCGCTCAAACATCAAGAAATGACACTTTGGGCTTTTCTTGATATTGAAGACGCTTTCGGTTACACGTCCTTCTCATCAATTAATGCGGCTCTCTGTCAAAAGAGATTTGATCACACTGCAATGAGCTGGATTAAAGCAATTCATTCGAGCAGAGAAACCACGCCATCATTGGGAGATACGTCGGTTACGATTTCGGTGATTTAAGGATGTCCTTGCACCGGTGGCCGACGCCCAAGCTTTCACAGATCACAGATAATTAATTATTGTAATGATGTGTAACGATAGTTGAAGTATCTACATTGACGGTGCTGCAAATGTTGTTATGACAATATCCCGTACTGTTTTAACTAAGCCCCCCAATTTTAAAATTCAGATTTAGAATGGAATTGAAAACTCTTGATATTAGCCTAATAATATAGACTAAGTGAAGGTGAGGTTTGAGCGCACAGTTCTCAATCCCAATTGGGTATGTTATTATGTCACAATTTTGATTAACAAACTATGCTATGCAATACTAACTTTAACTGACACGGGTCATATTGAGGAAAATGGGAAAAGTCAGTTATAGATAGCTACAAAAGAGCCATTCCCAAATCGGCATAAAAACCCGTTGTCTTTTCACATTAACATTTACATAATTCATTATACATTTTACATAATACAAATATAGATAACCATAGAGGCGCTGGACTAAAAGGAAAGGAAAGGTACAAGTACCAGCGAACCACATGCCCTGGAGGGTGTTGTGGGTTCGAATCCGGTTATAATCTCAGATTACAGCTTGGTTCGACTCATGCACCTTCCAGCATTGGACAAAAGGTAGGAGTCAAAATGACTACTTGTCAAGCATAGCTACCAATACCCTCCCCCCTTCCTTTCCGCTCTTCCCCCTCCTTCACCAAAAAATTTTCATTTCTTTCCCCTACCGTCCCTTCATCAATTGTAGAACCATCGTTTCAAAAAAATATTAATATATGTATGACCTCATTCCAAGGTCAAGACTAAAATCTTGAGATTAGTCAATTACACATAAGCTTAACCTAATATGTCACTATCACGGATTCATTGTTCAAACTAGTCTGATGAACACGTAAAATCAAACAGAGGGCAAACAGAAATTAAATTACGCCATATTACTTGTACCAAATTCCCCCTTTAGCAGTTTAGCAGCAAATGCGGCTCTCGAAACATCTCTTCTTTTCAGTGTGTCAATATTTACGGTGGAGGATTTGCCGGACCCGGCCATGGGAGAAATCTTAATGCGTCCCTGTGGGGCCGCGATTCTAGATATCCGCAGGTATGCATATGGGCTCCAAAACAAAAAGGTCATATCAAGAATTAATCGAAATCAACTCCAATGTCTTTAACACGATCTACACGTTGTAGCAGAGACCGTTCGACTCTATATTCGTATGCGATTGGAGTTTTGCTTCTAGTAAACGTGATGACAGAGTATTTGGGGACACTTATAGCGAGATTGTTCATACCACACTAGTTGACAAAACGATCAACAAAATATGGTAGCTGCTTGCAGTCCTTTATGGATCTTATGGCTAGGAAAATTTTTAAGCCACCCATCTATAGCAGTTTATATCCCGTTAGAATTACACAGCACACGTCCTTGAATTAGATGAGGAAAAGTATCGGTCCTAAATTACTTCCCAATGGAACACCATACTTATTGCAGAAATTGCAGGACTCAGTAGAGCCTAGCTTTACTGAAAGGCTACGGTTCGTCAAGGATGTTTAAAGCCAGCAGACGAAACCTTCAGAATCTCCTAATCGGTGATACAGTAATGTTCCGATTTTGTCAGCCCCATCCCTACTAGCACAGTTGTAAGAAAACAGTTGTAACAACTGAAATGCGACTAATTCTGGTCATAAATAAGTTGCTGCAACAAAAAGTGTCAAAAGTGTGCTAATTGGGATGTTGAATTTTGAGCTGACAAAATGCGGAAACTAACGAAATCGGGATATATATTTTTCAAATTTTTTTTTCAAAATTCAAGACTTAAGACCTTGCAATATCGAAGACTTGTACTAAAAATTAAATTTTAACCCTCAATTGGTCAACCGATAGCTCACTGAACCGGGCACAGCACACTGGTCCAGGATCTTTTTTGGTGCGCATTAGTTTTGAGCGGGAAAACTTGATTTTAGGTTTATGGAGCCTTTGGAAGAGTTTCTTATAATTATTATAATTATGTTATAATTATGTTATGTGACCATTCCTTACGCCGACGACGTTGTACTTATTGTCAGAGAAAAAATTGACGCAGTACTGTCAAGTCGCTTGCAAGGAGCTCTAAACACCACTATGGTGCTATGGTGCTTCTGCTTACAAGAGAGGCTTAAAATGTAAACCCCACCAAAATTGTCGTTATACAATTCACTGGGCGAAGCAAACATACTGTTACTGCCCCTGTACTGAATGGTGTCAGGTTGAGTTTCAGTAATGAATTCAAACACCTCAGAATAATTCTCGATAAAAAACTGAACCGGGCTGCCCACCTACAGTGTGACACATATGTATTCGAACAAAAACAAAGTCATAGATTTTTGTAAATAAAGGCTTTATTTCGAAATTTCGTGTTAGAAGTTGTTGACTCATAGATACAGAACGCAACTAAAAATCTACTCTAGTCTACTAAATCGCCTTTTGCCTGGATAACGCGCTTCAAACGCTTTTTGAAGTCGTTACAAGCGGCACGCACTACTTCCATTGAAATATCATCTCATGTCTAGTTGATAACTAACTTAAATTCATCCAAATTATGGTATTTATAATCTTTGAGCTTCTGCTGTGTGTACCACCATATACAAAAAGCCAGTGGGTTCAAATTGGGAGAACTTGGAGAGGCCATTCCTGTTTTAATATGAAATCGGTCAGGTTGGCTTTGCACCACGTCTGCACAAGATTTGCAGTGTGGGCTGTCCATGCTGTTGAAAGCAGTAATATTCTTCACCATATATTTCCCGAACGTAAGACATCAAATTTTATTCTAAGATCATTTCTAGATAGTATTTTGCATTAACTGTCACACCCCTTGTCAATAAATACAAGAGGAAGTTTCCCTTTTTTGAAATGCCTCCCCATACCATGACCGCTGATAAATTTTGGTATCGTGGTACATTCTGTTTGTGCTTTGGAACGTCCATGATCGAAACCGACCACAACCGATCATTTTGAGCATGACGCGGAGTTTGAAGAACAAACAACTTCTCATCAGAATAGATCACTTCAGCTTCCTGTCGTTTTTGTTTTGTTGTATCCATTAATCCATAGATTTTACCTATTGTGAATGCTTTCATATCCAGATCTGCTTTTGATAGAAATTTCCTTTTGATATTCAGCTAACTGCGACCAATTGGCTCTCGAACAACCTTTTTGACCTCTTCAGTTCAAAAGCTTTGTTTTCTTCCGGTTTTTAAGGTTTTCAACAGATCTCATTTTGACAAATCTTTTTACTGTATAGTATATGAATCCTCTTTTTATGCCGAGATGTTTGAGGTCCCGAAAAATAGTGCCGCATGTAGCACCGTTTCTTTATTAATTTATTATCAACGACCGTCACTCAAATTCTGGTACGTGCACACCGAACGAGACACAATAAGAAACTGAAACTACGTCAAGTAAGACTTAAGTCATGATGACATACGCATGGTCTTAGTTTGATCATATTAATTGAATATGCCGCTGCAGGCATAAAATGATTTTTGTTCGAATATATATGCGTCACACTGTAGTTTATGCGGTTAGGAAGCAACTTCGAATATCTGGGTTTGCAGCTCACTGTTTGGCAAAACTTGGGGATTGAAGCCTCAACTAGCGCTTAGTCATATACTACTATTGCACGGCTTAGGATAACCTAACGCAGGATAACCAGTGCCATGCGTACAACTACTGCAGTCATGGAGGCAATGCTATGCTTGCTGCCTTTGCATCTTCATGTGAAGAAATAAGCTTGGCGCACTACGGTTGCAAAGGAGTAAAACCTACTCGAAATCGGTCATCTTTGCATACTGCGCGAGTTCAATTTGACATCCTTAGTAGGGTATTTCTAATTCCCGTCGTAATAAGTACAGCCACTCTAATTTTCATCATTTCTTGTATGGATAGAATGAATACTCCAAAAGTTCTTGCGTTGATTCGACTCAAACACACTTACCTTCTGATCCGTGCAGTGAATTCAAAACTAAAAAGCGATTATTAAAGCATTTTATTAAAATTATACAAATGACTTTATTTCTTAAATTCGTCGTACCGTTTTAAAATCCGTCCATTAACACTTTTCATCGTCTGAACTAAAAATCACAGTAGCGTTTACGAAATTAGCGGGCATGTATTTGTGTAGGACGGCATGACCAATATTATTCTGCAAAAATGTCTGCTGGTCATGCAAGTTTCCCGGCTGCAGACAGGGATGCCACATATAATTCTGTGTGTTTTGTTGGAAAAATCTGACAATCTGTACAACGAAGAAAAATAACTGTGCTAAAATCTGTCCAATGCTAAACAATGAGAGTGAAAGAGATAGAGATACATTTTGCTGACTATTTCCGTCTCTTTCACTCTCATGTAAAAGCTCAAAAATCTGTTTAATCTGTGTAATTTGGCGAAAATCTGTATTCTATGCATACAGATTCTGTACAGGCGATTTCTTTCAAATAATCTGTGCATGTGGCAACCCTGGCTGCAGAATAACATGCGTTGCGTAAGTTATTTTCATTTTATGAATGACGGAAATTGAAACAATTAGACGACATTTTCTTCTTCGTCGCACGAAAAAACGTAGGAAATTTAGCTGCTAGTAATTGTTGAATGAAAAAATAGCATTTAAATAGATCTCGGCTCACTTTGATTGATCACGTATGATAGTCAACAAACTAAAATATTGGGGAATACCTAATTTTGCGTTGTGTGTGTCATAAAAAACGCTGATATTTTTAATAATTTGTGTTGGATAGAACGGGAATAGGCAATTACGACAAAGCAGCAACATACTCTAACTTCAGTCTCTGCTTCCATGAAAGCAAGGCCCAATATAAACGTTTCATATGAGGTGACTGAAACAGATTGCTCAATATGGAATAATGGAAGACTCGATCTTCCATCTAGAACCATCTATTTTTTACAGATGGTTCAAGAATGGGGACCTGCACACGCTCCGGAGTCTACGGACACGACATCAGGGTAACTATCTCATTAGAAAAGTGGCCCATCGTTTTTCAAACTGAAGTATATGCGAAATCGGTATCTTTGTAGGGTAGCTCCGAGCTGTAAACTGTAAATTTTAATGTGTTGTAAACGATTGCTCATAATTGTCAAATTAAACGTTCAATTAAAAAACAACTCAATAGTGATCTATAAGGCTATATGACCTTTCAGTGAGACTAATAGCGCATAAATCGATATAGCCATTTCTGAGAAACGACAATTATTATCTAGTCAAAACACGTTTTTCAGACATAACTTTTTAACGATAGCAAGAACTTTCATTTCGCACTAACCCGTTATGACCCGGGTATACCTAAATTCGGACCAAATGAAGTGAAACTATGTAATCCATTATATTATGGCTCGAATGTGGGAAACCCAAAATCGTCATTTAGAATGGCCTCAAGGCCAAAACATTGCAGGTTTTATATTTCATAAGCTCAGTTTCAAACAAACAAATTACAAAGTTGTTTACATATTTGTTACCGAATTTTGTGATAGACTTTACATATAAATATCATTTTACATTTCAGGTAATGTTTCGTCACAAAATGTAGACTTTTTCTTGCGTCTTGGAGACAAAGTTTTTTTCGCCATTTTTTCAACTTTTTTCCACCATTTAACACAATTTTGCACTGTTGAAAATACAGATGATATGACAAAAACTGATTACCAGATTATACCAGATTATCTCACACACACATCAGATTGATGTCTTACCTCTCTTGTAGTGATATATTAACAATGCTGACTATTGAAATTCAGCAGTAAACAAGTTTTGAAAATGGGGTATGATATATCATACGCTAGGACAGGCCGAAGCAGCGGAAGCATCAAACCGCGTTGGTGCGATCGAGAAAGATAGCATTTTGAAAATCTTAAATTTTTCTTAAATAACGCTACAACATCGTTTTTCGAATACATCATAGTTTGTAAAACCCGTACCTGATATGATATGTCACTACAGTAGAGTATTCAAAACCATCTAATAAAAGCACGCTCTCATTCAAAATTTTGCTTCGTCTTTTTTCTCTTTCATGTTTTAGACCAATTCAAAAATAAAATCTCAGTTGAGAAAATCTTTAAAGAGTTTGTAAATGTTTTATTATTGACATATTAATTTTCATCATAATTTATATCGAAGTAATTGCATCAATTTCGTCATAATTGCGTTTGCATATTACTTTTACTAATTTTACAAATAAGCTTTTGAAGGATTCTTCACGATTGAAAATTGAAACCAACGAAATCCAATGGAATATGATGGTGGATGAGCTTTCGGTTTGCGGAAAGGACCTTGATTTGAATCATCGATTTCATTCGAATGGATTTGGTCGGCTAACTGATTCGATGAATCGTTATCGGAGTCACCGTCCTGGTCAACTTGGTCAACTTGTTGTTCCTGTGCATCATGCTCATCATTGTCACTAATATCTTCTGAATCTTCATCTTCATCACTTGCCGAACTATTGGAATCAGCTAGGGCATCCAATGCTTCTTTCAAAATATGTTCTACATCTTCTTCCCGTAGCTCTCCTTCCTGATTAGTTATAATTTGTTGAGCTTCATCACTTTCAACATTTTCGGAATTTTCTTGATCATCAGGCTGTTCATCAATTGAATCTTCTTCACTGTCACTACTATCTTGTTGAATTTCATAACTTTCAATACTGTTGGAATCAGATTGCTCGTCAGACGGCTGACCTATAATTTGCTGATTTTCATCACTTTCCAAACTGTCAGAATTGATTTGTTCATCAGATTGCACACCGAGGAAGTTTTCGGAAGCACCCTGATCATTGACATCTTGTTGAGCTTCATTATTTTCCAAACTATTTGAATCCGTTTCATCATCATCTGATTGTAGGATGTCTTCTTCCTGAGCAGAGTTACTTTGTGGAATTTCATCCGGATTATCTACTTCGGCCTGGCTTTCAGATTGCTGCTGCAAGATGTCTTCCTGGTCAGCCTGAGAATCATTTTCAGGATCAACGAAATCTTCTTGATTACCAAATTGCTGATCTACCGAGTCTTCGTCAGCACTGGAATCAGCGGTATCTTCAATTTCCGCTCCAGCCGGAGCTTCTTGGTTTGAATTATCCGGATCAGGATAATGCAAAGCAAAGGCATCATTTATTTCCCCATCCTAAAAAATCAAACGATTAATATTGAACAAGTTATAAACTATCATAATATTGCTCACTGCTAGTAAACCTGGTAGATGATCGTAGCCGGAGTTTTCTAACAGCCAAGCACGTTGAAAGTTCGATTGATCATCACCAGCTTGAGGTATGAAATCATCAGACTCGAATGGATCCAACGGTTTACTAATCACTGTGCTCACTGTAAAAAGGCAAAACACCAGAAGAACCTTCATTTTGTAAGTTTTAGTTTATAAAGTCTGATACCGACTGTTCGATTTCTAATGAGGCAGAAATTTATATTCGTTTAGATTTCTCGGAAACCTTTAGTGTCTCAAGTACCAATGTAGTTGATAAGTGTTTTCGCTTGGGGAAATAGTAAATATATCTAAAGTGTAGTGAAAGACAGCATGATAGTGCAACAATATTATCTTTCTAATGTGAGTCATTCAAAATGAAAAGATAATATATGGTTCTTTAAAAAGCTAAGACGAAATAAAACTTATTCGTATGTTGCAATTTCAACACTTATTTCATTAAAACAGCAAAATGAATGTTTGAATGTTAATCAAAAGGAGTATTTGGTAGCCTTTTGTAACTTTGGTATGATTAAAATAGAAATGCAAAACAATTATCCCCTTTCCATTACTTTTGATTCAATAAATCTGCAATTTCATTGTGATTTGTATACTTGGGTATAATCCGGATTATTTTGCAGCAACAATGTTATTATTTGAATTTATTTCGTAGCAGGATGTTTTGCCCAAGAACCAACTCAACTGGAGCAAGCATATATTGAAATGAAAACTCAGCTCTCCAGCACCGTCATATGTAACGCAGCCCTGGTCCTCCCACCCTGGTCCAATGACGATGGAAACTCGTAAAAAGGGGACAAATGAAAAACATACATTTAATTAACCACCGCCTATCAACACCTACAGTGGATGATGGTCCCCTTCGAGCCGGCAGACGAATCGTGATGGGAGTGGATAAAATAAGTGTATCACTTTCGAGCCAGCGAGCGAGGAGCGGCCGCTGGTCCGGTGTCCGATCTACCGGTGACAAACGGCAGGGAAACAGTAAGCCGGGATAAAATATGATTTATAAACAGGGAAGCGATGAGCGATATATGAAGACGCGTTGAGGATTTATCGTGGTCGTTTTTCTGCAAGCGCTGGACAGTTGATATTACTATATAGGTTTGTTGTCATATGGGTTGCCCTGAAGTAAATCTAATTTTATTGCTTGCTTTTAAAAAGATTGAAAACGAAAGATGCGAACTTCAAACCGGGGGATCAGTGCCAAAAAGTTAACTGATAATTCAATTGATACCATTATCCGCTTCCTTTCAATCAATAAAGTTGCAGTGTTTCCTAGTGATTGAAAGTGGAACAGGGCAATAATTTTATTGTTCTGAAGTTTAGTAAGAAACGTGAAAGTACAGTAGGTGGAGAATCAATTCGATTTTCCAGGATCCAAGACGTTCTACCATCGTGGCGAAAAAGTTTATGCAGGTGGACCTAAAGCCGGAAAAAAAAATTGCACACTTAGCGTTTGAGAACTAATCGATCTAAAGCAGGGTTTTTGGAACATTTCCTAGTGATGCAGACATTGTGCATTCAGTGACCAACGCGGGGGACTCCGTATGCCAGAACTTGCCATGCCCTGACACTGACAGAATCTGTGCCAGGTGGAAGTTGACTTCGCGGTGGCGCCTGTCGACCCACCCGGATACTTCCGGGATAAGTCGATGTGACCACCGGCCTTTTTTGGAATCAGACCATGCCCGCTGCCATGTGGTCATCGAGGCCGATCTTGTGGTATTCTGTATGCATCTAGTTCCACGTTGGTTGAAGCACTCTACGTCCTCACTGGTGATGATGCCAATAGGCATCATACCCGCTAAGACGCAGATTGCGTCATATGAAACTGTGCGATACGCACTCGCCACTCTCAAGCACATGAGACGATAGGTACTTTCCAGCTTACCTAGGTACCTTTTGATTCCTAACGCCGATCACCACACCGGTCCGCCATACCTAAGTGTGGACTGGACCACGTTGGCTCACTTGAGCATCGACCATGACTCCCAGGCGTTTTAAAAACCGCGTTGATGAAATAGTGCAGTCCCCGACGCTGATCTTTGCTTGCTGCACCGACTTGCGGTTGTTCACCACGATAACCTCCGTTTGATGACGCGCTAGCTCCGGTTTTCTGGAGCGCATCCAATCTTCGACAATGCTTATAGAGTGGGCAGCCGTCAACTCAACCTTTCTAATAGATTCACCGTAGACTTCCAAGGTGATGTGGTCCGCAAAGCCGACTATCACAACCCCTACCGGGAACTTTAGCTTCAACACCTCGTCATACATGACGTCTTACAACGCCGGGCCCAGTATGGAACCTTGCGGAACTCCTGCGGTGATTGGAACGCACTTCTGAATAACCCTCTTCAGCACCTGACGAGGGGACACCCGGAGGCTTTCTCGGCTTCGACAACAGGACTAGATTCTGTCGCTTCCATCTGTCCGGGAACTGGCCATCTTCCAGGCATCTACTCATTACTGCTCCGATTATTTCGTGAGCCTCCAAAATAGCCACTTTAATGGCCATATTCGGGATTCCGTCTGGTCCCGATGCCTTGCTCACCTTTAGGGATTTAGCGAGTGCCTCGTTCGTAACCGTCGCTTCCTCCCCGACCTCTAAACCGCCGTCGCCCACGTTACTTTGGATGTTCGGCATGGAGCATGATCCGCTCCAGCATCTCTAGCGGTCGCTCTGTGGGCGCCATCATGCCCTTGATCTTTGCCATTACGACCCTATAGGCATCACCCCACGGGTTCGCATTGGCATTAGCACATAACCTTTCAAAGCAGGCTCGTTTACTAGCTTATATCCCACTCTTAAGCGCTGCGCGTGCTGCAACAAGTGCTACTCGCCATTCAGCCCTTGCCTTCGTCGGAACGAGCTCTTTGCATAATTCTCCTCGCACGAAAGAACGCTCCGAACCCCGAAAGTTTGGCATCGTGGCACTGCAGGAGATCCGTTGCAAAGGTGAAAAGGTATGGCGGATCCGTAGCGGCAAAGCCCAATTTTTCCAGAGCGGATGACGAGAAGGAAGCGTTCTATGCGCAGCTGGAGACAACGTACGACAGCTACTCATAACGGAACATCAAGATCGTCATCGGGGACGTGAACGCGTAAGTCGGTCCCCATAGCCTGCACACCATTACCAACGTACGCTCCATACGGGGTGCGGATAACGTCTCGGACCATTACCTAGTAGCAGTACACGTGCGCTCAAAACCATCGACGGTTTATACCTCGTGACAAAGCTGCCCTCCTCGGTTACTCATTCGCCAGCTAAACAACCCGCCAGTTGCCAAAAACAACGCGCGCATACTGGCTGAAGCCCTTCCTTCCTCTGTGGAGCTGGATACTTCGACCCTCGAAAACGGATGGAGTGTGATAAGCTGGTCCGTCAACGAGGCCGCAACCGCAACCGGTGCTAGGTAAGGAAAACTCAAGCGCACGAAATGACTGGTTTGACGGGGAATGACAACAATCGATAGAGAGGGAAAAAAGAGCTTGGAAAAATTATCTAAACACATCCACGAGAGCGAATTTGGCCAAGTATCGACGAGCGCGGAATGAGTTGACCACGATGCTCAGGAGGAAAAAGCACCAGGAGAAGGACACATATCGTAAGGAGCTAGATAATTATTCCGGGTTATGACACGCGCAAGTTTTACGAGATGGTGAACCAAACTCGTAAAGGCTACACACCTAAACCTGACATATGTAAGGACGAGGTCGGAGATCTATTTATAAACGAGCGCGTGGTGGAAGCAGTATTTCCAAGAATACCTCAACGGCGATATAGCAGAAGGAGACGCAATGGACGTTAACCTCGGAGTGTCTACAAACGACAACAGCGCGCCGGCTCCCGATCTCGAAGAGATCCGGCGAGAAATTCGGACAAACTGGCGCGGCTGATCAAAGCTACTCTGGAGCGAGTGATGTGCTACGTGCGCGTTTCGAGGACACTCGCGAGTCCTTTCGGATCGCACAGAGGGCTGCGGTAAGGGGATGGACTGTCCTGTATGTTAATTAATATCGCAATCGAAGGTGTGATCCGGCGAGCGGGCATTGAAACGAGAGGAACGATCTTCAGCAAGAGTAGCCAACTCCTAGCCTTCGCAGACGAACTCGACATCATTACTAGAAACCTTGGGACGACGGAGACAATCTACGCCAGACTAAAAACGGAGGCTAGGAGGCAATAGGGTTACAAATCAATGCGTCGAAAACCAAATATATGGTAGGGCTCCAGAGAAAGCAACGTTTGCCTCCCACGGACAGTAACTATTGACGGCGTTGAACTGGAAGTGGTTGATGAGCTCGTATATTTGGGATCACCGCCGACAATAATACGAGTGAGGAGATCCAACGACGCATTCAAGTTGGAAATCGAGCCTACTTTTCCCTTCGCAAGACGTTTCGATCAAGGAGCATACGCCGCCGCACAAAGCTGACGATGTACAAAACGCTAATCAGACCGGTAATCCTCTACGGACTTGAGACAGTAACTTTGCTTACGGAAGACATACGTGCACTTGCCGTTTTTGAACGAAAGGTGTTGCGGGCTATTTTTGGCGGAGTACAAACGGAAAGCGGAGATTGGCGGAGACGTATGAATTACGAGCTACAGGCACTACTTGGAGAGATCCCCATCGTGCATCTGGCGAAAGTTGGGAGACTACGGTGGGCAAGCCACGTTGCATGGATACCGGATGACTGTGTAGTGAAATCCGTTCTCTTCAAGAACCCCATCGGCATCAGGAATAGAGGGGCTCAACGTGCTAGATGGCTCGACCAGGTTGAAACCGACTTGCATGTGTCCAGACGCGCAACGAATTGGCGACGAGTAGCCCAGGAATGAGTACAATGGAGAGGAATTCTTGATACGGCAAGAGCTAGCCCGGCTTTCGGTTGAATAACTAAGTAAGTAAGCTAGTTTTCGACCCACTGCTGAAACATATATCAAATAAATTCCTAAGGAAAAAGTAGAGAAAAGCTATTATTTAGGATACCTATTGTCAATGTAGTTATTTTGCTAGAGATTTTTCAATAGCTCACCAAGATTTAGATCTGTATGTCCAAATAATCAAGTTTTATTATTTTTAAAACGGTGGTTCTACAATTGATGAAGGAACGGTAGGGGAAAGTAAGGATTTTTTTTGGTATGAAAAAAATAAATTAATATATATGCTTGACCGCATTTCAAGGTCAAGACTACAAACACGGGGTTGGTCTATTTCATAGGAAATAGACGGAGCCTTTCCCCCGAAAACCCGCGCTGAGAATCGCGGCTAACACGCTGACAGACGAACAGCGTCACGCGCAGTACCTTGTAAGTCGCAAGGGCCTGCATAGTGTGCATCCTGCCAATAAAAACAAGTTAGAATAAAACTTCTCGGTCGGTGGTTTCTACAGTAGACGGAGGAAGAGACACAATTTGTGTCTATAAATAACTCAACCAGATACGTTGCTACCTTAATAACGGGGTTGTGCAGTCTCCTTTTGTCCAGCGCGTATGTGGTTCAAATGTACATGAGTACCGGCGAGCCACACGCTCTGGCGGGTGTTGTGTGTTCGAATCCGGTTATAATCTCAGATTATAGCTTGGTTCGACCCATGCACCTTCAGCATTGGACAAAACGTGGGAGTCACAACGACTACTGGTCAAGCGTAGCTACCAATAACCCTTCCCCCTCTCTCCATCCCCTCACCTTTCCGCACTTTCCCCTCCATTTCAAAACATGTTCATTACTTTCCCTTACTGCCCCTTCATCAATTGTAGAAACACCGTTTCAAAAATATTAATATGTATGCCTGGTCGCATTTCAAGGTTAAGACTAAAAACACGAGGTTGATCTAATCAAGTTTTGTAAACTGGAACTGGAGTTCGAATGTTATCTTTTCTGTCTAGTGCATTTAGAAAATTTCTTGTTGCTAATTGTGAATAAAGATGCTTTAGCAGGTTATATATATTATTGGAAACGGAGATCAATATACTTGCTCCACGAACCCAGATATTTTTATTTCATTTACTAGATAGAGAAAGGATGACTCATGGATGACTAAACAAATAGCTTGCGATTTGGGAGGTTAGGATTGGTGAATTTACTCTCATCGTTCTATTCACTGATAAAAGTTCTAAGTCAAAATACAATGTCGTATAAAATGTATCTCCTTTCATTATAAATCATAGCACGGCATTGTTTTCCCAGTATTTTAACTCGAATTCTATGAACAAATTGAATGCAAAAGTCCTTCATGACAGCTAGAATTGTCATCAATTGCACTGTCCACAGATTGGACTGAATTCACATTGGTAGACCAACTAAACGGCATCGTGGATTCAGCATACCGTTTTCCGGGAATTGAATCTGTTTCACAAAGCGTAAAATATAGCTCGGGGTCATGCCCTTCTCAGTTAGGCTTTTCCCGAAAAATGTCCAAAATCCCCGTCGGGCGACGGAAGCTATGAAAATGACACCGTAGAGCACGGTAATGATGGCATGGCATACAGCCCTACGGAATTGCGTCCTGCTGTGTTGCTGTGCTTTCTGCACTGGGAAAGATATAAATTTTATTGGAATATCAAGGTACAATATAATCATAATAATAGCAAATAGAAAATAAGCCGATTTGCATTGCATGTTGACAACAACTGGCTGCTGCTACTGCTTCTTCTGCTAACTGAAGCTGCCCGGTGACGATGGTTTCGCTCTCGATGATGATCTCGTAAGGATGGTCCAGCCGGTGCCGGTAGTTGGGTGATAAATTTATGAGGGTATTGGATATGTCACCGCGTGGTGGGGACCGGAAAAGGAGATCAAGCTGATGAGGTCGTGCACGATGTGCGATGCAAGGGGTGTGGAAACGACACAATCAGGCACTTTATAAACGAGAAGTAAAGCCGACCAAAAGGAAGCTAATAATAAAAGGGGTCAACAGTGGAATAATAAATATTTCCTTTTGCGTTGGCTCGAACAAAACGCTTCGGGTTACCGGGAGGACGAGCTACAGTGTGTCTTGTTCACGGTGGCTTACCGCCGGACTGATAGCGATTAGCTGCTGAGTGCCAGAAATCAAAACCATAAGTGGCATACTGGAAATTTATAATGCCGTGCCGGATAAACTACAATCGGAGAGATTTTTAGCGCTTGAGGGTTTACAAATTCGATATGAATTTATTGGCCAAATAAGTAGGTCATATTCAGTGGTTTGCCCGTTTTTTATTGTTTATAAAGAAGATGAAACTCACTTTGAAAATATCCGATATATACTTAGAAATGTGATATTTTCTTTTCTTACACAATCATGGCATCACACTCTTTTTCAATTTCTTTGCAAATAAATAAACGGCAATGAATGTCTCGAACAAAGCACACCTACTTCAATCTGGTTTTACACACTATACAATATTGTTAGACTCATTGTCTACCTAGCAATGGGTATTTCCACCAGTTTTAAGGTGTCTTGAAAAATATTGTATCTGTAAAGTTTAGTTTATTGAATAATCTTTGATCGTAGTAATAATCGCCTCTATTCTACATACTTTTCGAATATTTCGAAATTTCGCTTCGATCGGAATACAACGTATGCTATAACACACGTCGATCGGGATGTTTCTGATCGGAACAGGCCCGATCGGAATGTAGAATCGAGGCGATTAATTGAACTGAATTGCAATGTGAATAAGTAAATAGATAGTAAGTGAATCTAAATAGAAAACAGTTTTGAAGCAAACCGGTTTTATTTCGATCAAGCTTAACGGTTCGTTGTTCCACTCCTTCGCCAAGTTTCGTTGTCGGGCATTGATTACCCAATCAATTACTGTTAGATATCATGACTAAATCATAATTCACCATCGGCCTAATCTCGTTTCATTGTCACAAACTTCAAGAAATCATAAAAGTCTCCTTTTGCTCACTAATTCCGACTTAAATACTTTTCCTCCAAAAACAATCGTCTGACAAAGTTAAATGGATGGATACCAAATTTCACGATCGATCCGTGGAAAATTGCAAACCACACAAATGTCCCCGGAGCAAGTCATTAGCGATGGTGGCACCCTCTGGTTTGCGTCGGGAAGCAGGCAGGAAATTTAATTTGTAATCAACTTCTGGTGGTGCGATTGAGTGCGGCACAAAAATATTCTGCTAGTAGAACGCTTGTCACTGGCTGACTGTTCCGTACCTACTCGAACACGAGCAAAACGGAAAAGTTGTACACATTGAAGATCTCTGTCGCGAGAGTCCTAATTTAGCGGTTACGGCACTTCCTTGCTGTGTAATGGAATCCGCGGCGCGGAAACTCATTACGATTATATGATTATGAAACAATAAAAGTGGAGAAAATTCAACTTGATTTCGCTGAAGGGAGTCAAGGTCCTATCGTGAGTGCGAGCGACGGGGGTTACAAATTGTTTCCTTCCTATCTTGTTGTTGAATGGTTTTCCAGAAGGAAACGTTTAGCAATAAAACTGTAATGGTTTTATTGTACAAATAACAGTTTGACAGTTAAAGTAACCTCGTTTGGTTATTTATTTTTGTGTACAGTAATGGTGACATCAGGATGGAAACAAACTTTATTCTGTTTAATTGTGTGTTTATCAGAACAAGTAGAATATTGACTTTTTTCAAACATGCGAAATGTTAACATAATAAACAGTATTTCCTTATTGCGACAGTAAATGTAGCCGTGGAGACTGAAAAGAAATTGATTCGAATTCTTAACACTGACGAACTGACACGACACATAGAAGAAAATCCTTTAAAAACCATTGTCCTACACATTTTGCTTGCACACTAGCACCCTCTATTATGCATGGTGTGGAGTAGCTTGCATTTGCTGGGTTTTATGCTGTAAGATTTTTACATTTGTATGGTTTTATACTGAAAACTCGAAGCAACACTCGCGCGCCACGGTGTGTCCATGTTGCGAAACATGCTTTTTTGAAAAATGAGTGGTTTTTGATTGGACGATGGAATTAACGCGAGTGTCTCGTCTGTTTGTCTGTGTTTTTAATGTAGATTTATCGAAACTATTGAATATGTTTTGTTAAATTTTTTTGCGCATTGTCCGGTCTTAGATTGCTATCTTCTAATCGACCAAAATACCTGCTGTTTGACCAATCTCATCAACAGCGCACAACTAACGAGTGTGGGAACTGTCTTTTGTACGGAACTACAGAATTGCCTAATTCGTAGAAGGTTCTGTATGCAGCGGTTATCCGCCTCATTACTTCACCCGAGAGCCAGTCACATTCTATGCCAATCACCGTGGACCCTCTCTTGGCGTTGGCAGTGTTTAGGATAAGCCCAATCCGTGCAGCATCCGTATCAAGATGCGTATACGCCTCTCTCCCAGTTGTACGATGTATGCTGATAATATCGACAATGTCCGCGAAGCCTGAGAGCGTGTGAGATTTTGTAGTGATGGTGCAGTCATGCACTCCTGCCTTAAAATTTTCCAATACTATTTATGTTGAACAGCCTTGCTTCATACTATCTAATATCATAAACGAGTTCGATATCTTACTCACTATGGGATGAAATAATCGATCTGTATTGCCGACGATCAGTTTTATCTGTAGCCATGAAAGGTTCTCGTTACCAGCTTGGATTCACGAGTTTCGGATACTATCGCCCAGTTAACTTCAAGGTACAATGCTGGTCTAACAAGTTAGTCATCATATGTTCGAATCTCGGCTAGGGATCTGTCGATAAAGAAGGGTCAAGTGCTAGAGACGTTAATAACCCTAGGCTTTTTTTGTTGCTGTCAAGTTTCACTTAGGATCCAGTTATGATCAGACCCTGAGCCGTACTTACTGACTTATGTGTCTATGTCAACCGCACCGGGAGAACAAAGGGATGCATTCAGAGATCTCCACTGTGGACGGTTACCCGTCGTGGCTTTCTCCTGTCATCATTTGCCAACAGTCGGGATGACGTTGGCAAAGTTACGCTAATATTTTTTTGAAACGATGGTTCTACAATTGATGAAGGGACGGTAGGGGAAAGAAATGAAAATTTTTGGTGAAGGAGGGGGAAGAGCGGAAAGGAAGGGGGGGGGGGGGTATTGGTAGCTATGCTTGACAAGTAGTCATTTTGACTCCTACCTTTTGTCCAATGCTGGAAGGTGCATGAGTCGAACCAAGCTGTAATCTGAGATTATAACCGGATTGTTACGCTGCCATGAGCCTCTGGGTCTGCCTCTTCTTCGTTGTCCAGTTGCGGAATTCAGACAAGTATTCTTCGGCAGACCACGTTCGCTCCTCTCCTGCAGATGTTGTGGGCATTACTGTCTACTCCAACAACGGTCAGTATCTCGCCCGAGTGGCTTCGAAGCGTGGGTAGTAGAGTGTCCCAAAATAGCACTATGCCAGAAAACCCGGGGGCTCACCCCTCAAATAACACAACAAAACTTTGGTCAACATTGGTTGACGCGATTTAGGGGTCGCGCATTTGAGTTTTATGAAAAAATGGCATTTTTTAGGACTAAAATCAAAAAAATATTTTTAGAGATGAGTAATTCTCGCTGAAACGGGTTCACTACAGACACGAGATCTTCAAATGTTGAAGCTTTTGCGCTTAATTGGTTGAAAATGGTTAAAAAATAAGAATTACACTTTTGATACCTCGAAATAGTAGACCCCTCGTTCGCCAAGGGGCCTAACGGTTTTAAAAAAATTGAATTTTGAGCAAACCTTGAGGTCTATATCGTTTGATATTTCATAAATTTGCCATGAAACAACCAACAAATGGCCCGGATCTGTAAAGAAGAACAGATTGAAAGCTCTCAAAATAATTTTCATGTCGAAATTACCGAAAAAGTTATGTGAATATTTTCCATCCAACTTTTCCCGTACTATTTACGTGAATTCCACGTAGTTTGCATCAGTATGCGTGCATTTATGTGGAAATCAGATAGATGTTAAGACCACCATTGGAAATCTGAGAAAAAAATCAATAAGAAACATTCATAAAATTAGGCGTGCAATGGCATTAACTGAATAAAAAAACCAGTTATTTGTAGTAAGGTTCACAATTTTTATATAATTATTGTGATATTTTCAAAATTTGCTATGAAATAAACTACAAACGACACGGTTTTGTAAAGAGGAGAGATAGGGTTTATAAATGAAGTGGAAAAAAATCGGCGGCTATCTTGGATTTGGCCGCCATGTTGGATTTTATCAATAAATCGCCGTTTTCGCCATGATCCTCACAACTGATTTCAATTTAGAGGCCACCATCAGAAAGCTGAGTATACCCTGGGGGGTATACTCATCATCATCATAAATATAAGAGGCTTATGTCTGTCGCCAAAACGTGGGGCGCGATATGTATTTTCGTGGTAATAATCGCCTACATTAAGCAAAGACTCAAACCAATCATGCCAGATTACATTCAAGACGAGCAAAAGTAACGTAGTTGCACCTCATAGAGTTACATAGCGTACCACCAATTTACTCTCAATTAGACGCGAGGCGACGCGCGGGGGTTACAGCTAGTGATAAATAAGAGCCTATAGCTCAATACTGTGGTGATATAACACGGATAAAATATGAAAAGGGCACGTTTACAATAAAAAAATAAAATATATTAAACATTTTTTTTTCAAATATCTCGAATATAGCTGCATTTAGTAAGCTAATTATTATTTTGAACATTGTGTTGTCAAGCACATAAGAAGTTGTGCTTCAAATTCAAATCTATACCTACAAAATGGATTTCTGTCTGTCTATCTGTCGGTATGTTCCTTATAGAATCGAAAACTACTGAACCGATCAGAGTGAAAATTTGCAAGTAGGGGTTTTTGGGGCCAGGAAAGGTTCTTATGATGGTTAGAGACCCCTCCCCTCACTTTCCTCATAACTCGAGAACTAATCAAGCAAATGGAACCAAATTTGGCATGTGAAGGTTTTTTGGGCCAAAAATTTTTCTATGGTGAATTAGCACCCGTCCCCTCTTTAGAAGAGGGGGCTCCTATACAAATGAAATATAAATTTCCTCATAACTCGAGAACTAATCAATCAAACGGAACCAAATTCAACATGTGGGTGTTTTTGGAGGTAAGAATTTTTTCTATGAAGAATTAGGACCCCTCTTCTTTTTAGGAGGGGGGGGGGGCTCCCAAACAAATGAAATACAAATTTCCTCATAACTCTAGAACTAATCAAGCAAATAGAACTAAATTTGGCATGCGTAGGTTTTTGGAGGCAAGAATTTTTTCAGTGGTAAATTAGGACCCCTCCCCATTTTAGAAGGGGAGGCTCCCATACAAATGAAATACAAATTTCCTCATAACTCTAGAACTAATCAAGCAAATGAAGCCAATTTTGGCATGTGAGGGGTTTTGGCGACTCTTCCATAAAACATTAGTCAATAACAAGACCACCAAAAACTATAAATAGTAACACTAGATGATTCAGGGTGAGTCGGCCGCAGCCCGTGAGTATTGCCGGCGACCCGCCGTCGGAAGCGCCGGCCACTGCGAGGGGGTAACCAGCCCGCAGTTTTCACCTCTATCTAGGTTTATTTATTTTCCTAGGTCTACTGACCTCCATTCTCTAAGAAATTTCAATTGGGTCCGAACTAGCGACAGCGAGTAAGGAGAGGTTCACCTCTACGAAATGGTAATTTCCACGAAAAGATTGCCCGTGATATGATACATACCGCGTAAGGTTTTTCGCGAAATGGTATTCCGCGAAATTCTACATTCCGCGTTATGGTCTTCCGAGAAGTGATGTTCCGCAAAATGGTATTCGGCGAAATGTCATATAATCATGGCGAATATTGTAAAGCTATACGCTTTATTTTATCATTCTAAGCCATGGGGGGAGTTGTTTTATACTCTACTGTGAAGAAAATTTGTTTATCAAACCACCCATGAACTCTTCAGAACCTTGCAAAACTCGAAATCGTGTCAAAGGTCATCCGAGATTCACGATTTATGTACAGCATAGTTTTATTTGTGGCAATACGAAGTTTGTCGGGCCAGCTAGTTACATATATTATAACGAGAGGAGATTGTTTGCTGTAGAGCAAAAACAAGAGAGAGAAGAAAAGATGACCGAAAAAATAAAGCGTGGTATTTTCGACGGCCATGTCCCTTTAATTTTCGTAACCTTGATCGGCAATTTGGAATCTCTGCACATGTGCGCATACATTATCGTACTATGTTTGATAATAAAGCAGTTTAGGCTCAGCTCAGATGTTCGAACGTTTCACTGATGAAAATACGGCATGCCAAGCATGCCATTTAACACCACAATAGAAACAGCGAAAAAATATGCTGACATATGTGCGGAAAAATCGCTTCCACCGCACGAAGCAACTACACAGCGTATTCACCCTCAACTTTTACAGTTCAGTTTACTTTTTCTCCTCGCACCCGTCATGCTCACTGTCAAAGGTACAATTGACATGGCAAATATGCGAGCACAGTGCATTTAGCGAACCCTCACTGAGCAGCCCCTGCATCCCGTTTTCTCTATTGGATTGTAATGAACTTGTACTTTGAACACCATTAGGGCCCCTGGGAAGTTCCTTTGCTGTTGGTTTTAGCACTGGCTGCTACAGGCTGCTTTAGGCGGTAGGTACCCACCATCATAGATGATGATGATGAGACGACTATTATTACTATATTCATTCTTTAGGTTGGCATATGGTACCGAAACCGCGGCAGTATAATGTTCTAGCGTTTAAAAGGATCTCTTTATTAAGTACGGCAGAGCCGGAGGGCGGCAAACGGGATGAGACATGGTCCGTTTAAGACCATTCGAGCACATTCTATTGGGTAAAGATTGCGAGATGCAGGGCAGAACGCCAACTCACTTGTTGTTGTTGTCGTTGTTGTTGGTCTTTGTGATTATTACCTTTCGTTCGGTCGTCGGCACAGGTTGTGATTGTGCGCTGCCAGCAGGGGTGGTAGTGGGATGGCGAAACAGATGGTTGGACAAGTGAATTTTAATCAGCGTAGCGGATTGAATAGGACAAATATTTGGTTAAAGAACACACAGCGAATACGGTTCCAATTAGCTTAGTGGAAAGCAGATAAACGAACTGTAGTTAGATGAGTGGAAGGCAGTTCGACGGATTCCATTCGTACATATGGAGAATGACGAGAAACATTTCAAAAGGTCCAATGTGCAAATGAGAGATTCTCTTTGCGTCTCCTCTCTTATGCTTATCACGGCGGAATAAATGCACTTGAATGCGTCTATTTTACGTGAAATGGGCACTGACGTTATTGGCTAGCGAATCCTTAAGAAAAATTGGGTTGAAATCTCGCGTAACTTTTCAAAAGGACCTATCTAACATTGAGAGACTCTCTCTGGTGTCCCTCTCTTTCAATTATTACTGCGACATAAACGCATTTTAACGAAAATTTTCTTAACGTCTAACTAAATAGTGACGCTAGTGACCGACTCATGCAAAGCTGATGTTTTAAAGTGCATCTGTAGCGCCGTGGTAGGCGAAAGAGAAGAGGCACAAAGAGAATCTCTCATTGTTACTTAGGTTCTGTTGGAAAGTTACGCGAGAAATGCATTTATGCCGCCATAATAAGCGTTAGACAGGAGGCGCAAAGAGAATCTCTCATTTGCACATTGGACTTTCTGACATATTGGTCGAAAAATATTCGTTAGGCTTTGGATCGGAGACGATGAGCTTCCCACTTTTCTTGCCAGTAGTTCAACACTAGGTCGTATGAATAAAACCGTTTGCTTTGCTTTTCCCTTGTAAATCTTATGGGAGTATTTGCTCCAACTCTTTTCTTCATGTGGCCTACCCAGGTTACCAATAAACATTTCCAATGCAATTTAAATGCAAGCCAATAAGCATTTAAGTTGCCTTAAATGCTACTTAAATGCTATTTTGGCAAAATATGCGGCTACTTTACTGCCAGCCCTCTTATGGTGCTGACAATACTTATTTGCAGCTAGTTACCGACAAGAAGAATTTAAATAGAATTGTGGATGCCAATTTACAACAGTTATGCAGTCAAAAGGCTGATAAACAACAGCCTGCAGTATAAAACGCCAGGGATGCTAATAAACGACTGATTTACTGCTTATTTTAATGCTTATTGGTTACCTGGGTAGTGTGTCATTGAACGAATGATTCGACGAGCGGGCATGGGAACAAAGGAACCGATATTAATTTAGAAAATGTAGTTAACTGCTATGCATTGTAGACGACTTAGCCCGAATCTTAATGATGGCGGACGGAATCCGAGTTGATCAATGATAGCGGACTAAGGTTCATAAATTTTACCCCAGCCAAAGGAATGGCCATCTGGAGCATCTACTTTGCACGTTTGAACAGTTAGAAACACATCTGGAAGCTTCACTATCAGATCGATCATGCCTTGATTGACGGTCGACACTTTTGGCAGCCATAGCGGCGTTTTCGGGAATCAAATATCGACTCTGATCACTAGCGTGTCGTGTGTAAGATTCGCGCAAGGTTGTCGAACGCGACGAAGACCCGAACTGAAAGGACGTTGCGTTCAATATCCAGCGACTAACAGCAGATAGCGTTGCAGCGGAATACGCCAGAAAGCTTGGTTAACGAACCGCAGAATAGCACGAAGAAAAGGAAGGGACAATAATACGAGTAAGGAGATTCACTGACGTATTCAAGCTGAAAGTCGAGCCTGCTTTTCCCTCCACAAGACGCTCCGATCGAGGACCATACGCCACCGCACAAAGCTGATGATGTACGAAACGCTTATCAGACTGGTATTCCTCTACGGACTTGAGATAGTAACTTTGCTTAAGGAGGACGTACGCGCTCCGCCTTTCGTTGTCGTACTTGAACGAAAGGCGTTGAACTATTTTTAGCGGAGTACAAACGGAAAACGGGGAGTAGCGAAGGCATATGAACCACTCCCAGCTAGCACCAACTCGTATATCAATGTACGAAAACGATCGTAAATATCTCCTAACAAACTCGAAATCGTAACTAAAGCTAGATAAAGTGGGATCAAGTTGATTTTTTGTCGTATATAATGATAATGACTGACATACATACGATTTTCAGCACAAAATCGTAGAATAGTACGGAGCGACTAGCGCTTAATCGGATATTATCGTATATAAATACTTATATAGTCGTAACGCTCAAAATTATTCATAATCACGTATATCGCCTCCAAAATAGTACGGACTTCGGATATGCCAATTTTGCGCATGAAATACGATTTATTTAGCATGTATATCCTTACGTAATGCTGATTTTTACTTGTTTTATACATATGAAAATGCTAGCTGGGACTACCACTACCGACAAAATGGCGGTAGTAGCCAGGTGGAATGAGCACTGCTAGATGCTGTTGATGGTAAACATAAGAATTGTGGACCCAAGCTGTGGAGCAGGAGGAGGTTGAAAAGGCAATCAGTGACCTGAAAAACGGTTAGGTTGCTGGGAAGAACGGTATCTCGGTTGAATGTCTAAAAGCGAGGAGCGAGCGGCTGTAGGAAGCAATCCACCGGGTCATTGTCAGGATCTGGGAGGAAAAACATATGTCGAAGGAGTGGTTGAATTGGTTGCTCTATTTTTAAAAAAGGACATCGACTCGAGTGTAAAAACTATCGAGGCATTACTCTGCTTAATTATGTTTATAAGGTGTTTCCCGTATCATGTTCTGAAGACTGAGACCATTAGCGGAGTCCTGATTCCTGATTGGTTTTCGTAAGGCTCGCTCCACGATGGAATACACGTTTACCGTGCATCAGTTAATAGACAAGTTTCGAGCGTACAACTTACGGACTTATCACCTGTTTGTGGTTTTTAAGGCGGCGTATGATTCAGTCAAGTGCAATGAGCTGTGACAAATATTGTTTTCCGATGAAACTTGCTAACTCGTGCGATGTTGGATGGGTCAAAATCATGCGTCAAAATAGTGGGTGAGACCTTTTCCGCTTTCGTGACGTTGGATGGACTGATGCGAGGGGATGCATTCTCTAACCTGCTATTCAACATTGCCTTGGAAGATGCAATACGAAGAGCAAACATCAGGGACGGCTACCGTGTACCGAGGAGCGAACGGATGATGTAGAGCAAGTTTTGAAGGAAGGGTAAACCCATTACGCACAAGCACCCATAAAGTTAATAAGCAAAAAATGTAGTGCCGGTTATACAGTGCAGTGGGCTGGGCACGTGGTCAGAATGCCCGATGAAAGAATAACCAAAACTGTTTTCAGCAGAGAACTTGGAAGAGGTCGCAGACTTCCCGCACTCAATGGATGCGCGCTTTCAAAGATGTTGCACGTTCAGCTGGTGTTCGAGGAGATTGGAGAACGACAGTCCTGGGGGACCGTTTGGGGCAGGATCGATAACGGGCCATCGCCACTCACTAAAGTAAAGTAACCAGATGCATAGCTATTTGTAAAACCTATAGAAAGAGCTACAATTTTCAATTTTCTACTCTGATGCTCGAAAATAAAATAAAGTGATTTTATCAAGATTTCTTAGTTTGACTACTTATAGGTGTCAACTTCTAGCACTTAAAGTTCCCCTGGTTTCACTAGACCCGCTTAAAGCAGTAAATTTGTACAATTCCAGTAAAACACCCGTAAAGAGTGCGCCCCAATTAGCTCTGCACTGATTTGACCTTATCAACCTGTCAAAGAAATTACTGTGTTGCTTTCTTCTGTTTGCGGAGCTGCGATTGCGACACGACAAGCAGGGAACCGTAGCAGAAACAGTATTTTTAATGTCTCCAACGCCGTTAGCCTTGGCAAGGGAGAAGGGACCCTCTTTCCCTAGGCAGTATGTGCAATGATTTTGCTACCCATCAGAAAGAATTAACTGCGCGAAGATAAGCGCATTTTGATAAAAAGGAGTCATTTGTATTCCGCGAGCCTGAAATTAGCATAATAAATTATGATATATACGTACCTACTTACTGTGCGGTGCGGTATGTAATATCTCCAACAGTCAGCAGATCTCGGTACGGTACTTTTGTTTCAAATTGACTTGAAACGCAATGGGTTGTACTTGTGCGAGAAGCAGCAGGAGTGGAACCGATTTTTGAGCAGCGTAAAACAATCTATTGTATCCGGCCGCGGGAGTATCTTCGCCGACTACGCGTATTGTTCGTGTTTCCTGTATCACAACGGAAGCACCTTGTTCTCACGCAGGAACAAGGGGTTTCTTCTTTGACGGCGGGGTGATTTCAATTTGCGTGCTGATTGTTATCTTCACACTTTGTTACACCGCGAGCTAGCAACGTCGTGGGCTCATGATTTATGGGTTTTATCAATTCGGAGCGTTTTTCTTGTAAGGATTACGATCAATTTATGCAAATTTTAGACGATTTGCTGGCGCTAAACGACGATTGACGGCAGCAGTGGTGGTAAGTCAAAGACTATCAGGCGTCTCCATTGTATTGACTGTTGGCAACGAGACCGTGTTGGGGTTAATAATGCAATTGATTGATTGGTAATTTGCTGTAATGAAGAATGCAATGAATAAACATTTTAAGAGGTTAACTTGTGTTAGCAAAACGATTCCAACTGGTCTAACCAGCTGCAAGTTTCCTGACGACGTCTCTGGCTATAGACACTGAGTTAAGGCAGTATAGGCAATCAACTGTAATGGGCTGCAAGCTCCGGTTGGCAAAAGGTATAAATTTTAGACAAAGAACATCAAATGGAGCGAAAAGCCGAAACTCTTTCTTCGCACCTTGCACCTTGTCATCGTCCGAATAGATACTTTGTGGCATGCTGATAAAAGTGTTCCTGGCAGTTCCCACGTAACACCAAGTGGCAGCGATTTCCTTCTCCACTACTTTATATTACGAACCGTAGCCGAACCCACCGGCAAAGATGCGAAGGTAAGAGAGAGTTCCCTCCGTTAGTTTGGTGGTTTGAAATATGAATTCGATATTTCAACGATGTTAAACAATGAACGAGTTAATTCATCTGTAAGAAAACAGATAAGAACAAATAAATCTACAACACACTTTCCTATGGAAAATTTTCATTGCCGAAGCACCGAGTCGCCGGCAAAAAAGCGTATCAACGTGGTTCTATAATCGACAGAAGGCTTTCGTGTTATAAGAGCCCAAACAGAACCGCAAATGCTTATTCTGAGATATTTCCGAAGTATTTTGGAAATATCAGTTTATCAACTTTATTATGTTGGTACGTTTTTCGTTCTGTAAATCGATTTTGCTGACTAAACCATACAATATTTTGGGAGCGATAAAAGTAAATCATCTTTTACATAAATTCTTTTTTATACCATCCTAATTCAAATTTCGAACACTTTAGCATGAAATGCACATTAACATAGCTAATACCACAAAATCATGTACTTATTAAACACCATCGTGTTCATTAGGAAATCCTCTATCCGCGGATATCCGGGGAGGTGTAACGTTAAGCTGTAAGACTCCTTGTTGGGAATCAACAGGCACTGGAAAAAATGAAAAACTCAGATTTTCACTTGATTAGCTTATTCTTAGCGTTTTGCATAAAAGTTGCTGTTTTTTCGTATGCATTATTTTATCGATTTTAAAACGATTTTCTTCGCTTGTTACGATTATTAAATACGTGGAACGTTTGTATTAACTAAAACAAAGTTAAAATGTAGTGATAAATGCTTTATTTTAAAGATATTAGGAAAATTGAAGTGTCCGAAATATGAATCACACTTTGCATGAGAACTAGAGTGTCCCAAAATAGCACTATGTCCAAAAACTTGGGGGCTCACCCCTCAAATGATAGCTAAGGGTGTCACAACAAAACATTGGTTGACGCGATTTTGGGGTCACACATTTGAGTTTTATGAAAAAATGGCATTTTTCAGGAGTAAAAATATTTTTAGAAATGTTAAAGTAGGTGAAACAAGGTACTTAACTATTTTTTTCACAGTCATTGAAATCTGATAGATACATAAAAAAGTTATGGTGGCATGTCTGGAATCATATTTGGTTACAAAAATTTATTGAATTCGGTAAAAATTTAAAATTTCCGAAATTTCATTTAAATAAACGTCAAAACAGGGTATCGAACAGTGTCTCAGAGCAACGTAGCTATGCTGTATAGATGTGAAATTTTATGACGCTGAGATATTCACCATTTTATGAAGGCAAAACAAAACACATTTCTGTAATTTTTAAATTTTAACAGTTCTATGTGAAAGAGGTAAATGAAAAAACTTGAACTATTTACTCTAAACGTCACTTACGTTTTTGATAAGAGGAAATATGCACCTTCCAAAGAATTCGGCACCATTGAGGCTCAAGATTCACTTTTAAAAAGGGCGTATTTATTTTATTAGGTACTATGTTTGATAAATTGTATCTCCTGAAATTAGGTTTGCCACTATGTTCTAAAGTCAGGAAAAAAATGTAAAATTAAGATATTCAGGAAATGGTAACCTAGAATTTTTTTTTGGAAAAATAGTGGTGATTTGATAGTATAATCAATATATATAGAATGCCAGTGTCGCTGGTGTTTCATGGATATTTTGGTGGCAAACATGTTGCTGGTTCGTGTCTTGGATACGGGAACTACATTGTCAAATTGCCCAATAGAAAGTTTTCCTGCCGACGAAATACGTCGAAATTCCGTACGTGATTTACGGAAAAGCAGAAGGATTTTTTATTGGGCTGCCTTTTTAGTTTGACAATCAGATTCCCGTTTCGAATCGATCACTCACACATATGCGCATACAGTGTAAATACGTAATTTTCAAATGTGTGATGTTTACCACGAGCATTGCAGCGACACTGGCATTCTATATATATTGATTCAACTGATTTGATGCATTTTGAGACTTTTTCTGAAATGGTGCAATATTTATCGAAGGATTTTGTAGTAGAACGACTTTTATGAATATTTTGTAACCTAAGACTATTATTATATTTCTTATATGTAATTTAAATTTGAAGAATAACTTCTTATGTGCTTGACAACACAGTGTTCAAAACAATAATTAGCTTCGAAATGCAGCCGTATTTCAGATATTTGAAAAAAATATTAGAAAATGAAAGTGAAAATATTTGAATATTTGAAAAGAAGTTTAATATATTTTATTTTTGTATTTTAAACGTGCCCTTTTCATTTGTTTTCCGTGTTATATTACCAAGTTATGAAATTGTGAGCAACTTATAAATTGTGAGCAACTATAATAAATATTACCTTTCAATTTATCCGAATACATCTTGCTGATTGTACCATCCACTTATAGTACAAAAAGGGTTAAAAAAATTTCAGTGTTTATTTTTTCAGGTTTAAAAATTAATTTTATACAACCCACGCTTAGGCATAATTTTAGAGCAACCATAGTTTCTCTAACATTCTCTAACATATTAAAATAAATACGCCCTTTTTAAAAGTGATTCTTGGGCCTAAATGGTGCTAAATTCTGTGGAAGGTGCATATTTCCGCCTATCTAACACGTAGGTAACGTTTAGAATAAATAGTTCAAGTTTTGTCATTTACCTTTTTCACGTGGAACTGCTAAAATTTAAAAATTTGGAAAATATGTTTTGGTCCGCCTTCCGAAATACGTGAATACCTCAGCGAGATTTGAACATACGTCCATACTTTCTTCGGCAAAGATGTTCGTCATAAAATTTCTTATCCTAGTATACGTACGTTACTATGAGATACTGTTTGATACCCTATTTTGACGTTTATTTAAATGAAATTTCAAAAATTTTAAATTTTTGCCGAATTCAATAAATTTTTGTTATCAAATATGACTTCAGACGTGCCACCATAACTTTATTATGAATGTATCAGATCTCAATAATTGTGAAAAAAATTGTTAAGTACCTTGTTTTACCTACTATAACATTTCTAAAAAAAAATTTTGAATTTACTCCTGAAAAATGCCATTTTTTCATGAAACTCAAATGTGCGTCCCCTAAATCGCGTCAACCAATGTTGACGTCATATAAAAGTTTTGTTGTGATACCCTAAGCTATCATTTGAGGGGTGAGCCCTCGGGTTTTCTGACATAGTGCTATTTTGGGACACTCTAATGAGCACCGATGATTGCCGATACGATGTTGCATTGAACTGTACATATCGTCTACCGCGCCGGTAGCGCAAGCTAACACTATACAGAGATGGTGTATTGCGCGAGACCTGTTCTGATGCTGGGATAAGCGGTATTCTGTGTCATGGTTATTCAGACCCCACATCTTTCCTCTTCTCACAAAATTGAATATGATTTAAAAAACTACATAAGATAAAAGCATAGAAAAGATGTTTAACTTACATATTTCAAAACAATTTTCCTACAATTGCCATTTATCATCTTTATTTGGGAATAAAAGCCGAGCTTATTATACATTCAACTGGTATCTCCCAAACGAATGATAGTCTGACGAAACTTGAAACGAGTTTGTGGCAGAGATTAATCCCTGTAGCTGATTGCTCAGATTGATACGGCAGTTTGGGGATGTTATCAGCACTTGCATTTTTCAAATCCTTAGCAATTTCAAGATTTGTTTCAGGTGTACCTGGCGAAAGCGGACGAATGCCCTAGCGCATTCCCCCAACACAAGTGTCCGGGTCATTCGGCATTGAGCGGCATTGATTCGACTAGTAGGGTATGCCTAAGAAGGAACCTTGGCTTCACGTAACTGTTGTTTTTGTCCTTCCAGTAATGCGAAACGCTGCTTTTCCTTCTAGTTTGATAAGTTAGAATTGTACCGAGACGATGCTATTGATTTTTCCAGCCGAGGTTCGTCTAAACATTTCCATTTAACCAGTGGTGGGCACCGCTAACCGAAAAAGTTAGCTCGCTAATCGCTAAACGCTAATCGATTAGCGAAAGTTTCGCTAATCGCTAATCGCTAAATCTAAATTACCCAAAAATTACCACATTTCTTATTGAACATATACCATGTAAGACAAATAACTGTCGGCAATTGCTAATTTTATTGGACATAAGCTATGGATAATAAATGAACTGATTTTATCGATTATTATTCATGAGGTCACTCAGCCAACTGTGATGAATTCACCTATGCTTATGCACCAATGCCAGCAACCCTATTGTGTACAGAAATAATTTGACAGCGTGTGGTTTTATGGCCGGTCTGGCCTCGGCCCATTATGCCAAAAGATCACTGGAGGAGATATACCAGCTATAGATAATCGTTATACTAAATACCGCCAACCCTCCCAGTATCATCCAGCTGGAAACAATAGAACATTTGAATGAATAATTTCGTGACTAAAACGAAGAAGCCAGCTGACCGTCAACGCCACGAAAGAACTGGACAACATGCCGACATGTGTAACATTATATCTGACCAACTCATAAAAACATGCATTTTCAAATTTCATGCAACTTTACCGCTTTAGCGATTAGTAATCGCAAGGGTTCATGTTTAGCGAAGCTAACGGTTTCGCTAACGTACTCGAAATTTAGCGAAAACGCTAACTCGCTAATCAGAATTTAGCATCACTAAATAGTGATTTAGCGAATTAGCCAAATTGTGCCCATTACTGCAGTTAACATATTCCTTTTCTGTGTCTTTCTTTTCCATATCACAGCCTCCGTTGACATCAGTCAGTTGAGGCCCGTATATATTTGCATCCTGGCATACTGAATTTGGAAAAATAGTTCCATGCTAAGTAAGTAAGTAAGTAATTTGTCTGCTCGAGAGCATTGCTTGAATCCAGCTCATTGTAGTGTGGTCGATTCTCTTTTGACAGAGAGCCGTATTAATTGACGCAAAGGACGTGTTATCGAAAGCGCCTTCAATATCAAGAAAAGCACAAAGTGCCGTCTCTTGATATTTGAGCGATTTCTCAATTAACGTCACTAAGCAGTGCAGTGCGGTTTCCGTAGATTTACCGTGTTGGTATGCATGTTGATTTACATGTAACGGAGAGTTTTTTAAAAACTCATTGCGGATATAGTTATCCGTGATTTTCTCCATCAGCTTAAGAAGCGTTGAAGTCAGACTTATCGGTCTGAAAGCCTTAGGCATGGTTTTGTCTTTTTTGCCAGCCTTAGGTATGAACACAACCCTTACTTTCCGCCAATTCTCTGGGATATACCCCAAAGTGAAACTGGCTCGAAAGAGGTTGATGAGCTCGGACATTATAACACCGTCCGTTTTTTGTAAGAAAATGGGTAGAATACCATCCGGACCTGGAGATTTCATTGGTTCAAAAGAGCTGAGTGCCCAATTGATCGAGGCCTCCGTAAACAATCGTCGTGCAAGTAGAACCGAATCATTTGGCACATTGTGTAATGACCCATTCCACTGTTGCCCACCTATGTTTTGCCCAGTGGTCACTGTCGAACCAGGGAAGTGCGTGTTCATCAGAACTTCCAGAGTTTCCCTGGTGGTAACAGTGAGACTCCCATCCTCTTTTTTCAATTGCCCTAGACCATTGCAATGGTCCTTGGACATCGCTTTCTGCAGACGCGTAGCCTCTGGCAGAGTTTGAATGCTTTCGCAAAATTTAACTCGAGATTTCCTTTTGGCTTTGCGTAGCTCAGCGTTGTATTTGGTGAGGGAAGCTCTGTAGTCTTCCCAGTTAGACGTGATTTTGGCCCTGTTGAACAGACGCCTTGCCTTCCGACGGAGATTGCTAAGCGTCTCATTCCACCAGGGCACATCACGGCAAACTGTTCGCGTGTTTACGGGACAGTTTGTGTTATACGCGTCTGTGATCCTACATTGCAGGTCACTAGCGGCGATATCCAGCTCAACTGGAGTTCGTATATTATTGTGACAGGAATTACGTGAGGCAATCAGATGATCCCTAAAGGAACTCCAATTGGTTTTCCTCGGATTCCTGAATTGTTCTCTCTTTAGAGGATTAGCCTCGATGTCGAAAATGATATGTCTGTGGTCTGATAAACTTGGTTCATCAGAGACATGCCAATTTTTGACTTTCTCAGCTATAGAGGCGCTACATAGAGTAAGGTCTAGGACCTCTTGTCTGATAGCGTTTATAAAGGTGGGGTCATTCCCTACATTGATTACATTGACATCGTTAGAAGTAAGATATTCAAGTAGGTACTCACCCCTGTTGTTTGTGTCCGAGCTGCCCCATATCGTGTGGTGCGCATTTGCGTCGCAGCCTATCACGTACGGCTTTTTGACTGCTCTGCAGTACCGCACAAGTTCAGCAACCTCGGGCGGTGGTATTTCGTCCTTGTCCCCTGGAAAGTAGGCGGACGCAACGACTATCTCCTGCTTCCCTCTAGTCGTCGGGACTACCACCGTAATGGCAACGACGTCGCGTTGGATGAATTCTGTAATTGGAGAAAATGTTATTCTCTTATTTAACAGAATGGCAGTCCTAGGCTTGGACTGTGTATTACAATAGATCAACTTACCATTAGCGCCGGATAGACCGAGGATCGTGGTATCGTTGATCCATGGCTCCTGGATCAGAGCAGCACTCAGCTGCTCTTTGGTGAACCTCCGGCATAGGACACTAGACGCGCCCTTAGCATGGTGGAGGTTCACCTGAATGCAGCGAAAGCTGCTCATTTGGAGGCAGGATTGCCGTTTTCAGCTTGATCCAGTACTGGATCGAGCCTTGGCGAACGGGTACCAGCAGCGTTTTCGCTGAGTTGAGCGGCTGGGTCGCTCACACCGGCAGGCTTCGGTTGCCGCAGGCGACAGGCCACAGATGTCCGACCCGCACTTAACGGCGGATTGAGCCTCTGAGGTCTGCTATCGACTGGTGATTGCTGCGTACGCCTCTTGCGAGGTTTTCGCGGCGCTCGCCTAGTCTTCGCAGGATTGCATTGTTTAGGTGGCGGCGGGGCACTTCCAGTGGGAAGTTCCGCACTATCCACCCTCAACGTTGCAGGATTGCATTGTCTTGGTGGTGGCGGGGCGCTCCCAGAAGGGAGTTCCGCTCGTACCTTCCTCGACTTTGCAGCAGAGACTGTTGCGCCTGTGTTGATCAGACCTCTGCCAACCTGTCGCATGCGTGCTTTGCCAAACATAAAATTTAGCGTAAAGCGCTGCTCAGTGATCTGACTTGCCGACTTTTGGTCAACCTCCATTAACAGTTCCACGGTATTTCCACGCACAATGCGACGGCGTATCTGCCACGCTTGCGTTGAAAAGCCGTCGTTCTGGTTCTGGAGGAATCTCAGGATTTTCTCGTCCGTGGTACCGACACTGTCCTGGAAGTACCCTATGAAGGTGTGAGCCTTCGGCAGGTCCTTCGTGTCGTAGGCCCGTAGTTGTGCTCCTTCCTACGGGACGAGAGTAGATGCTGTTTGCTCCAGCCATTTGACCGTGTTCTGGTCAGAGCAAGCCAGTATCAAGTAGCCGTTCTTGAACTGGCAGCTCCTGAACTTGGGTCTAATGGCTGGAGTCTCCTGGTCAGCTATTTGATCCAGAAGAACGGCGCGGACAGTCTGGAGCTGATCCGTAGTGAGCAGGGAAACGGGATAATCAGCCGTAGTTATGGCTACACTGAAAGCATCCACCATTTCCCTGTAGGTGCACCCCGAGGATGGTTTTGGTGCCGAAGGACCCGCGCAGGCTCGACTGCGTGGTCTCTTTTTAGTGGGACCTTTGCTGCTGATGTTCGGCGACGCCGTATCAGCGGATCGTTGCCTTTTGGTAACGACAAGGTCCCGCTGGCTAGGCTGGCCGGCCGGCAGAAGGGCAAGTTCCTCCGCTTCGTCCTTTGAGTAGCCCTTGCTCCGATACCACTTCTGCCGTCGCCGTTGCGCTTTGGAGAGACGCTTGGCTACAACTCCGGAAGTCCCAGGTTGCCCCTTGACTTCAGGTAGCGTCACCGGATCGGGAAGGTTATCCGCGTCGCTTTCCGCATTCCCTGATGGCGAATTCAGGATCAGAGATGAAGCCGAGAGTCCTCCTTCCAGCGACATGCTGTCGAGGTTAAAGTCCTCTTCCATCCCTGTATCCATTACTTCGCCAGTATTGTCCGTGCCGATCGGACTGCGCACTTCCGGTCTACCGTCGTGCGCCACCTCTACACCTACTCCGGTGTTTATCACCAACTCTTGGGGGTCGTTGGTTGCCCCATCAATTATTGTTTCAAGGTTATCCATGGCGATGGTTGTACTCTGCTGGGGAGAAAATCAACGGTTCTTTACCAGCTTGGAACAGAGGGAGCAATATACTGCACAGGGTGCTCTGGTACCATGCAGGCTCCGTTCGACCTTGGGAAACTTTATTAGACCCCCCCAAGCATTCATCCCTAGGCACGGGTCGCGTTACACCGAGGATTGGGGTCCTCCTCCGCACTTTGCTCAGAATGTAGCATGCTCCTTGACTACTTGCTACATTGAGAGCAAAAGATTTTTACAAGATTTGCCGCGGAAGAGACTCGATGTGCAGTTCCGGATGGATCCACCATAAACTTACCATGGAGCCATCCGGAGCTGCAGACCGAGCGACAAATCTCAACACTCCTCCTTTATCCTGGCTTGTGACAGACAGCTCGGGTCCCGATCCAATTTCCCCATCACTTGTTCACTCTTTTTAGGGAGCCACCCGTGGCGGTTCATCAGCGAAGGTCCGTCACTGGCGGAGTTATTGGGAGATACGTCGGTCACGATTTCGGTGATCAAAGGATGTCCACAGGGAGGAGTTCTCTCCCCCCTGCTCTGGTCACTGGTGGCCGACGCACTCCTTCACAAGCTGTCACAGCTTGGTTATGAGACCATTGCTTACGCCGACGACGTTGTACTTATCGTCAGAGGAAAGTTTGACGCAGTACTGTCAAGTCGCTTGCAAGGAGCTCTAAACACCACCATGTTATGGTGCTCACAAGAGGGACTTAATGTAAATCCCACCAAAACAGTCGTTATACCATTCACTAGGCGAAGGAAACATACCATTACTCCGCCTATACTGAATGGTGTCAGACTGGGCTTCAGTAATGAAGTCAAACACCTCGGAATAATTCTCGATAAAAAACTGAACTGGGCTGCCCACCTAGATTATGCTGTTAAGAAAGCAACTTCGGCTATCTGGGCATGCAGGTCACTGTTTGGCAAAACCTGGGGATTGAAACCTCAACTAGCCTTCTGGTCATATACTACTATTGCACGGCCTAGGATAACCTATGCTGCAGTCGTATGGTGGCCAAAGGTGAATGAGGTGACAGCCCAAGCCAAACTAAACAAAGTTCAGCGCCTGGCCTGTCTTACAGTTACCAGTGCCATGCGTACAACACCTACTGCAGCCATGGAGGCAATGCTATGCTTACTGCCTTTGCATCTTCATGTGAAGAAGGAAGCAGAGCTCGGCGCACTACGGTTGCAAAGGAGTAAAACCATACTCGAAGGTGACCAAATCGGTCATCTTCGCATACTTCGGGAATTCAATCTGACACCCTTAGTAACTTCAGTCTCTGACTGCATGGAAGCCAGGCCCAATATGGACGTTCCATATGAGGTGATTGAAACAGATCGCTCAATGTGGAATAATGGAGGGCCAGATCTTCCATCTGGAACTATCTGTTTTTTTACAGATGGTTCAAAAATGGGGGCCTGCACAGGCTCCGGAGTCTACGGACCCGGCATCAGGGAAACTATCTCATTAGGAAAGTGGCCCACCGTTTTTCAAGCAGAAGTATATGCCATATACATCTGTGCGACAATATGCTTGAAACGAAAGTACAGGCATGCGAAAATCGGTATCTTCACGGACAGCCAAGCAGCACTACTGGCTCTCAAGTCCGCCAAATGCGTGTCCAAATTAGTTTGGGAGTGCAGCACAGCATTGAGGGAACTCTCCCGCCAAAACAAAGTTCTATTACTTTGGGTGCCCGGTCACTGCGGAATCGAGGGCAATGAATTTGCTGACAACCTAGCAAGACAAGGATCAGCTCAGCAATTTATTGGTCCTGAACCGTTTCTGGGCACCTCCACATCCGCCGTGAAAGGCGAACTGATGACATGGGAAAAGCTAGAAATAGCATCCCGTTGGAAACAAACACAGGGTTGTAGACAAGCTAAACAGTTTATCTACCAAAACCCTGCAGTAGCTAAAAAACTACTCCATTTAACTCGTAGTGAACTACGCACGATCACGGGACTCCTAACAGGACACAGCCCCGCTCTTTATCATTTAAAGAATATCGGCAAGGTATCATCTGACACCTGCCGCTTTTGTAACTCTGAACCTGAAAGTTCAGCGCATCTGCTCTGCTATTGCGGAGCTCTTGCATTATCAAGGCACAACTTCTTAGGAAGTTTCCTTCTTACTCCATATCAGGTATGGAGCCTAAATCCCAAAACGGTCATTGGCTTTATAAACCATGTAGTACCGAATTGGGGCACAGGATTACAACTATTCCGCTCAACTCCATCAATGGGTATGAGCGATCCGTAAACTGTGTACAGCAATCGGGGCCTGCCACAAAAGACGATCATTAAGACTGTCGCAGTGGCCTTTTAACCCAATGCCCTTCTGGCATACAAAAAAAAAAAAAGTAAGTAAGTAAGTACGTATCAAGCCACTTGATTCATTTATGATCTCACCGATCCATATCTTTTCATTTGACTATGGTCGTACCGAACCATATTCTTCATTGAACAATGATCGCACCGAATCATTTTATTTACCAATGGTCGTTCCGAACCATTCCAAGCATCTATGATTGTACCGAACCATATAAGGTACCCCGGGGCAAGTGCGAATACGATATAAGTGGGAACGGAGCTCATAACGCGCTTTGACATGGTTTTGCGCAACTGAACCTTTCTAGTAATATAAGCTACAACTCCAACGCATACATTAAAACTGTAGTTTATTCATAATTGGTTTTCCCAACGCCAAAACTGAACTTTTAATTTGAGCGTCATTCTCAATGTGCGTTGTAAGTTTATTTATTTATTTATTTGCGTACTGTCTTCAGCTTAATGCTGTTCAGACTAGATTCAGTTAATGTTTGTAATATTATTTTTAAAATTAATTCTACTTAAATTAAAGTCAAATAAATGACACACTTCATTAAAATGTCTGCAACAAAAGTTTATCGGATTGTTTTGGCCGTATGTAGTACAATGCGTGGGTGTCCATAGCAGTGAGGGATTTCGTAGTCGACGTTGAGGTGCGTGAAAGTTGACTTGCTCCAGTAAAGAACTACTGACAATTGTTCCCATCAGAAGATCGCGAATAAATAGCCTTTGCAATAGTCTTCATCGTGTAGCTAAAGTGCTTAGATTGATCAACTGACATCGATTTTCGTATTCAGGTAGGTGTACTGAATCCAGACATGGAAGACGTCGAAGTGCGAACCTTACGAAAGAACGGTGAACACTCTCAATCCGACGGCAATGCTCAGTGGCGTATGGTGCCCAGACTTGAACTGCGTACTCTAGAACACTTCGAACCAAGGAGCAGTACAGCGTTTTCAAGGCATATATGTCTTCAAAGTCGGACGCATTCCTTCTAATTAAACCTAAAATGGTGTAGGCTTTAGAGATGGCAGTTGTTGGACGCACCTATCAATACACGCTGTTTTGGTCCCAGGTTTTTATTGTTTTTCTGACATTAGGTAAATATAATTAGTGTATCAACCAATTACACACGATAACTAGTTGTATAATTTGTCAAACGGCATCATGGGTCGAAATGAAAGTGACACTTCAAGTGTCAAGTGGCACCTATTAAAAATAAAAAATAAATTGTTTCAGCACAAAGCTTGCAATCTTAATACATTTCTTAGAACATATCGGTAAAACTTTAAAATAACACCGAAAAGGATTAAATCTAGTGGACCCAAAAAGGAAGTACATTAACATGGCTTACGAGGAAGCTAATAGTTTAGGTATATTTTGGCGTCACATAATCGAAGTTATCCCAAGTAACAATTCTAAAGCCACTTGGTTTTACTTGAATTTTATAAAGGTTTGATTTCACTATTAATCATTATCTCTGGTTTTTTAGGGGTGTTGCGCAACACCAAGAGGATACGAGTCCAAACACACTATAATAGCTAAAAAACCATAATAAAATTGTTAATAAAGCAAATTTATTGTGGTTGCTTATAGTACCACGTTAAAACTTGTTGGCTGCACCACGTCTCTTATAAACTTACCATACGTGCATAAAGTTCTGGTGGAGCTCATAGTTTTATTAGCGGTTTTATGAAATTGGTCTTGAAAACCACTATACAAACGTAATAAAACTTGGAATTGTTACTTGGGTGAGGTCGTTGCAGGAATCCTTTGTTGGCGAATACCAGTGCGGTTTTCGAGAGGGACGCTCCACGACGGATCAAATTTTCACCTTGCGACAGATCCTCGATAAATTCCGGGAATTCAACTTGCAGGTTCACCATTCGTTTATAAACTTCAAGGCGGCGTACGATTCAATTGAACGAAACGAGCTGTGGCAGGTTATGCTTGAACATAGTTTTCTGACAAAACTGCTTAGGCTGATACGTGCTAACCTTGATGGTTCAAAATCAAGTGTCAGGATAACGGGTGAGACATCGGACTCGTTTGTGACGTTAGATGGTTTGAAGCAAGGTGACGGACTATCGAATTTACTGTTCAACATTGCATTGGAAGGTGCTATTCGAAGGGCAGGGGTGCAGAGAAGCGGTACCATCATCACGAAATCTCATATGCTCCTAAGGTTCGCGGACGACATCTATATCATCGCTGTTAACCGTAGATCTGCGGTAGAAGCGTACACACATCTCAAGGAGGAAGCTGCGATAGAGATACTTTTGAAGTGGTCGAGGAATTGTTTTTTTTACCTTGGTACGTTAGTGACATTTTTTTTGTGACAACGATGTGACCCGTGAAATAAAAAGGCGGATAGCGGCTGCCAACCTTCTACGCTTCACGTAGTCAGCTGAGGTCCCGCAGCTTTCAACTTTGTACAAAACTCGCGCTAATTTTCCCGGTGGTACTCTACGGCCACGAAGCATGGACGTTGAAAGCGAGCGACCGAAGAGCTCTTGGTGTTTTCGAGCGTAAGATCCTGCGATCAATTCTTGGTAGCTTATTAGACGAAGGAGTGCGGCGCAGGCGCATGAATCATGAAATATACCAAGTATATACAAAGATGTGGATATTGTGGAGCGATTAAAATACGGCTACAATGGGCTGGCCACGTAGCAAGGTTGCCGGACCCCGTACCCGTTGGATGAGCGCTGTTGATGAGGATGCTAGAACAGCGGGTGTTAGGGGCGACTGGAGAGTGGCAGCCCAAGACTGAGTAATGAAGAGACGGCTCCATAAAGTAAGTGAGAACAAACAGATCATGATCGTGTTTACGAGCTATTAAAGAATGGTTAATCATAAATTACGTCTCGCAAGAATTGGATACAGGTACATATTTAACTATCATTGCGTAGCAATGCTGCCGGATTACTGCGTAATTACTCACGAATTTAGACTAATTATAAAGCCGCCCATCCGGCTTTACAAGTAATTTGAACATTGTGTAGTTTAATCTGATTTTGTTACGGCATACTTGGATGAACCATTAGTAGAAACATTGTCTTTGGTAGCTTTTTTCAACGGTTTAACGTTGGTGTACATTAACATATACTATTTTATGTAATTTTTAATTTGAATACGGGTCTCACTTGCCCCGGTAAAAGAGGCAAGTGGGACCTATCACAATGATTTTTCTCCTTAGATTCATTTCATGTGAATGGATAATCCTTTTTTGCAATTAAGCTATCGAAGTGATACCACTAAAGAGTTTCTGTATTGCAAGAACTTTAAACACAGGTGTACATTACACTGCCGAATGAATTCTAACTATGCAAGTTTTAGGTTCCTCTTGCCCCTGGGTGCCTTACTTTATTGAACAATGATCGTATCGAATCATTTTACTTATCAATGGTTGTACCGAACCCTTTAATTCATATGTGGTCGTACTGAGCCATTTAAATTAAATTTAAAATTAAATGTCATACAGAATCGTTTTTTTCGCCAATGGTCGTATCAAACCATTTCATGCATCTATGGTCGTACCGAACTTTATATTTCATTGTACAATAATCGTGCCGAACCATTTTACTTATTAATGGTCGTACCGAACCATTTAATTCATCTATGGTCGACACCTAGCACGCTTTTCAAGTGCAGATTCGGATGTTTACTGGTACTGTAAGACCTATAGCCTTTTCGAGAGAGGATATTTCTCATGGTTTGAGAGTTGAAATCGTACCTTCTAGCCATATCCCGGATGGAGTTGCCAGAATTGGACAAAAAGCATCTGAATATTTCCCTCCTCCCTTTTCCCATGGTATTTTGTTCCGGTTTTCTTGAAAGTTCTTTGCCGCTTTTCCACACTAAGGTTCTCCTTATAACGCTTCAGAATATTATACACTGTTGGCTTTGGCATTTTTAGCGCTTTAACAAACTTTGATCCAGACCACTCCAGGATTTTTCAGGATTTTTTACGTCGCCCGTCTTCTATTCTATGGGGGCATCCATAAAGTACGTCACGCTTATAGGGGGGAGGTGGGGTTGACATAATCGTCACGATTTGTGACGTAGGGAGGGAGGAGGAGTATGAAGTTATGTGACGTCACATGAAAAAAAATCAAATGGAAAATTTATTCGGGAAATTATAATTTAGCCTTCATTTTAAGATACAACTATTGAAGGCTTCTATAAGATTAACGTACTGATGGATTTTAAAGCAAATAGTTAAATTTTTTGAATGAAAACTTTTTTCTAACATATATGTGTGAACACGACTCATCTATTCTTCTATGTGGTATGAACTCTCCATTAAGGCTTTATAGAATATGCACCGGCGAAGAGCTGCTTGAGTATCGTCCTACCTAAAAGATTTTTGCAAGCGCAAATAGCAGTTACACAAACTCCTGAGGGGCTACGGGGTGCTACCAGAGACCCATGGCAATGTTTTCTCTTGATATTTGTGCTGAACTCAATCAATGAACATAAACTCATACCGAAGTTCCACGGCTGCTTTTAAGGTTTTTCGGTATAATTTATACTGCCCTTCACTCAAAAGCTCTCTAAAGGATAGAGTTTATGCCACTTGTGGATTAAATTTCGTATCTAAGGTAGTGTTGAATGATTGCACGATTGAATGAATACCCAACATGAGAAAATACGTCAGAAAAGTTCTTCCAAGGCGTGTTGCTGCAAGACGTCAGCAGGAAGTCCTGATTCTTTCAACTAGATCAGACGAATTTGAGTGGATGGATGTAAAGGACGTGGATATGTGCGAAACATTAATCGACGACACATCTGCGACTTCTGAAGCGTATCCGATCGCAGCAATTGGAGATAATCTTCAAAATCCGTGAATCGATGACTTATAAGCTCGAAAATTGATTTTGGTCAAAATTTGCGTGACGTACTACATGAATGTCGCCTATACTGTTCCGCAAGGTGGTAGAATGTTTTGACGAAACTTGCACCAGTTGTTCTTCATAAACATGTAAACAAACGATGATTCTACAATTGATGAAGGGACGGTAGGGGAAAGTAATGAAGAAGGATTTTTAAAATTAATATTAATATATGCCTGACCGCATTTTCAAGGTTTGGTCAATGTAAACAAGGTTATTTCAAATGGTTCCAGTTCCTACCACAAGAAGCGTTCCGGTAGTCCAGATTTACTTTTAGTCAGACTTTAGTTTCGATTATTATTAAAACTACTGACATATTTTTTCAGACAACTGGAACAATATCTATATGATATGGATTGAAGAGCTCGTTGGTAGCTATCATCATTTTTTTTTATTTGTTGGAGAAAAGTGACTCACTTTAGACGTTTTCCCCCATTTTAATAGTAAACATATTTTTATGTCTCGACACATTTCTTGAGTGAAGACTGTTTTTTATTTAAAAACCCAAAGGCCATTTGACATAGACAAACCAGAGATTTTTTCTTCCATATTTTATTTTCACTTGCATTATCTACAATCAACAATTTTTTTGTCCAAAATAATATCAGATTTTCAAGTGTCATAATATTTTTATGTTAATAAAAAATGATTTTTTTTTTTTGAGGTTAGGGTTTACATTTGTGATAATTATTTGTTTCTTTGTCTGATCTAGCTGCAGCAGCGAATTTAGCATGAAGGCTTTCTTTTGAAGTTGAGACACTGTTTTTAGTTTTTTTTAATTTAAATTTGAACTGTTAATTTTTGGTACCGTTCTAACCCATATATGTGTACCAACTTCGGCCTAATGGAAAATTCTAATAGCATCATGTGCATTCAATTAGGCTAAATGCATAAACCTACCATAAGCAATCGTACTAGACCTTCAGGCAGTTAACCCTCGCTAGCGGCCAAATTGGACCGTAATCAAATTAAAATGAACTCTCAAACATATGAAACTTTATCTCGCCACATATATCACAATTTAGCATCGTTTTTTTTCTCGCGCGCAAACTATGCTGCTCGGATGTCGTCATTATGATAATGAAACACGCCGGGTAAAAAGCGACAACGAACGGCAGCGGGAAGTTGTTGGCATAAAAAATGCATTGCGCATATGCGCACAAAATAAATGAATAGTTTTGTTGGCCTGCCATAATGTGGTGTATGCGAGTGTGTGTGTATGTATGTATGTACGCCGGTCGTTCGTTTTGCAGCAATTCAGGAGTCGTAAATGTTACGCTGCTTCTGCATGGGGAATATGGTTATGCACATAAATTTAAATTTGCAATATCATGTTTACACAGGAAAATTTCGTCTCTCGGCTGATATGCAATTTGTGTAGAGTTATTTTTCAAACTGGACGACAATATGCTGAATAGGAATTTCTATAATGGGGAGTATTGTTTTGATATTTAAATTTGCCTACGGTGCAGTGAGGCACCGGCTGGGTGCAGAATAATAAATATATATGGGTGCCTAGAAGCAGATTTTGTTAAACACAGAAAAATATGTTCTCGTGCTGGCTGTAGAATTAATTTGAATTAAGTTTGTTTTTTTTGTCATTGCCAATATACGTTTTGCATTCTGATGGAGCTTTTTTTATCGCTATATCACCGGTTCCCGGAACACTGGCACATTTTCCATGCTGATGCACAAATTTCCAATTTCTTCGATCTGCTGTTACGTGTAATCAATTTCAGATTTTCCGACGAAATCGAGCATCCAATTTTTGGTTCTCACTTATTCCTACCCAAATCCGCTTATCGGAATACTTAGAATTCTGAGTGAAATTAGAAATCGGAAAACTATCAATCTGAGCGCCAGCTATCATAACTATTGCCAGGGAAGGAGGAGGAGATCACTATCTCACCGATTGGTAGCAAGAAAACCTTCACCACGAATCTAACAGTCGAAGAAAGAAAGAATATTCTCCGCCATCGTATGACGATGATTGCGAACAAAAAAGGAAAATAACTTGAAGTACAATATTTTCAATTTCCATAAACCGTCATAAAAAATAATAACACTATCTCGGTGCTGCACCAGACGCGGGACATCCAGCGAAAGAATTCTTTTGCGAAAAAGCTTTTGACATAAGCATGCCCCCGCCCCTTTTTCTCCAGCACTCACCACTCGTTTCGTGGGGTGCTGAGCTGCCTCTATTGCTTGCTTGCATATTTTCCCTAACTTATGTTGTACTTGATTCGTTCTTTATGCGATACGATCCGCTAGGGATGAGAACGAGAGGTAAATACGAGCGCCTATACAGAGAGCATACAGTGCCGATGAGGGTTGATGAAAATAAGGGTGATTTCGGGCTCCGCCCTTTCTGTAGCGCGTTATGTCCTGGTGTGCATGTCTCTCTCGGTGCGAGCGCTTTCATTCTCTGCTGGTTTTCAACAACTGTTGTGAGAGGCACGCTGATTACGAGGAGCGATGAGTCTGTATAGTACGGTAAGAAAATTGAACTTTGCTAGAAATAAATTTAGCTTAAGGTTTTAAATATGAAATTTCGGGGTAATTGTATTTTTAAAACTTACTATTGATACGTAAATGTTTCGATTTCAAAAACTGGTAAAGAATTCAAGCTGCCGGAAATACAAACTTTATGTTTTTCGGCTGGACAATCAGCTTGTCAAAGCAAAACGACAATTAGTTGCTTTTATGCTCGATGTTTTGATGTACTTGACACCTTTTTCATGGGGCTAGAACCACGTATCATCTATTTGTCTGATGGCTGAAGGTTCAAATTAGTCACATTACAACAACGGGCATTATTGTATATTTATTTCCGTCCTAAGACATAGCTTGATAAACCAAATTTCTTCAATTAACTTGGTGGTGCCCTGCCGCTCTCCGATTCCTTGGATGTCATGTACTCGCCGCCAGACGCCTACCGGATTTGAAGCAAACATTATCTTCACAGAGTAATTATTCGACATTCTTGCAATATTCTCTACCTACCGTAACTGTTCAGCTTCAGCCATCTTTTGTATACTGGGTACACTATAGAGCTTCGCAAGTTAATGGTTCATCCTTCGCCTCCGTACTCCATTCTCCTGTACACCGCCGAAGATCGTTCTTAGCACTCGGCTCTCAAAAACTCCGAGTCTACTTTTCTTGCCCGTAGAGAACAACTGCTTTAATGCGCGTCTTGCACAGAGTACGAAGGCTTAGTCTGTTCGATCGAAGCTAGTGTAGCCCTTGGTAAGCCCGACTTGAAGCACTAAGTGGATAATCAGCCTCCGAATTTCACGGCTGGTGTCATTGTTCCCCGTTACCAGAGAGCCGAGGTACACAAATTCATCAACTGGCGCAAACTCGTAGAGCGTTACACTACTATTTAAAACCGGCGTCGGTCAGACTTGGTTGATGTTCATACCATACCTCGACAAACTAACTATATTTGTTGAAGATCGTGACCCGCTTGTTGATATCCACTCGGTTCATAACATCCCGTCGCGCTATGCTGAACAGCAGGTTTGAATGATCATCATCTCGACGAAACCCGCTGTACGATTTGAATGATCCTCCCGAAATTCGCACAATACTGCGTTTCATCTACCGTAGCCTTAACAAGTCTGATCAACTTCCTCGGAAAGCCGTACTCGTTCGTGATTTTCCATAACTCTGTGTGGTCGATGGTATCATATGCCGCTTTGAGGATGATGAACAAATGGTGCATGTGAAATCTGACGGCCTGTTCTGAGGATCTGCCGCAGCGAAAATATGTGCTCCGCCGTTGAACGTCTTGCAACGAAGCACGTTTGATTAATTTCCGCAAATCTGCTCGTAATTAGCGAGTTGGCGCAGATCAGGCAGATAAAACCATTCTTCCTCTCCTGTGATAGCTTCAAAAGCTCCATTCCGATGCCATTTTTCCCAGCACATTCATTGTTTTTCAGCTGTTTGATGTCCCCTTGATTTTGCTTATCATTGGGACTGGCACTTTTTTCATGTTTGTCACTCCGTTGAATCTTCTTTCTCTACCGTCATGGTTCTTTATCGGGGCGCCATTCAGGTGTTCATCGAACAGCTGCTTCCACCTTTCGGTCAATTCACGACGGTCATGATATCGGTCCATGATATTGCCATGCTTACCCAAACTTATTTCAAGCTCCAGCAGCAGAAAGCTTTTGCGGGTTGCTTTCAATTTCTGTTAGAACTACGTTTTCTTCGCTCCAATTTAGCATATATCTGGTGACTGGTGACTGGAATCACGTGTCTTTGCCACCTGCGCTGCGTAGAGTTCTGCTTAAACATTAGCCTTCTACATTCCTTGTCATACTAGTCGTTCCGCAGATTTCGTTCCACGTGCCCGATGATGCTCTCTGCTATGACGTTGATGGCTGTTTTGGTGGTATTCCAACAGTCTTCTACGGTGCCTTCATCCCGTTCGCATTCTTCTGGCAGCGCAACTTCGAGTGAATGTGGATAGTTGGAGATTTTGGGCGCAACTTAACCGTCACTAGGTATTGATGCACGTCAATGTTAGCACTCCGATGTGGTCTGACGTAAATAATGTCTGACATTCGACAGTCGATCAATACGTAGTCGATCTGTGATTATGCTTGTTTTGGTGACACCAAGGTGTACTTGTGCCGGAGTTTATAATGGAAGAAAACACTACGTACGGCTATCCTAAGTAATAGTGTGAGTTTTATCTCACTTCAATTGCGGTTTCATTGCCAATTGAAATGAAAATAAAGAAAATTATTTCATATGTGTGACACAGAAGCCAACTTGTTACTTGGATGTTCTACCTTCTACGAGGTGTTAAAGCCGATAAGTTTGAGGTTCATTTCGTTCAGGGGTGCGCTGAATTCAATTACCGGATTCTGTTTCTCCTGTTTATCGATATAAGCGTTGAAATCGGCGATGATGATCTTGTTGTCAGGTTTTGGGCAGCGGTATTCACGCTCCAACTGCACGTAGAATTCTTCCTTGTCGTTGTCGGAGTTTCCAAGGACACTCATGTTGTACCGGAGTTTGATACTCAACCAGCACATTTGAGGACCAATTGGCCACCACCCAATCATCCGTTTTCGCATCTAGCCTATCGATGTGAATGCTGTATCCAACTCGTGTGTGTTGTCGTTGCTCTGGTAGTTGGTATGTCCATCGCTGAACGTAGAGCCCAGAGTGGAGCCCTTCCAGCATATCACCTGCAGCGCTACAACGTCAAACTTGCGGTTATTCAATATGTCGTAGCGCAATCGAGTGTTCTTTTGGAAGTTGAGCGTCCGAGTTTCCAACCCACAGTCCATTTTCGTCGCGTGGATCTATTCTGATTATTCTAGTCCGAATTTTCTTCGTTCATGACCCATCGACTACCGAAAACCATCAAAGCCCGAAAGAGCCTCCCTTCCTGTCAACATACGACTGGTACCACGAGGAGCTAGGGTTAACCAGTAACTCGATAAGAGGTTGAAAAGTACTATGGGGTCTATTTTATAACTGCTTACCAGATTTACGTAGCGCAGTTTTGCATTATTGTTCGATATGAGTATGAGTAATCGAAAACCGTGCTGTAAATTGTTCACAGATGATTTATGATACAATCAAAGCTGTAATTCATTATTAGCTGATAGCGAGTAGTGTAATCGTCTGGTATTTATTATTATGGAAAAAATTTACCGTAAACTGATAAGCTATCACCATTGATTAAAAGCTGGAAATACCCATTTACTATCATTGAATCAACAAGACGCTTATTAGACCGGTTGTTCTCTATGTGCACTCGTACTCGTACAGCTCTATGGTGAACCCAGTATCCAAAAGGTGACTAAAGCTGGACGGATCCGATGGGCAGGGCATGTTGCAAGAATGCCGGACAACTACCCTGCAAAGATGGTGTTTGCCTCAAATCCTGTAGGAACAAGACGACCAAGAGCGCAGCGAGCAAGATGGTTAGATCAGGTGGAGCGAGATCTGGCAGAGAGTACTCGGTGTTCGGAGAATTGGAGAGCGGTAGCCCACAACCGAGTTAACTGGAGAAACCTTGTTCAGCAGGTTTTGTCTTAGGACGACAAGTCACTCAAGTAACTAAGTACGTAAGTAAGTAAGTAAGTAAGTAAGTCAGTAAGTAAGTAAGTAAGTAAGAAAGTAAGTAAGTAAGTAAGTAAGTAAGAAAGTAAGTAAGTAAGAAAGTAAGTAAGTAAGTAAGTAAGTAAGTAATGAACACGATGGTGTATAAGACGTGGTACACAAATTACGTAACCCAAAAATGTAGTTTTTTGACTGCCTCCCTCCTCTTTATAATAAAAAGTAACGCTTGGTATAGCCCCTTTTTAAATTACGAAACGTTAACTAAACCTCCCTCTACCCCCTACCACTGAATGAAAATCGCACAATCCGTTTATTTTTTTACTGTAACATCGGTTCTACATTCTCAAAAGCGTTGATGGCATTAAATACTTATAGAAATGCTCATATGTGAGTGCGAGTAGAAATTTACCAAAATGTTTCGATCTCTTGTGCTTCATCAACACGAATCAAAACCATTCTGATCAGAATGTCCATTCTGATTCTTGATCAGCCTGTATGATTTAACACAACCACATCTAGGGTAAAGAACTAGTTTTAAGCAGTCTAAGCGGGTCACTGATTGTTTTACCTTATTACAAGCGCTGGGTTGACTAAGTGGGGGTTATCAGCATACCAATCTTCTTGCTGTCTTTAGTTCTTCAAGCTGTTACCATTGGAAGACACTATTGTTGAGCTAAACTTTTGATTTTTCGCTTTAAAAGTTGAAGCGCGGAACTAATTTTGAACAGACCGAACCTATTTTCACCCGCAAGTTGCTTTTTAAACAATCCTGAAATCTGAATTTTTTTACGTCCCCTTAAAAAATCCCTCGAACTTTTCCCCCTATTCAGTAAGTTCGCGTTCCTACTAATCGGCATCTGATGCGTAATCGGCATAGATGCGTAAAATGCCATCTGTCTAAATTGTTTATTGGGGCATACACTCACCGGTGCGGTTCGGCAAACGGTATTCGTCGTCTCTTTTATTGTCTAGTGTTCTTATGGGAAACTGCGAGTTTGACGTCTCACTCGCTGTTCATAAGGATGGTGGGAGAACAAAAGAGGTAAACATAGCAGTACAAACGATCCGACTCAGAACAATGTTGTCAAAGCAAATAACATTGAAACACATCGTTGCTTTATTAAATCACTGAGAAAATCTTCGAAAATTATTGAAAAAGCTGTCTTTTGTGTTGTTTTTAATAAAGAAAAATTAATTATGAACATACATTTCTCTTGAAAGTATTGAACCACGTTTTCACCATAGGAGGTTTCAGTTAATTTCAAACTTAAAATTTAAACCTAAAAATAAAAAATAAGAAAACTTATCCAATTTAATTCTACTATGTGTATTTTATTCAATGACAGATACGTATTTCGCCTACGACTTGCAGGCTTCCTCAGTGTCTGTTTTCGAACGAGTTCGAACGAGTTCGAAAACAGACACTGAGGAAGCCTGCAAGTCGTAGGCGAAATACGTATCTGTCATTGAATAAAATACACATAGTAGAATTAAATTGGATAAGTTTTCTTATTTTTTATTTTTAGGTTTCGTATTCTACTAAGACGCTCCAAAAACTTCAGTCAACTTAAAATTCTTATTTCCAGAACCGAAACAGTGTCTTGGCAACACGATAGTTCATCAGTTGTGCTGCAGCTGCTGCTACTGGTGAACAGGTTCCGTCAATTCAGAATTTGTTTTCAGTTTTGTTAGAAAATAATAAAACTTTCGGCTAGTGACAAAGCCTTAGATAATAGAAAAAAAGAGAGTGAATAATATGGTATGTGACAATTGAGTGCTTGACTTTTAGAGTGGTTGTAATCAGTGCTGAAAAATGTGATGGATTCGTTAGTAGCGAGGTGGCGATTGCCTTCAGCAGCTGAAAAATGTACGTTTTTGGACAACAATTTTTAATTCATCATATTTCTTGTCGGAAACCCAATAAATTGTGTTTATGTGAATCAAATGTATGGTTAAGTGATTTGTGAAGATGATCCTATCAAAAGATTTTGAAAATATGAATAAAAAAGTGCATTTTTGGCTCATTTATGTTCAACTGATTAAAATAGGTGACACTGCTTAACTCGTTCCTTACCCTAAGTTCAGAACCGGAATTTCGATCAGAATGGGTGTGATCAAGTAGAATCGAGATTAAAATCCTAGATTGTTTCATAGTAGAAAAAGCAATTAGGCATCACCATATGTTGCATGTTGGGCTCAAATGGTTTTCAGCTGCGTAGATTAATTTAGCAAAAAATAAATTTGTTACGTAACTATGCTCATGACTCCCTCTCCCCCGTGCGTAATAGAATGATCTTTCTGTTTTGACGTAGGACTACGTCTTTGTTTACTATACTGGGTAGCACTTTGTGAAAACAAAAATAGAAGTGTAACGTTTGAATGAAAGACTTCAAACGGTAATAACTACTAAACTACTGAACGAAACTGAACAATTTATTATTTATTCCGGTGGTGCATATCGATGTTTACGGATCTTTACTAATGTTTGGTATCATAAATTTTTTTACTGAACGCTCGGTTGTCCAAATCTCGGCAAAATTTTGCGAACCTCGGTGCTTTTTTTTAAGTGTTAAGAAAGTTGAATCCCAATTCTCCGATAATCAAATTTTACGTCAAATACGTTACGAAAGAAAACCTCTCAAGTTTTTGCAATTAGTCTTAAAATTATAAAAGATGTTCGAGATAAAATTGCAACGCACTCAAATTGCTCTAACTTCTGAACCGTTGGGTAACATTAATTGAAATTCTGAGTAGAGAAAGTTTAAAGTGTATTGTTTACACACGCATAAATTAGAACAATGGCGTCGAAAGAACTGCTCGTTCGTGAAAAAATTCTGAATGAGTACATCGAAAATAAGAATCTATTGCATCGTGCCATCAGTAATAAGTCCCGAATTCTACAGTTTATTGTGTAATTTTATTGTGGAGTTTATTGTGGACTCCGCGTGCCCAAACTTGTGCAGATACTATCTGAAACAACCATGCCCTGACAGAATCTGTGTCAGGTGAAAGTTGACATCGCCGTGGCACCTGTTGACCCACCCGGATAATTCCGGTCGATGTGATTCGAATGATAAGTCGATGTGTCCACCGACCTTTTGTGAAATTAGACCATGCCCGCTGCCATGTGGTCATTGAGACTGGTCTTGTGGTACTCCTAATGCCTCTAGTTCCACGCTGGTTGAAGCACTCTACGTCCTCGCTGATGATGATGCCAATAGGCATCATACCCGCTAAGACGCAGATTATGTCATGTGAAACTGTGCGATACGCACTCGCCACTCTCAAGCACATGAGACGATAGGTGCTTTCCAGCTTGGCTAGATAGCTTTTGGTACCTAGCGCCGATGACCACACCGGCCCGCCATACCTAAGTATGGACTGGACCACGTTGGTTAATAGCCTTCGCTTGCGCCATATACCGCAGAGCTATTAGACATCATACGAGACAATGCCGAAATAGCTGTGGAAGCCTTCTTGCAGGCATAGTCGACGTGACTCCCGAACTTGAGCTTGTCGTCGACCATAACTCCCAGGAGTTTTAAGGACCGCGTTGACAAAATAGAGCACTCCCCGACGCTGATATTTGCTTGCTGCACCGGCTTGCAGTTGTTCACCACGATAACCTCCGTTTTATGATGCGCTATCTCCAGTTTCCTGGAGCGCATCCAACCTTCGACAATGCTTATAGAGTGGGCAGCCGTCAACTCAACCTCTCTGATAGATTCACCGTAGATTTCCAAGGTGATGTCGTCCGCAAAGTTGACAATTACCACCCCTACCGGGAACTTTAGCTTCAACACCTTGTCATACATGAAGTTTCACAACACCGGGCACAGTATGGAACCTTACGGAACCCCTGCGGTGATTGGAACGCACTTCCGACCCTCCTCCGTGTTGTGGCATAGCACACGATTCTAGAAACAATCTTCCAGAATTCTGTACAGCGACACCGGCACTTGGACGTTCCAAAGCGAGTTGGTTATGGAGTCCCAGCTAGCGCTATTAAACGCATTTCTCACGTCGAGCGTGACAACTGCGCAATAACGGATACCTGTCCTCTTGGGCTGTATTGCTACCTCGGCTTCTTAGCGACCGACAAGATGGCATCCACCGTAGATTTGCCTTTTCGGAAGCCGAATTGGTTCCTTGACAGACCGTTTGTACCCTCAGTGCACTGTACGAGTCTGTTAAGGAGCAGATAGATCGGCCTACATGACGAGGGGACACCCGGAGGTTTTCCCGGCTTCGGCAATAGGACCAGGTTCTGTCGCTTCCATCTGTCCAGGAAGTGGCCATCTTCCAGGCATCTACTCATTACTGCCCCGAATAATTCGGGAGTCTCTAGAATAGCCGCTTTAATGGCCATATTCGGGATTCCGTCTGGTCCCGGTGCCTCGCTCACCTTTAGGGGTTTAGCGATCTCAATGAGTTCATCTTTCGTAACCGGCACTTCCTCCCAGACCTCTAAACCGCCGCCGCCCACGTTTATTTATTTATTATAAATTATATCCATCTGACTAAGTCTTAATGAACAATATAGCACAAGGCAAGAAATTAATATTATATCCCGTCAGTTCTCTTCAATTTTTGCACAAATTTTCCGGTAGATTCTCCAAACTCGAACAGTCCTTCAGCCTGCGTGAATGATTTATTGGTGAACACAGATGAAACGGCAGATTCTAGTTAGAATTGCAAGACTCTGTCGCTTAAATATGAATTTATCCACGACAATAGCCGCTGTGAGGCCCCCAGTCGCTGAAGTTTTCGTAAAAGTATTCGGTGGTCGATACGATCAATTTGCAGCTTACAGGTCAGTGTATACTGCGTGCTTTTTCCTCGAGTAGCACAATGCACGTGGAAGCGAAATCGAGTAGGTTAATTGAGATCGGTCGCCCAGGCATAAACCCGTGCTGGTAGAAGGAACGTTACTTTGGATGTTCGGCTGGGAGGCCGACCATCCTACGCTATGGTCTGAGATACTGGAACGTCGGCCGTGGGACGACTCAGCGGCCTAGGGCCAGGGCCTTGGTTCATGGCGCGAAAAAGGCCCTCGATGATCCGCTCCAGAAACCCTGGCGATTGCTCTGCGGGCGCCATCACGCCCTTGGTCTTTGCCATTACGACCCTGTAGACATCACCCCACGTGTTCGCATTTTCACTAGCATATAACCTTCAAAGCAGGCTCGTTTACTAGCTTTTGCCCCACTCTTAAGCGCTGCGCGTGCAGCAACAAGTGCTACCTGACTTTCCGCCCTGTCTTCGTCCGAACGAGCTCTTTGCATAATTCTGCTCGCACGAAAGCACGCTCCGCAGAGTTCCGCAATTTCATCTGTCCACCAGGTAGCCAGTGACCTTCCATACCTATGTCGACCTTTCTTAGGCATGGTAGCGTCACACGCTTGCGACAGTACCTCAACCAAATGATCAGAGTTCGGATCGGGCATACCGCGATTAGCGCACTCTCTCCGGATCGCTTCCACAAATACTTCAGAATCGAAGTATGATGTCTTCCATCTACGGATGGTTTGGGTAGTTTGGGGCCACAGATACCATGAATGGACAGGTGTATTTAAAAGAGTGTATCCAAAGCGATATTTTCTCTTCTGAAGTCTTACAACTGCCCTGCGATCTTCTGACCGGATTTCGCTTCATGCCATTACGCAAAGGACTTTCTGCAGTGGTATAAAGCAAATAATGACGCTTCCGTGTCGAAAGATCTTAACTCCCCGAATACACCAGAGCTGCGGCCAATCGAGAAATACTGTAAAACAGTTGAATAAATAAAGAAAGCATGGGTAAATATACAAAAAACTGGTCGATTCCGAGACGGTGCAAAACCGCATGGAGCCAAAGTACGAATATCTGGATATGGAGATGAAATAAAATAAAATAAATAAATAAATAAATAAATAAAGATGATAAAACTAAGTTTAATTGTTTTATTTAATACCCTGAATATTTGATGGCAATCGGATAAAAATTCGAATTTTGCGAATTACTTTTGTGTGGCAATTTTAACGTAGAATGTCTAATTTAATTGTCTCGGACTACTATCGGTTTATTGCAATTATTTAAATGCCGATTTGCAAAGATCTATTTTTAACTACATTAATTCAATTTTTAAAAATAGCTAACTTCTACACAAACAATTTAATTTTTACTATATTTTATATGTGAATATTTACGTTAACATTCACAATTTTTGAGCCCGCATTATCATTTTCATCTTCAGACGGAGGAGGACGTTGTCCATCACCTTCCTGGGGTGGCCGTTGTTCGTTACCTCCCTGTGGTGGTCGTGGTTCTTCTCCTCCTTGGGGTGGTCGCTGTCCTTCACCACCCTGCGGAGGACGTTGTCCCTCGCCGCCTTGTGGCGGACGTTGTCCTTCACCTACCTGAGGTGGTCGCTGTCCTTCACCACCTTGAGGGGGCCGTTGTCCTTCCCCTCCCTGCGGAGGTCGCTGTCCTTCCTCTCCCTGCGGAGGACGTTGTCCTTCCCCTCCCTGCGGAGGACGTTGTCCTTCTCCTCCTTGAGGTGGTCGCTGGCCTTCACCACCTTGAGGGGGGCGTTGTCCTTCATCTCCCTGTGGCGGACGATCCTCACCTTGTGGTGGACGTTCGTTGTCGTGTGGAGGACGCTGGTCTTCCGGCGGCGGACGCTGGTCAATTGGCGGTCGTTCCTCATCTGAGTTGTCCGGAGGAAGCGGACGTTCTTCATCGGATCCTTCAGGTGGAGACAAGTCTTCACCACTCTCCGGAGGGCGTTGAATTACAATCGATTTTCCCACCCCTGCGATTGTTTTGTCGACATTGAGATGACTAAGCGGCTTACTAAAAGCGCTGCTCGCCGTGAGCAGACAGAGTAAGATTACAAAGTTCATTTTGGTTATCGAAAGCCGTTTCTAGATTGCTGCTGTTGGTGTACTGGTTTATATCGAGATATTTTTCGCTATATATACCAAGCAGAGTACTATGATGTTTATGATAACACAATATGAGATGTGAGTATCTGATAAGACGTTCGTAGTTGGAAAACCCGTTTATGGTCTATTGATTCTATTGACTGACCGTAAAGCTATGATGAAGTTTGTAGGACATTGTTCATCATTCAAAGTATGACAAATCGATTTACAGGTCGAACTTCAATATATCGATGTTGTACATATTTTTACATAATTATGTAGCACACAACTGATTATGTAATTATTAAAGTACGATGTTCATGCGTAAAGATTGTATGTAATATCACTGACGAACTGACACGACACATAGAAGAAAATCCTTTAAAAACCATCGTCCTACACATTTTGCTTGCACACTAGCACGCTCTGTTATGCATGTTGCGGAGTAGCTTGCATTTGCAGGGTTTCATGCCGTAGGGTTTTTACATTTGTATGTATTTGTAACTCGAAGCAACACTCGCGCGCCGCGGTGTGGCCATGTTGCGAAACATGCTTTTTTGAAAAATGACTAGTTTTTGATTGGACGATGGAATTAACGCGAGTGTCCCGTCTGTTTATCTGTGGTAATATTTTATGTTCAAAAAGGTAATATATTGCTTGTTTTAGATAAATAATAATCTTAGTTAAATGTCACCAATTCCACTATGTATAGCTTATACTAACATGCCGACTTTGACTAACCACTAAAGAAATAATATATGATTTCATTTATATTTACTGGCATACTGCCGATAGAAAAGCATTTGTTATCAAGTCAATTGTTAAAAAGTAATCGTTTGACGTGTGTAATTTGACAGCTCAATTGGATGAAATTGAACACTTAATCATGTTTCTTTTACCGCCATGCACTCGTATGATGAATGAATGCTTTTCCGAAACCGCTTAGCTCTGTCTATATTGAATTTGTTTTCTAGCCAAATTTAATTTTTAAGGTGGGAATAGAATCTCGTTGGTAGAAGCTTGGAGAAAACTTTTATAAATTTGAACTTTGTAAACAAAACACAGCTTTAAAACAATTGTCCATTCAAATAGAATTCCGCATGTAGGTATCTCTGAGATTCTAATCTAAAAGCGAAAGCTGTTTACAACCGAGCAGTATGGCAAAACAACATTCGTTAGCAAAAATCATATTTCGCTTGAAAACCATGAATTCCAATTAAATGGAACTAGTAAGTATAACCTTCACTAGGGTTTCCGGCATTATGTTCTATTGTTGAAATGATGCAAAACTGTCTTAAATTTTAGAATAGAAATGACACTATGCTAGACTGCCCAAACTTGTGAGTTAAATACAATGCGATTTATGCTTCTCTCAAGTATGTAAACAATTTGTGATTCACCTGTACTCTGCAAGACAGCTTTCAAAACGGTGGAGTACACGTGCCTCGCGTATCGCCAGTAATCGACGCACATGCGGGATTTCCTTCGTTTGTGGCCAACTGGTAAGTAGCCACTTATCGTATCGAGATTGTAAACTTCAAATCAGCGCCAGACACTTCCGTTTCATGTTCACAGTCGAGCCACTTCAGGATGATGGATTGCCCCAATCGAAACATAAACCAAATTCGATTACAATCTTGGCTTTAGGACGGTTTAAATTATTAGTGAAACATGTGAACTGATTCACTTAGCAGCGTTTTTTGAACTTTTCTATTTGGTTTTCATCGATTTTTCTATTCGAATATGAGTTGAACTTTGCGACTAATTTTTAGGTCAAATGAGTAAGCCAAATCACATGACACATTCTTCACTGTAACGTTATGTATTTTTCCACACTTGCGTCAGTTTTTTAAAAAATAATTTCCTTCAATTTCCATCAATCTCATTTACATTCCATGACTAAAGATTCGATAAACCCATTAGATTTTCTATAAAAGCTTCTGGTGTTCGTTACACATTAGATATTAAAACGACTCTTTGAGGATTAACACTGTGTGATTGCATAACAAAATTTTTCACTTTTTGAACTTTCTAACTAACTTCATCATACTTCTTAGTTAGAAAGTGCCACTTGCGTAAAAAAAAGTTTCTGTTTTCTGCTATGAGAAAGGTAAGGTCCGATTACAGATAATACGGTTTCTTATCTAAGCTAGACGTGACCAACCTCCATTTGTCTGCCCTAGTGGAGTCTGGGAAGAATCATATTTATTTGGGTCCGGGCTGGATACGTGCGCCGCAAAACTTTTTCGCAATAATCTTAATGAATCTTGTCTCAATCTTATCGATGCTTATTATTGTCTGGCGCTTTCGGATTTTCCCATGGCTAATGCAGTGGATAAGTAAGAATGGCCCGAAATATTTTGTTTTGAACAACGATTAATCAGATTATTGCGTTCCTAAACATGAATAACATATTTTAAATTGTTTTCTTCGCAAAGAAAATGAAAAGCATTTAATATTCGGATACATTTTGAGCCTAGCTGGATATGCTGGAATATCCGCTATCGGTTCAAGTTTGATATACTGGGATTCAAAAGTTAACGGTTCAAATGTTTTTGTGAAATGTTGCAATTGTATTAATCAAATCAAGACTTCTCAATACAGTAATACCACTACATAAATAAAATAAAATCTATTTATATTTGAATGAAATTGATTGCAAATGAAAGGGGGGCCGAAGTTAACTTCCAAATGTTATAATGATTGAACTTCTGGTTTGGAAGATACATTAAGAAAATTTGTTGACGCAGCATTTTGTTTGGGCCTTTACGCTTTTATTAAGCGGCGTTCTTAAAGGGTGGTTTTGGTTTTGTAGTAAATAATTGTGTTGCTTATTTTGTTTTTGTGTTCGAATAAAGTTATTTGTTAACTACTTTCCAATTCATGTTTTCTCGTGAATAGTTATTTAAGAATTTCGAGAAAATTCGTCTTTTCATGTTGAGTGTGATTGCGCCAAGTATGGGCCTTTCGTGATTCGGTCAAATATCAGTACCGCGTTCTGTGACCAGGGCCCGGCATCGCCGAAACAAATAAATGAAACTGACTTTCACTTACCTTCGCTTCATACATGAAGTGACTTGCTTCATTTGTTGAACAGAACTTTTCAAGCAAGCTTCAGTTGAAGTTGGTGGCTGTTTCAATTGACGACGGCAGAAAGTCAGGTACGGTTTGTCGACATTGACTAGGTTAACTATAATATGCGTTGCATTATAGGAAATGTTACTAAAATTCAATTCATTTGCATTCAAAGTTGCTGGCCTTTTTCTGAATATTTGATATTTTATATTTGAAAAAGTACAAATGAAAAATTGAAACCGATAGTCATGATGAAGTGAAACCCGTTTCACTGACGCTGACTAAAGCCGGTTTGAAAGCGAAGCGGTGCTGCTTCTGTTGAAACCGAAGGTTAACTGCTTCATTTTTGAGCGACGCTATGTAATTGAAGGTGACGTTTGTCGGGCCCTGTCTGTGACAGTTGATTGAATTCGGTCATTTGGATTTCGGCTACTTGTTATTCGGTTAGTTGGTACCAACGCGTTTGTAGGTCCGGATTTTTATATGCGTTTCAATTTTAATAAAACGACGGGTAAGACACGACATAGTTTAATCTACTTTTAAAACGTTTTAGAAATTTTAGTACAGATAAATTCCTGAACGCCAATCTATGGTACAGCATTTCATGTTCATTTTGAATGATCAACTTCAAGAAACAGTAAGGGAGAGAGGAAGAGATTCCTATATGAAACATAGTTTTTTAATGATAGCGATGTTGAATGCAAGAAATCTAAATCAATTCATCCTTTGCATTATCAAGAAAAATGTTTGAAATATGTCAACACATATGGTGTTACAACTCCTATGTTCCCTTAAGTTACAGTAACTCCTATTCATATCTCGTGGTGGTATCAGCGGACACGAGCAAATTTTGTGGAGTTTGGGTAATCAACTCCGATGGAAACCAAGGAGGACGGGTGCACCCTTCTACGACAGTTGTTGCAAAGTAGTTGTGGCAACCGATATGTGACTAATTTTGGTCTTAAATAAGTTTATGCAACTAAAAGTGCCAAAATTGTGCTGCTTGAGCACTTAAGCGAATGCTGATTGCTGGCACGAGGAATTGCTTTTCCAGCTTTGAACGTCTGTCCCCATATGTATCCTGCACACCGACCCGGACGATGACGGCCAGCAGTACATCAACTTACTTTCTTTTTCCACAAAGGTATTTAGAAGAATACCTGGACAAGCTGGTGACAGGATGTGCTCTACATTTCTTCTTAGAGTTGATTTATTGATAAATAAATCTTGAGGAGGAAAAGACACCAGATGGAAGACAATGATTGTGAAGAACAGGAACAGCTATTCCGGCATAATAACACGCCCAAGTTATGTGGGAAAGTGAGCCGATGCCGCAGACGATGAGACAAACCTGATCACAAAAGAGGTGATGAACTGGTGAAAGCAGTTCTATGATGAGCATCTGAGCGATACAACAGAAGGAGGCAGAATTGAAGTTAACTTGGGACTACCGACAAACGATTGTAGTATCCCGGCTCCTGAACCGATTCGGCGAGAAATCGGGCAAATAACTCAGCTTGTTGAAGACCACTCTGGTAGCGGGACTCATTGGTTAATTTTTATGGTTTAAGAGCAGAAGAAACCGGTGGAAGAATAAAAAATGGTTTGTCCCGTCTATCAAAAAGGGGGACCGTCTTGATTGCTGTAATAACCACGGTATTACGCTGGTCAACACCGCCTGCAAGGTGTTCTTCCAGATCTTGTTTCATACTTACTTACCTACTTAGTTGGCTTGCCATCTTAAGACGAAGCCTGATGAACAAACTTTCTCCAATTTACTCGGTTTCCTTGAACATTGAGTACTCTTCGGCAGATCTCGCTCCACCTGGTCTAACTAGCTTTATTGCTGCACCCATGTTCTTCTTGTTCCTAACGAATTTGAAGCGAACACCATCTTTGCAGGGAGTTATCCAGCATTCTTGCAATATGCGCTCCAGCTTTAGCCACCTTCTGAATACTGGGTTCACCATAGAGTTGTTCGAGTTCATGGTTCATCCTCCACCTCCGTACTCCGTTCTTCTGCACGCCACCGAAGATCGTTCTTAGCGCTCATCTTTCGAAAACTCCGAGCAATCGCAGGTCCTCTCCGAATATTGTCCACGTTTCATGCCCGTAGAGAACAACCGGTCTAATAAGTGTCTTGTACAGGGTTCACTTCGTCCGGGGCTTACTCCGTTCGACGGCAATTGCTTATGAAGGTCGTAGTAAGCACGACTACCGCTGATTTGGGACAGCACTTTGTAGGCGACATTGAGAACGGTGATTACCCCATAGTTCTCACAGTTCAACTTATCGCCCTTTTAGTAGGTCGAGCAGATAACCCCATCTTTCCACCATTCGGTAGCTATTCTGTTTGTCAAATCCTAGCAATTAACCGATGCAGACAAGTGGCCAGTTTTTCTGGTCTCAATTTAATAAGCTCCGCTCCGATGCCATCTTTCCCAGCTGATTTATAGTGCTTAAGCGGCATGACAGCCTTCTTAACTTCACCTATCATTGGGACTGGCTCATCCTCTCCGTTTATCGTACAATCGGAAATTGCTTTCCCCGTCGTCATGGTTATCTATCTGGGGACCATTCAGGTGTTCATCGAAGTGCTGCTTCCGCCTTTCAGTCACCTCAGGATCATCCGATCATGCCATTGCTATCCCGAAATATTTCGGCTCACGGCACAAAACCTTTGCGGGATCCGTTCAGTTTCTGGTTGAACTTTCGCGTTTTCTGAGAGCGATGCAGCTGCGTTCTCCTCTTCCACCACCTCCCTATATTCATCACCAAACCAATCGTTCCATTGATTCCGCGCCACAAGCCCGATGAAGCTCTCCGCTACACTGATAGTTTCTATTTTGATGGTGTTCCCACAGTCCTCGAGAGCGGCTTCGTCCAGCTTTTCTTTCGTCGGCAGCGCAGCTTCGGGTGAGTGCACGTAGTTTGCTTTGATGTCTGGCCGCTTCTGCCGAGTGAGATTTAATCGAGGCTGGCGTCGGTACCGAATGCTGTCCTCAAAAGTTTTTGGCGCACCTTAGCCATCGCTAGGAAGTGGTCTGAGCCAACGATCTTGTTTCATCGGTTACCCAATTTTCACACTGACAAATGCTTCCGAAATGTTAGGAGTACAGCGTGTCCACGTTTCATATTTTCGTGAATTTCAATGCAGCATACGATACAGTCGAATACGAACAGCTGCTCAAAGCTATCCTGTAGTAATGTGCTTTCAAATCGTGCCGAAAGTTGCGGTAAGAGGATGCAATATCCTGCATGTCGTTTAGCTTTGCCACTGATCGTGTGATTCGGTGAGCGGGTATCGAAACGAGTGGCACGAATTTCAGCAAAAGTCGGCATTTTTACTAGAAATTGCGACGGCGGTGGAGGCAATCTACGCCAGAATCAAGAGAGGAAAGCATTTACCTCTCAAGGACAAAGACTATTGAAGGTGAAGAACTCGTAGTGGTTGATGTACTCCTCTGGCCACCGCCGTCAACTCTGCAAGATGTTTCGTTCAAGGGGTATATGCCACAGCACGAAGATTACGATGTACAAAATACTAACTAAACCGGTAAACTTCTATGGACTTAGGAAGGCAACCAAGCTTACAGCAGCAATAGGGTACGGGAGGGTATTTTCGGCCCATTCAGAGATTGCTTCTATTTTTTGGTCTAGGCCTAGTTCTAGTGGAAGAACAAGTGGTTTGACGTTTTTTGACGTTTGACGTATAACGGCAAAGTATTTTTATTAGCGAAATTTACAAACAGGCCGATAGTACCCTCCCGTACTCTTTGTACGTGCACTTGTTATATCCTAATGAAAGGAAAGTGGAGAGTGACGCAGGCGCGTGCACCACGAGCTGCAATCAAGAGGCTAGGGTGAACCTGTCACGCTGCGCAAATGCCAGACGATAGTGCGGTGTAATTTGTTTTTTCAACTATCCCACCGACCCCAAGAATAAAAGGATCCATTGTTCTATAAGGCTAGAGATCTACTCTCTTACGTGTGTAGAAACGCTAACGAATTGACGATGAGTAGCCCAGGACAGAGTGCAATGGAGATGAGTTCTCCCGAGTTCAAAGGTGCTGAATTTTTATCTTCAAGATTAAACGAGAAATGCTATGTCCGTTAAATGTCCGCTAAAGTTTTCACGAACTACGGCTTCCGTTATAATTGAAAGATTTGTAACAAAGTCTTCTCGCAATTCAATATTATTCAACATATGTAAAATTACGTTTTAACGATTATCAACGTAATACACTTCGTAACGTAAGTCGCTTTTTACGCGAAGGATACGTCCCGCGTAAATCAAAACCGCGAAAAAAAACCGCGTAAATTCCAAAATTCGCGTGAAAAAAAAACAAATTTCGCGTAAAAAAAACTTTGTGGATTTCAACACTACGCGAAAAAATAGACGTTTTGAGCACATCCGCGTTAATTCCGAAAATCTCGTAAAAAAACCGCGTAAATTCCAAAATTCGCGTAAAAAAACCACGTAAATTCTGAAAATCGCGTAAAAAAACCGCGTAAATTCCGAAATTCGCGTAAAAAAACGCATAAATTCCGAAATTCGCGTAAAAATAGTCGCGTAAAAAAACCGCGTAAAAAGCGACTTCAGTGTTTTAGTGAAATCCTACTTTGCATATGAATCGAATAAAATACTGTAAAAGCTTAACATGGCTAGTTCGCATTGGATTTAACTTCACCCTCCAATCTAGAAATATAATGGGACGGTTTAGCTTTTGATCGGTTTTCCCACGAGAAACAATTCAATTGCTCTTATCAGCCGCGATGCTTGGCGCTAATATCTTATCGTGTCAACTGAAACGAATCATTTCTTAGTATAAATAAGTCCTCTTGGTCCACTTCAATCATTAGTAATCAGCCGTCAGTTTTTCGGAAACGATACAACAAAAGAAGAGATGAAAATACTCCTATTAGTGTGCCTGCTTTTAGCAGGTACTATTTCTGGAAAGTCTCTTAATCGACCCGGATATTTGCGGCTGCTCGATGACGATTCAAATCTGGAAGTAGCGAACAGTAATGAGGCGGGCGATGAGAACCAATCGGAAGAATTACTTCCACCGGCGGTAGATAGTGAAGAAGTTTCTGCTCCCCCTCCTGGTAGCGAAGAGACCACTCAACAACCACCGAGCGGTTCAGATGAAGAACAACCTCCTCCACCGGATGGATCCGACGAAGAACGACCACCGGCACCTGATGGTTCTGATGAAGAGCGACCGCCACCACCTGATGGCTCTGACGAAGAACGCCCGCCACCACCTGATGGATCCGACGAAGAACGTCCACCTCCGGGTGGAGACGGAGAACGTCCACCTCCTCCAGGTGGCGATGGACAATTTCCTCCTCCGGGTGGGGATGCTGAACGTCCACCGCCGGGTGGAGAGGGACAACTTCCCCCTCCGGGTGGGGACGGACAACGTCCACCGCCGGGTGGCGAGGGACAACTTCCCCCTCCGGGTGGCGACGGACAACGTCCACCGCCGGGTGGGGAGGGACAGCTTCCCCCTCCGGGTGGAGATGGACAACGTCCACCGCCGGGTGGAGAGGGACAACTTCCCCCTCCGGGCGGTGACGGACAACTACCACCTCCGGGTGGAGATGGCCAGCGACCTCCGCCAGGTGGAGAAGGAAACATTCCATGCCCTCCTAACGGCGAAGAATCTGGTTCTAACATCGTTAACGTTAACGTCAATATTAAACTGTAGTAAATCTAATTCATTTAACAATTGGTAATGGCATAAAATAAAACGGTGGGATGTATTTTGGCTTCAATATTGTTTCGTTTTCTTACCCTAATTTGGCTGGGAGAGCAAAACTGGCATATTTCATCTCTCACATTGAGTCCTTACTTTATTTAGCAAGTAACAAGTTTGATTGTAGTTGTAAAAATTTTCATACAAGCATCGTTCAGTGACATGTTTTCTCTGTTATGTAGTAGGTAGCCCAAGCCGCGAGTTTTTCCCCTCACAATATCGTACATTGCACAATACTGGTTCGATGAGGAAGAGTTGTGTGCCAAAGCTTTCGCCATACGACGGAGCCATCTGGTAGCTTGGAGGTCTGCAAAATGAAAGATGGCAAACAACGCGTGCCCCGTGCATATTTTTCTGCAACATTAACAATATGAGAACCGAGAACACCGTTCGGTTGTATCCAGTCCTTCCGTCTGTTTGCTCGTTTATGGTTTGTTTGCCAGTGAGGTTGGTTGAATTGGCGGTTTGTAGCAATAAACGATAAGCACACATCTAGTGGAAAGCGGGTCTTGCTTTATTGCATCGGATTCACTTTTTTTTTACAATGACGAAGAGATTTTCCATCGAAAGGTGGTGGAAAAGCGCTGAGTGAGGTAGGCAGGATGGAACGAGACAAAGTAAATGTGTAAATTATGGAAATATTCCAGTGTTCAGATATAATATGCATGCACGATGTACTACATACTGTTCTCCGTTTGATGCTGGTTGGGTTGGACCCGTAAGAATGATGTAGCTTTAGTAGTTTGCTTTCGATGGCGTATTTATTGTAAATTTTTTTGTTGGTGTCAGTGCCATTCTGCTTGCAGGGAGAGCTAAGACTTTTTGCTATTGTTTCATTAGAACTGATGTAATAAATATTGACTTTAAAAATTAGTTAAAAAATATTATTATAAGATATGTTGTAAAATATGCCTCGTAGTAGAATTTAATTGGAAAGTTTTCTTTTTTATTTAATTTCAGGTTTCGTATTCTACTAAGACGCTCAAAAAACTTTAGACTATTTATTTAGTTTAGCGATAAATATAATTTCTGTTTTGAGAACATAACATAAATGTGATCTGATGTATTCAATTCATATTGAAAAATACAAAACCTTACTTTAGATTTTGAATGATATCAGCAAATAATTAAAATGATTTTATAACTGACATGCATCGGATTTGTAAATGCAATGTTGTTGTTGTTATTAGTTTATTAGGAGTGAATGCTATGTGAGTTTATTTAATTACATTAAATCTGTTCAGCTCAAACGTAGTGAAAAATAGTGATGTTTTGTACCGGGTGTACCCCATTAGGTATAATGTACATTAGGCATAAATAAATTAGGTATAATGAACGTTACACATAATAGACGATAGGCATATTCCATCTAGCATTTTTATATTCATAACAAAGTTTAAAATCAGTATTACTTACAAATATGTATGCTGAAAAATTGATACTATTTTGGAGGCGATATTCGTGATGAGAAATAATTATAGGTACGCGTTTCATTTATATACGTAGGGGAATGTCGTCGTGGTTGGGCCATCTTTTGGTCCACAAATCTCATTTCAAAAGAAACTTTGGAAATTTAACAAAGGTCTAAATACGAACTATTAATAAGACCTTTGTTAAATTTCCAAAGTTTCTTTTGAAATGAGATTCGTGGACCAAAAGATAGCCCAACCACGTCCAACCAATTGTAACGAAAAAATATAAACGTGTGTGGATTTAAGCAAACTGTTGAGAAAAATTAAGGTTTCACAACATGCCGGCCGCCGTTGATCTGTTTCAACCAACGGCTTCGTCGACTACATGCGATGATCTCGGAAGAACGGGTTGGTTTTCATAATTAGACTCGATTGGAAGGACCGCAATCTTCGTCATGGCCCGTTTATATACTCCAGCAGCAGTTTGGACGATCACAATTCGAACTAGGCCATCTGGACCAGCGATGGCTTCGGTAACACGCCCAAGGGACCTTTGTAGCGGTGGGTAGTTGTCAAGCTTAAACAGGACCGGTTATCACTGACGAATGTCCACTAATGGACGTTTCTATTTACTACGTGGATGTAACTGACTCACGTAGTCACGAGACCAGCAGCGCCACAGGTAGGTCGTGGATCGAGAGTTTCATATCTTGCAAACGGTTCAAGCGATTAGGTGACAAATCACTGAAATCTGACTCGGAGATTGACAGTAGAACCTGTTTGACAAGAAAATGCCCTGGAGTCAAGGCATAAATATTATGCGGTGAGTCAGAAATTGGAGAAAGTAGACGCTAGTTTAGCACAGACTCAATTTGCGTTACGATAATTAAAAGCTGGTCCATAGAAAAGGTCTTCAGAACCATAATGCGTCTATTATGAAACATAAATGATTTTATGCCGGTTTCCCATATGCCTCCAAAATGTGGCGCAATACTAGATTTCGACGTTATTAAATGTGACTGCATCAGACTGACATGGCGTACACACAGCAACCGTAATCTCTCAGTGAGGCATCGCAGAAGCAGTGAAGTGAGTAGTTACGTTGGGCGTTCCATATGACCTTCCTAGGAACTTCTAGTGATTGAAGTTGACAAATAAATTTTTTGTGCAACGTAAGAGCACCACAATCACTAGATACAATCGCTGACAAGACACTTCTAACTCTTACATTTTGAAAGAGTTAAAAGTGTGTTGTCCGCGATTGTGTCTAGTGATTGAAGTTGGTTGATGTCTGGTCGATGTTGAATCTTTAATTTAAACACGTCTCTTTGGGGGAACCACATCAACCCCAAGGTTTTGACTGCTGACGAATGATCGATTTATGATCGTATCATAGTCATCGTGTCCGAATATGACGTCATCTACGAAGGTTTCCCTTTGAATTACTGGGACTGCCAAAGAAAAGCGTTGTTATTCATCGATGGCAAGCTGGTTTAAAACACGAGCAGCGCGGAATGGTGAGTTTGCTAGACCGTAAGTGACCGTTTTAAGTTGGTGTTTCCGTATAGGATCGGTGGGGCTCCTACGTCAGCGAATTTGTTGGAGTTTTCGTTCATCTGGGTGGATCTAGATCTGCTCGAACATTTTCTCAGCATCAGCCGTAATGGCAAATTGAGGCAGCCGTAAATTAACGTCGGTCGAGAACAGTTGGTCCCTCAAACAATGAATCGTTCAGAGACAACTTGGTAGTTCCTCGACAGAGACCGTCGAATACTACACGTATTTTGGTAGTTGTACTCCCAGGGCGTTGGATAGTATGATGGGGTAGGAAAAATTGTGGGTTACACAACACGCGCGAATTCAACTCCATGTGACCCAACCTCTCGTACTCCTCCAAAAACTGATAATAATTATGACGAAGATTTTTTACCGGTGGTGAACCTTTTCTCCAATTTTTGAAAGCGTCAGAGAGCACAGATATATAAATCACCGAACATTTCCAATTCGTTTTCTTTTAACGGAAGTAGTTTGGTAAAGTGATTTTCGCAATGCTGTTCGTCTGGAGTGAGTGCTTTACCATCTTCGAAACTTTCGATTTCCCAGAAGAGTTGGAGTTGGGAATCGTGCCTGTCATCGACACAGATGTGACAGGATCAGGACCCGACAACGTCACCTTAAATTGCATAGCGTCACTCAGCAATGAAGCAGTGAAGCTTCAGTTTCAACAGAACAGGTTGTTTTATTCAGTTTATACCATTGCACACTTAATTTTACGAATGTTTCTTGTACCATTTTTTCTCAGCTTTCCAATGGTGTTCTTAACACGAAAGTCGGTTGGGAGGCTCCTGGCGAAAACGGCGATTTATCGATAAAATCCAATATGACGACCAAGTCCTAGATGGCGGTCAAAAATTTTTTTGCTCCATTTGAAAGCCCTGTTCTTCTTCTTTACAGAACCGGGCAATTAATTAGTTGTAGATCTCAAGGTTTGCTGAGAATTCAACTTTTTTGAAACTGTTGGGCCCCTTGGCGAACGAGGGGTTCACTGTTTCGAGGTATCAAAAGTGTAATTCAAATATTTTAACCATTTTCAACCAATTAAGTGTAAAAGTTCCAATATTTGAAGACCTTGAGTCGTTCGTTTCAACGAGAATTACTTAGCTTTAAAAAAATGAGGCAAATCTGAGGGGACACGCTTAAAGATGATTCACATTTTATAATTTTTATCATGATTTTTCATGAAATAATGAAGTATTTTCTTTCAGTATAATTTTTTACTAAAAATGAACTTAATTTTTTACATCTTTTCCTTTGACGTCATTTTAATTAAAGTAGTTTTTGAGATATGATTAAAAAAAGCCTTATTTCTAAATACGCCCTTTTGAAAAGTTAATCTTGTCGCAAAAAATTTGTTTATGTTTAGAATCCTTGTGTGGTATCCAACACATTAGCAAAATTTCATTCCAATCAAAAATAGACAAAATTGACTCTTTTTTCAGCGTTTTGAGTTGAAAATATTCAAACATTCTTGTTGACGAGCCCCTCGTCTTAGTGAAGATGTGAACAACATACCTTTCCATCGCGAGCGAGTACAATGGGTACGGAATGACAGTCGCACGAAAACAAGTGGAACAACGATAACGTTAGTCAACGAATATATACATACCTGCATCGGAAAAGTTTATCTAAAAGTGAAAATAGTCGTAAATAGTTGCAATCGGTAGTCGGACTAGAGTAAAGTCGCAATTGAATATTCTGTGCGTTCAAGATTGCCCATGAAGTTGTCGAAGCGAGTAGAAACATGTAAACCTCTAAACAAAGAGAACACTGAAAATGTAAGAAGCACTAACATACTTGCCTGTTGAACATATAGTAATAGTGATAACATTAAAATATATTCCAGCTTTGTAGCTGCTAAGTAAGCAACTGACAAAACAGTGTTTGATTATCCGCAACAATTCTAACAATGATTTTTTTTCACCCAATATTAAAAATACTGATTAAGCAAACGATTTCTACACTTTCGACAATTGTATTTCCTTGTTGCTTCATAATTGAAAAACAATAGTTTTTTAGGACTTAAATTTCAACTTTTTCATACCGTTTCACTTCCAGAATGCTAAGACGTGGCGGTATCGTTCATACTCTGCAGTGTGAGATGAGCCGCAAAGTTTGTAAGATGAAACGGAACAGGAAATGACAAACTTCTTATAATTGGCCTGCGACCCGAAGCAAATGATTTTCCTCGTTCACTTCAAACTTCAAACTGAATCAAACAGCGCAATGCAGTGCCTACCGCAGTGTGCACCCATCGAGCAGAGGACGCATTTTCTGGAGTAAAAAAAATCTCACCACGTTTTTCCCGATGATCACCGAACCGAATATAGACGGCAAAATACGATAGAGAAGGTCATAAAATATTATTCATCACTTTATTTGCATATTTCTTACGACCTAGTACCCCTCGGTTCTTGACTAACTCGTCTTTCCCCGAACTAGGGCACCCAAGCCAACCGAAATGTGGGCAATAAGGTAATAAATTTTACGATATGCTATAATTTCGATGCAATAACTATTGCGCTTATTCAAAAAAATATTTTCCGACGCACATTTTAACTTCGAAGTTATCTGTTGGCTGGCTCGATCCATTCGGGATGAGGAATTTATTAAGGAGCATACTTTTAGCCTCAGATCCAGTTGGGCGGAATGGTTACGGATAATCGTCGATACTGCTGCGACAGAGCCTGATGTTGGCAATGGCGCGAAAACTTTTTCTATTTCATTCTCTTTTGGGTGGCCTCAGCGGGAAAAGTTTCACTCTACTGCTACAGAGCATGAGCTATATTCAAATTATCGTATACTTGCAAATGGGAAAAGTTTTCACTGCGTGCCATAAACTATTTCCAACGAAACAACTAACTGCATTGATTTCGTTTTATTCTTGATAATCATTCTTAGCAAACTTTGATGTAACATAAGCATTTTCCATCTTTCTAAAATTATAATTCTTTTCTAAAATTTTCCGCAAACGACCGACGCGTTCGGCATAAAAGAAAAATTATTAATCGGATTCGCAGCGTATTGCAGTAACAATTAAATTAGCATAGATAACTTTATTCTCTATCTTTAGAACGCATCCCCACCCGGAAAGAGATTGAATGTAGAACATTATTGATATTAATGAGCCTATCATCATGACAATCTGAACATCCGTGGCGAACCGACTCGAGCATGTTAGCGCCCAGACCAACCAATCCTCGTACGGCCTGCTACAGGAACAGTTAATAGAGATAGTCAAACAAATCGCACCGCACCATCAAAGTGGCAAACGTGTGCGAGTATATTTAGGTCCCTACCACGGAGAATCGCCTTTTAATCCACCGTAAATTGACGGCACGTGGCCTCTACGAGTTGAAAAACATCACGCTGCTGGTGCATTCAGCATGTTTGACGTATAGTTGTTATCAACGTCTAAAATGGCACGCGACTTCCGAAAGCACCGCAGATTGCGTAATTTATGTCCGGTTGTGGCGGCTCAGGAAACAGGGACAAGAAGAAGATCCTGCCGTCAGGAATAATTTGGCGATGGGGTTCACACACATGTGACGAAACATTAGTATTTATGAAGTGTTATGAGGATTCCACTGGGACTGTTAGGCGGGCAGAGACGTTCTGGCTCGGTGATGATAAAGAGATTAATTTTTATTGTAATCCAATAAATAACTATCACGCATCGATTACGAGTTTGTTGGAATCGTCTCGTTTTTGTTCAGGATGAACGACGGCCAATGAAAACAGTCAATGCGATGCTGACAAATTACTTGGCTGCCCCCGGAGGGTGCGATTTAGTTAGCGAAAAAGGAACATTGTAATCGATCTTTGACAAGGTGAAAGCATCGATGGGGAGAGTAGAAGTTAGGACGGCAATCGACTAAGATTGACACCAACTATAACAAGATGTCCTTCCCAGTGGGAAAACGGATTCCATTTCAACTCTATAATTGTTTTTGTTGCTAATCAAAATTCCATCACTTCTGAAGAATTGTAACCGGAGGGGAGAAATAATCTTCTTTCGGAGAAATCAAAGCAGAGCAACGAAAAGACAGTGTTTCTTCAAAAAGACGAAAAAAAAGATTGAAGATGATAGAGATATAATCTAAATGATAGTTTTTATGCGAGTGACACGGATGACTGAGGGATATAATCTATTTATTTGGTTGACTGAAACAGGAGCCATGTGCAGGTCAATTGAAAAGACATTAATCAAATTGTCACTTTGTTTTTGTAAACAAGAAGTAAAGTGTATGTCAACTGCATAAATAAATTGAGGTTGGTCTCTAGCAAGACGTGATCAACGATTTCTTGTATAGTACAAGTTTCGCTGTCAATTACATTACTACAACTATCTATATTATAATAAAGATGTATGATGTATGTATGTATCTGATGAACTCAAAAACGGTTTGACGGAATTAAATGATTCGTTTTTCGGTTGTTTTATTTTAGTCTGCATCTGATTTGTACGAAAAAAGTTATGAAAATCCACAGGAATAGCTAAAATATTGAAAACCCAATATTTTATATTTACCATTTACCGTTTACACAATGTTACAGGTTATTACAATACGAATCGATTCAAAGCAGCCGACACCACATTCAATATCAAGGCAACGGGGGAGTTAGTAAGGAAAAGATTTGAAAAGAAACGGAATTGTGAAGCAGAGCATTTGGGAAGCAAGAGATTTCGGAAGACAGGGATCTGGGAAGAAAGAGATTTTGGAATTTGGGAAGAGAGAGTTTTCGGAGGGCAGATACTTGGAAAGAAAGTAATTTGGGAGTAAAGAGATTTGCGAAGAAAAAGATTTGAGAAGAGAGGGACTTGAGTAGAGAAGGAGTTGGGAAGAAAGACATATGGGAAGTAAATGATTTGGGGAGAAAGGAATTTGAGAAGAAAGGGATTGGAGAAGAAAGAGATTGGAAAGGAAAGGGATTTGGGAGAAAAGAAGATTGAGAAAAAAGGAGTTTGGGAAGAAAGGGAATTGAAAAGAAAGGAATTTGAGAAGAAAGGGACTTGTGAAGAAATAGATTTGGGAAGAAAGGAATTTTGGGAGAAAGAAATATGGGAAGAAAGAGGTTTGGGAAGAGAGGGATTTGGAAAAAAGGAGTTTTAGGAAAAAAAGAATTTGGGAAGAAATGAATTGGGAAAGAAAGGGATAAGGAAAGAGAGGGTTTAATGAAATAATGGATTGGTAAGAAAGTGTTTTGAGTCGCAAGAGATTTGGGAAGAAAGAGACATCGGAAAGAATGGAATTTGGGAAGAAAGGGATTTGGCAAGAAAGGAATTTTAGAAAGAATGGGATTTGGGAAGAAAAACCTGATTTAATTCACCTATTGGTGAAAGGAACCTTTGTTATACGATCTTACTTGCTATTTGAGATAGAATAGCGTTGGTTTACATAAAAATTTTGGAAATTGAATAAGCTTACAAAATTTGAACAAAATAGTAGCACTTACAAATTTTGATAGTTCTTTTTCTCATGAAATTGCTGAGTAAGTTGTTACTAATGTGGGTAAGTGCAAGTAAAAGTAAGTTGTAAGAAGAAATATTATTCTTTAACATATACATTGCGTAGTAAAGGTCTAGTTTATAGGTTTTTGAACTATGCATAACTATGCATCAATAAGGTTTTCTTGAAAAAATTTCATCAATTTTTATTAACCTTCGGTTACTCACGCTGTTGTATTCTGAATAACATGTGTAGGTTTTTGAATGCCATATTTACCAATCGGTGTTTAACTAACGTATATTCTTCAAAAAAATGTTCAGCAAAATGTCTGAATTATTCAATGCAATAATACTTTAAATTGTTAGGAAAATAGGTCAGCATAAACAGAGAGCACAGAAACGAAGCAAGCAGCATGTGAGGTGTACCCAAGGTTGCCACCAGGTTTTCCCGAAAATCTGGCGAACACGAATAAAAGTGTCTGGCAAAAATCTGGTGGTAAATTAGTCCGATGGGGAGGCGTTTTCCTGAAAAAATCTTGCTCGTTTTGCTCACCGTAGATGCAAAATTTTGTCCAAAATTAGAAGTGATGACCTTTTTGCAAGACGGAGGATCGAAAATCTGGCACATTGCCAAATATCTGGAAGGTTTTAAGCTCTGTCTGTTGGTCTGGCGCGCAAGCAAAAATCTGGCATACTGGCAACCGTGGGTGTACCGCTATTGGCCCCAAACTGGAATTTTTTTCACGTTACTTCATATGGAAAAATGATGTCTGTATGTAGCAAAACTATCAGCAAATGTAAAATGTTTAAAATGTATCCGTCAGTTGGTAGTCGAGTAATTCGGGGTTAAAATCAGGGTATTTTTATAATCAAAGTTCTACAGTTTCTAAACAAGCAAACATAGAGGTATACTATTTTCAGCAAAGTTGTGTATTTTTACTATTTGTATAACTTTGTAACACATGAAAAAGTCATACAACAATTACAAAAAGAGCTAAAATAGAAAAACTGATTTTACAAATACAGAAACAATAAATAAGATTTCTCTGTCTTCGCTTCTATCTCAGGTAACAGTCTTCAGCAAAATTTCTTGTAATAATAGGCTCTAAAACTTTGCAGAACATATCAATGTGTTATATTGAAACTGAAAAAAAAATTTTTTTCACTTTTAGGGGGATTACTCCAAATTTAAATTGCACCAGATGATAGAACATTCAATTTCAAGAAACTCTTCCGAAGGTTCGATAAACTTAAAAACAAGTTTTCCTAGTCAAAACTCTAGTGCGTACGTTTTCTTTGGTTTTGGGCTATTGTGCGCGCGAGTAACTGTGTTGCAAAAGTTGGCGCGAGCGTTCGAGGATTGATATCTTTTGACCGGTAAAACCAATTCTTATGAAATTTTGCATATATATTCGTAGTGTCAAAACCTCTCGTTTGATATTAAAATAATTGAAATTATGTAAATTATCTTGGTTAAAATCATTATAAATTATTGTTAATTTTGGTGTGGTGTATACGATTGCTCATAACTTTCAAATTAAACGTCCAATCCAAAAACCATTCAATAGTGATCTATCCGGCTATATTACCTGCCAAATAAAACTTATAGCGCATAAATCGGTTTGGCCATCTCTAAGAAACAGGCGATCATTTGAACCTTATCAAAAATGGTTTTTTAAGGCTAACTTTTGAACTGCTTGTCCGTTTTCAATAAAACTTGGTAAAAAGTTTAGTAACAGCAAGAGCTTTCGTTTGGTACTAAGATCGTTAAAATTGGTTGCGTAGTTCAGGAGAAACGCGTGTCACGTAGTTTTCACATTTTTGCTTATAACTTTTAAACGAAACGTCGGACCGCAAAGCAATTCAATAGTGATATACTAGACAATAATACCTTTCAAACAAAAGTAAAAGCGATCAAATCGGTTCAGCCATCTTCGAGAAACAGGCGATAGAAAATGAGCTGCACACACACACATACACACATACACACATACACACACACACACACAGACATTGCTCAGTTCGTCGAGCTCTATCGATTGGTATATGTGATTCGGCCCTACGGGCCTCGGATCAATTTCGTGTTTTTCGACCAATTTCTAAACCTTTGTTATATAGTATAACAAAGGTAAAAGGTTTAGGAAGAAAGCAATTTTGAAAGAAAGAGACTTGGGAAGAAACAGATTTCAAAAAAAGGGATATGGTAAGCAAGGGATTTGGGAAGAAAGGGATTTCAGAAGAAAGGAATTCCGCAGGAAAGGGATTTTGGAAGAAAGACATTTGAGAAAAAAGATATTTGGAAAAAAAAGGAATTTGAGAAGAAAGATATTTGTGAGGCAATTGCGGCGAAAGAAATTTGAGAATAAAAATGTTTGGGAAGAAATGGACTTGGGTAGACAGGGATTAGGGAAGAAAGACATTTGGGAAGAAAGAGATTTGAAAAGCAAGGGATTTGGGAAGAAACGGCTTTGAGAAAAAAAGGAATTTCGAAAGTTAGCGAATTGAAAAGAAAAGAATTTGGGAACAATTTTGGAAGAAAGCAATTTGGGAAGCAAGATATTGGAGATTAAATAAACTTGAAAAGATAGGAAATTGGGTAGAAACGGAGTTGGGAAGAAAGGGATTTGGGAAGAAAGATTTTTCGATGAAAGAGTTTTAGGATGAAAGGAATTTGGGAAGAAAAGGATTGGAAAGAAAGGAATTTGGGAAGGAAGAGATTGTGGAAGGGGGATATTTTACAAGAAATGAATTTGGGATGAAATGAATTGGGAAAGAAAGGGATAAGGAAAGAAAGGGTTTTGTTAAGTAATGGATTTGGCAAGAAAAGGTTTTGTGACGCAACAGTTTTGGGAAGAAAAAGATTTCCGAAGACAGAGATTTGGAAACAATGAAATTCTGGAAAAAAAGGGATATGGGAAGAAAGGAGCTTTGAAAAGAATGGGATTTAGGATGAAAAAGGTTTGGGAAAGAACAGATTTGAAGGGATTTGACAAAAAAAGAATTTGGGAAGAAATGGATTCGAGAAGACAGGAATTTGGAAAGAAAAAGATTTGAGAAGAAAGAAATTAGGGTTTGGGAATAAAGGGATTTGAGAAGAAAGGAGTTTGGGAAGAAAAAGTATTAAAGAAGAAAGAAATTTGAGATGAAATTGATTTGAGAGAAAGGGAATTTAGGAAGAAAGGGAATGAAGAGAAAGGAATTTGGGGAGAGACGGATTTTAGAAGAAAAAGAGATTGAAGTCACAAGAATATGGTAACAAGAAGAAACGTGTTTCGGGAAGAAAAGATTTGAGAAGAAAGGGTTTTTGGAAAAAAGGGAATTGAGCAGAAAAAAGTTTGGTAAGAAAGAGATTTGTGAGGAAAGACGTGTAAGAAGAAAGGGATTTGTGATGGAAGAGATTTAGGAAGAAAAAGGAAGTTTTGAAACGAACTGGATTTGAGAAGAAAGGAATTTGAGAAGAAGGGAATTTGGGAAATTATCAGAAAGGAAATTGGGAAAAAATAGATTTAAGAAGAAATAAATTTGGGCAGAAAGGAATTTGGGAGAAAATGATGTAACCGATCGTTACAGTATGATTAAATACTTTTTTAAATTGTTATGCATGATTATGATAAACGCCCACCTATTTTTAATCTTAGTATCAAGTACTAAACACACTTCAAACATACAAACACAACACCGACGGGCAGAAGATTTTTGGAACAAATATACAAGTAAAAGCAACTAAAAGCAACTAAAAGAATCTATGAGTAGTTCTCGATAATGTGTCAACGGTCAATTTGAAATCAGGCGAGTATGTGCTTTAGAAGCTCAAAAAGTTATAATATAATTTATGTGCCAAAGTGCGAGTTTGAAAACCTTGTTATATAAAATCACTTGTCTGAGATAGGCATTCAGGACATTTTTGTATACTTTTGTTTACTGGTTTGGTATACCGATTTGTTCAGCGATCGGCCATTTTCGTGTAAATTTAGTATCGCGGAAGCGCTGCAGTGTGCCCAGTAGCACGCTGACTTGCGACGAAGTCCGGACTCGGGTCTCGTGCTAATGCAGTTTGTCGGGGTATCAAACTCATTTGGGAGTTGTTACAATTAATTTAAGAAGAAACAAATTTTGGAAAACAGAGATTTGAGTACAAAAATATTTGGGAAGTAAGGGATTTGGAAAGAAAGGAATTTGGGAAGAAAGGGATTTGGAAAGAAAGGGAATTGTAAAGAAAGAGATTTCGGTAGAGAGGGATTTGAGAAGAATGGTATTTTGGAAGAAATAGATTTTGGAACGAAGAGATTTGGGTAGAAAGACATTTGGAAAGGAAGAGATTTTTGAGAAAAGAATTTGAGTAGACCCTTGTCTTTAGAGTCCCGTTTCTTTGGACAATATATGGTTAGAACGAACATGTTTTCGCTATGTGTGCCGTTTTACCTTTGTTACATTATAACAAAAGTTTAGGAATTGGTCAAAAACACGAAATTCAAATATGCCAAACGATAGAACTCGACGAACTTAGCAATGTCTGTGTGTGATGTGTGTGTGCAGCTTATTTTTTATCGTCGCTTTCTCGGAGATGGCTGAACCGATTTGTGCGCTATTACTTCTTTTTTCTTTTTTTGTGTTGTGTGTTTATGTTTTTTGAACTATTTAATATTGTTTGAGCTATCAGTTGTTTACATTTTTTAGGATTATTTCGAAATAATGAACAAATTTATAGCGTCACTTTTGGAATGGAAAATGTGCTCTGGTGTCGTTACCAACTATGTCAAAGGGATTTGTCTTATATCGAGGTAAAAATTGTCTTGTATCGAATTGTCTTATATCGAGGTTGTTTTATAACGAGGTTGTCTTATATCGAGGTATCCCTGTATTGCCTAGTATACTACTGTTGGATTGTTTTGTGGTCCGACGTTTCGTCCGTCCGACGTTTCGTTTGAAAATTATAAGCAAAAATGTGACTACGTGACTCGATTTTCTCAGGAATCACATAACCGATTTCAACAATCTTAGTGTCAAGTGAAAGCTTAAGCTACCATAAAATTTCTGGAAGTCTTATTGAAAATAAACAAATAACCTTGAAGTTATTTTAAAAAAATCTGTTTTGACTAAGTATAGATGAACGCCTATTTCTCAGAGATAGCCAAACTGATTTATGCGCTATTAGTCTCTTTTGAGAGGTAATATAACCTGATAGATCACTATTGAATTGTGTTTTGATTGGACTTGTATTTCAACAGTTATGAACAATCGTGTACAACACATTAAAATTTACAATAATTTATAATGATTTTAACCAGGATAATTTTTCTTGTTGCTATTAAAGCTTACTTCATTTGGAATTGGAACAAACTTTTGCTCATATTGTGGCGCTCTTGGTGGACGGATTTGGAAGTTCTTGGCACCCACGTGTCGGAAATTTTATTAGCTTCAGAAATACCGTATGGCGCGTTATCAAACGGTATAAAGAAACATTGACGACGATTCGGAAGCCTCAAGCTAAACATCGGAGTGGAACTATCGATCGGAAATTGCGCGGTACGATTTTGAAGACCATCAAGAGGAATCCCAATCTGTCGGACCGTGATTCAGCCAGAAAATTCGGTGCGGTCCATAGTACCGTGAGGAGAATTCGACTCCGGGAAGGAATCAAGTCGAATCGAGCTAGCAAACAGCCAAACCGAACCATCAAACAGAATAGTGTGGCAAAAATCCGTGCTCAAAAGCTACACGACCGGGTGCTAACTAAGTTCGACGGGTGTCTTCTGATGGACGATGAAACGTATGTCAAGGCTGACTTCGGTCAAATGCCAGGTCAAAAATTTTACTTGGAAACGGCTCGAGGGGATTTTCAAAGCAAATTTAAATTTGTTTTTGCCGACAATTTTCCACCAAATTTTATGATTTGGCAGGTTATTTGCAGCTGTGGCAGAAAAACAAAAGTTTTCGTTACAAGTAAGACAATGACGTCGGAAATATACTAAAAGAAGTGTCTCCAAAAACGAATTTTGCCGTTCATTCGATTTCACCATCATCCCGTGATGTTTTGGCCAGATTTGGCAAGCTGTCATTACAACAAAGTCATTCAAGAATGGTATGCAGAGAAAGGTGCCCAGTTTGTTCCGAAACACCTTAACCCACCCAATTGCCCCCAGTTGCACCCTATTGAGAAATACTGGGTAAACATGAAGAGGAAACTCAAGGCAAAGGGAAAAGTTGTCAAAGACATCAATCAAATGAAGACCTGGTGGAATAAGATAGCCAACCGACGAAGAAAGCGTGCGCCGCCTAATAACCCATATTACAAGAAAAGTTCGAGAATTCCTTCGAAACCGTGACGAATACTTTTATCCGTATTTTTTCTTAAAAGTATGAAGAAAATGCTACATTTGTGTAAGAAAAGACCTAAAATTTAATAACAAATAACTGAAATACACGCAATTGTTTTTGTTCGAATACTATCTGAAGCAAGCTTTATTTTGCTATAAAACGAGAGGTTTTGACACTGCAAATATATCTGCGGAATTTCATAAGAATTGTTTTTACAGGTCAAATGTTATTTAATGAAAGCTAGAAAAAATTTATTCTCTAAAGCTTTATTGATATGAATCAAATAGAATACCATTACAGTAAATTATGCATAGTTCAATTACAGACAAACAGACATAACACTCGTTTTCCATTTATCGTACCGTTTCGTTCCAAATTTGGGCTTAGTTGGGATTTGGGAATATCTCCGTTTTGGTCAAAATTGCGCTTTTTAACGAAAGAACGAGAATGCCCCATAAAAAATACTTGCTAGTTCAAGGGATACTCTTGTTGCAATTTGATATGTGGGAATGTTGATCATAGATGGTGCTGGTATTCATGAAAAATGTGAGGTACGATAATTTTTGTTGATTTTTCTTCCAAGAGTTCTGTCTGTTTGTCTGTGGTTCAATATTACCAAAAAACTATACACATAGACTAGACTTACTTCCTTTACCAGCCGAGAGTCGGGGTGGCTCGTCCTGCCGTATCAAGAATTCCTCTCCATAGTACTCGGTCTTGGGCTTCTCATCGCCAATTCGTTGCGCGTCTCCACACATGCAAGTCGGCTTCAACCGGGTCGAGCCATCTAGCACGTTGGGGCCCTGTATTCCTGGTACCGGTGGGGTTCTTGAAGAGAACGGAGTTCACTGCACAGTCGTCCGGTATCATTGCGACGTGGTCGGCCCACCGTATTCTCCCAACTTTCGCCAGGTATACGATGGGAATCTCTCCAAGCAGTGCTTGAAGCTCGTGATTCATACACCTCCGCCACTTTCTGCTTTCCGTTTGTATTCCGCCAAAAATAGTCCACAACACCTTTCGTTCAAATACGGCAAGTCCACGTATGTCTTCCGTAAGCAAAGTTACTGTCTCAACTCAAGTCCGTAGAGGACTACCGGCTTGACTGGCGTTTTGCACATTCTTACTCGTATTCTTGTCGGCGGTGACCAGAGATCCCAAATATACGAACTCATCACCCACTTTCAGTTCATCGCCGTCGATAGTTACTGTCCGTGGGAGGCAAACGTTGCTTTCTCTGGAGCCTCTTCCTACCATATATTTAATTTTCGACGCATTGATTTGTAACCTTATCCTCCTAGCCTTCGTTTTTAGTCTGGCGTAGATTCCCTCCGCCGTCCCAAGGTTTCTTGTAATGATGTCGAGGTCGTCTGCGAAGGCTAGGAGTTGACTTCTCTTGCTGAAGATCGTTCCTCTCGTTTCGATGCCCGCTTGCCGGGTCATACCTTCAATGGCGATATTGAATAACATACCACGGTGTTCCAAATAGCGTTATTATCAAAAAAAATTCTCCATAAAATCTGAGTATACCAGTCGATTTGTATTACTTTTCACCATCTTCAGTCAAAATTTAAAAAAAATCGTAGGCACAGTTTTGGAGAAACGGCCATTTAAAGTTAAAAAGGCATAAATCTCATAGAAAAAGACAAAATACATATACAATTGTGCTTACACGGTGCTCCCCAGACCGTTATTATTAAAAAAAAGTCTCCATGAAATATGAGTACACCAGCCGATTTGCAGCACTTACGACTATATATGGATGAAATTTAAAAAAAAGCGTAGGCACGGTTTTGGAGGTATGCCCTTTTAAAATGAAAAGAGCAAAAATCAGAAGAAAATTTACGCAATAGCTATACAAATACGCTTGTTTAGTGCGCACAAGAGTACCAAATATCGATAGAAGTATTTTAATATTTTTGAGATATGCTGCATGCAACATAACGGAAATATGAATGACTTGATGAGTTTTGTATAATAATAATAAATTATTATGTAAAGTCGTTTGCCACTCACTAAAGAAGGCTACAAGCCGTTTTGGCTAGGACTTGTAGCCTTCTTTAGTGAGTGGCAAGCTTTAAACATAAAATATTGTAGTATTAAAAGGAGTTTTCCAATTCGTTCTCGTATATTAATGAATTTTGCTTTAATTAACTGCATATTTGTGAATATGTGTAGAGTAAAGAGGGGCAAAAGTGTGATTCAATAGTTTATCAGTGCAGATTGCACGTAATTTGACAGCATAAATATGAATGGTCGAATACTGAGATAGCTTGAATTTATCGTAAACATTTGTTGTTTATGAAGCATAATTGCTGAATTAAGTGTAAATGTTACTTTGGAGCGGTTTTGATGTAATATTTCGTTATATGGCAAATACGGCTCCTGTTGATATGGTGGCTATTGCTTGTTGAAACATTGCAGCAGCGTTTCGCATCACTCAAACACCTATTATAAAAATGCGGTGAGAGAAATTCTCAAAATATAGTTCTATTTCCATAATTTGATCAAACCCCTTAAAAAGTCTTGTAGGGCAAAAATGCGATTCACGGGCGGAGCAAAAGTGCGATTCATGGACAAGTAAATAATGCGTTGTAATTATGAATTGGATTCAAACGAACTTTTGCCACGCTAGTGGGCATTTTTATTTTTCGTAAAACTTTCCTACGATTTTATTCGTGAATATCCATTAGAGTAAGGTCGGGCGACATTTGAAGTTGTCTTCAATTTTCATGAAATGAAGCACAACAGTAAACTATATTATTAATATTGATGTAACAACTCAACATCTTCACATTCAGCTATAAATCATCTGGAGTAATAGTATTAAAATTCATCATTTTTCTGATCAGATGCCGAATCGCATTTTTGCCAAATTAGCACGGAAAAAGTGCGTTGACCGCGAGGCAAAAGTTCGAACTTTGAATTTATGAAATTAGTGCACTTGCTAATACACCAATTGAATTGCACTTTTGTCCCATTTGGTGCTTGGCAGGATTTGATTAAATTATGTAAAATAGAAATATATTTTGTAAATTTTTCTCACCGCATTTTCAAAAGAGATGCTTGAGCTTGAGTGAAATGCTACTTCAACTATGTTTATATTACGTTTCCTGTATTGCGAAATAAAACATCCAAGCCGCACTAATTGAACATTTCCATTTAACACAGCAATTATGATTCGTAAATAGTAAATGTATACGATGGACTTTAAGCTGTCAAAGTATGTCAAGTCCATATCAATGTTGTCAAATTATGCGGAATCGGCACTGATAAATCATTGAATCGAACTTTTGCCCCACCTTACTCTATCTCAAAAAAAATAAATCTTACATTAACTTTTGTGTAGTGCAGAACAAGGCCTACTATGTTCTTTTTATGATAATGACAGCAGTATGATTATTGCAAATCATTGTGTGATAAAATAAGCACGATTGTATATGTATTTTGTCTTTTTCTACGAGATTTATGCCTTTTTGACATTAAATGGCCGTTTCTCCAAAACTGTGCCTACGATTTTTTTAAAATTTTGACTGAAGATGGTGGAAAGTAATACAAATCGACTGGTATACTCGGATTTTATGGAGAATTTTTTTTGATAATAACGCTATTTGGAGCACCGTGATACAGGACAGTCCATCCCCTTGCCGCAACCTTGCCCTTGCCGGGAGCTGGCAGGCTGTTGTCGTTTGTAGGCATTTCTGGGTTAACTTCCGTTGCGTCTCCTTCTGCTATATCGCAATTGAGGTGCTCATCGAAAAACTGCTTCTACCATTCGACCACCTCGCGCTCGTTTGTGATTAGATCCCCTCTCTCGTCCCTACATATGTCAGGTTTAGATGCCTTACGAGTATGGTTCACCTTCTCGTAAAACTTAGTTGTTCCAGCTCCTCACGATCAATGTCCTCCTTTTGGCGCTTTTTTCTCCTCAGGATCGTGGTCAGATTCCGCGTTCATCGATATAAATTCTCTCTCGTGGATGTACTTAGGGCTGGTAAACGGCTGAATAATGCGTACCGTCGGTGCCTCGTGCACGTGTAGGCATTAAATAGACCTTACAGTGGTTCATAGCCTCTTATTCAGCAATTCCTATTCCTACCTCCTCGTGGTACCAGCCGGGATACGAGCAGCTTTGGCGGAGATCGGGTAACCAACCCCGGTGGAAGCCAAGGTCGTATGCCGACAGGAAAGGAGAGCTCTTTTGAGCTTCGTTGGCCCTCCGGCGAACAGGGGGTAGTGTAGCAGGCTTTGCAAGCCGTCACCACAAAAAATACTAAAGCACGGAATGACGAACAAGGAAATTCTTACTGGAACAATCGGAATAGACCCACGCGACGAAAAAGGATTATGGATTGGAAACTCGGGACGTGGAACTGTCGAACTCTCAACTTGCAAGGGAGCACTCGAGTGCTCTCCGACGTATTGAAGAGCCGCAAAGTCGACGTCGTAGCGCTGCAGGAGGTGTGCTGGAAGAGCTCAACGGTACGTTCGTTCAGAGATGGACATACCATCTACCAGAGCTGCGGCAACACACACGAGAATACGACCGCGGCCCAAACCATGATATCAAGATCGTCATCGGGGATTTCAATGCTCAGGTCGGCCAAGAGGAGGAATACAAACCGGTAATTGGTCCAGTGCACACCAGCGGACCAATGAAATGGGCCTATGAGTTATTGACTTTGCCGCCTCCAAGAATATGGCCCTACGTAGTATTTTTCCAGCACAGAATCCATCACAAGTACACCTGGAGGTCACCAAATCAGACAGAATCACAGATTGACCACGTTTTGATCGACAGTCGACACTTCTTAGACATTATCGACGTTAGATCCTATCGAAGCGCTAACGTTGACTCGGACCACTACATAGTGATGATTGAAATGCGCCCAAGACTCTCCGTTGTGAACAACATTCGGTACCGACGCCTCGGTTAGATCTCGCGCGGCTGAAGCAGCCAGACGTCGCCGCAAACTACGCGCAGTCACTCGAAGGTGCGCTGCCGGAAAAGGACGAGCTGGACGAAGCCCCTCTTGAAAACTTTTGGAACACTATCAAAACAGCCATCATCAGTGTAGCGGAGAACTCCATCGGGCATGTGGCCCGGAATCAGCGGAACGATTGGTTTGACGATGAATGTAGGAGGGTGATGGATGAGGAGAACGCTGCGCGGGCGGCCAAGATGCGCAGTGCCACACGTCAGAACGTGGAAAGACACAAACAGAAGAAGATGCAGCGAAACCAAATCTTTCGAGAGAAAAAGCGCTACCTGGAAGAGCAGGAATATGCAGAGTTGGAGCGGCTGCATCGTTCTCAGGAAACGCGAAAGTTCTACCAGAAACTGCACGGATCCCGCAAAGGCTTTTTGCCGCGAGCCGAAATGTGTCGAAATAAGACTGGCAGTATTCTGACGGACGATCGTGAGGTGACCGATAGGTGGAAGCATCACTTCGATGAACACCTGAATGACGTCCAGGCGGAGAACCATGGCGGCGCGGAAAGCGATTTCGACGGTGCAACAAACGGGGAAGAGCCCCAACGATAGGCAAAGTTAAGGAGGCCATCATGCAGCTAAGGAACAACAAGTCAGCTGGAAAAGATGGCATCGGAGCGGAGCTTATTAAAATGGGACCAGAAAAGCTGGCCGTTTGTCTCCACCGACTAATTGTTAGAATTTGGGATACGGAACAGCTACCGGAGGAGTGGAAAGATGGGGTTATCTGCCCGATCTACAAAAAGGGTGACAAGTTGGACTGTGAGAACTATCGAGCGATCACCGTTCTCAATGCCGCTTATAAAGTGCTGTCCCAAATCATTTTCCGCCGTCTATCACCAATTGCGAATAGATTTGTGGGAACTTATCAAGCCGGCTTCGTCGAAGGTCGGTCTACAACGGATCAAATATTTACACTGCGGCAAATCCTCCAAAAGGGCCGTGAATACAGAGTTCCCACGCATCATTTATTCGTTGACATCAAAGCCGCATATGATACCATCGACCGGAAAGAGCTATGGAAAATCATGGACGAGAACAGCTTCCCCAGGAAGCTCATCAAACTGATTAAAACTACGACGGATGGTACACAGTGCTGTGTTCGGATTTCGGGTGGATTGTCCAGTTCATTCGAATCACACAGAGGGCTTCGTCAAGGTGATGGTTTTTCATACCTGCTGTTCAACATAGCGCTACAAGATGTTATAAACCGAGCGGATATCAACACATGACATGGATATTATCGGCAGAACATCTGCGGCGGTGGCTGAACAGTACACCAGACTAAAGCGCAAAGCAGAAAAAATGGGATTAAAGGTAAATACGTCTAAAACAAAGTGCTGGCCAGCGGAGTCGAGACCGAACGACACCACTTGGGCAGTAGTATATTGATCGACGGCGATGAGTTTGAGGTGGTCGATGAATTTGTCTACCTTGGCTCACTGGTAACAGCGGACATTGATACCAGCCGTGTGATTCGGAGGCGTATTATCAGCGGAAGTCGTGCTTACTATGGGCTCCACAAGCAATGGCGGTCGAGCAGACTAAGTCCCCGTACAAAGTACGCCCTGTACAAGACGCTTATCAGACCGGCTGTTCTCTACGGGCATGAAACATGGACAATGCTCGAGGAGGACCTGCGAGTGCTCGGAGTTTTTAAACGACGAGTGCTAAGAACGATCTTCGGCGGCGTACAGGAGAGCGGAGTATGGAGGCGGAGGATGAACCATGAACTCGCATAGTTTTATGGCGAACCCAGTAACCAGAAGGTGGCTAAAGCTGAACGGATACGATGGCAGGACATGTTGCAAAAATGCCGGACAACTACCCTGCAAAGATGGTGTTCGCCTCAAATCCGGTGAGAACAAGACGACTCTCCTAGTCGCAGCAAGCAAGATGGTTAGACCCGGTGGGGCGAGATCTGGCGGAGACTACTCGGTGTCCGAGGAATTGGAGTTACATGGAGAAACTTTGTTCAACAGGCTTTGTCTTAGGACGGCAAGCCACCTAAATAAGTATATAAGTAAGTAAGGATTTACTTAGATAGTTTTTTCAAGCTCATTTTTTGCTCTCTATCGCTTGTTAGCATTTCCCGTCAAGGCAATCATTTCGTGCATACGCACTAGCACAGCGATTGCGGCCCCGTTGACGGCCAAGCGTATCATACTCCATCCGTTTCCGTGGGTCGAAGTATCTAGCTCCACAGAGGAAGGCAGAGCTTCATCCAGTACGCGTGCGTAGTTTTCGGCAACTGGTGGGTTGTTTAATTGCCGAATGTTTAACCGAGGAGGGCGGCTTTGTCGCAAAGTATACACCGTCGATAGTTTTGGATGCACATGTACTGTCCAAGTCGATATACATACCCCGTATGGAGCATACGTTAGTGATGTTCAAGAAAAACCGGTCCTCGATGAGAATATGGTCGATTTGGTTGGAGGTTCGCTGGTCAGGTGATCTGCAGGTTGCTTCGTGAATATCTTGGTGGGGAAAGAAAGTGCTTCTGATTACTAACCCTCTCGGGAAGCTAAGTGTATACTTTCAGTATTTCTGTGATAACAGGAAAAATAATCGAGATAATTGTTTCGTTTGTGCGTCGTAAAATATTTTCATAATATCGCAAATGGTCTTTTATGGCAGAATAAATTAGATTAACAGCTACAGTTCACTCTAATAACGATACCGTACACCTCGAATGCCTCTGGCTAATTTTAAAACAATTAAATATTCGGCAAGCAATGAAACAACCGTTCCAGAACAAATTAATTGATTTTCTCAGGATGCGAATATGGCAAAAGCAACCCGGAAGGCCCACGGCGCGTAAAGCACATTAATAAGTGCCCTTTTTATTGGTATCGGATTTGGCCATGTAATTCCGATGGCACATTGTAAAATGCAGCATCCAAAAAGCAAGTTTTGCAAAGGGATAATTATGCACCGAATCGCATAAATTTTCCCTTGCAGAATTCTCGCTTGTATGGCGTCCATTGCTGCCATGGGCTGTGGGATATCTGTGTCTTTTCCTATCCGGTGCGTGGTTGCGGCATTCGAAAAAGAGTCCGACCCACGGATGGCGAAAGTAAATTGCGGTTAAACTTCCGGCAAAAGTCAAGCACCGGAAGCGGTAAAACATACACCGAACATAACTGGTACAGACCGGTGGTAAGCGAGTTTGATACCAGCAGAGGGTCGCGTGCAGAAGCTCATCTGCGGAAAACAGAACCCCAGCAGCGGCCCACAGTGTATGCTCTGACTGCAACAGACCGGAGGATGCTATATCGGTTACACAAACATTTGGACCATTTCAAGGATGTATGGTACAGAAGTTCTGGTGCGCTCACGGAAACGATATGGCTTCACATTTTACATTATTATTTTAATGTGGCAGTTGTTCTCGATTTGTAGATCGGTGGCGGCCAATAAGCGGGAATTGGTCGGCTGCCGGAGACTGGAGTAGCAGCTTTTCAGACATCGTTTGACTTGTTACCTAATGTAGATGTTGTTGGCAAAAACAAGTGTTGCTAGTGTTGTGATTAAACACTAATTCGTTTTGTAAATTGTATAAAACAGTTATAAAGTTAAGTAATTTTTTCAATAAGTTCTATTTCTACACAATCTAATATTGTAATTATTACTTTCAAGTTACTCTCAACATAATCACTAAATGATAGGAAATGAACTGAGGGATAATCTCGTAATGATACTGATATTTTGTGTTAACTATTACTCGGCATCACTGTCGTTAAAGCAAACTTTACGAAACTTGGCGTAGAACGAGACAGGTTAAACATACAATTAGAAACATTTTCATCTCGTGTACATCGTTTGTAAATCATAACGCACCGGCCGGCGGGTTAGCTGGTTTGGTGGATCTAGCTTTCTGTACGGACATACGCGTTTGTGGGAAGGACATGTTATGCAGGCGTTTTTTGAAACAAAATGCGAACCATTTAGCTTGATTTATTAGCATAAATTTAGAAAATATAAATCGTACATCGTATGCTACTTCTGCTGCTGCGATCTGTGGCGATGAAAGGAACGAACTTTAGCAGCTCGTAGAGATGGTTTCGTTTCGGAAAACAATAGCTGATACGGACCGCCCGCTCTCGAGTACCGGACGGGCGGATGTTGAACGCAGATTTATGGTAGCCGGTCGGCGTTCAAACAACATGGAAGCAAAATTTGAGTGGAAAATCGGGAGCCGCAAACAAATATTGTCGATAAGTTTTCTCCTCGCGCTTTCCTCGGGCTGGTGGTAGCAAAGCGTTAAGCGAGAGCCGATCCGGCGGCGTGTTTTTCGTCTCATCAATATTGATTATGATTTGGAACATAAATTGTCTACTGCCTGTTTGCGTTCGCATGCTGTCGAGAGGACAGCAAACTCACTGTCGCACTCTGTCCAACAGGGGAAAATGGTAAGCGGTGGGTGGCGAAATATGCATGATTTCCCTTCGAAATCAACCGATTTCGATATGCTAATGGTTTTGATTTTGGTCGAAGATTCAATTTTATTATTTTTATTCGCCATGCAGTGCCAAAGTGAAAGTGAAAATTGTAATTCGATTATTTGCGTTTCGCCTGTGATTTTCCGATGGACTAATAAAACAAAAGTGATCAATTTTCGAACGGAATTATCATAATGTGATGATTATTTTGAGAATGCCATATTAATTTGCATTGGAAATTCATTTTTGCCATATATTTCACATGGGATTAGCGTTGTGATAATTTTATATAAAATATAGTCAATTGTGCCATAGTTACAATTCAATGAATTGAAAATTAAATTTGTAAATTACCAGCATTAATGAGCGTTTCCTCTATTATAGTTAGGCTTGGAAATTGGCTTGAAAAATCGGGAGGCAAAAAATAATTTGTGGGATATGAATTAATTTTTTTTATAAAATCAATTACACAGGTCTGCATCAAAAAAACTGCAGAGGATTTTTCAACTGATTCTTATAGATTTTTGTCCGCTGATTTCAGAAATAATAATAAAAATTGTCTAGAAATATCCCGCACGTAGTTTGTATTAAACAACTAATTTTTACATCAGAATTGTATTTATTAATGTAAACCCTTCCATGTTTTGGAAGAAAACCGTATATGATGGAGAAACTACGGAGAATATTATTTTAAAGCAGATTTGGTGCGCTCAAATACACCCACTTGCGCTCAGTCGACTGTATTGCCTTGGTAAAAGTCATATATGAGACATTTGTAGAGCTGAATGCAATCTACAATCTTTCTGAATTGAGTATTCCATTATTTTTTGTATTTACGCAGTAATAATGTTGCAACTTTATCCATAGCGCAAACCAGGGATGGCACCTCCTCAGAAGAAAAAAAGAGAAGAGAAAAATTCAAACTGTGCTCAGTCTTCAACGCGATTTATTCTGCTCCGTTTCATTTTAACTGTGCTCTTTCTTGCTGAACGCAGTTGTATGAGCAACCGCACACTGTGCTACTCATTGAGGAGAATGTTAATACACTTTGAATACGTTGATGCGATGCGCTGACGTATGACAACTACGGGTAGTTTTAACATCGGTAGTGCGTTGAGAAAAAACGACGATTGTCAGTAGCGGTCATTGCCATCAGCAAAATATTAATCCATTAATGCAGTTGAATCATGATTCTTACATTTAGTATATTCAGTTGAGTTTGGCTGCCCGTGAACGCAACTGCATCATATGGTTAGGCATGTCACAACGGCAACAGTGCGAAAAATGTTATTTAGATATGGCAACATTTGAATTCTCATGCATTTGCTTCTTAACGCGCACCAACAGGAAAGTCCCATCATAAACAAAGGTAATTCTCTGCTAAGATTCAAAATTTAACGACTTTTGATTGTCTTGGCGCCTCTGAGTCTATAGTTGCTGTACGCGCACCGGTTGTTTGGTTTTCACGTTTAGGGGAAGACTGTCCAGAACGCACCGTGGGGGTAGAATGGCCCATGCTATTAATTGCTTAAAAACGCGGAAACTATTTGGTAAAATTATGAATGCGCATTTTATTTTGGTGTAAAACACGCTAATTCATAATTATGTAGCATGTAAAAGCATCAAACATAGCCACATCCAATAAAAACAAGCGATTATCCGCGATCTCATTCCACATGTAAGAAATCACGGTTTTCTCTTAAGCTTTTACCACTAGTCGGTATGCAAATTTCATAATAAATACAGTCTATCTAATTGATATACTGTCATACTCGATGATTTATCACAAAAACGGCATTAACTATGCATATTGTTCACATATATTGCAAAAAACTTCAAAATACAAAACAGGGGCAGAATGCATCACAGCGGGATCGAACAGTTCTAAAATATTTTTAATTTGCAGTACATCTTTTGTTTCGGATTATTTATTAAAAATGTAGCAATATTATGTATTGTATAGGAGTTAGAATTTGCCTTAAACCTAATTGTACATTGTATAACTTACAATATTTCATCACACATCAGTTGGAGAAAATTAGATGATTAAATTTTATTGCCAATTATGTTGAGATATGAACCCATTATGTCCCAGCAAACAAGCGTTTGCAACAAACGCTATAACGAACGCTTTCGCCATTTCGGCAGCCTAGTTTTAGGAGTTTATTTAACACGTGATTGAATGGTAAATTTTTTGGTTGCGTTCAACGCCTAGCTGGGCAAACTAGGTGCGTTTTGTCCACGGGCTTTGGCGTTCTGCCTCACATAATGATTTTGACTCTTGCCAAAAATCGTCAAAAATAACAAAAAATACTGGTTTTTGTTAGGAAATTTCACCAGGAGTAAGTGTAAAAAAGATCCCAAAGTCTTCTGGAAGTTGAAAAACGTGGAACAAACATGCCGTTGCTCTGGAAAATGATGTTTTGCTTAAGCGGTGCATTCTGCACCACCTTACCCTACTGCTGTAGCTACCGAGAGGACCGGGAGCAAAACCGAAAGTTGCTCATTTAAAGAGCGCATTAAGAAGTTTTTCTGCGCGTCAGTTTTTCTCATTGTGTTTAGTCTGTTTCTCATTGTGTGGATTTATTTCTCATTTCTGAAAGCAGTTCTGCTCATTGTGTTGAACAAAAAAAGTTGCTCTTTTTGCACAATGAGTGAGGAAATAACAAGCCTGGCGCAAACAAACGTTCTATTTATATAACAAGATTTAAAGGCCGTTTTTATTATAAATGATACAGATAATTCATACATGTTTTTTACAGATTTTGCTTCTGTGAGGCACTGCAGTTGAATGTGCGTAAGCGAGCGTACGTGACTACAGTAACCCTGTGTTGAAGACAAAAATCAATAGTAAAGATAAAATATTTCATCCCAGTAGTATTTTTTCTGGTATTTATTAGGTAAAAATTTACAAAAATAATCCAAAAAGATCTTATTCATGTTTTTATGACGAATCTGTGATAATAATTTTCCACCTAATTTGTAACTTTTCCACATAAGAAGCATAATTTGCAAAAAATCTGTACGTGATGGAGAAAAACGGAAATCAGTTTTGGATTCAGCACCCCAAAAAACATATAATTCACCTAAAATATCTCATGCATCTGAAAAATTTTTTTTTTTGCAGACCTGTGTTATCTGTGGGCTGAGCCTGAAAAACTCGAAAAATAAGTGTACGAGTTGAGTTAACGTTTCTAGCAAGGAATAGAAATGGGAACTCAAACAGTAGAATTTCCGTAAATCGGCCAAAAACATTTTCTTTCTTGTAGATTTTTGCAAGGAAAATAATAACGTATATATTAAAAGCAAGAATAGATTTGGTTTTCACGTTTAAACTTCAAGTAAAAACACCTAAAATCCATTTTTTTGCTCGATTAAAAAATTCTCTTCTCTGTTTTGTTTTCGCCCTCCCCCCCTTCAGTGCCCAATACCGGAGGGACAAAATTATTATTAAAATTATATGTAGAGCTGTTATCTTCTGCAAATTACTGTGGAAACAATGTGAAAGATCCTCTGCTTTTTCAACCTTGAAAATCGCAGTAACTGAGACAGCCGGACACAGCTGTCTCTCTTTTGACCTTAAATTAATTGTTGGCAATAAATCATGTTTCCAACTGGACTCATTTATCATCGCTCGGTAAAAGCTAAGCTGATTTATCATCGTGGCTGTTTGGGGACTGTGAGGAATATAATCATCCTGCCGGATATCGTGCCGTTACTATTTCCGTGGCATTCAAAATATTTTTAGTCACTCTACGGCAACATAAAATTAAAACCTAGTTACTTTACTAAAACACTATGGTACGATTTTGCAGCTGGTTAAAATGTTTCTGCGCTGCAAGATTGATGGAAATGCGAGCTGAGTATTATGATTTCATGTTACTATATGACAGAAAGCACTGTTGCAATGAAGTTAGTGGACTTCTTCTATGTTTTTACAGAGCTTCAGGAATTGAAACGATAGTGGTGAAACGCAAGCTCTACGGAGATGGTTCAATTTCTATTATAAATTTCAAAAAGCAATACTGGAAGAATACCTCATTAGTTTACCAATTTTAATTTCCTCCGATTTGTTCCATTTGTTCGTTGATTTCAAAGCTGCATGTGATACCATCAACCGAAAAGAGCTATGCAAAATCATGAACGAGAACAGCTTCCTCAGGAAACTGATCCAAATGTCAAGCAGTAATTTCAGTTTTATTATGTTCTTTTAGTGGTTTTCATGATCAATTGCATAAAACCGCTTATAAAATTATGTCCTCCACTAGAACCTTCTGATGACCGCCATAAAATTTCCTTCCGACCAAGAGGCCCACTCTTCAGAAGATTTTTATAGCCACTTGAGGAGTAAGACCATAAGTGCGAATAGGTTTATTAAACTCTGCTGAAAGCAGCAATAAAACTAATTTTGCTTTTCGCTGCGTAGAGGCAGCCGCCATAATTTAGTCCCTAGATCCCCTTGTTCGAGAAAGCAGTAAAGCATAAAGTTTTCTGCGCAAAAAATTAAATCACCCTGCAGCTTCATCAACTTGAAAATAAATAGCCGTGAATAGAAAAGTGTCAGTTTTACTGGCAGGTCATCTTGATCGATTCGATTTAGAGCGACCATAATGAAGACCTGGACACTGACAAAGGATCAGGTACGGACGACATTTCTCCAGTGCTTCTAAAAAACTGACGGACCGCACGGCATACGTTGTAGTGAATTCTGCTCGCTCTCGAAGTTTCTTATTCACTCCGGCGTACCCCAAGGAAGCGTACTCGGACCATTGTTATTCAACATTTTCGTAAACGACCTGGGTACATCTATGCCATCTCCTGTATTTTCGTTCGCCGATGATTTGAAAATTTTTCGAGCATTACTGTCGGTTTCGGACTGCATGGCACTGTAACAAGACTTAAACAAACTATTAATTTGGTGCGACAACAACGGCCCCAGTAAACATTTTCATATGCATATCAGAGTAACAAATGAGTTAATAGGTACATATACCCTGAAAAATCGTATCTAATGCACAAAACTAGCATATGCGTACTAATTTGGAGGCCATATACGTACTAAAAATATACATTACCAATTTAACTTTATAAGCCTTTGTATGCCGTAAGGTCTGACTAAAAGCGATTAGTTTTATAATTCTATACAATTCTGTACTGCAAGTCGTAGGTCAATCACTTGCTATCGTCAAATACGACAGGATATAAACTTGTATGCATTTCATTACGCTATATTTACGATACTGAATTTATAAAAAGTCAATAACGATAATTTTCGTACATTGATATACGAGTTTGTGTTTGCTGGGGGCATGCGCATCAACTACAAAAAATGCAAAACTGTAACCTTCACTCGAAGCAATAATGCTCTACACCATCAATACTCATTGGGGTAATACATTGTAGATCGCGTTTACTCAATATGCGACTTAGGCGTCGCAATTGACTCGAAAGTCAGATTCAACGAGGCATTCACCACACTACCACTCATTTGTCGTCATGCTTCCAGCTTTAGCGACATTTACGCACTCAAAACGCTGTATTGCGTGTTAGTGCGTATCATCTTGGAGTACGCTTCTATCGTTTGGTGCCCGCATCAGGTTACGCAAACCCTTGTAATCGAAAAAATCTTACGTTTTGCTCTGCGCAATTTGCCCTGGAACGATCCGATCAATCTTCCACATTACCAAGCTCGGTGTAAGCTGATCAAACTCGATCTACTGTCGAGTAGGCCGTACCAACCCACAAAGAATGTTCGTGTTTGACCTAATGCAGGGAAACATTGACTGCCCAGTATTATTAGAACAGGTGCCAATCAACGTACCTCCTCATCGGTTTCGCGATACGCAGTTACTTGTAATACCTTTCCACCGGACCCACTTTGGCCAGAACAACGCATTAAGCTCATGTCTTCAGGCCTTCAACGATATTGGCGCCATTCTTGATTTCGACATGCCAAAGTCAGTTTTCAAAAAACGAATCAGCGAAATCACATAGTGAAACATAGTTTATAAGCATATTCAGTCTGAACGATATTTTGTCGAAGGCGGTGTTTAAAAAAAAAATCGAAAACATAGGTATAGGTAAATTTTACGTAGTTTCCGTAGTTGTGAGCATATGTACATTAAATTTTATCGTACATATTGGAATAAGTGGATAAAACTAACGCGTCATCAAAATTTTGCAATTTTTAAAAACCAGTTGTTTAAGGAGAAACCGAAAGTGGCTAACGTTATTGTGTTAGTGCGACAAACACTGTACTATACATCTCATGTGGTCGTTAAAAACCTAAACGTTTATCTGAATGTTGCATAAGTATTGGAAATACATGTCAAATAGCGGAGCTTGCAAACATAAACACAGCTGATCCGCAGCCAACCACACCGACTACGAACATCCCGAAATATAGTTTGTTTTCTTATCAAGACATTCCGATGCATTTAGGATTTCCAGCAGCAACTGAATAATGCATAGGTTCAACAGGATGGTTAATTAATTCGTTTGCATTGAAGGCCAGCTTTTGATTCCTGGTCAGCTGATCGTTTGTTTACATCATTCTATGCTTATCGATGCGGCAAAAGTTGAAAGCTCTTTAAAAGCTCATTGATGTGGCGAAACTTTGAGACCGTGGTGCTGTTTTTTCGGAAATCGCTAGTGCAACGAAATATGCGCGCAACCAAATATTTATTAACTAATTCCAGATTATACGTTTTACGAACACGCAATGATCTATATGATCAGATAAATTCTTTTTCCATTAGCCATTATGTTTAGCTGAGCGTTTGTTGATATATAGCGGATCAATATAGGGAATGACAAGTTTTAGGAAATTGTAACAGCACTGGAAGCACTGATTACGTGGCGAATGCGTTCGCTGTCAATACAGATGCATTTTTAAGGCACAAAACAATAGATGCATCGAAAGGCAGCCATTTATCCAGCCATCATTGAGTCATTTTCGGGTTTCCCTTAAACAAAATAAATTTAGTCGACTAGTTAATCTTAGTTTCTAACAAAATCATTTTAGTTGCATTCTGACTTGAAAACTGATTAATAATGACCTCCTTTCTACAACTCACAATTTATCTTAATGAATTCTTGTTTGGCGACCAAAAAAGATGCTAAAAATGGCAATATGGCCTCGCATAAAAAATGATTTTGGTGTTACATACTGGTATTTTTCATAATAGCAGCAACAAGTCTGTGTGGTCAGGATGATGGAATGTAGCTCCTAAGCTTCGCTTTGTATGTCGCCATCGTAGTCGAGGTTAACACATCGATGCATCGCGATGGGCCCAGTCAACATCATAGCACCTTACTGTTTCAAATGAGTTATAGTCCGAAATTATATGCTGCTCGATTACGGCTTGTCTTTACGGAAGTATATCATTGCGGGTGACCTCAATGCTCACCATAAAGATCAAGCGAAGGATATAACAAAATGGGATCATCCTGGCGGAAGATTTTAAAGCTGGCGCTACTACGTCAGGATGTCCCGATCGGGGATCCTACCTATTCTGAATATCTTCCAGATAATCCACTCCCCAACATTGCGATAGAGCATCATCTTCTCAATATCAACAAAGCATTCGAAATGTTCGAAATGCCGACATATTTTCCGGTTAATGACGTAAGAATTAAGTTCGGCAACTTCATTATCCAATGGTTCGGTAAGTGTTGGGACAGAATCCGTCCTTCTCCTAATGATGTCAGTGGGTTTTGGATGGCCAATCGTTCACGGCCGACGTCCAATTGTCCTTCCTTCCTCGGATTGGTGATGACGACGACACGGGCAATTAAGGCTCCGTGAATCCAGAAATAATATCATAATTGCACTAAAGAATACGTTTTTATTGTTACGAAACACGTTTAATCAACTAGTAACAACCTACATTTATTCTAAATGGTTAACTATTGTACGAAAACATGCGATATAAAAATTGTCGCAAGTTCCCCCTTGGGACACCTGTTCTAGGCCGTGATCCATGGCAGACTGATCTCTCCGTCATTCATTGGTAACGCTAGTTATCGGTAGATGATCCTCGTTCTCCTTTAATCGATCTTGATGGGATGCGATCGATCTTTACTCCGACGGTGTGGATACGTATCGATTTTTATAGACTGCATACTCGGTGACTGGTATAGAGACATTCCAGCGTTACGGTACACAATTAGCACCCTTTGATACCGTGTGAATCACCTCTTGTTTCACCCATTTTTTGGTAAATAACTTGTAAAATAATTGTTCAAAGAGTACTTTATCTTCCACTAGAATGCAAGGGATTTGATGAAACAGGAACCGATCTGCATAATGGGGATAATGTCCCGTAACGCTGGAATGGGTCTATAAATGATTACACCTTCCAACAATAACTCATTAACTTCGGAGTCACGATATTCAAATAGTTAAGGTCGAATGTAAATAAAACAATCAACAGTGGAAACGTCTACATTTGCACAGAACAACAATAGTAACATTTCTAGATAAAAGTGTCTTCTTTCTTTATTTTCAGATTTTTCCTCATTTTCAGATATTTCTTTATTCGTTTTGATGTCTGCATGAGCACTCCCGACCTGCTCATGACTTGCTTCTTTCGGGACCGGCACTCTTTTCTTGGTGCATACTCGCCACACAATCGAATTTCTAGCTCAATAAACTGCCTAATTGGAATGACCTACAGCCGCGCCCTCTGCATATCGAAATGACAAATCATACAATCCGTTTTTAAGCTATCTGTGCATAGCCGACAAACGATAACAGTGTCAGCACGAGGTGTAGCCTAGCCAGCCATGAGCGACGGTTCGCATGTCTGGTGTGGCAGCAGGTTAAGAGCGGCTCACGATAGCGTCTGATTCGGAGCGGGCGACTAAATTAAGAAACGTGGTATCTCGGCACAAAAGCTAAGATGATCACCCCATTACGATACTCGGTTGCGTTGCCCTACCTGCCCAAACAATGATTACTACGAACATGCAAGCCAACACGGATCGGAATGTGCGATATCGGCCCAGGCGACTAAACAAGGACGACGAATGGAAACTCGATACTCGAAACTGCAGATCGCTGAATTTCGTAGGTGACGACCGGATGTTGTTTGAACAGTTTGAATGCCGCAAACTCGGCATTTTAGCTCTGCAGGAAATTTGTCGCAAAGGAGTGAACATTTGGAAAAAAGCAATAAGGCTCAGTATTACCAAAGCGGTGATAATACTAACGAACTGGGAACGGGGTTTGTTGTGTTGAGAAGAACGCATGATCACATGATAGATTGGAAGGCGGTCAGCGAGGGGATGTATCTATTAAAGATAAGGGGCTGTTTATTCAATTATAGAATCATCAACGTGCATCACCCGCACGCAGGAAGACCCAACGATGAAAAACAAGCGTTTTACGCGCTACTGACGGCAACATACGACAGTTGTTCAACATGGGACATCAGTATTGTCATGGGGAATATGAACGCCCTGGTCGGTAGGGAAGAAATGGCCAACGATGTGAAAGCTTCACAGCTTTCCGAAGCTTGGTGATCCGAAATACCTTTTTCACATTCCACAAGGATATTCACAAAGCCACCTGGACATCATTTGACTAATGTACAATGAACCTGATTGATCACGTCTTTTTAGGTAGCCGGCTGACAGGGTTAATTTGCTCTTTCTACTTCTTTTTTGCTCTTTTGTCTACAGCGCCACAGCCAAACAGAATTTTAAAATGTGATTTGTAGGACAAGTGTAGAGTTACTTATTATCTACAATATTATTGAAGAAAGTATAGTTTAATCTTTTGTATTTATAGCGTTACAGAGCTGCAATGCCATTGCATTGGTAGCAAAAAGAGTGCTCTTTTGGCTACCAGTGGGGTATCAACCCCATAGCGCCATCAATCTATATCTATAAAAATGGATGTCTGTCTGTCTGTCTGTCCGTATGTTTCTTATAGAATCGAAAGCTACTGAACCGATCGGAGTGAAAATTTGTATGTAGGGTTCTTTGGTGTCAGGAAAGGTTCTTATGATGGTTAGAGATCTCTCCCCCCACTTAGAGGGGGGGCTCCCATACAAATTTATACATATGGAAATGGATTTCTGTCTGTCTGCCCGTATGTTACTTTTAGAATCGAAAACTACTGAACCGATCAGCGTGAAAATTTGTATATAGGGGTTTTTGGGACCAGGGAAGGTTCAAATGATGGTTAGAGATCCCTCCCCCCACTAAGAGAGGGGTCTCCCATACAAAAGAAACACAAGTTTCTGCATAACTCGAGGACTTATCAAGCAAATGGAACAAAATTTTACATGTGGGTGTTTTCGGAGACAAGAATTTTTTCTATGGTGAATTGAGACTCCTCCCCACTTTAGGAGGGGGGGCTCCCATACAAATGAAATACAAATTTCCTTATAACTCCAGAGCTAATCAAGCAAATGGACCAAACTCGTGACATTAGTCATGACCTTGAAATGCGGTCAGTCATATATTAATATTTTTTTTTGAAACGATGGTTCTACAATTGATGAAGGGACGGTAAGGGAAAGTAATGAAGTAATTCTTCATTACTTTCCCTTACCGTCCCTTCATCAATTGTAGAACCATCGTTTCAAAAAAAAATAAGCAAATGGAACCAAATTTAGCATGTGGGTGTTTTTGTAGGCAATTTTTTTTATGGTCAATTGAGACCCCTCCCTTCTTTAGGAGGGGATTTATGACCCCTTCCCCTTCTATAGTGTGGGAGGGGGGCTCCTATACAAATGGAATACAAATATCCTCATGACTAGAGAACTAATCAAGCAAATGGAACCAAATTTGGCATGTGGGGGGTTTTGGAGGCAGGATTTTTTTTTATGATGGTTTGGGACCCCTCACCCCAGTGGAGGGGGATAAGGACTCTCATACAAATAAAACAGAAATTTTTGCAGCCCCTCGTAGAGATCACCTCTATCTAGGTTTATTTATTTTCCTAGATCTACTGGCCTCTATTACTTTCCTTCAGTTAGGTCACCCCTGCGAAATGATACTTTCTACGAAAAGATTTTCCGTGAAATGGTACATCCCGCGAAAGGTTTTTCGCGAAATGGTATTCTGCGAAACTCTATATTCCGCGTTATGGTCAACCGAGAATTGGTGTTCCGCAAAATGGTATTCGACGAAATGGTTTGTAATGATGGCGAATGTTTAAATGCTATCCGCTTTATTTTGTCAGGATAAGCAATTGGGGGAGTTGTTTTCTATTTTACTGTGAGGAAAATTTGTATATTAACCCCTCTAAGGTCTACATCATTTTTAGCGCCGTAAAATTCACTAAAATGGCCATAACTTTTTTATTTTTCAATATTTTTTCACCAAATTTGGGAATTTTGCCGAAAATATTTTCTATTTTCATAATACCTATAGATAATGGCCATATGCCATATGGTCCCGGAGTTATTGCGGAGTTCCTTGGGGGACCGAGATATGGCTTTTTTAGATAAAGTTGCCAAATTTCTAAAATTTGTTTGAAATCTGTTGATTTTTGAAAACATATCATCGACTGTGGACATATCAGTTACTTTGCTGCAGTTATGAGCCATGGTGCGCGCCATCCGGATCCAGGGGGACACCGGTTCCCATAAAGGGACATTTCAGCAACAGTAAACTATGTCGTGTCGCATATCAAAAAACATCAGCATTCGATAAAATAGCGATTGGTGATCATCTCATGTCTTTCAGAGGTCATATGGTCGATTCCAGGTCCCGGAAAAATTCCTCCGAAATCCGTTCCGTGCTTGAATCAGAAAAGAAACCCTCCCCGGACCCGGAACCGGTCATACGGCCTCTGAGAGACATGAGATGATCACCAATCGCTATTTTATCGAATGCTGATGTCTTTTGATATGCGACACGACATGCTTTACTGATGCTGAAATGTCCCGTTACGGGAACCGGTTCCGGATTCATAGTGTCTCCCCGGATCCGGATGGCGCGCACCATGGCTCTTAACTGCGGCAAAGTAACTGATATATCCACAGTCGATGATATGTTTACGAAAATCAAAAGATTTTAAACAAATTTTAGATATTTGGCAACTTTATCTAAAATAGCCAAATCTCGGTCCCCCAAGGAACTCCGGAATAACTCCAGGACCATATGGCATATGGCCATTATCTATAGATATTATGAAAATAGAAAATATTTTCGGCAAAATTCCCAAATTTGATGAAAAAATATCAAAAGATAAAAAAGTTATGGCCATTTTAGTGAATTTTGCGGTGCTAAAAATGATGTAGACCTTAGAGGGGTTAAAACACCCATGAACTCCTCAGAAACTTGCAAAACTCGAGATTGTGACAAAGGTCATCCGAGATACAGGATTTATGTCCAACACAGTTTACAGTTTGGCAATACGAAGTTTTTCGGGTGAGCTAGTCATATGTAAATGTTGGGAGTACCCACGTACTGATATTTGCTTGGATTGATTTTCATACGGTATTTGCGCATCAATGAATATATTTTTTGTCTAACATCAAGCAAAAACGCTGTTTTCTCCAGCGTTCGTCCCCAAAAGTCAAAAAAACACGAATGAAACATCAATGTGCAGGTGTTTGTAAATAAATATCAGTCTGTAGAAAGAAGAGTTCGTGATTCATATCGATTCCAAACGTGTCGAGAAAAGCAGTTTATTATAAATATAGTGGAGACCTATAAAAGAATAAAACATCATACATCATATTTTAAATATGCAAATACTTGTACTGAAGCATTATGGTGGCTTTTCTTTTTTCCTTATTTTCTCAACCATGCTCAGCAGAATAGATTTAATTTTTAATCAGGTCAAGGTCTTCTCGGGCTGCAATTGTTTTTCTGGAGATAATTACTGCGCAGACCGAAGCTTCCGCTGCATACTTTCTACGGAAGAGAAACTGAAAATTTTGATTAGATCCAAAATTAGCAAAAAAAAATCCATGTGCTTATGTTACTGCCTCAAATGTTTGTGAAAAGTCTACGACTATCCTTACAAATTTAATCCATCCGGCGAAACAGTTCCTGTTCCGTGCAATTTGGCTTCTTTCAAGCCAGAACGGCCAACCCGAATCGACCTCTAGGCGACATATGTCGGGCTGACTTTCTGCCAGGGCAAAACTAGCGCATTGCGATTGCGATTGCCAACTGGGGCGATGAAAAACCAGTACGACCGCGACAGCAAACCTCGGGCCATACGGTGCCATCCCGTGGCGCAGGAAATGCTGAAAATATCAATTTCATTTTGAATATGAATCCACCGAAAACCGAGTCCGGAGTTGTCGTCGGCAATTGAACCGCAAAAACGTCTCCGACTTGGACATATTTTCCGTGGGACTAAAAAGCATATTTCGAATAAGCGTTTCGACAGAAAGAACAGAGGAACGCCGGGACGCAGTTCTTGTTTGGCTGGGAGGAAAACGGGGAACCACATATCGAGGTTTTGGTGGCGTTATTTCGGTTGCTTTTCTATGTTAAATTCGCTATTGGCGTTAGTAGAGAGGTTCTGGAGAATTTTAATAATTTTAAGTGGCTCATCTTTCACTGTCGGTATGAGATGCATGAAAAAAAAACCTTTTCGCAAAAACTGCCCTCGGTGCGTACGGTGGTTGGTTGGTTGGTTGGTTGGTCGGTTGTTGCAGGGAAGCTTGTCATACCGCAAGCTTCCGTTTTCGGCACATATGATGAACTATAATTTTGATATATGAAATCTGGAGGATGCGAATAATGTTTGCGCATCGAGCGTGAATGAGGGGAGTGAGCTTTGTGCAAACATTTATACTGATTGTTGGGTTGACTGTTTGGTGGTTGGCTGCGGAAAAGTGATCCACCATGCTGAAGGCAGTTGCGGTTGTTCGTGCTAGTTCTGGGGATGCTACTAGACAAAGTGGTGATATGGTAAACAAGAAAGCATATTTTTCATCAAAGTAATTGGTAGTTTGGCACATGTCAACCTTTTTGTTGTTGGTTTCGGTATAGTTTGAGCAGAAATGATTCTATTTTTTGCTCAGCAGTCTTCCAACATTACTTCTTTTTTATAATTCACTCTTTTCTTATTCCGTTTTCCCGTTTTGTAAGGATATGTTAAGCATCGTTTTTGCGAAAAGACTTTTTTGCTTATTTGCTAAACATGATTTGCTTTTCTTTGTATCTCGCTCTAATTGGTTTATCAGAACCATTTTCTTTTCGGTGAACGTTATAGATTCCATCGTAGAATTTTTCTGGTGGAAATAACTCTCATTGTTACTGTCTACTGCGTATACTAGCCTGTAAAACAAAGCAAAAAGCTGAGCGGAGTGGCGCTTTGTGGGATCTCCCAACCCAGTCGAGCTAATTGCAGCCTGCGCTCATCTCAGTCGTCCCGGTCCTGCGATTGGTTGTGGTGAGGGAGTCTTCCAATCCGTAGCCTCAGGCGCGTACCCTTGCAGCTCAAATAATGAACTTCCCGTACCTGATACTCCGATTTTTGCTCCAGTCGTTTCGCTCGCTCCGTCGCCACTAGTTAAGTAAGTGAGGCATCACCCTCCACTAGTGCTTACCCTCAGCAATCACCACTTGAATCTAACAAAAACTATCCCCTCTGTTTCGTATGACTTTCGAAATGCTGGACACCGAAGCATTGCCGAATTCTTCGCCGCTATCAACTGGTTTGATGTTCTCGATGGAAACGATGCCGACAACGCCGCCTTGACTCTTTCGCACATAATTGTGCACGCAATCGATCGTCACGTACCCAAGGTAGTACATTCGTCAAACAGCAAGCCATGGTTGACCCGCGAGCTTCGCATGTTGAAGACTGAAAAAAGGGGTGCACTTAGGATATATTCCAAGCTTCGCACCCGCTCCCTGCGTGATCAATACATAAAGTTAAACACTATATACAAAAGAACCAGTCGGATATGCTTTAGACGACACCTGCAAAGAATCCAGCGCAATCTGAAGGTGAAACCAAAAACGTTCTGGAAGTATGTTAGTGATCAGCGCAAGGAATCGGGTCTTCCATCAACTATGATCCTCAATGGACAGGTTGCTTCGGAGCCCCACTATGTCTGATAGCTCTTTGCCGATAAATTCGTCAGAACCTTTTGCGACGAAATCATCCCGGATGACCAAATCTCCCAAGCTGCTTGCAATGTTCCGCTAGTGACTGTGAATACGCTGTGTACGCTTAACATCGACGAAGAAACGATCTCTCGAGCCGTATCAACGTTAAAATTATCGACTAAATACGGCCCAGATGTATTTCGTCTGTGTTTTTAACGAAGCACATTGTAGACCTGTTAATCCCTCTCCGACTCGTGTTTGGTCTATCAATCACAAGCGGGATATTTCCGCTATACTATATAGGGATTTCCGCAAAGAAAACAGATAGACAAAAGAGGGGGAGCTGACAAATGGGGAGAAACGTCCGAAAGAGGAACAAGCGTTGCATTATAAGCATTTCGGTTACAATAATCGATGTACAAGTGGCTGCGAGATAAAGGCTCCCCGAGTAAGATCGGGTACTCAGCTAGTAAATAAATAAAATTAATTCGCAAAACTCGAGTTTTTATCCAATTGCCATCAAGCTTTCAGGGCATCGAATGAAAGAATTAAACTAAGTTTTAGACTCTTTATTTTATTAAATTTTTTATTTCTTAGGACAATTGTTAGACTTCAGAAAAGGAAGAAGTTGCTTTTGGAGACACTCTTTCGAATACAGCTGTCCATTTATGGTATCTGTGGTCACGAAAGGTGTACTCCGCTGCCCACATGAATAAGTTGCTTGCCAAATCACGAATTTCTTGGCAAAGTTTGACATCTTCTGTTTTCAGAGATTCTCTGGAACATCAAACTTATCTATTGCAGTGAAATACTGGTTCCCCGGAATCTGGTTGAAGTCCTCTTTGTCGTGGATCCCGTCGTCCATTACGCAGCATTGTGGTTTTGTCAGCTTTTGATCATATAACTTCTGGGCATCGCTTTTCGCGACCGTATTCTGTTGAGCCCTTCTGAACCTTGTACGTACGTAATTCAGCTCGAGTTTGGCCTTCTGCTTGAAACTTTTGCTCAGATTCAGTTTTTTTGCTACCTCTAAAACGTAGGAGTTTGGTTTCCCGTCGAAGGCCCCAACTTCGCGGGTGTGATACTTATCCATAGGCGGACGCGTTTTTTCTCCGCGTCTTGCCTTACGATCGACAAATCTTCTTCGAACCGTTTTATGACACGAGAAACCGTAAAATTTGGGATTTCCTACTTTTGTGATAGGTTCTTATTTTCGATGTACTTATGCAGAATTTTTTCGCGAACGAGCTGTTCTATCGACGGCATTTTTCATATCTTTGGACACCTGATAAAAAGACAAGCACAGTATAAACAATGCACTTGGAGCTATCTCTACGCAAAATTCCAATTAATTTTACCCAACGGTTCAAAAGTTAGAGCAATTTGAGTGTGTTGCAATTTTAACGTGGACACCCTTTATTGCCTAGTGATTCCGATTACAGCAAGAATTTTTGATTGCCGTAGTGAAAAAATGGAGTGTGAAATGTAGAAAAAACTTATAACAAAATAGATATCAACAGTATGGTTTATTTACAAAAATGAGCATGGTAGTAACTTTCAACACCATTGTTGGTCTATATCATATTGTTGGTTTACGGCGTCATGTAGCGACTCGTGATGATTTTCTCGGCAGTACCGGCAGTTCGGTGGTATCGGACATTGCGAGGTTTGGTGCGTCAAATTGAAGCAATTGTTGCACAGATTCCTTACACGAACGAAATCATATCTTAGCGTCGCTGGTAATGAACTGAATTGCTCACACCGATACAGTTGGTGTTGGCTGTCACAGAAGTGACAGCGCCGGCGACGTGATCGTGGCTTTCGTGTTTTGGTATTTGTTAGAATTGTTTCAACTTGCTTTTTGGGTTGGATGGATTGATGGCTGATATTTTTGGTCGCTTTAAATGCGATTTCGAAATCCTTGGTTGGTTGTGTACCCTTGCTTTCGACTTTATTAAATTTATGTTGGACCGCTTCCATCCATCGTAGCTTTAGCAAAACGGTGAGAGATGCCATTCGTAGGCTAAGAAGACGTTGAAGGCCACAAGAAATCTGTTCCTGTGTGTACATAGATGACAAATCCTCTTCCGCCGCCAATATCCATTTGTACGTATTCTGGAGCCACTCAATGTTGTAATTGGTTACTAGATCTAGTTTGCTAGCCACTTCTGCCGCTTGTTGAACCGTGCCTATGAACTGCGCAATTGGTTTCATTTCTTTATCGGAACCGACGTTTCGCGACGATCGTAAACTGAATGCCAACGGATCGGACAATGAAGAAAACCACGCGCGGCATTGTGCAGCAGTGTTGCCAGCAAATTTCATTTAAAGTTTGTTACAATGAAAGAATTGTGGAATCTGGTTCTACCAGTTATTTCATTCTATTCATTCAGGTATCTACCAGTTATTTCATGTCGCATAGTGCCCTGGTTCTTTTTCTTCTCGAAGTCACCAAATGTTTTCAAGATTATTAAGGCATGTTGTGCCAGAGTGCAACTTACTGTAATTAAGTACAGTGGGACTTCGAATTTGGCATGGTTCTATTTAGGCATGGTTCGATTTTGGCATGCCTCGATTTTGGCACCAAAAGTATCTTTTTGTTTATATGTTTATACTTTTTATATTTTTGGATGTAATTATAGTAATATGGGTGTCCAAAGTTCTTCCAATTACTCCGAAAGGTCATTCTTCATTGTTTTAAAACAATATAATGATATATCTTCGGAATGGCCATTCTGCGACAAGTTCCCGTGGGACCTCCTGTGGCCATAAAACTGTTTGGTTTGCAACACTGGCAATATCGGTGTCTAAATTCATGAAATTGTTCCAGGCGGTCATTTTTCATTATTTTGATTCTATCTGATGATTTTGCCACGGCATGGCCATTCCGGAACATATTCCCGTGGGGCTTCACAGTTGTCCAAAACCAAAAATATGTGCGCATTAGAGTTTTGAGTGGGAAAACTTGATTTTAGGTTTATGGAACCTTTGGGAGAGTTTCTTGAAATTAAAAGTTCTATCGTATGGTGAAGTTCAAATTTTGAATAATCCCCCTAAAAGTGAAATAAGAAATTTATTTTTCTTCAGCTTCAATATAACACATTGATGAGTTCTGCAAAGTTTTGGAGCATATTATTACAAGAGATTTTGCTGAAGACCGTAACCCTCTCTTCTCTTCAGCGAGGATAGAAAAATTCTATTTCTTAGTTGTGAATCGTCAAAATCAGTTTTTCTATTTTAGCTTTTTTTGTAGTTGTTATATGACTTTTTCATGTTTTATAAAGTTGTACAAAAAGCACAGATACACAATTTTGCCAAATGCAGTATAGTAGGATTTCGAATTTGGCAACAAATGCGTGTCACCTATGTTGCCAAAATCGAAACCGTGCCAAAATCGAGACCCTTTTTCGATATGAAAAAAATTAATGTAAATGCTTTAGAAATTGACTAAATATCATTAATCAACGATTGCAACCATTTTATGTTTAAAAAGACCGACAAGAGCTATCCGTCCGGTGCAAATAAGTTATTGGCACCCTGCGGTGAGACGTAGTCCTACGGCAATAAAAATATTATTGTTCGAAATCACTTAACTTTTTTTCATGAACATACCGAGGGCTCATTTCTTCGTCATTTAAAGTATGTATGCGGAAATTGATTGATATTTAAGCATATTTTTGGAAGTGAAATATCTTGTGTTGCCAAAAACGAATACTTTTGTTGCCAAAATCGAGGCATGCCAAAATCGAACCATGCCAAAATCGAACCATGCCAAATTCGAAATCCAACTGTATACCTCTATCTTTGCTTGTTTAGGAACTGTAAAACTATTGATATAAAAAATACCCTAATTTTGATCCCCAATTACGCGACTATGCGCATTATGAACGCTTTGACAGCAGTTCGATTAAAACTGAACGCTAATTGCCCCGAGTCAGGTTAATTTATAAATTCACCATTAGAAGAAAGAGAATAATTCTTGATGAAGTTTCTCAATGGTTGGAAATGAAATTATTCCCTATTCAGCAGTAGTCAAAAATTTGGACATGCTCATGGACAGTTATATGAAGTGGGACGCCCAAATATCATCCGTGTGTAAGAAAATTTACGAATTTATGCAATCATTATATGCACTGCGCCTTCAAAATTTGTCAAAGTGTTTGTTTGATTATGATCGCAAATTGATAATTGTTAATTAAATTGTCTGACAAAAAAATAAAAAAACTGCCATTTTCATGAATCTTGAAACTCGTAGTAAAAGATGAACATTTACGTTTCAAGTTGCTTCCCTAATGATAACAATGTTCACAGGTCGCTCTGGAAACACTGGTTGTCCGTCATATAGATGCACGTTTGTGAGAAGACGCGTTGGACACGATTGGAGACCCTTGCGTTTTCTTTCTTCTGGAAATATGACAGCATTGTTAAATTCCCGGAATGCAAACGCAAATTTATCAATTGCGCAAAGTATGTAAGGCTATTGTTTAGTTATTATAGATTGTATTGAACTTTTTCGAACACGTGGAATGGTTCGAACACGTGGAATGGTGAGGAATAGTTTGTTTATGATTTGCTATTAGCCCAATCAAGCCTCTCCTTTCTTATAACTTATTAATTTTTTGTCATTACTTTAAATGCCACTAGGTATAAAAAGAAAAAAGCAAAAGTTCAATTTTATGCCGGTTCAGAAGAATATTGTCGTCTGAGGCTATATTTGTTGAGAGCCGCACCGAATGTTAGTTATATTTTTTGAAAATTTTTGACTGTCTGCGATTTTATTAACAGTTAACAGACTTTTCCGTGAGTAAGAACGATTTACACGAAGAGAATTCATAAATTTAAGGCAAAAAAGTTGGTTATTCTCGCATTAACGCCGCCTAGCAAGCAAATCCTGTAAAATGCCACTCGTCACTTTGAAGATCTCGTGTTCGCATATATTTTTGTAGACGGAAGCATCATTTTAGGTGGTAAGAATTTCATGATACAAACGTCACAAATACGAAAAAATTCGATTTTTTCCGAATTATATTTACTACAACTCCTCCTTCCCAGCTAGCATTTTCATATGTATATAAAAGATAAAAATCAGCATTACGTACAGCTATACATGCTAATAAATCGTATTTGATGCGCAAAATTGGCATATCCGTACCATTTTGGAGGCGATATGCGTGATTAGGAACAATTAATAAGGTTACGACTATATTTGTATTTATATACGACTAGCTGACCCGACAAACTTCGTATTGCCACAAATTAACCTGTGTTGTACATAAATCATGAATCTCGGATGATCTTTGTCACAATCTCGAGTTTTGCAAGCCCCCCAGTGGGCGGCGCTTCCGACGGCGGGTCACCGGCAACACTCGCGACCGTCTCGTCCTGAATGATCTAGTGTTACTATAGATAGTTTTTGTGGTCTTGTATTGACTAATGTTTTATGGAAGAGTCTCGAATTTCTCGAGTTCGATTAGTTTTTGAGTTTCGCAAAAATTTCTGTTTTATTTGTATGAGAGTCCATATCCCCCTACCACAGGGGTGAGAGGTCTCTAACTATCGTAAAATAAATTCAAGACTCCAAAATCTCCCACATGCCACATTTGGTTCCATTTGCTTGATTAGTTCTCAAGTTATAAGGAAATTTGAATTTCATTTGTATGGGAGCTCCCCTCTTAAAAGGGGAAGGGGTCGTAATTCACCATAGAAAAAATTTCTGCCATCTAAAACTCCCACATGCTAAATTTGGTTCCATTTGCTTGATTAGTTCTCGAGATAAGAGGAAATTTGTTTTTCATTTGTTTGGAGGCCCCTCCCCTCTTAAAGTGGGGAAGGGTCCCATTTCATCATAGAAAAAATTGTTGTCTCTAAAAACACCCACGTGTCAAATTTGGTTCCATTTGCTTGATTAGTTCTCGAGTTATGAGGAAATTTGTATTTCGTTTGTATAGGAGCCCCCCTCCTAAAGTGAGGAAGGGTCCCATTTCATCATAGAAAAAATTTTTGTCTCTAAAAACACCCACGTGTCAAATTTGGTTCCATTTGCTTGATTAGTTCTCGAGTTATGAGGAAATTTGTATTTCGTTTGTATAGGAGCCCCCCTCCTAAAGTGAGGAGGGGTCCCAGTTTATCATAGAAAACATTTTTGTCTCCAAAAACATCCACGTATCAAATTTGGTTCCATTTGCTTGATTAGTTCCCGAGTTATGAGGAAATTTGTATTTCGTTTGTATAGGAGCCCCCCCTCCTAAAGTGGGGAGGGGTTCTAATTCACCATAGAAAATATTCATGCCCTAGAAAACTTTCACATGCCAAATTTGGTTCCATTTGCTTGATTAATTCTCGAGTTATGAGGAAATTTGCATTTCATTTGTATAGGAGCCCCCCTTCCTAAAGTGGGGAAGGGTCCAATCCATCATAGAAAAAATTTTTGTCTCCAAAAACACCCACATGCCAAATTTGGTTCCATTTGCTTAATTACTTCTCGAGTTATGAGGAAAATTGTGTTTCTTTGGTACAGGAGCCCCCCCTCTTAAAGTTGGGAGGGGTCCTAATTTACTATAGAAAATATTCTTGCCCTCGAAAACCTTCGCATGCCAAATTTGGTTCCATTTGCTTGATTAGTTCTCGAGTTATGAGGAAATTTGTATGGAAGCCCCCCCTTTTAAAGAGGAGAGGAGTTATAATTCCCCTTATAAAGAGGGGAGGGGTCTCAATTTATCATAGAATAAATTCTTGTCACCGAAAACACCCACAAGCCAAATTTTGTTCTATTTGCTTGATTGCTTGAGTTATGCAGAAATTTGTGTTTCATTTGTATGGGAGCCCCCCCTCTTAGTGGGGGGAGGGGTTTCTAACCATCACTAAAACCTTTCCTGGCCCCAAAAAACCTCTACATGCATATTTTCATGCCGATTGGTTCAGTAGTTTTCGATTCTATAAGGAACATACGGACAGACAGACAGACAGACAGACAGACAGACAGAAATCCTTCTTTATAGGTATAGATAATATTCGATTAAGCGCGACTCGCTTCGTAATGCTATACGATTTTGTGCTGAAAATCGTCTGTATGTCAGTTATTATCACTATATACGACAGAAAATCAACTTGGGCCCACTTTATCAAGCTTTAATTACAATTTCGAATTCGTTAAGAGATATTTACGATAATTTTCGTTCATTGATATACGAGGTGGTGCTAGCTGGGTTGTGAAAGGTCCCCAGCTAAGTCGCAATTCATAATTTTATCATTTAGTCCATTAAATTATCTCTCTAAAACATCTAAATATTCGAAAATCCGTCAAGTTTTCGCTGAGATAAAGGGGTTTGAATGGTTTGAATTTTGGTGTCAAATTAACCCCAATGCAATGTACAGACAACGTAACTATTTTTTTGTACAAACAGAAGGTTAAGAGTTCGGGTACCGCCAGAGTGCAAGCGACATGCGACGCGACGCGACATTTCTTGCTGTAGTTATACGCGCAGCCCTTTTTCGCCTGATGCAGGACTGTGCATTTAGCAACATGAGAGCGAAGTCGTGTCGCGTCGCTGTCGCGTTTACTCTGTACGGGGCCTTCGACAAGGGTACTTAAAATGCTTGTAACTTTGTTTATTTTTGACTGATATGGATTATTTTAGCATCCTCCGGAACTCAGGAATTTATCCAATTTTCGTAAGTCGTAATCGGCTCATTGGTTCTCGCAAATTACGGAGATGTTGGGAGTCGTGAGGCAATAGAAGTGGTTAAATAGGCAACCCCTGGGCATTAAAATTCATTAAATTACTCCAGAAGGTCATTTTTAACTGTTTTAAGGCAATTTAATGGTTGATTCTCGAAATGGTCAATCTGGAAAAGGTTCCGGTGGGGTCCCGTGTAGTCATAGAAGTGATTAGATATAGCAACCTCTGCAATATGGGTATCAAAACAATTCATGAAATTACTCCAGGAACTCGGTTGTCATTGTTTTGTAACACATTTATATATCTTAACAGATGAAACATTATATGTTCAGACGTTAGTCAAATATGTTTTACCATGATTAAGTTAGTTTAGAGTATTTTTCGGTAAAATTAGACAGATTTGCCTAATCACAAAAAGGAAAACCAATAAAGGAGAACCATTCTCAGAGCATCGCATCCTAAGCGTGAAATGCTAAACCTCGATAGTAACCTATGCACCGATTCATACTCTTCTATTTTTTAAATTTCTTTAGTTGGTGTGTCATTAAGATTTGAGCGCAAATAACAATGCACAATTTTTGATAAACATCTATAATCTTGAATTAATTTTGAAATTTTCATTCATTTATGTTATTTTATGTTATGTTAACTTCTTTACTAAGAAGTAAATACCTTATAGACCTGTCCACTATACTTGTAATAACTTGTAATAGTGTATAGTCAACACTAGAGCTACCATAGTGTTCAAACTTTTTTCCACTGTAATTCAATAGATTTCTTCAATTTAATTCTTTCACCTTTGGGCAAACTTAGAAAAGCTGCATTACCTTCAATTTGGAAAACTTGCACTATCCTCGCGTCGCCGCCGGCGGTATTCAGTCACCCTTTAAACAAACCCCGTTCTGGTCAGAAGAAAAATTTCTTTGTTTGCGCTAAACTACGTGAAGATTTTCTCCCCCTCTCTAACTTGACGCAACACTTGTTTTCCCAGCCAAATCGGTTCGGTTTGTATTTTTCGACTTCTCCGTACAAAGAAAAGATTTATTTTCGCAAACTTTGAATCTATTTTAGAGTTGGAGTCCTAGCCTAGCGTGGATCGTGTTCGCTTGTGCGAGAAAAAGAGGAATTGTCGTCGTTTTCGGCACAACTTGTATCATTTCACCGCCTCTTTAATTCTGTTTATCGTTTCACTTACGGCACGGCACGGGTTGCAGTTCAGAACCCTTCGGAATTGGATTTAACCCCGGCGGGGCCGAGGATGTGGGAGCGATTATAATGACGATGATGAGTGTGTCGTTGGTGAAGTCGTTCCGAATAGGAGACATCCTGGAATAGCCATATTTTTCCCAACACGTGCATTCACTGCTCTGTAACTAAAATGGCTCACCGAAGAAGGAGGGTTGCCCGATGTTTGCTGAAGGGTAGCTTTCACATATCGCTCTATCGCGTTCGAAGTTTGTGAAGAGAAACTGCGGCAAATGGGAAAGATTTATGGATGGTTGAGAGGTATTTGCAGGATTTAAAGGGTACTTTATGAGCCACTCAGACAGACAAGATACAGCTTTGCTTTACTAATTAACTAATTAGATGACTGAGGTTTAAGTGGGCTTGAGGGCAATCGTATGCGATTGTTTGCTGACTACTTGGATAAAATTTAATGCAATCGTTATAGAACGTGACAAATTCTATTACGTTCTATAATAAAAAAAATCGCATCCTTTAACCCCTTTCGGACGGCACGTTTTTTGAAATTTTGCGGAAAATTGTTACTATGAAACAATTATTACTCCTAGAGCTTATTTAATTATCGTAATACGAAGTGTAACTATTCAGTTAACACTGCTTAACTTTTACACATTGTTGGTTGCAAAAAAATACTGATTTCCCCGGATTGCAAAATTTTAAAAAAAATCCTATCTTTCGATTTCTAACAGTAACATCGAAATAAAAAAAATATGTGTCGATTTCTTTTAACAAACAAAAAAATTTCATCGAGAAAAAACTGTGGCTGTAAATTTTCTGTAAAATGACTCGTACGGATTTTGAATCAAGAGGTTTGTACTTGATTTCTTATACCGAACTAAAATTAATTTTAGCTTTCTGTGAGTCTAAATAATGTTAAAATAAGCAACATTTTTTTATTAGGGGAGGACTACCTCGTCCATTGAATTGAACTTTTGTAGTAAATGAACGACATACTATCAAAAGAAAATGTGACGAATTGCATGTTATAATATCATAATTTTATATTGAGCATTTAAAATTGTCTAGTTCTTAGATGTACGGATTTCTTTACTGCACGGTAGTCCAATTTTAAACTCAATTTTCAAGTCCAGCATCAAATTCAAAATAATTAAAAATTGTTTACGAGCTTCTTAGTAGAACTAGATCACTTAGTAGAGAGTCATGGTAGCGCAATGCTAGAAAAATTTGCTTTTTTCGCCCAACATTTTCAGCATAATTGAGGCTGCCGAAACTAAAATTTTCGTCTGCCGCCGGACCCGATGGAATTCCATTAGGTAGTTTGAAAAAATGTACTGCTGTGTTTATGCGTCCATTCCCAAGCAACAATGTGAGTTTTATTGTACTCTTATGACGGTCTTCATGACCAATTTTGGTCATCAATTCCAGCATAAGAGTGTAATAAAACCCAAATTGTTATTTGGGTTATGCCTGCTGTTTAATTTGTCACTTCAACAGAGCATATTTACAAATTCGTAGCTTTCAGTCATGTTTTCAGTGCATAAAAAAGGCTACAAGCAGAATGTAGAAAACTACAAAGGTATAAAATCTCTTTGCGTACGCTCAAAAGTATTTGAAATAATTATACATGATGCCATCTTCGCCAACTGTAGGCACTGCGTCTCATTGGATCAACATGGAGTTTATCCAAAACGCTACAAACCTTGTGCAGTTCACAGCAAAATGTTTACAAAAAACATGACCGTAGGTGCCCAGATTGATGCTGTCTATACCATTTGACCGTGTTGATCACAGCATATTACTGGCTAAACTGGATTGGTGTCGGCTCCAGTTTTGTACGATCGTTTCGATTCTATCTGTTGGATAGAATGTTCTATGTGAAGTTGGGTAAAGAGCAATTCGAGTATTTCTCGTATCTCTCCGGTATGCCACAGGGCAGCAATTTAGAACCACTGCTCTTCATCTTATTTATCAACGCCCTTGCACTGCTGCTTTCAGATAATTGCCGTATGCTTTTGAAGACGATTTCAAATTATTTAAAATTGTCAGAAAAGGTCTTTCCAGGGTCTGCGCAAGATGGGACTATCACCAATCAATTCCATGAATTTTTTTTACATATGAATAGGTATTTTGTAAGATTCCAAACCAGCGGCTTCTAATTATTAGGATTACGAGCTTATTTTTTGCACATTGTGCAGTGTTTTACGCTAATGGATGCTGGCGCCCTCCAGGAGAAAGAGAGTTCAGCCAACTGAACAGCGTGGTTGAGAAAAAGCCGAAGGGGGACATCCAAATCTAATTGGGCGACTTCAACGCGAACATTGGCTCAAACAACGCGGACCTTGAACGCCATGGGACGCCATGGCCTAGGAGATATGAAACGGGGAACTGTTTACAGAATTCTCTGGTAATAACAACATGGTCATTGGTGGATTCCCGCGACGGCCGAACAGAAAGCCAAGTCGACAACATCTGCATCAGCCGAAAAGGAAGGTGAAGGAGCCATCTTGATGTACGCAACAAACGCAGCACTGATATTGAATCCGACCATCATTTTGTTATCGCTGCGAAACGTTTGCGCGTCGCAAGTGTCCAACGACGGGAGGAGAAAGTTGGGTGCCGCTATGACGTCCACCGATTGGAGAATCCTGAGGTGAAAAGGGCTTTTGTCGAACAACTTGGATCCCGAGCCTCGGAGTTGCCACTTGGTGAAACTGTCGAAGAGCAATGGTCCGGCGTACAAACCAGCTTAAGCGATGGACTAAACATTTTGAACAATCCGAGTTTTAAATGTCAGAGACCAACAAAAACAGCAGCGTATGACGCCAACAGTTCGTCTTCACGTTAATCACGTCAAATCGGAGACGGTATCGCTGGATGAAATTGCAGCAGCCATCAAGAGTATGAAATCGAATAGAGCACTAGGGATAGACTGTATCTCTGCCGAAATGCTCATAGCTGATCCATAATTGTCAGCCCAGATGATGCATCAGCTTTTCAGCAATATATGGGAAACCGTAACTTTCCGGTGGACTGGATGCAGGGCATATTGGTCCCTGAAAAGGAGGCCTAGCTGTATGCAGTAAATGGCGTGGCATCACGTTGCTCTGTATTACTCTCAAAGTACTCTGTAAGGTAATCGGCAGTCGGATCTAGGAGAAGATCGACGCTACTCTTCGGCGGCAGCAGGCTGGATACCGTGCTGGTCGATCATCTTTAGACCACATCACGATGCTCCGCATTATATTGTAGCAGATCAACGACCAGGACTCTTTTTTGCTGGTGTTCGTTGCCTTTCCGAAGTCATATTCGACCGACTCAACTACGAAAACATCTGGGGCGCACTTAGGCGCAGAGGAGTTCCAGATAAGCTAGTCCATCTCATTAAGGCTCAGTATGAGGCGTTCTCGTGCAAGGTTTTGCACAACGGCGTCTTGTCCGACCAGATAAGGATTATTGCTGGCGTGAGACAGGGCTGCATTTTATCTTCGCTGCTCCCTCTCATCGTTATGGATGAGATATTAGTTGGAGCAATTGACAGTAGACCAAATCGAGTATTACCTTGGAATCCTCTAACGATAGAGAAACTAAATGACCTCGATCTAGTCGACGACATTGTCTTACTCGCACAACACCGAAACGATATGCAGAGCAAATTAGATGACCTCTGCGAGAGCTCCCAGGCAGCAGGTTTCACAGTCAATGTAGCAAAAATTATGTCTATGGTAGTGAACACTGACAATCCCACCAACTTCACAGTAGCGGGACAACAAGTTGAGTGGGTAGAGTTTAGTATCTTGGTAGTCAGACAACACCCACAGGGATCAGGAATGACAGTGGTGTCTATGCAGGTCTGCGAAACATTTGGCGCTTAAAGCCAATCCCTCTACATACGAAAACCCGAATTTTGAATTTAAACGTTAAATCCGTACTGCTGTATGCCTGCTAAACGTGGTGCGAATCAGCGGAGACAACGCGAAAATAGCAGGTATTTATTAACCTGTGCTTGCGATATACCATGTGCCTGGTGCCCTGACAACTGGATATCAAATGAGGAGCTCCATCGTCGAAGTCATCAACGGCCGATAGAAATTCGTGAACGTAGGTAGAAGTTAATCGGACACATCTTGAGGAAAGAAGTGAACGAGACCTTGCAGATAAAATCCGCAAGAACAGCGTAGAAGAGGTAATCTCAAAGGCTCATGGCGACGCAGCTTAGCCAACGGTGGTAGAAGAAAGGAGGTAATGAATCAATCGTGTTGATAGTATCCAAACAGAACTGGATAAGGCGTGAAGGGAAAAGAGCGGAAAATTAGGTAAGAGAAGCTTATGAATGTGTATACCGTTACTCTTTACCCAATTCTGCTGGGGGATTCGCAGATCGAAATAAGCTATAATCGAGGCCGATTATATCCGAATTCGCACCCACTCGCAGATATCGGTGAACCTTTGCACCGCAGCGGACTGGATAAAATGTTTATAGTAGTCAAACAAACAAACAAACAAGTAGTCAAACAAAGTGAAAAACTACCACTATAGAAAATTAACAAAAAAATAATACAAAACATGATTTTTCCAGGTCAGGCCTTGTTTCCTAGGAGATGTTCTGATTAGTGCTTTTTGTTTACGGCTGAGTAAATAGCATAGAACCGGAGTGGCTCGTGCTGTTTCAAGTAGTCGTGTCCATTCAATTGGATCTGGAACTGGAGCCTTACTTCCCAAGCAACAATGTGAGTTTTATTGTACTCTTATGGTGATCTTCAAGACCAATTTTGGTCTTAAATGCCATCATAAGAGTGCAATAAAACCCAAATCGTTACTTGGGTTACTTACTTACTTACTTTACCAGCCGAGAGCCAGGGTGGCTCTTGCCATATCAAGAATTCCTTTTCATTGTACTCGGTGTTGAGGTACTCGTCACCAGTTCGTTGCGCGTCTCATGCAAGTCGGCTTCAACCTAATCGAGTCATCTAGCACGTTGGGCCCTCTATTACCGGTGCCGATGGGGTTCTTAAAGAGAACGGATTCCACTGCACTGTCGTCCGGCATCCTTGCGACGAGGCCGGCCCACCGTAGTTTCCCAACTTTCGCCAGGTGTACGATGGGATGCTCGGCAAGCAGTGCCTGTAGCTCGTGATTCATATGCTTCCGCTGTCTCAAGTTACTGTCTCAAGTCCGTAGAGGACTACCGGTCTGATTGACGTCTTTTACATCCTATGTCGTTGGATCTTCTTACAGGCAGAGACCAGAGATCCCAAATATACGAACTCATCAACCACTTCCAGTTCATCGCCGTCAATAGTCCCTGTCCGTGGAAGGCAATCGTTGCTTTTTCTGAAGCCTCTTCCTACCATATATTTGGTTTTTGATGAATTTATTCGTAACACTATCCTCCTAGCCTCCATTTTTTTGTCCGACGTAGATTGCCTCCGTCGTCCCAAAGTGTATAGTAATGATGTTGAGGTCGTCTGCGAAGGCTATGAGTTGGCTACTCTTCCTGAAGATCGTTCCTCTCGTTTGGATGCCCGCTCGCCGGATCACATCTTAAATTGCGACATTGAATAACATACAGGTCAGCCCATCCCCTTGCCGCAACCCTCTGCGCGGTTCGAAAGAACTCGAGAGTGTCCCCGAAACGCGCACGTAGCACATCACTCGCTCAAGAGTAGCTTTGATCAGCCGCGTCAGTTTGTCCAGAAAACCGTACTCGTGCATTATCTGTCATAGCTGTTCGCGTACAACTGTATCATATGCTGTCCTGAAATCCACGAAAATATGATGCGTGGACACATTGTACTATCGACATTTCAGGAGGATTTGTCGGAGAGTAAAATTTGGTAGTAGTAGCACGGGCCCCACAAAGCCCGCCTGATACTGCCCTACGAATTATACGGAACTGGAGCCACTCATCGCCAGTTTTTCAGGTGTCTTTGTCGACGGCTCGACTTCTCGGATAGACTGGGTAACTGGCTGAAATCTTATTTGACAAACTGCCAGCTATATTTAAAGATAGGATCGGCTGAATCGACAACATTCACTCTGCAGTGTGATGTTCTCAAGGAAGTTATTTAGGACCACTTTTATTCGCTCTTTTCTTCAATGATGTCTCCCTGATCTTATCAAACGGCTTTGTGTTGATCTACGCGGATGATTTGAAGGTTTAATTAGCCAGCCGCAACTCAGATGATTGTTTCCGTCTACAGGAAATGCTCGACAGGTTTACCAGATGGTGCCGACTAAATCGTCTTGTGATTAGTATAGCGAAGTGCTGTGTGATTTCTTATCGGCGTCTGGAGAATCCTGTTCTGTTCAACTACTCCATCGATGGGACTGTTTTGAATCGAGTCGACCCTTGGTCTAGGCGTTCTGTTAGATTACCAACTGATTTTTTAAATGCACTCTACATCTATTGCAGCGAAGGCCAACCGCCAGCTAGGTTTCATTTTAAAATTTACTGCTGACTTCACTGGACTGATCTACTGTGTCTTCGCGCATTGTACTGCTCATTGGTATGATCCATTCTCGAATTCGTATCAATTGTATGGTCCCCCTATGAAGAATTGTGGATTTCTCGAACCGTATCAGTACAGCATAAGTTAGTTCGATACGCACTACGAAATCTTCCAGCAAGACTTGCCGTCTTCTGAAAACCGGTTTACATTGATTGGTATCGAAACACTAGAACATCGACGGAACACGAACCAAAAATTGGTGCAAAAATTTTACGACCCGAAATTGATAGTTCCGCATTGCTTGGTGTGTACGGCAACAACGACACCTATGATTAGTGTGAGCGGACGATTTCAAGAGGTGTATCACTTGTTCGACTTCGACTTGACAACGGATTCGTAGAAGCTAATGATATTTTAACTAAGTAACTTTAGATCATTAAATCCACATGTAGTCGGATGATTTTTTATACAATAAACAAGATAAACAAGCTAGACTTCTTTATCGACAGCCGGTTTTTGAGTACAATACAATTACGGGGCAAGCGCAATGATCATACTGACTCCAGCAGCACCGACTGGCGATATTTTTTTTAATATTTAAAAATTTCCCGTTAAATAAAGGCACGAAATTCGATAAAATCTCCTGATATTGCTCCTTTACACAACACGTGTAAAGCATCCCGAATTGATAAAACCTATTTCATATTTTGTTTTAATTCTCTTTTTGTTTTAAATTATTATATTCCTTTACTAGGTATGTAACTTACGCTAAGTTAGCAACTGATAACTATGGACTGGTAATATTACTTCCAATTAAAAGTCGTCACCTTCCGGAGAAACAATGAATTTTCACTCTTTGGTGTACTGGTTTGCTTCCAGCACAGTTTCTACCCTATGCATTTGGATGCAACAAACTGTTAGTTTTGAGCATCCATACTTTCAGGAAAATGAAGGACTTAATCGATTTTGACGTTACGTTAAATTTTTGTTTACAAAAACCATTAAAGTGAAGACTTCTATGAATGAATTGCTAAACTTTGATGTCGACTATTGTCGGATGGATTTTTTTACTTATTAGTTATTAAGAAATAAACATGTTGCTTTAGTTTCGTTTAGCATTGTTTCCAAATTTGTTCCATAATTTTGTCACTTAGTTGTGTCTGATTTTTAATAAATTATTATTTTGTACCATATATTGTATTGTATAGATCGTTTAGTCAATTTACCGAACGTAACCTGGAAAATGGATCTTATTCAATATTCAACATTGAAAAAGAAACCCAACGGTCTGTAGTGGTTTAGATGTTATTTCGGCTAGAAAGTATTGTGGTGATTCGTGCAATAATAGATTTGTATGAATTTTAATTAATCATTCCTTCACTCGGCGTAATTCAATTTACTGGATGATGAATTTCTTCTGGTCGACAACGAAAATGCTCCGGGAGAGAAGTGCAATCACGCGAAAATGAGAACGATAAGAAAGATTGATTTATGAAGTGAGGATTTTGCGCTTGCCGGTTCGTCTGCTTATATTTTTTTTTGTTCGGATATACTCGCTTGAATGAAACAACGACGTACTTTTTTTTTATCAGTTTTACACTAAATGTACAACATTTATTAAACATTTTTCATTGCTTGAAATAAGTATTAATTTCTTCGGTTTTTGGCTTGTATCAATTATTACTACAGTACATTTAATATCACAAATGTTTGAAACTAAATTTAAGTTCATCATATATTATTAAATACAAATGATGATTATTTTGTGCTACACTATTCCTTTCTCTGCAATCAGTTTGCTATTCAAACGTAATACGAAAGCCCGCTGCGCCTTTGAATCTTCAAACGAATATCATAATTAATAGCAACCGGCGTGTCTAATTGAAAAGGTTGAATTCCCCCGTCACACATTCTGCGGACATATTTTTCTCTACTTTCGCGTACGGTGCATTCCGAAAACTAGTCCATATTGTCAAAACCAATTTTCAATCACTTTAGGTACGAGCACAATAGGGGTCCCTTCTGTTATGCGATCTTGTCAGGCGCCTAGTGCGGGTACCTCTCCACTAGCAAACGCAAACGAAAATTACATATCCTAAAGAGGGTTGCTTCCGACACCGCGCGCACTCGGAACGGAAGCATGCCTACAGTGGCAGTCGTGGCCGGTGCCGCTTTAGGCGACGGGACAGGAAGGATTCACACTTGTTTCTTCTGGGAAAAAATACTAACAGATGTTCAGTTTCTTCTATCCTGAGTTGTTCAAAGGGATTGCCGGCAATATGTGCGGATTTTAATCACTTGTCGCGGGCGCGAGTCTATCTATACGGTTTGTTTATGTATGTGTTTGCATTTGGTTACATGTTTTGGCTATGTGAGCTAATTCCTGCTTTAAGTGGAAGGGATTTAACTAACTTGTCTCCGGGATGAACAGGGGAATTGCTGCTGGATTTCGGCAATGGCTTGTGATGGTGATCCGTTGCGGTTGGTTTGCGGATTATTGATGATTCATAAAGTGATGAATATGATTGGATTGGATTTAGGCTCAAACTGTTCGAAAAAAGTGACCGTGGGTTTGTTGGAAAAATTTTCAAAATATTTGTTTTGTTGTCTGAAGAGGCAAATGTTACCTGGAACACTTTTTATGTTTGGTGTTTCTTACTTCATATAATCATAGGTACAGTTTACATACGTGTGGCGAATGAACAGTAGAATTAAATATGTATAGTTTATAAGATCAATTTGAAAATGGATGCTTTATAACTTTCCATCTGAATTCTGCACTTCTACAATTATTGCTTTAGATTGTGGCATATAGATTTTACTGTTCATAATTGATTATATTGAGCATTTCTCGTGCGTGTCAATATGTACGCTAAATTATTCAAATTAATTAATGAATCATATTTTTTTGTAGAAAATTCGAATAGTTGAAATAACAATTCCAAAAGTAGAATATGTGGAGCAGCCTCATACCCTTTGTTTCTGTTGATAACATATCGTTACCATACTATCATCGGTTAAATACATAAATTCAGCTTTTGAGAAGATTAAACCTGTCACTAATATGTTAAACTTCACATTTTGAGTAACGTTTTCCGGCATTTTCAACTAGAAAGTTTGGGTAAAAATATCGCGTCTTATATAACAATCATTGTAAATTTAGCCATGATTTTCTAATGATTGTTAATCTCGAAACAAAAGAATATAACTGCTAAAATTTTTAATTGATAGAACTGACAAAGAAATCAGACGTGGATAACAGTCGCCAGTCGATGATTTATTATGATTTAATGGTACTGTCTTACAAAAACGTAAGAGGCTTTACAGATATTGGCCTGAAAATAGTCGCACTAATAGAAATACACAATTTTGTGGTGATTTTAAAAAGATGGTACTACTGGATGCGGCATTTTTTCCTAAACTTTTCAACAGGCTGGACATTTTGTCTTAAACTACAGACTATTACCAAGAAAACTGAAATTGATTTACAGTTTTACTTGTGTTTCGCCTTGTTGAATCACCTTTTCAGGCTTGATTCCTTATTCTAATGCCAGCGTTCTTTGACCTTATTTTAGACGCTTTACTGTGTTGCAATTTTCATCACTTTAGATTCATCAACGAAAATATATGTGTTCAAAAAACTTAACCGTATTCCACCAACTTACAAAATCCTCACGTGCCACGTTCCTCTAAATGCCTGGTGTATCACCGTTTTACCGCCAACTATCACTGCGGTTGCACAAATTCTACGGACGCCCGCCGCGCTGTTCCGCTGTACGCTTTTTCGGATCCAACAGGTCCCCGGCCTTGTCCTGGTGCGCCGTCATGTGTCGCGTTAGGTGGTGCCGCTCGCGGAAACTTTCGTTGCACACCGGACACTTGAGCTTTTCCTCGCGTTTCCGTCGGTGCGGATCCTGCTGGTGCTCGTTCTTGTGGTGCGATCGCATGTGGTACACCAGATCGCTGGTCATCCGGAAGCTGATGTTACATTTGGCGCAGGTATTCTGTGCCGACAGACTGAAGGCACCCATCGCCGTCGGCAGTAGGGTAGACAGTATGGCGGCAGCCGCTGGGTTGCGGATGATGCCATCGACTTCCGGTAGCATATTCGGTGGACCACCGGCTGCGAATGGCATGAACGGAGGTGATGAAAAGTATCCTTGGGACAGTTCCGGGTCTGGCATGGGACCTGGGCGATACATCATGGGTTTCAGTTTGGATGGTTGTGACGGACTAAGATCTGCTGGATGCTGGGGACTTCCATTCATGAATGGATAATCGTAACGGAAGCTGGTCGGAGCACCCGGACTGATCGAAATGGGAGGGCTTGTTGAAGGACAACTATGTTGGTCGGGGCTCAGCGGTGGAATCGGAGAGTCTGGAATTGTGATGCTGGTAACTTTGGAAAATGCACTTCGTGGCAGTTCTGACCCAAGGAAATTTCCAGCAGCTTTCTCACGAATCGCCATTAGACCCGGATTTTCGTAGAACCTGCCACTAGGCAGCATGTAAGACAATCGTTCTTGATTGATCTCCTGCATTGTTGTGGGGCTACCGTCGTGAGGTTTTGGCCTGCTGAGTAACTCCAGATTGAAGTTTCTTTCCTCGGCCGGACGAATTGGACTGAAACCGTTTTTCACTGACAAGTCCTCGGATCTGGTCGACTGAGTTGAATCACTTTCCACATCAATTGTCGGTGATTGTGCTTTTTTCACTTGCTTAGTTTTCAGTTTTTCGTCTGGCATCATTAGGAAAGCCACGTCAAACGATCGCTTACCGGAGCTCTTACCAGTTCGGAAACTATCCAACTTTGTGTGGGCCATTTCTATTCCACTCACGTCACTGTCACACGTACTAGCTCCCGTGCAATGTCCGTTGATTTTCACATTCAACCGAGACTGCCGAATGTCCATCGTCATTGTATCCCCTCAAGATGAATCCTTAAATCTTGTTAATCACTTTAGCGAAACACTTTTACCGAAATTGATTCGAATTTATTCCAACCACGATTCGGACAAAGTCCGCAAAATCCACTTGCACGGTCGGCTCACACCTAAACCCACGGGAAGGATCGTTGTGCCAGAAGCCACTTGTTTCGTTGAAATCTGCTGCTAAACTGTTTTTGATTGTCAGCCAGCGCTCGGTTCTATACTTATTCGCCGGACGCCACCCCATTTGGCCAAGGGAGAGAAAGGCACGGAATAAAAATCCCGAACAGATCGTCGCATGCGGCTTCGCACACACACCACTCTGCTCGCAGAGAACAGACCGACAATTATAATGTACATAAACATAGGGACCGAAAGCATAAGGGTAGGAAAATATTGTTCACTCATCAGCTCAGTGGCAGAAGCATTTTGTCGGTCTAGCGCAGGAGGGTGAGAAAGAGAGCAACAGTCGGACGGCTAGCGCGAGAGCAAGAGAGAACGAACGGCCGTCAGCACACATATGCGCGGATACATGAAAAAGCAATAGAAAAGCTTTCAATATGAAATATTTTATGCGATATATTTCACTCGGGTTCGTTGCCGCCCACCCCACACTCCGTGGGGTTAATGTGCGACAGGACGATGCTGAGCAGGTTGGCAAAAGGCGGACGGTAGTCTTACAGCTTTTACTTCTGCTCACATCAACGAAGCATATTCTGGGCTCGCTTTTTCTCCGGCACTCTGTTGTATTAGTTGCTGATGTAATTCTCTCCAACTTTTCCCTGTGTACATTCTGTGGGTTATAAATTAGTATCCTTATGTAAGATTTCAGTAGCCTGCGTTTGGGCTGAAATAACAGTAACTTTTAAAGATATTTTTACGCTGTTGGCTGAGGTGTAAGGTGTGCCCGTTGCAGTGCGTCCAGCTGTATTCTTTGGAACATGATTACGAATTTGGAACGCTGAACAGCTGTTTACTCGATTGCAACAGCAAAACAGTCATAGAAATGGAGTTATATTAGTTAATGTTTGTTGGATAAGGATGGGAGGTATAGAATACCAAGCACTGTTCATTTTATAAAGTGGACATCTATTCTTTAGTAAGGAACTGTTTATTTTCGAACAAATTCATAAGTTTGTGTTGTTTATGTAATGAAAGAATCAAGTGAAATACTAGACTTACTACTTATTTCTGAAGAATGCACTAACTTTAATGCAATGCCCTTTATGAGGTATAGCAAAACGTTCACTGAAACTTTTCGCAGACCACATTTTTTGAAGCTTTCAACGGAGTTTCTCCACCAACCTTCTTGAAATGGTTTTTGATTTTGACCCATTATCTTTCAATGGGACGTAGTTTCGGGCAGTTCGGCGGGTTTTGATATTTTTGAATAAATAATGGAGGAGTTTTGTGCTTTCGGTAGTGAAACGACTGATTCTTTCCGATTATTTTAATACTAAAAGTCGCGGAGTGAACAATAAACTTTATATATTTTTTAAGTAAACTTTTGTAATCAGGACTGTTCAATAAGGCTATCAGCCTAAGACTGCCCACTTCTCTCCATCGCGTACATGGCTGCAGCCTCTTCGTCGATTTCGTCTCAATTTTTCCCAGGATTGAAGCCTATGGTGTTACAGTAGATAGGCAGAAGTCATTTCTGAATGCACTTCTTCCTACAGTTCTCACCGTTGATCGTGCCCGTTATGAAATACGAAGAACTTTTCAATTCACACAAGATTTTCTGCTCAAGCTTATCTGTACTGATATATCGTATCGTATAGATTCGTACGTTATCAGGAACACTTTTTTTTGTTTATTATAGTCACTTCAACAGCTTGGGTCATTCATGACTTCTGCGGGGTTGGGATTTGAACCCGGGTCCTCGGAGTGGGAGGCGTGAATGCTAACCACTACACCGGGATTGACCCCTATCAGGAACACTTGTCTGCGACACGTTGGTCAAATCAGGATAGTTTGGGGGACTCCGGAAACCGATAGGAAACGACCAGTTTCGAACATAAACAAAAGCTCGTCACACCACATCTTAAATCACACTGAAACGTTTAAATTAGTTCCACGTAAGGCAAATTAAGTACTAGAATCACAATGGTCAATTCCGGACATGATTTTATTATCTATTTTTGATATTTTACTACATTGTATTATTGTAATTCCCTAGGGGTTCCCGGAGTCTCCCGGCCATGTCCATATATGACCAACGTGAGCCTAGATAGAAGATTTGGCTTCCATTGATCTAGTATTTTTATTCTAGTGTAAATCACACTATCGTATCTAGGTATCGCACGATAAGTTTTTCTTCATGACCGAAATTGGCCAATTGCCTGGGTGTTCCCGGGAGTGCCCGGAACTTGTCCAGTTGTTACTAACGTGGCGTTATGAACGTGAAGGAAGGGGGTTTCGGAGGAAACTTGGAGGATGATCGACGAGCGGAGAGAGGAGAAAGCTGGCGTTGAGCGAAAGCGAACCAGACCGGCTAAGCCAGCTGCCCGGCAACGGTATGCCAAACTGGAGAGAGCTGTAAAACGAGCTTTTAGGCGGGACAAGAGAGTCTGAAGTAACTCCACAGCCGAAGAAGGAGAAGCCGTCGCCGCCAATGGTGATATTTGCTTATTGTACGATATTTCTCGCCGCCTTAGTGGTGCCAAGATGAACACTAAGATGCCGCTAAAAGACACAGCTGGTCAGTTTATGACTGACCGTATAGAACAGTTTAAGTGCTGGATTGAATATTTTGAACAACTCTTTGAGTGTCAAATGTCAGAGACCAGCAAAACCAATAGCGGATGACGACAATAGTTTGTCGCATAAATCGCGTCAACTATTCAGCAATATATGGGAAACCGTAGCTTTTCCGGTGGACTGGATGTAGGGCATATTAGTCAAAGTCCCTAGAAAAGGGGACCTAACGGAATGCAGTGACTGACGTGGTATCACGTTGCTCTCCGAGGCAACAATATGAGTTTTATTATATTCTTATGGTGGTTTTAATGACCAATTTTGGTCTTAAATGCCATCATAAGAGTGTAATAAAACCCAAATTGTTACTTGGGCTGTATTACTCTGTAGATACTCTGTAACGTGATCTTTAAGCGGATCCAGGAAAAGATCGATGTTTTTCCGTACTGATTCCGATTCCGTACTGGCCGATCATATGTAGATCATATCATAACGCTCCGCATTGTATTGGAGCAGATCAACGAATTTCAGGACGCTATTCTGCTGGTGTTTGTTGGTTTTGAAAAAACATTTGACCGGCTCAATCACGAAAACATCTGGGGCGTAGAGGAGTTCCAAATAAGCTAGTCCATCTCATCGAGGCTCAGTACGAGACGTTCGCGTGCAAGGTGTTGCACAATGGCGTCTTGTCCGACCCTATAAGGGTTACTGCTGGTGTGAGACAGGATTGCATTCGATTACTGCTGGTGTTTCTCATCGTTATGGATGAGATATTAGTTGGATCGATTGACAGTAGCGACCAAATCAACGGTTGCCTTGGAATCCTCTAACGATGGAGCAGCTAAATGACCTAGACCTTGCTAACGACATTATCTTGTACGCATAATGTCGAATTGATAGGCAGAGCAAGTTAGGCTACCTCTCCAAGAGCTCCCACACAGTAGGTCTCACAATCAATGTAGCAAAGGCTAAGTCTATAGGAGTGAACACTGGCAATTTCACTAATCTTACAGTAGCGGGAAAACAGGTTGAGCAGGAGCAGCCTTTCAGTAGCCAGACAGATCCCGATGGTTGTACTAAAGCTGATACAGCCGCATGGATTAGGAAGGCCAATGGTGTCTTTGCAGAACTGCGAAACATTTGGTGCTCAAACCAGAACACTCTACGCTTACCAAAATCCGAGTTTTCAACTCTAACGTTAAATTCGTATTGGTGCACGCCTGCAAAACGTGGTGCGTCTCAGCGGAGACAACACAAAAACTGCAGTTATTTATTATACCTACGACACATCAATTATGCCTGATGGCCTGACAACTGGATATCCAATGAGGAACTCCATCGTCGATGTCATCAAAGGCTGATAGGAATAGAAATTCGAGAACGTAGGTGGAAGTGCATCGGATACACCTTGAGGAAAAGAGCAAACGAGATCTGCAGAGAAACACTCGACTGGAATCCGTATGGACGACGAAGAAGGGGCAGACCCAGAGGCTCAACCAACGACATCCAGGACTTTGAGACGGATGCCCTGCATTTAGTCCACCAGAAATGTTTCGATTTTCCATATATTGCTGGGTCCGCTTTCTGCATCTCTGCTGGACTTCATATGTTTGATAGCTACTCTAAATTCGATTTACGACGGTACCTCATACAGTTAATGCGGTTTCACGCGCTGCTGGTTTTATTGGTCTGCGACACTTGAAAGAGTTTTCCATCGTGTGAAATTCGAAAAAGTTGTGTGAAATGTTCAGCCAAACGGTCAACCTAGTCCGCACGGTTTGTACGTAACTGACTTGGTATGTCCTTGAGTGGGTGTCCTTGAGTCTTCATACTAATCCTAACATGAGGATAACTGAGGATCGGGATGTTCGTTGTTCGAAAAGCCCCTTTTCCTAGCAGAACTTTCCAGCAGGTGGATGACGTATCAGCATCCAACTTTCTCGTCCCGTCGTTGATCGCGAGCTATCTGTTCTGCGAGCCTTCAATTCTTTTGAGTGGAATGGATCATTAGAAATATACTATGTTATAGAGCTATACATTAGAATCGAGACACGCGTTATACAGCTCTACGGGACGTACCCGTTTCTCCTTACCATAGCAAAGCGGAACTCTCGAAATGCCAAACCGGGCGAGTGCGGCAACTCTTACAACAATTTATCTGATGGTGTAGTCTCCGTTTTCAACTCTGTGTTATCTGCAACTGAACTCTTCCAATCCGCTGCAGATTTGCTATTAGAACGTGCGTGGACTGCGGAACAAAATTGAATATTTTTGCACTGCTGCACCAGAGTCGGACTTCAATCAACTTGATGTATTTGTGTTGAATTATTAATGAAGTCAGACATCTTAATAATTGTTTCTAAAAATATTTCCAAGCAGGAATCATTTTCGCTTTTTTGCTCAGTAGGTGCTCATTTGACTACAGCGCCTCAACTATACAAAATTCAAAAAAGTAGCGTAAGGAGCAAGGAGTTTCTAAGAGACAAAGGAAATGGTATCTAGAAGAAAGCAATGAAATATTTTATACCGTGCCGTATCGAAATCCGTACACCTAAGCCCTAGACAATTTAAAATGGTCAATATAAAATGATGGTATTTTAATATGCAATTCATCATATTTGCTTTTGACAGTATATTGCTTATTTTAACATTATTTGGAATCACAGAAAACTAAAATTATTCTTAGCTATGAAAAATCGAGGACAAAATGTACAGCTCTTGATTCAAAATTCGTACACTTTTTCATGTCTGATTCAAAATCCGTACACCTTTGATTAAAATTCCGTACACCATGTTTAAAATTAACTAAAGTCCGTATATTTATGAATCTAAATCTGTGTATGCTTGATCTAAATAAGTTAAAAGTTAATTGCTATTTTTTTTTGTTTATTTGATTGACTGCTTGATCAAATACCCTTTTCTCCATAATCGAAGCATTGTGTTTCAGTCCTAATCATCTAAGAATCATTTACACGCAATCAATATTTTCGTATTTAAACTAAATTGTTCATTTTTGGTTGAAAAGTTAAAATATCAAGTTTGGTGCCAATTGGACCTCACCCCTATCCATGGGATCACCCACTTTTTGTAACCTCGTTTGTATCAAATCCTCTTACATTCTTTTGCTTATACCTCAGGAAATATTAGGTTTTGTAATAAACTTTTTATTACATTTTAAGAGCAAAGTAACTTGACATATAGACAGTATATAACAGCTTTCATGATTTGTGTTGCAACAAATTATACGGAAACTGAAATGTTGCAGAAGGGAATCGGTTATTTCAAGAGCAACGAGTCAATATGGTAGCTCTTATCGTAGTGACCGGAACAGCAAACAATATCGATGGTTTATCAAAGGATTTTCCACTATCTATCATCGCAATTGCCATCTTCCAGTATATCAACAAATGTTTAGCTTTAGTCTTTACTATTTTCTTTTCAAAACATGGAATAAAGTTGGATAACTAAGGATACTGCACAGGTGTACGGATTTAGATCCAACTAGTAAAAATAATACAAATTCCGTGCAGTACTAATTATGATGAATAAATATTATTTCAATGCTATAATGAATAAAATATAGCTGTACAACGATAATCATCTATCTTTCAAATCTATTTTCGGGATTTGAAACTGGAAAAACAGTTCAAGTATGCTTTGAATTTGATTTTATTGAAAGTGATTTTCTTAGCAAATTGTTAACGACGCAGCAAATGGAGAAGCAAATTCGATTAGGCATTTACCCTACTAGCACAGTTTTTACAAAGTTGTTGTGGTAACTGAAATATGACTAATTTCAGTCGTAATCCGGTTGCTTCAACTAAATGGACTTAAAGTGTGCTACTTTGGTACGGTTTGATTTTTATTAATTGTATTTTATGGCCTACTGCCTAAGTTTTGACATTGATACAATGCTAATAAAAAATGGATCTTGACTTGTTATTTATATTTTGCATTTGGACTGTTTAATTACATATAATCATGCAAATTCTATTAGGTTTACGGATTTCGAAGCTGTACGGAATTCGATACCGCATGGTAGTATCCTGCCCAAAATTTTTCACTAGAAGGGCCGACAGGAGATGGGCTCCTCCATTAATCCGAGGCCAGGTCCGGCCAAAAGACCACTCGACTAACCCGTCTATGTAAAAATTCTCACTTGTACTTCTTCACCGTTTGACCGGTTGCTTTAATTTCTCGGCCAAAGGCGTGGAACGACGAGTCACCTTGCTTTCGGTCCGCCTGGTAAGCTTCTGCTGCACTTTACGGTCGCGCAGCACAGCCGGTTGGCCGAAACTATGCTTCCGTTCGACACTTTCGCCTTACTGCAGAAGGAAGAGGATGTTGTAGTGTGCCAGATCGGCTAAAGCTGGCGGACACGAAGCTCCTCACGACGCGACGTCCAACTTGACTGACACGACAACTGCTTAACTGTTTTCAACTTTTTATGTTTCAATAGATAACACAGTAAATTTTTTCTGTACACAACAGGGTTACTACGATTGGTAATGCATCAGAGGATTCACCACCAGATGGCATGGTAAAATCAGTTCATTTTTTCAATACATACGCAAGTTACCGTTCGGCGCCGATGAACTTGAAATGGTTAATAAGTTTATACCTATATATTTGGAGTCTCTGGTCACCGTTGTACGACACGTTCAAGTTGAAAATCTGACCTAATTTTCCCTTCGTAAGACATTTCGATCAATAAGCATACACCGCCACACCAAGCTGAAGATGTACAAAACGCTAATTAGACCGGTAGTCCGCTTCGGACTTTGGACTGAAACTTTGCATCTGGAAGCAATACGTGCATTTACTGAACCAATGGTAAACTTGGAATTTATCCCACTGTTCTTTTAGACAGACTTCGTTAGGCAGCTCGCCAGTCTAGTACTGGGCAATTGCAGGGCTAGTGTTACGATCCTATTGATTCTTGCAGCCTCTTCTAGTTGAGACTTGAAATATACAACGACAGGCTTGTTAGGCCACCTGAGAGGACAGCACAGTGAACTACTTTTGCCGGGGTACAAATGGAGAACGGAGAGTGACACTGGCATATGAACCAAAAGCTGCAGGCACGCTTTAAAAAGTTGCACATCGTACACCTAGCGAAAGACGGGACGTTACGGTGGGCCATCCACGTCACAAAGATGCCGGACGACAGTGAGATGAAATCTGCTCTCTTCCAGAATTCCACCGGCCCGAGGAATAGAGTGGATCCACGTGCTAGATGATACGACATGCTCGAGGGAGAAGAGTAACTCTGAACCCAGTAGAGTGGAGACCACGGAGACAGCACGAGTGCCTCCGGATTTAAGCAGCTGGATTTCGAGTTGCTGGTCATGAAACATCTGCTTTCTCGCTGCGAGCAATATTTAAGCGTCGATCAACATGATTTTAGCAGCCATTGCTCTACCAACACGAATCTGCTGTGTCTTACAACGTATAACTCCGAAGAAAAGTTCAAAAAACTATATTCTATCCTATGAAAATATTTTAGCATATTATTGTCTTGGTCATCGATTTTAAATGTTTTAAATGTAATGATAAAAATTGTTCGATAGTATTATTTTTGAAAAAACAGGAATAGATTGAAATTTCTTGCAATATTCCAGTTGCAGTTACGAATTTGGTTTTTTGTTGGTCTGAAATCTTGCAGAAAATTATTTAACAAGTTTTTATTATTGTAATTAGAACTGAAAACATGTTCCGAACAATTGCCATCACTGCATGGCGTTCTACTGATTACCTATAGCTTTTCCCTGCACCTACGTTAGAACGAACACCACATAATCGTAAATGAAAACCGACATTTTCCTTTCGGGGGTGGAGTTTTTCCACCGAAAAACGGGAGCACATTGTCTCGCAGACGTTTGGCAAATTTTTGGGGCGTGCTTTCGCTCTCCGATTTTCCCTCCGGAATCCCTCGAGCTCCGCTTCTCCTTGAGTCGCCACGCGAACGAAGGATGCTACCACCACCGCGCGCCGCACCGGTTTTGACATGGAACAGCAACAGCTCATGCCAGCAACTCAGGAGGACAGCAGCCGCCTGTTGTCGGGTTGTGCAGGCATGGGGCACGGCGACGAACAATTTTTATGCTTAACTTCTGTTCTGTTCTGTCACAGTAGTATTGCTCCTGCTGTTCGAGAAAATGTGCAAATGTGGAGGAAAACAGGTTGTTTCTATTCATCACCGTGCGCTGAATGGTGACGCTCCGTTGGGCGATGTTTTTCCGTGTTTGAGGGGTTGCTTGCGAATGGCATCAGCAACGGGTTGATCAGAGGGAGTGGAAGATGAGTTCTTTTCTGTGCCAGTAAGTTTGCATTAACCGGTGACAAGCGCAAATTTTCATGATTGTCCGGTGGTGAGTGTGAATCAATGATGACGGCGAAAAGCAGAAGAACATATTATGAACATAAATTTTCATACAATGTGCTCTTCCGTAGAGGAACAGTAGATAAAAACGTTTCTCCTATGCTTGGGAACAAGGAACCAAATTCAGAGGGAACTGCCACAGTTGTTAAAAATTTACCATTCAACTTGTTAAAAAAATTGTTAAGAGCATAATTGGTCTGTTGAACTCTCCTTAACATCGATCGGTCATTAAGGATAATTACGGCGTACTCAAACTGAACGTCAATTTCTCAATAAAAGTCCCAAATTGTCCGGAAATATATCAGCCAGTCAAAATCGAAATAAGTTGACTCCAATGAAATGGGAAAACCGCTACATATGGTACTTGTAAAATGCTGCTACGATAATTTACATTCAAAGTAGAAACAAATGCAATGCCAAGTGCCAGAAAAATAGAGTAACTTCTATTTTGAAGAAGGGCACACCAATGTCGATGTACGCCGAACCACTAGCGCATATGGCCGGATTTACCGCAGCATCCTTGAAGCAGTAACTTTGAGGGTCGTTAAAGGACCTGCCAACAAACACCCCTCGATCGGTTCGTCTGTGATGGTTAATCACCCTCTTCATTTCAGTGCACCCCTCCAACTCCTTTAACACCGTCTATGCTGAATGATTGCGGCCTCGGAAAGGGGTTCTAAATATACAGCATTAATGCGTTTCTAGTTGATTTTGCTCTAATTCATGGGTACAGATTACATATGTGTTAACATAACGTAACATGTGCACCATGTTCATGGCCGTAGCAGCGCCTGATTATCTCATCTCGAATCGAATGTCTACTGGAGCGGTAAACAGCGGGCGCTGTCGAGTGTCAAGTAAATTTGGAACAGGTTGCAGAAGACCCTCGATTGCATAGCTTGCAAACATTATCTTTGGTCTTTGTGTGGTTCATCCATCGACCGGTTTATGATGCATTTCCGCGGAGAAGAACATATGGTTTTTCGCCGATGCTGGTTCTATGTGCTGCCCGCCTGGTTGTGGTGAAACGTCGAAAAACAGATGTCATGATATTGTGGCTCATGTCTCCTGTCGAACGGCGGTGTTTCGGGATGATGGATGGATTCTCCGATGTGGTGGTTGATTTAGCAATTACAGAGGTGGTTCATTATGGTGTTAATCTGGCAGGTATGTTTTAATATCACGAATAGAACGCGAATTTAACGAGGTTCCTATTCAGCAAAGTGTGAAATGTTTTGATGGACTGAATGTATTTCGAATTGGGTACACCTACTGACAGTACAGCACCAGCGGGGTAGGAGGGAGGTTTGCAGTATATGCAGTTTGAAGTATATTTGTCTTTCACATACCCTGTGGCTGGCCAGTTAATAATATTGGCAAGTGAAGGTTCATTAATTAGTTCTCTTGCAAGTTTTCTTAGCTTTCCGCTTTTCACCAACCAATGCAAATCAGCAAATCCAATTAATTATTAAGGGGGCATAGTACTTTTTCAACTTAAAAAAATCGAATTTTTTTTATTGATTATTTCGAAAGATAGATATTTTGACCATATGCGTTTCAAGTCATTTCGATGAATTCAACGTCGTTTTTCTCGAAACCAGGTTTTGAAAGTCGGTACCATAAATATCTCAAGAACGGCTCTAGCAATTCTCATGATTCTTGTTTTGTTTTAAAGCAAACAAAATTATCTAGTGTTTGACACATCTTTTTTTCGATATTTTAATTTTTGTATTTTTTAGAAATGTTTAAAGTCAATTTTTTCTACTAAAAACCTTACTTTTATGTTTGAATGTACGCCATTTTGTTATGCGTTCGAATTTTAAAAAAAGGATGGGTCAATCACCAGATAATTTAATACACTTGCATGTCGTTTTGGAATTTTTCAATTTGGATAAGACCCCCAGTGCCAATCCATGGTACCGCAATTCATGTTTTTTTTCGAATGATCATGTTCAAGGAGCCGTAGGGGAGAGGGAAAGACGTTCACATAGGGTAACCAACCTATTTTGGAACACATCAGCAGCTGTACATAATTTGGACACTTCCATTTGATTTTGCAGTAAGTGTCCAAATTATGTACCTATACACCATATGCAAACAAAATTGTAAATATTAGTATAAAATGCAATGTTTAGAATGCAAAAAACCCGAATCGATTCGCTTTTTGCGTTATCGAGAAAAAAATATTTGAAATAATGCAAAAAATATGGTGTAAAAAGTACTATGCCCCCTTAAATACCTAATTCTATTCTTTGAGTGCGCTTGATTCTTCACCTTGACAATTGCTGCGTAACATCATAATCACGAATATTTCGTCTACCTTGTTTGCATACAAGACCTCAGTTTCGAATAACTTATTTCAGTCCTATATCGAAATGATCGGTAAGGAAAGGATGGTTGCTCTTTACTATGACCATATTTTACGTTTAGGACATCAAGTTCATCTAGGTTCAACAATGTTCAAATGTTATAATCGATCTTTCCGAGGCGAATGACCATAACGGTTAAAACCTCGTTAATACAACAAAACAAACAAAACAAAATAATCGATTGAAGCGGAGGGGCATTTTTAACACTTTTACAAAATTGTTTACTTACGAGACATCATCTTACAGGACTTGGTCTAAGCACAAGCAGAACAAATAATCACTGATTTGTTGGACAGGGAAATGCTGTTAATGTTTTCTACAAACGAGGTACTCGAATTCGCATGTTTTAAACTTGCCGTCGCGGGCGTGGGTAGCAAAATCATATACGTAAAAATAGCAGATTGATCAGAAGTTTTACTTACAAAAAGGTAAAATAAGTGAATTAACTTACCTTTACACTTACTACCGTAATCGGTCTAAGATTGTGGTTTCGATCGTTTGAATAATTTTAACATTTTTCTCTTTCCGTCAACGTCCGAAACCTCTCTATTTAACCTTACCTCGCCTACTTCAACAACCGGTTGGAAATTTCAAAATTTCTTCGTAATAATCATCGGGATTGTTGTCGTAAATCCGTTGTAATTTTTGTGCCAGTAATTCGCAACTGTTCAATTTTACCGTTTGCCACCTTTCTTTGGTCACATCAGGAGATTGTTGTTTATCCACAAAATGAGAATAGCTAAAACATGAAATTTGTTGTTTTCAATAAATTGGACCACATAGAACACAGAAATCGTACTTATTATTATTCTAATGAATTTCAAAAACTGTAACACTCACCCTGCGATCGATAAAGATAAAGCAAATGAACGGATTGAATTTGTATTTTTGAAAAGAATTTTTTTGCGTTAATGCTGGGCTGCCATATTGGATTATTGTAAACGAATATCGTATGACGTAATCTGTTTTAGAAGGTATAGTCGCCTGGAAATTTATAATGGTAATAGGATGTCTTTTTCCTAATAACGATTCGAAAATTCAATTGAAGTAGCATTAATAACAACAAGATAAAAACCCGATTTAATCCACCTATTGGTGAAAGGAACCTTTGTTATACCATCTCATTTGTCATTTAAGTTAGTATTCGACACGCAGTTCAATTCAGAAACTGATCCCCGATCCGGAACATTCCCGGACGTGTTCAGATGTGTCCGATGATATCTTGAACATTTTATACGATTACCAATGGTCTAGTTTTGCAATTTCGAGTACTTGGAGGTGTCGCATGACGGGATTGTTATGATTCAAGGTGCTTCTATGTTCAAGTTTCATATATTCCGGAACTTTGGGAACAAACATTACATTACTGTTTGAAATATTGAAAGAATGAACAATTTAAAGATGATTCCCAGGCTTACCTCAAAAGTGGTGAAAAATCACATGGGACTGTTATACGTTTATGGGTAGTAGCAAAGCAAAGCCTAGGTGCTACATTCCGTTATCGAAACTTGACTTCTGTTTTTATACGACAGACTTCGCAGCCAGCTGTTAGAGTACAGGACAATTGCAGGCCCAGTTGCTGCGATCCAATCGACTCCAACAGCGTCTCCCAGCCGAGATTCGAACATACGACGACTGGCTTATTAGGCCAGCATCATACCTCTCCAACTGGGAGGTTTTTATGGGTAGTAATGGTAGTTATCATCAACACATATGCATGTGTATGTAATATACTAATAAATTTGCAGCATATTTGAAATCAATCAAAAAATCGTGTGTAAAGTTTTTGGACAAGATAAATATTCATCTTCATCAAGGGGGGAGCCTCACTGGAAAGTCGAAAAACTTGTTTGTTATGCATGTTCAGGAGCCTTTTACCTTCAGAAATGTAGAGCCCAAAGTATTTTTCGGTACGTGGTCTCGTTGAGAATTTGCAATAAAATTCGCTTGAAGGGAAGTTCAGTGCTGTACAATAGTTTAAACGCGCTCTCCTCGAAACCATATGTTTTCATCGACGGTGCGTGTTTCTCAGTATCCAGAGGATCGTTTTGGATGATTTTTTTGACGTGTAAAAAAATCTAAATTGTGACGTAGCCGCTTTTCGATATCTCAATTTTCGCTGCATTTTTAAAAAATCGTTACACTTCGCAACCAGTAAGAGGTAGATAGTTACTATGTAGAGTAAAGTTGCTTATTTTACTGTGTTATACAACTTTTGTCGAGACACTGTACTTTTTTGGACGCATTAAAAAAAATTGTAATAATAGGTTGATTTACGGTCACCCTAATAGTGTAGAAAGTTGCGCCATACTTTTTAAATAATTCCAAATCTCTTCCAAAGACACACCACTCGGAAAATTAAGTATTTTTGCGCTAGAGCACATGACCGCGTTTTTTTTTCTATTTGGTTCATACCAGTAAAATTTGCTTAAATAATTTCATCAATATTTTCCAAATAACTTTTGACTGGTAAGGCCAATTCTAATAAGATTTAGCAGATATGTTCACAGCGTTAAGGCCTCTCGTTTAATAATAAGATAATTGATATTTGATTAATTATCTGGTTAAAATCGTTATGAATAATTGCAAATTTTATTATGATGTACACGACCGCTCATAACTTCCAAATTAAACATCCAATCAAAAAACAAATCAATAGTGATCTATGAGGCTATATTACCTACCAAATGAGACTAATAGCGCATAAATCGGTTTGGCCATCTCTGAGAAACGTTCGACTAATTGACACCTTGAAAAAGTACATTTTTCAGCAAAACTTGAGCAGAACCGCTTGATTGTTTTAGATAAAACTCTCCCAAAAAATTTGCAGTAGCAAGAGTCTTCATTTGATACTAAAATTATTGAAATCGGTTGAGCGGTTCCGGAGAAAATCATGTCACGCAATTTTTACATTTTTGCTTATAACTTTTAAACAAAATGTGGGACCGCAAAACAATTCAATAGTGATCTACAAGGTGATAACACCTTTCAAATAAGCGTAATAGCAAACGGATCGGTTCAGCCATCTCCGAGAAACAGACGACTAAAGTCAAGCGTCACACACACACACACACACACACACACACACACACACACACACACACACACACACACACACACACACACACACACACACACACACACACACACACACACACACACACACACACACACACACACACACACACACACACACACACACACACACACACACACACACACACACACACACACACACACACACACACACACACACACACACACACACACACACACACACACACACACACACACACACACACACACACACACACACACACACACACACACACACACACACACACACACACACACACACACACACACACACACACACACACACACACACACACACACACACACACACACACACACACACACACACACACGCACATTGTTCAATTCGTCGAACCTTATCGATTGGTATATGTGACTCGGCCCTCCGGGCCTCGGATCTACTTCGTGTTTTTCGACCAATTTTAAAAGGTAAAAATGTTTCCTTATATTAAACAGGCTTACCCGATAAACTTCGTATTGCCACAAATTAAACTATGTTGTACATAAATCACGAATCGCGGATGATCTTTGTCACAATTTCGAGTTTTGCAAGTTTCTGAGGAGTTCAACCTTAGATGACTCATTTTGGCAGTTACGTAAAACATAACTATGAAAGCATGGGTAGTTGAATATACAAATTTGTAATTTTTCCTCACAGTAAAGTAGAAAACAACTCCCTTAATTGCTTAGCCAGAAAGCGGATAGCAATATTCGCCGTGATTGTATGTATAACATTTCACCGAATACCATTTCGCGAAAAACCTTAAACGGAATGTACCATTTCACGGAAAACTTTTTCGTGGAAAGTACCATTTCGCAGGGGTGATCTTCTACTTTCTCGCTATCGCTCGTTCGGACCCAACTGAAGAAAAGTAATAGAGGTCAGTAGACATAGGAAAACAAATAAACCTAGACAGAGTAGTAGACCTAGACCCAGCCCCCCCTTCCCTCTTACCGCAGTGGCAGACGCTTCCGAAGGCGGGTCGCCACACTCACGGCCTACGGCCGTCTCGCCCTGAATCATCTAGTGTTACTATAGGTAGTTTTAGTGGTCTTATTAGGGCACTGCAAATTATTTTGAAAGTTTTTGAAATAGGCTTGAAAAATCGGAGCGCAAAATATAATTTTTGGGCTGCAAGTCGATTTTTTTATTAAAATCAATTGTCTGTTGGCTTTACAGCCTAAAGAATTCAAAGAATGAGTGTACGAAGTGTTATTTGCAAAATCGGCATTTTTTCTATCTTTTCATACACTCAAAATAATTTTCACGTTGATATTACGTGAAAAGTTATGTGAATATTTTCCATCCAACTTTTCTCGTACTATTTACGTGAATTTCACGTAGTTTGCATTAGTATGCGTGCATTTACGTGGAAATCAGATAAATGTTATTGTATTTTCCGATAATGTTCAACTGAAAGTCACGTAACTTCCTGTAGAGAAATTTACGTAATTTTTCACGTGGAAAGGACGTGTGGATTATCTTGCGTGTAGGTTTTTACATGGAAAACAATAACATATATATGAAAAGCAAGAATAGACTTGGTTTTTATGTTTAAACTTTAGGTAAAATGCATTATTTTTGCTCGAGTAAAAAGTTCTCTTTCCCTTCAGCTGCCCAACACTCCGAGGATAAAAACTTTCTAAAATATTTGTAGTAGCCTTTTTGACTAATGTTTTATGGAAGTTTTTATGTAACGCAAACTCACGTGTGAGTTTTTTCTGCATAGGATCAATTTGACATGATCCACAGTTGATTGTGATTTTTGATGAGTTTTGAGATTTTGAGTTTTTAATATCACTGTAACGAAGACATCCAAATTCACCAAGCGAGACCCCAACAAACCGAAGAATCCATCGACTCATCCGCCGGCGAACGATATGGTTTCGGCTGCTATGTCTTTTGCTGCGCATCGTCATTCGGTCAGCAGCTGTCGTTGACGACACATTGGCAAGCAGCTAACTTGCGACACATCGGACGGGCAGTTTTCGAGTCCCATCCGTGGCATTATTTTAAAGGTTGCATTTGAAACATTGTTTGCCTTTGTCTTCCAGTGCGCGTCGTTAGTCGGTCAGCGGCTTTCGTTGGCGACACATCGGCAAGCAGCTAGCTTGCGACACATAACATCATAAACATAAAAGTCTATCTTAATTACAGATCTACTGGTAGGATCGTTTGTCCGGTAAACAGTATTCCCACCATTAATTCACACACCAATAACCTATCTGATGGACGAAAGTAGACAATGGACACCACGAGTCAGAAATTTGAGAATTCGAGATTAACAAACGGACCTTTTCAAGTTCACTATTTAAATTAGCTGACGAGTTGAAATTCTGAATTTCTCACATGTAAGAACACAATCCTGTAATGCGCAACTTGGGCGTCTATTATATATTCGTTCAAATTCGTACAAAAATCACCGGCTTTGGCATTGGGAGATGAATTGCTCTACAGTCGTAGTCCTACGTCAAGGCTGCGCGCGTGCCACAAGGCATGGGCCCTTGTAGTTTTTAAAAATTTTGTCTCCCCCACCTTTCAAATTGGCTCGAAAAATCGGGTGAACAAACAAATAATTTGTGGGATATCAGTCAAAATCAATCAGTTTAAAATCAATTATCTGTCTGCTCCGCAACCCACAGGACACAAAAATGAGGGTAATGATGTTTAATTTGTGATAATTTAACTAGCAAGTGCGTGGTCAGAGAACTAGCAAGACTGGAACGTTAGCTGATTGACGACACTGGTATAATTTTTTATTGGCTGTCCACATGTTAGTTGAAAGGCAATAATACTTCAAATCAACATATCACAATCCATCATCATCGGTATTATTTGAATTCGCTATTCTTCCATTTCTATCATCTTTAGGCTCTTTTCAAGTAGGACTAGGTCTTATAGACCATTTTATAAGACAAGCGATAAGGTAACGTGCTGATAGTGATATTGGGCTTTCCCGTGCTGGTACTTTGACAATCTACAGATGACCCCACGGGAAAGCAATATCAATATCATATCAGCAATGTTGTTAGTTCGTAAAATGGTCTATAGCAAGGTTTGGGATAGGGTGTCACTCCAAAATATCGAAAAAGGCGACCGTCACGAAAATTATGAAACATTTTGAGCGCTAATAGATTAGCGATTTCTTGATCGATTTTCAATATTTTTACGCCAAATAATCGGAAAATCTTCTACGCCTCCACATCAATAATGAAACCTATAGATTTCAAAGTACGTGCTATTGAAAAATTCAAAATAATGAAGCATTGTCCAACTGGATATCCTCGCTTCGTGATTGGTTGGTAAAGACGCCATCATAGTTTTACTTGATTTTAGAAAAAAGTGACAAAACCTCCCCGGCCGAATAGGTCGAAGATTCTTTACGACGATCTAAACCTATACCAATTTGATCTCTATGCCCCGGAAGTAAGCCAAAACAAGTGACAAAGTTTCCTCGTCTCAACAAGATTTCTGAACACCGCGATTAAACCTAGACCATTTTGATGTCCTTGTTTGGGAAGGAAGGAACGCGATTAAACCTAGTAAAATTTAATGTCTGTGCTAGGAAAATGTGCCAGAAAAATGCCAAAATCCCTTGTCAAAACAGATCGCAAATTTTTTACGGCAAGCGGATTAAACCTAGTCGAATTGGATATCTGTGTTGGAAAAGTTCGCTACAGTTTAGTGTTCGGTTCGTACTATTCTGTATGGATACGCATGTTTGCCGCTTCATTGGAAGTATAGTGTAAAGATGTGCTGTTGATAAAATGGGATTGAATTGGTACAATCCCTTCAACGTGGAGGAACAATTGATAATAAAAACAATCTTTAATTTCTGTAAGGTAGCAAGAAAGCAATAGTTTGTGTTCTTGATTTTGTTAAATTGTTTCCAAATGCACATAGAAACAACTCTGAAATCTATTGAGGATTGAACGTAAACAAGTGCATTTTAGACACAATGAAGTTTGAATTTGCTTGTGAGTCTAGCATGAATAAAAAAAAATTCCGTGTTTTGTTTTGATCCATACTAACTTATATGGTTAAAAACTAATTAGGATCTGTATTAAACATGATTGATTCAAAGTTTACCGTGGCAGTTGTTGAAGTATTTAAAAGGAACCCTTGACTAAGTGCTTCCAATCACCCCTTATTATGTAACGGCTTATTGAATGTCCTTATTGAGAAAAGGGTACAGTTTGACACAGTTTATAAGCTATTCATATTGAGTATTTTTCCAGTTAACGTTAATTACCGCATTGCACAAAATTTTGTGATTTGAATACAAAAGACTTTAAAGTTAAATGCTTATTTGGTTTCGTAGTCCAATCGGCAACGAAGCAAATCATTATTCGTAATAAAAGATCAATGTTCAGAATTTACGTCTCGTGGATCGCTTCATTGAACCTACTTACAAATGTATTAAATATATAGGAGTAATGATTTTATTACATTTCTCCTGATGCTGCATGGCACGAACAAAGTCATCATCTAAATCGCTGACTGTGACACCGACGACGCGACGGGAAAGCGAATCTAATCAGAGCTCATGTGTCAGGAAAAATTAAATCTGCACCGCATCACTGACAATCCTGAGAACCATCCACTTCATCCTCAATATGGTCCGGATTTCCGGACACAAAGACTATTCATACAAATCCTCTAATTCGATTTCTCATCTGCCTTGCTGGCGCGTCTCCTGGCGATTCTAATTGAATTTGGCTCGAATTTGCTCATCTCCCAGTTAAAAAGCGTAACAAAGTGTGTCTCATGCTATTATGGGGTCGCATTTTACATTCATCATCGTTATCCTGTTGTGATCCCTTGCTCATCGTAGCCATTCCTGCGGAAGAACAGAAGGGACTATCAAGCCGTACGGTAGTCAAAGAACATAATTTAGATTATTACGCGTGACCAAGTTCGACAACAGCTCGCATATTTATATCCGCATGGTCCGACCAAGTTCGTTCGGCATGACAGTTTAACACCCCGCGTGCTTCGGCAAAAGAACAGTGTACCGGCCGAACTCGTCTTCAAAATCCATCTGTTTCGAATATGGTGCGAATAAAGCGCGCCAAGGGAGAACTTGAACTGATAACCATCTTCGCTTGGCCGCAAATCCCACGAGATGCAATTTTCTCGGCTTGTTAGGATGAGATCCTGTGAGATAAATTTAAAACGAAAACAGCAGACAACGTAACGGATTAGTTCAATATGCGGTGTAACACATTCTGACTATAATTGATTTTTTCCATTGATAGAACAAATCAATAAAGTTTATTACAACTTGAAGAAAGTCAGTATCCCAGCTATCAATTTCTAAGTTTAAAAAACAAACTTGTAATGTATGGATTTTGATTGTAACATGTTATGTTAACCCTCAATTGATCAACCGGGTCACCTGTACCCCTGTCAAAACTTTAGAGTTCCAGCTTCGGACTGTTCCTTTTGAAATATCGCCAAAAGACTCCAAATAGGTACTTGTTATTTACGTAATTTTACGTAAGTTGAAACGTTTAAATAACAATTTTTATATTTATAACCGGGTGCTTCAACTGTTCGAATTTTGTCGGATTTTCGGTCAGTCAATTTAGGGTTGAAAACGAAAAATTGTTAATATTTTGTATAGGGGAGAGACGTCTACAGTGAGACACTTTTTTTCCAAAAATTTTAAAATTTTGTTGGTGATAGTTACCAACGAGATCTTCAATCCATTTGAAAGGTATATCCTTCTAGTTGTCTGAAAAAAAGTTTCAGCCCTTTTGGTTAAAAAATAAAATAGTTACAAACGCAAATGTGAAGGTGGCTTTTTGGCTCACTGTTCCCCAGTAGGTGGGAAGAGTGAGACAACAAGTATTGAATGCAGAGACACATATTAGAATTAAACTTAAACCATATTTTTTGATTACAAAAAATAGTTTACAGGTCGTACTGTTTATTTTGTGCATAAAGGATACATTATTGTTGTGCATTATTAAAAATTCCGATTTTTCTCACATCTACATTTATATTCATATAAAGGTCAAATCCTGGTTATCTGACCTTCAACTTATACTTCAGTACTCATTTACAAACAATTTATATGAATTGATTTACAATTCAACACAAAATTTTTTTTTGAAAATTACCTACATCTGTGTGTCTCACTGTTCCCAATAGGAATGTTTCATAAGAAATAGTGAAATAGTGGTGTTAGCAAACAATTCGATGGTCTTATATTTTTTATTTTTATCTCTTATTCCTATGAGATGCCATGTAGTAAATTTAATTTTGATTAGTTATGCGATTTGCCGTTAAAAATCACCTGAAAATGATCACAATAAAATTTACTTTGACCCCCCCTAAAACAACTTTTGTTGAAAAATATACTAAAAAATTAACCAATTTTTCTCAAACTGTATTAGGTGATATAGATTCACAAACTTTACTTTGCAGGAAAATATAATGGATCTTGTATGTTTTATGGCGAAGCTATTCCCGATGTCTCACTGTTCCTGTTGTCTCACTGTTGACTACTCTCCCCTACCTACAGGAAATGAAAAAATTATCGGCGAGTATAACAATTGCGTGATGTTTCATAGTTTGTTGGTGTAAATTTTCGAAATAATATAACATTTGTGTTTATAAAAATGTTTGTCAACCAGCAAATGATACATAAATCTGCAAAAAAAACTTTATTATATGTCGGCAGGTTCACTGAATCTGTAAACGTCGGCAAGTATTCTCCAACTACAGTGATACAAATCCGTCTGTTTAGACATTTTAAAGCAAAATTTGAAGCATTTAATCAGAGGTTCAAGTTTTACCGAGACAATGACCCATAGTACAAAGCACTTAAGAAACCCACACGGTTACTTTACAACTACTCAAAACTTATTGATACTCTACCACAATATCTCCATTCATCAATCCCATTGAAAACCTTCTGGAATATTGCGGCAAAAAAGTTAGAAATCAAATTTCTAACGAGACCGATCTTAGAAAGCACTTAATGGACAAATGGGACCAAATTCCCACCGAATACACGAAAAAACTAGTAGACAGCATTCCAAAACGACTAAAGGCAGTTGCAATGACCAAGGGATACTATACTAAATGCTAATCTTTGAAATGAAGCCACATCTGCGAAATCAAAACTGTTAATTCGAAGCCCGTACGAAAATAAATTTGAGTGGATTTTTTCATACGCTAATTTCTAATATTTTTTTCGGTTAAATAAAAGCCATTTTTCCAAAACCAGATATCATACTTCAATTACCTTACTTACCTTAAAATTAACATCTGACACTATGATTTTACTTGAATAGCATGTCCTTAAAATTTCTGTTAAATTTTCGAATGGAGAAAAACTAAATCTGCAAGGTGCCGTACGAATACGGATTTGTATCACTGTAGCTACCCAAGTAGCACATGTTGTCACAATTGAGTCGCAGCGGCTGATATGCGACTAATTTTAATGTAAAACTAGGGTTACAATAACTTAAAATACACTACTGTTATATTTTAAGTTATTGTAACACTAGTTTTACATTAAACCGAAATAGCACAACTTATGTAACTAAATATGGTTACATCAACAGTTACTCAATAACCAATATGAGACATGTATACTTACAAAATGGTTACTATTTAAGAAACATAAACTGTAAATTGAATTTCAATTGTTGGCAAATTAGTCATCTTGGAACTTTTATTGCATTGCGAAAACAATGCAGCAGGTTCCAATATTGCCAGAATACAAAAAAATTATTTTAATCTATGGCTCTCAAGGTTAAGCAGTAAATTTAACCAGAGAATCAAAAATCACGAACGCACAAGAGACAAAGATATTGCCCCTACTTCAAAATGTTGCGACAATGTATGATGAAAGTTTGTCACTATTGCATGGAAGTTAGGACAAAGACTGTTAGGACTGTTTTTTGAATCCAGTCAATCTGCCGCTTGCGCTGCGGCCGTCTTATAATTCATGCTGCCTCTCAGCAGAAGCAAACAGTCGTACTCCCGCTTTGCGCGTTCATATGAAGAATCTAAACTGTAAACTGACTGGAAACATCCCAAGTAACAATTCTAAAGCCACTTGGTTTTACTTGAATTTAATAAAGGTTTTATTGCGGTATTCATAGTTTTATTACCTCTGGGTTTATTGTGGTATTGCGCAATACCCAGAGGATACAAGTCCAAACACACTTATAGCTAGCTAGAAAACCATAATAAAACTGTTAATAAAGCAAATTTATTGTGGTTGCTTATATTACCACGTTAAAACTTGTTGGCTGCACCACGTCTCCTATAAACTTACCATAAGTGTGGCGTAGCAACACAAAATGGCGCACCAATCAAAATTGATCTTATCGCGGTTACTTGTCAAACCGCAATAAACCTATTAGTTTTATAAAGCTATTAAAACGGTAACACCCTAACCAAACAGTTTTTTTGCTGCTATTATAAAAAATACCAAAGTTCAACACCAAAATCATTTTTTTATGCGAAGCCATATTGCCATATTCTAGTATTTTGTTTTAGCTCGCAAACAACAATTCATCAAAGCAAAGTATTTTGCAGAAAGAAGGTTATTATCAATCGGTTTTCCTGTCAGAGGAAGCAACTAAAATGATTTAGCTAGAAATTGAGATTGACTAACTGAATATTTTCAAATTGTTAAAACAACCAGTTTTCGAAAATTGCAAAATTTCAGTGGCGCGCTGATTTTATCGACCCATCATATCAAAATTCACGATGAAATTAAATGCGCACATGGTGTAAGCCAACGAAATTACTTAAAATTTAATAAATTTTCTATGGGATATTTTATTCTGGTCGCTATAAACCAAATCGTTCAGAATGATCTGTCAGTAAAACTAAAACTTTTCTGCTCACGGATATGTTTTCAAGTTGACTAAGCTAGCGAACTTATCTGGCGAAAAGCGAAAAGCAAAAAGCGAAAAGCTTTTTTAAATTATGGCGTTGGCTGTCAAGCAGCGAAAGCTTAATCGGTTTTATTGCTGCTTTTAGCAGAGCGTGATACGACTACTTGAGTTTATAACTTGATTCTTATAGCGGTTATGAAAACATTTTGAGGAGTGGACCACTTGGTCAGAAAGTAGTTTTATAGCGGTCATCAGAAAGTTCTGGTGGGGCTCATAGTTTTATTAGCGGTTTTATGAAATTGGCCATGAAAACCACTATACAAACGAAATAAAATTTGGAATTGTTACTTGGGATAGGATGACGTATTTTTTCGTTTCTCTTTTTGTCTTCAAATCGGCTGCTCACAGTAATGGTTTGTCACCCGGATTTGGTCCGCCGCAAGCAAAATGTTCGTTTGTATTGGACGAAGTCCGACCGATTTCTTCCATGTACATGTAGTGGTTGTTTTTTTGTAGTATTGAATCATACGATAGCCTGGATGCTTTTCGTTAGCGTGGTGACTATACCAGTCATTTGACTGTTTTGCAGTCATTCACTGCTCCAAACGGTAAAGGCTACTTGATCGAAACGAAAATGTTAAAAAAGATTAAAATGCGTTCGTTTTATCGTTCACTACGGAGGCATGACTGAGCAAGCTGCTAGTGGCGATATGCATAGCGTTCGTATTCTACCACTAAACATACGGGATGAATTTGAATGCGCAGTGGTGTGAATGCGGTAGAAAAAAAGGATCGGTTGAGCCCTGCTTGTGAAAGCGAGTGTGTATCAAAATATATTCTCATCGAAAGTTGTCCTGCTTGCTGGTGTGAAGGGACATTCCTTTGTCCTATTATTTGGTTATCGTGATACATTCTGGTTGTTACGTAGGGTATGTTGCTGCATCGACGTAATTGCCTATTCCCGTCTTATCCAACACAAATGATCAAAAATATCAGCGTTTTTATGCCACACAATGCAAAACTAGTTATTCCCTAATATTTTAGTTAGTTGTCTATCATACGCGATCAATCAAAGTGAGCTGAGATCTATTTAAATGCTTTTTATCATTAAAGAAGTCCTACCAGCCAAATTTCCTACGTTTTTTCGCGCGACGAAGAAGACAATGTCGACTAATCGTTTTAAGTTCCGTCATTCATAAATCAAAATAACTCACGCAAGACATTGTCGTTATTCTACAGCCAGGAAAACTTGCCAAATCTGCAGAAATTTTGCAGAATAACATTTGCCATGCCGTCCTACACAAATACATGCGCGTTAGCTTCGTAAACATTATTGTGATTTTTAGTTAGGACGATGAAAAATTTTGATGGACGGATTTTAAAACGGTACGACGAATTTTAGAAATAAAGTCAGTTGCGTAATTTCAATAATATGCTTTAATAATTGCTTTTCAGTGATTTCAAAGTTCACGGATCGGAAGGTAAGTGTGTTTTAGTCAAATCAGCACAAGAACTTTTGGAGTATTCATTAAATCCATCCAACAAATGATGAAAATTAGAATGGTTTTACTTATTACGACGGGAATTAGAAAAAAACCCTATGTTTGTTTTATAGACAGAGAATAACTGGTTTATCGTTTATCGTTTTTGTCGGTTATTGTTGCGTATGAACAATGATATTTTGATTCCCTGAATTGAACTGATGAATATAGAAAAGTGCATGAATTTCACTTATTATTTCAACACAAACTTTAATGCAGTTTCAAATTTATGGGGTAACAATTTCAGGCTGATCCTACACTTTTGAAGCTGATGATTGAGTCCTTGTCTGGACGAAGGTTTTGTTGTTAAAAACGAAAATCTTTATTCAGCTCCTAACATCTAAATGCGAATGGTAAATGACTGAATAATGCGCTCCAGAACCACCAAGAGGTTCCACAGCCTCTTATTCAGCAACTCCTATCTCGACCTCCTCGTGGTACCATCCGGGATACGTTCCTTAGTGGAAATCGGACAACCGGTGGACACTAGGGTCGTATGCGGACAGAAAAGGGGGCACTCATACGAAGACTGAAGTGTAAACTCTCCGCCTGCAGGACGGTTCTCTTGACTCCCAGGAACCAAAGCAAAGGGTCCAAAGCCCCTAAAGGAGATGTTTGTAATAGCTGTTATCCATGGTTATTATGAAAAAATTTGAATGGATAACCCCCTAATCCAAGGTGTGACGCGACCCGTGCCGAGGGATGAATGGTGAAGGAGGTTCTATGAATTCTCTCGCCGTAACGGAGCCTGTGGAGTACCAGGACGCCCTCCACAGCAATTTGCCCTTGCTGTATCAAGCTGGTCACTGATGCAGAGGACGACTTATTACCGTGCAAGCTCTCTCTGCTGAAAAACAAAGAAACGAATGAGGTGGAGAGGAGAATAGGTGAGGAGCAGGACTTGAACGATGCACTAGCAGAGGTTCAGTCCTGAACCTCGTCTATCCTCAACACGCCGACTCGTTGTGAGTCGACAAACGTAGATGTGGCTCCAACTCTCTACTCACGGGTCGAGGTTCACTCTGCCTGATCTCTGACTGTGTGCTGGAGGGTGTGCTGAAACAAAAGGAGAGCCGAACAGTTATGGCCAGCAGGATGGCTGTACAATCGCTCAAACAATCTATAAAGAGAAAATATAACGTCGAGTATCCACCCTTAGGTTACTCAAAAGTTGCTGAGTCTCAATAAGAGAGATCTCAGCAAGCTTACCGGTCTTGTGACAGGACATTATCCGAGTAAATATCATCTTCGGAATCTCAGTTTCGTACAAGATGATATTTAACCTCGGAACACTTGCTCTGCTATCGTGGAGCACAAATAGTACGCAGACTGCAGTATCTCAAAAAAGGGAGATCTGGTTGGCGTCGCCGATCAGGATACTAGGTTCATAAACCTAGTCATCCCTGATTGGCACATGTCTCGCTCCAGCTACCAGCCTGTCGCTTCCTCAATAAGTGATAGGTAAGCTTGAAGCGTACAGTAAAATAATAAAACAGGGCATACCACAATAGTTCAAAATAATGGACGCATTGGTAAGAGTACCCAACAGAGGAGAAGAAGAACATCTAAATGTGGTGATTATATTAAACTTTTGGTGTGTGAAGGGCTGTTTTCGAAACTACAATGTAGCTGTTTTACACCTAAAGCAGTCCATAATGTCGATAACAAACATAAGATATTGCTGCCAACCGAATTACGAAATTCTACAATCTAACAGTATCTGTGCCGTTAGACAAATGAAAGCTCAGTAAAAGTTTGTAAAGCCATTTTAACATCTCTAAGCAGCCTTAAAGTAGTTTGAAAACTGTTAACCTAATAAAAGCTTCTACTGGTTTATGAAGCCATTTTACCACCTTTAAGCAGCCATAAAGTGACTTAATGGTAATGGTTGTTTAAAAGTCGATAGTTAGCAGAAAGAAACGCTATTAAACTTGTTTTTCAGATATTGGAAGAGAGCTGATTGGAAGAACTGTTAGTAGCTTAAACCTCCCTTGTTCAAACACAATTTTCGTGTGTTTATCTTAGTCATAGAAGCACACAGCAACTGTCATATTTATAATTAATAATTAATGAAATAGTATTTAATTGATTATTGGAGAATTTTCCGTGATTTCGCATGTATATATGTATTTCGCATGTATGTATCGCATGCTTAGCAACAATACACAGTTTTATCCTGGGTTTCATATTGGGCTAAATTAAATAGGAACAATCTGAATTGTTTGCAAAACTGTAATACATAAATTAAAAAGGATGCACGTTTTGGAATTAAACTGCATCAAATGCTCTTCACTAACCAACATGGACATGTTCAATAATATGCTTCTCGGGGTCGTGACCCGTGAAAAATTTGCACGTTGCTGCGAAGTCAGTCCACTGATCGACAGGGGATGAAGGAGAACAATCTAATTGAATTGCATGTGGCATCGTCGCGCGGGGTTCCGAGAATGACAATTTTCGCTTTTCAGCAGTTCTCGAAACCCCCTTCGGTGAGTATGTTTCTGCTGCCTATCGATTGTACATCTCATCCGTCTGGTCTGGTCTGGTTTGGTCTAGCAGCTTTAGTTGCTCTGTTTGGAAATCGCAACCACGACAAAACAGTTGCTAAATTAGATTATTTCCGGATCGTTGTTTTCTTGGGATCAGTGACACCCCCTCCTAAAGATTTTTGTTTTCACGGTTCGTGCTTCGGGAAAAAGAAAGGGATAAATTAATACGTTTATGTTTTTAAATCGTGCGGACGGATATTTAAAATCGGAGGATTTGCTGCAGGGGTTTTGTGTACCATTTTCCGTGGTACATTAGTCAATTTCACATGTGTCGAATTTCTTCATATTGGTACCATGAGAACTATTTCAAATAAATTTGTACATATTATATGCTATTTTTTATGGTCTTGTGTTGAACGACGAAAGTTGTTATCTTTATTATAGATCTAAAATGATAAACATGAGTAATGGTTGCTAAAAATTTGCGTCCTTTTCGTTTGTTCAAGACATGTCATATTTTATTGAAAAAATTTCAAAACAGAAACAGATTAATCCGTTGATTCAAAAGTCTGAGTAAATTATCTTTACTCAAAAAGTTTTTAGCACCCACATTTTCAAGAATAATTTTTAAGTATTCAACTACATAATTTACATTTAATTCGTAACAGACAATGGAAAATTGGTTGAAATAATCACACATCTAGTATTTTTGAATTATGAATCTTCACTTTACACGACACAATGCTCTTTAGTTCCTAACTATACATGCAGTTAGGTACAACCATGCAATTAGGCTTTCGTTTTTCCTGATGAAGCTACCTTCTGTACCTAGAAGGAAGCTTTCCCCATCGAACATGTTCTCAGATGTGCGACTATTACAATGTGCAAATGAATTTTAATTCCCCACAAAATAGCATTATGTCCTCAGCTCGAAAATATTACACCTCCCTCCGGGTGCAGGTTAAATCAATTTTCCCACAGAGCTTGTGCTGAGACTCAGCTCACCGCAGTGGAAAATTGTTACACAAACAAAGCCCTACCGAGCAAACGACAATCTCGTCCTTCAAAAGTGTCAAACCAGACGCTGCGAATGGGGGACCTGGCGGTTTCGAAGCGAGCGGACACTCGCGCGTAGCCTGTAGCCTTGCAGCAGCTCTGGTTCAACTTCGCTTAACCCAGAACATGGCCCACGGTGATTATAGCGTAAATAGTATTACGCTTTTATACGTTTACCACCAGTGAAAGAGCACCCTGACGAAATTCTAATGTTTTCCAATTTAGCTCTATGAATACATAATGAGACTGCATCATTTATCACAACAATGTACCGAGAACACGTTGTTCGCAGCAGAAATCGCACGGCAACAAGGTTATAGTGCGTTTCTCCTGTTTCAACTTCGGTTTGGTTTGCTACTGGACCGAGTTTGGTCTCGGTCGAAATGGAAAGTGTGTAGAAAATCCGCCCATTTTCTACGACCCCCGGCTCGTAAGAGGCAAACCATATCTGGATTATGTACACCTCGAGCGAAATAATCCCCAAACGGGTCTGTCTGGCAAGTGTATAATAATAATAAAATAAGTCCCGCGGTGAGGAAAATATTTATGCAGATTGCTCTTCTATCAACCGGCTCAACCTGCAGAATCCTTCACGAAACGACCGATCGAGCACAGAGGGTGAGCAGCATTTACCAGCTGCCAGGCACTGGATTTTACAACCTTGCAGCAGAGATTTCTTTCCACCCGCTAGTTCTGGACAGTAGTCATGGGAAAAGAGAACAAGAAATTTTGTATTTTTTGTCTTTCATACCGAGTAAAAAATTTTAGCTCACAGAACAGTCTACTCCTATTTTTTTGAAACGGTAGTTCTACAATTGATGAAGAATGAAGAATTTTTTTTGAATGGAGGGGAAAGAGTGGAAAGGTGAGGAGGGGGGGTTTATTGGTGGCTACGCTGAACAAGTAGTCGTTGTGACTTCTACCTTTTGTCCAATGCTGGGAGGTGCATGGATCGAACCAAGCTATACAACACCCGCCAGGGTATCAATTGTAGAACTACTCTTTCAAAGAAATATTAATACATATGCTTGACCGCATTTTAAGGTCAAGACTAAAACACGAGGTTTGGTCAACTACAGTCTACTCAATATATCCTGCTAAAGGCTCAACAGGACGAAACATGATAAAAAGATGAAAATCAAAAGAAAGAAAAGGCGGCAAAATGTTATAAAATAAAAATACGGTGGAAAGATGGCAAAAAGACCATGGAAAAACAATAAAAATATAGCAAAGAAATGGCAATGACACGACAAATACGGAGAAAAGGCAGCAAAGAGATTATAAAAAGACGACGAAATGGTTTCAAAAAAGCAACGATAATATAAAGAACCGACAATGCAAGGTGACGAAAAGACAATGAAAGAATGATGAAATGACAGCGACAAAAATGCTAAAAAACAGCAATACAAGATTACGAAAAGACTATAAATACATGTAGCCTTTGGCTAAACTTAGCAAAACAAAATAAAACGAAAAATTAAGGACAAAATACAAAAAGGCAAAAGGCGTACAACGAAAGTCAAGAATATGCGTTCTTGAATACTATAGAGAAAATTTTAAACGTATTATGAACTGATTTGATACAAAAAAGTATTAATTTGTTTCAAATGCAATCAAGAACAATACCAACAAAAAATATCGCTTTTATCACTTTTAAGCAAAACTGAGAAACTATCTTTATACTAACAAACCTTTAACCCTTAAATGCGCACGCTAAAAAAACTCATTTATAAAGAAAGCTTACTTATCTAAAGGCGGTGAACATAATTTACTCTGGGGATGTTTTTCACTATGTTGTTTTAAAGCAGCATTGCGCATTTATGGGTTAAATGAAGAACAAATGTCGGTTAAACTTCCATTTAAATCAAAAAATTCTCTACGTGGAATGTACCATTTCACGGAAATCTTTTTTTCGCGGAAAGTACCATTTCGCAGAACATACAGATGGACAGACAGAAATTTTATAGGTATAGATAAATATAAAACAAAGCAAAGCCTAGGTGCTACATTCTGTTATCGAAATTTGACCTTCTGTTTTTATACGACAGACTTCGCAGCCAGCTGTTAGAGTGCAGGACAATTGCAGGGCCACTTGCTACGATCCTATTGACTCTTGACTCTAACAGCCTCTCCCAGTCGAGATTCGAACATACGACGACTGGCTTATTAGGCCAGCGTCATACCTCATAGATAAATATATTATATATAAATTTGCATTCCTTATTAGCATTATAGCACAGCAAAAATTAGCAAAATGGCTAGTGAAAGAATTCCAAACCATGCCAAAGAAATTTCCTAGTCGATCGATTATGAGCACAGGAGATTTCGTAGAAAAATTAAGGTCTTCTGGACATATTGACACAGAGGAGAAAATTGTTTCATTCGACGTGGCACCGCTGTTCCCAAGTGTACCAGTGAATGAAACCTTAAATATTTTAAAAGACTGGTTACTAACTCAATACAGTGATAGTAATTAGAAAACCAAAATAAATTAATATTTGCTAGTGTTACCATGCGTCCAACTGAGAGCGAATCGAAAAGACCTAACGTAAACGAACTTTAGCATGACGTTTTCTGTCAAACTTCTGTCTTGCTTCCCGGTGTTCTTTTCTTTATAAGGAGACATAAGCGACCAAAATTTTTGAAAAAGTCAAATTTTTTATTTCAGTTTTTGATTCTGCAGTCTTATTTGTTTATTTTGATACTATTTTTGTAATGATCCGACCACGGGAAGTGACCGAAAAACGATCGAACGCATAAGCATTCCACTGCGTCGTGGGACCACCTCGCTGGAATAAAACGTTGCTCCTGTAAAAACACAATTTTCAAGCTTTATGTACCTTTCTCTCAGAAACTACACAACGTATAGAAACAAATTTTTTTGGTTTTATTGGTAGAAGCTTGGCAAAGACTTTTGAGCTTTGTAAACTAATCACAGCTTGAGAAAAAAGCAAAAGAAGGAAGATGGCTGAAAAATAAAAATTTGTCTTCTTTTTCCTTAGACTAGTGTTTTTGTCTTGCCCTTGAAATGAGGACAGGCATATATAAATAATATTTTTTGAAACGCTAGTTCTTTTCCAATTGACGAAGGGGCGGTAGATGAAAGTAATGAAATTTTTAGAGTGAGGAAAAAGCGCGGTAAAGTGAGAGAGAGGTGGGGGAGGGGGGGGGGGGGTTATTAGTAGCTATGCTTAACAAGTAGTCGTTGTGTCTCCAACATTTTGTCCAATGCTGGAAGGTGCATGGGTCGAATCAAGCTATAATCTGAGGTTATAGCCACCCAAAAAATTTTCATTTCTCCCCTACCGTGCCTTCGTCAATTGCAGAACCATCGTTTAAAAGAAAAACTACAAGGTATGCAGCCCTACGCGTTGTACGAAAGGGTGACGTAGGACTATACCAGATCATTAGATAAAGGACTAATGTAAACTGCATTTCTGGAATATGTATGTTTATGAGAATTTGTTAGTGCCATTGTTTAATTGTCCGGTCAGGGACGAGGGAGGGAATCTAATTACAAACGAGCGCGAAGTGGTCGACAGATGGAAGCAGTTCTTCCATGAACACCTCAATGGCGAAGTCGCAGAAGGAGACGGAACGGAAATTAACCTAGGAGCGCCCATGGAAGATAGTAATGTCCTAGCACCTGATCTCCAAGAAGTCAAACGAGAAAACGGGCTTCTGAATACCAATAAAGCCGCTGGGAAAGACCGCCTTCTGGATCTGGTAGAGCTTTATAAACATGGCGTAGAAACGCTAGCAAAGGCTCTACACTGGATTATTTCGAGGATTTGGGAGGAAGAAAAGCTACCGGAGGAATGGATGGAAGGAGTGGTTTGTCCCATCTACAAAAAGGATGATCGGCTAGATTGCCGCAACTATCGTGGTATTACGCTGGTAAACGCCGGCTACAAGGTACTCTCCCAGATCCTGTTACGCCGTCTGTCACCGATAGCACAAGGTTTCGTAAGGAATTATCAGGCGGGTTTCATGGGGGCTCGTGCAACTGCGGACCAAATTTTTACTATCCGACAGATCTTGCAGAAATGTCGGGAGTAAAACGTGCCCACGCATCACATCTTTATTGATTTCAAAGCAGCATACGATACAGTCGATCGAGACAAGCTATGGCAGATAATGCTCGAATACGGTTTTCCGGACAAACTGACGCGACTAATCAGAGCTACATTGGATCGAGTGATGTATTTCGTACGCATCTCTGGGACACTCTCGAGTCCCTTCGAGACGCGGCGAGGGTTGAGACAATGTGACGGTCTATCCTGCATGCTGTACTACATCGCTCTTGATGGGGTGATCCGACGAGCGGGCATCGAAACGAGAGGCACGCTTTTTACCAAGGGTAGCTAACTTCTAGGCTTTGCAGATGACTTCGATATCATTGCCAGGAACTTTGCGACGGCGGAGGCAATCTACGCCAGACTGAAAGCGGAGTCTAGGAGAATTGGGCTAAAAATAAATGCGTCGAAGACCAAATACATGAAAGGAAGAGGCTCAAAGAAAACAAACGCGCGCCTCCCACGGACGGTAACCGTTGATGGCGACGAACTAGTAGTGGTAGAGGAGTTCGTGTATTTCGGCAGGTGACCGCGGACAACAACACTAGTAAGGAGATCCAGCGGCGCATCCAAGGGGGAAATCGGGCCTACTTTGCCCTTCGTAAAACGCTACGATCAGGAAGCATACGCCGCCGCACAAAGCTAACAATGTACAAAACCATTATTAGACCGGTAGTTCTTTATGGCCTTGAAACCGTGACGCTGCTTACGGAGGACACACGCGCCCTTGCCGTGTTTGAGCGGAAAGTGCTGCGAACGATATTTGGCGAAGTACAAACTGAAAGCGGAGAGTGGCAGAGGCGTATGAATCCCGAGCTACAGGCACTGCTTGGGGATACTCCCATCGTACATCCAGCGAAAGTGAGCAGGATACGGTGGGCCGGACACGTCGTAAGGATCCCGGACGACAGTGCGACGAAAATAGTCCTCTTCAACAACCCCACCGGCACCAGGAACAGGGGGGCCCAACGTGCACGATGGCTCGACCAGGTCGAAAGCGATTTGCGACTTCTGAGACGACTAGGAAATTGGCGACGAGTGGCCCAAGTCCGAGTTGAATGGAGACAAGTGCTTGAAACAGCACGAGCCACTCCGGCTCTATGCTGCTGAAGAAGAAGAAGAGGAGGAGGATAGGGTTACAAATCAATGCGTCGAAAATCAAATATATGGTAGGAAGAGGCTCGAGAGAAAGCAACATTTGCCTTCCACGGACAGTGAGTATTGACGGCAATGAACTGAAAGTAGTTGATTAGTTATATTTGGGATCTCTGGTCACCGCCGACAATAATACGAGTAAGGAGATCCAACGACGCATTCAAGCTGGAAATCGAGCCTACTTTTCCCTCCGCTAGAAGCATCGTTCTAGGAGCATACGCCGTCGCACAAAGCTGACGATGTACAAAACGTTAATCAGACCGGTAGTCAACTACGGACTTGAGACAGTAACGTTGTACTAGGTGTTTCGAACAACTAGTATAATTTCTCCGTCGAGTTCAATAGGTTTCATTTAAAAATGTCTTATTTTGTAGAAGTTATGGCCGTTTGAATTTCGTCAAAATTTTGCTTGTTTCGATCATTTTCTCTAACTCCTGTATATCCTTTTAGCTGTCTGGAAAAAATCTCAGTCGTTTCTTTTATAAACCAAATTAGTTATGACACAAATGTGAAGCTGTCATTTTAGCGAGTGAATCATATTGCAGATTGCAAAGAAAATTGTCTAATCAATAAGTGCGCAATCGCTCATAAAAGTGCCTTGGCTTAAATCGTATCGGTCTCTTCGGCGCACTTATCCTTTGGAATGTACCGTGAACGTACCATATTCTGCGCAGTTAAGACATTTTTATGATTCTTCCGCTATTCTAAGTATTCTAGATTTAAATTAACAACGTGGATAGCAGCAACGTGTAGTGCTACGGTCTATAATATCTGGTAAAAAATATGGGAATTATAAGTCGACCAACAATTGAGTATATTTTTTGTTTTGTAAACTTATCCACGGTGCCTTATTCTGCGCACTCTCTTGTCCATGTTCCTAATTCTGCGCATGTTTGCTCCTAATTCTGTGCACCCAAAAAGTGAAAATAAATACTCGTGAAATGCTGTTCATGTCTTTATACGCTGAAAGCACACCAAAAAATCCGGCATTAGCCATAATCATAATTAGATCCATCATCTAGCCTTCTTGTGCTGTTCGGGTGGCAAAGGAATATTGTTATCATTTTGATTGCCTCATTTTAAATATTTTATTCTCGATAACGTGAAAGACGAATTGATTTGGGGTTTCTGCATACTGAACATTACACTTTAGACACTTTTTACTAATAATTGTGTTTTCATATAGAAACCACTTCCCCACGCTCTGACAGCCCCATGAGGTTGGACATTAAAAAAAATAGAAGACATGGTTTCATGAATTGGCGCTCGTGGGTTCGGACCCCGAGACACAGCACAGGATTCCAATAAATGCAAGTTAAAGATTCTACTTGAATTTTCATGCCTCTATACCTCAGCCATTTGGGTGAGGTTGCGTATTCTTACGCGATTTCTTCGTAGGATACATTACTGCGCAGAATTTGGAACCTGAATAAAAAATCTGTGCCTAAATCTGCGCATTATTGCATCGCATTTTTCTAAGGAAAGCAATGCATGCAATCACTCTTCTTGTCTAAAACGTGACTAAAATTAATTATTCTTTCTAATTATGCTGGGTAATTTGATGATTGCAAAGATTTTCGATCATAAATTTGTTAATTTTCTAGAAGGACAATCTTAGCGTTGGTGCTAACGACGATGTTTTCTGCCATATAAAATATTATCAGTTTGACGTTAAATTATTTCGCTCTCAAATATTATGGCCCGTTTGTGAATAATGACGCAATATTCAACAGACATTTATAAAAAAATAACGCAATGATCATAGTTATGCACAATGTTAAAAAATACTTATATCACAGACAAACAGACGAGACACTCGCGATAATTCCATCGTCCAAACAAAAACCACTCATTTTTCAAAAAAGCATGTTTCGCAACATGGCCACAACGCGGCGCGCGGGTGTTGCTTCGAGTTTTCAATAAAAAAAACTACACAAATGTACAAAACCCTACAGCATAAAACCCTGCAAATGTAAGCTACTCCGCAACATGCATAACAGAGGGTGCTAGTGTACAAGCAAAATGTGCAGGACGATGGTTTTTAAAGGATTTTCTTCCATGTGTCATGTCAGTTCGTCAGTGCTTATATAAAGAAAAATGCGCAGAATTAGGAGCTGCGCAGAATTAGGAGCGGTCACGGTAACAAAAAAGTGCGCCGAAGACGCCGAAACGATTTAATGCAGGATCGCACTTTTATGAGCGATTTCGCACTTTGGATGGTACAATTTTCTATGCAATCAGCAATACTTTCAGGAACAGAATTCTGGTTTTCAAACAAAAACACTGCTTTTGAAATTTACTGAATCAATGACGACTTATTTCACCAACGGGAAACTAGCAGTCATTAATTTTTCGTCGGAGAGCCCAATTTCGGAAGCAGCTTTTGGGCCAAAAAGCGGGGCTCTGTTTGTAGAAAATTATTCACTGCATTCTTCTTGCCAATCTGAACACAGCGAATATATTTTCATGAACAAAATTTTTCTTGCAAACAAAAATACTGCTTTTGAAATTAACAGAACTAATGACGACTAATTTCACCTTAGAATAGATAGGCTATCGTGGGACTTAATGAAGGGTAAAATCCGCCTGGTGAGGCACCTATTCCTGTGTATCTCTGAATTCTTATCCGTTACAAAACACTGGTTTTCACACGGATGCCAATGAAACAGATTCTTTGCCAAGTCATGACCTCTTATCACGAACTCATCCCCAAAACCAATCTCGAATCTGCTACAAACCCTACCGCGAGCCAGAGCATGAAGAATTTAACCCCTGGGTTTGGTTGAAATCGGTCTTCTCTGAAGCTTATTCATCATCGAGTCAGGCACATGTATCGCCTTTGTAGCCATTTCGAGACGGATTCGCCGTACAGTACAGCGGTTAGTATTCAGTTTTTTCGCCAAAGTACAATCCGTGATGCTGAGATCAGCCTTGATTTTTCGAATGACTCTCAACCGCAGTTGACGATCAAGTGTTCAACTCCAACATCTGGCCTGCGCCTTGCAGACAGCCCTAAGAATTTCCTTGGACCCCTCAATTTCTAACACCACAGCTTTTTTAGGATAATACGTCACTCCCGCCAGCTCCCGAACCGACGCTGATGGATTCTGTAGGTGACTGCACACAATCATTTTCATTTCTCCTCCTGCATGATGAACATCTCGAAACCACGGTACCTTTAAACTGCAAAAAAAATATTCCGAGCAGAACTGTTTACAAATATGTAACACAACGCTACCAAAAGTTAGCATCCATGGCCACTGGGAGCGCCTCTAGTGCCAAAATGAAATGCCCAATCTTTACTATCGAACTGAATTAGCTAATAAGCCATTCAATATGTTCCGCATTCATCCAAAACAAATCTGATCACTTTACTTTAGAAGCAGTTTTTTTTTGCGAAAAACAAAAGGTATGTCCAGAAATCAATATCGCGCGTTTGAACCTGTGCTCTGCACATGAAGTAAAAGAGCAAACTGACAGATTGGCTTGAAGTGAAGACACAAACCACACGTACACGAATTGCCTATACACGGCGTTTGGCTTGTCACCAACCGATTATCATATGAATGTGCAATCAAAGCTATTTATTAACTAGAAATCATATAAGGTACACAATAATTAATGTGTAATTACTGACATAAACAGATAAGTAACGAAATAAAAAACATAAGTAAATTTGAGGGTTAATTTTTAAAGCTAAAACGCAAAAATACTAAGCTTAAAAACATAAAAAAAGACTATAGTCACAGAACAGAAGTGGAAGTTCGAACAATCGTTCGAGCAAAACCTGGCATCTACGCTCTGGTCTAAAACTCTACCAATAAGTAAGAACTTTGACGAGTTTTTGTTTTGAGTGCACTTGTCATTCAAAATCTCGTCTAAACGAAATTCCTCAACTAGTCTAAATATTTCGCACATAGGAGTATTTGATGCAAAATGTTGGCCATAAGTCCAAAATGGAAAATGCATGATTTTATCAAAATATCTTATCTATTATCACAATAGGGCCTACTAGTCACGTTAGTATTGTTCTATGCAGGATTGATTGATTTTTTTACCTTTGTTATACTATATAACAAAGGTTTAGGAATTGGTCGAAAAACACGAAGTTGTTCCAAGGCCCGGAGGGCCGTGTCACATATACCAATCGATCAGGTTCGACGAATGAGCAATGTCTGTGTGTGAGTGTGTGTGTATGTGTGTATGTGTGTGCGCTTCAATTTTCAATCGCCTATTTCTCGAAGATGGCTGAACCGATTCGTCTGCTATTACTTTTATTTGGAAGGTATTATTACCTAGTATATCACTGTTAAATTGTTTCGTGGTCCGACTTTTAGTTTAAAAGTTATAAGCAAAAATGTGAAAATTACGTGACACGATTTTCTCCGGAAACACATAACCGATTTCATCGATCTTAGCACCAAATGAAAGCTCTTACTATTGCTAAACTTCACGCCAAGTTTTATTGAAAACAAACAAGTGGTTTAAAAGTTAGCCTAAAAAAACCAGTTTTGACAAGGTTCAAATGATCGCCTGTTTCTCAGAGATGGCCAAACCGATTTAGGTGCTATTGGTTTCATTTGGCAGGTAATATTGCCGGATAGATCACTATTGAATGGTTTTTTGATTGGATGTTTAATTTGAAAGTTATGAGCAATCGAATACACCACACCAAAATTAACAATAATTTTTTAAGATATTAACCAAGATAATTTATCTAATTTAAATTATTTTGAATATCAAACGAGAGGTTTTCACAGTACGAATATATATACAAAATTTCATAAGAATTCGTTTTACCGATCAAAAGATATTAACCCTCGAACACTCGCGCCAACTTTTATAACACAGTTACTCGTGCGCACAATAGCCCAAGCCCAAAAAAAACGTAAGCACTAGAATTTTGACTAGGAAAACTTGGTTTTAAGTTTATCAAACCTTTGGAAGAGTTTCTTAAAATTGAAAGCTCTATCGTCTGGTAGAATCTGAATTTTGATTAATCCCCCTAAAGGTAAAATAAAAAATTATTTTCCTTCAGTTTGAATATAACACATTGATGTGTTCCGCAAACTTTTAGAGCATATTATTACAAGAAATTTTGCTGAAGACAGTGACCTTCTATCTCTTCAGCGAAGAAAGAAAAATCTTATTTATTGTATTGTATTGATTTGTAAAATCAGTTTTTCTATTTTAGCTCTTTTTGTAATTGTTGTATGACTTGTTCATGCATTACAAAGTTGTATAAATAATAAAAATACACAACTTTGCTGAACTTAGTATACCTTTATGTTTGCTTGTTTAGGAACTGTAGAACTTTGATTATAAAAAAATACCCTGATTTTGACCCCAAATTACTCGACTACCAACAGACATACATTTTAAACATTTTACATTTGCTGGTAGTTTTGCTGCATACAGACACCATTTTTCCATATGAAGAAACGAGAGAAATTCTACTTGGGACCAATTGCGGTACACCTCACATGCTACATGCTTCGTTTCTGTGACGTCGGTTTATGCTAATCTATCTTCCTAACAATTTAAAGTATTAATGCATTGAATAATTCTAACATTTTACTTATAACAAGTTAATTGAAGAATATACGTTAGTGTATACGTAATATACGATTTGTAACTTTATAACAGTATGGCATTCAAAAACCTACACATGTTGTGTAAAATACAACAGCGTGGGCAACCGAAGGTTAATAAAAATTGATGAAATTTATTCAAGAAAACTTTATTGCTGTAAATCAAATAGAATGGCAGGAGATTTTGCAGAGTTCAAACATCTATAAACTAGACCTTTACTACGCAATGTACATGTTAAAGAATAATATTTCATCTTACAACTTACTTTTACTTGCACTTACCCTCATTAATAACAACTTACTCAGCAATTTCATGAGACAAGCAACTATCAAAATTTATAAGTGCTTCTATTTGGTACAAATTTTGTAAACTTATTCAATTTCCAAAAATTTCATGTAAACCAAACGTGTCGATTTCTATCTCAAATAGCAAGTAAAACCGTATAACAAAGGTTCCTTTCACCACTAGGTGGATTAAATCAGGTTTTTTTCACAGAATATGCTGTTATTTTGGATAGCAGTTTTCAAGAAGCACCCTATCGTTCGTGGGTATATAAACCTGAAAATCTGAATGAAATATTATTTGTTTAACATAAGTGAGCATTTTCTCCGTAAAGAAGGATATTTTTAAATAATTTTATCTAGCTTTTTACGAGCCGTATTGGTGAACCGCATAATCTGTGTTAGTGTGTTCGTAATATTTGGACAGTATTTTTGACATTTCGTAATTACATCGCACGTTTTCTTCGCGCACGTTCACGTTAAAATTAACGGAACGTGCGGAAAGAAAACGTGCCATGTATTTAGGAAATGTCAAAAATGCTATCCAAATATTACGAACGCCGTCCGCCATTAAAAAGCATGTAAAAAGCTGGATATGCATTTATATATCCATCAGCTTCTTCGAGCCATAATGGCGACTGTCATTCGACTCAGTTCGACAAGAACAAAATATATTTGTCATTATGTTTACGTATATATGTATGCACGCATGTACATATGCATATACAAGCATAGGCGTCACACACATAAAACAATTTTATGTCACATACACAAACCAGTTAGCACCGCCTAGTTAGCTTCGAGGTACGATGCTGGTCTAACAAGCCAGTCGTCGTATGTTCGAATCTCGGCTACACTGAGAAAACTTTTATGTGCCAAACAGTTATCATTTATGTGCAAGCGATAAATTAGCACATACTATTCATACGCGTATAATTTTTATGTGTATTTCTGGGAGGATTATGTTTATATGTGGCTCATGATAATCATATGGAATTTCATATTGTTGATTGCAAGGAAGATCAATGTCTAATCAATAAGTGCGCAATCGCTCTTAAAAGTGCTATTTTGGCATAAATCGTTTCGGTGCACTTATTGCTTGGAATGTAACGAAAAAATGCGCCGAAGATACCAAAACGATTTAATGCAGGATCGCACTTTCATGAGCGATTTCGCACTTTGGAGGGTACAATTTTCGTTGCAATCAGCAATATGGAAATTTACTATTAGTTATGTGCAGAATATTTTGAGTTTAGGTGGGGCTTGCTAGTTAGAGTCAGTAGGATCGTTGCACTGGCCCCGTAATTTTCCTGTATTCTAACTTCCGGCTGCGAAGTCTGTCGATAAAGAAGGGTAATGCCTAAAGACGGTATAAACCCATGACGTTGGCTTTTTACACAAACCAATTTCGATTCAATGGATTCGACCGCAATAAATTTTATGGAAAGCTCTAATTGTTACCTTAGGTTTATATATTTTTGGATAGAACTAAGTGTAAATTCGACTATCTGAAGAACCTTAAGCGAAACTGAAATAAACTTTTTCTCACCGAATAAGTCAACAAGAATAACATCACAGAACAGAAGTGGAAGTCCGAACGATTCGGCGATCAAAACTGGTAACAAATAGCGTTTTTGTTTTTTTTAACCTGGGTTTATTCCAACCGACCACTAAATAAACAAACATTTTCGCGAGCATAAACAAACGTTTTCGGGTTGTCAGTGTATTGCCTATTGCGAGGTTCAAACTGTGAAAAAACTCAGTGTGAACCCGTCGTCTAAAAAGTGCAACCCAGAGCGAACCAACCTGAGTGAAAAAACAAACGTTTTGACAGCCGTTCGATTGGAACTAGAGCGAACCTAGATTGGACCTAAGCAAAAACAAAAACGGTAAAAGTCTTTTTTGTTTTTATTTTTCTTTGGGAAGGTTTTCGTATAGAAGCGAATAACAGCAATATAAGCAGAACGCTCGCTGCCAATCGCATAGCAGCTTTCACATGCTTTTGTGTGCATTCGTATACGTTCGTGTGTTTTTGTGGAAAAAAGTGACTCGCTACCGCCAGGTTCGCTAGTATCTGTAGAAATCTGTAGCATGTACGTGTTTGGATTTTTACTTCCATTTCTGTTCTGTGATAACATATTAACCCCTCTAAGGTCTTTTGACGTAGGACTACGTCTTACGGCAAGTTTTGAGATAGGATGTCATTCCAAAAAACCGAAAAATGCGAGCGTCACGAAAAATGAAAGGTTTTGAGCGCTAATAGCTCAGCGGTTTTCCGATCGATTTTCAATATTCTTACACCAATCGATCGGAAAATCTTCTAAGAATTGACCCAAATGAAGAAAAATATGGATTCTTGATGTTGAACTATTGAAAAATTGAAAATAATGAACCTATGTTTTACCAGAATTCTCGCTTTGTGATTGGTTGGAAGATTCTTTACGATGATCTAAACCTATACCAATTTGATATCTGTGCTTGGGAAGTAAGCCAAAACAAGTGACAAAGTATCCTCATTTCAACAAGATTTCTTAACACCGCGGTTAAACCTAGACCATTTTGATGTCCTTGCTTGGGAAGTATGCCAGAAAGAGTGACAAAGCCCCCTCGTGCCAACAGATTTCTTACGAACGCGATTAAACCTAGTCCAATTTGATGTCTGTGTTAGGAAAGTGTGCCAGAAAAAATGACAGAAGTACGTTGTTCCAACAGATCGCAAATTCTTTACTGCGACTGCGAGACGATTAAACCTCGGCGAATTTGATATCTGTGTTGGAAAATTGTTTTCAAATGCACAATATTTTGAGAATCGAACGTATGCAATGTTACTACTTTGATAAATGTTACATACAACGCCTGTAGCATGTATATATGTTGCATATAGCATATATACATGAAGAATCGAATGATTACAAGCATGAATACATGCTACTATCACTACAAAGACACTTACGTAGTCCTGCGTCACCTATATATGCGGTCGTGTCTTGTACACAATCCCTCTGATTTTCTATTTTCATAATGTCTATAGATAATGGCCATATGTCTTATGGCCCCGGAGTTATAACGGAGTTCTTTGGGGGACCGCGACATGGCTTTTTTAGATAGTTGCCAAATATTTAAAATTTGTTTGAAATCTGTTGATTTTTGTAAATGTATCATCGATTGTGGACATATAAGTTACTTTGCCGCAGTTACGAGCCATGGCGCGCACGGTCCGGATCCGGGGGGACTAATAGAAGTAATGAAGATATTTTGGACCAACATGGCCACTTCACCGGAAAAACATCTAGTACCTGATTCGCGACACATTGTTTAAATTTTAGGATAACTAGCTGACCCGACAAACTTCGTATTGCCACAAATTAACCTGTGTTGTACATAAATCATGAATCTCGGATGATCTTTGTCACAATCTCGAATTTTGCAAGCCCCCCAGTGGGCGGCGCTTCCGACGGCGGGTCATCGGCAACACTCGCGACCGTCTCGTCCCAAATGATCTAGTGTTACTATAGATAGTTTTTGTGGTCTTGTATTGACTAATGTTTTATGGAAGAGTCTCGAATTTCTCGAGTTCGATTAGTTTTTGAGTTTCGCAAAAATTTCTGTTTTATTTGTATGAGAGTCCATATCCCCCTACCACAGGGGTGAGAGGTCTCTAACTATCGTAAAATAAATTCAAGACTCCAAAATCTCCCACATGCCAAATTTGGTTCCATTTGATTGATTAGTTCTCAAGTTATAAGGAAATTTGAATTTCATTTGTATGGGAGCTCCCCTCTTAAAAGGGGAAGGGGTCGTAATTCACCATAGAAAAAATTTCTGCCATCTAAAACTCCCACATGCCAAATTTGGTTCCATTTGATTGATTAGTTCTCGAGATAAGAGAAAATTTGCATTTCATTTGTATGGAAGCCCACCCTCTTAAAGGGTAAATGGGCCATAACTCGCTTTCTAAAGAAGAGAGGGGTCTCAATTCACCATAGAAAAAAATCTTGCATCCAAAACCACTTACATGTCAAATTTAGTTCCATTTGCTTGATTAGTTCTCGAGTTATGAGGAAATTTGATTTTCATTTGTATAGGAGCCCCCCCCCTCTTAAAGTGGGGAAATCCATAGAAAATATACCATAGAAAATATTCTTGCCTACAAACACTCTAGAACTAATCAAGCAAATGGAACCAAATTTATCATGTGGGTGATAAATTTGGTTCCATTTGCTTGATTAGTTCTAGAGTTATGAGGAAATTTGTATTTCGTTTGTATGAGAGACCCCCCTCTTAAAAAGGTAAGGGGTCCTAATTCATCATAGAAAAAATGGTTGCCTCCAAAAACACCCACATGCCAAATATGGTTCCATTTGCTTGATTAGTTCTCGAATTATGAGGAAATTTGTATTTCATTTGTGTAGAAGCACCCCCTCTTAAAGTTGGGAGGGGTCCTAATTCACCATAGAAAATATTTTTGCCTCCAGAAACGTCCACATGCCAAATTTGGTTCCATTTGCTTGATTAGTTCTCGAGTTATGAGGAAATTTGAATTTCATTTGTATAGGAGCCCCCCCTCCTAAAGTGGGTAGGGGTCCCAATTCATCATAGAAAAAATTTTTGTCTCCAAAAACACCCACGTGTCAAATTTGGTTCCATTTGCTTGATTAGTTCTCGAGTTATGAGGAAATTTGTATTTCGTTTGTAGAGAAGCCCCCCCTCTTAAAGTGGGGAGGGGTTCTAATTCACCATAGAAAATATTCATGCCCTAGAAAACTTTCACATGCCAAATTTGGTTCCATTTGCTTGATTAGTTCTTCAGTTATGAGGAAATTTGTATTTCATGCGTATAGGATCCCCCCTCCTAAAACGGGGAGGGGTCCCAATTCATCATAGAAAAAAAATTTGTCTCCAAAAACACCCACATGCCAAATTTGGTTCCGTTTGCTTAATTACTTCTCGAGTTATGAGGAAAATTGTGTTTCTTTGGTACAGGAGCCCCCCCTCTTAAAGTGGGGAGGGGTCCTAATTTACTATAGAAAATATTCTTGCCCTCGAAAACCTTCACATGCCAAATTTGATTCCATTTGCTTGATTAGTTCTCGAGTTATGAGGAAATTTGTATGGAAGCCCCCCCTTTTAAAGAGGAGAGGAATTATAATTCCCCTTATAAAGAGGGGAGGGGTTTCAATTTACCATAGAATAAATTCTTGTCACCGAAAACACCCACATGCAAAATTTTGTTCTATTTGCTTGATTAGTTGTCGAGTTATGCAGAAATTTGTGTTTCATTTGTATGGGAGCCCCCCCTCTTAGTGGGGGGAGGGGTTTCTAACCATCACTAAAACCTTTCCTGGCCCCAAAAAACCTCTACATGCATACTTTCATCCCGATTGGTTCAGTAGTTTTCGATTCTATAAGGAACATACGGACAGACAGACAGACAGACAGACAGACAGACAGACAGACAGACAGACAGACAGACAGACAGACAGACAGACAGACAGACAGACAGACAGACAGACAGACAGACAGACAGACAGACAGACAGACAGACAGACAGACAGACAGACAGACAGACAGACAGACAGACAGACAGACAGACAGACAGACAGACAGACAGACAGACAGACAGACAGACAGACAGACAGACAGACAGACAGACAGACAGACAGACAGACAGACAGACAGACAGACAGACAGACAGACAGACAGACAGACAGACAGACAGACAGACAGACAGACAGACAGACAGACAGACAGACAGACAGACAGACAGACAGACAGACAGACAGACAGACAGACAGACAGACAGACAGACAGACAGACAGACAGACAGACAGACAGACAGACAGACAGACAGACAGACAGACAGACAGACAGACAGACAGACAGACAGACAGACAGACAGACAGACAGACAGACAGACAGACAGACAGACAGACAGACAGACAGACAGACAGACAGACAGACAGACAGACAGACAGACAGACAGACAGACAGACAGACAGACAGACAGACAGACAGACAGACAGACAGACAGACAGACAGACAGACAGACAGACAGACAGACAGACAGACAGACAGACAGACAGACAGACAGACAGACAGACAGACAGACAGACAGACAGACAGACAGACAGACAGACAGACAGACAGACAGACAGACAGACAGACAGACAGACAGACAGACAGACAGACAGACAGACAGACAGACAGACAGACAGACAGACAGACAGACAGACAGACAGACAGACAGACAGACAGACAGACAGACAGACAGACAGACAGACAGACAGACAGACAGACAGACAGACAGACAGACAGACAGACAGACAGACAGACAGACAGACAGACAGACAGACAGACAGACAGACAGACAGACAGACAGACAGACAGACAGACAGACAGACAGACAGACAGACAGACAGACAGACAGACAGACAGACAGACAGACAGACAGACAGACAGACAGACAGACAGACAGACAGACAGACAGACAGACAGACAGACAGACAGACAGACAGACAGACAGACAGACAGACAGACAGACAGACAGACAGACAGACAGACAGACAGACAGACAGACAGACAGACAGACAGACAGACAGACAGACAGACAGACAGACAGACAGACAGACAGACAGACAGACAGACAGACAGACAGACAGACAGACAGACAGACAGACAGACAGACAGACAGACAGACAGACAGACAGACAGACAGACAGACAGACAGACAGACAGACAGACAGACAGACAGACAGACAGACAGACAGACAGACAGACAGACAGACAGACAGACAGACAGACAGACAGACAGACAGACAGACAGACAGACAGACAGACAGACAGACAGACAGACAGACAGACAGACAGACAGACAGACAGACAGACAGACAGACAGACAGACAGACAGACAGACAGACAGACAGACAGACAGACAGACAGACAGACAGACAGACAGACAGACAGACAGACAGACAGACAGACAGACAGACAGACAGACAGACAGACAGACAGACAGACAGACAGACAGACAGACAGACAGACAGACAGACAGACAGACAGACAGACAGACAGACAGACAGACAGACAGACAGACAGACAGACAGACAGACAGACAGACAGACAGACAGACAGACAGACAGACAGACAGACAGACAGACAGACAGACAGACAGACAGACAGACAGACAGACAGACAGACAGACAGACAGACAGACAGACAGACAGACAGACAGACAGACAGACAGACAGACAGACAGACAGACAGACAGACAGACAGACAGACAGACAGACAGACAGACAGACAGACAGACAGACAGACAGACAGACAGACAGACAGACAGACAGACAGACAGACAGACAGACAGACAGACAGACAGACAGACAGACAGACAGACAGACAGACAGACAGACAGACAGACAGACAGACAGACAGACAGACAGACAGACAGACAGACAGACAGACAGACAGACAGACAGACAGACAGACAGACAGACAGACAGACAGACAGACAGACAGACAGACAGACAGACAGACAGACAGACAGACAGACAGACAGACAGACAGACAGACAGACAGACAGACAGACAGACAGACAGACAGACAGACAGACAGACAGACAGACAGACAGACAGACAGACAGACAGACAGACAGACAGACAGACAGACAGACAGACAGACAGACAGACAGACAGACAGACAGACAGACAGACAGACAGACAGACAGACAGACAGACAGACAGACAGACAGACAGACAGACAGACAGACAGACAGACAGACAGACAGACAGACAGACAGACAGACAGACAGACAGACAGACAGACAGACAGACAGACAGACAGACAGACAGACAGACAGACAGACAGACAGACAGACAGACAGACAGACAGACAGACAGACAGACAGACAGACAGACAGACAGACAGACAGACAGACAGACAGACAGACAGACAGACAGACAGACAGACAGACAGACAGACAGACAGACAGACAGACAGACAGACAGACAGACAGACAGACAGACAGACAGACAGACAGACAGACAGACAGACAGACAGACAGACAGACAGACAGACAGACAGACAGACAGACAGACAGACAGACAGACAGACAGACAGACAGACAGACAGACAGACAGACAGACAGACAGACAGACAGACAGACAGACAGACAGACAGACAGACAGACAGACAGACAGACAGACAGACAGACAGACAGACAGACAGACAGACAGACAGACAGACAGACAGACAGACAGACAGACAGACAGACAGACAGACAGACAGACAGACAGACAGACAGACAGACAGACAGACAGACAGACAGACAGACAGACAGACAGACAGACAGACAGACAGACAGACAGACAGACAGACAGACAGACAGACAGACAGACAGACAGACAGACAGACAGACAGACAGACAGACAGACAGACAGACAGACAGACAGACAGACAGACAGACAGACAGACAGACAGACAGACAGACAGACAGACAGACAGACAGACAGACAGACAGACAGACAGACAGACAGACAGACAGACAGACAGACAGACAGACAGACAGACAGACAGACAGACAGACAGACAGACAGACAGACAGACAGACAGACAGACAGACAGACAGACAGACAGACAGACAGACAGACAGACAGACAGACAGACAGACAGACAGACAGACAGACAGACAGACAGACAGACAGACAGACAGACAGACAGACAGACAGACAGACAGACAGACAGACAGACAGACAGACAGACAGACAGACAGACAGACAGACAGACAGACAGACAGACAGACAGACAGACAGACAGACAGACAGACAGACAGACAGACAGACAGACAGACAGACAGACAGACAGACAGACAGACAGACAGACAGACAGACAGACAGACAGACAGACAGACAGACAGACAGACAGACAGACAGACAGACAGACAGACAGACAGACAGACAGACAGACAGACAGACAGACAGACAGACAGACAGACAGACAGACAGACAGACAGACAGACAGACAGACAGACAGACAGACAGACAGACAGACAGACAGACAGACAGACAGACAGACAGACAGACAGACAGACAGACAGACAGACAGACAGACAGACAGACAGACAGACAGACAGACAGACAGACAGACAGACAGACAGACAGACAGACAGACAGACAGACAGACAGACAGACAGACAGACAGACAGACAGACAGACAGACAGACAGACAGACAGACAGACAGACAGACAGACAGACAGACAGACAGACAGACAGACAGACAGACAGACAGACAGACAGACAGACAGACAGACAGACAGACAGACAGACAGACAGACAGACAGACAGACAGACAGACAGACAGACAGACAGACAGACAGACAGACAGACAGACAGACAGACAGACAGACAGACAGACAGACAGACAGACAGACAGACAGACAGACAGACAGACAGACAGACAGACAGACAGACAGACAGACAGACAGACAGACAGACAGACAGACAGACAGACAGACAGACAGACAGACAGACAGACAGACAGACAGACAGACAGACAGACAGACAGACAGACAGACAGACAGACAGACAGACAGACAGACAGACAGACAGACAGACAGACAGACAGACAGACAGACAGACAGACAGACAGACAGACAGACAGACAGACAGACAGACAGACAGACAGACAGACAGACAGACAGACAGACAGACAGACAGACAGACAGACAGACAGACAGACAGACAGACAGACAGACAGACAGACAGACAGACAGACAGACAGACAGACAGACAGACAGACAGACAGACAGACAGACAGACAGACAGACAGACAGACAGACAGACAGACAGACAGACAGACAGACAGACAGACAGACAGACAGACAGACAGACAGACAGACAGACAGACAGACAGACAGACAGACAGACAGACAGACAGACAGACAGACAGACAGACAGACAGACAGACAGACAGACAGACAGACAGACAGACAGACAGACAGACAGACAGACAGACAGACAGACAGACAGACAGACAGACAGACAGACAGACAGACAGACAGACAGACAGACAGACAGACAGACAGACAGACAGACAGACAGACAGACAGACAGACAGACAGACAGACAGACAGACAGACAGACAGACAGACAGACAGACAGACAGACAGACAGACAGACAGACAGACAGACAGACAGACAGACAGACAGACAGACAGACAGACAGACAGACAGACAGACAGACAGACAGACAGACAGACAGACAGACAGACAGACAGACAGACAGACAGACAGACAGACAGACAGACAGACAGACAGACAGACAGACAGACAGACAGACAGACAGACAGACAGACAGACAGACAGACAGACAGACAGACAGACAGACAGACAGACAGACAGACAGACAGACAGACAGACAGACAGACAGACAGACAGACAGACAGACAGACAGACAGACAGACAGACAGACAGACAGACAGACAGACAGACAGACAGACAGACAGACAGACAGACAGACAGACAGACAGACAGACAGACAGACAGACAGACAGACAGACAGACAGACAGACAGACAGACAGACAGACAGACAGACAGACAGACAGACAGACAGACAGACAGACAGACAGACAGACAGACAGACAGACAGACAGACAGACAGACAGACAGACAGACAGACAGACAGACAGACAGACAGACAGACAGACAGACAGACAGACAGACAGACAGACAGACAGACAGACAGACAGACAGACAGACAGACAGACAGACAGACAGACAGACAGACAGACAGACAGACAGACAGACAGACAGACAGACAGACAGACAGACAGACAGACAGACAGACAGACAGACAGACAGACAGACAGACAGACAGACAGACAGACAGACAGACAGACAGACAGACAGACAGACAGACAGACAGACAGACAGACAGACAGACAGACAGACAGACAGACAGACAGACAGACAGACAGACAGACAGACAGACAGACAGACAGACAGACAGACAGACAGACAGACAGACAGACAGACAGACAGACAGACAGACAGACAGACAGACAGACAGACAGACAGACAGACAGACAGACAGACAGACAGACAGACAGACAGACAGACAGACAGACAGACAGACAGACAGACAGACAGACAGACAGACAGACAGACAGACAGACAGACAGACAGACAGACAGAAAACCTTCTTTATAGGTATAGATTCATCTTACGGCACATCAAATCATATCATCTTGATAAAATGAGACTATTGAAAGTATAATAAAGACATTTTGAAAGCAAATGACCACATCACTATCGGATCTGGAACATCCGGTACCTGGTTCAGGGAAATTCTTTGGATTTTGGGATAATGCATCATGAGGCACATCAAATCATATCGCTTTGATCAAAAGACATTGATGGAAGTACAATGGAGACATTTTGGAACCAAATAGACACTTCAGTAACCGGGTTTGGGTTCAATTGATGATTTTAGGGTATATAAGCGATTTAACTTATAATGAACCGGTTAACGGGGTAGTTCTGGTTATATTGGGGAGGTTTAAAACAAAATCCTATGGCACTGAAAACTACAATACATATATCAAACTAATAATGCGTTTTAGAAGTAACCATTACCATTGGAATAAAAACCATCTTATGTGTTGAAGGCATATCTGGTATCATAGCTTCTAAGGTATTACACATCTTTGTCCCGAATAATCCCATATGTGCTAAATCATAATCCACCCAGTTAGCTTCGGGGTAAGATGCTAACCTAACAAGCCAGTCGTCGTATATTCGAATCTCGGCTAGGAGGTGCTGCTATAGAGTGAGTAGGATCGTTGCACTAGCCCCGTAATTATCCTGTACTCTAATAACCGGCTGCGAAGTCTGTCTGTCTGCCCAAGTACCGGGAAGTTCCATTAGTGTTATTTTGCTAAGCCAATGTGATTTGATGTGCCGCAAAATGAATTATCTCAAAATACAAAAATGTCCCCGGAGACAGGTGGTTGATGTTCCGGAGCTGACGCAGAAGCGGCCATTAGTACAAAATACTCCGAAATTTACCTTGGGTGTCAGTTTTGGGTCATACCTTTCAAGGGAGGCAAAGAAAACGAAGTTCGGATTGAAAATGGATGAAAAAGAGCAAGCTCAAAATTTGGGTCCTTTTTGATGATGGTTTCGTTTAGATGGACCGATAATACAAATTAATTGGGGAGTCAAACGACATGCATTGTACAACGGGAGCAAATCATTTGAATTTATAAGAAGCAATAAATTGAAATAACTTACAGAAGATAACTATACAAAAACTTTTTAAATTAAAAATATCGTAAAAAAAAAAGAATTCATAACTACATATTTCATCACTTTACCCACTGTCCAGGCAGATTAGACTAGACACAGGGGGATTAAAATACCCAACTTTTGTTTTTGTTTTGGTTTCACTGAGCGAACTGACAGATTCAGTTGGTTCGACTAGTTGAATTTCATAACGGAGACAACAGCTAATAATAGTAAAATTGTAATAAAAATACAGTGTTTAATTGCTTCCTGTTTAATACTTCCAACCAGCAAGTGGGAGCAAAACCAAAACTGATAAATGCTATACGGACAATATGTAGAATTTGACAGCCTCACCAGTCCCTAGTGGCGAGACTGGAGCATTTAGACGAGTTGGCAAGGATGCCAGAAAGAAAAGTGTTATGAATTTTCAAAATGTATCATCGAGACGAGAATCGAAATCAACATGCGGCTTGTGATCTTAAACAAATTTTATATTGCTAATTGCATCAAAAACGTGAAATGCAAGAGACTTGCAGACATGTTACAAGTAAAAGCCCCGCAACGAGCTGTCAATTACATATGTCAATTTATTGGGATTGACACTCGCAATAAGTTGACATAAATATTTGACAACTCGCCGCTGGAATTTTACGTGCAAACTGTTTTCAAGATTTTTGCATTTCACGTTTTTAATGCAATTTGCAATATAAGAATTGTTGATGTGCGACTGTATTGGTGGTTTGTATGCATCGGGAAACACTTTTCAATGAAAAATAACTCCAGATGCAAACAAATCGCGTATACGTATACGCGGCGATGTGTGCGTAATATTCTTGTCAGCAATCTCTATGCTAAACTTCCAACGATATGCGTAACCGGTGTAACGTATAAAATAGGAGTATAATCAAAAGTCGCGTAGGTATAGATTTTGATTTTTATTATTGATCACCTGCGGTTAGCGGCAACTACATTAGCATGTTTGAGAGATGTAAAAACACCTATGCTAGTTTTGATCACACGGTGGCAACTTTGACGTTTTCGAACAAAATAGATGAAGCCAACACATCTGGATCACTGGATCCCTTTTATGCTAGTGCGCGGCTAGTTTGCGTGTAAAAAAACGATTAATACGACATTTCCGCAGCAGCAAACTTAACTTTTGTAGCGGCGTCATCTGTTTCTCGCCCGAAAAGTGAAGTTTTATGTTAGACGAATGTAAATTATTGTTACCAATGCACTGTTTTTGAGATTCCTAGAAAATTCTTCACTTCTATATAACTAAATTGATACATGCATGATTGAGTTTTTGTTGGTTTGGTCGCGTGAGCATAAAGATTATTAACACCTTTTTGCCATTTCCGTACAGGAATTCCATAGAATAGTTCTGGCAACTTTGCTTTGGGTCAGCTAGTCTAAACTTGGAAAACAGTATAGTAAATTTTCCGTGTAAAAAGCCACTTTCCACCGCCAGGTTCGCTAGTATCTGTAAAAGGTTAGAGTTACGAGTTTTGATTTTAACTTCCACTTCTGTTCTGTGCTATAGTATTTATTATAATAATACGATGGTTTTATATTTTAATCATAGTACGATTTTCGAAATAGATTTCAAACCTGTAACAACTGAAATTAAACAGCCACTATCTCTTGCTTGTTGTTCATAGAGTAAATTTTATTCACCACTCCATGCGCTTTCGCGTGCTTTTGGTGGTGTATCATACAGAGCTTTCGAATTTCGTTAGAGCTTTGCACGTTCAGGGCGACGCTTTATGGCGTCAGATGGTAGGATAATTTTATAGCGAAAGGATACCAACATATCTTGCATTCTATTGACATATAACTTGTAAGAATCCTGGATTTTTTTTTAAATTCGAAGTTAGATTTGAATTATGATCTATCAGATATCGATTTTTTAAAGATTAACTTAACGTATAGCAGCTTTTGAAAATCATTACAATTTTTGCATCTTTGGAAATGAATTTCTTCAATATTTTACAGAGATGTATTTTTTCAATCGTAAAAAATATCCTCCTGATCGCGGTTATACTCAACCGCTAAACTAAATTACTCTTATCGGCATTGATTGATAAGAACTCGACAACTTTTCAATCCTAAAAGTCGCCGCCGCTTCATAAACCACGAAAAATCATTTCATACAATTAATATCAACACACCACGCTATTCGAAGGTTATTGACCGCAGTCCTATCGTAACAATCGTGATTTTATAATGTTGCCTCATCCGTCAAGCCATGTTAGACTGCAGGGTCACCATGGATTCGAAGGTTTTTTTCCTGGCATCATCCGTCGACCAAGCAAATAGCTAGTCGCAATATCGGAACGATGCTTGTGCTAGGATAGCTGTCCTCATTGTGGAGCCATGATGAAAAGTTCCACAATTGGTTGGAAAGCTTGAGCGATAGTTTGTGCAGCTCTGCTCGTAGCAAGAGGCAACCAGCTCTCGCCGGCTAGGATACAATAAATATTCAGCAGGATATAACTATTGTGTACAAAAAAAGGAACAAACTGGCAACGAGCGCACTGTCGAACAAAAAAGGAGAAAAGGCTAGAAAGAAATTCTTGGAAATAAATGCGCGTTGTGTGTCGGAGGTTAGGATGCTCAAATCACTCATCACCCCTTCCTGTGGTGGCGATCTACGACATTTCGAAGCCACACATCTTTTCCGTTTCCGCGGTTATGTTATTCTCCAAGACGGAACGATTGACCGGGATGGTTGTCTGGCTGGTTGGCTGGCTGGCTGACAACTGAAGCAATGAACTGTTACAATGTAAAAAATCCATTGGGTGTAAGTCACAAGCCACCAAGAAAAGCGTAAAATTTAGTATCGTTCGTTGCGGAAATATTATGAGTTTACACGGTGGTGTTAACGGATGCGCTTCAATGATTTTGTGGCTCAAGTTGGTTTTTAGTGGATGTAATAATACAATTGATAAGTTTGCATAAACATGCAAAATATAATTCGATAGATTATAAAAAAGGTTGATTTACGCTCGTACTTATTCTATGACTACGATGGAAATAGTGGGTCAACCTCGTTGGTTTATGGATGGAAAATCCATCCCACATAAATTATAATATTGATGATATATTTTATTGTAATTGGTTGGTAAATTTGGAACTGCTTACCAATTCAAAATATTTGTGAAATCTCAATCCCTATATTTCCATTGATGTCAATAAAAATAGCTGTATATTAAAGAAGTTGTTTGCAGCATGCGCCACGATTTATCAAATAATAGATTGTCTGAACTGTTTGACCAGCTCTATCACACCGTGTCTAGCAAAGAAAAGAGTATATGAAAACTTTTTGAAATGGTAAGGGAGAAACTCTGGCGTGCAGAAGAAAAGAACGCCAATATTCTGTGCCGTCCGTTCGTCGTGTGGCGCCAAATATCCTCGCGGCAGGGTCGTTTACACTCGCTGTTCATACACAAACCCCGTCTCGGCGCGCTCAGAATCCTGCGACCGCTCCATATCGCCACCCACTTCTCTCGTCCGGGAGATGCCGCCATCGGCGGGGTACAACTGAAATGCACGCCGTTGGTTAGCAACAGAGTGGATCGTAAAATTCGTCTCGCAGAATGAACTATCATTTGGTCCTTGATGTATTGGGATTTCGATTGCTAGCGGTGGTATATCGTACAGCAGACAGAGCTCAATTTTAGTCGAAATTCGAATGCAATGGATGCACATGATTGACTAGCAAAATAAATTGAATTATTCTGCTTTTTATTTTCTATTTTTCTATTTTTCTTTGTTTGTATTTTTTAGTTTTCTAGCTTTGTGTTGTTTCTTTTTTTCTGCCTTTCTGTTATTGTTTTATGGTCTTCAATGCACCGCTGTTTTTCAATTAGTATTATGTACGGATAATTTTTCATTTTTTATGTTTACTTTTCTCTATGTTTGTTTAAGTTGTTTTATTTTTCTCTGTTTGTCAATATATCTGTTTTTGGGGTTTCAGTTTCCTTGTTTTAATAAATCATGGATTTCCAATTTTGATTACATCAATTTTTTGATTTTTTAATTTTTTAGCGTTTTAGTCTTTTAGCTTTTCCTACGTAATGATTTCTCGCCTTCACAGTTTATCAGTTTATTAATGTTTTTTCACTTTAAGAATGTAGTTTTTTGACAATTCAATTCCATTTTTGAATACCAAGCACTGCTATCTGGTTTTACACATTCTGGGTTTTTGTTTATGAATTTTGTTAAAGTTTTCAGGTTTAATTTTTAATTTGTTTCTCAGTAGTTTTTTGGTTTTTCAGTTTTTCAGGTTTTCAGTTTTTCAATTTTTCAATTTTTCAGTTTTTCAGTTTTTCAGTTTTTCAGTTTTTCAGTTTTTCAGTTTTTCAGTTTTTCAGTTTTTCAGTTTTTCAGTTTTTCAGTTTTTCAGTTTTTCAGTTTTTCAGTTTTTCAGTTTTTCAGTTTTTCAGTTTTTCAGTTTTTCAGTTTTTCAGTTTTTCAGTTTTTCAGTTTTTTAGTTATTTAGTTTTTCAGTTTTTCAGTTTTTCAGCTTTTCAGTTTTTCAGTTTTTCAGTTTTTCAGTTTTTCAGTTTTTCAGTTTTTCAGTTTTTCAGTTTTTCAGTTTTTCAGTTTTTCAGTTTTTCAGTTTTTCAGTTTTTCAGTTTTTCAGTTTTTCAGTTTTTCAGTTTTTCAGTTTTTCAGTTTTTCAGTTTTTCAGTTTTTCAGTTTTTCAGTTTTTCAGTTTTTCAGTTTTTCAGTTTTTCAGTTTTTCAGTTTTTTAGTTTTTTAGTTTTTCAGTTTTTCAGTTTTTCAGTTTTTCAGTTTTTCAGTTTTTCAGTTTTTATCAGTTTTTTAGTTTTCCCTGGAGCTGATTGACTGGATTGCATTTCGACACAGTTACGATAATATTTCTGCTCTACCCTTCGCCTTTCCCCATGTCAATATAGCTCTACCCATCCCAAGCCCCTACCTAGTGCCTCCACGTGGCCATACCTGGTAATGCTCTTTTGAGTAGCCAAGCTAGGAAGTGCGATGCTGGGTGGTTCCCGGCTGCTTGATCTCAAAACCGGGGTTTTGGGCAGACGGCGGAGCCACACGGCCTTGATAATTTAGTTTTAATTTAGGTAAGCCTAATTTAGTTATTTTAATGTTTTTTTTCGTTTTAGCTTATGAACCATCTCTTGCTATATAGTAAAAACTTTGGCCAAAACGAGTTTTAATACTGCACATGGATACCAGAATGAAAAAATTAAATTAAGTATTAGAAGCACTTATGGAACTTCAAAGGACGCTATTCTATTTCATACGAAGGACTGCTGGTGAGATTGTTCTATTATATACCACACTTCATTATATACCCATATATACCACATTTCCTCTTAATATCATATTATTAATAGTATTATTATTGATATCATAAATGTGGAAGGCTGGATGATGGAGTGGATTACCAACCTGAATCCTTAAGGTCTGAAGCAAATATGGCACTTCTCAACTCAAAACAAACAAATCATCATGTGGGTTGAAGTTGGTACAGCGAAATTGATTATTACATGGAAGGGTCCTTATGCTGGAAGGCGACTCTTATAACCCCGGAATGCGCACAAGTGCCTCTGCTTGTGGGTCCGTCCAATCCCTTTTGGCCCTTCTGTAACAGCATTAGTGTGAAATTCATTTGATAATCAAATTTGGATCTACTGTAATTCTACCTACATACATTGGCAAGTCCTTGAAATGAAGGTGGCTTTCCCCTACTACTGCTACTACTATACTTTATCAGTTTTTCAGTTTTTCAGTTTTCCAGTTTTTCAGTTTTCCATTTTTCAGTGTTTCAGTTTTTCAATTTTCCATTTTTCAGTTTTTCAGTTTTTCAGTTTTTCAGTTTTTCAGTTTTTCAGTTTTCAGTTTTTCAGTTTTTCAGTTTTTCAGTTTTTCAGTTTTTCAGTTTTTCAGTTTTTCAGTTTTTCAGTTTTTCAGTTTTTCAGTTTTTCAGTTTTTCAGTTTTTCAGTTTTTCAATTTTTCAGTTTTTCAGTTTTTCAGTTTTTCAGTTTTTCAGTTTTTCAGTTTTTCAGTTTTTCAGTTTTTCAGTTTTTCAGTTTTTCAGTTTTTCAGTTTTTCAGTTTTTCAGTTTTTCAGTTTTTCAGTTTTTCAGTTTTTCAGTTTTTCAGTTTTTCAGTTTTTCAGTTTTTCAGTTTTTCAGTTTTTCAGTTTTTCAGTTTTTCTGTTTTTCAGTTTTTCAGTTTTTCAGTTTTTCAGTTTTTCAGTTTTTCAGTTTGTCAGTTTTTCAGATTTTCGGATTTTCTGTCTTTTCGTTCAACCTTTTAGGTGTTTTGTTTCCTGTTTTCTATTTTCTGTTTTCTGTTTTCTGTTTTCTGTTTTCTGTTTTCAGTTTTCAGTTTTCTGTTTTCTGTTTTCTGTTTTCTGTTTTCTATTTTCTGTTTTCTGTTTTCTGTTTTCTGTTTTCTGTTTTCTGTTTTCTGTTTTCTGTTTTCTGTTTTCTGTTTTCTGTTTTCTGTTTTCTGTTTTCTGTTTTCTGTTTTCTGTTTTCTGTTTTCTGTTTTCTGTTTTCTGTTTTCTGTTTTCTGTTTTCTGTTTTCTGTTTTCTGTTTTCTGTTTTCTGTTTTCTGTTTTCTGTTTTCTGTTTTCTGTTTTCTGTTTTCTGTTTTCTGTTTTCTGTTTTCTGTTTTCTGTTTTCTGTTTTCTGTTTTCTGTTTTCTGTTTTCTGTTTTCTGTTTTCTGTTTTCTGTTTTCTGTTTTCTGTTTTCTGTTTTCTGTTTTCTGTTTTCTGTTTTCTGTTTTCTGTTTTCTGTTTTCTGTTTTCTGTTTTCTGTTTTCTGTTTTCTGTTTTCTGTTTTCTGTTTTCTGTTTTCTGTTTTCTGTTTTCTGTTTTCTGTTTTCTGTTTTCTGTTTTCTGTTGTTTTCTGTTTTCTGTTGTTTTCTGTTTTCTGTTTTCTGTTTTCTGTTTTCTGTTTTCTGTTTTCTGTTTTCTGTTTTCTGTTTTCTGTTTTCTGTTTTCTGTTTTCTGTTTTCTGTTTTCTGTTTTCTGTTTTCTGTTTTCTGTTTTCTGTTTTCTGTTTTCTGTTTTCTGTTTTCTGTTTTCTGTTTTCTGTTTTCTGTTTTCTGTTTTCTGTTTTCTGTTTTCTGTTTTCTGTTTTCTGTTTTCTGTTTTCTGTTTTCTGTTTTCTGTTTTCTGTTTTCTGTTTTCTGTTTTCTGTTTTCTGTTTTCTGTTTTCTGTTTTCTGTTTTCTGTTTTCTGTTTTCTGTTTTCTGTTTTCTGTTTTCTGTTTTCTGTTTTCTGTTTTCTGTTTTCTGTTTTCTGTTTTCTGTTTTCTGTTTTCTGTTTTCTGTTTTCTGTTTTCTGTTTTCTGTTTTCTGTTTTCTGTTTTCTGTTTTCTGTTTTCTGTTTTCTGTTTTCTGTTTTCTGTTTTCTGTTTTCTGTTTTCTGTTTTCTGTTTTCTGTTTTCTGTTTTCTGTTTTCTGTTTTCTGTTTTCTGTTGTTTTGAATTCGATATTTTAGTATTTCTTTATACTTTTTTCTTTATATAAGTTGAGATAACTGTTTTGCTACTTGTCTTTTTTTCAAAATTTCTGTTTTCTGCTTTTTAGAGTATTTTTCGTTTATATATTTTTTTCTTTTTTTAAGTTTGTGGTTTTGCTTTTGTTAGTTTACGCGGATATATTTTTTCATTTTATTTTAATGTGATTTTAACCAGTTGGTTATTCACCATGCAAGTTTATATATTTATATCTTACATGTTAAGTATGTTTTACAGCTTTTATATCAGATAGACTAAAAAGCAAAATAAAAACAGTCGAAACATAATATAGCATTTGTGATCGTTCCGTTTTATTTTGTTTCGCTGTTTTTCAGTTCTTCAGTTTATCTCTTCTTCGGCATTCTATTTATTGTTGCTCAATTTCTGAATGTTCAAGCTCGTTAGGTTTTCATTTGTTTGTTATTTAGTAGTTCAGTTTTTTAATTTCTTAGTCTTTCAGGTTTATTGTTTTCTGTTATCTGAAAATATGTAACAAAAAGATTCGTAATTTCGCGAAAAAAGCAATTTTCAGAAGAATTCCGTAAAAAAGAATGACAAGCCCACAAATTGAGAAGATAAAGTTAAAAGATGAAAGATGAAAGATGAAAGATGAAAGATGAAAGATGAAAGATGAAAGATGAAAGATGAAAGATGAAAGATGAAAGATGAAAGATGAAAGATGAAAGATGAAAGATGAAAGATGAAAGATGAAAGATGAAAGATGAAAGATGAAAGATGAAAGATGAAAGATGAAAGATGAAAGATGAAAGATGAAAGATGAAAGATGAAAGATGAAAGATGAAAGAAGAAAGATGAAAGATGAAAGATGAAAGATGAAAGATGAAAGATGAAAGATGAAAGATGAAAGATGAAAGATGAAAGATGAAAGATGAAAGATGAAAGATGAAAGATGAAAGATGAAAGATGAAAGATGAAAGATGAAAGATGAAAGATGAAAGATGAAAGATGAAAGATGAAAGATGAATGATGAAAGATGAAAGATGAAAGATGAAAGATGAAAGATGAAAGATGAAAGATGAAAGATGAAAGATGAAAGATGAAAGATGAAAGATGAAAGATGAAAAATGAAAGATCAAAGATCAAACGAGAAAGATAAAAGATTGAAAAAGAAACATGAAACAGAAGAATGAAACCAGAAAAGATGAAAGTTATATAGAAAAAAAATCTGAAGACAAAAACGAGTCTATTTTCTTGCGGAAAATTTTCTCTGAGACATTGTTTCTTCACGTGTAGGTGATTTTCAACTTCGGTATTAGTAGGGAGGAGAGTTGCAGGGCATATGGAAAAAAGTATCGCATAAAAAGTAGCGTGTGAAGATGGGACAAAGTTGCTGTTCTGCCCCAATTTGGTCCTCGAAGTTGCACTTTTCTCGTAGTCAACTATTTATGTTGCCACAGTGGAGTAAAATGCCTTGCCGCTATACGCATGCATTCGCGAGCTCATATGATTTCTTATTATTATTCGCCTGCATTTTGTGGGAGAAATGTGTACGGTAAGTGTCTGCCTATCCGACTTTGTGCCAGAGAGGAGCAAAATATAGACGCGGTGCGCACGAGAGTGAGTTTTCCAGCCGTTTCGATGATGCGAAGCAATAAAGCAAAACAAACAACATATGAGCGGTAAAAATATTTATCCTTTTGTAGCATGCGCCAAAATTGGCAATTGCATCGACAGCTTGTTGGTTTTGTTTTACGGCGGCATCATAAGCGACTGGCAAAATGCAAGATGCATTGCTTGCAACTTGCTGCCCTCTAAACCATCGGCTACGCGAGACTATAACCAGAGGTGCCAGAATGTGAGAAAAGCGAGAAAATTGTGAAATAGTTGTTTGAAATATATAATAGTTTGATTAAATACACACCGGAAATATTATTTAGAGATTGAAACAAAGTACAGTCGTATGATGTCCGACCTAACATTTTCGTTTTCTCGTAGATAAGATCAACTTATCGAACCAATACTCTTGGCAGCACTGCACATTCAGAAGTAAGCTACTGTAATCGCTAATACTTGCGGATTGGTCAATAGGCTGCAGCAGATATATCGAATGTTAGCGAGTTGGCCTAACCAAATAAAGAACAATTGCGCGTTTCGTTATTGATTCGGAAATATTATTAATGGCTATTTAATTCTAATTGCTTGATTAGCGCAAAAAGTGGTAGTCATCCGGTAGATTTATTCAGCTTTTGATATTTCCGTTAGCCAGTAGTGGTAAGAAAAGTTTCCGCGACATTCCGGATTCCATCCTTAGGCTGGCTATCTCGTGGTCAAGGACGGGATACTGATTTTTTCCCATCACCTTCACATACCAGCGAGTAACTGTTAAGCAGCCGACGTTTTCGAAATGTTTCAGTATATTAAATTTAGCAAATTTTATTGGCGACATACATTTTCTGCCCAAAAAATTTTTTTGGCCAAAACAGCAAACCCGGGCGCAGTTCTGCCGCCCCCAAAAAAGGAGAGTATTATCACATCAGAAGCGCCGCGGCTGCCGAGCAACCGACGAAGTGACGACGCGGTGCAGTTTTGCATTTTGCACCACACCACGACGCAATGATGGCTTTCCACCGGAAAGCATATCGGGCAGGAGAAATCTCCCAGCCGAGCAGTGTGTGGTGGAGGAACGTAGCTTCATCCTACCCTATTTGGCGTACTCGCACTTATATATGCAATGCGTCTGCATACCGGACTCGTACTTTTTCGCACGGTTTGTAACCGTACAAATACGCGCCTCTAGCCTGTTGGCCGGCTGGCTGGCTGGCTGACTCTCTGGTAAGGTTGTTCGCTAACCAATGTCCCTGGCGAAGCAGTTGTTGCGCATTCGCACGTTCGAAGGAACGTGTGTTAGTGGTTTGGTGAAACGAATTTGGAAGTGAGCCATCTTCAGTTACTTACTTCTGGGATGTCGACCTCCGACGGAAGAAAAACAAAGAAAAAATTCTCGAATCATATGATATCTGGAGATACAGGTTTAGGACGGGCCAGGGTTAATGCACATGACCTCTAATGTCAAGCCGTACCATTGTTGTATGAAGAAAAACTTTCAACGTTAGAGCGTGATTTTTACACTCAAACACAGATAGGTAACTAGATTAATTATAGAATTAAGAAGTTTGTTGAAGCTTGTTGAGTGTATACTTACATTTCCATACAGCACTTTATTCATTATTATATTTAGGTATGTCACTATCATCAATAGAGACGATCTACAAAGATTCGATCACAGTTTTAGTAGCAAGCGTGGTTTTTTATGTTCAATTCGGTACAATCTTCCCGTCAATCTGTCCTCCGCCAAAAACTACATGACACTGGTCGGTTGCCATGACACTACATAAAGCAAAAGGCTTGAACTTAAATCGGGTGATCATATCGCTCCGACTAAAAATCAGGACATTTTTCGCCCAAACATGCGGGTGAAGATTTAGATTCGACGAATTGATTAACCTAACCTACTTTTCCCTGTGGTTTGACTACAAAAGGTACAAGAGGGATTCAATACTAGACAAATGTGATGATCGCGATGCTTTCAACGTTTGAGATCACGAAAAGCGACTATCTACAACAGCGGCGCGGTGGGGGGACCCAAAAACTTGAAGAATAATGAAATGAAACGAGACAAAACCGCAGATAAATCAAATTCAAGTCCAGACCACGCTGACTGCAGGCTGGAACAGGACCGAAAAGGAGTGAACGTATTTGCTAGGAGCGGAAAGCTTATGCGATCACCAATTTTAATCCCGGTGGCCACAGAATCCCCAATTAGCGGCATATCACAATAAGAAACCCAGGAGAGACTGATCTCTCGTCGAGCCACATGTTTACGACGAAAGTCAACAGCTCAAGAAGTTCTGCTTGGCAGAACTGTCATGACGGAAGTTATTCGAAAGGTGAACGAACTAACGTATGCATTAAAAATAAATTGACTTTTTCGGATGATGATAAAAAAAACTAAGACAGCTAATTGAGTTTGAAAAATTTCCCATAAAAAGTAATTATATTAGCCTACTTGCCAAAAATTCTAACCGTGATGGCGAAAACAGTGAAGCTACTTCGTCCAGAAGTGTGCGTGTTTAAAGAACGGTACCCCGCCGCGTCGAAAACGGACATCGTGCGATACTTTGTGGACGCCGGATACGCCCGTTCCGACATCTACAACGTCTTGGCACTATTGGACAACAACCAGAGCATCGAAAGAAAGCCTGGTTTCGGACAGCCAACGGCCCTGAGCGACAAGAATCTCCAAAGGATACTGAAGAGGAAGACCGAGTAAAAAGTGGCTTCATCGCTGCATGCGTTTGGCCGGGAGGTCGGTGCAACCGGCCAAACAGTGAAAAAGTACCTGACGAGCATGAACATATATGTCCGGAAGCGGGAGTGTCGTCAAATGGTCTCGGAGCTGCAGGCAATGACGCAGCGGCAACGGCTGAATAAGATGGTCAAGACGATTTTCCCGGCGAATCGCGACGTGGCGGTGGTGATGGACGAGGAGACCTATCTCACCCTGGATGGCAACGACTGGCAGGGCACTTCGTATTTTACTTGCTCCACGAAGGAAATGTGCTCCGAGGTGCACTTCATTTCACACTCCAAATTCCCCGCGAAGATGCTACTGTGGCAGACAATCAGCGAGAAGGAGATGTCAAAGCTGTTTTTCTTTCGCTCCTGACTGCTGTGTACGCGGAAATTTATACTACGAAATGCCTGCCGGAAGATACGTCGTTCATTAAGAAATAAACCATCAGGATGAAGACGCGATGTTCTGTCCGGATCTGGCGTCGGTCCACTACTCGAAGCGATCGTTGGAGAAGATGAAGCGCCCAGCGTACCCCAGCTGCGACCCATCGAGAATTTCTGGGCAAACCTAAAGCGTAAGATCTACTCCAACAATTTGGTCGCTAAAACTGAGGAGGAATTGATAAATAAAACGAAAAAAGAACTCAAAAACATGCCTACACGCATGTTTTCGTCCGCCACTGTGAATGATCCGGTTAACTGCCGGGAGGCCGCTCGCAAGGGCGTAGAATTTTTTGCAAGTAAGCTAATATAATTACCTCCCATGGGAAATTTATCAAACTCAATTAGCTGTCTTAGTGGTTTTTTTAATCACCATCCGAAAAAAGTCAATTTTTTTTAATGCATGCGCTATATGAGTTCATCAAGGATAGTACTAACGACCATTTGAAGATCAGGCAGTTAGACATGAGCATAAAGCCATGATACCTACAGCTAAATGGGAGCAGAAGGCGCTAAGAAAAAGGGCCGAACCTGTTGAAAAAAAAGCGTTGATGGTGGCCGCTGAGAACAAAGCGCTAGAGAATGAATCCTAAAGATACCTCTGAATCTACGCTCGAAGAAGCGGATGAGAGAGATACCGGGTAAAGAAGATGAGTCAAAAAACAAAAAAAATGACTAGAAGATCTCAGTCCCAGAGCTGGAGAGGAAGGAGCAGTAAGTGGAAGAAGCAGGAGGAACAGACGACATGCCCTGATTGTTGAAACTACTGACAAAGTGACGTACGCAGTAATTCTGCAGAAAGTGACTCAAGCTAATCATCGGAGTGTATCTGTCGACCGGAAACTGCGTGATAAGATTTTGATGACCATCAAGAGGAATCTCAATCTCTCGGACCGTGTGTGACCAGAAAATTTGGTGCTGCTCATAGTACTGTGAAGAGAATTCGCAAAACTTGACGTAAGACGTAATCCTGCGTAAAAAAATGTAGCAACACGGAGGACATGAAGCTGTGAGCGTAAATGGAAGACGAAAACCTTCGACAAGTACCTTTTTGTTAGGGTGGACGGCGAGCCTTTATATCGGAACACGGAATGGCTTACGAACACATTAGTGAGGACATGTGATGCAACATTGCCAAGGAAGCTGGAATTAAAGATTCTACGGCGACCAGTTCATTGGTGGAACGAGTAGCTGTCAAAGAGCAAGTTAAACTGAGTTCGACGAGTTCAGAGAGCTAAAAGTGCAGCCGATCGAGATGGGCATAGGTTGGTGTTTCAAGCGGCAAGAGCTCTGCATTGGAGAAGTAAATCAAAAAGAGCAAAACGAAATGCTACGAAGAACTGTGCCGTGACGATAATGCCAATTCTTAGGGTGACATGTATTGTATTGTTCTAGCAAAAATCAAAGGTCCAACGATAACTTTTTGTGTTTAGTCTAGAAAAGATAAAGGTTATCGAAGAAGGACTTTCCCGAGGCACGACTCAGCGTGGTGACCACCTACTCCATACTTAGACGAAGGAGACAACGTCAAGAGAGTCCATATGTATCCAACGAAGAGGTCGTAGCTGTTCCAGGAGGCCCGAAAGGGAAAAAGGCACTATTCCTATCGTACTATCGACGTCCAGCCAAAAACGCCTTTAATAGCGCCAGTTGGGACGCAATAGCCGCGTCACTGCACAAAATGAGTGTCCCGGACTACCTGTGCAAGATCCTGAAGAGTCACTTCCAGAACCGAGTGTTGGTGATGAGACGGCCCAGGGCAGCAATCGGTGAGAATTACAGCAGGAGCCTCTCAGGGCTCTATTCTAGGTCCAACGCTATGGAACGGGACGTAAAATGCAGGGGCAGGGATCATTAGCTTTGCCGACGTCATCTTACTGTCGGCAACAGGTGAAATACTAGAAGAGATCAGAATGCTGGCCACAGAAGCAATCGGTATGATGATCGGCCTTCAGGCCTCTTAAAAGGGAAGCGGCGAGATTGGGACATACCATTAACATCGCCAAAACGAAGTACATGGTTGCTGGTAGGGAACGTGGGAGCCCAAGTGGTGTTGGGGCCGAGGTGGAGTTAGATGGGAAACGATATGAAGTAGTGGATGAATTTATATACCTTGGTACACTCGTGACATGTGACAACGATGTAAGCCACGAAGTGAAACGACGAGTTGCAGTCGCGAATCGGGCTTTCTACGGATTACGTAGCCAGCTGAAGTCCCGTAGTTTGCAAATTCGCACAAAACTGGCGCTGTACAGAAGACAAATCCTCCCGGTGGCCTTTTACGGACACGAATCATGGACGCTAAAGGAAGCTGATCGGCGAATGCTAGGGGGTTTTGAGCGTAAAATTCTGTAATCTATACTTGGCGGCAAAATGGAAAATGGAGTGTGGCGCAGACGTATGAATCACGAGCTGTACCAAGTATACAAATATGCTGATATAATGAAGGTAGTGCAATGTGGCAGGCTGCGGTGACGTGCTGGGTGGACACGTGGTCAGAATGCCCGATGAAAGACTAGCCAAAACTATTTTCAGCAGAGAACCAGGAAGAGGCCGTAGACTCCGAGGCAGACCCCGCACAACGTGGGTGGGTGCTGTCGAAGACGATGCACGTTCAGTTGGTGTTCGTGGAGATTGGAGAACGGCAGCCCAGGACCGACGGTACTGGAGGACCATAACTCGTTCGGCGCAGGATCGGTAACGGACCGTTGCCACTAAAGTAAAGTAAAGTAAGTAAGTGTCCCGTCGATTTTCAAGTACGGACTTCCAGGCAACTTGTAGAGAAAAAAGTTGTCCGTATACTGTTAAGGATCCACCCGCGTATTTGGTGCCTTCGACAGGAAACCAAATTCCTTCGTTCGAGATGTTACAGAAAAACTGAATCTGCACAAAAGCTTCGTGCAGAAGGCCAAAACTTGAGCTGGATTACGTACGCTTAAGGTTCAGAAGGCCCCAATAGAATACGATCGTGAAAAACCGTGCCCGGGAGTTATAAGATCAAAAGCTGACGAAACCACGCTGCTGCATTATGGACGACGAGACGTAAAGGCGGACTTCAACCAGATTCCGAGGAACCAGTATTTCACTGCAAAGGATACGAGAACCTCCGAAAACAGAAGATTTCGAGGTTTGCCAAGAAATTCTTGATTTGGCAAACAATTTGTTTATGTGGAAAACGGAGTACACCTTTCGTGACCAACGGTGTATTTGAAAGCGTGGCTCCAAAAGCCACTTCTTCCTCCTCTGAAATCTCGCAACTGCCCTAAGATCTTGTGGCCGGGTTTGGTTTCGTGCCATTACGCAAAGGACGTGTTGGAGTGGTATAATGCAAATAATGTCGGGTTCGTGCCAAAAGATCTTAACCGCTCAAATACACCGGCCAATCGAGAAAAACCGGCCTATTATGAATAAGAATCTTCTGAAACGTCCTCAAGTAGTCAAAACAGTTGACGTAAATATGCTAGGAATTATTTAAGAGGGGAGACCCTACTCTGGAAGACCGGAAAGTAATAGATTTTCGTAATTTTTTCAGATGCTAGAATTATAGTGAAGTGTTGGGGTATGTTGGTTATTGGTTAAGATATATTTGGAGATATATTTTGTATTTTTACCTTTGTTATACTATAACAAAGGTTTAGAAATTGGTCGAAAAACACGAAATTGATCCGAGGCCCGGAGGGCCGAGCCACATATACCAATCGACAGGGTTCGATGAACTGAGCAATGTCTGTGTGTGTGTGTGTGTGTGTGTGTGTGTGTGTGTGTGTGTGTGTGTGTGTGTGTGTGTGTGTGTGTGTGTGTGTGTGTGTGTGTGTGTGTGTGTGTGTGTGTGTGTGTGTGTGTGTGTGTGTGTGTGTGTGTGTGTGTGTGTGTGTGTGTGTGTGTGTGTGTGTGTGTGTGTGTGTGTGTGTGTGTGTGTGTGTGTGTGTGTGTGTGTGTGTGTGTGTGTGTGTGTGTGTGTGTGTGTGTGTGTGTGTGTGTGTGTGTGTGTGTGTGTGTGTGTGTGTGTGTGTGTGTGTGTGTGTGTGTGTGTGTGTGTGTGTATGTGTGTGTATGTGTGTGTATGTGTGTGTGTATGTGTGTGTGTATGTGTGTGTGTATGTGTGTGTGTATGTGTGTGTGTATGTGTGTGTGTATGTGTGTGTGTGTGTGTGTATGTGTGTGTGTGTGTGTGTGTATGTGTGTGTGTATGTGTGTGTGTGTATGTGTGTGTGTGTATGTGTGTGTGTGTGTGTGTGTGTGTGTGTGTGTGTGTGTGTGTGTGTGTGTGTATGCGGGGCGCAACTTTTCTATCGCCTGTTTCTCGGAGATGGCTGAACAGATTTGTTCGCTATTACTTTTGTTTGAAAGGTATTATTGCCTAGTATATCACTATTGAATTAGTTCGAAGTCCGACATTTCGTTTAAAAGTTATAAGTAAAAACGTGAAAATTACGTGACACGATTTTCTCCGGAACCAAGTGACCAATTTCAACAATCTTGGTATCGAATGAAAGCTCTTGTTAACGCTAAATTTTTCGGGTAAATTTTATTGAAAACAAACAAGTAGTTTAAAAGTTATCCTAAAAAAACCTGTTTTGACAAGCTAATAATTATCGCCTGTTTCTTAGAGATGGCTTAACCGACTTAGGCGCTATTAGTCTCATTTGAAAGGTAATATAGCCTAATAGATCACTATTGATTTGTTTTTTGATTGGACGTTCAATTTGAAAGTTACGAGCAATTGAATACAACACATTAAAATTTATAATAATTTATAACCATTTCAACTAAGATGATTTATCTAGTTTGAATTATTTTGACATCAAATTAGAGATTTTAATACTGCAAATATATCTGCAAAATTTCAGTAGAATTGGTTTTGCCGATCAAAAGATATTAACCCTCCAACACTCGCGCCAACTTTTGTAATACGGGTTATTCGCGCGCACAATGGCCCAAAGCCAAAAAGACATGCGCACTAGAGTTTTGACTGGGAAAACTTTTAGGTTTATGGAATCTTTGGAAGAATTTCTTGAAATTGAAAGTTCTAACGTCTGGTGCAATTTAAATTTTGATTAATCCCCCTAAAAGTGGAATAAAAAAATTATTTTTCTTCAGTTTCAATATAACACATTGATGTATTCTGCAAAGTTTTAGAGTATATTATTACAAGAAATTTTGCTGAAGACAGTAACCTCCTATCTCTTCAGCGCAGCTAGAAAAATATTATTTATTGTATATGAATTAGTGAAATCAGTTTTTTATTTTAGCTCTTTTCGTAATTGTTGTATGACTTTTTCATGTATTACAAAGTTGCACAAATAATAAAAATACACAACTTTGCTGAATATAGTATACCTCTATGTTTGCTTGTTTAGGAACTGTAGAACTGTGATTATAAAAAATACCCTAATTTTGACTCCGAATTACTCGACTACCAACAGACGGATACATTTTAAACATTTTACATTATTGCTGATTGTTTTGATGCATACAGTCACCATTTTTCCATATGAAGAAACGAGAGAAAATTCCAGGCCAATTCCGGTACACCTCATGTGCTGATTGCTTCATTTCTGTGATGTCAGTTTATGCTGATCAATTTACCCAACAATTTAAAGTATTAATGCATTGAATAATTATGACATTTTGCTCATAACAAGTTTATTGAAGAATATACGTTAGTTACACAACGATTTGTAACTTTATAACAATATGGCGTTCAAAAACCTACACGTGTTATACAAAATACAACAGCGTGAGTAACCGAAGGTTAATAAAAATTGATGAAATTTATTCTAAAAAACTTTATTGGTGTGAATCAAATAGGCATTACAGGAAATTATGCATAGTTCAAAAATCTATAAACTAGACCTTTACTACGCAATGTATATGTTAAAGAATAATATTTGCTCTTACAACCTACTTTTACTTGCACTTACTCAAATTATTAACAACTTACTTATCTTTATTCAGCAATTTCATGAAAAAAGGATCTATCAAAATTTTTAAGTGGTCATATTTGAACATTTTGTAAACGTATTCAATTTTCAAAAATTTTATGTAAACCAACGCACTACGCAACGTTAACCAATAGATGGATTATACTCCGAAGACGTGTCGGTTTCTATCTCAAATAGCAAGTAAGACCGTATAACAAAGGTTCCTTTCACCACTAGGTGGATTAAATCGGGTTTTTGGATACCAGAATAGTGATTATTATACTGGTGGCAGGTGGGCGCGTGAATGCCCTCTAGAAAATAGTTCCTTGCTTGCGATACGTGCCGGGAACCAACGGAGTATCGTAGAACGGATTTCAAGGATGATTTTGAAGCTTTAGGTTAATACCTAAATTGTTACGTAGCGGTTTTTGAAAATTCGAAAAATTACCAAAATGGCTCCAATTTTTCCAAAAGAAAGGTGTTTTTTCATCAAAAATCACCAATTAAAAGCTCATAAAAAAATTGAGATATCAAAAAACGGCTTATTAATTCTAGATAATTCATTTTTACATGCTGAAAAAAATTTCAACCAAATCGGTTCACTAGATTCTGAGATACACGTACCGCAAGCTAAAGAAACATGGTTTTGGGGAAAACGCCCAGATAACCAATAAGCATTAACATAAGCAGTAAATCAATCGTTTATTAGCATCCCTGGCGTTTTATACTGTAGCTTGCTGTTTATCAGCCTTTTGCCTGCATAACCGTTGTAAATTTGCATCCACAATTCTTTTTAAATTCTTCTTGTCGGTAACTAGCTGTAAATAAGCATTGTCAGCACTATAAGAGGGCTAGCAGGAAAGTAGCTGCATGTTTTGCCAAAATAGCATTTAAGTAGCATTTAAGGCAACTTAAATGGTTAATGGCTTGCATTTAAATTGCATTGAAAATGTTTATTGGTTACCTGGGCGGGGTCAAAGTTTCGTACAGCAATGGACTTCACTTGAGGTGACTCCACAATATTTGCCGTAAGTTTTCAACATCAACATCAAATATTAGCTAGCTTCGAGGTACGATGGTGGTTTAACAAGCTAGTCGTCGTATGTTCAAATCTCGGCTAGGCGGTGCTTGCTAGTTAGAGTCAATAGGATCTTTGCATTGGCCCCGTAATTTTCCTGTACTCTAACAGCCGGCTGCGAAGTCTGTCGATAAAGAAGGGTGATGTCTAAAGACGGTATAAACCCATGGCTTTGCTTTTTGTCTCGAAAATGCAAAAAAATTAAATTCGATTTTTCCGACTTTCCAGAGTAAGGTCCCCCTTAATAAAAGTACCTATATGTTGAGTTTCTCATTTGCGCGGGGTAAAATGCCCCACCACAGTATAATATGCCAAGTAAGAGATGTTCAAGAACTTTGTTACTGTCCACCTTGTAAAAGTCCGCCGCGTATTAAATCCGCTGATGTAATGTGTAATGCGTGTTAATATAGGGTAACTGGTGGTAAAATGCCCAGTCGGGGTAAAATGCGCCGCTGTTATATTTCACGAAATAATCACTCTTAAATAGTAATTAAGGTGCAAATCGCTTCTATTATACATTCTTTACTTGCGATGCTCATATAAGCTTTCTATATTACATAATTCCTATGAAAAACGAAAAATATATTTGCAGGCCCATTTCTTACAATTTTCACAACTTTTTTCGTAAGACCTTACTCCACTAATATACAATATTACGTACCTGTAAACTGCTCTTCTTATTAACAATGGTCTTGGTATTCAGCAGCCAACGTAAAATTTCTTAATTGAATTATTATTTGTGTGATTTAAACGATTTTGTTAAACAAATCATGGCGGGGCAAAATGCGCCATGAAAAACATGAATTTACTTGCTGTGCAACCAAACGTTAATCGATCTAGTAGCCCATCACATTTAGGCAAACGTCAAAACGTTGGTAAAAAGCAAAGTGTTGTTTTAATTTGGATTCGCTCCGAAAGAACCGGTCAAGATGCCTCGAAGCTACACAAGAAAAACCAAACGTCAGTCTTGGCCGGAGCCTGCTCTTAAGACCGTAGTGAAAACTAGTGAAAGACGCGCTGCCGGTATCTACAAGGTACCAAGAAAAACCCCTGTGTGATATCTTAGCATCGACCGCTCCAGCGAAGATGGACCTGGTGATCGCGAGACCGGGATCCGGAATAATAAATTTTCCAAGTAGGTATGTCCTCACGATGTTCTGAATCGTGCCGGGTTTGCATTTAAATAAAACGGACAGCACATTTTGCCCATTTGTTGTGGCGCATTTTGACCCTTTGTTGTGGTTCGTTTTGTACACACATATGCGCTTTTTACCCCTAACGAATCTGAAAACAAATTTTCAAATGCCTTATAAAATTTCATGATTTAGACGTGTTTTATTGGTTTTTATGCTTCAGGACGAGCATGTTAGGTAAAAAACTATTCTACTTTAGGGCTTATTATCTAGTTTCTTGAAATGCATTCCGCACTGGCGAATAATACGATATTCTTCTTAACGTGGGCATTATACCCCCAGTCCCCCTACATGGCTCCGTGTTATTTTATTATGACGAACAATCATTATTTTAAACCATGAAAATTTTAAGGTAATCGGATAAAAACTTGAATTTTGCGTGTTGCAATTTTACCGTTAACGAGTGTTAAAGGAAAAATTGGAAGCAGCCTAGAATAAAATAAGAACTTAAATAATTATACAAAATTTCGTCTTGCTTTCGTCGGAAGATATATTCATTAAATTGAACGTGAACACGACCTGTGATCATAAACAAATCATTATATTTCCAACAGCATTGAGTAATGGCGAGACAACTGTTTAAATTCTGTATCTGGCGATCGTTTTCGCGTGCGGTTGATAATTTGTCTGATGCCGGTCTACACATGTATACCTTGCTCTTTTATATACAAAATTTTCATCCGAGAGCAGCAACTTTCTAAATCCATGATGCTCTGAACGAAAATAAAACAAACATTTTCATCTTTTCCTGCACCTAATCGCAGATTACGGTGCGCTTTTCGTCCATCCGCGGTCTGTCTCCATCGATTTTAGCATAGACCGGCACGCCATATCATTCGACTGCTGACGGTTGACGCGCATCGAGAATTGACCCCACAAAGATTCGTAACGTTTCTCAACCCTTGCGTTTTATTTTTCACCTATAAGGACGCTTGGTGGATAGCCCCCAGCCATCAGGAGAAAAAATTTATCGATCGGTACGATTTTTCTACTGTCATAATGTTACTGAATTCATAAATCGACGAGAAAAAAACCATTGGCTTCGATGTTTATGCTCATAAAAATAATAAATAAATAAAACAGTCAGACTTTCAGACACCGAAAAGTTATTGATTGGATTTGCCACTATTATCGGTGGGAGACCATTATCGCCCTGTCTAGGATTGCTGTTATGGAATGCGAAAAAAGACTATTCGATAAAGGAACCGAGAGTTTCCTTTTCTAATAACTCATTCTAATACATGTCGGTTTTAGCGATGATAGTTTCTTTTGCGTATTTGTTATGTGATATAAAAGCGTTCTAAAGCAATTTAGTTTTCTAGTACTACTCAATAGTTCTTAGCATCTCAATATTTCAAAAAACAATTACAACTCAGATAATTGATTATACATATTTATTTGACTCTAATGGCTTTAAAATTGATTGACAAAATAAGACATTTTACTAACCCATTTTCCTCACAATGCATTGATACGATAATTTATCATTTATCAACTCTTCATGAACATTCTTTATAATTTTCAGATTTTTTGTAAAAATTGAATTATACTTTATTTTTGATTTATATCAAATTTAAGAGTTTCTGTTAGTATTTTCTTAAAAAATAAAATCTAAAATATTTCTTAAGAAATTGAATAAAAATTACGAAAGTTTTTGAAATGAAACTACTGATTATACCTTCGGTATTTTCCACCGTTTTTTCGCATGGACCCCTCAGTCAGAAGGTAAAGATTGATGAACTTTAGCAGAACGTTTAGTATCTGAACGGTTTCAGAGCGAAAATATAGCAACAGTACAGTGCTTCTAATGTACTTGAGCGACAAATAACACATTAACTTATTGTCTTATCACCCGGCAGACCAACAAATAACTTGGATTTGTTTTTATTGCTGTCTCTCGTTGTCAAAACAGCATTCATCTAGCAAAACACCATCTTCGGATTATTATCATCTGCACTATATATTTTCCCGGTACCACAGTATTTTCCATCTCGTTTGACAATCAGTACCATTTGTCTATTCATCTGTCGCCGCCGCCACGCGTCGTTGTGATAGTAATGGAAAAACGTAAGCGTATAGTATACAGCAGTCCCCCGAATAACGCGGTTTCGAATAAGGACGTTTCCATTAAGGACGGTCTCGAGTGATTCCATTAACGCGGTCGAACGTCCTTATTGGAGTCTACGTAGCATATGGGAATTGACCTAATTGGTTCCAACATGGAATAACTCGTGATCCTGACCTAATAGACGGTTGGTGTCTTCGACAAAGTTGTTCAGTACATCAACGGGTTTTCATTGGATTATAGTATTGCGGAATTGTCTCACAACGTGGCGCTAGCGTATATGTAATATTTTTGTATAGGCTGTATCTCGCGCTGCAGGCTATCTAGAAAGTTGCGGCCTTCGGGAAGGTTGCTCGAATGACTGCCACCTTCAAGATGGCATGGAAAAAAGCGCAGAACTGACTCACTACGTGGCGCTAGTGTATATGTAATTCTCTTATGCAGGTTGTATCTCACGCTGCTGACTAGCTAGCAAGTTGCGGTCTTCGAGAAGGTTATTCATATGACTGCGACCTTCAAGAAGGGATGCAAAATATTGCAGAATTGCCTCACTACGTGGCGCTGGCATATATGTAATCTTCTTAAGCAGGCTGTATCTTGCGCTGCTGATTGTCTGGAAAGATGCGGTCTTCGGGAAGGTTATTCATAAAACTGCCACCTTCAAAATGGTATGAAAAATATTGCAGAATTGCTTCACTACGTGGCGCTAGTGTATATGTAACATTCTTAACCAGGCTGTCTTTTGCCCTGCAGGCTATCTAAAAAGTTGCGATCTTCGGGAAGGTTATTCATATGCCTGAGGCCTTCAAGAAGGGATGGAAAATATTACAGAATTGCCTCACTACGTGGCGCTAGCATATATGTAATCTTCTTAAGCAGACTGTATCTCGCGCTGCTGACTATATAGCAAGCTGCGGTCTTCGAGAAGGTTATTCATATGACTGAGACCTTCAAGAAGCGATGGAAAAAAGTGCAGAATTGCCTCACTACGTGGCGCTGGCATATATGTAATCTTCTTAAGCAGGCTGTATCACGCGCTGTTGACTATATAGCAAGCTGCGGTCTTCGGGAAGGTTATTCATGACTGCGACCTTCAAGAAGGGATGGAAAATATTGCAGAATTGCCTCACTATGTGACGCTAGCATATTTGCAATCTTCTTATGGAGGCTGTATCTCGCTCTGCTAACTATATAGCAAGCTGCGGTCTTCGAGAAGGTTATCCATATTAGGATTGGGCAAAATTGCCGAAAGTATCGATAATTGAATATCAATATCAAATCCGCCGCTTTATCGATACCGTCGATATATCGTCCGTGAAGCATCGATATTAGATTTATCGATACTATTTAGGGCGGCATTCTGAGATTAGGAAATGCTACACAAAAAAGGGATTCATAAAAATTAATCAATAAAAACAAAGAGAGCAAAGAGAGTGCCCCCAAAACACGCACGCAACGCATCACTCGCTCCAGTGCAGCTCTATTTCGGACACGTCGCTTTGTACGGAAAACCTCACTCGTGCACCACCTGCCACAGCTGTTCGCGCCCGACTGAATCGTACGTTACCCCGGAATCCACAAAAATATGATGGATTGCACTCCCGACACATCTGGATGACTTGCCGAAGAGTAAAAATTTGATCCGTAGTAACACCTCCATCAGGCCCACTTGGTACTCCCCTTCGAACTCCCCTGCCACCGGGGATAGACGACGCAACAAAATCTGGATGAGTACCCTGTTGGTTGCTTTGACCAGCGTTATTCTGCGGTAATTACAGCAATCTATCCGATCACTCTTTCAGTAGATGGGACAAACCACTCCCTCAATCCACTCGTTCGGCAGCCCTCTCCCAAACTCAGGGGTTTCAGGGAACCATCCAGTGAGGTGTCGTTGCTGGCGGTTCTTGGCCATTCCTGCAGAGTTCCACCGGGAGTTGCTCCTTTCCAGTTCTAGCTCTTCTAGATTTCTGTCCCACCACTGCCACTTTCATCGCCATTATGGCGCGTGAAAAGCTGGAAAGTCTTTTGTAATGCCGTTAACACCCAATACTACTCTCTGTGCTAGTGTGCTCTCTGGTCAGTTCTGAATTACTGAAAATCGCGTATCGTATGCATTTACTGTTCAATAAGCGTTAAACATGTAAGTGACATTGTTCAAGGTTTTGCATAAGTGTCAATTCCAATAAAGTAAATTTGAGAATAAAGCTTAGTTATGTGAAAAGAAAAGAGTGCGAAAAAATCCTTAAAATTTTGCTTTCTTGAGCATTTTCTGGCCTAGTTTTAGCCTATATTTTTTCAGTTGCATATCCCGCTTTATCAAAACAGTATCGGGGTGAAATTATCGATTTATCATAATATCGACGTCGCAAGTATCGATAAAATATATCGAAATATCGGCCTTCGAGTATCGATATCGCGGGTATCGATAAGGTATCGCCCAATACTAATCCATATGACTGAGACCTTCAAGGGATAGAAAAAAGTGCAGAATTGCCTCACTACGTGGCGCTAGCATATATGTAATCTTCTTAAGCAGGCTGTATCACGCGATGCTGACTATATAGTAAGCTGCGGTCTTCGCGAAGGTTATTCATGACTACGACCTTCAAGAAGGAATGGAAAATATTGCAGAATTGCCTCACTACGTGGCGCTGGCATATATGTAATCTTCTTAAGCAGGCTGTATCACGCGCTGCTGACTGTATACTAAGTTGCGGTCTTCGAGAAGGTTATTCAAATGACGGTGGGATTTTTCTGGCCATTAAGGAAGTAGCATTTACGGATAGATGGTAGACTAACCCGATGGATTATTTTTGCGAGGACTGTGGGGGATATACGAGTTTCTTCTAAAAAAAAGATGCTGAACATAATAGCAGAAACATAAAGGTCAGCATTGATTTGCAATTGTGGAGCCCCACCTCTGGGCACGTCGGTGAGAAGATGCGTTCCATGTAAAAAAGTTGTAGGGACCTAAACTGCCATTTTCAAAAGATAATTAGATCACGATACTATTTCGTGGTTACCGTTGATCCACTATTATCAAACTGGTTCATCTCTACCAGGATGCTTACCAGGATGAGTCGAAAAATTTTGGTTTGTTAGGTTTCAACAAAAATTTAAGAACTGTACAAAATTTTTGTATTTAATTTTTAATATATGGCAAAATTAACACTGGTTTTTTTCTTTTTTGTTTAGTTATTGAAGGTCTGATGTTATTATCTTTTTCTTGCCCCCCTCTTAAAAAAAATTCCAGACCAGGACACGCAAGTAGCACACTTTTGTCACTTCTGGTTGCTGCAACCTATTTATGACTGAAACCAGTCATTAATCGGTTACCACAACTAGTTTATAACAACTGTGCTAGTAGGGCATAAACTTTTTTACGAATTTGTATAAGCTTTATTAAACTTATTATTAGAATGTGAATTGGTTGCATGGTTTTAACAGATATTTTGTATTCACTGCAGCGCAATATAAAGCCTTCACAAGAAGATTACATATACACTAGCGCCACGTAGTGAGACAATTCTGTAATAACTTTCTCGAAGGCCGCAACTTACTAGATAGCCAGCGGCGCGAGATACAGCCTGCCTAAGCGGATTGAATGTACACTAGCGCCACGTAGTGAGACAATTCCGTAATATTTTCCACACCATCTTTAAGGTGGCAGTCATATGAATAACCTTCCCGAAGACCACAACTTTCCAGATAGTCATCATCGCAAGATACAGCCTGTATAAGAATGTTACATATACACTAGTGCCACGTAGTGAGACAATTCTGCAATATTTTCCATACCATCTTTAAGGTGGCAGTCATATGAATAACATTCCCGAAGACCGCAACTTTCCAGACAGTCAACAGCGCAAGATACAGCCTATACAAGAATGTTATATATATGCTAGCGCCACGTAGTGAGACAATTCTGCAATATTGTCCATCCTTCTTAAAGGTCACAGTCATGTGAATAACCTTCTCGAAGACCGCAACTTGCTAGATAGTCAGCAGCGTGAGATACAGCCTGCATAAGAGGATTACATATACACTAGCGCCACGTAGTGAGTCAGTTCTGCGCTTTTTTCCATGCCATCTTGAAGGTGGCAGTCATTTGAGCAACCTTCCCGAAGGTCGCAACTTTCTAGATAGCCTGCAGCGCGAGATACAGCCTATACAAAAATATTACGTATACGCTAGCGCCACGTAGTGAGACAATTCCGCAATACTATAATCCAATGAAACCCCGTTGATGTACTGAACAACTTTGTCGAAGACACCAACCGTCATTCCGGTCAGGATCACGAGTTATTCCATGTTGGAACCAATTAAGTCAATTCCCATATGCTACATAGACTCCATTAACACGGTTTCCATTAACGCGGTCCCTATTAGCGTCCTTATTGGGGGGATTACTGTATATGATACGCACAGACTAACAGGACGCCGCCCGTCGCCGGGTGGCAATCGTCTGATGATTTGCTGGAGCAGCAGACATGATTTTCCGGCAGACTTACTACTTTACGCGTTCCGGCGGCATCGGTGTAGTCTGTTTGTTTCACGCGTGTCGAACAATTTTGCTAAACAGGCAAAAACGGCACACGATATCGACGTAAACATATTTTTCTCACGATCGTATATTCTGTTTTTCCCATTTTCCGCGGACGCGTCAGCAGATTTTTAAGCGTCTCTGGTAACGTGAGAACTATATTCGGCTATCTGAACGAAGAAAACTTTTTGGATTGGAAACCGTCACCTCAGTTCTGTGCTCAGCAGATGAAAATTCAGTTACGTAATGGAAGAGCAATTAGACTCTAGTTGAGCTGGTAAGGACTAAGCTCGAATCATTTTGTATAATGACGATGCAAAATGACAGTTCATCCAATGAGAGTCGAACAAAACCAAAAATTGGCTTAAAGGTTAACGTTTTCGAGATGTATTTAAATAGTAAGCAGTTTTTGTTGTATAATAGCTTATTACACGCTTGTTTCATGGATTCTGGAGTATGCAATATTCTTACAACTAGTCATAACATTTTCTACTGGATAGATACTAACCGAATTCGGCACAGTTTTTGTTTTAAGCATATTGTTTGCATTCTGTAAATTTCATAATTGAACATTTTGTTTCGGCCAAAATGGAAACGACTTAAGTGGAGGAGCGTGAAAAAAATTATGTACAATCAAATGAAAAATTCGGAGCAATTCCACGTGCCTTGAGGAAAAAAACTAAAGATCTGTAATTCAACCGTCTCAAAAGTGTTGAAAAGGCTCAAGGATTAATTAACATTGAATCGCAACCGGGAGTTCGAAGGAAACCAGGAGCAGCTTGCAAGAAAACGGTACTTCCCAAGCCGCGACGAACGCCAGCAAACTATTGCCGAAGCACGCGCTAGAAATCTCTTCGCGGTCATGTTGACCATATATAGCTGCTGTGTGATGGATGACGAAAAATACGTCAAAACAGACTTCTAGCAAATCCCAAGATAGGAGATTTATACCGATTTTATTACTAAACAACTCATGAAGATTGATCCAAATTACGACATAGTCTGATGAACAAACTTTCTTCAGTTAACTTGGTTGTGGGCAGCCGCTTTTCACTTCTTTGAACACAGCGTATTCACCGCCAGATCTCGCTCCAGCGGATATAACCATCCTAGGTTGGCCGTAGAGCTGCGCGAGCTCATGGGTCATCCTCCGCCTCCATATTTCGTTCTCCTAGCTGTACCCCACCGAAGATCTTTCTTAGCACTCGTCTCTCGAAAACTCCGAGCATTCATATGTCCTCCTCGAGGATTGTCCACGTTTCCTGTTCATGGAGAACATCCGGTCTAATGAAAGGTTTTTACAGGGTACACTTTGTTCGGGGGCTTAATCTGTTCTACCGCAATTGTTTGAGAAGACCATAAAGATTGTATACGAAAGAAATGCACAACTTTCTTTTGTGCATAAATTTTTTATTGTATGCATGAAAATTGATGAAATTTTGGGTAAAACTAGTTTAGAATGTAATGTTTAAATTTGAACATTTCGCCACAATCTGTCAAATGGTTATCGGGATAGCTTCCAAACAAAAAGTGCTTTGACAATAAATTATGGGCGCGATCGTGGAAAATACAGGCCAGTCCCACAGGTGAATCGCGAAACAGTTGGGAATCGACCATTTGACCGTGTCCCGTGTGGTTAAAGCGTTCAAAGAGACCCAGACGATCCAGCGGTGAGCTGGAAGCGGAAGAAAAGCGAAGACAACCGACTCCGTGAAGTCAAGGACGGTGAGGGATTACTTCAAGCACAATCCGAACCTTTCGATTTGGGACGTGCCCAAAAAGGTCAATTCTTCCATCTGGTACGTCCAGCGGACAATGAAACGGGTCGGACTTCACTTCTTCGAGGTAAGCAAAACACCTAGCCAAACTGACAAACAGAATACGGTGGCCAAATTCCGCTCTACCATGAGTGGTTGGTGTAACCGAAATGCATCGTAATGGACGCCGAGACGAACATTAAATCGGACGCCAAACAGATCTCCGTAGAGGTTTTCATTGGCAGGTCCCGCCTAGATGTTCTGGAGAAGTTCCGAAAGAAGTATCATCCCGAATATCTAATGTTTTTAATTCAACATCGAGTAGAATGGAATCCATTGGAGACAGCTGTGTGAAATAGCTCGAGTCACCTCAACTCTATGCTGACGCCCAGTGAGCTTCGATATACGATGCCGATCTAACAAAGCAGTAGTTTTATATTCGAATCTCGGTTGGGTGGTGCCGCCAAATTCAGTAGGAGCATTATACCCGCCAGATTTCCGTCGTCTATCCCCAATATCAGGATGGTAAGTAGTTGAATAATGCGCTCCAGAACCTCGCAGTATATCTCACACATGCAGTTATAAAATAAATTCCACGGAGGTCCATAGCCTTTTATTCAGCATCTCCTATCCTTACCTCCTCGTGGTACCATCCGGGATACGTTCCTTAGTGGAAATCGGACCGGTGGAAACTAGGGTCGAATGCGGACAGGGAAGGAGGCACTCATGCGAATGCTGAGTGTGAAATCTTCGCCTACAATGACGGTTCTCTGTAGAGGGTATGACAACTAAGAACCAAAGCAGACCGTCCCAAACCCCTAAAAGGAGGATGGTTTTAATAGTCGTTATCCATGGCTATTACGTAAAGACATGAATGGATAAACCCCTAATCCAATGAGTGATGCGACCCGCGCCGAGCGATGAATGGTGGAGGAGGTTCTATAAATTCTCTGCCGCAAAGGAGTCCTTGCCCTTGCTGCATCAAGCCGGTCACTGCACTGTGCACAGTATGGTCCAGAAAGCCAAATTAGGTGGAATAAATTGTTTACTCAGTAGTCGTTGATTTTAGCAACAAAATCTTGATTTAGGATGCCGCTTTTTTTTGGCATGAGCTATTTTAGGGTGAACCTTAAATTAACCAAAATCCAGAAATTATCTTTAAAACGAAACATGATAGAGCTATATTCACTTCAGCAATTTTATAGCCTGAAGTATTTTGAGTAATATTGCGGCAGACAAAATTCCTCTATCTCAAACCGTTTCCATATTAGGGCGATTTTCCTGAGTCAAGTGAGGGTGACCCTGCTATTTTGCGATTTTTCTCCATAACTTTTTTATTTTGTATTTCTCGCAAAACACTTCTTCAGATAACTTTTGAGGCTCAATAAGACGCAACTTTTGGTGGAAAAGGAAACTGGCTATATATTTTACTTCTACACTTATATTAAATTTTGTGATAATAATAGGCCGTTTTCAAATGTTAGTATCCTAAAAAGATGCAAGCAGAATTAAAATCGATTGATTGCGTTTGAAAGATCGTGATTTTTTGTGCATATTATAAAACACTGGAGAGTGGATTTTTGTCTATCTCAAATAAATCAACTTTGAATATGTGGGGTTTTTGTTAAATCTGTTGATTTAAGTATATAAAAGTAAACAAGTTGCGCCATAACTCCGGAACGCCTTGACTGTTCTTCAGCAAACTTGGCGTACATGTTTCTTGATACAAGTGAATCAGCACAGGGGGTTGACAAAAAGGGGGTGGTCGATAAAAAGGGGAGGGGGGGAGGGGGAGGTCCAAATATGTAAAAGTGGCTGCGGTCATCTTGCAATGAGGGGCGAACCAGCCACAGGCTGAAAACCTCTCAAATATAGAATAATAATAATAATATCTTGAATTTGGACCGTTAGAAGTTGTACAAGTGGCTGGAAGATAAGATGAAGAGCGTGTGAAAAGATGGGAGGGTCACAACTACGGGAGTATATAAGGAAGGTTTTGTTTCTCTTTCATTATCTTCGGAGAGACGTACAAGTTGCTGTAGACAAAAGTGCCGCTGACCGAGGAGAAGTCTGTCGTATAAAAAACAGAAGGTCAAGTTTCGATAACGGAATGTAGCACCTAGGCTTTGATATGCTTTGCTATTTAGTTATCAGCCACAGTCGTTGCTTACGCACGTCATTGCAACTCAGCAGCTGATACCTATCATCGCTCGCAATGGCCCGCACACTTATCCGCGAGTGTAAGCGAGGATGTAAAATGAAGAAGAAAAGAAGTAAAGTAAAATCCGTATCCATACATCCTAGTGTGCCGCTCGTACTCACGACATATGGACAGCTCGTGAGCTTTGGATTCGCGGGCGGGATATGTAGAAAGTTGCTATGACGCTGTACACCCGCGAGTGTGTAGGTAGCAGAATGTATGCACACAGTACCAGCAGTTGTTTGTCGTAGGCTTGCATCAGTGGAGTAAGCTTTGGATGCTATGCTTTTCACGCTCGCTCGCCTGAGATTTTCAACTTTATCGAAAACAGATGTACAGGTGGCTGAAAGATAAAAGGATGGTGGCCTCTGATGAAAGGGGAGGTGCGTCGTGGGTAGAAAACTATTTAAACTTCTCATTCGGTAGTTCCACTCCATGTTACTATGAAGCACATATGATTTCATTACTTTGTCTACCATTCCGCCTATTTATTGGAAAGTCTACCATTTTTAATGTCTAACCTCATTATAAAGTTCAAGTCAACAAACATGAGGTCAAGTTTAGACATTCTCTTTTAGAATTAGGACCACTCACACAACTTATAACGGTCTAAATGCAAGATAATTACAGCCACTTTTACTTATTTGTACCTCCCCCTCCCCTTTTTAGCGACCACCCCGCTTTTGTCAACCCCCTGTACTGATTTACTTAGGTCAAGAAACATTTACGCGAAGTTTAATCAAGAACAGTCAAGGCGTTCCGGAGTTATGATGCAACTCGTTTACTTTTGTATACTTAAATATGTTAAAACCCCACATATTCAAAGTTGATTTACTTGAGACAGATTAACTTGACACAGGAAAATCGCCCTAATATGGCAACGGTTCGAGATAGAGTGATTTTGTCTTCTACAACATTACTCAAAATACTTCAAGCTATAAAATTTCTGAAGTGAATATCGCTCTATCTTGTTTCGCTTTGGATTTCTGGATCTTGGTTAATTTAAGGGTCGCCCTAAAATAGCTCATGCCAAAAAAAGCGGCATCCTAAATCAAGATTTTGTTACTAACACGTAAATAGTCTAAAATCAACGACACCTGAGTAAACAATTTTTTCCACCTGCCGAACTGTCATGGCCAATTGGATGGCTGTACAATCCCTCAAACATTCTAAAAATCTATAACGTCGAGTATTAAGGACCTAATATAAAGTTACTCAAAAGTTTCTGAGTCTCAATAAGAGAGATCTCAGCACGCTTACCGGTCTTGTGGCAGGACATTGTCCGAGTCAATATCATGTTCGGAATCTCGTTGTTGTATAAGATGATATTTTACCTCGGTACACTTGCTCTGCAATTGTGGAGCACGAATAGCACGCGGACTGCAATAACTTCGATTTCAGAGCAGCATACGATACAGTTGAACGCCAACAGCTTTGGCAAATAATGCACGAGTACGGTTATCCGGACCAACTGACGCGGCTGATCAAAGTTACTCTGGAACGAGTGATGTGCTACGTACGCGTTTCGGGAACACTCTCGAGTCCTTTCGAAACGCGAAAAGGGTTGTGGCAAGGGGATGGACTGTCCTGTATGTTATTCAATATCGCTATTGAAGGTGTGATCCGGCGAGCGGGCTTCGAAACGAGAGGAACAATGTTCAGCAAGAGTAACCAACTCCAAGCCTTCGCAGACGACCTCGACATCATTGGAACAAAACCTTGGGACGGCGGAGGCAATCTACGCCAGATTAAAGACGGAGGCTAGGAGGATTGTGTTACGAATCAATGCGTCGAAAACCAAATATAAGGTACGAAGACGCCCCAGAGAAAGCAACGTTTGCCTCCCACGGAGAGTGACTATTGACGGCGATGAACTGGAAGTGGTTGACGAGTTCGTATATTTCAGATCTCTGGTCAATGCCGACAATAATACGAGTAAGGAGATCCAACGACGCATTCGAGCTGGAAATTGAGCCTACTTTTCCCTCCGCAAGCCGTTTCGATCAAGGAGCATACGCCGCCGCACAAAGCTGACGAAGCTGACAAAACGCTAATCAGACCGGTAGTTCTCTACGGACTTGAACTTGAGACAGTAACTTTTCGTTCTGTTCAAGAATCCCACCGGCACCAGGAATAGAGGGGCCCAACGTGCTGGATGGCTCGACCAGGTTATAGCCGACTTGCGTGCATCGAGACGCGCAACGAATTGACGACTAGTAGCCCAGGACCGAGTACAGTAGAGAAGAACTCTTGATACGGTAAGAGCCATCCCAGCTCTCGGTTGGTAAACTGACTGACTGTGTATTGGTTGGTTCAATAATGGTGCTATAGAAATTTCATATTTATTCCGTTTTGATCACAATTAGCGGTTCACTTTTCAGTAACGATTTCCATCTGTTTGGTCACTTTTTAGTTACTATTTTGGGGCATTTTGTTACTAAAATCATTTTTTTTTTGGAATGCCTCTTAATAAAACTTTGCAGCATTTTTTTGCTTTATTCATTGCATTTGCAGCTGAAAGTTTACAAAATCGTTCGTTCAGCAAAGAAATTATACGGAAAGATCATTCGTATCGGGGATGGACCATCCAACTGCTGTATTACGATTGGGATTAATTATGGTTTGCTCAACAATTTTCTCTTCAACTTAACTAAAGCAGAATTCACTATCGTAATCAGTAATATGAGCGCTTGGTAGATCAGTATGGGGTACAATGAGAGATTCTACGTTGTTAAAATCTTTGTTAAATATTTTAGCAAAGTGGTACGATTTTTCCACCATTTTCAATTAGTGAAATTTCCATACTTTGATTGCATCTAGTTTTGTTGAATATGACATCGTTTATAACAGACTGCAATTTCTTGGGACCTACCCAGTGATAAAATTTAGATCCGTAGTATTGATTTTTCGCGGTTTTATTTACAATAGGTATTTCGTTGTTCGGGGTAATAATATATTTCATTTGACAAGATTACCGAAATCGGTAAAGTATTTTTTCATTCTTCACGACGATTTTCTACACCGCGGTGTTTTTATATAGGCAAGTTAAAACGTTACTAAATTTTTAGAATTTCACTAAAAGAAATTTAAAATTATTTCTTTCAAAGAAAAAAGAGTGATCAACTTAATGTTATTGCTCAAATCAAGAACTGAAACACCGTGTAAATTAATAACACAATTAGTATTCGTTAGCCGGTTATATAGCAGATAACCGTAACTGGTATGAAACCAGCCAGTTTCAGCCAACCTGATATCTAATCCTGGCAGTTTAACCGGATGGGCCCAGATGATTCCTAACCAGCCCACTTTAGGATGATAGCATTAGCCGGCTTGATGGGCTTGTCGGGGCCGGCCCACAAAAGCTTTTAGCGCGCTGTTTCTCTGTCATCCACCCAACCGGCCGGCGAGGCAGTCTCGTCTGTCGTAGCGGATTTTGTATGTATGATAATGTATATTTATTAGACTTTATGGTACAATAGTAAAATGTATACCCGAGAGTAGTAAACTGTGACGAGATATATGCTGAGTACATTCGCTTTTCCCCGTATTGACGGGCGACGGCAGGCGGTTTGTACGGAAACCAACCGGATGGATGGCAACGTCTGGTTCAAAGGACATCGCAAGGTTATCGACATGGTCGGAAGTTTATAATTTGGTGATTTTGGTGTTGATATACAGCTGTAGTTTGTTCTCGGATGTTATGATAGTTGAAATTTATTCAACATTATATTCTACTCAGCTGAGAAAGCATTTTCAATGGAGGCACTTTCCCATTTTTTATTAAGTACTATTGATGGATAGTTAAACGCAAACGATTGAGCAGAAAGTTTTCAACTCTTCCTATTTTCATGGTTTATGTAAACATAACAGAAAAACGTAGTTTTCAACCCAACCTCCGATTTCTAAGCGTAAAATAGGATCTTTACAATTGGCTAAACGCTCGACAGTATGAAAACAAATAAGGCAAACGCAAATTCCGTGAACAAATCTACTCTCTGCGTACTACACTTCTTAGAAAGGAAAATATTCCGCCAAAGGTAAACCACAGGCATCACGTGTTTGTTCACGCGGGTTTGTTTCGATTCGCTTTTCCGCGAACTATTGAACAGAAGTATAATATTTCCCGATCTCATTTTTCTCACCTATCGTCTGGTTGGACGGTTACCCGGATCGGTGCAGACGTGGTCGAATGGGGAAAAGCTGGAAGGGGTTTCTAGTTTCTGCGTATTTGCTTGCTAAAATTTCCCGCGGTGCCGCCGGTCATCGCAGCTTCAAAGGAGGCACGTCAGCATCTGTACAGACGAAGGCGCCGCCGCACGGATCTGGCTGGCGTCGACCGTCGCCAATGGCCGCTTTCTACCATATTTACTTACCGATTTGATGCGTTTGGGGTAGCGGTGAAAAGGTGTGCTACATTGTTCGGCCTGCCTCATCACGTTTTTGCGAGAACTCATCACGGAATCTCGCAATTTGCACAAACAAACTGCTTCTCATCTTCCTTCTAGAAGCCTCACGGTTGGAAGGTGAAAGCATGGTACGGTAGGGACCAAAGTTAAATTTAAGAAGTGTAGTGGAAAATATCTCGTAATGCGAGAATACACAGCATAGCACGCTCACCCGCTTGATACCAAGCGTGCGCCGAATGGTTCCGCACAGTAGGAAAAGCTGATAATTTCAAAGCGATTATGGTTAACATGCAGAGATTGAAAATTTAAATCGTTTTAAAATTCGATGAAAGATATGAAGATGAAAGAAACAATGATCTAACAGAAATTTGTGGAAAATACATGCTATCAAACTAAGAACTAACTAAGGTACAAAACTATTGTCTGCTAGTTTGATTCGAAATTACAGAGTGATTAGGTTTGCTTGTCAGTAAAATGCTGGTCTAACAAGCCAGCCATCGTAGGTTCGGATCTCGGTTGCACTAGCCCCTTAAATGTCCTGTACTAACAGCTGGCTGCGAAGTCTGTCGAATAACAGAAGGTCAAGTTTCGAAAACGGAATTTAGCACAGTTTTACTTTGCTTTAAGTTATGTGAATAAAAACTTTCCTGATACCCAAATCTGTTCATCCGGCCTTACCGGAGAGATAGGATGCAGTATCGGTGATGCTAAGGTTTACTAGGAAATAGAAGCTGCCATTTTACTCCTGCTTTTGAAGTATGGATAAATGTTCGGATATAGTTTTTGAGAACAGACTTTGGCTCATTGTGAAGCACCACATTGCTTGGCGAATGAACAGATGGTGCCTACATAGACATTGTAAACGTATGAACACCGGTCAGCAGTCAGTTATGAGGTAATGGAGTCGCCCGAAAAGCGCCAATTGGATGCTGGGGAAAGTTTGCAAAATGTTTTTTTTTTTGCACGGATAAGCATCGATACTAGCTATCTAAATAAATAAATTTGTGCGAAATTTATTGCGTGCGTTTTGAAAATTAGCATGCCCGGAGTCTCCTGTTAGATTTCTACCGTTTCGTATGCATTGCTATTAATATGTATGTATACAATCGAGGCGCCAGACGGTGATGTTTGTTGTCTACCGAGAATTTAGATTCCGCTAATGTTAACAATTTACAGTACTTACTCTGAGAACATCAATATGAAAGAGAGATATGGATTGCAGTGGACTTCCTTGGAAACATAAATAAAAATTTGTGTTAAATTTTCGATTAAACAGACTTAAATCAATGCCGACCGAATTAAAATACGCACAGGTAGTTCCTGTGAAATTGTTCATCATTTTAAATGGAATAAAGAAACCTGCTCTAATTGCTTAATCTAAAGAAGACGGCAAACCAACCTCAAGCACGTCAGATCCAACGCAGTCGGAATATCGGAACAAGGGAACTCACTGCGTCGTGACGGATTGTTCTTTGCTCTATTGCCGTGTTCCATGCTCATGCGCTGCCACTGCTGTCGCTGCTGGTTCTGTGTGTAAGACTAGGTTCATATAACGAGCTGAACGGGAGGCAAGCTGGTGGTGACGTTCGCTATGCTACTGCGGTCACTCACAAAAGACCGATTCGACTATCGCGTTACGGATGGAGGCACAAGCTTTGTTCGATGCATGGCCATTGCCGTCGGCGATGGCTATGCGAATTGAATGTGGCGATTTTTGGCTGTTTAGAACGAAGAAGTGATCCACACCAGTTTTGAACGATGGATGGTCAAATTGATCTTTCAGTTGCAATCTTGACGTACCGGAAACTCTGAATATTTTATTTTCAAACCAACAGTATCGAGTTCTACTTTCAGTATTTTTTTATTGTTTACTAGCTGACCCGACAAACTTCGCATTGCCACAAATTAAACTGTGTTGTACATAAATCATGAATCTCGGATAATCTATGGCACAATCTCGAGTTTTGCAAGTTTCTGAGCAGTTCAACCTTAGATGATTCATTTTGGCAGTTACGTAACTATGAAAGCATCCCAGGTAACCAATAAGTATCACCAATGCTATTCAAATGCAAGTTATTAAGCATTTAAGTCGCCTTAAATGCTACCTAAATGCTGTTTTGACAAAATATACGAACCACCGTAGCCTGCTAACTTTCGCTAGATGTACGATGGGAGTCTCCCCAAGCAGTGCCTGTAGCTCGTGATTCATACGCCTCCGCCACTCTCCGCTTTCCGTTTGTACTCCGCCAAATATCGTCTGCAGCTCTTTCCGCTCGAACACAGCAAGGGCACGTATGTCCTCCATGAGCAGCGTCAGGCTTCAAGTCCATAAAGAACTACCGGTCTAATAAGGGTTTTGTACATTGTTAGCTTCGTGCGGCGGCGTTTTACCAAGGGCAAAATAGGCCCAATTTCCCGTTTGGATGTGCCGCTGGATCTCCTTACTAGTGTTGTTGTCCGCGGTCACCAGCGATCCCAAGTACACGAACTCCTCTACCACTTCTAGTTCGTCACCTTCAACGGCTAACGTCCGTGGGAGACGCGCGTTTGTTTCCTTTGGGCCTCTTCCTTTCATGTATTTGGTCTACAACGCATTTATTTTTAGCCCAATTCTTCTAGACTCCGCTTTCAGTCTGGCGTAGATTGCCTCCGTCGTCGCAAAGTTCCTGGCTATGATATAGAAATCATCTGCCTAGGATCTGCCAAGCCTAGAAGTTGGCTACCCTTGGTATACATCGTGCCTCTCGTTTCGATGCCTGCTCGTCGGATCACCCCCTCAAGGGCGATGTTGAACAGCATGCAGGATAAACCGTCACCTTGTCTCAACCCTCGCCGCGTCTCGAAGGGACTCGAGAGTGTCCCAGAGATGCGTACGAAACACATCACTCGATCCAATGTAGCTCTGATCAGTTTGTCCGGAAAACCGTGTTCGTGTATTATCTGCCATAGCTTGTCTCAATCGACTGTATCGGATGTTGCTTTGAAATCAATAAAGATGTGATGCGTGGGCACGTTGTACTCCCGACATTTCTGCCGGATGGTAAAAATTTGGTCCATAGTTACGCGAGCCCCCATGAAACCCGCCTGATAATTCCCTACAAAAGCTTATGCTATCGGTGACAACTGGTGTAATAGGATCTGAAAGAGTATCTTGTAGGCGGCGTTTACCAACGTAATACCGCGATAGTTACAACAGTCTAACCGATCACCCTTTTTGTAGATGTGACAAACCACTCCTTCCATCCATTCCTCCGGTAGCTTTTCATCCTCCCGAATCTTCGAAATAACCCAGTGTAGAGCCTTTGCTAGCGTTTCTCCGGCATGTTTATAAAGCGCTGCCGGTAGGCGATCCTTCCCCGCGGCTTTATTGGTCTTCAGCAGTCCGATCTCTCGTTTGACTTCTTGGAGATCCAATGCTAGGACATTACTATCTTCCATGGGCGCTCCTAGGTTAATTTCCGTTCCGCCTCCTTCTGCGACTTCGCCAATGAGGTGTACATCGAAGAACTGTTTCCATCTGTCGACCACCTCGCGCTCGTTTGTGATTAGATTCCCGCCCTCGTTCCTACACATTAGTGATGGTCGGGTAGCGGAAAATTCGCCCGAAACCCGCACCCGTACCCGTACCCGCCGGGTTCGGGTCGGGTTCGGGTATTAAAAAAAAATAACTTGCGGGTTCGGGTCGGGAACGGGTTTTTAATTTTTGTTTTTGAAACCGGGTACGGGTCGGGTCGGGTATCTCTATTGACCACATTTAACACTAAAGATGGTCGGGTACCCGGGCCCGTCCCGTACCCGTCGGGTTGCGGTCGGGTTCGGGTGTCAAAAATAATAAACCTGCTGATTCGGGTCGGGTACGGGTTTGTAATTTTTTTCTTGGTCGGATACGGGTCGGGTTTGGGTATTCAAATTTTCGTACTCGACCATCTCTACTACACATGTCAGGTTTACAAAGTGCAACAGTTTGTCAAGTTTACTACCAACAGAACAAAAAAAAGTTTGTTCCAAAACGTTGTGTAGTTTCTGAGAAAAAGGTACATAAAGTTTGAAAATCATGGTTTTTAGGAGCGGCGTTTTATTCCGTCGACGTTGCTCCATGCCGCACTGGAACGCTTATGTGTGTGATCGTTTTTCGGCCACTTCCCGTGGTCGGATCGTTATAAAATTAGTATCAAAATAAGCGAAAAAGACTGCAGAATCAAAATCTGAAATAAAAAAATAATGAATTTTTCAAAAATTTTAGTCGTTTATGTTCCCTTAAACACGTTTCGAACATAAGCACATTTCAAAAAACCTATTTAAAAATTTGTTTTTCACCCGGATAATCGAGTCCGACCTGTAATACTAATAATTGAACATATTCACACTTATTCACATATTAATTGTAATTAAGAATTGATTAAAATACCAGTAAGAATTATTATTATCTCAAAAAAAATATTTTGTCAGAAATATTTTTTAAAATTATTCCCATTATCACAAACACTAATTGATAAGGCCATTACAAATATTTTAAAAAGTTTTTGTCCCTCCGGTGTTGGGCCACTGAAGGGGGGGGGGGGTGGCAAAAAAACAAAGAGAATTTTTTAATCGTGCAAAAAAATATGGATTTTAGGCATTTTTATTTTAAGTTTAAACGTGAAAGCCAAATCTATTCTTGCTTTTAATAGATATGTTGTTAATTTCCATGCAAAAAACTACGAAAAAAGACAAAACGAAAGAAAACTTTTTTGGCCGATTTTCGGAAATTCCGCTGTTTGAATTTCCATTTCTATTTCATGCTAGAAGCGTTAACTCAACTCGTACACTCATGTTTCAAACTTTTCAGGCTGTAGAGCCTACATACAATTGATTTTATTAAAAAAATTTAACTCATATCCTTCAAATTATTTTTTTGCCCCCCGATTTTTCAAGCCAATTAAATTGATTTGCAATGGCCTAATTCTAAATTGCGACAATGCTAGATACAACTTTACTTCAAGGATGGCATTTCGATCTGACAAACTCTTTTAAAGATACGTGCTCTGGAATTGAGGATCTTCCTTCGCCAACTAAATGATAATTAAATAATATAGATATCTCTGCACAAATCTGTCGTTGCTTAGCAGGCAACACTGCCACGCACATGGCGCGCACGATCAGCGAGAGAGTAACAATGCGAGGTGAGTGAGTGACACAGAAATAACGGCGCACCACCCGGTTTCGGAAGCATCGCAGCATGGCATGGCGCGTGCATGCGAACGAGCGAGTTCCCCCGGTTCGCCGCATCGCATCTCTATCGCAGCAGTTTTTCCAACCTAACCAACGAACCAACCAAACCATGTGCTGCCGGCCGTTATTCCTCTACCTACTGCAATACTGTGCCACACAGCGATTGCGGCTTCTTCTTGCACAGATGCGATGCGTATACATAGTCGTACAGTCCGAGACGGGCGGGCAAAGAGCAATCCGTCAGTAGTGCTATCGGCGGCGAAACCGACTATGGTGAGGGGTGTCCGCATTGAAGTTTGTTTCGTGCTGCCGCATCGCGGTGCCAGAGCTCGAAGCAGACCAGAAGCCGGAGCAGGAGACCCATGTGTGTAGTAGCACGCCATCCGTTCGGTTAGTTTAGATTCGTCCGCCAAAGTGATCGCAAGTGAAAACGCAATTTTCCACCAAACTAACGTGCCGAGTTATTGTGTTCTCGCTGCGAGCAGATGCTGTTGAGCTGATAGACGGAAAATTGTATTCTTGATGAGATTCGGCGAGAGATCTGTCGAAGTGCGTTTTTCGGCGTGTACTTGTGTGAAAGAGATTTTCCACCACCTTTCAAGATTGGTACCTTGAGGAGCACCGGCTTCTCGCGACACTGTGCCGCATGAATATTTTGTCTCAGTCGACAGTGAACCACGACGAGTGTGAGAAGTTTGCCCAATTGCTTGCTAGCGTGAAGCACTTTTCCTTGCGAAATTCTATCCGACTGATCATCATCGATCAAAAAGAAAAATCTTTGAAACGACGTTAGGCGGGTGCTGCACCGAAGGCTAGGTACCGTGCGTGCGTGCAGGTGGAAAGTTTTTTTTGTGTGTGCGGAGGTGTGTTACGAGAGGCGACGATCGCTGAGGTGTCGTGCACGCTTTTCATACAGAGCGAAGTGATCCGGGGGTAACTAGAGGATTGTCGTGTTCTGACGGTGACGTTCTGTGTGTGTTGAACGTGATCATCGTTTTTGCGGTCCAACGCCCACCGGTAAAAGTCCCCCGTTTACGATTCGGACTTCGCCTTGGGACGCCATCACTCAATCTGTCAAAAAAGGGGGTGGTAGCCTATGACCAATTTCGTCATTATATAAGTTTTAGTGACAGAGCGTTCAAATTTTGAACCACACATTTAACAGTTATATTAGAGTCGAAATCGCTTCGTTACCTTGCCGCTCTGTATGAGGAAAACACTAACCAGATGTGTGAAATTTTGGTTAACTGAACCGACTAGCGTGCGCTCTTGTGCCGACGTGAATGTTTTACCGTATTAAAAATCATTGAAATTAAACCATTCATTCTGAGGAGGGCAAGTCAGCAGGGTAAAGTGTCCCCGGAATATTCAGAAGTGCAAAGATAATTTTGGTAACTGCAAGACTGCCATCAAGTGGCGGAAAAGTAAGGAAAAGTCGCTCGAAAGTAACCGTGAAATGAGTCACTGCCAGTTGCCTGCTAGTCAGTCAGTCAGTTAGTCAGCACAGTGACCAAATGAGTGAGTGAGTGAGGGTCGGCTCTGTGTCCGAGACAGTTTCCCTCGAAAGAAAGTACACAAATTATAAATCTTGCCTGAACGTCTCTTGAATAATCGCACGTATCAGACACGGCTTGGCGGCCGTTTCGACGAGAGGGCTATTTATCGCGGAATCAGACACATTTTGAAAGCATCAGTGTGTGTATGTATGTAAGGAAAGTGTATCTGCAGAAACCGCCGGTGCTGCGGTTCTTTCTTTCTTTTCGCGAGTGAAAAAGCAACAGTGGTAATCGTGGTGGTCTGTGACGGGGGAAAATAAATCGGGGATACCCATCGTCATCATCCCGTCATAGCCGTCATTAGAAGAACCACTCAAAACCCCACAGCCGCTGGCGTGGAAGAAAAATTGGCGTCGTCGCGAGGCATCGTACAACCTCGCGAGGTGGCGGTAAATTACCACCAGGAAAAACTGACAACGTGTGGAAAATTTGATTTTGAAAAGCCGCTGCACGCCGCTATCGCGCAACCAAACTTGCGCTCATTTGTGGCGCTGCTGTTGAGAGTTTCGTCCTCTGAGTGACAGTTTTGCAAGCTGCTCGGAATACAAGTAAGGATCGTTTTTGTTTTGATATGATTAGATTGATTGGTCGATGATATATTTTTGATACGACGTAATTCGAATAACATCTTGGACATTTGATTAAATTTATTTTGATACAAATCGAAGCACAATATTTGTTTTAATTTTGTGGTAGAATTTGCTATCTATTTCAAAAAATGTATCCGACAATTTTTACAGAAAACATAAAAATTACAATAAAAGGTCGAATTAAGCGACTCACTTTTCATAGTAATAGTGTTTTGCAACCGGAACGTACATCATAAAGAAAAAATCAGAGAACCAAACTTATAATAACTTTCATGATTAGTAAGGTTCATTACAAATTGTTAGCATCTCAAGATCTTTGAAAAAGTTTTGCTACACTCGACCGATCTGTTCAAATAGTTTTTTTGGGAAAAATGACAATACCAAATGTGAAAGCTACACATGTAGCCATGTGTACCTATGGTAAACATGTAGCCAAGCTAATCCTATTTAAATATTTTTAGTCTAACATTATACGTGCCCTACTAGTTTTTCCTTTTTTTATTGTATATTGAATCTCGATTCTAGATAGGTTTTTGCTAAATTTGATAGTAATTTTATCAGGAACTGATCAGAAGAAGTACAAATATCGTACAGCTAGGAATTCCGCAGAACAAACTCGATGCAGAAAGACACCGCGTTTAAAAAATTATATTTTTCGAACCAATGTTTTTTCTTTAAAACAAATAACATTGTTTTTTGTTTTATTGGTAAACGGTGAGAAAAAATTATTATAACTTTTGGGCTTTTTAACTATTACTACTTCCAAGTGAGTTGCTACCCCAATAAACTGCAGCAGCACGAAACCTGGATTTAGTTGCAAGGTCGGCATGCTTCTGGGCAAACTAGAGGGCTTTACACTGAAACGCTCAACTTCTTTGCAGTAATGTATTTTAATGTCCAGTGTAGTGTGTTTTGATGGGCTATGCTCAAGGGTTCTGTTCTATGACCGGCGAGCGCTCGTCGGAGATCACTCCGCTGACGAAGTGTAGCTGGGGCGTGTTTCTTGATGGCTGGCAAAATGGCGTCGCCCGCAAAATGGCGGGTCACGAATGGACTACCTGAAAAGATGTTCCACGTGGGTTCTCCATTCAGACGCTTCCTTCGTTGACGGGGATTGGTTGACGATGGACGAGACCGACTTCTGCCAGACTGAGAAGGGTATCTTCCTTTGTGATTAGCGTCGTTACCCGAAGGTTGGCGTCCTGCTAAACGTTTATGACTACGAATGATCAAAGGACCAATCGCTGGTCTTTCCGGCGGGCTGGACGCATGCAGTCGTCAAGTTGCCTAGGCTGAAGCGATTGCAGGGGACCTTCGGCTGCTCACAAGCTTCCAGCACGCGATCATCAATCGCAATAAATGGTATTTATAAAAAATTTTTTTGGAAAATGAGGATTGTCTGGTGCGAAGAGTGATAAAATTGGATGAACTAGAAAATTTCGATATATAAGCCAAAAAAAAAAATTGAGTTGTGCAATGGCAGGTGGGACTCACAGTCACACTCTTTCGGTTGCTGGCCGAATGTTTTACTGACTAAACTATTGACGCACTCTTATATTAGGTAATCTAAATAGTTTTATTCTGCCAATCCTATCATTCCACATACGCACCACACTCTCCGCTTTGTATTATTTTTGCATGATTGCTTTTTTGTTTGTATCGCCGAGAAGAGACCGCTATCTACTCGGTGGTCAGTGTCAGAACCTTGTTGAGTTAACGTTAGAGCCTTGTAATAAGAGAGATTCCAGCATTAGTTTTAGAGCAATCAGGGATGAATATCGTTAAACCTTGACGAACCTTAGGAACTCCCATATTCCAATCTCAGCACGATGTTTCGCACACTTTGTACGCAGTATCATAGTTATCCTCAGGTTTCAGTCAATCTCCATTCATAGTTAACACAGGCCATGTTTGAAAGCAATTGAAAATGCTCATGTGACCAGAATGATAAAACATCTCTAAATTTAGTAAACCTCAGAGCACATCGTTCTGCTTCCAATTGCACGCATTCATGCAAAGACTGCTGATTGAGAATTGCATCTAGTGCGCATGTGTGCCCAGAAATAAGCCGACCCTTCACATCACAATCATCAGGTATCAACATCTTTGGCTCGAGCAGCACGTTCCTCACAATCATGTGGAAGTTTTGTGCCTTGCCCATCTTGCCCGTGTCATCATTTACCTGATGAGGACGGGAAGGAAAACAGGAGCAATAGAAAGGGGTAGATGAAAATCACAACCCGGTAAGAATTGTCGGACGGACGTCATCCGACACAACCGTAACTCTTGCTTGTGTCTGTCCGACGTCGCTCGACCAATTCTTACTGAGCATAGATCAACTATACTGGTCGCAGTGATGAGCCTGTACAGGAAAAAAACCGACCCTTCAGAAGAATGTTTTGTCTTGGAAAAATCCAAGATCTTGGAAATATTAGTTATCACCAAAATACAAGCCAATTAGTATGAAAGTTCCGGATTTTTGGGTGCAATTGGATTAAACGCATAATTGAAATTGGACTACAAATTAGACTGGGAATTGGACTATCAATTAGACTTGAAATCGGACTTGACATAGGACAATAAATTAGACTTGAATTTAGACTAATTTAGAATTGAAACTTTCCTACAAATTGAACTGGAAATTTTACTTAAAATTAGATTTGAAATAAGACTTAAATTTGAAGTAATTTAGACTGTAAATTTTACTTGACATGTATTAGACTTTTCCTTACATAGGAATTGAATTAGATTTGGAATTGAACTTGATATGGACGTTGAATTTAAAATTGAATTTTGTCACGAAATTTGGTTTGAAATTAAGCTCGGAATCAGCATAGCATAGTTTGGCCGCCCATGAATTGCTCGCGATTGATCTAGATCAGTTGAAAGAATAATGCAGAATAATGCTTGGGAGTAAGGATTTGAAATTGGATTTGAAATAGAACATAAATTATACTTAGACTGTACTAGACTAGACTGGATTCAAATTAGAGGTTAGACTTGCAATACAAGTTGTAACTAGACTTGAAATTGGCAATCAAATTGTAGTTGTTATTAGAATTGAAACCAAACTTAAATTTGACTCAATATAGAACTTAAAATCGCAATTAATTTAGACATGCATATGGGCTTAAAATCGGACACGCAATTCAAAATTAAACTTGGACATTTTATTAGATTTCAATTTGTACTAATTCGAACTTGAAGTTTTGCTTTAAACCGGACATGGACACGAAATTAGACACATAGTGTTACTTGAATATAGTATTGACACCTTTTGTCTTATTCTTTCGTCTCACATGTTTTACCTCCTCACTGTTTCGTTATTTTCTCTCTGTCAGGTCCGTTTTTCCACTTTTTGTTCCCTTTTTTCTACTTCTCTATACAATTTTCTTGGTTTTCGCTCTGACGTCCCTTCCTTTGATATTCTTTTTGTCTGTCCCGTATTTATGGTTTCGTTGTTCCGGTTTTCTCCGTTTCGTATACCTTTCTTTTTTCTTATTCCTAGTCCTGTGAAAACTTGTTCTTTTCTGCTCGATTTGTTATTTATTATTTTTGTTATTTTCTTCCCCGTTTTCCGTCTTTTTTGTGTAATTCCATTTTTTTCGTTTCCAATTTTTGTCTTTATTTAACTCTTAACGAAATAATGGTGTCCTTCTCGTTTTTCGTCTTCGTCTGTTCCGTCTTTTCTGCAATATCTATTCTGTTTTGACTCCCTTTTTTCTTTTGCTCTCCGGGTTTTCTTTTTCACCTCTCATTTTCCGACTTTTTCTCTCCCGTTTTACCTTTTTCTTTAGTCCATTGTTGCTCGTTGTCTTTTCTTCTTTTTCTATCCCATTTTTCCGATCCGTGTCCCTTTTTTTTCGTTTCATATTTTGTTTAACCTATTTTCCCGTTTTCCTCGTTTCCTTTGTTGCTTTTTTATTTCCAAAAAGCAACAACGCCTTGGGTATAACCGTCTTTATTGACAGACCAGTTATTAGAGCTAGTATTAGAGTACACAACAATTACGGGGCTAGTGCAGCACTCTTACACCGCCCAGCCGGGATTCGAACATACGACGAGTGGCACGTTATACCTGCATCGTACCTCGAAGCTAACTGGGCGGTTTTTTATTCCCTCGCTATTCTACTTTTCCCTTTTGCTTTTTCTTGCTATCTGTTCCGTCTTCCCTTTCTAGTCACGTTTTCCCTCGTTCTGTTTTCCCACCTTTTCTGTCATGTTTCTTTTTTTTTGGTTCCGTCTTCCCTCTATTAATCTTATTTTCCCTCCTTTTCTCTCTCGTTTTCCATTGTTCTGCCTGCTGTTTCCTCTTTTTCGGTTCCGTTCTTCTATACCTTTCTCGTTTTTCACCGTTTTTAGTCCTGATTTCTCTCTTGGTTTTCTCTTTTCGTTTTTCCTCGTTTTCAGGCCGGTTTTTCGTTTTTTCCCGTCTCATTTTTGCTATTTTCTGTTTTATTATTCGCTTTTGTCTTTTCCGTTCTTCCTGTTATTTTGTCCCGCTTTTCCTCCTTTTTTGGTCAAATTCTATTTTGCTTTTGCATTACCGTTTCCATTTTTTTTATCCCGTTGCCGCACCTGTTCTGTTCCTCTTTTCTGTAATCGTTTCTCCATTTTCCTGCTCCATTATTTTCTTCTTTACTTTTCCACCTTTTGTCTAGTTTTTTGTTCTTATTTTCTGTCCGGCTTGTCCTCATTCTATCTCTCGTTTTCCGTACATAATTTTCCGACTGTTCTTTAGAGTTTCACTTATCTTAAAATTAGACTTAAAATTTGTAACCAGTGACCGTTTGGCAACCCTCGAAAGTCGATATTGACGCGAGTAGCACGTATTTAATTATAAAATCAGGAAAGAAAATAGTTATCATAGGTCAAAGGTATCTTCTTTAATAAATCCCACAAACGGCAGAACGAGAAGCAAGCGCAGTACATCTACCGACCGCCAGTGGACCCATTCGAAACAACGGACGACCGAAGAAAAGCGGTGCAAACGACGGAAAACAGGGAGGAAAATGGGTGCGTTGTTGAAGAGCGCGAAATGTTAAAGAGCGCGAAATCCTGAACGATCGAATAATCCGGCAAACCTGAAATCGAAAGGTCGCAATGGTTAAAGACTGCTAACAAAGATAAAAGAAAGCAGTAGTGCCACAAAGATAGGCCAAAGAAAGTTTAAAGTGAAGAAACCGAGTAGAGAGCAGGATCGTGCCGGGTATGTTGGTCGTACAGGACCTCATTGTATACCTCATTGTATGCCTCGATTTATCCCGTATATGCACTATTGACGATCATCCCGATACGGTGCCCGATCGCTACAATACTGGCAGCAAGTGTGAGAATGTCGGCATCAGGAACGTCGATCGACGCCGAAACGCATCCTCCCAACATCCGGAAGGCAAAGCGGCGTCACTATCCGAAAGCTGCGAAGCTAAAGTAGGCGACTGCAGTAGGAAAGGGGGCCCTGAAGTGAAAGAAGAAAAGCTAAAGAGGTAGGAGATGGGCAGTAAGAAAGTGGGAAGAATAAAGTGTCGACAATAGAGACTAACAGGGAGATTGCTTGAGACCGGTTCCAAGTGTTTTCCAGTCCGGTAGCCAAGAGCGTAAGCCAACCCTGAAGCAGTGGAGAGGGGAGTCTCCGTGTTGCTGTGTGTTTGATAGTTACAAATTAGACATGAATATAAATTGGGTTTGAATTGTTCTCGAAATTGCATTTGGAATTAGACTTGAAGACTGCAAGTCGGTGTTGAAATTGAACTTAAAATTAGAAACGCACTCGGACTTAGAATTGAGCTTAAATTGGGCTTGAAACTAAACTCTAATTTATAACTGGCCCTGAAACTGAAACCGTGTTTGTCGCTCGCAGTAATCTAGTATGCTATGCGTGATGTATGAATTCGTGCAGTTTTCAGATACTAATTAACCACGCAACACGATACATTTAAAATTAAATTGACCGAAAGTAAAAGAGATAGGCGTTTTACGTCTAAGAACGAATTGTTGAACGGTACCAAAGCTTCAAATTGGTAGATAAAAGCAATCACTTTATCACTCACTTAAAGGTCAAATTTGATGAAATCGACTTAAAGAACACTTATTTCAAAGCTTGTAGCTTCTAAAAAGTTACCAAATTTCATTAACTAGGAAGTTTAAGGACAACTTTCAGTAGTTTCATTTTCTCAGTTTTCGAATGAAAGCAATAGAGATGAACTAGCTAGCATTCTTTTCGCGCTAGAGCTAATTTCAAAAGCATTGGGTATTTCATCCTGCCGTTCCTCAGTCCTGTAAATGCTTCTAAGGTATCCTGGGTCAATGAACCCACAGGCTCAGCTTGTCTGTATTCCTGTCCAACTACTTTCAGCAATTCCATGTCTTTCGCCATTCAACAGCTCATGAGAAAATTATTTCCAACGTCTGGTCTCCTGGTTTTCTGTCGTTGCACATACCTGGTTTCCGATACAAGCCATCCTTCTTCTTTGCAAGAACGCATTACTAGTGCTGAACTTCTCAAAAACTAACTTCAAATGATGAAAGTCCGCTTTGATCGCTGGGGATGCGTACTTGCATCCCACACTGTAGTGGACTGGTACCACGAGGAGATAGGATTTCGGTAGCTGGAAGGCTAAGAAGCCGAACCAAGTGATAAAATTCTACTTTGTAGAAAAACGAAGTTAAAGTTTTCTATTCTGTGTTGTTTGTATACAATATATACATAGCTCATTCAATCGTTCGAAATTATCTCATATCTCTGGCTGTTTTTAACATTTAGAATAAAATGTAGCTAAGAAAGTCCTTGATAATGTAAATTTTGTGACTTGGTCCGGTTTGATTTAACACCAACCAATTGTAAAAATGTGGATAGCGGAAATTAGTTTTTCGTAATACATTCTTACATACTGTGCCAGCACCACAAAAGAATAAATTCAGCTTGTTTCATCCGGCGTGCCCCAAGGTAGTTATCTAGGACCTTAAATGTTTATACTTTTCGTTAGCAAACTGTGCAGTCGTTTGAGCGATTCTAAGGTAATGTTTGCCGACAACTTAAAAATATTCCGTGAAATTAAAGCCTGGCTAAAACAGTATATTTGGAGGCCCCTCTTGCGTCACCGGCACACCCCTTGTTGTAGGAACTGGAACCATTTGACATTCCTTTGTTTACATGTTATGTCATCTACAGTTCGTGCAAGTTTCGTCAAAATATTTCACCACGTTGCGGAGCAGTACTGAATGGAACTTGAACGACGTAAAATAATCTTGCACAAACACCTGGAAAATCCCAAGTATTGTGGATGAAAGTTGGCGAAAGTGCTTAACAAAATCAATAGTTTGCATCAAAAGGTTATAAAGAGAACGTAGTTGTGGAAAAGCGACAAAGAACTTTTAAGAAAACGGAAACTAAGGACCGAAAACTGAGAGAATATTGAGGTGCGTTAAGTGCAATCCTCACATCTTCATCCGGGATATGGCTAGAATGTACGACAACTTTCAAACCACACGGAAGGATCTAGAGCGTACAGTGCCAGTAAACATCCGAATCTGCACTTAAAGCAGAATTTGGTTGCAACAATGACATCAAGTTTATACATGGAAGAATGCTTGAAGAAACAGATTTTGCCTTTCATTCGTAAAAATAAGGTTAACGTTATATTCTGGCCCGATTTAGCCAGCTGTAACTACTCTAAAGTGGTGCTAGAGTGGTATGCAGCTAATAATGTCGATTACGTGCCAAAAGATATGAACCCTCCAGTTTCGATCCACTGAAAAATTTTGGGCACCAACTTCGGCGGAGCGGAAGTACAGTTAATAGTACTAAAGAAATGCATGCAAAGTGGAAGAAACATGCTGATTCAGTCGCATCTTCAACCCTGCAGGGCTGGATGGGCCAAGGCAAGGTCCGGCCAAAAGACCACATTCTTTGCGCGATACTTTTTATTGAAGGCGGTAATTTCCGGTAGGTACTTCATGTATCTTTGTATCTCCTTGTTCACCGTAAACCCTGAACGAAATAACAGTGGCTTGAGCATTTTCTTCTCTCTGATCGTCAGCCACAGAACTTGGGAACTTGGAGCGGAAGATATACTCGACGTCATCACTTTTTTCACGTTTTTGGTGGGGGACGTAAAACTCACGGTTCTTTGCCAGATGTTGCGTCCAGTGACAAATAGTTTGCGTCGCCCATTATGACCACGACATCGTGCTTCGCCGGAAAGATGTTTTTCACCAGCACCTTCAGCCGTTCTCTGGGCGATTCCCTGCTACTTAGACTCGAATGACGCTTCCACATAAAAATGTCCATTTGGGCCAAGTACTTCTTCACCGTTTAGCCGGCTTCTTTGACCTTCCGGCCCAAGACGCGGAACGATGATACCTTATTGCTCTCGGTCTTCATCTTTAGCTTCTGCTGCACGGCGGCGCAGCACTAACGGGCGGCCGGAACCAGGCTTCCGTACAGCACTTTCGCCTTTCTCGCGAGAAAAGATGTTGTGAATGTTAGATTGCTCTATTCGGAAGATACGAAGTGCTTCATCATGCCCAACTTCTTCGCTACGGGTGGAGCTGGAAGTACGAACAAAACATCGAGCGTAGTTGTTTGACAGTTTTTACTATGGCTGCTGCATGCAAATCAACTGATAAAGCAGGCCGTTTTTTGGCAGGCCCCTTTTGGCGCCTTTGGCGGGGGTCAGTTTGGCCAACCGCACGCTACGGCGCAGCGCATAGGTTCCTATATAGCAATGCTTACACCCGTTTTTTAATCTTACAAAGCTAAATAATTTTTCTATGAGTGGGGCCTACCGATCCTAGCCCCCCCCTTTAACTTGTCAACGATTTCAGCTTCAGAGTTTTGCAACGGAGTCGCATGTGGACAGCATAATAATTTCAAGCTTAGTATCATACTGTACTTCTCAATCCATATCTGAGCATACTATTACTGGTGTCTAAGGCAGGGCTGGTTTGTTCACTTTGACTCAATTTTGATTTATTTGACAGTACCGTCTCAGCCGAGCAAAATTTGAAGTTATTATTTGAAGCTCGGCTGAGACGGTACCGTCAAAGGTATCAAAATTGAGTCAAAGTGAGCGAACCAGCCCTGGTCTAAGGCCAGTATCTTACCAATCACAGAGCATATTACCATATTTCCGCAGTTTACCAATCCAGCTGAAGTGTTTGCATAGATTCAGCAGCGCGAAAAAACAAAGTAGCTGTTTTGATTATTATTTTAATCTCAACAATACCAGCAGACTCGAAATAACTGCAGTCGGCAAAATTATGCACGCACATGAGAGCAGTATTTCCCTCGGTCAGGAAGGGAAAAGGGTGTGCCGTAGAAGACGAGGTGTGTCCATGCAGCCGAGCAGCAAGTGGGGGCGTGCGGAACGCACAGACAGACGATCAAGAGCCGTGCTAAAAAGTCTAAGATGAAAAACTCATCACGGCTCAAGCCGAAAGAGTAAATATAGATCACCCCGTCGTCCGGTCGGTCGGTCGGTCGGTCGGTCGCTCGGATCTTCTCGGTTGATCGGTCCGTCCTCCCAGTGGGTGCCAAAGAGCCAACAGCCAACAGTGGCGACCGGTGGCGGGTGCGCTATGTACGGTCGAGACACACACGTTTGCATACAGGATATACAGTACACCTTGAGACGCACGGGAAAAGCGGCCCGACTGACGACGGCTGCCATACCACGCGTTTCGTGACGACGAACGAGGAAAGCAAACGAGAGAGAAAGAGAGTTGCGTGAGATCAAGTCAAGCTGTGGCGCGGGAAAAGTCTACACGGAGGAAGAAGCTTCACAGGATGACGATGATTTTCTTTGCGGGACTCAAACCGTCTTTACAGAATACCGTCCGACGCTAGACAGTGCGCAGAGTTTGAAAAACCGATAAGCTATACGTGCTGCATTGGCCGAGAAAGCGAAAGAGAGAGTGAGAAAGAGAGAGACAGTGAGAATGGCAAGTGATGAAAATTGGTTACGATGTTTACCAGAAACGATCTGGCGTGTTTATGTGTTCAGGTACCTTTCTCTATCTGACAACGAGGCTACCTTCCTGCTGACTTGATCTTGATGCAATGTGAACGAAAATCCGTCGCGCTCCGGGCAGCAAGTTTAAGGGGACAGTTGCGCGGGCAGGCTATTTTCCATTTTATATTCTGACGTGAGGATCAAACTAATTTCTGTTCTGCGTTTTTATTTTTTAATTAAATGTCAAATTTCCAGAATACTTGTAAATTTTAATTGTAAATAATGACTAAAATGTACATTAGGTTTGATCCAAATTTTTTCAAATATTTAAAGATTAATTAACACAGACATCAAAGTTATTAAAGGTTAAAACTACAACACTCACCTATTTTCTAGCTGATTTTAACCATCTTTTTACAAATGGTAATTTAACTAAGTTAAAAAGCTATGATTTCTGATATTTTCAACCTAGACTAGACTAGTTTTCTTTACTTGGGTCAACGCGAACGCGAAGATTTTCCGATCGAATGGTACAAAACCCGATTTAATCCACCTAGTGGTGAAAGGAACCTTTGTTATACGGTCTTACTTGCTATTTGAGATAGAAATCGACACGTCTTCGAAACATAATTCATCTATTGGTTAACGTTGCGTGGTGCGTTGGTTTTCATTAAATTTTTGGAAATTTAATAAGTTTACAAAATTTGAACAAAATAGCAGCACCTATAAATTTTGATAGATCCTTTTTTCATGAAATTACTGAGTAAGGGTAAGCTGGTTGTTTCTAATTTGAGTAAGTGCAAGTAAAAGCAAGTTATAAGAGGAAATATTATTCTTTAACATATACATTGCGTAGTAAAAGTCTAGTTCATAGGTTTTTGAACTACGCATAAATTTCTGTAACGCCATTATTTTTGATTGACATCAATAAAGTTTTCTTGAATAAATTTCATCAATTTCTATTAACCTTCGATTACTCACGCTGTTGCATTTTGTACAACACGTGTAGGTTTTTGAATGCCATATTGTTATAAAGTTACAAATCTCTGCTTAACTAACGTATGTTCTTCAATTACCTTGTTATGAGCAAAATGTCATAATTATGCATTAATACTTTAAATTGTTGGGCAAATAGATCAGCATAAACTGGCATCACAGAAACGAAGCAATCAGCATGTGAGTTGTACCGCGATTGGCCCTGGAAGTTTCTCTCGTTTCTTCATATGTAAAAATGGTGTCTGTATGCAGCAACATAATTAGCAAATATAAAATGTTTAAAATGCATCTGTTGGTAGTCGAGTCATTCGGGGTCAAAATTAAGGCTTTTTTTTAATCAAAGTTCTACAGCACCTAAACAAACAAACATAGAGGTATACTATATTAATCAAAGTTGTGTATTTTTACTATTTATACAATTTTGTAGTACATAAAAAAGGAATGCAACAATTACAAAAAGAGCTAAAATAGAAAAAACTGATCTTACAAATTCATATACAATGAATAAGATTTTTCTCTCTTCGCTTAATAGATAGAAGGTTACTGTATTCAACAAAATTTCTTGTAATAATATGTTCTAAAACTTTGCAGAACACATCAATGTGTTATATTGAAACTGAAGAAAAATAATTTTTTTATTTCACTTATAGGGGGATTAATCAAAATTTAAATTGCACCAGACGATAGAACTTTCAATTTCAAGAAATTCTTCCGAAGGTTCCATAAACCTAAAACCAAGTTTTCCCAGTCAAAATTCTAATGCGCATGTCTTTTTGGCTTTGGACCATTGTGCGCACGAGTAACCGAATTACAAAAGTCGGGGCGAGTGTTGGAGGGTTAATATCTTTTGATCGGCAAAACCGATTCTTCTGAAATTTTGCAGATATATTTGTAGCATTAAAATCTCTAATTTGATGCCAAAATAATTCAAACTAGATAAATCATCTTAGATGAAATCGTTATAAATTATTGTAAATTTTAATGTGTTGTATTCAATTGATCATAACTCTCAAATTAAACGTCCAATCAAAAAACAAATCAATAGTGATCTATTAGGTTATGTTACCTGTCAAATGAGACTAATAGCGTATAAATCGCTTTAGTCATTTCTAAGAAACAGGCGATAATTATTACCTTGTCAAAACAGGTTTTTTAAGCATAACTTTTAAACTGATTGTTTGTTTTCAATAAAATTTATCCGAAAAATTTAGTGTTAACAAGAGCTTTCATTCGATACCAAGATCGTTGAAATCGGTCATTTGGGTTCGGAGAAAATCGTGTCACGTAATTTTTACTTTTTTACTTATAACTTTTAAACGAAATGTCGGACCTCGAAACAATTCAATAGTGATATACTAGGCAATAATACCTTTCAAACAAAAGTAATAGCGAACAAATCGGTTCAGCCATCTCCGAGAAACAGGCGATAGAAAAGTTGCGCTCCGCACATACATACACACATACACACACACACACACAGACATTGCTCAGTTCGTCGAACCCTGTCGATTGGTATATGTGGCTCGGCCCTCCGGGCCTCGGATTAATTTCGTGTTTTTCGACCAATTCCTAAACCTTTGTTATAGTATAACAAAGGTAAAAATATTAAAAATCGATCAAGAAGTGCGCTCAGTTAGCTTCGAGGTACGAGGCTGGTCTAATGAACCAGTCGTCGTATGTTTGAATCTCGGATGAGCGGTGCTTCTGGAGTCAATAAAATCGTTGAACTAGCTCCGTAATTGTCCTATACTGCGTAATTGTCCTTACTGCGAAGTTTGAGCCGCTAAAAACGGGTCAAGTTTTAAAGACGTTTATACTTAAGACTTTGCTTTTTTGGCTTCAATCAGGAAACCGCTAAGTTATTAGCATTCAAAACCTGACAACTTTTCGTCAAAGATTTTCTGGAATTTCTAGCCAAGGGATAATCCTACGGCAAAAGATTGAAAATGATAAAAGTGATCATATGACAGAGATCAGATCGCACCGCTTGGTGGATTACTCAAGATTTTTCCTCCAAACAAGAGAATTGCTACAGTTACGTGTCAGACGATGTACATATTAATCCTTTATTAATACACCAAAACGCTCTCAATCTAATAACAAGTTGTTAAACGCCACTAAACCATTTTCTACTGCCGGCTTCCAATGCATTCATCGCGGGGGATACAAGCGGGACCACCAACGAGGAACGACGACGCGGAGCAATGCTGCCACTCACTAAAGCGGCATTGCCTCCGTTACGGTCATTAGAACTATCGGCAAACTACACGCGGTACATGCTAAATACCGATGACCGGTGGGTGGGAGTCCGAGAATATTAGTTATTTTATCACACTGTCATGATCGAAATTCATAATTTATCTTTAACGACGACTGGCGAAGACTGCTCGAGCTGGTGGTTGAGCTAAAGTGCAGACTACACTTAATCGGAGATGTTCTCGTAGCTGAAATGCCTTCATCATCGCGATGAACGCGAAAAGAGTTCACTTGTGAGCGTATTATATAGCAGGCAATTAGCACTTTTATGCACTTGAGCTTAATCTGATTTTTTCATAATTAATCAATAAACAGAATGTTTATAGCTGTTAGGCATCATGAATTGCAAACAATACAGTAACAGGCGTTAGACTATAGAAATCATCTCTGGCCAATCTATTTTCTCGTCGACGAGTCAACATAGTATCATGCACCTCCATTATTGATAGCACCGACGCGCATTCTCCACTCTCACCGTCCGATAAATTGTTCTCGGAGGATTAAAAATAGAACCTCATTTCCAGTTTATTGCACCTATCGGACGGTAGGAAAATTTCGCCGAAGAGCCTCACCATAAACTAGCCCATATTTCGATCAGCCCACGTCGGAGGCAACTCTCAAAAATGATGGTCGAAACTGCGCGAAACCGACAATCCCGCAGCAGCAATTAGTTGCTAAATTAATTAAGCTATTAATTAATTTGCGCCCAGAAATGATACATATATGTGTACGAGATTAATTAACTTTATTGAGACGTTTCCTTTGTCACGCACACCAACCAGATCAGGCCGAACGGCTGTGGCTGGACTGATATAAAACGCAACTACTGTGCACGGTGCCGGGCCGGTATACTACACCCGAGCAGCTCCATTGCATGCATGGAGAGTTTTGAGTGCCCCTTTGCCTGCGTCTTCTGACCTCCGCAAAGCGAACTTCCCGAATTACCAGGGGAGCCAGCCGAAAATGGTCAAATTGTACGTATGTACCGGCATCGTCGTAGCAAACGGAGCATAAAACCGCACCGAAAATCGACGACCGTCGAAAAAAAAATTCATCGTATACGCAAACCCAGCTTTGCAGAACATCGACCTCCGTCGGTCTCTCTCCCTCTCTGTCTATCTTTGTCTGTTTGGCGATCAGCCCGTCTGTGTTCTCGCCCAGGGTGTTTGATCTCGCTTTCTCTCTCTTTCTCGCTCAAATACACTCCGTTCATGATTAAATCGCAGAATGACATGCAAGATGCACGATCGAGTTCTGAATTTTAATTTGATATAATATTGTTTTTGTCTGTTTATCTACCCGTCAGTGATGCTTCATAACTACACATACTTCTAGTGGTTGTTAGTAATGTTCGCTACACTTTATTAGCAGCACAGGATTGAACTATTTTATCAAGCCTTTCTCAATGCAATGCATGACATCCACCACACCCCCGTCATAAAGTATGTCAATATGTCAGTTTGTACTCTTAATACAGTAATCCCCCCAATAAGGACGCTAATAGGGACCGCGTTAATGGAAACCGTGTTAATGGAGTCTATGTAGCATATGGGAATTGACTTAATTGGTTCCAACAGGGAATAACTCGTGATCCTGACCATATAGACGGTTGGTGTCTTCGACAAAGTTGTTCAGTACATCAACGGGTTTTCAGTAGATTATAGTATTGCGGAATTGTCTCACTACGTGGCGCTAGCGTATACGTAATATTTTTGTATAGGCTGTATCTCGCACTGCAGGCTATCTAGAAAGTTGCGGCCTTCGGGAAGGTTGTTCAAATGACTGCCACCTTCAAGATGGCATGGAAAAAAGCGCAGAACTGACTCACTACGTGGCGCTAGTGTATATGTAATCCTCTTATGCAGGCTGTATCTCACGCTGCTGACTATCTAGCAAGTTGCGGTCTTCGAGAAGGTTATTCATATGACTGAGACCTTCAAGAAGGATGGACAATATTGCAGAATTATCTCACTACGTGGCGCTGGCATATATGTAACATTCTTGTATAGGCTGTATCTTGCGCTGTTGACTGTCTGGAAAGTTGCGGTCTTCGAGAAGGTTATTCATATGACTGCCACCTTCAAGATGGTATGGAAAATATTGCAGAATTGTCTCACTACGTGGCGCTAGTGTACATTTAATCCGCTTAGGCAGGCTGTATCTTGCGCTGCTGGCTATCTAGTAAGTTGTGGCCTTCGAGAAAGTTATTGCAGAATTGTCTCATTACGTGGCGCTAGTGTATATGTAATCTTCTTGTGAAGGCTTTATATTGCGCTGCAGTGAATACAAAATATTTGTTAAAACCATGCAACCAATTCACATTCTAATAATAAGTTTAATAAAGCTTATACAAATTTGTAAAAAAGTTTATGCCCTACTAGCACAGTTGTTATAAACTAGTTGTGGTAACCGATTAATGACTGATTTCAGTCATAAATAGGTTGCAGCAACCAGAAGTGACAAAAGTGTGCTACTTGCGTGTCCTGGTCTGGAAATTTGTTTGAAGAGGGGGGCAAGAAAAAGATAATAACATCAGACCTTCAATAGCTAAACAAAAAAGAAAAAAACCAGTGTTCATTTTTCCATATATTAAAAATTAAATACAAAAATTTTGTACAGTACTTAAATTTTTGTTGAAACCTAACAAACCAAAATTTTTCGACTCATCCTGGTAAGCATCCTGGTAGAGATGAACCAGTTTGATAATAGTGGTTCAACGGTAACCACGAAATAGTATCGTGATCTAATCATCTTTTGAAAATGGCACTTTAGGTCCCTACAACTTTTTTTCATGGAACGCATCTGCTCACCGACGTGCCCAGAGGTGGGGCTCCACAATTGCAAATCAATGCTGACCTTTATGTTTATGCTATTATGTTCAGCATGCGTGTTTTTAGAAGAAACTCGTATATCCCCCACAGTCCTCGCAAAAATAATCCATCGGGTTAGTCTACCATCTATCCGTAAATGCTACTTCCTAAATGGCCAGAAAAATCCCAGCATCATTTGAATAATCTTCTCGAAGACCGCAACTTGGTATACAGTCAGCAGCGCGTGATACAGCCTGCTTGAGAAAATTACATATATGCTAGCGCCACGTAGTGAGGTAATTCTGTAATATTTTCCATCGCTTCTTGAAGGTCTCAGTCATACGAATAACCTTCTCGAAGACCGCAGCTTGCTATATAGTCAGCAGCGCGAGATACAGCCTCCATAAAAAGATTGCAAATATGCTAGCGCTACATAGTGAGGCAATTTTGCAATATTTTCTATCCCTTCTTGAAGGTCGTAGTCATGAATAACCTTCCCGAAAACCGCAGCTTGCTATATAGTCAGCAGCGCGAGATACAGCCTGCTTAAGAAGATTACATATATGCTAGCGCCACGTAGTGAGGCAATTCTGTAATATTTTCCCTTCTTGAAGGCCTCAGTCATATGAATAACCTTCCCGAAGATCGCAACTTTTTAGATAGCCTGCAGGGCAAAAGACAGCCTGGTTATGAATGTTATATATACACTAGCGCCACGTAGTGAAGCAATTCTGCAATATTTTTCAAACCATCTTGAAGGTGGCAGTTTTATGAATAACCTTCCCGAAGACCGCAACTTTCTAGACAATCAGCAGCGCAAGATACAGCCTGCTTAAGAAGATTACATATATGCCAGCGCCACGTAGTGAGGCAATTCTGCAATATTTTCTATCCCTTCTTGAAGGTCGCAGTCATATGAATAACCTTCTCGAAGACGGCAACTTGCTAGATAGTCAGCAGCGTGAGATACAGCCTGCATAAGAGGATTACATATACACTAGCGCCACGTAGTGAGTCAGTTCTGCGCTTTTTTTCCATGCCATCTTGAAGGTGGCAGTCATTTGAGCAACCTTCCCGAAGGCCGCAACTTTCTAGATAGCCTGCAGCGCGAGATACAGCCTATACAAAAATATTAGATATACGCTAGCGCCACGTTGTGAGACAATTCCGCAATACTATAATCCAATGAAAACCCGTTGATGTACTGAACAACTTTGTCGAAGACACCAAGCGTCTATTAGGTCAGGATCACGAATTATTCCATGTTGGAACCAATTAGGTCAATTCCCATGTGCTACGTAGACTCCAATAAGGACGTTCGACCGCGTTAATGGAATCACTCGAGACCGTCCTTAATGGAAACGTCCTTATTCGAAACCGCGTTATTCGGGGGACTGCTGTATTACGATATATTGCTTCTATTATGTAGGTTGTTGTTTTTTTATTTATTGTTGGTAATGATAATGATAATGATAATAACCCTATAATAGTTCATATAAATTTCATTGTATATTTTTCTATGCATTGTAAATTTCATTACAGTAGCGTTCCATTTATGAGTAATATTAACTTACTTAGTGCTTTCTTTGGGTTCACATAATTTACCAAATGAACTAATTCATGATAGGAGTTCATTTCTAAAAATCTAACGCGAAAAGCAGTTTTGAATACTAATAACTCAGCAATTTCTTGTTCGAAAAAATCTTCTTCGCATCAATTTCAATATAAACAGATACTGATTTTGAGGATCGCGCAATTGAAAAATTGAAAATAATCAAGCATCGACTCACTAGAAATTTTCGAACGTCTCTCAGTACAATTCACGAATCGAAGAGAATGTTAAAGGAAAAGCGTCGTCTTCTAGCGTCGATCAGTGGTTTTACAAATTTTTGTGAGTTCACCACAAGAGTCAGCCACAGAATGGATGAAAACGGGTTACCAAGTTGATTGCGTCTATGCAGACATGACGAAGGCCTTCGACGGTGTAGTGATTTAGGAAGTGATTTGTTGATGAGGCGTATCCATGGATACTTAACCGGAAGAAAGCAATATGTTAGTATAGAACGCGCAAGTTTCGAACCAAATACTATAAGTTGAAAGGCACCGCAAGGTGGTTATTTGGGATCACTTCTGTTCATAGTACTGGCAAATGAGCTACGCATCGTAATTAACATTACTATTATATTAATTTACTGCCTTCCTTTGTGAAGCTAGAGTGAAGACGCTTCGACCCTCGAAAACGGATGAAGTACGATATAATCAGCCGACAACGAGGCCGCAACTGGGGTGCTAGGTGGGGAAACCTCTAGCTCACGAAATGATTGGTTTGACGAGGAATGCCAACAAGCGATAGAGAGAAAAAAAGAGCTTGGAAAAACTATCTGCGCATATCCGCGAGAGAGAATTTGGCCAAGTGTCGACGAGCGCGGAATGAGTTGACCACGATCCTGAGGAGGAAAAAGCCTAACCTAAACCTGATATGTGTAGGGACGAAGGAGAGGATCTAATCGCAAACGAGCACGAGGTGGTCGACAGATGGAAGAAATTCTTCGATGAGCACCTCAAAACGGTGATATAGCAGAAGGAGGCGCATCAGAAGTTAACCTAGAAGTACCTACAAACGACAACAGTGCCGACACCCGATCTCGAAGAATAATAGAGTCGTCGGAAAAGATCAACTCCCGACAGAACTCTATAAAAATGGTCAAGAATCGCTAGCAATGGTACTTCACTGGATATTTTCAACGATTTGGGAGGAGGAGAAACTACCGGAGGAGTGGTTGGAAGGTGTAGTCTGTCCCATCAGCAAAAAGGGAAACCGGGCTAGATTGCCGTAACTACCGCGGCATTACTACCTTACGACATTACTGTCAACGCCGTCTACAAGGTGCTCTCTCAGATTTTGCTGCGTCGTCCATCCCCAATAGCAAGAGAATTCGTAGGGCAGTATGCCCTTTATGGGGATCCATGCTGCTATGGAAATTTTTACTCTCCGACAAATCCTCCAGATATGTCGAGAGTACAACGTGCCCACACGTTTGTGGATTTCGTGGATTTCAGAGCAGCATACGAAACAATTGAACGCGAACAGCTATGGCAGAAATGCACATGCAGTTAGCTCCGGGATACGACGCTGGCCTAACAAGCCTGTTGTCGTATGTTCGAATCTCGACTGTGCGGTGCCGCTGCAGAGTTAATAGGATCTTTGCACTAGCCCCGTAATTTTTCTGTATTCTAATAACCGGCTGCGAAGTCTGTCGATAAACAAGGGTCAAGTTCTGAAGGACGTTTATATCCATGGCTTTGCTTTGGTTTGCAGCTATTGCAGATAGTGCACGAGTACAGTTATCCGGACAAATTGACGCGGCTGATCAAAGCTAGCCAGGAGCGAGGGCTGGGCTACAAGCGCGTTTCGGGACACTCTCGAGTCCTTTCGAATCGCGCGGAGGGTTGCGGCAAGGCGATGGACTGCCTTGTAAGTTATTCAATACCGCTATTGAAGGTGTGATCCGTCGAGCGTGCATCGAAACGAGAGGTACGATCTTCAGCAAGAGTAGCTAACTCCTAGCCTTCGCAGACGACTTCGACATCATCACTAGTAGCCTTGGTACGGCGGAGGCAAAAACGGAAGCTAGGGGGATAGGGTTACAAATCAATGCGTTGAAACCCAAATATATAGTAGTAAGAAGCTCCAAAGAAAGCAACGTATGCCTGCCACTGGCAGTGACTATTGACGGTGATGAACTAGAAGTGGTTGATGAGTTCGTATATTTGGGATCTCTGGTCACCGCTGATAATAATACGAGTAAGGAGATTCAACAACGCATTCAAGCTGGAAATAGAGGCTACTTTTCCCTCCGCAAGGCGTTTCTATCAAGGAGCATACGTCACCGCACAAAGTTGACGATGTACAAAACGCTAATCCGACCGGTAGTCCTCTACGGACTAGTGACAGTAACTTTGCTTACGAAAGACATAAGTACACTAAGTGTTGCGGACTATTTTTGATGGAGTACAAACGGAAAGCGGAGAGTGGCGGAGGCGTATGAATCACGAGCTACAGACACTACTTGGAGAGATTCCCATGTACACCTAGCGAAAGTTGGGAGACTACGGTCTGGCTACGTCGCAAGGATACCGGACGACTGTCCAGTGAAATCCGTTCTCATCAAGAACCCCACCGGCACCAGAAATAGAGGGGCCTACGTGCTAGATGTCTCGACCAGGTTGAAGCCGACTTGCGTGTGTCGAGACGCGCAACGAATTGGCGACGAGTAGCCCAGGACCGAGTACAATGGAGAGAAAATCTTGATACGGTAAGAGCCACTCCGGCTCTCGGCTGCTAAAAAAAATCATTTTTCGTGAACGTAGCAACTGTTTCCTTGACGATTCAGGGCGAGTCGGTCACAGACCGGTGACCCACCATCGCAAACGCCGACCAAAGACCTCTTGTATTTAGGTTTGCGTTGGCAACCTTCCAGATTTGTTTGGATTTTCCAGACATTCCAACGCATCTTTTCTTAGTCAATAGCTAGCTGATAACGTCAGAAACCGTTTCATGTCAAATTAATCCTGCATTTATATCGCCGTGATGAGCGAAAGAGAGGAGACACGAGGAGAATATCTGCTTTGTACATAAGCCCTTTTCACATATTTCTCGAGAATTTTCTTCTTTAATGATAAATGTACCATCACATTGTCAAATGTACCTACAGTGCACAATGAGCAAAAATGAGCTCGTAATCCCAATAATAAGAAGCCGCTGGTTTGGAATTCTTACGAGATACTTATTCCTATGTAAAAAAATTCAAGGAATCGATTTGTGATAGTCCAATCTTGTGCAGACCTTGGGAAGATGGCCTTTTTGCCATATTATATTAAAATCATGACAAAAGCTAATTAAACAGTATAAAAATTTATTTGCCGCCCTTGAAAACAACTCAAATAACTTCCAAACATCAGAAGAATCAAATCCATCCATACTGTGCGAAATTCAAGAACAGTCCATTTTGCCAAATACCTAGTAAAACCTAATTAAAGCGCTCGATCCAATTGATTTATTGAAAAATATCTTTCAGAAAAATGTGTATTTTAACATAGGTACTGAATAACTTTGGAGAACAGCCCTACTAGCACAGTTGTTATAAACTAGTTGTGATAACCGATTAATGACTAATTTAAGTCATAAATAGGTTACAGCAACCAGAAATGACAGAAGTGTGCTACTTGGGAGTAGAAAGGAATAAAAAATTTGGATGCAAAGTTATAGTGCAGAATTGATTTTTGAAATATCATTTTTAAACAAATTGTCGCAACTAGTAAAAGCTATATAGGGCACGGGAGGGTATTTTCAGCCCATTAAGCGATGGCATCTATTTTTTCGGCCTATGGCTTAGTTCTAATGGAAGAACAGGTGGTTTTGACGTTGTTTGAATAAAAAATCTTGAGAAAAGTCTTGAGAAAATAGTTATAACATATTAAAATAGTATGTCGGCAAAGTAGGGTTTATTTCTAATTCCCGTCGTAGTAAGGAACTCTAATTTTCATCATTTTTTAGGTGGATTTAACGAATACTCCAAAAGTTCTGCTGCTGATTTGGGTCAAACACACCTACCTTCCGATTCGTGCACTTTGAATTTACTAAGAAGCGATTATTAAAGCATTTTATTGAAATTACGCAACTGACTTTATAACTTAAACTCGTCGTACTGTTTTAAAATCCATCCATCAAAATTTTTCATCGTCCGAACTAAAAATCACAATAATGTTTACGAAAAAAATTTAAAAAAAAAAAAAAAAAAATTTTATTCCCCTAATAGGTGAATTTATGGTCACCCTAATAGCTTAAAAAGATGCGCTCCATTTTATTATTAAACTTCTCCAAATACACCATTGTTGAATATAGCAAATAGCAAATGAACGTACTTTTACGGATCTAGGGAGCAATTTTTTTTGTCTCAAATTCAACTCGAAAATTATAGAACTTCAAAAAAAAAAAAAATGATCGATGAATAACTTTTAGGAAATTTTCTGAATTTTCATAAAAAAGTCTCTGGATAAAACAAAAATGAATTTCTACACTGAAAAAAAAGCATTTTCAAAATTAAAAATCGATATCCCAAAATACGCCATTTCAAAAATTGATGAAAGTTTTTTTGAAGATAATTATGTGGCCTACAAATCTTGCATACATTGCAAGATGATCAAATTGAATCCTAACAAACACTTTTCCCTTACCGGAAAAATGGAATTTCAGTATTTCCGAAAATTATATAGCACCTACAAAAAAATGATCTATGAGTGACTTTTAGGAAATTTACGGTTGGAAAACGTTAAAGAAAATTATGACAAAGGTATCTAATCATCTGAATAAAAATAAAATAGTTTGAATGATAAATTTTATCTTCTATATGTCCAATGCAAGCAACGTCTTCTTGACAACACTGTTTTCATGCAGCTCATAGTTATTCAAGATTATCCTTTATACCAATATTTTTGTATTATTCCTGCTACATTTTCTATTGCGTCTTTTACTTTCACCACTATCACAAGAACTTCAGCTACGGCAGGTGGGTTGAATAGAAATGGTTTTCCAAGTCGCCCAATTGATCAAAACAACTTTCCATCACTTCTCCTAAACCTTGCACCACCATCGTAATAGTAACTGTATTTAACACAAAAAAACACCATTTTTTGCGAAAATAAAACGAGACTTCGTTGACATTAGCCTTAACCTTAGCCGTCAAACTGAAAATGGCTACGAGGAAAAACTGTGAGAACGGAACCTGCTGTTTTCCGTTCTGAAACTTTTCTAGCGCTATGCTTCTTTCAGCCGACGGCGTATGCAAAGAAATTTAAATGTTCAAATTTTTTATTGAAAAAATTAAGAAAAAAAATTAAACCCTAAGCCTAAAAGTTGGTCTAGACCAATTTTGGAAAAACTAAATATACTATTCTTGCGTTTCGTATATGTAATATGAAATGGATGGGATTTGATTCTTCTGATGTTTTGACAATATTTGGAAGTTATTTGAGTTCATTTTACGAGCGGCAAATAAGTTTTTATACTGTTTAATTAGCTTTTGTCCTGATTTTTGGGGATAATAGGGCAAAATGGACATTTTCTCAAGGTCTGCACATGATGGGACTATCACCAATCGATTCCTTGTATTTTTTTACATTGGAATAGGTATCTCGTAAGATTGCAAACCAGCGGCTTCTAATTATTGGGATTACGAGCTTATTTTTACCCATTGTTCAATGTAACAAAGGCAAAATGAGAAAGGAAAACAAGATCAGTGTCCAATAAAATAAAATGAAAATGCAAGAAAATTGCGTCAGGTGACCCAAAACGTTACTAATGTTTTCCCTAATAGATAATCTTAAAGAGACGACTCGAAAATTAACTCTATCTAACCTATCGTGAAGAATAAATAATTATTCATTCCTACATGGCATGACATCGACGACGATGAAAGACAAAAACATGACCACGCTAGTTGCCACTCTAGAGTGAACGCCTCCCAATATAAACAAACAGAACTTCGGAAACGATCAGGATTAGTTACGGTGCTAGTTGGCTTGGGGTGACGGTGAATTGCGCGTTGAATGCGCAAGTCAAGTGTTTCGATTAGGTGAACCAGACAAAAAGGAAACCCTGAAGAACCCTATCCAGGCAGCGCCAGCCAGAACTGGGAAGGACTCAAGGCATCGATAATGTAGTATTTAAAGTTGGGTAATTGTAATTTGTTTTTATTGCCTCTTGACAACGTTTGTGCCTTTCGTAGGGGTTGGAAAGTAATTTTCAAACGATCATGATGCGTGAAATGTGTTTTGCGGTTCTACTGCACGCCGGAAGGATTTCGAATGTGTCTTGCGCAGGAGGTGTAAAAACATATGTTGCTCATCCGTTGATTTATACAGTTCTTTCAAATGGATATACGTGTTTGGCTGCAGACAAAACACTGTCATTAATGACCTAACGCCTAACGTCCGAGTTGCGTTCACAACTCATAAATCTGTCCGATTCAATATTTGGCAAATTTAACATTTGATCCTCTCGTGGCAGCCGCGTACACGCTCTCGCCCATCTGTTCTCGTAGTCCAATTTATTGGAATTGAATCAAAATGGTGAGATAATTTAATTAATTTGTTGAGGAGGCAAAAAATTCTGCATGCACACTCGTGTGTCATGATGATCCACGCCAGCCAATCTGCCGTCAACGGGTGCCACCGATCGGGCTGGCGATCGCAATAGCGGACGCTTTTCGCAGTCAGTCGCACACGAGATGCTCTGATCATTTCCTGAACGAGGCCAGTTGTGTATGTAGTATGTATGAGCAGAAATGAGAAGGCGAAAGAAAATAGAATACGGTGTGGTCACTGCTTGTATCACTGAAAAACTCTCTCCTGGCAGCGACGACGATTTTGATCGAACCGCTTAGTTGCGAATGAACAAAAGTAAAGCCGACACCGATCTTAAATTATCATCACACCACCCACTTGCGAAGGGTTGCAGTTTGCTTCGACAGGACTTTTGCTGCACGTTGCCAGAAATTGATAGCTTTTTTTAGTTGCACAACTTCATTGCTTCTAATGAAAATGTTTGTCTTCAATGGATTTGTTCCATGATCTCACGAACTTGAAGTATTGTGTAATCATCATAATAATCAGATTTCAAGTGCATTTTTTTGGAAAGACACATAAAAAAGAAAAATTATAAATAAATGAATCGTGAAACTCATATGTATATATAAAAAATAATTAAGTTAATACAAAAGATCCAACTATTGCAGAATACAATGCATTATCAGAATGAAAATCAATCTACAAACTGTGTAATTCAGGATTGAATCAATTAAAGGGTGGATAACGCAAATGTAAAAAAAACGTGTGAGAGTTAATTTTTCTGTGCTGGTTTAGGAAAAAACATACTTACGACTTTTGCCCTTTTGTTGGTTCCATTTAGAATTCTGGTGGTAACTGATTTATGCTTTCTGCTCACGATGCGGAACCTCATCATGGAAGTAGTTGTCAACCCATATAACGCACAGTGTAACAAAGTGTTGACAAATTTGGCAATTTTATTACCTCTTGCCGACTTGTTGCCAAGTACAGCGATATGGAATGATTCCGTCACAATTAATTTATTGCAGCCATTTGCTAACAATTCCACTGACTTTTGCACACGAGGTAGATACCTGCCATATATTTTACACTGCCAGAAACATTATCCAGAGGTGTCTACCTCATACCTCTACGCACCGAGGGAATGACATGCTTGTGGTTCACTACATTATGTTTGCAGGGGCGTTTACTTTTCCGAATCGAATGACGCAAGCAGCTAGCTATTGTCCAGATCATTTTCTAATTTAAAACACTGAAAGCAAACGAGATTCTCACTAAATACAATTAGTCGCACTACAATCATATGAGGATCTGCAGTAAGCCGTTATTTTTGGATTGTGGGTAATTAACCGAGCTATAAATACCAAAAATAAATGATTATCGGGCCAAGAGCCGTACGTGCTGAATCACCCTATTTTCGGGAAGAAATTTAACGGTGCAAAACATAATAATATTTCTCGCGGAAAACGACCCGGTTATTCATGTATATGCAAATGCAACCACTCAGCAATCAAAACAAACAAGTAGCCAATACTATAAACAAGAGTGTGGGAATCGAGCCGGATTGCACTCTCAACCGCATCAAAGTACCGTTCAGTTTTATGTGGGTGCATTCTTGAACTTAACTTTAGAGTCAAGTTCAAAAAACTCCCGGCAGAAAACCTCAAGTGGAGAGTCAAGTTCAAAAACCTTTGTTTCTAACTACTCTGCAACCTTATTAACTTAAAAGTTCATAAAAGATATTAACACCTATATGAAAATTTATTATGAGAAATGAAAAAGCTCCATAATAGATACAAAAAGTGTACCTATTTATGCTTCCAAAAATAATTTCTTTTCGTCCTTGATAAATGTGTACCTTGATAAACATGTCGCAGATAATTGAAAAAGATTTTATCTATCAGTACTGTATTTTTCCAGTTTCAATAATATAGAAGACGTTTTAAAATGAATTGAAATTTGAAAGAATTTTCCCCTGTTTATAAAAAGAACAGAGCACTAAAAACGGTCTCATACCCAATAGATAATTGTGTCATTATTTGTTATTTGTAACTTATTGATAGTTTTATCCGTCATTAGTTGTCTTAATGAATATGGCTGCGAAGCGACCTTGAAAATGCACGGGCAGTTTTCAAAGCGACCCAAAAACTCAGCATATTTTGACTTAAAGTCGCATAGAAATACAACTTAAATACGTAGCGCCCTTTGGAATAATAAACAATAACAAACAATAACAATAGGAAACAGAAGATAGTAGTAAACAAATATTGAAATTTTAAAAATTAATGTCATTTTAAATTCTTACCAATACTTATAAATATTCGAAATTGCTGATTCGCCTTGTATATGATTGGAAATACTTAATGTCATATAATTACTGCGGCACCAATCAGCGAACAGATCAATTGTCGAATTGGAGTCCTCGCATACAACAATCGTGTGCCAAGAGATAATGACTCTGTGACAGCATTGTGATAAACAACTAAAATAGTTGAGGTCCCAACATACTGTCTTGAGGGACTACAGAATTGGTACTAAACCATCTACATTGTGCCATATCTAGTTTCAAAGCAATTTTACGACTCCTCAAATGCGATTCTAAGCATCGTGACGGATATTTCCAGTTGGATATAAAATATAAAGAAGTGAATTCCAATAAATTAGTAGTTACGAACCTGCCAGGCAAGAAATCCATGCTATGCAATTGAAATATAGTTTTTTATGCTGAACATTCGTCGATCCTAGGCAATAACTTCAAAAATTTCGAGCGGGCGCACAAAGAAGAAATTCCTCGATATTGTTCCACATTACGTTACCCTTCTTGAATCACAGTAGTGCAATGCCATTCCACTCGAAATCCGCACACTGCACTGTGTAACAGCCATCGTAGTCTTAATCAATCTAATAAACTTCCCGGAAAAGCGGTTCTTGTCCATGATATTTCTCTGTCCCCATTCGACCCTAGTTTCCACCGGTTGTCCGTTTTCCACTAAGGAACGTATCCCGGATAGTACCACGAGAAGGTAGAGATAGGAGCTGCTGAATAAGAGGCTGTGAAACTTCCGTGTTCCGTAAGCGAATATAGTTGTTAATTTTATGAATTTATTCCTCGTACGTATATAAATTATAAAATTCCTGTAGCCGAGTAAATTGCATAAGAATGATAACAGAATAGTGATTATAGAGAAACTTTATGTTAAACCTACTTTTAGTGATTTTGCTTTTAGGAACATTAATTTAAATCCGTGAATCCAGTGCACTTTCTGCTTCTCGCTAGGTAGTTTTATGCTTCCTAAAACTATATTAAATGCTGTAAGCTGGCTTGATATTTTATTATTCTCACCTTCTATCCTCGCTCAAGCTACTTTTAGTAAATATAAGTGCACTTTCTATAATTATTTAGCTAGTTTTAAGTTTAAACTTTAGAATATCTTTTAAGTAAATTTAGGAACAGAAATTTCTTAGTAATAAGTTTTACAGAACCTTTTTCCTTTCTATAGCTTCTTTGTTCTGGTTTGTTTACAGTCGAATTGCCCTTTATTTACCCGTCACTGACGAAACGATCCCTCGCATGAGCATGGGTGTAGTTACGTTGCTGGATCAATGTGTTGGACGATGGTTGATCGATACGTACATCTCGACAGGGCGCACTCAACAGTGGTAGTTCTGGAGCGCATTATTCAACAATTTACCATCCATCGCAAATCCGTACAATAAACCAGTGTAGACAAGTGACCAGCATTCCGGATCCATCTTAATAAGCTTTCCTTTCTAGCCGATTTATTGTTTTACAGCTGTCTAATGGTGTTCTTAACTTTGTCTACCATTACGGCTGGCACCGTTGGTTGTAATGCCACTGACGAACTGACGCAACACGGGCGTTTCATTTTTGATTCACAAGACCTTGCAATCAAACGATCACTTGCTTACAAGCGAGCGATCGCTTATGTCAAACAGCAGAGAGATGTGCAAAAGTACACGGGAGGCAGATTTATGCAAAATTCAGTTTGTTTCACCGGAAATCTGTATGAATATTGGAAATAACCCGGTAATTCTTTGTGTATTGCAAAAACAAAGGATAAACTAATTTTTAACGTATTTTGATTCAAATTTTCGGACACAAGTTTTTCAAGGAAAATGTATGGGATGTCATGTCGCGACATGTCGATTCGTCGGTGGTAATGCTCCGATTACAGCTTAGAATCTCTCAGCTTGTATAAAAGATTGCGGTACACAACTTTTTAAGCGTTGCTTCATATGACCCTCCCTAACCCTTACCCCTCATTTATCGCTCTTTCACCTCTACGTTTGATCTCAATCTGTTAGATCCTATCGACCCTGTGCTTCATTACTTGCTTCCACCGTTCCCTCCGTTTACCGTAAAAAACTACTGTTATAAAAAAATAATTATATGCCAGACCTCATTTCAAGGTCAATACAAAAATCACGTAGTTGGTCAACCGATTCATTGCTTATCTAGTCGCCATGGTTTTCTCCCTGGGCGCCATTGTGGCGCTAGTCGCTCGTCGTTCTGCCTTCCGGTTACCCTCACGGTCGTCCATCGTTTCAGTTTTGATGAGAACGCTGCACTTGCTCCAATTTTGCACTCTATTGTCGGAAGATTAGGACCACTGCGACCATTATTTTGATTTATTCTTCATTCTGCAAACTTTTACTTCTCAAGACTGAGTTTTTTAATAAAATTGGTGGACAAGACACAAACACGTATCACTCTTACAACATTTAAAGATAAAAACAATATTAACAAAAATTATTTTTACCTACGAGTCGACCGGTTTCAGGCATTCTATGCCTATCATCAGGACGATGCCGATGTCCAACTGATTACGCATTGTTTATCTGGTTGTATCCACGTCGAAGAGCGGGAGAAATTGTTAACTTGATCTCACTTTTTTGCCAATCCAAAGAGAGGGGAAATTATTGGTGGATCATCTCCATTCATAAGAGGTTTCTCTGCATTGGCGATATACATTGATTCCCATGCATTTAGCAGTGAAACCTTCTTAATGGATTTGATTAATTTCGCACTCTCTTATCTTTATCTTATCTCTTATCTTTAAATGTTGTAAGAGTGATACGTGTTTGTGTCTTGTCCACCAATTTTATTATTGTGGTGCTCTTACGGTGGCGCGAAAGCAAGAAAAACTGAGTTTTTTCTTCCGGAAGATTTGAGCTCGCTAATTTTGATATTTAGACAAGAAGAAATGTCAACATTTATGTTGAATATCAATGACAAATTTAGTAAATAACGCCATTACAAATATTATATAAAGTTTTTGTCCTCCAGGTGTTGGGCCACTGAAGGGAGGGGGGCGAAACAAAGTGAACAAAGTGAATTTTTTAATCGAGCATTTTTGGACGATTTTCGGGAATTTCGTTGTTTGAATTTCCATTTCTGTTTCGTGCTAGAAGCGTTAACTCAAATCGTACATTCATTTTTCGACTTTTTCAGAATGTAGAGCCCATGGACAATTGATTTTATAAAAAAAAAATTAACTCATATCGTTAAAATTATTTTTTTGCCCCCCGATTTTTCAAGCCAATTTATAAGGGGGTGTGACAAAAACTTTAAAAACAATTTGCAATGGCCTAAACTGAGAAATACAACAAGCCTGCGTCAAGTTTTTATCACTGTTTTCCACTTTTAATGAAAGGAGTCAAGAACGAAAGATAAGCTTGTTTTATTAACTTTTTATTTTGTGTGTCATGAATAATTCAATAAAAAGTCCTTTGTCTAGTTTTGTCAAGCTTGCCAATCAATATAGTTTGGGCTATCCTTAATGAGATTAGATTAGTCAGATGAGTTTTACCGATGAGTGAGATTTTTTACCTTTGTTATACTATATAACAAAGGTTTAGAAATTGGTCGAAAAACACGAAATTGATCCGAGGCCCGTGGGGCCGAATCACATATACCAATCGATAGAGCTCGACAAACTGAGCAATGTCTGTGTGTGTGTGTATGTGTGTATGTGTGTATGTGTGTATGTGTGTATGTGTGTATGTGTGTATGTGTGTATGTGCAGCTCATTTTCTATCGCCTGTTTCTCGAAGATGGCTGAGCCGATTTGATCGCTTTTACTTTTGTTTGAAAGGTATTATTGTCTAGTATATCACTATTGAATTGCTTTGCGGTCCGACGTTTCGTTTAAAAGTTATAAGCAAAAATGTGAAAACTACGTGACACGCGTTTCTCCTGAACTACGCAACCAATTTTAACGATCTTAGTACCAAACGAAAGCTCTTGCTGTTACTAAACTTTTTACCAAGTTTTATTGAAAACGGACAAGCAGTTTAAAAGTTAGCCTTAAAAAACCATTTTTGATAAGGTTCAAATGATCGCCTGTTTCTCAGAGATGGCCAAGCCGATTTATACGCTATTAGTTTTATTTGGCAGGTAATATAACCGGATAGATCACTATTGAATGGTTTTTGGATTGGACGTTTAATTTGAAAGTTATGAGCAATCGTATACACCACACCAAAATTAACAATAATTTACAATGATTTTAACCAAGATAATTTACCTAATTTCAATTATTTTAATATCAAACGAGAGGTTTTGACACTACGAATATATATGCAAAATTTCATAAGAATTGGTTTTACCGGTCAAAAGATATCAATTCTCGAACGCTCGCGCCTACTTTTGCAACACAGTTACTCGCGCGCTCAATAACCCAAAACCAAAGAAAACGTGCGCGCTAGAGTTTCGACTAGGAAAACTTGTTTTTAAGTTTATCGAACCTTTGGAAGAGTTTCTTGAAATTGAATGCTCTATCATCTGGTGCAATTTAAATTTGGATTAATCCCCCTAAAAGTGAAAAAATTTTTTTTCAGTTTCAATATAACACATTGATATGTTCTGCAAAGTTTTAGAGCATATTATTACAAGAAATTTTGCTGAAGACTGTAACCTGAGATAGAAGCGAAGACAGAGAAATCTTATTGTTTCTGTATTTGTAAAATCAGCTTTTCTATTTTAGCTCTTTTTGTAATTGTTGTATGACTTTTTCATGTGTTACAAAGTTATACAAATAGTAAAAATACACAACTTTGCTGAAAATAGTATACCTCTATGTTTGCTTGTTTAGGAACTGTAGAACTTTGATTATAAAAATACCCTGATTTTAACCCCGAATTACTCGACTACCAACTGACGGATACATTTTAAACATTTTACATTTGCTGATAGTTTTGCTACATACAGACATCATTTTTCCATATGAAGTAACGTGAAAAAATTCCAGTTTGGGGCCAATAGCGGTACACCCACGGTTGCCAGTATGCCAGATAAATCTGGATTTTGCCAGATTTTTGATTGCGCGCCAGACCAACAGACAAAGCTTAAAACCTTCCAGATATTTGGCACTGTGCCAGATTTTCGATTATCCGTCTTGCAAAAATGTCATCACTTCTAATTTTGGAAAAAAATTTGCATCTACGGTGAGCAAAACGAGCAAGATTTTTTCAGGAAAACGCCTCCCCATCGGACTAATTTACCACCAGATTTTTGCCAGACACTTTTATTCGTGTTCGCCAGATTTTCGGGAAAACCTGGTGGCAACCTTGGGTACACCTCACATGCTGCTTGCTTCGTTTCTGTACTCTCGGTTTATGCTGATCTATTTTCCTAACAATTTAAAGTATTATTGCATTGAATAATTCAGACATTTTGCTGAACATTTTTTTGAAGAATATACGTTAGTTAAACACCGATTGGTAAATATGGCATTCAAAAACCTACACATGTTATTCAGTATACAACAGCGTGAGTAACCGAAGGTTAATAAAAATTGATGAAATTTTTTCAAGAAAACCTTATTGATGCATAGTTATGCATAGTTTAAAAACCTATAAACTAGACCTTTACTACGCAATGTATATGTTAAAGAATAATATTTCTTCTTACAACTTACTTTTACTTGCACTTACCCACATTAGTAACAACTTACTCAGCAATTTCATGAGAAAAAGAACTATCAAAATTTGTAAGTGCTACTATTTTGTTCAAATTTTGTAAGCTTATTCAATTTCCAAAATTTTTATGTAAACCAACGCACAATGCAACGTTTACTAATAGATGAATTATGTTCCGAAGACTTGTCGATTTCTATCTCAAATAGCAAGTAAGACCGTATAACAAAGGTTCCTTTCACCAATAGGTGGATTAAATCAGGTTTTTTTAGATTCAATTTTCTATAAATTGTCTGTTTCAATTCACCATACACCATAACTACCATAACACACTTTTTTATATTTTTCAGAAATTTCATTATGTATCTACATCCAAATTGAAACATAAGATGGGGCACGCGCCACAGTCAGCCCCAACCTGATCACGCCAGTCAGTGCCGCCCACATAAACATCCGGTGTCTGGTAGTCATTTTTTTGCCAAAGTATTGCTTCTGCATTGCAATACCGCTTCAACATAACGATTACACTTCTCGTAAAAGATTTTAAGTTTTCTTGGTACAAACATCAAACCGCCGCCCACTCAGGTGGCAAAAATTGAAACATGATGAAAATAAAGTAAAACCCATCCCACCACCGATGCTAATTGTGGATCAGCAGACTTATTTCATTCAAGAATAGGATCGGTCACTCAGGGAAAGCTGATTCAGTTTTTACGCCCCGAAGCTCACTCTAAAACCGCTCGAGACAATCCAAAGTGACATGTTATGATAAATAAAATCATGTTGTACGCCAATGGTGGAGGCCATGCGTTGGCGGTGAATTTCGTTGAAACTAGTTATTTTCAGATGAATTGTTGTGCATATAAACAAACTGTTGTGTGAATTTGAATTAGCATGATTTAGTGATACATAATGTACAATAATATAATCGTTTATAAGCGCAGTACACACAAAATAACAAAATCTATTCTCTTTTCTTTTTTTTTGCAGATTCAATGCATCACTTTACCAGAAGAAAATTTTCGACGTGAATAGAGCCAATCGCAATTGCTTAGTCAAATGTAGTCCCTTGAAAAATTTGTGTTATACTTTAGAATTTCAAGTTTACATAGTTCGTGCTGTAGATAAGAAGAGTGAAAAGTTATTGTTTGATGTTTGCTTTGGCGAATGTTTCCTATTCCCGGCATAAGTGTTTGAATTAACAGAAAAAGTGAAAAGTCGTTTGAGTATTTATTTGTTTTCCACTCAGTTGTTAGTTGTCATACTTCGACGCACGTTTCGTGCCCGGAAAAATCATGAAGAAAATACTTGACACTCATCAGTACCGATCAACGAAAAAGTTTAAACTAATATTGAAAATTCGAGCCAATCGTTACCGTGAGGCTCCCTAGAGAATTTTATAGCCAGCAATTGAAAGCATCCTTCTGCGTGAGGCGCATTCGCCGCCCAGCCTCATCGCAGGCTTGTGAGGAGGACTTCATTCTGAGAGAGCATCACCCAGGAGCTGTAGTAGTAGTAGTATTAGTAGCGGATATTAAAATATTTGGGTCCCGTTCCTCCTAGAAGCGGTTGGTGCTTAGGGCCTAGGCAACCATCCCGGCCCCTCTACACCGGACGCCATGTACTTGCGCAAATGGAGTCCCATTAAATATTTAATGTACTTATGGCTAGCAATTCTTGTGTGGATATTCTGTCGGTGTGAAAGTGCCGCCACGATGCACTTGGCACCAGCCTCATCGTACGCCAGTATCAGTAGTGTCATTGATGATGATGGTAGTAGTAGCAGCATCAGCAGCAGTAGTAGTAGTGGTAGTATAAATAGTATAGCAAAGCTGTTTGCCAACGGAAATCGCAATCGGGTGGCAACGGCAAGTCCTAAAAGTGATACTAGTGAGTTAGTGGATTCCACGAGTCCGTACCAGTGGCGCCCTCCACGATGGCTATTCACACCAGAATCGACCAGTCAGCGGTCAACATCTCAAACCACTTCACACTTTACCAAAGCTGCCAGCAGCAGCGATCGCCGGCGGCCGCCAGTTCAAGTGGCGGACCTTCCGAGCTATCGTCCAATTAATTACGTTAATCGTGTGCTTGTAGAGACAGCTAATAAACAGCTGATAAATCCCTTGCACTTGAAAAATCAACAACGTCAAAAGCAACAACAACAGCAACAACAACAACAACAACAGCAGCAGCAACTGCCGAAACTGCCAGCAAGCCTAAGTCAATCCCCTACAAACCATGATAGTCCCAAAACCAACAGCAGTAACAACAGTAGCAGTAGTAGTATTAATAGCACCAGTAGTAGTACTAGTATTAGCGTTGAAAGTGCCTCACAGGCGGAGGAACAACTGCAGCTCCAATGGCGGCTGCGTATGAACCAAAAACGAGCACGGCGACTTGCCCATCGCTTGCAGCTGACGGAATCAACTAGCGATTCCTTGACCCTTGCAAATCGCAACCGACGTGATTCGATACGTCCGGGCGCAGTTGGTTCCTCTGTCGGTTCACATCCGAACCAGCAGCCGTTCCGGCGGCCTGGAGGCGTAGGAGGTGGGCCAGGTTCAACTCGCCGTTACTGTTCGGCTCGCGATCCGACCACTCTTGCATTCGAGGCACCAATCGTATTCGAAGGCAAAGTTAAGTCGATGAGCAGCGACCGGCGGGCCAACTTTTCCGTGACATTCGAAATTGTGGCCATCCACAAGAAGCACACCAAATTCTACCTGCCCAACAATGTGCGACTGCAGTTTTCCTATCGGAACTTTAGCGAGTGCGACATCTACCGGGAAACGTACCGGGAGCGGGGTATAGTGCGCGACGAACTCGAACAGGGCAAAGTGTACTTTCTGTTTGTGAAGCAACTCGATCTTGGCAACTTCTCCATTCTCGGGCAGCCAATCCGGAAGACCAGACGCACCACCAACGGAGTGCAGGACGGGGTTAGTGACAAATATGGTGAGTAAATGCAATTTACGATACAATCACAATCGGTTTAATAAATTATTTTGTACAATTAAATTTTAAAAAATTAGAACAAATTTCTAAGTCGATTTTTATATTAATGTTCAAATATATATATTATTATTTGGTGCTGCGATGTTTTTTGAGAGGGGAAACATTAGGTATTGCTTTCTGATCGCATAAATGACAAAACTGCCACCCGACCAAATGGCTTATTCTTCTAAAGGTATTTATAACCTCTTTAAAAATCAGGTCATTAGCTGAAGTAGTCTTATAACGTTTCGCTGAAAGCAACAATAAAACCGATAATGCTTTTCACTGCTGGACAGCTACCGCCATATTTAATTACGATTTTCGCATAAAGCATACAGCTTGCTCTGCTAAAAAACTATTCACTGTCAGGTCATCTTGATCGATTTAGTTTACAGCGACCATGATTAGATATCTCATAGAATAATTAATAAATTTTTAGTAGTTTTCGTTGGTTTACAACATATGCGCATTAAATTTTATCGTGCATATAAATGTGTCGATAAAATCAACGGGCAGTCGAAATTTTGCAATTTACAAAAACTGATGGTTTTAACAAAATAAATATATTCAGTTAGTTAATCTCAATTTCTAACAGAATTATTTTAGTTGATTCCTGTGACAGGAAAATCTTTTGATAACATGTTCGTTTCTGCAATACATTTGCTTTGATGAATTTGTTTGCAAGCTAAAATAAAATACTAGAATATGGCAATACGTCGACCAACATTAGAGAAGGGCGGAAAGCCAAACGTCAAACAGAACGAGTGAGAGTTCATTTTCCTATGCTGCTTCAGCAAAAAATAACTCTCACTCGGTCTGTTTGACGTTTGGCTTATTCGCCCTTTTCTAATGTTGGCCGACATATGGCCTCGCAAAAAAATGGTTTCGGTGTTAAACTCTAATATGCTTCATAATAACAGCAATAAATCTGATTGATCACGGTGTTACCGTTTTAATAGTTCTATAAAACTAAAAGATTTATTACGGCTTGACAACCTACTGTAATTAGATCAATTTTGATTGGTGCGCCATATTGTATTGCTACGCCTTTATGCCTAGTAAGTTTATAAGATACGTGGTACAACCAACTAGTTTTATCGTGGTAATGTAAACAATAAGTTTGATTTATTAACAGTTTTATTTTGGTTTTGTAGCAAGCTTAACGTGTGCTTTGACTCCTCGGAACAGCCTCGAAGAAATAGCCTTCAGTTGCTGTTTTTCGAATTATTGCTCATAAAGATCATCCTTGATCTTTAGTGTATAAAAAAATCAAACAAAACCACGAGAAAACATAATAGTTGCCCTGGCAAAAATGTGCATTTGGAAACAGCACAGACAAACAGACGAGACACTCGCGATAATTCCATCGTCCAATCAAAAACCACTCATTTTTCAAAAAAGCATGTTTCGCAACATGGCTACACCGCGGCGCGCGAGTGTTGCTTTGAGTTTTCAGTATAAAATCATTCAAATGTACAACACTACAACATAAAACCCTGCAAATGCAAGCTACTCCTCAACATGCATAACAGAGGGTGCTAGTGTACAAGCAAAATGTGCAGGACGATGGTTTTTAAAGGATTTTCTTCTAAGTGTCATGTCAGTTCGTCAGTGGAAACAGTTTAACAAAATCAAGACCAAAACTATTGATGTCATGTTACCTTACAGAAAACAAGGATTGTTTTTATTACCAACCCTTCCGAGTTATTTTACCAATTAAATTTCATTTTATCATCGTTGCCACAACACAATATATTTTCTTTTCACTACACTTCCAATGGAATGTCAACATGCGGATGCATAAAGAATTCTGTTTTATTTTTCTGGCGTACTTCCAAAGCAGAGACATTAAATTTGTCTAGGTTTTCTAGGTATTTTATGAGATTCGGTAACTTGTTTCTAAGAACCCGTTAAAACTTTGATGACGTCTTTTCCAATCAATCACGAAGCGTGGATTGCCAGTTTGACAATGCTTAATTATTTTCAATTTTTCATTAGTGCAAGAATCAATATTTTTACTTCATTTATAGAATATTTTCCGATCGATTGGTGTGAAAATACTGAAGATCGATCCGAAAACTGCTAAGTTATTAGTGTTCAAAACCTGACGACTTTTCGAAATAGATTTTTTTGGAATGGCCCTCTGTACCAGCTACGTTCCAGAAAAACGTAGTGTTATGTTAAAAAGAAGTAATGCAAAATGCGTATTTACACATCCTAGTGAGCTGCTCACGCTTACGAGCTGTTGGCATTCACTTGCCTCGTGAGCGGGCTGAACAGGACTACGCTACGAGGCTGTGCACTCACGAGAAAGAGAATGTATGCATACACACTAACAGCGGTTGTTTTTCGTATGCTTTCATCGACATTTCATCAAAGCGACACTTTATTTATTCTAAGCCCGACGTTTCGAGGTATTTAACATCATTTTCAAGGAGAATATAAAATTATAACATATTTTACATCGTTTTTAATTATAACAATAGAACGTCATACAGAACCACGAATCGTCTTTTGTCTGATGGCTTCTGCTGAAGGTTTTAACTAGTCACATTGATTAATAATACTTGCATTAATCGAGCTTAAAATAGGGTAACGGCACCAGTTTTCGCCACCCTAGGGGTACAAAAGTGTTTTATAGATATTTGGAATGCCATAATTAGCATAACATATTAAATAATTTAAACATAGTTATGTACTGAACCAGTATAATATGACTCCAATCCGTTAATCACAGACTAACAGACGTAACACTGAAGCCTCATTCCATCGTCAATAAAAACGATCATTTCAAATTTTCGCTTAAGGCAAGACTCAAACAACAGTCGCTGCGTGAGAACACCGCTTGCCTGCGCTGGGGCTGATGTCAGATATTATACAAGTAAATTTATAGCATTGCTAGATTTATAGCAACCTACTCTGCGTAGCGCGAAGACTGCACCAGGTGATGCTAGTGTTTTTCCCAACTTTTAGGGGTGTCAAAGAAACAATGTTTTGTTAGAAAATTTGTTCGAAGTGTTACGTCTGTTAGTCTGTGCCTTAATGGTTATATAACTCAAATTGACATTATTTTTAGGTGGTGTCGTCATATTGAAATGATTTAAACATGACCCACTTTTCGCTATTGGCGAATGTCAATGGACTATTCCTGAGCACATCGCGGAAACCAGTTAAGCGGTTGTTTTTCAACGGAAATTCATTCTGTTTTCACAATTCAATTGAAAATTAATTCTATTTTTCGGAAAAAATATAAACATTAATGAATTTTCTGACTAGAACCGGATGCAAACGATGCTTCTGCGGGTGGCGAAAACTGGAGCACAGAAATGACGAAAACTGGGTCTTGGGGGTCGAAAACTAGTGCCTCAACATGCATCACAAATTTTACATTTACAACGACTTTTTCAAATATTTGGGCTTAACTTTTTTGCTGAAAACGTAGCAAAAATGTTTCTCTTGTAGGCTAAACAATTACCATCGTTATGAAACTATATGGCAAACAATCTCGGTTTTCTTGTTTGCTGTCCGAAAAAGTGGCGATTTCTGGTGTCGTTACCCTCCCAAGTAACAATTTGGGTTTTATTGCACTCTTATGATGGTATTTAAGACCAAAATTGGTCTTGAAGACCACCATACGAGTACAATAAAACTCACATTGTTGCTTGGGCTATAATAATGTTAAATACAAAATTATTCAAATTTCGATTTATGCATATTGTAACGAACAAATTCAAAACTCACTGTATTCAAACGAAATTCATGCAGATCGTTTTCACATCATAGTTTGCATATCATTTTTTTCCCAGTTCACCCAATGTTCGTTCTTTGAAAAAAAAATCATTGACTTTCTCATGAAAAAGTGCAAAATATCTTGACCAGTGTAAATCGATACAAAAATGATAAAAGCTGCAAAAGTTGCCAACAATTCGTTGCAAAAACGGGTCAAAGATCAAAATAAAGCCCTCGGATCGGTATTTCTTAATCCACCTAGAGCTCAGGCGGAGTATGGGAGCGGCTGGTGCACTCTGTTAAAGTGGCAATTGGAATGATTGTTGAAACACCACGCAAATCAGACGTTTAGACGCTGGGGACGGTAATCATCAAGGCGGAAGTAATGATTGCGTTGAGGTACATTCCCTTGGAATTGGTTGACGAGAAAGTGTTAACCCCAATGATTCGTAGTTAATGTAATGTATATTTTTCATCAAAAACATTTGACATATGTCATGCTGATGGATTAAAATTTGATGTAATGAAAGCCTTGGAAGTCACACTCGCGCTCCTGAAAATTAAAATTTGAATTATTTACAATAGTTAATTTATTATTTTAAAACTGAATAAAACTCGAACACCGAAATTTCATGCACAGATATTTATTCCAAAATTCAATACGTCCATTTTTATTATCAGCGTAGTTAACATATCGTCCAAATGCGCTTCTAACTTTAATAATCAGGTGATATGGTCAACTTTCGTTTTGAGCGGTTCAACAGATCTGACATACAAGCGTACCTCTACGTATCTTTCAAACGTCAGTCAATGTGTTCTGGTTCTGCTGTCACTGACTGTGTGACCTTTCAGTCTCCGTTACCAGACCTTTTGCAAATTAGCTGACTGACTGAGAGCACAGACTGTCTGTACGCCTCGCGAACTGAGTGACATGATTGCAATTGCAGATGCGATTGGCGATCTTCAGCGGATTGAACTGCGAGCGGGTGGGTGTCGAAGATGCTCCAAATATGATACCGGAATATCGGATACGATCGGACGATCACCGACGCTCAGCAATGATCTTGGACTGCCGCACTGAATCGGTTGCATCGACAAACCAGACACTGGCAGTAAAATAAAAGTTTTATTGCAGATTAGTAGCAAACTTCAATGCGTCACACAAGACATTTCGGTTCAGCAATTTAGCTGTTTATATAGTTTTGCGGTGCCATCAGCGTAATAGTATTTTATTCTTACGGTATAATATGCAAATTTTATAGTCAAAAACAATTTCTTTTATCACTAGCTTTAGCCTTTGTAATCATTATTCAAAGATCAAATTCGGATTTTCTTTCCATGGTTAAACCTTGTTTACCACATTTAAGAATATCGGAGTTTTGTATAGTAATTTTCAAAAAAAAATTATATTAAAACTATCAATGCTATCATTTTCAAAACCGAAAAAGTAAATACAATTTGGGGAGGCCACCGGTTGTGGATATTTTTCCCGATTCCAACCGGAAATCGAATTGTGTATTCTTCATCGCGCGTAGTGAAGTTGTTTTGGCAAGTGTCCTATTTCCGCAGTACTTTTTGCGAAAGTGGCAAGTCCTTCACATTTCATTCAACAACTTTCAGCATCGGGTCTGTTTTCCGTCGCCGTTTAACGCAACTTCTCTCGCTTGAAGTGAAATAAAAATAAAACCAATTATGTTGAATGGCCCCAGATGGACGTGTGTCTATTTTCAATTTATCAAAAATCACACTGCTTTCCCCTTCTGTATTTGACTCTTTTTTTTTTGACGAAGAACCAATATTTTCCAAAGATAACTCTCGCTTTACCTTATATATGCAGCATGGTTGGGATTTTCCCTTTCGTATATTATATCCCGAGAAGTGTCTTCACATTTTGGAACACAGTTTTCCCGCTTGCGTGCCGCACTGCCATCGTCGCCGTTCGTTGCATACATTCCCTGCTCGTCGGCTGGTGCCATTGAACCAGTCAACCGGCGAGCAGCGGGTGTGAGTAATGGTTGTTATTAGAATTAATATTGACTCTTCCTAATAACTTACTAATAAACATGTAACCGTACACCCAAGCACCATTAGCTTGCCCGATGTCAGGCTGGCCGTTTTTCCGCGTCTGGCTGTACGGCCTCGTATCTACGGAAAGCTGCTGACAACCGCGAAGCCAACGATGTTGACGCTGACGCAGCCGCCGCCGTCGACGACGCACGAAGACCGCACTTTATTTTGGCACAGTTTAGGCACCAGCACTCATGCAAAATACCGGCCAATCTGACAACGAAGTTTGAAGAATGATTATCGGACTGAACTGACGTCCGACACAGTGGGCGTCGTCGTCTTCCGATCAGGCAGGACGCATTCCATTACTCTAATGTCTACAAAGTAGTTGGTTGGTCAACTGCGAAATATATCAATGAACGGAACGGGGGCCCGTGACGTTTCACCGATTCGGCAGCCGGAATCTCGTGAACGTCAATGAATGGTAAACGTAGAACAAGTAGTGTAACCTTGAGGACCGATGGAGGAGGAGGGCAATGGATTTACGTATCCGTTAGAACAGTGAAAGTTTGTTCAATGATTAACCAAATGTTCAAACAGTATACACAGGAAACAGTAAAATAACTAATCAAAAACACACAGACACATGCTTGGTCATATTGAAAAGTTAGATTATTATATTGTTGGATCATATTCAATATTATGTGACTTATTGTATTCATAGAAGCGATTATAACTTATTTTCAAACGGAAAATGAAGTTATCACTCATTTTGCATCCTGTTCCTAAATAAAAATCCACTAACGACAGACCATAAATACCTTGATGTTAACAAGGAGGTTACTCAATTATACAGGCCGGCCTTTTCATTTGCATTTCCTCCTCTGTCTGTTCGATACACCCCCCGCTGAGATCGATTACCTTGGTTCATTGCCGAAATGCCTTAAGAAGCCGGCCAGCTTCCTGGGAGGACCGCCGGAATGCACTGGCCAAGAACCGCCTGTTTACGTCATAAATTATTGATCTCACACCGCAATCGATCTCCGAGGGAAAACCCAACAGGTTCACCAACCGGCATGCCCAGGAAGGGAGCAGAAAATTGTGGGTGGTGGCGTCGATCTGCTAGGATTGATTATCGGGCGGTGATTTACAAAGGCAGAATAAAGGAAAATGTTGAAATGCGGACGGACGTGATTGAAGCGGTGGACCGCAGTGGCACTGTTGCCAGGTAAATGCCTAACATGCCGCCGATATCGAGCGCCGTTTGCGGCCTGCGTTGGGGCTTCGATGATGGAAATATGAGTTGCAAGAGAGAAGATCCTGACACGATTCTCGGACCGCACCGGCCTCCCGTTGGCAACTGTTTATTTACTAGTCGCGATCGGCTCACTTTCTTCTGCTCTTTTCGCCCGCTCGAAATGTTGATACAATGTTGATAATTAATGGGATATCTCACCCAGGGCGGTGGCATAGCGCACAAAACCACCTGATATTTTTATTGGTTCAATCGTGCGCCGACAGCTGCAGAGAGTTTTCATTTCGATAGGAAGCAGCAAAACATTTTTTTTGTGTTTTGGTGTCGGCCGAACTTTAAACATGTATAAATGTTAAATCTGTGCATATCGAATAATTTGTTTAAATATCATCTAATGATGTACAATAAAATTTGACACTGAATATATTTAAAAAAAAATTACTGCTATATTTATGTGTGAGGTAGAGTGGCGGATATGGCATTACGATTCTCTCCAAGGAAGTTGACAGAATGGACAATCTTTCACTTTACGTTCTGTAGTCTATCGACAACGTACGTGTTCCAAACAAACGAGCTCGTAATCCCAATTAAATGAAGCCGCTAGTTTGGAATCTTACAAGATACCTATTTCTATGTAAAAATGCAGATCTTAGGAAGATGTCTATTTTGCCCCAAAAATCATGGTAAAACCTAATTGAATAGTATAAAAACTTAAAAACAGTATAATAAACTGGAATAGCACCAAATCAGGAGAGTTCAATATATCGTTTTCGTACCGTGATGAATTCAGAAATGGTCCTTTTTGCCTGATTCTCTCCTATATCCACAAAAACACGTTTTTTGCTATTGCTTAAAAAATGCGTAACTTTTCGACTATGGTGTCTTTAGAGAAGTTTACCAATAAAATATAGCGTACTCGCACTATTAAGGTGATCATGAATTCACCTATCAGGGTGATACAAACTTGTTGGTTTTTGAATTGGTTTCTAGACAAATAAATTGGAGTTAGTTTTCATCGCTAATTAGGTTTTACTATGTTTTAGGGGTGAATAGGTCAAAATTGACTGTTCTTGCATTTCGCACAGTGTGGAATGAATGAGATTTGATTCTTCCGACGTTTTGACAACATTTGGAAACTATTTGAGTTCATTTCACGGAAGGCAAATAAGTTTTTATACTGTTTAGTTAACTGTTACCATAATTTTTGGGAATATTACGGCAAAATGGACATCTTCCCAAAATCCGCACAAGATGGGAGTATCACCAACCGATTCCTTACATTTTTTACATAGGCATTTGTATCTTGTAAGATTAATTAATCGGGATTACGAGCTAGTTTTTGTCCATTGTGCAATGCTTGTAAACTTCAGCATTGAACAAACAATGGAACAATAAAGAGTTTTGAAGCAAAGTGGTTCATTCAATTCATTGGCATTCTTTATTGGATCGGATTTTGTTAAAGTCCCACAACTTAACTTCTCGTCAACTATTACACCAAGTTTCTTTAACTGTCGTACTCTATTCAGTATGGCACTGTAAATTTCAAAATCAAAATTGATTGCACTTCTAGTGCGGTAAAAGCTGATGACGCAGTATTTCTCTACACTCAAAGCAAAAAGTCTTGGGCTTAAACGTCTTTCTAAGACTTGACCCTTCTTTATCGACAGACTTCACAGCCGGCTATTAGAAGGACTGTTACGGGGCTAGTGCAACAATCCTACTAACTCTATCTAGCAGCACCGAATAGCCGAGATTTGAACATACGACGACTGGTTTGTTAGACCAGCATCGTACCTCGAAACCAACTGAGCGGTTTACCCGCTAGCGGTTAAGATATATTTAAAACCATCTGTCAAATCGTGTTTCTGGAAGGCAGCAAATAACATGTCTTTTGTGATTGTCTGGAATATCTTGGATTCAGCACACGGAGTGTTCCTGTGTAGTTTACGATATTGCGTTTGTCCCCTTTTTATAGAGGAATTTGACGAATTTATCTATCTTGGCTGGTACTGGTTACGGACGACGGACAATGACACTAGCTGTCAAATTCGGAGGCATATTATCAGAAGTCATGCTTACTATGGGCTCTCTACGAGTATGAAACCAGGCTTCATTTTCGGTTTTTTGCTCAATAGATGCTCATTTGACTACAGCGCCTCAGCGAAAACGAATTCGAAAAAGTAGTGTAAAGGGAAATTCTAGAGTTAGTTATTTCTACATCTACCATATTGCTGAAGAAAGCATAGTTTCATCTTTTGTATTTACGGCGCTATTATTAAGATACGGTCTGCAGGCTGATAAAATATACACATTTTCCCCTATTTTTAACAATTTTATACACTTATTGAGCTATACCAAGCAAAGTTTTGAGAAAACAAAACTGAAAAACTAATATCTTCTTATATATAAAAATGGAAGTGAAAAAGTTCGACCACGCATCACTTGAGAACGGAGCGTCCGATTTGAGTTGTCTTTTCTTTATTGTGTTCGTTTCCACCACTGCTATGTTTTTACGGCGAGAAAAGTTGAAAAATTTACTCGGAAGATAGGAAAACTCGAAAAATTAGTTTTCCATATAAAACCCGCTCCCATGTCGTTGGCTGCTATGATCATCGTACGATTTTTTGCAGCACCGTTGTCGTATTCAAACAAACACGTGGTTACCTTCATTGGAATCGCCCCATCTAACAATGCTATTAAACATTTTGGAGGTTTACAATTTCAGAAAATAACCAATCAATAGGTCCAACTTATTAATCAACCTAAACTCAAGCCTAAAGTGTCAGCAATAAAATTCGTTGATTTCATTCATTCGTTCATTCATTTATCAAATTTATGAAACAAACACGAATCATTTTTATTCCTTTTTACATCGGATGCGTAGCCAGAAGATGCAGGTTAACAAAAGGTTTAAGCACTAAATTCACTGAATTGCCACTTCCCAATCGTCAAATGAAGAATACATTTTGCATATGTTAACGGATTATGAGCATATTCGGTTTAACTGAATATCAAGCTAATAAATCAACAGAAAGAGCATATGATTGAGAATTTTGAAAAAATAGTAAACGAAGCAACTATTATACATCGTATTTAAGGGATCAGTCCCGGCGTAGTGGTTGTCATTCACGCCTTTCACGCCGAGGACCCGGGTTCAAATCCCAACCCCGCAGAAGTCACGAATGACCCAAGCTGGTTAAAGTGACTATAATCAAAACAAAAAACAATCGTATTTAACTTTCAGTCGATTTCATTTCGTATTAGACTCTTTAGAAGTGTAAAAAGGTTTATAAAATGACACTTTTATGTTAAATTGTTTTAGTGCGTGAATTACCAAAGGAACAATACAGCGATCAATTGATTTTGTGGAATAATAAAATTTAGTTTGTTTTGAGAATTGAGAATAACAGTTATCGAGATTCAGCGATGCAATTCCTTTGGGTAATTCTTATCAATAGATTTATGAATCAAAAAAAAAAAAAAAATAAAAAATCTGATGACTATTGATATTGAATACATATCAGAATACAAAATTGGCCCTTAAATTATCGAGAAATTCCAAAGTTGCAGCCGATGATATTAGCCGTCATTCCAAATTTTACAACAAATATATTAACATCCAGTATTACTATTTTTAACCAGCAGAGTTTATAAAACAAGACTCAATGCAACTACCACAAACACGACTGTTGATATTGCTGGGATTGGCAAACCAACTTTTACACCGATATGCATTTCTTACTAATGACTTAATACAGTTGTTAAATTTAGACATTCTCTGAAATCCCACCGTTTAATAAACCAAACGCAGAACTCCTTAGACAACGGCAAAACTTGACTTATACCTAGAAAATATCCCTTTTTCTAAAACGCAGCAGGAGTTCATCTGAAGTTTACATATCGTATATTTAGCCCAATTTGTGGCAGTACGAAGTTTGCCGGGTCTTCTAGTTTTTTATAAAGAAGTCCACAGAAGCGAATAGGGTTTATCCCATTTAGTTAAGAGCACAATAATTTTTTTGGTTGAACTCACGTTACCAAGCCGACCATACCAAACGGGAACTCAATCAATAAAATTAATGTGCTCTAAACTAACTAGGGTAAACCCTATTCGATTCTGCAGACTTTTTTACACAAAATTATCAGGTTTTGAAGTTTTAATTACTCGAAGTCTAGCTTGGAACAGTCCAATAAGAGTGAAAAAATGTCAAAACTAGGGGAAAATGAGCAAATGGGGCTTTTCCCGATGACAAAGGAAACGGGTTGGCACCACGAGATTCTCCGGAAAATTTTACATAAGATCACCAGCAATTAAGCCGCATCTTAATTGCGTATGTTTTTTCGCTTGTTTTTGCCCATAGCGCAACGGGGTAGCAGCCTCGTAGCGCCGTAAATACAAATGATAAAACTATACTTTCTACAGCAATATTGTAGATATAAAGCAACTCTTCAATTGTCCTTTAGACTACTTTTTCAAATTCTGTTTCGCTGACGCGCTATAGTCAAAGAGCATCTACTGAGCAAAAAACCGAAAATGAAGCCTGTATGAAACGTGGACAATGCTCAAGCGAGATCTGCGAGTGATCGGAGTTTTTGAGAGACGAGTGCTAAGAACGAACTTTGGTGGCGTACAGGGTAGCGGAGCATCGAGGTGGAGGATGAATCATGAATTCGTGCAGCTTTACGGTGAACTCAGTATTCAGAAGGTAACAAAAGTTGGACGGTTACGTTGGGCAGGACATGTTGCAAGAATGCCGGCTCTGCGAAGACAGTGTTTATTTCAAACACGGTAAAAAGAAAACGACTAGGAGTGCTGCGAGCAAAATAATTAGACCAGGTGGGGTAAGATCTGACAGCGAGTACACGGTGTCCATAGAATCGGAGAGCAGCAGCCCACAACCATGTTAATTGGCTATCTTAGAGGGTAATTAATTAAATAATACCCAAATAACAATGCGGTTGTGGTTAATGCGGTTGAGGAGTCATGGTCAATCAGTTCTCGTCATCAGAATGTCCGGAGGCACAGTTTTCTCCTGGTTACAAGGGTGTCCGGTCCAATTGACCCAATGATCCCAAGCCACAATGTGAGTTTTAGTGTACTCTTATGACGGTTTTCATGACCAATTTTGGTCCTAAATGCCATTATGAGAGTGTAATAAAACCCAAATTATTACTTCGGTTATTTGGTCATCTGACAGTGCTTTTCTGGCAACTATCGCTGGATAAAACTTCTCGGAGAATAGCTCACGACTTTCACCTGCTTTCATTCCCGTTTGATATTCGTACTTTATTACTGAAGGCAGAACGAATTCTTTCTTTGCTTGTTGGTATGTTTCCAGAATTCGGGTCTGTTTTGAGTTCATTCTGTACGTTACGCTAGTAGGGTAAATTGCCAATTGTTGCACAGATAAGCACGCGTCTACAGCAATTTGAAGATTTGGAACAAACGAAAGTCGATGTTTTTTGGCAAAACCGCTTACTATGCCGATAGACCAATATAAAATAAATTCTTACAGCCATCTGTGTAGAATTTCTTACAAAAATCAAGTAATATACATTTTTTGCATAGCAACTCTGCACCCAATTATTGCACACCAAAATAATATTCAAATCTTACTATTGCACGCACATCGGCATTATTGTCAAGTTGTTTTATTTGTCAACAAAGCCACTTATATATACATACTTTAGGATTACCTTAGTATCTATTACGGAACTGGATACCTTGCTATAAACGGCGAAAAACGGGAAAAATCACGATACGGAAAACTACGAAAAACTCCCACCGCTTGCGTTAATAAACAAAAAGCAACAACGCAGAGAAGTGAATGTCAAATGCGCGTTGCAGATAAACAGAGGTTAGAACAAGAAAAACAGACGTGCAATAAAATTGGAAGAGTGTCGTACGTTGTTTCAATTATTGAACTTACGAATTTATCGGCTATTTGTGTTCTAAAGACTCAATTTTATTCACTTATTGAGTGTAGTAGTACCTCCCAGTTAGTTTCGAGGTATGACGCTGGCGTAATAAGCCAGTCGTCGTATGTTCGAATTTCGACAGGGAGAAGCTGTTAGAGTCAATATGATCGTAGCAACTGGCCCTGCAATTGTGCTGCACTCTCCAGCCCTGCAATGGGCTGCGAAGTCTGTCGTATAAAAATAGAAGGTCAAGTTTCGATAACGGAATGTAGCACCTAGGCTTTTCTTTCTAAGTTTCTATCAACGCTACGAAACCCATAGAACATGTTTATTTGCATCTACGTTCGGTGAAAGCTTATTTTGTAAATCAAATTTCTTAATAATTTTGACAAGAAAATCGTTGGGTGAAGGCGAAATTGGGATACGTAGAAAAAATAGTAGCATTCGATGGATAATGAAATTGCATAGCCGATGTTGTTATCAAATTTCATTTAACATAATAAACCGTCGAAAAAAGGTGCAAACACTACGTAGTGTGCTCGCATTGTTTATCAGCTTGTGATGATTACGCAGCATAGTCCACCGTATTTTGATTGAGCCTTAAGGCCCAGACACAATGCATACGGATTTTACTACGTTGCGGCAATTTGACAGAAAATGCATGGAAAAACTGTCAAATTTCCGCAACGTAGTAAAATCCGTATGCATTGTGTCTGGGCCTTTACACGCTCGTGTTAGATTCTGTTTCAACTTGCTTTCTGGATGTTTGCTGGTGCTGCAAGACTTACAACTTTTTCTGGTGACAGTTTGATAGGGTATATCCAGGCTAGCTGAAAAAACAGGGTATGGCATGGCATGTCTCGAGATATCCACAGCCCGATGACGCCTTTACACCTTTGGATTTTAGTAGCTTTTCGAATTTCTACACTTTGTTGACATTTGAGCTCCTAGTTGTTAAGCATAATTATTATCCTCCTCTGAGTTCCACGTTACGCTTCTCCGTAACGCGATGTTTTATATTGGTGATTACTGCATCAGTTGGTTTTGGTAGAAGTACAAAAAATGTGCTGTTAATTCTGGTACCCATCGCTAGGGGTGTGCCATTGGGATGTAAATCATGTACATAAAATGTCTACTGACATATTTAAAAAAAACAATTTTTTTCAAACTTTCAGAATCTCACAAAAAAAAATTTTAGCTCTTAAACTGAATTGTAAAAATCCAAATTTCAACTTGCGTGAAATGTACAATGTAGCCCCATATAACATCACCTCACTGTGTTGAAATGGAAGTTCGAGAGAAAGAAAATCGGGAAAATTCACCAAAATAGAGCGACGGTCAGCAGGTGGGTTGTTTCAGACGACGCACACGTTCGCTTTTCTCGCACGGGAGTGCATTTTAATGTGGTATCGATTTCAACAGTGATTCCATCTTCCTAGCCATTCTAGAAACTGCAGGAACTTGTCAGGGGTTAGCTATAAGTAGTTTTGTTTCGCTTTTTTGCTTCAGAACGACTGAAGAAAGTCACTCGTTTTGACAATGTATTTAGGAAATGTGTGAATCAGTTGAAAATCTACAATTTTTGCTAAAAGAGTGAGATAGTTTATTTAAAGCAAAACTTCAGTTCTTGCTATGTTGCCATGCTCAACTGATAATCGCAAACACCGCAGAATAAACTGAGACACATTTCCGGCGCTGTCGTCGGCGGCTCGTTCGTTGACGGCATCATCGGTCAGCACAGCCTTCATCAATATCCCCGTGAGATCAGTTCTGGTGAACGTACGCAACTTTTGTGTATACAATGAGTAAAAGTGTCGATTCAACGTTTTCGTAGTTGGACTCAGCAGAAGCAAATTGGTTTGGAAAGAGTATTATCGATATCTGCATTACGTAATAACGTGGTTGATAAATATCCTTTGAGTAATTTTGTAAACAAATACATAGTTGGTTCTTTCGTACAGTTTCGTTATTATGAAACAGGAGATTTTTTAGGTTGACTTTAAATAAAAAATATCTGATGTGCCCACAACCGGATAAACCAGCGCTCCTTTACGGTGCCCATCCAATACGGTAACTAGAATAGATTCGGGCCAGACAGTAGGACATGAAAGATTGGTTTTATTATTTATTTATATTTTTGGATTTTCTAGCGCACGCTTGGCAGCAACAGAGTGCGGCACAACATTAAATTATTCATATTTACACACATATAAAACCGTCTAGAACCCGACCTGAGAATGGAAGAAAGAGGAGGGCATAAGATATGGAAAACCTATGTCTGACAACGACGACAGCAGCGCAGCGCAGCGGCAGTGTGACTTATCTTTGTGCTGAAAACTCACTTTTTTCCTCCTCTCGAGCGCGGTGTGCGCGTGTTTGTTGTGTCAAGCATTTGCATCTTGTGCGAGTATTTTTTTCTGCACTACTTTTTCGACGCTTTTACACGATATTTTGCAATCATTGTACAATATTTGGATTCACTCGGTGTGACTGTTTGTATATTCTGTTCCATTAGAAACGTGCAAGGCAATCGTTTTATTCGAAATAGATCTATAAAAAGTTTAAACTGCCAGTCTGGTTGGATATGTGATGTTTATTTTTATTTTCTACTGGAAGTAACATCAAATGAATTTCCAGTTGCAAAAATCAGTGTAGTCTGGGTAAACATTTTTTCGAATGCATTACGATTTTATCTCAATTTATTCCAACGAAAAAAGAAATGGTTTACCCTGCAATTTAAGCTATTGATTCGAGCCCCCAATGCTTTAATGTTGTATACAAATTCTTAGCTCACCGGGACGGCTATAGGTTTGTAAGTTAGGACGAAAGTTTTTTATTTTAAGTTGAAACGCCAAAGAAAGGTAGTCTCTGCTGTGTTCATGGTAGGGCATATTGGAGTATACCATCTAATGTTCTTTCACGGCCATGCAAATCCAATGAACTTTAGAACAAGTGGTCTAACAGTACTCTACATTCCTCACTTACTCTCAAAACAATCGACACGTCGCATCCACGTGAAAAATCATGTAAATTTCTGTACAGCAACTTACAAGAACTTCATGTACTAGTTCAGCGGTTCCTAAATGGGGGTTCGCGAACCCCCAGGGGTACGCCAAAACTTTAGTTCGCTTCAGAATAGTATAGGGAAATCCGTCAGGGGGTACGCGAAGTGAAAAAAGGTTGGGAACCGCTGTACTAGTTAATGGGAAAGTTGATCAAATTTATCGGAATCGCACGAAAACTGGTTAGTATGAGTGCGAGTTACCAATAATTCACGTGAATGTTACATGAAAAGTGTGATGGATGAGAATTACCTATGTTTTGACATAAACTTGACATGCCGATTTTTTTGAGTGTAGAAATCCTGGTAGCTTTACCGAAGACCCCATAGTAAGAAGATTGGCAGCTCTACCAATTTTCAGGAGACTCGAACAAGGTGGTCCGTGGATGCATCTGTGTGAGTGAGTGCTAATATTCATACCGCTATATCAACACACACTTCTGCTGTTTGGATCCGCCTTCAATGTTTATCGATGTGATCGTAGCTCAAAGAATAGTCACAAAAACTCTTTTGGTGGCGTATTGATTGCCGTTGCCCAGCAGTTTCCTAGTTCGATGGTCGATCTAAACCATGGAAGTTGTCTCGAACAAGTCTGCGTTTCTGCTGTTATCAGAGACACGAAGTTTTTGCTTGTAGTGGTTTACATCCCTCCCGATAGAAGCAAGGAAGTCAGGTTCATGGACGAGCATATCCTCTCGATTCGTGAGCTACGTGAGAAAGAGCTTTCTGACCACAGAATTTTGATTTGCGGTGATTACAACCAATTGCAAATTTCCTGGTTTAATGGGGAGGATGGAGTACAATACGATAATTCACTCATGCTTCCTGCTGCTAGTGCTGCTGTGATTGATGGATTCGAATTCCTAAATTTAAAACAAGTAAATCCACTGAGTAATTACCTTGGACGAACACTCGACCTCTTATACTGCCTTCCCCATCAAGAGATCTCAGTGATTTGCGCAATATCTCCGCTGCTTCCCGTCGATCCTCACCATCCTCCACTGGATTTATCTTTGCCTATAGTGGTAGATCCCGTTGACGCTCCTGCTATCAATGTCGGAATGGCACCTCTAAGTTATCGTCGTGTAAACTTTGAGGCACTTGATGAATACCTTTCTTCTCTGGACTGGGCTGCATTATTTGGCGAGAAGGACGTGGATGATATGACTTTGCAGTTTTGCAATGCTGTCTGCACTTGACTGAATGGAAATGTATCTAGACCTCCTTTAAAACCTGCTTGGAGTAACAGTGAGCTGCGTAGATTGAAACGGCTTCGCAACGCAAAACAGAGACTTCGTAAGTAACGAACACCGCTAAATAAACGCGCTTTCAAAGATGCCAGTGACGCTTACCGTAGGCTGAATAGTTCTCTTTTCAAATCGTATGTACTGTGAATGCAATTTGGTTTGTGTAATAATCCTAAAAGCTTTTGGACATTCGTAAACTCCAAGAGGAAAAACTCTTCCATTCCTTCTAGTCTGATCCTGGGTGGAATGGAATCCTCGACAATTACCGAATCTTGCGAATTATTTGGCGATCATTTTTCTTCTGTGTTCGCGAGTGGCTGTACTACACAATCTGCTGCTGAAATAGCTGCGTCGGATGTCCCTGATGGTGCAGTTGATCTGGATGTTTTTGACATCACTCCTTTGGCATATGGTTATTGCTAGTGCCAAGAAATTTAAGAGCTCCAACATACCTAGTCCCGATGGTATTCCAGCTATTATTCTCTGTCGCTGCGCTACTACTCTTGCCCTGCCCTTCAGTCGGATTTTTAACAAATCGTTTGATCAGCGGAAGTTTCCTACGCTGTGGAAACAGTCCTATATGTTTCCCGTATTCAAGAAGGGAGGAAAGCGAGACGTAAGGAACTACAGAGGCATTACAAGTCTTTCTGCTGGATCAAAGCTTTTTGAAATAATCGTCAGTAGTGTAATCCTGAACAGCACCAAAAACTATATTTCAGTTGACCAACATGGCTTTATGCCGGGTCGTTCTGTTTCAGTGTCGATTAATTTGATCGAATTCCCCAGTACCTGTATCTCACAAATGGAAGCCGGAACGCAAATCAATGAGGTTTTTACATGTCAAGCTGCATTTGACAGTTTCACGTGAATTTTGTAACACGTCTGGTGTCCCACAAAGTAGTAACTAGGAGCCTTTGCTTTTCGCCTTGTACTTTAACGATATTGCTGTTGCGATATTGCGAAATGATAACTGTCAGCGATGCATCAACTTTGCAGCTTCCCGAGGCCAGGTTATTAGAAGCACTTTCTTTCCTCGCAAAAATATCCACGAAGACACCTGATCAACGAACATTGAACCAAATCGACCATATTCTCATCGACTGCCGGTTTTTCTCGAACAACACCAACGTACGCTCCCTACGGGATACGAATATCAACTCGGACCATTACCTAATAGCAATATACGTGCGCTCGAAACTGTCGACGGTGCCCTCCTCGGTTAAACATTAGGCAATTTATGCGCGCGTACTGGATGAAGGTTTACCTTCCTCTTTGGAGCTAGCTAGCTAGCTGACCCTCGAAGACGGACGGAGCAGGATGCTTACCAAGATGTTCAAGGTTTTAGGAGAAGAAGAAGCTACCCGGAGTAATGGATGGAAAGTGTGGTTTGTCCCATCTATAAAAAGGACGAATCCTCCAGAAATGTCAGGAGTACAACGTGCACATGTATCATATTTTCGTGGCTTTCAGTAAGACTGTGCGAGATCTCGTAAAATTCTTTACCGAAATCAAACGAAACTAGGCGAAATTCACCATAGAATCGACTGTACTTTAATAGTGGACTATAAAACCTAAGGTAAATTACGTAGGATTTCGTTGAATTTCCTTAGATTTCAGGGCGGCATACGATACAGTCGAGCGCGAATAGGTTTTTCGGACAAACCGCCTCGGCTGATGAAAACTACCATAGAGTGAATGATGTGCCACGTGGTTATTTTGGGGTCCCTTCAAAACGCGCAGAGGGTTATGACAAGGTGTTCGTGATCGTCTTTACCTTACTTAAACAGGAACGTGATATTCTGCAGGAATAACTAAAGAACGAGTGTTGCAAATTACAATATGCAGTCCACCGCCAGCGGCGAACTGACTGAACCGAACACTACGTTTATTGCCGTATTTATACACGCGTTCGATAATGTCTAATTGTTAAAATATCTACCAAAAATAACAATAGCACTGTTTTGTATCGTCGCTCGAGTATAATCATCATTGTTCGCTAGACATGAAGGACAACGCGGTCAAATACGGCTTTGTGCCGCATCACAAGGTAGTGGACTATCCTGTATGTTATTCAATATCGCTATTGAAGATGTGATCCGGCGTCCGGGCATTGAATTGAGAGTAACGATCTTTGGAAAAAATAACCAACTAGCCTTCGAGGACGACGTCATTACTAGAAACCTTGGGACGGCCGGCAGAGGTAATCTACATCAGACTAAAACGGAGAATAGATGAATTGGGCTACAAATCAATGCTTCGAAAACCAAATATATGGTAGGAAGAGGCTCAAGAGCACACAACGGTCGCCTCCCACGTACACTGACTATTGACGGCGATGAACTGAAAGTGGTTGATGAGTCCATATATTTGAGATCCCTGGTCACCGTCGACAATAATACGAGTAAGGAGATTCAACGTCGCATTCAAGCTGGAAGTCGAGCTTACTTGTCTCTCTGCAAGACGCTTCGATCAAGGAGAATTCGCCGCTGCATAAAGCTGACGATGTACAAAATGCTAATCAAACCGGAAGTCCTCTATGCACTGGAGACTGGACTTACCGAATTGACGCGGAGTTGCTCAGCACCGAGTACAGTGAAGAGAAATTCTTGATACGGCGTGAGTCACCCTGGCTTAATACTGCTAAAAGAAGAAGGAAAATGTCACGTGCAGTACCTTGTAAGTAGCAAGTGCCTGTAGAGTTTTGACGCCTTAACCAGTTCGAAAACCTGTTAGATTAAACTTCTCTATGGTTGACTACAATAGACGGAGCAAAACGCCCAATTTGTGTCTAAAGATAACGTCGCATGCAGCATGGTTATATAAAGCTTAAAAAAATGTGAAAGAAACGTTATTCAATATCTGCGAATCATAAGGCCTACGGAGAAAGTTGGATTCGAATGCAAAAATTTGTATAGTTTTTCTGGGATATGAAAAATTACATAATATTACTTTATTATTACATACATTGAAACAAGATGCATAATTCCGTAAAATACATCAACTGATGTGATGTGAGTCCGCAGTTCAGTGAACATGTAAGATCTATTCACCAGCTTATACCCACCCAAGAACCCATTTTGATTGACCACGTTCAGATCGATTGTTTTGCATTTTTATTGCTGGCCATCGAACTGCCAAATCCGTCTGCACGAGGCGAAACACTGGTTTGCACAGTTGCAATCGCTGCTGACGGATAGATGGATGGAAACTGAGATGGTTTGTCATTAACCATAAGACGGGTGCGGCAAGATCAATTGTATGCATATTTATAGACTAGCCGCGCACTCGTGTTTGCAACTTGTCACTCAGTATTTTATACTACCCCCTTTTGGCTGCAAGTGAACCTACGCACATAACCGCATTCTGGGAGTATATATGTTGTAAGTGATCCCTTACAAGGTGCAGCCATGGCGCACGCAAGTCCTTTTTCGACGGCACACGGAGAGAAAGCCAATCGCAAACCAAATGCCACTAGGTCATTGGTTGGCGTCAGCAGTGATACTCTGACACGTTGGTGTTGACTCTAGTGAGGAGTTTCTTCGGCTCGGATCACAACGCGCAATTTTCCGGTAAACGATGTGGCGGTTGCTAATTTTACCACTTCCACGTACTGATGGATAGTCATTTATGCTAGGCGGGACGCCGAACAGAGAACACATGAATTGTGAAAACCTATCGGTAAAGGCTGTGGTCAATTTGCCTATTAGCTAATTGTGCAGTATAAATAAATGCACACACTTAGACACCGTTCCGTAGTCAAGAATTTCCACATACCAACATGCAGAATAACAGTAAATGGGAAATGAATAATCGCATGCAGACTATTTATAGCAGCCTGGTAATGTTCAAGTACGCAGAACCCAACTGCAAGAAAGAGATCTCGCGAACGAAAATAAACACTCCATAATGCCGGCTGGTAAAGGAGACGCGCTTCAGTCGACCGCTCGGAGAAACCCTCCGAGATTAGTGCAATTTTCCAGCCAGCCGCTATGTACAGAAGTGGCACTAGGTGTAGTACCTATATACCGAATGTGTGAAAGTGAAGTTTTCCAGCCGGAATCCATCGCCGTGCCAGTCTGCCGCTGGTAATTCTCGTAGGGCTAATAATTTACGGCAGTCCGTGTCGGAGACGCCGCCGCCGTCGCAATACTGTCAAACTATTCGATTTCTGATTGATGACGCGACCGACCTGTGACAGTTCTGTTTACAATGTTACGGTGTGATTATGTCAATGGCCTGTTTTAGTTATACTAAAGTAACGTAACAGACTAGCCAATCTATGCGGCAGCAATTGTAATATTTATCAAAAATATGCGCTCGCTTAGTAAATACGTGGAAAATAATAAAATCAGAAATATGAAGCATAAGTTAATGTTAGAAGACTGCTTGGTGGTGTGCAAGAACTAACACACTCGACCTCAGAATTGGGATAAATCCAATTCGATTCTGTGGATGTTAATGTTAAAAATTGGTGCAAATGAGAAAAATTGGGCACTTCCCGATGACAAACAAGAAATGAGTTGGAACCACGCGATTCTACGGAAAATTTTATAGGAGATTACCTATATTTTATCAGCCTCAGGCCGTATCTTAATTGCGTCCGTTTTATGCTCGTTTTTACCCATAATGCGTTGCTTGAAAGTATCCACAGTCAATCCTTGCCTAGCATATAAGCCCATGCATAGAAGTCGAGAGGATTCAAATCAGGCCACTCTTTCGAAGAAATAAAATCCGGAAAATTGTCCTTACACCATGCCTGTGTTGCTTTCGACTGGTGAGACGGTGCAGAATCTTGTTGGAACCAATATAATGCATTCTTGTAGTGTTTTTTGACGATGGTAAGCAAATGGTTCTTCGAAACATTATCGGTGTAACATTTAGGGTTTATTTTAACGCCAGGTTCAATGAACGGTAATGGAACCTTCAAATTTTTAGAGAAACGCCTCCATACCATCAGCCTGGAAACATTCTGGAACCTTTGAACAACCAGTTTGCCCGAGGAATATCAGGAAGATGTGCTGCATATATCAGATTTTGTTGGTTAGAGTGATCTTGTAACAAATTTCACAATCACCGTGCCGCTTGAGAAGCTGCCGACATCTTTCGACTTTTGCAATCTTCTGCTGTTCAGTTACACTCAGTTTTTCGAATTGAATCAGTCGAAAAGCATCTTTCAAAATATTGTTCATGGTTGACTGCGAAATTCCCAGCTCTTTTGCCATGTTACGTCCAGACTGATCTGGTTTCCGTCGAATTCCGCTCTCTCTTTCTCTTTCTTTCTCGTTTGATGGCTTCCGGCGTCCTAACAGTGCAGAACCGGTTTCTTTGCATCGCTTGATTGTACGAAAGGTGAATCTTTCGTTTGTTCCGAGTGGCTTCAGTTTTTTCAAAATATAACACGATCGACAAATTTTCAAAAACAGACATATGACAAGTTCCGTTTTCGCGTCCATGATTACCACGACTCTTAAACGAATAAGAATTCAAAACAAACTTGCAAGCTGTGTAGACATTCGACTACATTCTAAACGAAAAACTATGTGCAGACCAGTGACATTAGATTAGATTAGATTTACCCAGCTAACATAACCTGTAAAAATCCAGTGATGTTAGCGTCTGGTGATCCCAAAGGAAGTAACATGGTACCATTGCTCCTCGTGTTATTTTTCAACGACGTGCGCAGACTGCTTGAGGTCGGATGCGTACTTGTTTCTTGTTGTATATTCCATCGACGATTGTCTCTGGCTGCAGGAACAGCTAGACGTTTTCGGGAACTGGTGCAAATTAAACTACTTGATTGTGAGCGCAGCAAAATGTGAGGTAATCACATCTCACCTCATTCTGAGCCCAATTGTCCTCGGCATCCCGACAGTTTGGGTTCATGCAAGTGGATTTGACAGCTCCTATCAGCTCACCTGGATTTTAAGAATCGAATACATTCAAAAGAGATTCAGCTATATACCCTTAAGAGATAACCTCTGGAGAGATTCTGACAATCTATCTCCATAACAAGAACATTGGCTTTATTCAATATTCTTTTCATTAAATGATATTAAATTTGTAAATTTGTCTTTTCGAACAAATGAGCTCAAAATTTTAAATACTATTCGATTAGAAGAGAAAAACTAGAATTAGTAGAGCAGGCGAGGAGTTTAAGCAGTTCACTGATTGTTGTAACGGGTGACAACTAAAATTTTGGAATTTTTTTCTCAAGCTGTCAAAAACAGACAAAGATACATGAAGAAGATCTGATTTACCAAAATGAAAGATACATTATCCATTGTTGAAAAAAAATTAGTGTACATTTGAAAACGGTCCGTAATCGGCTGTTCGATGAAGCTTTCGTTTGACGTCGAGACAGGACCCTTGTACGGCCGTCAGGTCAACTTTGCGAATGCATCTCTTGATTCTACCAATCAACTGTTTGCTATTCGTGGCTCTCCAGTTATTTTTGTACACCAAGGAACTCAAAATCCCGTAGAAATCTTCGATTAGGCGCACTGAGATAGATTTTACGGGTCGTGGTCTTCGGGTAAAAATGGGATCGAATGGGTATTCAGGAACGATTGTATGTTTTGGCGTAATGCGATGATGCACTATCCGTCCAAAACACATATTGTCCATCTGCATGATGTTTTTGTAGAAACAGGATCAAAATTTTCTTCAAACATTCGTCTGGTACGAGAAGGGCGGTAAAGACGGACACCTTAAGGTAAAGACTCAATATTTACTCAAATATGACTGTATTGATTGCCATTTTCGTACAAACTGAACCTTTAAGTCTCTGTCTAATAAAGTTACAACGTGTGCTGGAAAATTTCTTACAAAAAATTTATGCTTTTTTTTAATATTATAAACATCATATATAAATCAGAGTTTCTGTGCATGGGCGGGAAAGACGGACACTTGATATGGGAAAGACGGACACTCGCAAAAGGGTGTCTCGCGTCGTCGAATTATCAGTATTAAGAAAGATTAACATATTTCATCATGTATTTAGGAAAGAATTGGTTTGGGAAAATCCCCTTCCCGATCCTCCCTTTGAGCGAGAAAATAAAATGGTTCCCTTCAATATTTTAATTGGTGACGAATTAATCGTTTCTAAAAGATGGCCTATTCCAACTGTTATATGACTTCTGGTTACTTTTACATATAGAATATGTAAGTATTTGCTATCTTAAATCGTTGTTGGGCAAAATGGGTTCAAAATCTATGTGTCCGTCTTTCCCTACCGTTGGGTGTTCGTCTTTCCCGACTTGGATACCATTTTTTAAAACTTCAATAACTTTTTACTGAATATTCAAAAATTCACCAAGTTTTCAATGGATATTCAGTGAAGAATCAAACTAACGCAATGTCGTCGGTTTAGCATGAATATGTTGTTTTTTAACGATTTACCAGCTATTTTCTTCACACACAAAATTACATCGGTTAGCGTATATACGCATTTTTTCTTTGTTTTGCTTATAAATTTGACAACTGCGCTGCTAAAAATCGGCAGTTTAATTCAAAACTGTTAATTCAGTCTATAGAAACATTTCCCATCATTGATTTGCTTCAAAAAATTATTGTTTATGAAATATGACAAGTGTCCGTCTTCCCGCAGTGTCCGTCTTTACCGCCCTTCCCCTACATCTTAATTGATAGCCAAACCAGAAGGCTTGTTGAAGAAACGAGAAAGAAAACGATATCCTGCGTCCATAATTTTGGCTGGTCTCCCACTACCTTGCTTGCGAATAGTTGTTGGGCATCTTATGATATGGTAAACAGTCGAAGCCGCAACATATTCGCTTTTTAAAGGTTGTACCGTAATCTTTTTCCCGAGATCTCTGTGGAAGTTCGTAGAAGTGTACAACGCGTGTTTGACGCCATTTTAAGCAGAACTTGGCAAGCATAAACAAAACAAAAAATATTGACAGAAACTGGAGAGAAAGAGCTAACACATGCACACTCTCATTTCTCCCTGAGCTTGTTTGTTGTTGAGCATAGGGACCTCGAAAAAATTCCAAAATTTTAGTTGTCACCCGTTACCTATCACCTATAATCACCTATAAAATATAGGTGATCTTATGTAAAATTTTCCAGAGAATCGCGTGGTGCCAACCCCTTTGCTATTTGTCATCGGGAAATGCCCCATTTTGCTGATTTCCCCTATTTTAACATTTTTTACACTTATTGAACTATACAAAGCAAAGATTTGAGAAAACAAGCCTCAAATTTGTGTAAAGAAGTCCTTAGAACAGAATTGGATTTATCCCACTTAGTTTAGAGCATATTTTTTTTTGGTCGGGTTCCCGTTACCAAACTGATGATACCGAACGGGAGCTCAACCAATAAAATTAATGTGCTCTAAACTAAAGGGATAAACCCAATTCAATTCTGTGGACTTCTTTACATAAAATTTTTAGGCCTTTAAGGTTGTTTTCTAAAAGCCTTGTTTGGTATAGTCCAATTAGTGAATAAAAATGTTAAAAATAGGGGAAAATGAGCAAAATGGGGCATTTCCCGATGACAAACAGCAAAGGGGTTGGCACTACATGATTCTCTGAAAAAATTTACATAAGATCACTTGTATTTTATCAGCCTGAAGGTCGTATTTCAATTGCGTCCGTTTTTTGCTCGTTTTTGCCCATAGTGCAATGGGTTGAGTAAACATATCAGAGATATCAACATATCAATCTTCTTGTTAACTTTAGTTCTTCAAGCTGTTACCGGTGACAGTCACTATTATTAAGCTAAACTTTTAATTTCTTACATTAAAAATTAAGGCGATGGAACTAGTTTTAATCAGTCCGAACGCATTTTAATCACCAAGGTACTTTTTAAGTAGTCCTGAATTTTACTGACTTGGCCCAAATTCACTGTTATAAACTGCCATGACGTCAAGTGACGCAAGCGCTCACATAACTACTAAAATATGGCATGTGAAAAATGAGTGCCTGGCTTTAAGAAATTGTGTAATCAGCGCTCTAACTAGCGAGGATCCTTTTCAGTAGTGACGAGGTGGCGATTCTCTTCTGCAACTGAAAAAATGCAAGTTTTTTGACACCAATTCTTAGTTCATCGTATTTCTTGCCGAAAACACAGTTAATTGTGAATGAATTACATCTATGGTTAAGTGATTCAGGTTAATGTTCTTACCAAGAGCTTCTGATAATATGAACAAAATACTGCATTTAAGCCCATTTATTGTCAACTGATTTGGGGCGAACCAACTACCGGTTAAAAGCCCCATTAAAAAGTAAATAAATAAATAAACTTTCAACGGATTTAGATACGCGACCCCTAATTAATCTGTTCCTTACCCAATCTAACTTAAGCTTTGAATTTGATTCGCATGCTATTTTAAAAATTTGAACTTTGGATTAGCACGATGAATTCTAGAATTATGTAAATTCAAAACGGTAACTGGTTCGGTTACTTCGAGTGAGATACGCCATATAATACTTAATTTCGATGCTCAGGTAGAACCGACTTCGAGTGCACCAGTTGCTTGTCACAGATGGATTCCTAGCTTAGGTTTCTTTTTTCTTTCTTCAATTCAACCGGAAGTTCTATTAATACCATATTAATAAGCAGCAAAAAAGACAAAGCAATCGAGTTGCTAAATCTCATTCGCAGATGGTGGTAACCTGATGGATGTATTCACAAGGTTGAATCGGGAAGCCGCAGTAGGTTAACACCCTTCGTCAATTTTCTTGGCTGTCTATTTTGTTTTCAAAGAATCACAGCATAGAAGCATGTTGTTTTTCGACGTGAGCTGCTCTAATTTTATTTACACTTTTTTTACCACCGTGTGCCTTCCGTTTCGCATCAGCCACACAATTGGTGTACAATATGATGATGAAAATCTGCGGACTGGTTTTCTACAGCATATTTTTTGTCGTTTTGTGCACCAAATTTGCAGTAGACGACCTCCGCGGTCGTCTAGCCGTGCTGATGTTGCTATGTTCTGGCATATCACGGAAGCACCTTGAAGCACTCTAGGAAAGTTCACTCGTAAATTCGGATGAATATGATTGTCGAGTTACTAGAGGTGCCCATCAACCAGCATAAAAAAGCTGCTGAAAAACGGTAGGCAAAGATGGAGGGAACATGAGAAGATGCTTTTTTTCTTATTTTTTTGTTTGCATTGGTACGAGAAAAATCGTAATTATCATTAACGTCTTCATCCGAGGCGGCGCGTCTCCCCAAAGGAGAACTGATCGGGCAGGCAGCCAGTCAGCCAAGCAGACAGACAGACAGTAATTAGACGTTAATCTAAGCAGAGCAGATTCCCGCGCTGATTTCGTGGGATCAGAAAACTGCAGAGAAAATTCGGTGTGTTTTGCAAGTGCGAGTGATAATGTAAAGATGAACTTTAGAGGGCCAATTTTAACAACTGGCGTGAGTGATAGGGAGGAGAGGATGCGAAACAAGATAAAATGCGCGATGTGGTGCCTTCGGAATTGGTTTTGTTCGTCAATCACAAGACGGATGCTTAAATAATTTGTACAATGTTACGTAAAATAAAATAAGTTTACTCTACTATTGCATGCTAGTTGTCAACAAAAACTTGAATTTTAAGATAAAATAATTTCGAAACCATTTTTTTTAAATCAGGACAATAATGATGTCTAACAATGCACAAAGAAACTAAGCATATTTTTTATAATCTCAATCTTCGGTTCTTTTATTCGAAATTTAACAGTAGGTACGCATAACTTATATGAGTTGAATAATGATTAATAGCACACAGCGAAGTGCACATCCATGGTTTATGACCTGAAATGTACCCAATGAATAGTAGACAATAAGGTTAACGAAGTAGAATAAAAAGCCCAACATGCATTGTTTTGAGCGCCATCTACGGTGGCTCAGAAGCTGAAAAGCGTAGGACTACTTATTAAAATTCAATTGCTATTTTTATAGCAATTCACACATGTACACATACACACAGACACATACGTGCATAGCTCATGAGAAACGTGAGTACGCCTCAAGTTGGCTCGTATTGGTTTGGTTCGGTTTGATGACCAGTTCCACGGTGTTTTCGGATTTCTTGCCGCGGTCGTTTGGATCCCACGTTACGCGCGCGTCGTCCCTCGTAGTAAGTCTACTGGATCTACACACGCTACACACGCGGAATCGATTTGAAGCCCAAAGTCAGCGAAGACAGCAACAACTTCGAGCGATAGTGTCTTTCCTCCGGTTGTCCGATCCATATTCGGGATTCTCGGATTCCCTGCCGCAATGCACCGAGTGCAAGCCGGCTACGATCAGTGGAGAGTTTTATGGTAAACGAATTGGCGACAACAACAACAAGAACAGCGGCAGTAGCAACAACAACAACAGCGACGACGGCGACGGCGACGTGCACCTGATATTCCACATTTGGCGAGTTTGGATTTACAGTTTATACTGCGCTTCATTCCACGCCACTTCCCTTCTCGCTCTATTGATGGGTGCTTTCCCGTAGCCACCACACCGGGGTGATCATGCTATTCGCACATGAATTTGTCCGAAAGGCCTACAAAAGGGTCGTCTTCGGCAACATGTTTCCAACGGCTCCGCGAGAGAGCTGTGGCAGGCGAACGCGAGGTAATAAAATTACAAACGGCCTGCCGATCGCGGCCTGATTGCACACTATAAATTGTCCATCCGCGATCATATGGCGCATAGCGTTGAAACGGTCGGTCATGAAAATATAAATACTGTATTCCTGCTTTGGAGTCGGAGAAAAATAGTCAAAATAGTCGACGGATCGAACTATGTTGTAAACACAACATGCACCGAATGGCGACCTTGCAGAACTATCGTTTATTGTTTGAAAAGTGTGAGCGATATCTCCCACAGTCTAATACGGTTCATTACTGTACTGTGTTGTAAAACCGAATACTACAAACAAACAATCAAGACTATAAGTTAAAACTAGTTTGGTTTTGATCCATAAATACTCGTCATAATATTTTAATAAAAACTACTACAAAACTTTAGAAAGACATGACGGCAATGTTTGCGGTAGACGATAACACATAGCGTGGAAATAGCTAGATTTCTACAGCATCTTTCGGATTAATCCAGATTCAGTTGACTTTCTTCCAGTCGAATATAAAAACTCATCATTGTTGACAAATGCTTATGAAGACACTTCCAAACTAGAATATTTATTACTAGACTGCCCATGGATTCATAGTTGACGTAAAAGCCACAATGACCAAAATGTACTTTTTCGGTCCTACGCATTCGTAACTATGTAATATCAATGCCCATTGCTCAAACAACATTTGTTTGCTCGAAAATTTTCAAGATATTTGGGAAAATAGAGCTACTCTGCATAGTTGACGTAACTCCCCGCATAATCATCTAGCATAGCAACCTGCTTTTCATGGGCTTTACGCCAAGCTATAAGAATAAACAGTCTGTTTATTCGCGTAAACTAAAGTATGAAGTTTTTCAATACAATAACGAAAAATGAATCACGAAACTCCATCAGCCCTCTTTTGACTAATAATCTCTACTAAATTGACAGATTATTTGATTGAAAAGGTATACAGTTAAGATTATATGGCCTTAATTTAGAGTAGCCATTTGGCTTCTAAATGACCTAGTTTTACTTCCATCAGTCTTATTTGATCAAGCCGATGTGATGTAATGTGTCGCAAGCAGGGATGCCACATATAATTCTGTGTTTTTTGTTGGAAAAATCTGTCCAATGCAAAACAATGAGAGTGAAAGAGATAGAGAGTCATTTTGCTGACTATTTCCGTCTCTTTCACTCTCATGTAAAAGCTCAAAAATCTGTTTAATCTGTGTAATTTGGCGAAAATCTGTATTCTATGCATACAGATTCTGTACAGGCGATTTCTTTCAAATATCTGTTAAACACAGAATAATCTGTACATGTGGCAACCCTGCTTGAGACCAGTCACCCGGAGCAGCCAAAATTATGGCCGAAGACTTCGTTCTCTTTCTCGTGCCTTCAACAATAAGGATTCCGTGAGCCAACGGGATGCTGCAAAAAAGTTCAACTGTACCCACCAGTACTATGGAAACCTTGAAAAAAGTCAGAATAAAGTGCCGAAAGAAGACAAGAGCCCCGAAATACACTGACAGACGCCCCCTACAAGATACTTTCCCAGCACCTGTTACGCCAGGTATCACCGATAGCAAGGTTTCCTAGAGAATTATTAAGAAGACTTCATGAAAGCACCCGCCAGTGCGGATCAATTTTTTACCATTCTACAGAAATGTCGAGAGTAGGGGAATTGTGTATAACGTGCCCCCCCCCCCCCCCTGGCCAATGTGCCCCCCTTCGTTTTTTCCTAAGCAAGCGAAATTTAAATGCAAAACCACCCAGAAACCATAGTATTTGATGGAACTAGCCTACTATGCAAGTATGACAGTCGTCACATGCTGTAAAAACAAAACAAAAATAGATTTGTTTTTGAGCAGCTTCCGATTAGAGATGGTCGGGTAGCGGAAAATTTGCCCGAAACCCGCACCCGTACTCGTACCCGCCGGGTTAGGGTCGGGTTCGGGTATTGAAAAAAAATAATTTGCGGTTTCGGGTCGGGTACGGGTTCTTAATTTTTGTTTTTGAAACCGGGTACGGGTCGGGTCATGTATCTCTATTGACCACATTTAACACTAAAGATGGTCGGGTACCCGCGCCCGTCCCGTACCCGACGGGTTGCGGTCGGGTTCGGGTATCAAAAATAATAAACTTGCGGGTTCGGGTCGGGTACGGGTTTTCAATTTTTTTCTTAATCGGGTACGGGTCGGGTTCGGGTATTCAAATTTTCATACCCGACCATCTCTACTTCCGATGTAACTTTTCCTGTCAAAATCTGTAAATAACCAGTTGTTGCGATTCGATTGAGTAAAGTGAACTTCAAAAAGACATCCCTGCCAAAAATGACGGTTTGAACCGCTTGATTTGCTTTAGCATTTAATATTTTTTCAAACAAGTAAAAGCAGACCAATATGCCCCACTTGCGGTGGTGCAATTTGCCCCCCTCGCAAATGTGGCTATAAACATAGGTAAACAGATCTAAGTTGAAGTCAATTGCCATTATTTAATTCAATTAGGATTGTAGAGTAACCGTGGTGGGAATAATTTATTACCCACGTCCAAATTCCAGGTAATTCAACTACGCGGTGCAAAATGCCACAGCTGCAGTATAATGTGCCCCATGCAGAAAAGAAAAAGTGTACCAGAAGGCCGAAATTAAGTTTATTTTATATAAAAATACGATATTTTGAAAACAAAGGAAATAGTTTTACTTTCTACAAAATAGAGTTGGTCTGTCACTGGTAGAAATACTTAAATTACCGCATTGGGCGTATTATACTGCAGGTGGGGCATTTTACCCCGCGCAGACGAGAAACACGACATTAAGGTGCTTTTATTAAATAATTCCTAGCATATTTATTCCACAATACTAAATGAAATAAACAATTGCAATTGGTTATCAGCTTAAATACCAACATATATTCGTAGTTGTCACGTTAATTTGGGGAAGCATAACAGAGATATATCCATTTATTCTTAGGGGGCACATTATACACAATTCCCCTACAACGTTCCCACGCAAGAGCTAAATCGGTGCACTAAGTGCAGGACAGCCCTGATGGTAACTGATTATATGAATAATTCTGGTTAAGAATATGCGCGTTTAACTGGCAAACCGGGTACATGCATTATCTGCAATAGCTGGTCTCGGTCGACGTTATCGTATGCTGCTTTAAAGTCAATAAAGATGTAATGAGTGGGCACGTTGTACTCCCGACGTTTCTGCAAGATCTGTCAGATGGTAAAAAATTGTTCCATAGGGAAGCCCGCCTGATAATTTCCCTGGTAATCTTGTTGGTGACAGCCAGTGTAAAAGGATCCAAGAGAACACTTTGTAGGCGGCGTTTACCAATTTTATACCGCGATACTACTATCGGTTGAGCCTACTACCCATTTTGTAGATCGGACAAAATATTCTTCCATTCATTGTAATCCAGAAAACGAAAAGTATGAAAGTAAATATTCTTTATTTCCATGATGATGATTTAGGAATTTGAAATATCACATTTTGCATTGCTTAAACTACCCAACATTTTAACAGAAAACAGAATCAACAGCTTGTTTCCGATAGGGGAGATCTCCCAGTACTGAATACCTGAGGATTTTACCAAATATAAAATCAACTGTAAGCAAAATTTTAGTTTTTGCTCGCTGCACTGGAATGTAGACTGAATTTAGTAGCATGCTGAAAATACTCTTCGGTATCTTAGCAGCGAGCACTTTGAACAAGTTTTCTAGCAAAACGTTGTTCAAATGATTATTCTAAATCTCGCAAAAAAAAACTAGCAGCACCTGGTACAGTCTTCGCGCTAAGCAAAGCGGCTCGCTATAAATTTAGCAATGCTATAAATTTACTCGTATTTTATCTGATGCCAGTGCCGGCGCAGGTGAACGAGGTCCTCGCGCAGCCACTGTTATTCGAGCCTTGGCCAAAGTGGAAATTTGATATGATCGTTTTTTTGGCTATGGAACTATGCTCCAGTGTTACGTCTGTTAGTCTGTGATTCTAGCATCCATGATAAGATCTAATCTCAACCGCGTGTCGGAACGAACTGATCATTTTTATTTGCCCTAACGTAAGGTATAGTAATGTTTGAATTGAAGGATTAGGTGAACTCCAGTGTTCGTTTTTGCAGTAAATTTTAACTGTACTGTAACATGATACTTACAAGGATAAGATCACACGTATTTTGTTATGGCAGATTTCCAAGAGCAAACTTGAAATCCGAAACTGTCCAGGTAACCAATACGCATTTGCATCATAAGCAGTAAATCAACTGTTTATTGGCATTTCTGACATTTTTTACTGCACGTTGCTGGCTGGCGTCCACAATTCCATTCAAAATCTTCTTGTCGGTAATCGGCTGCAAATAAGCGTTGTCCGCACTATGAGAGGGTCTGCCGTAAAGTAGTCGAATATTTAGCTACAGTAGTTTTTAAGTAGCATTTAAGATGACTTAACGATAGGGTTGTCAGAGATAGGACTGTCAGTATGGCACCTAACATCTACCTTCCGTTTCCTTTTACCACTAACTAACGTATCGCCATAGTTAATAGAAATTATCACAGAATAATAAAAATTGAGTCAACTAACCTGCTAGCGGTAAGAAGATTTTGCAACTTAAAGCACTAAAGATTGCATTATAGGTTATTTATTATTTGGGTCTCAAATTTCATTAAATACTAAGATTTTCACACAATTATTTATTATTTTCACACTTTATTTTCATTTTTTCGCTGTCGATTTTCCAAAAGTCTTAAATGGCTAAGGGTAAATCAGTCAAACTTAGTTTGGTCTTTGGGCACTGATTTCAAACGCAAAATGCTACATTAATTTTTAATGCTTTCCAAAATACAAGACTGCAAGACTGCAAAAAGACGACAATGAGTACAACTATGGATGGCTTTCCACAAATATTCCTGCATCTTCCCATATTTTTATTCGATTCAACGGTAATTGGCTCAAGAGCTCGTAAAATCACTCAACTCTACGTTTACGCTACACATTTCGTCGCCAAATCACTTGGAGAATCATTTCCGTTACCAACTACCTACCTAGCTACTGGAGCCCCAAGGCACTACCATCAGCCGACAAAGCTCGATAGACCGGAAAATTCGACACATCTCACTGCCCGTGGCTCGTACCAAAACGAAACCGATCATCTGTGTAATTGAATGGTCCATATAAATAAATACACACAGATCGAGATGTGTGTTGAATACAATTCTGGTAACACTTAAACCACAGGGAGCCCGACTTGTAGGATACGTCATCCAACGGTACTGTCACGTCTCTATCAGCAGTTATCGTTGACGTCACGGATGATTGTATGTAGCTTGTGTTGTTAGTCCAATAATGAATGTAATACTAAAGTAGGTACCGATGTAATCGTGTGTTCATTTTTGATCATGACTTTAATCATTGACAGTGAGAATCCAACGAAGCAGCTTGTAAGTTTGCTGGTAAACTTGATGGCCTGTAGATTATTAACTTGTCCGGTGTCCCTGAGTCTTTGAAAACCATCCTTGTAACGGAACGATCACTAGTTCAGTAGCACTTTGAAGCGCAGCGTAAACACATAATTCTGTGGCGGCACTCTCTGTACTTACGCCAATGTAAAATTCATTAATGTCAAGTTAGACTATTTCTAGTTTCATCAACCTTTCAACATGTAAGTAATAGGTCCACCGTGTATCGTATGTGGTACAGTCATCAGGTTTGATTTTCCATTTACGACCGGTAAATAAAAGTGAATTCGCTAACCGTTCAAAAGTCACTTAGTCATCGCTTTACTTTGGCAACGATTCAATGCTTGGAGCACGGTAGAGTATAGTTTTTTTTTACTAATTAAAAAAAGAGCAGAGCAACATTTTTTGAATGTTTCAAAGAAGGTATACTTGAAGGAAAACGTGAACCGAAAATTAGTTTTGGACACTCAGTTTAAAAGACTACACCCCATTACGTTTGCTCTACGGACTTTGTCCTACGTACGAATGCCATAATATATGTTTGTCATTGACGGAAGCCATGATGTGCGATAGCCACAATGTAGGATTGCCATAATGTACAATTGCCATAATTCCATATTTTTTGGCAAGTTGTCCCTGAACAACATCGATCAATTCAAAGCTTGGAGAACTAGTGTGACCATGGGCTGCGAGGTCGCTTTCAGATAGCTAGTCTAATAAACTCCATTGCCGCTTTATATGGTTTATGAGACTCGATGCGAGAACTAGGGAAAACTAACTAGAGTCAGTAGACATAGAAAAACAAACAAACCAGGCAGTTGTGATTTATGCCGGGGGGATGCTACGAGACCGCAGAATGGCGAAACTTACGAACATCTCTTTCATGTTGGTTTCAAAACAATTCTGGAGTACCTCAAGGTAGCACTCTAGGACCTCCATTGTTCTCTTTGATCATTAACGATATATCACGACTATCACCGTTCAGCACAAGATTACTCTATGCAGATGATGGCAAAATCAACGCAGTTATTCGCATATCTGATGATTGTATGAGGTTTTAAGGACTGATAAATCGTTTTTTTTTAATGGTCCAGATGCAATTGTATGGCTGTGAGCATCCTTAAATGTATTGTCCTTAGTTTCTCCTTAAAGAAGCACACGTGGGCATATGAAAACTGCAACATAGGATGATGGATAGGATGTGATAGGATTACTGATCTTGGAGTTGTATTAAATGTGCAACTAACGCTTAGACAACATTATAACATGATCATCAACAAAGCTAATCGACAACTAGGAATGATATTGAATTGACCAAACTCGTGTTTTAAGTCTTTAACCTTGAAATGCGGTCAGGCATTATTATTAATATTTTTTGAAACTATGGTTCTACAATTGATGGAGGGACGGTAGGGGAAAGTAATGAATTTTTTTTTTGGGAATGGAAGGGAAAGAGTGGAAAGGAAGGGGGGTAATAGGTAGCTACGCTTAACAAGTTGTCGTTGTGACTCCTACCTTTTATCCAATGCTGGAAGGTGCGACGAATTTCAGAAATAAAGTCAGTTGCGTAATTTTAATAATATGCCTTAATAATCGCTTTTCAGTGATTTCAAAGTTCACGGATCGGAAGGTAAGTGTGTTTTAGTCAAATCAGCACAAGAACTGTTGGAGTATTCATTAAATTCATCCAACAAATGATGAAAATTAGAATGGCTTTACTAACTACGACGGGAATTAGAAATAAACCCTAGTTACTTTTACAATTGGGTTGAATCAAGCTATAATCTGAGATTATAACCGGATTCACCCAAGTAACAATTCTAAAGGGACTTGGTTTTAATTGAATTTTATATGGGTTTTATTGCGGTATTAATCATTACCTCTGGGTATTACGCAATAACAAGAGGGTACATGTCAAAATACACTTCTAGCTAGCTATGAAACCATAACAAAACTGATAATAAAGCAAATTTTTTGTGGTTGCGTAAATTACCACGATAAAACTAATTGGCTGCACAACGTCTCTTATAAACTTATCATACATGTGGCGCACCAATCGAAGTTGATCTTATTAGTGTTGCTTGTCAAACCGTAATAAACGTAATAATTAGTTATATAGTGCTATTAAAACGGTAACACCATGACCAATCAGATTTATTGCTTCTATTATTTATTTATTCATTTATTTGACTGATGTTAGGCTCTACCCGTTATCGATATTTAAAATAATTACATACATAGTGATTACCTACTTATTGCAAATGATTTACATAAAACATTCTAAGATTATCTCTAATTTGCTTTTACGATGATTGTGAAATATGGCCATCGTTCTATGCATTGGTTCATTTCTGGCGTAATTTTGAGCTCTATTTGTCAAACGAAAAGGTTTAACATTTCTTAACGACGAACGTCCATCATTCACGGTCACTTGACTTAATTATACCTGCCGGCGCGTATGTCCTTTAAGAACAGAGCATCTGTTGTACGCCTTCTTTTCTTCAAGCTTTCCGTTCCAATTAATAAACACAACGATTTATAGTTAGGCATCTCTCCGGTCCATCCTAAATTCCGCAGGGCATAGCGAATGAATTTCTTTTGGTTTCGCTCAATTCGTTTTTTGTGCACTTCGTAGAATGGTTGCCATATTACACTTGCGTACTCAACACCACTTCGTACCAAGGCATTGTACAATGATATGATAGTATGCGGTACAGATTCTGTACAGGCGATTTCTTTCAAATATCTGTTAAACACAGAATAATCTGTGCATGTGGCAACCCTGGTCCTAGATGACTCCCCTGAAGCACGCCAAAGTAGACCGGGAATGAAGCTGACTTGCTCTTGTTAATCTTGACATATTGCGATCGATTCTTTATATAATCGCTTATCCACCTCAGATTTATACCGCCTATTCCATACTTTGGCAACAATGATACGATCGCATCAATATTTATTACGTCAATTATGAAGAATGTTAGAGTTTAACACAGAAATAATTTTTTTATGCGAAGCCATATTGCCATATTCTAGTATTCTGTTTTAGCTCACAAAGAAAAATGAATCAAAACAAAGTGTTTTGCAGAAAGTTATTATCACTCGGTTTTCCTGTCACAGGAAGCAACTAAATTGATTTTGCTAGAAATTGAGATTGACTACCTGAATATATTTATTTTGTTAAAATAACCAGTTTTCAAAAATTGCATAATTCCGATGGCGTGTTGATTTTATCCACTTATCATGTCAATTTGCACGCTAAAATTGTATGCGCATGTACTACAAACCAACGTCAACTGCTGAAATTTATGAATCATTTATGGAATATTTGATTATGGTCGCTGAAAACCAAACCGATCAGGATGATATTAAATTAAATTATTATCGGTTTTATTGCTGCTTTCAGCAGAGCGTGATAAGGCTACTTCAGTTTATGGCCTAATTCTTATAGAGGTTATGAATACCTTCTGAAGAGTGGGCCACTTGGTCGGAAGGCAGTTTTATAGCGGTCATCAAAAAGTTCTGGTGGAGCTCATAGTTTTATTAGCGGTTTTATGGAATTGGTCATGAAAACCACTAGTGGAACGTAATAAAACTTAAAATTGTTAATTGAGCATGCACCTTCCAGCATTGGACAAGCGGTAGGAGTCACAACGCCTACTTGTTAAGCGTAGCTACTAATAACCCTCCCCTCCCTCCTCTCACTTTTCCGCTCTTTCCCCACCACTCTAAAAAAAATTCATTACTTACCCCCTACCATCCCTTCATCATTGTAAAAAGAACTACCGTTTCAAAAAAATATTAATTTATATGCCTGACCGCATTTCAAGGTCAAGACTAAAAACACGAGGCTGGTCTATTTTTACATTGCAAAGAGACTCACTGCTTCAAGAAAAAGCAATTTTTCTCTTTGTTTTACATAAAAACAGCTAGTTTCTTGCTTTAAAACGCTATATCTCACGATCAGCAAACAACACCTTGGGGCAATGAGTGATTCTTATGTTAAAAAAATCTGCGAAACACGATGAAGTTGGAATTTTTGAGATCAAATTGTGGTCATTGAGAGAAAAATGTAAATTTAGTTTTCATATCGAGTTAAAAAATATTTGGCAGCACTGGTGCTCAAAAATAACATCTTTTTCGACTTGCTTAGGTAATTTCCTTTGACAATGTGAAAATAGTGTCTTTCTAAACCTAATATTTCCGGAGATATAACCAAAGGAAAATAAGAGGGTTTTACAAAAATGGGTATTTTACCTCAAAATGGAGGTGCTCCCATTAATCGAGGGAACGTCCAACCGGCACCAAATTTTGGATCCTTATACTTTCTGACTGAAAACGAACAATCTGGGATAATTTGGTTCAAGTCCGTAAAGGTCGATTATACTGGTCTCGTACATTTCAACGGACTGGCGCCATCATAGGCTTTGCAAATGAACCTGATCCAGAGCTTTTCCGCTTCAAAACATCGCCTGCGATTGATAAATAACCAAATGAGTTATAGGATGAGCATGCAGCCACCAACATTTTTCAGGGCTGACATCGAGATTATCTGATGTTCCGACAATTTTCTTCCAGCACAAAAATCAATTCATCCCAGTACTTCGCATGTTTCTTGAACGCGAGCAGCCAATCGCAGGTGAATTTTTATTCACTTGCACTTTTGTTTCCCGTTTCGATTTTCAATTCCTTTTGTATGCAAGCGTCATCGGCTCAATCATCAAACTATACCGTGCATCATAGCTGCAGCAGCAGCGGTTTGAAAACGACAAACGCTCATCACAAAATTGTTGCTACCGATTTCGCCATGTAATGTGCACCGTTGCCGCCGCCGCGCGCTGCCATCCCGTACCATTGGGACGGCCGAAAAACGACCGAAATCAATCAATCGGTGATACATCAAATCAATATTCGGAGCTCATAATTTGCAAACAATGATTTGTTTATTTGCCGCGCCGCACTGTTTGGAATAATAACTACTCGCGGTTCGCAGATTGTTTGCAGTCAGGCCTTAGATTGTTCTTGCTAAGATTTACCGAACGATTATGTGATTAAGGACTTTAGTTTTATTTATTGGTCACTTTATTAAAACAAACGTATTTATCTGTAATATTTTTTTAAATACTATAAGCCTATAATTACAAATACAAATGTAACTTTGTAAGCTGGACAGTTATTTTTTAACGGTCCTAAGGTTGAGCTGACTGTCGATAAACAGACCTATATTTGGACCGTGAGGCTGATCTGCTGCGAACCGGACTATGTTGGATTGTTTGATTTGGTTTGTATCATGGAAAGACGAGCGATCGGGATACCGAAGGGATTGATGCACATAGTAGGCAGCAGCGATCGCCGGAATATATCAAAGCGTCTTTATGAATCTGTGACGTTTTGAGGTCTTGGAAGGAAATGCAAATTAGCTCAAGTTACTGTATCCTGTATATATACAAAAACCTCGTCTAAAGTGTAATGGCAACCGTTAAATACAGTTTGCCGGCTTCTGGATATTTATACCTAAACAATGTTGGTCAATCTGTGATGCTTCGCCAGAATCGCTGATTTTGATTGGGTTTTTACACGAATGTTGTCAGGAAACAACCAGTCGCTGGTTTGATTGGTATTTATACGTTAACGTCAAGCCCTTCTTCTTTCTTCCATCATCAGGTTTTCACGGGTTTCAGTGCCAACACCTATAAAACTTGTATTTAATGTTTTGCAAACCGTTTATAAACAAAATTGAGTCAGCTAGAAGTCCTATTAGGTACAAAACGCTATTTCCGAACTTCAAATATCACACTACTCATTAACGCAGCCATTCAACGAGACATAAGGCAATTAACTTTTAAATCTGCTGGCAATGATTTGGCCACCACCTTTGCAGTTTGCCTGAGCTAGACATCAGAAGTGTGACAACATCAGAGCGACTGCACTAGTGCATTCGACTAGCGTTACAATACAACCAGAACTGGCACGACAATCTATTTTCAGGTAGAAGAGCGACAAGGTAAAAGAGGTTTATGTTTTCGACACTTCCTGTCGCTGTCCTTGCCCGAATCTCGATTCTATCTCTAGCTCTTCTCCATTCGTATACCACAATCGATGTCAGATTCGAAAAACGAGCGACCAAACACCAGCCGCCCATATTTTCTTCATTAGCCACCCAAAACCATGCAACCGTTGCGTCGTCACCTTCACCGACACAGTCCCAAGTGTGTTCCGAAAGGAGTATAATACGACAGTTGCAATCATTTCCAACTCTTGACTTTGGATTGTACACCACCGCTCAGTGCTCTCAGTCTCACGCGGTTGGTTGCAATTCAGCGTATTTTGAAACGAAGATCGCACGAGACAAGGTGAATCGCTCGTCGAAATGAGAAAAATAGAACATTTGGTAAATAGGATGAATCATAAACCGGGCAGCTTGGCGTGAAATGTAAGTTCACACTTCTCGGAATCAACAGTGTCGAAAAACGGTTGATGGTTGTTTGATCACGAAAAAAAATAAAAACAGTTTATTGGCAAACTCTATTGGCTCACAACTGGCGATAGGTTTTTAATTTGCTTAGTTCAAACAATGTCTCTTCATAAATAAGCATGTTCTGGGTAAGTGCCAAACTAAAATCTGTAAAAATTTTAAAAAAAATTATCAATTTTAAAGTTTTTTGTAAAACAATTTTTCATGTTGCAGCCGAAGTTCGTCATATGGAAACTTCACTTCGTCCTATAAGCACAAAATTTGTCACAGACAAACAGGAATCGTTTACACAATCTATGGAAATTATTGTAACATTTACAACTGACCATAACTTTTTTCTACTGGGTAGAAATGTACCAAATTTGGCACAGTTTTTTGACGTACGACTACGTCTTTCAGGAAGGTAGCTGGTATAGGGTGTCATTCCAAAAAATCTTTCTCGAAAAGTGATCAGGTTTTGAACGCTAATAGCTTAGTAGAACGATTTTCAATATTCTTACACCAATCGATTGGAAAATCTTCTAAGAATAGGCCCAAATGAAGAAAAGTATGGATTCTTGATGTTGAACTATTGAAAAATTGAAAATAATGAACCTATGTTTTACCAGAATTCTCGCTTCGTGATTGGTTGGAAGATTCTTTACGATGATCTAAACCTATATCAATTTGATATCTGTGCTTGGGAAGTAAGCCAAAACAGTGACAAAGTCTCCTCATTTCAACAAGATTTCTTAACACCGCGGCTAAACCTAGACCATTTTGATGTCCTTGCTTGGGAAGTACGCCAGAAAGAGTGACAAAGCCCCCTCGTGCCAACAGATTTCTTACGAACGCGATTAAACCTAGTCCAATTTGATGTCTGTGTTAGGGAAGTGTGTCAGAAAAAATGACACAGGTTCATTATCCCAACAGATCGCAAATTCTTCACTGCGAGACGATTAAACCTAGGCGAATTTGATATCTGTGTTGGAAAAATGTGCTACAGCTGTAGAGTTCGGTTATAATATAACTCTGTATGAATACGCATGCTTGCCGTTTCGTTAGAAGTGTAGTGAAAAGATGTGCTGTTGATAAATAGGATTGAATTGGTAAAATCCCTTCAACATGGGGAACCATGGGTAATAAAAACAATCTTTAATTTCTGTAAGGTAGTAGGAAAGCAATAGTTTGCGTTCTTGATTTTGTTAAATTGTTTGCAAATGCACATAGAAATAACTCTGCAATCTTTTGAGAATTGAACGTATGCAATGTTACTACTTTGATAAATGTTACAGACAACGCATGTAACATGTATATATGTTGGATGTATACATGAAGAATCGAATGATTACAAGCATGGATACATGCTACTATCACTACAAAGAGTCTTACGTAGTCCTGCGTCACCTATATATACGGTCGTGTCTTGTACACAACCCCGCTGATTTTTTTTTGTATTCTGAGAATCACAATGTATCACAAACCAAGAGCTGGCAGGAAACCAGGAGCAGCTTTCCAGCTGCTTCCATCAGGAGGAACTGTCTGATGCGACGAATAATTAATGCGATGAACTAGATCGGGGCAATAGCAGGTGTGGTCCACACCCACGCCCTTTCGGTTGGTAACCGAAAGTTTTACTAACCAAACTACCGCCACTCGCTATATTAGGTAGTCTAATACGTAATTTTGTTTAATTGTCCCAATTCTATAACCCCGTATACACACTTCCCCGACGATATTATTTATATGACTGCTCATTGTTTCTACCACCGAGAAGATAGATTGTTGTCTACTCGGTCAATGTCATAGAAGCAAAGCAATGCGTTGCCGACGTTCGCCATGGCAAGTCTCGTATTAAATACAGCACCGGGTGTGTGTTTTATTTATTTGCTAGTATATGCTAGTATATACTAGTATATGCGGTCATGACGTAAACTATTTTGTATTTTTGTAGGTCCCACCATAACTTCAAAACGCCTTAACCGTACTCCACCAAACTTGGCACACATCCCGATTCTAACAAAAATATTACAGAATTGTAGCTCTAGTTGATATTTCCATTGAAGTGTGTTATAATTGTAATAGCAAGCGACACAGGAAATGTTTTACCAAGAATCTATCTTGTCCTGTTACTCATAACACGGTTAGATACGTTTTGGTTATAAAACAGGGTAGAATGCTAGTTTTTGAAACTCATCTTGAAATAAACTTGATCAAATTATACCATAATTTGATATAACTGTGATATGCCTGGAGCGGATTTTGTTAAAATTTTTGTTATTTTAACTACTAACGAAACCAAGTTTATAACAAAACAGAGGAAATTTTGTTTTAAAAAACTTGTGGTTTAGAACTCATCCTGTTATACATTTGTTATTTTCATTTGATCGGGATGTTCCTTGACAAAAAGGAATCAGCACTCGGGGTTTGGCAAAAAGGAGAAGGGTTTCTTTATCGAGAGGAAGAGGTCCAAATAAGTAAAAGAGGTTGCGTTACTCTTGCATTTAAACCGATTTCAATTGCAGAAGTGGTTGGGAGATAAGAAAGCGTAGGGTTATGAAGGGGGACTAGATAAGAGGGGACGAGGAAAGATATATGAAAAAGGCGTTGTTTCTCTTTCGTTATTGGGATTTTACATAATACATATGACATAATTGGCTACAAGACAGAGGGGAAGCTAACTGGGAGGCAACCAACATGAGGTGGGCGACGTTGAACTAGAGTATGAATGTATGTTCTGCCATAACTCCGAAACGTCTGCACGATTCTTCATCAACCTTGACATACATGTTCTTCCAGCGTATTCAGTTCAGGGGTCGTATTTCACTTGCATTTGGAACGATAGCACTTGTACAATAAACAAATTTACAAGTGTCTGGACGAAAAGGGGCGATTTCTGAAAAGGGGGCAATAGGGTGGCCAATAACAAGGGGGAGGCTGAAAAATGTAAAAAAGACTTTGTCTCGCTTTATAGGGGTTACCGAAAAGAGGACAGATTTATTTTATTTTGTTTATGTTCAGTCTTCGACCTAGGTTTGTCGTACAGCCAGTTCATTTCGTAAGAGTCTTAATCTAAACACACATTTACTTTATTATAATCGTACAAATCACTCGTTAAATCACTCAATAAATCTTCGGCAGCACGTTTCTAGAGGCTTAAATTGGCCATACTGCGTGTGATGTACAGCCGTTCTGAAGAATGTAGATGCTCTAATATTCCTCGGTGAGATGTTGAATCGTAATTGCGACCACAAGTGGATGCAGCCGAGGTTATTGCTGATAATGTCGAAGATAAACATCCGCTGTAAAAGCAACCGTTTGGATTCAAGGGTAGTAGTGCTGAAGGATCATTCCAGGCAAGCGAACAAAGAGCGTAACGAATGATTGCTTTTTTTTGGACTTGTTCAATCCTGTTGAAGTAGATGGCTTGGTAAAGGGCTCAAATTTGAATTCCGTACTCGAGGATGCTTCGTACCAGGCAGCAGTACAGAATTTTTAAGCAATATATGTAGCTGAATTGTTGAGAGTTGCCCTTGATGAAGCCTAACGCAGCGAATACTTTTGCGATGCATGATGCGATATGTTCCGAGAAGGTCAGTCTACTGTCCAATGTGATACCCAGAACTTGAATGGAATGCACCCTGTAAAGGTCACTCGATGACATCGAGTAATTGTAGACGATTGGATTACGCTGACTGGTGAACGTTATGATGTAACACTTTTTTACGTTGGCTTCTATTCCATTACATTCACACCATTTCAAAAGCAGGTCAATATCTTCTTGGAGTGCAATACAATCCGCAACAGAAGTAACCGCACGGAAGAACTTGAGATCATCTGCGAACATAAGTTCTGAGCAAGTTGCATAAGTTATTTACGTATAATACGAAAAGTAACGGGCCCAGGTGACTGCCCTGCGGAACGCCAGAGCAGACATCGAATGGCTATGATATGGTGCCTCCAATTCTCACCGACGCGGTGCGGATACACAGGTACGAGAAAATCCATGCTGTCAACCAATCCGGAAACCTGCACCGTTTCAATTTCTCTACAACGTGTCTATACGGTACATGATCGAAGGCCTTTGAAAAGTCCACGTTTATAGCGTCACCTTGCACTCTTTTTTCAAAGCTATCTACAAGTGATGAAACATACGACATCATATTTGTATTTGTAGATCGTTTTTTCACAAAACCATGTTGCTCTTCGCTAATGAATTGATGTACATGAGGATATACTGCATCTAGGATTAAACACTCGAAGACTTTAGAGAGACAGCTAAGAATGGATATTCCTCTGTAGCCAGTCACGTCATGAATGCTTCCGGCCTTATGGATAGGCACTATCGTGGTTTTCCAACAAGTGGGAAAGATACCTTCTCTGAGCGATTTGTTAAAGATCATGCTCAAAAGAACTGCAAGAGATTCAGAGCAATTCTTAAAGAAAACTAACGGAAGGCGATCGGATCCATAGATTTACATGTGGCTGGGGACAACAGGAAGGTGCTGACAAAGTATAGACAGATTCAAATGAAGAAAAAGGGTTTTGTTTCTTGCATTATGAGAATTTTCGTTACAATAACAGACGTACAAGTAGCTGAGACCGAGTGTGTTCCACGAGACGCTGGGATACTTAGGTTTCTTTATGATTTATGCTTTTATTTCATACGCTTCCCGCGGTCGAATCATTGGAAAATTAGTATCAAAATAAGCGCTAATGTCTATAGAACCAAATCTAAATATAAAAGAATCTGATTTTATCAAATTTAGTCGTCGGTTATGTCTTTTATGGGTATATCTGCTATTTACACTAAAAAATTAATTCAAAATAAAAAACTTCAGAAACGTAAGTTTGAAAATCCTCAAACGTGGTGCAAAGATCAGTCAACAACAAACACTCGGCATCAGCTCTGGTTCATGACTATTTTGCTGCAGCACGATTTGCCTACGAACCAAACGAACTTCTAAAGCAGCTGTATGGAAAGTAGCAGGGGCAGCAGCCGATTGTTGCGTCTCGAGTCGCAAGGTCCTTGTACGATATTCTCGAGAAAGTTTTATAAATAATCTTCTCGTACAACAATAGGCGTATTGAGGTTTCGCCAACATAAACTGCAAACGTAGTAGTGACACGCAAAACAAGGAGGAGTCACGACGCGCTGTCGGATGTTGACTGAATACTATTTATCATACTGAACGGAAAGAAATACGCGATATTATGATTTTCTTGCCGCTACTGTCATGCTACATTCTATAACACAGGATTTATACTGTCTTTTCTATCATCTTTCGTGCCATCAAGTTGATCAAATAATTTTAGCTGAAGGTTTTCAAATACAGTTACACAGCCAAAGTGTCAACTGGCGGGTTGTCTAACTGCCTAATGTTTAACCAAGACGAGCGGCTTTGTCGCGAGATATATACCGTCGATAGTTTTAAGCGCACATGTACTGCTACTAGGTAATGGTCCGAGTCGATAGGGAGCATACGTTGGTGATGTTCGAGAAAAACCGGTCCTCGATGTGAATATGGTCGATTTGGTCCGAAGTTCGTTGGTCAGGTGATCTTCAGGTGGCTTTGTGGATATCTTTGTGGGAAAAGAAAGTGCTCAGGAACTGCAAAGTTGATGCATTGCTGGCTGTTGTCGTTTGTGTCGGTGTGCAGGCTATGGGGCCCGATCACAGGTCTATACATTGCTTTCCTGCCGACCGGGGTGTTCATAGCCCCGATGACGATCTTGATGTCCTATCATGAGCAGCTATCGTACGTTGCCTTCAGTTGCGCATAGAACGCTTCCTTCTCGTCGTCGGGTATATCTTCGTGTACGTCAATGATAGTGTAATTGAAGAAACGGCCTTTTATCCTCAACACGCAAATCCTCTCGTTGATCGTTTTGCAGTCCATTATGCGATTCCGCATTTTGCCCAACATTAGGAAGCCCGTTCCCAGCTCGTTGGTCGCTCCACTGCTCTGAAAAAATTGGGCTTTACTGCCACGGATCCTCCACACCTTCTCGCCTTTGCGACATATCTCCGCTGCAGTGCCAGATGCCAAACTTTCGCGGTTCTAACTAATCAAGCAGCACTCTATCGCCACCAACAAAATTTAACGATCTGCCGTTCCAGGTACCAAGTCTCCATTCCATGTCCTTATTTCGTCGCCTTTGTTCATGACGAATGCTCCAAGTAACGGAGAGCTACATAGTTGAGAATTTTCACAGACTATGAGAGATACAAAACGATGTCGGTTATATTGTTATTCAAAGGCGCACTCTTCAAAAATATACTTGTGCTACAGATTTAGCTTGGTGTATTGTTATTCTGCATTGAAATTTTTTTTAAATGTAAGCCAAAATATTTCGGGGGGGGGGGGGGCAAGGCCCCCAGGGCACCCCCCTGGCTACGTGACTGGGAGTAACTACTTGAAATTTTGAACTATGATTCGGTCTATTTATTTTTTTGTAGTAGTTGGTTAGTTCTTGCACACGGCTCAAAGAATACATGCATAAATTTGTGTAAATAATTGCTCTCTGTCCATGATAAACGAAAGAAATCGTGCTTATCACGATGTGAATTTTCGTATGACGAACTCCCGCTTGAGCATGAAAAATTGTTCTACTGAGAAATGTAAGTTCCGAAATATTTTTTCGGGCTAAATGGGCATACATGTACAGGCAGGATATGTCAGATTTATCTTGAGTACCGTGCAAGCACCATATTCAAAACAGTGCCTAATTCTGAACAGTTGCAAATTTTTCATAAATATTGACAAAATTCCAGCTATTTAAACAATTTAAACACTACATCTGATTATTTCCTGTTATTTGAATGGTTTTAATAGCTAGAGTTTAGTCAATATTTAAGAAAAATTTGCAACTGTTCAGAATTAGGCACTGTTTTGAATATGGTGCTTGCACGGTACTTGCGGTTTAATTCTTATAAAAACTCGCAATAAAGTATGGATCGTGTTTACGTATGACGAACAGGGTCCGTAACCCTATCACATCTCTAGGATAAAAGGCGCGCATTTTCCATCCGCTAATCCAATGTATGCTACGATGCTTGGGCTGTGACCAGCGTTGTTTTGAGTCCAACCAGCAAAGTTATAGTCATCCTAGCTCGCTCTCTGATCAAAACTAATTTGTACCTACTCACGAACGACTCACTCGCCAGCCGAGCATCAAAGCCACCCGAACCACATAGTTTTTTTCGTTGAGTGAACTCGCAAAGCAGGACTAGCAAATCATTCTTTTCAGAATCGATGGTAGAGTTGATCGTTATATAGCATATGGCAAATTTTCCATTGGTTTCTAACACGCTTGCTGATTATTATCGGTGCTGTATCGCACTTTTTTCGAAAACTCAGCAACAATAAAATACAAATAAAATTATTACAGCAACTTTTTACAAGTGCGTCATGCATCCTTCAAGTACCACTAGTAAAGCAGAACGAAAAATTCAAAACTCCTGTCTATTCCTCGTTCGGCGGCCAAATTCAGCGCAAACCGATTTGTTTACGCGATACGACTATCGTCGCTTTTCGCGACTTTACGAGTTAGTATTTTTTTTTTAGGTTTGGCTCACTTGCGAGCAAACTGTCACGGGACGCTTGTACGTGCGACTGTTTTGTTCGCTTTGCAGTCTGCCATGCAGTCAGTCGGCATGTCTCATCAGCTGGTTAGTCACACGGTTGATTGGAGCGATCCGTTCGGAAAATTCATTGAACCGTACACTGAATGGTGGTGAGTTGTAAACCGAATGGAGCCGCATGGTAACCGGTAATGCCAAGTGAATTGCCATGCTGGCTGAGCGCGTCCCAAAACCACTCGCTAACTAGACACTTTTTTTCTCGTATCGATCGACATCACCTTAAACACGACAGGAAAAGACATTTTTCATTCTGCCTGCGCGCTTCGTTTAACCGACGATCGTAGATTTTGGCTACATACACAAATAACACGTCGAAGCGTTTCGTGCAGTCTCTCTCTCTCGTTCATCATGATCAACATTGCAACAATGTTGACAACGTACATTAAACGAGTGCGTTCTTAGTGGTGGCGATCCACACATTCCTCTAGCTAACAATACCAAGACCAATTCTTTTCAATCCAAAAAATCAAACAAACCTTACGGATTACGGTGGGTGGATGAACAAAGTCGGCGAAATAACTTAATGCCTGAAACGTGAATTGATGTTATTTAGACGACGGAAAGACTTTACCACAAATATGCTTACCACCACTTACTCATTACTTTAAGCCGATTGATCGAGTTGATTATGTAGTCATTTCGCCAAGAAAACAGCACTTGCAAATAGTATGTTTTCGCGTTTGTTGTCCTACGGTTTAGTGCCAGTGGATACGACCTGTCTGACAATCCGTCTGACAGATTTTCCGCTCTCCTGTGTGTACTGTTTTTGGGGGTCAAAAGAGAATCTCAATGCAGGATTAATTTTCCTCCGTTCTTCGGCAAGCTGGCAGTCGGTTGAATTTCACCCATGTACAAGGAATTTTTTTCACACATCTCCGTGTTTACGAAATAGACCAAGTTCAAAAACCTCATCTAATTTTATTTCGCTCTATATGTCTGAGTGAATCGTTCTGCAGTAAATGGAGCAACGCGCCATAATAATCGGTTGATTTCCTAAAGGGGAAACACCACTGGGGCCGTACATAAAATCGCTTCGGTAACTGAAGTAGTCCAGAATCGCGAGTGTAGCTGGTGTAAAACTTGTACGATTTTTCCATCTGTTCTGATTTTTCTCAAGGCTAACTGAGCTAAAATTTCGAACTTTTCCGATTCACTTGCAGGTAAACCCCCGGAGATATATTCCATCTCGTCGAACGTGACGCGCCAAGAGGGTAAACGGGTGCGTCTGGTGTGCAAGGTGCGGGGGCAACCGCCACCGAAGGTGACGTGGTTCAAGGACAAGCGTTCCATCAACCGGAATGTGACGAAATATGCTCAAGTACACCTCAAGTAAGTGGAAAGGTAACACATGTGTTTATTGTTTTTTTATGAGTATACATAACTGAAAAATGTTTTTTAGAATAGAATTTTATTGATAGGCATAGGCATTCTGTCGTGCGATACGTAGCTGTGAGTGAGCGTGAGAGAATGATCTCAAAACAAATCGCAAACTTAAACGAAAACACACATTTAAATTACATGTTTATCTAATTCTTATACACTCAAGTCTTTTTTTACACGGTTTGTTTTGATTACTCAAGAACGGTACAACTGAGGGACCATTTACAAACTACGTGTCGAATGTCAAGCCACTCCCAAATGTATTGAGATATAAATGAATGGTCTCTAAGTTGCCCTGTTCTTATTAATCGAAAAAACAAACCGCGTAAAAAAAGTACTTGAGTGTAAGGCTTTTTACTTTCTAGATAAGAAAATGTCGATCCCCGCGAAGGGAAAACGTAAACTCCGCCAATATGTTTGCCATCATAATTCGTGAATATGTGCGGCATTTTTCGCTGCTGACGTTTTCTCTGACACGAATTCAAATACACGAATTCATCTGACTTACTTACTTACTTAGGTGGCTTGCCGTCCTAAGACAAAGCCTGTTGAACAAAATTTCTCAAGAAGACCACCTTTCAGGGTAGTTGTCCGGCATTCTTGCAATATGTCCTGCCCATCGTATCCGTCCAGCTTTAGCCACCTTCTGGATACTGGGTTTGCCACAAAGCTGTGCGAGTTCATGGTTCATCCTCCGCCTCCATACTCTGTTCTCCTGTACATCGCCGAAGATCGTTCTTAGCACTCGTCGTTCGAAAACTCCGAACACTCGCAGGTCCTCCTCGAGCATTGTTCATGTTTCATGCCCATACAGAACAACCGGTCTAATAAGCGTTTTGTACAGGGTGCCCTTTGTACGAGGACTTAGTCTGCGACCGCAGCAGTGCTCGGAGTTTTAGAACGACGAGTACTAAGAACGACCGCAATTGCTTGTGGAGCCCATAGTAAGCACGACTTCCGCTGATAATACGTCTCCGAATCTCACGGCTGGTATCATTGTCCGCCGTTACCAGTGAGCCAAGGTAGACAAATTCATCGACTACCTCAAACTCATCAATATACTACTGCCCAAGCGGTGTCGTTCGGCCTCGGTTCCGCTGGCCAGCATGTACTTTGTTTTAGACGTATTTACCTTTAACCCAATCTTTTCTGCTTCGCGCTTTAGTCTGGTGTACTGTTCAGCCACCGCCACAGATGTTCTGCCGATAATATCCATGTCATCGGCAAAGCAGACGAATTGACTAGATTTGTTGAATATCATGCCCTGCGTGTTGATATCCGCTCGGTGCATAACACCTTGTAGCGCTATGTTGAACAGCAGGCATGAAATACCATCACCTTGACGAAGGCCTCTGTGTGATTCGAATGAACTTGACAATCCATCCGAAATCCGAACACAGCACTGTGTACCATCCATCGTAGATTTCATCAGTTTGATGAGCTTCCTGGGGAAGCTGTTCTCGTCCATGATTTTCCATAGCTCTTTCCGGTCGATGGTATCATATGCGGCTTTGAAGTCAACGAATAAATGATGCGTGGAAACTCTGTATTCACGGCCCTTTTGGAGGATTTGCCGCAGTGTAAATATTTGATCCGTTGTAGAACGACCTTCGACGAAGCCGGCTTGATAAGTTCCCACAAATCTATTCGCAATTGGTGATAGACGGCGGAAAATGATTTGGGACAGCACTTTATAGGCGGCATTGAGAACGGTAATCGCTCGAGAGTTCTCACAGTCCAACTTGTCGCCCTTTTTATAGATTGGGCAGATAACCCCATCTTTCCACTCCTCCGGTAGCTGTTCCGTATCCCAAATTCTAAAAATTAGTCGGTGTAGACAAACGGCCAGCTTTTCTGGTCCCATTTTAATAAGCTCCGCTTCGATGGAATCTTTTCCAGCTGACTTGTTCTTTAGCTGCATGATGACCTCCTTAACTGCGCCTATCGTTGGGGCTGGCACTTCTTGCCCGTTTGTTGCACCGTCTAAATCGCTTTCCCCCGCCGCCATGGTTCTCCGCCTGGGCGCGATTCAGGTGTTCGTCAAAGTCACGATCGTCCGTCAGAATACTGCCAGTCTTATCCCGACACATTTCGGCTCGTGGCAAAAAGCCTTTGCGGGATCCGTTCAGTTTCTGGTAGAACTTTGGCGTTTCCTGAGAACGATGCAGCCGCTCCAACTCTGCATATTCCTGCTCTTCCAGGTAGCGTTTTTTCTCCCGAAAGATTTGGTTGCGCTGCATCTTCTTCTGTTTGTGTCTTTCCACGTTCTGAAGTGTGGCACTGCGCATCTTGGCCACCCGCGCAGCGTTCTCCTCATCCATCACCCTCCTACATTCATCGTCAAACCAATCGTTGCGCTGATTCCGGCCCACATGCCCGATGGAGCTCTCCGCTACACTGCTGATGGCTGTTTTGATAGTGTTCCAACAGCTTTCGAGAGGGGTTCGTCTAGCTCGTCCTCTTCCGGCAACGCAGCTTCGAGTGAATGCGCGTAGTTTGCGGCGACGTCTGGCTGCTTCAGCCGTGCGAGATCTAACCAAGGCTGGCGTCGGTACCGAATGTTGTTCACAACGGAGAATCTTGGGCGCATCTTAACTATCACTAGGTAGTGGTCCGAATCAACGTTAGCGCTTCGATAGGATCTGCCGTCAATAATGTCTGAGAAGTGCCGACTGTCAATCAAAACGTGGTCGATCTGTGATTCTGTCTGATTTGGTGACCTCCAGGTGTACTTGTGACGGATTCTGTGCTGGAAAAAGGTACTACGTACGGCCATATTCTTGGAGGCGGCAAATTCGATAAGTCTCAGGCCCATGTCATTGGTCCGCTGGTGTGCACTGAACCTTCCAATCACCGGTTTGTATTCCTCCTCCTGGCCGACCTGAGCATTGAAATCCCCGATGTCGATCTTGATATCATGTTTTGGGCAGCGGTCGTATTTACTCTCCAACTGCGCGTAGAATTCATCCTTGTCGTCATCGGTACTTCTGAGGTGAGGGCTATGCACGTTGATGATGCTTATATTGAAGAATCGGCCTTTGATTCTCAACCTGCACATTCGAGGATTGATTGGCCACCACCCAATCACCCGTTTCCGCATCTCGCCCATCACTATGAAAGCTGTACCCAGCTCGTGTGTGTTGCCGCAGCTCTGGTAAATGATATGTCCATCTCTAAACGTACGTACCGTTGAGCTCTTCCAGCACACCTCCTGCAGCGCTACGACGTCGAACTTGCGGCTCTTCAATACGTCGGAGAGCACTCGAGTGCTCCCTTGGAAGTTGAGAGATCGGCAGTTCCACGTCCCGAGTTTCCAATCCATAGTCCTTTTTCGTCGCGTGGGTCTATTTCGATTGTTCCAGGAAGAATTTATTTGTTCTTCATTCCGTGCTTTAGTATTTTTCGTGGTGACGGCTTACAACGCCTGCTACACCAACCCTTGTTTCGCCGGAGGGCCAACGAAGCTCGAAAGAGCCCTCCTTTCCTGTCAGCCCTTGGCTTCCACCGGGGTTGGTTACCCGATCTCCACCAAAGTTGCTCGTATCCCGGCTGGTACCACGAGGAGGTAGAAATAGGAGTTGCTGGATAAGAGGCTATGAACCACAGTGGCACCCTACAGTGGGTCTATTTTATGCCTACACGTGCACAAGGCACCGACGGTACGCATTATTCAGCCGTTTACCAGCCCGAATTCATCTACCACTTCTAATTCGTCACCGTCAACGGTTACCGTTCGTGCGAGGCACGCGTTTATTTCCTTTGAGCCTCTACCGTTCATGTATTTAATCTTCGATACATTAATTTTTAGCAAAATCCTCCTAGAATACGTTTTCAGTCTGGCATAGATTGCCTCCGTCGTCGCAAAGCTCCTGGCTAAGAAATTAACGTCATCTACAAAGCCTAAAAGATAGCTACCCTTCGTGCTTCTCGTTTCGATATCCGCTCGTCAGACTACCCTCTCAGTGCGGTGTTGAACAACGGATGTATAAAATGTAAGATAGAATTACAAATGGTTATCAGACTTTTCGCACGTATATTATCTCCACTTTGGTACTTATATGTTCCTATGTGGTGTAAAATATAACTTTTTCGTTCAGATATAATTTCGTATATCTCAGTTGCAATCGAAATATGCAAACCAAATTGTTTGCTGGGTATCTGCCATATCTAGTCACGATCGGCTGTATCGTGTGCTGCTTTGAAATCAATAAAGATGTGATGCGTCGGGGCGTTGTACTCCCGACACTTCTGCACAATCTGTCGGATGGTGAAAATTTGGTCCACAGTGCCGCGAGGCCTCATGAAGCCCGGCTGATAATTCCCTACGAAACCTTGTGCTATCGGTGACAGCCGGCGTAACAGGATCTGGGAGAGTACCTTGTAGGCAGCGTTTACCAGCGTTATTCCGCGATAATTGCAGCAGTCGAGCCGATCACCCTTTATGTAGATGGAACAAACCACTAGTTCCATTAATTCCACCGGTAGCTTCTCCTCCTCCCAAATCTTGGAAATTATTCAGTGTACAGCCGGTGACAGCGTTCCTCGGCCATGTTTATAAAGCTCGGCATCCCTACACATGTCGGGTTTCGGTGTATAAGATTTCACAGATTTAATTGACTGTGAATAATAAGCTCTGGCCTTCCGCAAAGCTTGCGTAGAGTAGCAACTACCTGTGGCACACATGCCTCAAGCGCCCTATCTTCTAACGATTTCTGTAACCTAGCCAAGTTCTCCACTTTCGGAAACCCACACAAATTAACAGTGGAGCTATGGAACATGTGCCAATTGTCTGGCTAATAACCCAATCGCTGATAGTAGCCCAGATTCGGCTATTCCGTTGTCGTAGACATAGGAAAATTTGAATTCGCCGGCAGAACATTGGTGGTGATTTGCGACACTTGTTCTTCTACTTCTACCAGCCGAATCTACCAGCAGCTCTTGCTGTATCAAGAATTCCTCTCTATTGTACTCGGTCGTGGGCTATTCGTCGCCCATTCGTTGCGCGTCTCGACACACGCAAGTCGGTTTCAACCTTGTCGAGCCATTGTAGGGCCCCTTATTCCTGGTGCCGGTGGCGTTCCTTATACGAACGGATTTCATTGCACAGTCGTCCGCCATCCTTGCGACGTGGCCGTTGTCTCCCAACTTTCGCCGGGTGTACGATGGTAATCTCTCCAAGTAGTGCCTACAGCTCGTGGTTCATACGCCTACGGCACTCTCCGCTATCCTTTTGTACGGTAAATACTGTAAGTATACATTTGTCTTCCGTAAGCAAAGTTGTTGTCTCAAGTCCGTAGAGGACTACCGGTCTGATTAGCTTTTTGTACATCGTCAGCTTCATGCGGTAGCGAATGCTCCTTGTTCGAAACGTCTTGCGAAGGGAAAAGTAGGCTCGACTTCCAGTTTGAACGCGTCATTGAATTTTCTAACTCGACATGCGACACTGTTTTTAACGATTAGTCGAACTACAGTGCTTTCGAAACGGCTGCGGTTGTTGGAGTGGAACTGTGACCGAATGAGGGAATCGATGCGGCGTGTGTTGATTGCAGGAATTTCGACAGGATCGACGGGTTTCTTGTACCCCCGGGATGTCCAGCTTCGGCTTAAGCGTCTTGTTTTCAAGCTGCATTTTGTTTCTCGCCAACTGCTGTTCGCGTTGTATCTCTATTTTCCGCTCCAGCAGTTCTTGCTGCTCATACAGAACCTTCATTATTGGATTTCTTTCGCAAAATCTTCAGAGAAATGCGTTGAGGCTATTTTGCCGTATCTTTAAGCTGGACAGCCATATTGGTTTTAATTATCATCCTGAATATATAAACGATTTCTAATGAAATTTCTCTATGATTCTCTATGAAGTCAAATGTAGTTTTCAAGTTGTTTTTACTATATTTTTTTACTATATCTATAAAGCATTAAAGGCTTCATGACAATATGATTATCATTGCTTTCACTTTTTTTCTTTCTAGAAAACGATCCGAGCTCATCATTAACTCCGTTATACCCAGTGATGCTGGAGAATACGAATGCAGAGCAAAAAATAAGTTTGCTAAAATTGCCAATTCGACCCACGTTAGAATAACGTCTAAGTACTCGAGCACCAAGCAACCAAGTAATTATTAGTTATTCATTCCCATCCAACAAAAATACGTTGTAGTTAGATTAGCTTAGAAGTTGCATTAGCGTGTGAAACTTTCGCCCGGTTAATTATAAAAATATCAGCACTGTGGTTGATCAGGTAACTGTGTATCCAGCTGACTGAAAATACATAATGCCCACGTAACGGTCGTTAGACGCGTCTGCAACATGTTGCAGCACATTTTTCATGTAATATATTAAAAAAACGATAAAATTAGTAGCGCTACATTATGAAAGCAGTTTTAGAAAACACCGATCGGGAACAGTTAAGGAATAATTATCCCAAACGATATATGACATAAATCAGCAACCCACTAACTGAACACGGCCTCATTGATTCATTCGCTGTTATTTTTTTCTGACCAATTATTATAGAACCGACACACTCGACAGAATCTCCGCACTATCCTCCACCCTGCCGAGGACAAGGAGCTGAGCACTATTGCCTCAACGGTGGCTCCTGCATTCACTTTGAGGAAATCCTAGAGTGGGCATGCAGGTAAATATACAACTTTAAGAACCCGTCACAAATCTCCATTCGAAAAAATCCTTCTGTTTTTTGTTATTGCTGTTAACTGATTAAATATCGCATTCTTTTCTTACAGGTGTCCGAAGGGCTTCTCGGGGCAAAAGTGCGAAAACAAAGACATCGATTATCACCCAACAACATCCAGTAAGCACCAGGATTGCTCCTACGGTTACGGATATGGAGGTTACTATTGCTAAAATAGGCTTCATAACACCAATTGTTGAATTAACAAATTAGACACACCGACCGAATCGTCAAGCACAGAATTTGACATCCCACCTCTCGAACCCACGCCCCTTATCCTAGTCATTTTCAAGATTCCTCCGCTTTTCACCGCGGCGAATACTGTTACAAACGATCATCACATTTAATTTCCTCATCGCAGGCCCGTCGAGAGAAAATCCGGGAAGAAAAACGAATGGACCCTTGTGTAAACTTCCTTTAGCAAACCCGGAGACTTTTTCGCTTTGTGCTGCTCCTGCTCTCGTCGGGCCTGCCCGATCGCTTCACAGCGACAGAAAAGTCCTCGTTTTCATGCTGTTCATTCGATTCAAGCGGGTGATTGGGTTGTAAAAGAGGCGACTTTTCCACGTTATCACTCACGAAGGGAATTCACAATTCAACTCGAAAGGATATTAAAATCCAATGCCAAAAATTAGCTTGTAGTTAATATTGTTTTTCTATCACCAAAACTGTTAGAAACGTTTCTAATTGCACCTTTTTTCAATATTTGTAAATAATGGAGAACGAGTCATGTTTTCTTGTATCATAATATAGGGAAAGAGTTTTTTCTTTATTTAATTTTAAAGTTATAGTACAAATTTGTGTATAATGTGTAAAATTATTATTTATATTTGATTATTGATAAATTTTATCACTATAACAAATGCCAAATATTTATAGCTCGAAGAAAACATTCCAACAATCTTGGATAAACCATTTCAACTAATATGACGAGAGAAAAAAGATAAACACTTACGTTTTGAATCAAACCGTTCGACCAATTAAACCGATACTCACTTCTATTAGATTACCTACTGTAACAGTCCAACGAAGCGTAGCGAAATTATTCCGTTCAGTATACCACTACCGGACCAAAAAGTGTCAATACTCGTAAATTAAACATTAACGATTAATAGTATAGGAACTGCCCACTTGTAATGCTGAATTATAATTAGTATTGTTGTTTTTCAAATTGCTTTCCTACACTCACTATCCAATGTATGTTCGCGTTCTCAGTTTTGTACAAAACAATAAGGCAAAATTAATTTGAAAATAGCGCCAAACAAACCGAGTGCAGGCTTCCTTTCGCTGGTCGATGAAAGAAGCGATAACTGTTATACTTAGTTTGTTTACATTCACTTAATTGGATATCGTCAATTTCAATCGTTCCTGTAGAGTTTCCAAATTTGTTAGGAAACTCTACAAGCGTTCGAATGCAAACCCAAATTCACCTCTGCTTTCTGAAGCTGATCCTTTTTAATTGAAGCGGATTGAAACTTCCTTTTTAGTTAGTTGCGGCGTAACATGTTTTACTTGATTTAACATTAATCAAAACTAGTTTCCCTATATATTGCAACCATTGATCGTATGGCAACCCAAGAATGTAGAAATTAACGCGGATGGCTCGCAATTGATTATTAAAATAAGAAAATAGTACCTACTTATTGATCAAAGGCACCACTCTTAGGACATCCCACAAATGGCACGACGATAGGCAACCGTAATACATCTGCCCATCGCCGGAGGGCACATGCGCGTCAGCGGACCAAAAACTGTTAGTCAAAATGTCCCAACAAACATTCGATTTGAACAGGTGCCAATATTCAACGTTTGAATACACTAAACGTCGAATGCCCTTTGAGCGAAAAATCTCGCACAGGGAAGAGAAGGTCCAATTTCCAGCTTGAATACGTTGAATTGCGTTGTCCCTTCCTATCATATATTTGGTTTTGGTAGCTCCTGAAGACTAGTTTTTAGCCTGTTGCAGATTACCTCCGTCGTTCCAAGGTTTCTGGTAATGATGTCAAAGTTGCGAAGACTAAAAGTTGGCTACTTTTGCTGAAGATCGGTCCTCTCGTTTCGATGCCCGCTCGCCGGATCACACCTTCAAAGGCAATTAAATAACGTGCAGGATACTCCATAACCCTCTGTGCGATTCGAAGGGATTCGAAAGTGCTTCTGAAACACGCAAAGAACACATCACTTGCTCCAGGGTAGCTTCGATTAGCAACGTCAAATTGCACGGAAAGCCATTCTCATGCTTTTTCTGGCATATCAGTTCACGCTAGACTGTATCGTATGCTGCCCTGAAGTCCATAAAACTAGCATGGGCTCGTTGTAGTCCCGACATTTCGAGAGGACTTGTCGGACTGTGAATGTTTGCCTTTGATTAGTGAAAAGTGTTCGCACTTAAATAGGCTTGTGTTTAATTTGTTGATATATTTGTATGTGAAATATAAATAATTTTGCTTTTATCATCCCCGCGTCACTCATCGAAAATAGAAAAAGAAGGTTTTGCAGTTAAACAAAAATTAATCCCGAAACCAACTGTTGTAAAAATAAGAGGAAATGTATTTCTCTATCCATTTCTATTTTATAGAATCATCTATAGAATCAGAATCATTTATAGACATCAGAGCAGAGCAAATTTTATAGAAGTGACAGATTTTTATCTGATGTTCTGTCGTCATCATGATTATACTATTTGCCAAGAGTTCTATGACTTGTATCTTCAGTAGCCCAAACGAATAAAAGTGGTTGATATACCGATTCCAAAGTCTTCATCCGCATGTATGTTCAGATTTTTAGTTTGGCCAATGTAGTCACCCCACCATCAAGTCCGCCAGGTACTGTCCTACGAACTCTTTGGCAGTTGGAGATAGTCAACGTAATATCTGGGTGAGCATATCCTCCCGATGCCCCGATGACCAATGTAGTTAGGTGGCTTACCGTCCTAAGACAAAGCCTGTTGAACAAAGTTTCTCCATGTAACTCGGTTGAGGGCTACCGTTCTCCAATTCCTTGGACACCGAGTACTCTCCGCCAGATCTCGCCCCACCTGGTATAACCATCTTGCTCGCTACGCTCCTGGTCGTCTTGTTCCTACCGGATTTGAAGTGAACACCATCTTTGCAGGGTAGTTGTCCGGCATTCTTGCAACATGTCCTGCCCATCGTATCCGTCCAGCTTTAACCACCTTCTGGATACTGGGTTCGCCATAGAGCTGTGCGAGTTCATGGTTCATCCTCCGCCTCCATACTCCGTTCTTCTGTACGCCGCCGAAGATCGTTCTTAGCACTCGTCGTTCGAAAACTCCGAGCACTCGCAGGTCCTCCTCGAGCAATGTCCATGTTTCATGCCCGTAGAGAACAACCGGTCTAATAAGCGTTTTGTACAGGGTGCACTTTGTACGGGGACTTAGTCTGCTCGACCGCAATTGCTTGTGGAGCCCATAGTAAGCACGACTTCCGCTGATAATACGCCTCCGAATATCACGGCTGGTATCATTGTACGCCGTTACCAGTGAGCCAAGGTAGACAAATTCATCGACTACCGCAAACTCATCGCCGTCGATCAATATACTACTGCCCAAGCACTGTCGTTCGGCCTCGGTTCCGCTGGCCGGCATGTACTTTGTTTTAGACGTATTTACCTTTAACCCAATCTTTTCTGCTTCGCGCTTTAGTCTGGTGTACTGTTCAGCCACCGCCACAGATGTTCTGCCAATAATATCCATGTCATCGGCAAAGCAGACGAATTGACTAGATTTGTTGAATATCGTCTTGACGAAGCCCCCTGTGTGATTCGAATGAACTTGACAATCCACCCGAAATCCGAACACAGCACTGTGTACCATCTTTCGTAGATTTAATCAGTTTGATGAGCTTCCTGGGGAAGCTGTTCTCGTCCATGATTTTCCATAGCTCTTTCCGGTCGATGGTATCATATGCGGCTTTGAAGTCAACGAATAAATGATGCGTGGGAACTCTGTATTCACGGCCCTTTTGGAGGATTTGCCGCAGTGTAAATATTTGATCCGTTGTAGACCGACCTTCGACGAAGCCGGCTTGATAAGTTCCCACAAATCTATTCGCAATTGGTGATAGACGGCGGAAAATGATTTGGGACAGCACTTTATAGGCGGCATTGAGAACGGTGATCGCTCGATAGTTTTCACAGTCCAACTTGTCGCCCTTTTTATAGATCGGGCAGATAACCCCATCTTTCCACTGCTCCGGTAGCTGTTCCGTATCCCAAATTCTAACAATTAGGCGGTGTAGACAAACGGCCAGCTTTTCTGGTCCCATTTTAATAAGCTCCGCTCCGATGCCATCTTTCCAGCATCTAGCTGACTTGTTGTTCTTTAGCTGCATGATGGCCTCCTTAACTTCGCCTATCGTTGGGGTTGGCACTTCTTCCCCGTTTGTTGCACCGTCGAAATCGCTTTCCCCGCCGCCATGGTTCTCTGCCTGGGCGCCATTCAGGTGTGATGACAAACGTAATGCCGTGTTAATTACAGCAATCACTCTTTTTGTCAATTGGACAAACCGTAGCCGAAGTCATAGAAATTATCCCATGAAGCTTCAATACTAGCGATTCCCATTGGCGTAGCCTAGAGGACCAGGTTCCAGAATTCCGCAGGCCCCTTCCAGGAATTTTCACCATTTGAATTTGAAAACCGGGTATTCAGTGTATATTAGAGTGTCCCAAAATAACACTTTGTCATAAAAGCCGGAGGCTCACCCCTCAAATGCTAGCTTAGGGTGTCACAACAAAACATTTATATGGTTTTAACATGGTGAAAGTTTTTTCAAACATTTATATTTCCATTTTTCTAAAATAAATTTTCTACAACGCACGCTCATTTTGGAGCAAACCATAGTTTTCGAGATACGACTTTCCACACATAATATCTAGTAAAATAAATACGTCCTTTTTCAAAGTGATTCTTTAGTCTCCATTCCTATGAAATAGACCAAATAGGCTCGTGTTTTTAGTTTTGACCTTGAAATGCGGTCAGGCATATATTCATATTTTTTTTGCAACGGGTTTCTCCGAAAATTCGCGCTGAGAATCGCGGCTAACACGCTGACAGACGAACAGCGTCACACGCAGTACCTTGTAAGTCGCAAAAGCCTGCATAGTGTCGTCGTCCCGCCAGTAAAAACAAGGTTAGGTTAAACTTCTCGGTTGGTGGTTTCTACAGTAGACGGAGGAAGAGGCACAATTTGTCTCTAATGACCCATTGGGGCGGACCAACCACTAGTTGAAAGCCCCAATAAAAAACAGTTAATAAATAAAATCTAATAACCCAAACCATGTCGCTAGCTTAATTAGGAGGGTTGCGCAGTCTCCTTTTGCCCAGCGCCTCTATGGTTCAGCGAGCCACATGCCCTGGCGGGTGTTGTGGGCAGCCACGTAGCCAGAGGTGGGGGCCAGGAGTCCTATCTTGGCTCCTAATACATTATATGCATATCTTATTGGTTATAACTATAATATATTATAATACATTTAATGTATTGTAGTTCTAAACGAAAAAATATGCACATAAAATAGTTAAAATCAAAATTGGGCCCCCGGGCCCCCCCTTCTGGCTACGTGGCTGGTTGTGGGTTCGAATTCGGTTATAATCTCAGATTATAGCTTGGTTCGACCCATGCACCTTCGAGCATTGGACAAAAGGTAGGAGTCATAAAGACAACTTATTAAGCGTAGTTACCAATAAGCCCCCCCCCCCCTCCTCACCTTTCCACTCTTTTCCCTCCATTCAAAAATTCTTCATTACTTTCCCCTACCGTCCCTTCATCAATTGTAGAATCACCGTTTCAAAAAAAATTTAAATATATGCCTGACCGCATTTCAAGCTCAAGACTAAAAACACGAGGTTTGGTCTATCTTCAAGTGTGTTCAACCTACCAACGTTGTATGATTATTATTGATCTGTACAAGTTAAATGTGAACAAGTTTGACATTTGTAGTACAGTACATAGCAAAAAAGAGCATAACCTGTAAATATCCAGTGATGCCAGCGCCAATACTTGTCTAGGGACTCTGAGGTTTGTTGAAAAAGCAGAGGTGAAATTGTGTATGCAACCAAATGTTAAAAATAATACGCATCTTTCTTCACAGAAATCATTTTCCTAGTGAAGGGCCCATCCAGAATGCTGTGTCAACGCGTCCGTCAGTGCCATTCTGACCCATGGGTTAGCTGTCAATTTGTTTCCCATGGGTTAACTGTCAATTTGGCGCTGTTGGATGCGTTGATGCAGTATTCTTTTTGACCCTTAACACAATCAATAATAGCGCAATTTTTTTAATTTTTTTTAATTGAAAAAATCAGAGAATCATTTACTTTTCATGTATTTTGGAATGATATTCCCTGAATTTTAGATTTTAAATAATGGTTGCAAAGCAATTGTTTGCTTTCCAACATAAATAACTTGTGGTTTCATTAATAAAAACTTTTCTTTTCCCCAGCCGAATGAACTATTTTCCATGCTAACCTTTCCCTAAATCAGTATAATGTATTCAAAATAGAGCAACTCTAACCTCGGTTACCAAAATTTCATCCATCTAGAATTGTAGATTTATTATTGAAAAGAAAAAAAATTAAAAAAAAAACAATCAAAAGAAGATGGCCATTAAATGTTCCGCGAGGAAGAAAAAATTTAGGAAATAAAATACGAAGTCGAACTAATTTTGTACATAGAATCTGTAAGTATTATCCTGCTGAATGCTAGCGCTCTATGCTGGAACGATTTTACGTGCGCGGGTTTCTTTCTCTTTCGGCTTGTTTTTTTTGCATAGAAAGCCTTTCCCAGGAATAAACGAAAAAAAACGAAAGGAGCAGAGTGACTGAGTGCGGTAGATATAAGATGGTAAAATTGTGCTATGTGCTTAAATCAATTGTATAGCCGAATTTGTAACAAATTTTGTTATTATAAAAGAAGAAGAAAACAGAAAGAATTAATTTATTGTGCTGAACTAGTTGTTGACAGCAAATCTCGATGACGAGTTTAGGAAACTTAAATTAGGATTAAAATATGGCCAACAGCAGCGTGCTCCAAAGCAAATCGCAAATATCTAGCAATCATTGCCTTGAAAATTAATAAATATTACTCAACGCATCTTTTTTTCTATGTTTTTCCATGGGATTTTGGAGACAATGAAAACAGAAAATGATCGACTTTGTCTAGTATGCTTACACTAGAAATTGTAGCTTCAAATTTTTGTTCCAAATTTGTCCATTATCGATTACCATCACTCTATAAGTGAATGAGTAAGAGTGAGCAACACTTATTTACACAAATATTTACCTCATATGAATCCTTCCGTCAGATCTTTCAGCTAGTTTCTACTATACAGTTTATCATTTTTCTTTTAAACCTCAGCGACATGAATAAAGCAAGTGGTTCTGCTTAACTTGGGAGAAGATTGACGCTTAAAGATTAACGATGAGGTGGAATTCAAGTAAAAAATTTATTCTCAAAGCTTTTATCCAATTGATTTTTGAAGCAACTTCTTCAAAACGATTATCAGAGCCACTCCAGCAACCGATCGAATAATCCACTGAATCGATGCTTACCATAATTTGACTTAGTGTGGCATTTTACTTTTCTATATGCTATTTATGAATTATAATCGACTTATCGCCCATTCGGAAAATCTATTATCACTCATTCCATTCATAGAATATGATATGAAAATTTACTGCTCATGTGATTTGTTCAACATGTTAATATGAATTAAAGTCTAAATTCTTCGATCCCAATTGACACAGTTTTTCGCGCGATCATCGACAGGCAAAAAGATAGTTTATACAGCATTACAACCCACAAACTCAAGACAATCTCAAACAAGCAAGACATACAATACTCAAAACTACATTTACTTCATTTATTAAGACCTCTAGCCACTAACTGTTCGCTTTCCAGCTGCCCGCTCGAGCTCGTCACACTCGGCCGGAATCCTTTCTGGCGATGACTTTTCAATTTTCTCCTCACTGCTGCACTGGCACAGTGCGCTTCTATTCTGTCCTCTCTTTCCGCTTGCCCTTTTCTACTGGTTTGGGGTCTCTTACGTTCTTTTTAGCGCTACGCTACTGTTTTCCTAGGCTGCGTTTTCTGGATTGCGTTTACCTTCTGCATCGTGGCGTGGCCCCCGGCACCTTAACTAAGTTTTCGTAACTCTCTCTCATTCGGCCGATTATACCTACTTTCAACCATGCACACGTTCACAATGGAACCAAAAAAGAACACCGTTGTTGCTGTGGTCTTTTGGGGGGACTTAAACTCAAGCCGAATCGCTCAAACCGACACGGTCTACCAACAACCCGATGCACCTGCGCCAAACGACAAAGCCAAACGAGCCTCGGGCGGAAAAAGAAAACTTAACCTGACCGAATTCAGCCCCAGGAAGGTGACCTCTGATGTCGTGATGAACCAGGCAAGGTAAGACTAATTAATTTATATGAATCTAGAATTTGTCGGCGCTTATCTTTTGTTTGTGGCACTTTTCAACATCACGTCTTTTGCTTTTTAGTGCTGAAATTGCGCGGTTTCTGTTATTTGCTTATCTTCAATCTATCTCTTTCCTTCTAACGCATTTTCCCCGATGTTGAGTCTTTATATTTTTCTGCAGATTCATTACTATAGTGGGCGATATTTGCCTTCCACTGTGGCTGCTTTTTTATTTTGCGATCCGGTGTTTCTATATAGTTGCTCACTTATTAACTTACTAACTGTGTTATGCCAGTGTTGATGCGCTTTCCGGTTGCGTGATTTTCCCAGTTTTGTCGAACTTCTTGCTGCCCATTTCTGGGCTGTGGTATTGTTAATGTGATGAGAGTAATTGTCTCGATATAGTCGAAACAAAACACAATCCCCCTGATAGGGCGGAACGGCATTGTGTTGTGATTATTAATAAAAAGTTGAAATATTAATAATGCTGAGTTCTAGAAACATATTTTAGTTTAATGTCCATAATTAGAAAGAGAATAAGTCTTACTAGTAGGACCCCAACAAATGATTTTGTTGAATAACAACTTGTCAAACGCTTGTTACTTAGTAATTAGCTGTACAATGGTTGAACAAGCTACTATTCAAAAAAAAGTGTTTGTTGGGTGACAAAATAAGATCCTGAAAATTTTCCTCTAGCTCATAAACCAACCGGTTAATTTATTCAAATTAGAACTTTCAAAGTCAAGTTTCTTTAAAAATGACTCTACTCTAAAATCGCGAGCGTGAATACATCCGATCTGCCAAATGCAAACGATAATTTTAGGCAATTATTTATCATTTCTTCCTAAAACAAAAGCAAAATTGAAACCCAACCTTATTATCGCTTAATTTTGCCAGCCTTTACTGTCAATCTAAAGCGTCCGCAGATTGCGGTGCAATTTCAGGGCGTGTGATTTTGTTTAAAGTAGCGAAGCGACCATTACAAAACAGTTTCTCTCCGAAGCTGAAGAAGGTCTGCCGGCGGATATGTCAAGATTAAATTTGGCACTTAATGCCGGTTAGGGTGATTATGGCGCCCGTGCAATTGGTTAACAAGCACGGTTTGAAACAATAAAATGGGATTGTACGATCGGTTTGTTTTTGAAAGTAATGTTCAGCGACTCAGCGTACCTACTTTTGATCTATTAATCGTGAACAAGTTTGCTGAAAACGAACTTGCAGTAGTCCAAAACAACAACGAAAAGATTAAGGCAAACTTAGTCATAATCATTTTTTTTAATGGCAAAAAACTGGGGATCTAGATTTTTATATTGAATTAGAAAAAAATAGCACTCTTGTTTTTATTTACACCCTTAAAGGCACTAATCAGTTTAAGTTTGAAAACTAATGATCCGGTAAGGAATGATCTTGCTATAAATCTAGGGTTGCCAAGTGGCCGGTTTTTCACTTGCAAAGCCGGTGGCCGGTCAATGCGGCAGAAAGGCCGGTTTTCCGACGTATGAAACCGGATTTGTACTTTTTGCCTGGTTTATTAAATTTTCTGATAAATTTATCAGCAATCCTGAACAGTGGATCATTGAAGATAGCTAGTTTTGCAGTGATAATACCTTGCTTCTGGCGGTAATATTATCAATTTCCCACCCTTTCGTACGCGATGAATTATACCCGTCGCGGGCGAAACCGTCGCCAGAATCGTCGCGGGGGCAAATATCGTTTATTTTGTCAAGTAAATCAATAGCTTACGTGCTAGACAAGCATAATATATACTTATAACTTACATACAGCCAAGCAAATTCTCTCTGCGACGATTTCAAGCTATCAAAAAAGTGAGCAGTGCGTTTTGTTACCAAAGAAAAGGACAATATACATTAAATTATCCACTAGCGCCAGAAGCAAGTAGTTCTCACTCAAAAACTAGCTATCTTCAATAATTTACACGGAAAACTGTCAACCGACTCCACTTTCTCTCTATGCCGGTTACATGCTACCGGCGACTGTCTAACGCACATTACACATTACAGGCAAATCCTCTAATATGCTGCCACTATACCCCCCCCCCCCGCGCATTATTTAATGTCAGGACCGATCGGCCGGTTTTTGCAGTTTTCAGACTTGGCAACCCTATATAAATCACATGGAACAATAGTGATTTTGCAAGCCAAATCTCCATATTTCTGAACAGATGGCAAAATGGAGAAAAAATAAAGAAATTGTTACATTTCCTATTCCATTTAGCCTCCGTCAGACCAAAACTTTTCGCCATAGATCCTTTTTTTGGTTTTACCTTCAGTTAGCCGGTCTTCCGTTGACAGTTTAGATCCAGTACATTATTTAGTAAACTGCATATAATTTTCGACGCCTTTTTAGCCCGCTAGACGCGTGTTGGTGTTTGATCAAATTGTGGAATATCAATAGATTATTAAACAAGCATTTTAAATTCTAAAAAAAATTATTTATAAATTTACATAAGTCATTAATAGCAATTATTTAAGTTAACTAAGGTGTGCTGTCGACTACTACGTCAGTAGAATCGTTAATATTCCTTTACAGTATTCTTTACAGTAGAATTCCCCAAACTACCCTTCCATAACAATGCCTTTAGATTGCACAGAAAAACCCTTTTGTTCCTCCTTATTCTATATCTATATGTAACGCCATAACTCCGAAACCCCTAGATTGATCCCCACCAAATTTGACAGACGAGGATCAAATAAATGGCTTTGTTTCTTTTTCGTTTTGTGTACTTCCGGAATGAAAACCGATGTTTAAATGGATGAGATATAAGGGGGATATATCAAAATTAGAAAAAATGAATAGATGATGCGGAGCAATATAAGATAAAAAGAGGAAATCGCTTTCGACCTGGTCGAGCCATCGTGCACGTTGGGCCCCCCTGTTCTTGGTGCCGGTGGGGTTGTTGAAAAGGACTATTTTCGTCGCACTGTTGTCCGGCATCCTTACGACGTGTCCGGCCCACCGTAGCCTGCTAACTTTCGCTAGATGTACGATGGGAGTCTCTCCAAGCAGTGCCTGTAGCTCGTGATTCATACGCCTCCGCCACTCTCCGCTTTCAATTTGTACTCCGTCAAATATCGTCCGCAGCACTTTCCGCTCGAACACGGCAAGGGCGCGTATGTCCTCCGTGAGTAGCGTGACGGCTTCAAGTCCATAGAGAACTACCGGTCTAATAAGAGTTTTGTACATTGTTAGCTTCGTGCGGCGGCGTATGGTTCCTGATCGTAGCGTTTTACGAAGGGCAAAGTAGGCCCGATTTCCCGCTTGGATGCGCCGCTGGATCTCCTTTCTAGTGTTGTTGTCCGCGGTCACCAGCGATCCCAAATACACGAACTCCTCTACCACTTCTAGTTCGTCGCCATCAACGAACTCTAAGACTCCGCTTTCAGTCTGGCGTAGATTGCCTCCGCCGTCGCAAAGTTCCAGGCTATGATATCAAAGTCGTCTATAAAGCCTAGATGTTGGCTACCCATGGTACAAATCGTGCCTCTCGTTTCGATGCCCGCTCGTCGGATCACCCCCTCAAGAGCGATACTGAACAGCATGCAGGATAAACCGTCACCTTGTCTCAACCCTCGCCGCGTCTCAAAGGGACTCGAGAGTGTCCCAGAGATGCGTACGAAACACATCACTCGATCCAATGTAGCTCTGATCAGTCACGTCAGTTTGTCCGGAAAACCGTGTTTGTGCATTATCTGCCATAGTTTGTCTCGATCGACTGTATCGTACGTATGTTGCTTTGAAATCAATAAAAATGTGATGCGTGGGCATGTTGTATTCCCGACATTTCTGCAAGATCTGTCGGATAGTAAAAATTTGGTCCGTAGTTGCACGAGCCCCCATGAAACCCGCCTGATAATTCCCTACGAAACCTTGTGCTATCGGTGACAACCGGCGTAACAGGATCTAGGAGAGTACCTTGTAGGCGGCGTTTACCAGCGTAATATCGCGATATAAACCACTCCTGCCTCCTCCGGTAGCTTTTCCTCCTCCCAATTCCTCGAAATAACCCAGTGTAGAGCCTTTGCTAGCGTTTCTCCGCCATGTTTATTAAGCTCTGCCGGTAGGCGGTCCTTCCCAGCGGCTTAATTGGTCTTCAGCAGGCCGACTTCTCGTTTGACTTCTTGGAGATCAGGTGCTAGGACATTACTATCTTCCATCGGCGCTCCTAGGTTAATTTCTGTTCCGCCTCCTTCTGCGACTTCGCCATTGAGGTGTTCATCGAAGAACTGCTTCCGTCTGTCGACCACCTCGCGCTCGTTTGCGATTAGATTCCCTCCCTCGTTCCTACACATGTCAGGTGTCGGTGTGTAGCCCTTCCGAGTTTGGTTCACCTTCTCATAAAACTTGCGCGTGTCATTAGCTCGGAATAGTTGCTCTAATTCTTCACGATCTCTGTCCTGTATTTGGCGCTTCTTCCTCCTCAGGATCGTGGTCAAGTGGTTCCTTGCTCGTCGGTATTTGGGCAGGTTCTCTCTAGTGGCAACACTTAGATAATTTTTCCAAGCAGTTTTTTCCCCTCCATCGCTTGTTAGCGTTCCCCATCAAACCAATCATTTTGTGTACTCCGAGGCTCAATACCTAGTACCTCTCCGATGGCCGAGCGTATTCTGCCCCAACCATCTTCAAGGTTTGAAGCGCCTAACTCCTCGGAAGCAGGCAGTGCCTTATTCAGTACTCGCGCGTAGTTCTCGGCAGCTTGCGGGTTATCTAGCTGCCTGATGTTCAGCCGAGGAGGACGGCTTTAACATGTCCGGTATACTGTGGACAGCTTTGAGCGCACATGTACTGCTACTAGGTAATGGTCAGAATCAATATCCGCACACCGTCGGAAGCGTACGTTCGTGATGTTAGAGAAAAACCGGCCCTCTATGAGAACGTGGTCAATTTGGTTCATTGTACGTTGGTCAGGTGATCTCCAGGTGGCTTTGTGGATATCCTTGCGCGGGAAAAAGGTGCTTCGGATCACCAGGCCTCGGGAAGCTGTGAAATTTATACATCGTTGGCCGTTATCGTTCGTGTCGGTGCTCAGGCTATGGGATCCTACCACCGGTCTATACATTTCTTCCCTACCGACCTGGGCGTTCATATCCCCGATAACGATCTTGATGTCCCGTGACGAGCAGCTGTCGTACGTTGCTCCAGCCTCGCGTAGAACGCTTCTTTCTCATCGTCGGGCCTGCCTTCGTGCGGGCAGTGCACGTTAATGATGCTATAATTGAAGAAACGGTCCTTTATCCTCAATACACACATTCTCTCGTTGATCGCCTTCCAATCTATCGCGCGATCTTGCAAAGCTACGATGCCGAGTTTGCGGGGTTCAAGCTGTTCAATCAGCACCTGCTCGCAACCTGCGAAATTTAGCGATCTGCAGTTCGAAGTACCGAGTCTCCATTCGTCGTCCTTGTTCCGTCGCCTAGGTCGATGCCGAATATTCCGCTCCGAATTTGCTTGAATTTTGTTAGTTGTAATTTAATTTAGGTGTGTAGCCGTACTGGGGCAACACTACCGAGTCTCGCGATGGGGCTGCCATCTTATAGTGCCGACACTCACTATACCTAATTCCCGGTTAGTATACGACCTTAATTTCCACCGAGGTTGCTTACCCGATCTCCGCTAAGGTTGCTCGTATTCCGGCTGGTACCAGCAGCAGGTCGGGATTGGAGTTAATAATAAGGATAAGGATAAGAGGCTAACGACCACTATGGGGTCTATATTTCGCATTATCCAGCCGTTTACCAGCTCCCATAGACAACAAACTTATTTTTGGGATTACGGAACCTAATCCAAATGGACATTTTTAGCTTGATGAATGTATTTGTAGTCTTATGATTTGTCTATAGAATGCTGAAAATTTTGATATGTCGCATGACTAGTTTTTATTAAAACTAGAGATTAGTCACTTTCCTTGTAACTTTTGGAAGCTGTTTCCGGGATAACAGAAGGACGGTTTACAAATTCATGCATGCCACCTTTTAGATTTTGCCAAAATCTACAACTTTGTTGACCATTGCATGGTTCTATCTAGTTGTTTAAGCATTATAATAACCATGGGTCCACGGATACCCCGTCGCCCTTCTACGTAGGGAAAAATCACTGCCCACATAAGGGTTAACTGGGCGTCGACTGGACCGGAGGTCATTTAGCTGCTCCATCATTAGAGGATTCCAAGGCCAATTTGGTGTACTGCCAATCGCTCCAATTTGTTGATCTGCTCCAATGTAATGCGAAGCGTTGTGACATGGCCTACACGTGATCGGCTAATACGGAATCCAGCTTGCTACCGCCGGAGAATAGCGCCGAACTTCTCCTGGATCCGGTTGAGGATTACCCTACAGAGTACTTCGAGAGTAATACAAATAAACGTGATGCAACGCCAGTTATCGCATTCAGTTAAAGGGGGGACTTTGACCAATAAGCCCTATCCAGTCCACCATCCAATTATACCAATCCAGTCCACCGGAAAAGTCGCGTTTTCCCATATATTGCTGAAATACTGAAGCAACATCTAGGCTGAAAAAGATGGGTCAGCTTTGAGCATCTGGGCAGAAATATAATTTCTGTTGGATGTTATGGCGCCTCCGAGATGAGGCGATTGGTGCGACGAACTGTTGGCGTCATACGCTGATGGTTTTGTTGGTCTTTGACATTTGAAACTCGGAAGAGTCTATCGCTTAAGCTGCTCAGTACAATCAGTCAGTAACTCTGTTCTTTGGCGACAACTTTTATTCATCTTGGCACTACTAAGGCGGGGAGAAATATTGTACAACAAACCAATGGCGGCGACAATTTCCCCTTGTTCGACTACGTAGTTAGTCCAGGCTCTCTTGTTCCGCATACAAGCTCGTTTAACAGCCCTCTCCAGTTCAGCGTATCGTTGACGGGCAGCTGTCTTAGCCGATCTGGTTCGCGTTCGCTCAACGCTGGCTTTCGCCTCTTTCCGCACGTCGATCTCCCTCCAAGTTTTATCCGAAATCATCATTGATCGTGATGAAAGCGTTCTTGATATCGGCCCATTGCACTTCGACGGTTCCACTTGGTGGCAACGAGCGAACCTCGTAACGGCACCCAATTTTCTCCTCCAGTCGTTGGACACGTGCGACGCGCAAACGTATCTCAGCGATAACAATATGATGGTCGGATGCGATATCAGCGCTGCGTTTGTTGCGTACATCCAGAAGGCTCCCTCGCCAGTTTCGGCTAATGCAAATGTGGTCGACCCACGTGACTTTAAGTACTGGTCTATGAGGGAAGAGCGATCCACCAATAACCATGTTGTTATTACCACAAAATTCTGTAAACAACTCCCCGTTTTCGCTTATCTCTCCCAGGACATGGGGGCCCATGCAGTTTCCCAAATGGATTTGAATGTCTCCCTTCGGGATTTTCTCAACCACGCTGTTCAGTTGGCTGTAGGAACTCTTTCTCCTGCAGGCCGGCAGCATCTTTTGGCGCATAGCACTGGATTGCTGTAAGGTTTCTAACTCGTGTTCTAAATCTGGAAACGATTATTCTTTCGACAACTGCATTGCGTACCCCAGCCAGTACCATGTGGAGGAAGGAAGTGTGGAGTGAACAGAGGTTATAGAATGCACGTGTTCACCCTTTGCCAGGCCTCACCTCATGATCGTTCTTGAAAATACTGCTATTATCCCATTACATTTCGGCTCGCAGCACAAAACCTTGGCGCGATGCAGTAAAACTTTCCGGTTCTACTGAGAACGATGCAACTGCCCAATTTCGCATACTCCGCACTTCCAGGCAGTGCTTTTTCTCCCGGAAGATATGGATACGCTGCTTCTTCTTCTGTCTGTATCTTTCCACGTCTTGACGTATGGCACTGTGCGTCTTGGCCGTCCGGGCAACGTTTTCATCATCCATCACCCTCCTACATCCATCGTCAAACCATCATCGTCATTTCGCTGGTTACGTGTCGCGTACCCGATGTAGCTCTTCACTACACTGCTAATGGCTGTTTTGATGATGTTCCAACAGCGCTCGTGTAACCTTCGTCAAGGTTGTGCTGTTCCGGCAGCGCAGCTTCGAGTGAATGCGCGCAGCTTCGAGTGAATGTGCGTAGTTTATGGTGATGTCTAGCTGTTTCTGCCGCGCGAGATTTAACCGAGCCGGTCTTTAGAGTACAGGACTATTACGGGGCTAATGCAATATGGCCGCACCTTATCTGTAAAAATAGGCGGTCACGAATCACAATGCTTCACAAACTTGTCGGGCGTACCACAAGGAAGTAATCTGGGACCATTTCTTTTTTTATTATTTTTTAACGACGTCTGTAAGATAATTCCATCAGGTCGATATTTAATTTATGCTGACGACCTAAAGCTTTACCTTGTTGTACGCTCGACAACTGATTGCATCGAACTTCAGCGACATCTGGACGACTTTAGCGATTGGTGTGCTCGAAATTTGCTTACCCTAAGTGTGTCCAAGTGCTCTGTGATCTCTTTCGCACGCAAAAAGAACCCAATTCACTGGAATTATTCCATATCTGGAGAACCAGTCAGTAGATTAACGGTAGTCAAAGATCTAGGTGTTCTTCTTGATGATCAAATGTCCTTCAGAAATCACTACTCCCATGTCGTTTCAAAGGCGAATAGAAATTTGGGGTTTATTATTAGACTTGCTAAAGAATTCACTGATCCGTACTGTTTACGAGCATTATACTATTCCCTTGTTCGTTCCGTATTAGAAGCCTCAGCTGCCATTTGGAGCCCATACACAGCTGTTTGGTCAAACAGGATCGAAGCTATTCAAGCAAAGTTCTTGCGCTACGCGTTAAGAAATCTACCCTGGAGAAACCCTCTGGAATTACCTCCATACGTTGAGCGCTGCCGCCTGCTTGACATGAATACCTTGGCTAAAAGAAGAGATATATGTAGAGCAGTTTTTGTGGCAAAGCTGCTTTTAGGCGAAATTGACTCTCCTCTTATCCTTTCCAAAATCGACATCAACACCCCATCCAGAAACTTTAGGTCATGGGATTTCTTAAGACTGCAATATCAGCGCACTGATTACGGCAAAAACGAGCCTATAAGGGCAATGTGTGACGTGTTCAATAAATACTACGTGCATTTTGACTTTTCTATGTCCATTGATGTGTTTAAAAATAATTTAAAGAGATTACCCTAGTACGTAAGATTTCTATTAATTGTTTAAAGTAGTCGTAAGTTAAATGTGATCCAAAATGTATTGTAAGCTTTACAGGGCTTACTATGTATACTATGTATTGATATCTAAAGATGATGGGGTTTTTACGCCTGCTTGAGAACGGTCGATGTATGATCATCTCAAGGAGGCTTTTCCCCATCCAATCCAATTCATGAAGGCCTGTATGGCCAGATGAATAAATAAACAAATAAACAAATAAACAAATAAACAAATAAACAAATAGTTCTAATAACTCTAGCAGCACCATCCAGCCGAGATTCGAACATACGAAAACTAGCTTATCGTCATCGGTACTTCTGAGGTGAGGGTTATGCATGTTGAAGATGCTTATATTGAGGAACCGGCCCCTAATTCTCAACCTACACATTCGGGGATTGAATGGCCACCACCCAATTACCCGTTTCCGCATCTCGCCCATGACTATGAAAGTTGTAACCAGCTCGTATGTGTTGCACCGGCTGTGGTAGATGCTATGTCTATCTCTTAACGTACGCACCGTTGAGCCCTTCCAGCATGCCTTCTGTAACGGTACAACATCGAACTTGTGGCTGTTCATTACGTAGGAGAGCGCTCGAGTGCTCCCTTAGAAGCTGAGAGACCGGCATTTCCATGTCCCGAGTTTCCCGTCAATAGTCGCTGTGCGTGGGAGACGAAAGTTTTCCTCTCTAGAGCCTCTAAAAGAGCAAAGCGTTGGGTTATAAACGTGTTTAAGACTTGACCCTTCTTTATCGATAGACTTCGCAGCAGGCTGTTAGAGTACAGGACAGTTAATGGGGGTTAATGCAATGATCCTACTGACTCTAGGTATCAGCATCTTTGGCTCGAGCAGCACGTTCCTCACAATCATGTACTGACTCTAACTGCACCACCCTGCCGAATATAGGACAACTGACTTGTTAGATCAGCATCGTACCTGAAAGCTAACTGAGCATATGATGGGTTTTTAACGCATTTATTGCTCCTAGCATCCATTTTTAGTCTGGGTAGATCCGCCGCTTTGATCAGTCGCGTTAGTTTATCCAGGAATCTATTATCGTGCATTATCTGCCTTACCTTTTCGCATTCAACTGTATCGTATGCTGCCTTAAAGTCTACAAAAGAACTGCTTCCATGTGTCGACCACATCGCACTCGTTTGTTATCAGGGTTTCCTCCTCGTCCTTACACATATCAGACTTCATTGTGTGGTGCTTTTTCCTCCTCAGGATCGTGGTCAACTCGTTCCACGCTCGTCATAACTGGGCTAAATTCTATCTCGGGGCAACCTTTAAGAATCCACTCCAGAATTTTTGCTTTCAAATTCCTACTTCATAGTAAAAGCGATTCCTTTTCCGAGTTATAGGTATCCCGGAGAATCCAATTGTTGGATCTTCATACAAGATTCTGGGTCTATAAGCAAGGTATTTTGTACGAATCGTCTGCAGAGTTCTTCCACATGATTTTTATGCGAGCAACCCCAGAGACTCTGTGCAAATCTTGTTTGTTCGTCCGGGAATGCTTAGATTGATAATATTGATATCCCGAGGAAAACTATGGGAGCAAGTACCAACAGAACTGAGCAGAACCAGCACCGCCGTTGTCCTGTACACTAATAGCTGCGAAGTATGTGAAATATAAAACCAGAAGGTTAAATTGCAAATTGTTTTGCATCTAATGTTTTTTATGATTGTGTATATGCGCAATTGCTTGTTATACACTGGAAAAATCGGTACATCCCACATATTCACATGAGAATCTTCATCCACCGCACATTTCATATATGACCATATGATACACTTATACGAACCAGTTTACGTGCGACCAACTAAATTTGATCTACTTTACCACTAACTAGGCCCTATTAGCTGGTGTACAGAAGTGCATAATTTTCCATATAAAGATCACGGCGATTTTTACATAATTTCACTGGCTTTCCTTTTTTTGCATGTTAGCTGAGCACATCTTTCTGTTAACTCATGAACACAAAGTATCGACATGAACAAGTAATCAAAAACTAAACAATTCAATAAACAAACTTAACATAGCTCTAAGGACGCTAAAAAAATACTGCTTTCGCTGTTACATGTCATTCACGTATCATCGTACTAGTTATTAAGCATGCATAGCTCAAGGCAACAACTTTCCAGTTAATATACTAAAGTTTCGCTGTGTATCCAATCTCGTTTTAGCTTCCCGGTGATCGACATCCTTTTGTGTGTGAGAACCGCCCTCCGCCTAGATTCGCTGCGAGTGGGTTCTTGGCCAACCCATTTAGTTTAAGGTTCATATTCAATCCATCATACGTAACCCAATGAATGAGATGAAGTATTTATTCTAGTCGAATGGCACTACTCTATAAATAGCATAGATGGAAATAATAATTGTAATGAAAACCCAAAAAGCAAACATGTACCAAAAACATATCATTGTGACATAAAACAAAACTAGTGAAACCAGAATTAAGCAAAGAAAAATACTAGTAACATATTCGATACCACTAGATGGCCAGCTAAAAGCAACCGTAAATCGATTTCCAAAATTATACAAAAATAATAGTTAAAAAACGAAAACTACCAATAATCGAACCGCTTGAGCTTGCAAAATGAAGAATGTAGCTAATTGCACGAAACGTGATAAGTTCTAACATTCAAATGTATATGAAATAACCCTCCTAACGGTTGAATGTGATTCTTTCTTTCCTGTAGCAAAACCGTGTGTTCCACTAATCCCTTCTAACACCGATGTGTTTGATTAAATCATCTTTTCTTTTAGTGACCAATTTACAATAGTAGAATCTAATTGCTGCTTTTTTTTAATCCCAGGTCATCCAGAATGTGCCGATTTTCTATTGATGGATTCACCGGCGGCCATGCCAGTATTGCCACCACTCTACGACTACGACGATGATAGCGATATCTAAAACTACCGATTAATGAAACAAATGAAACCAATTGCCACCCGAAATCGAATACGAGAATAAAAAAAAAGTTGAAATAATGTACTGCAGCAGCCATGTGATTGCAAATCGAAGTATTTATACAGACTAGGACAGCAGCAGCGTATGCAACAGCAAAGATCTATGTACTTTCAATGAAATTCCATTTGATTTAAGTAACTCGTTGTAAACCTACGTACATATAGTTCAGTTTGAGGAACATACACACACACATACATGGTAAAAAAACTGTTCTGAACTGAACGATAAACAGAATGTTGAAGAAAAACCAAAGATGTAAATATCATTGTACTAGTTGTAATAAATTATTGACTTGAAATAAAGCTGGTGTACTTTTACTGTTGATTAAATCATACGCATTTATGGAGTTACATACTTAATCTGAGAAAACAACCGAGTGGTTTTAAAGAATCCATATATTGACTGTATCTAAATATCAGTTTACTTGTTCTAGTTTTTGAGACATACACTGTACTAGTCAAAATTTTGACAAAAGGGACGCGACAACCTCTTACCGTAAGGGATTGCAAAAAAGCACTAAATAATAAATAAGTTACAAATATGTGACGCAGTGTGGCACCCGAAGGTTACATCTAGTATAGCGGTATCAGTACCAACCAGTGGCAAGCGGTTGTAGAGGGTTAGTCCGTGCCAAAATACTTCTGCCCAAAGTGGTTCGGTGCCACCGGATGCAGTTCTGAGGTAAGAATTTTCATGTCCGGAAAAGCTTTCACCACCATCGAGGCAGCCACCGGGGTGCAGAACAGATTGGAAAGGATTATCGATGTTTCCGGAACGCCGTGATCTTTTAGGACATTCACCGCCTGACAGAAGGAGAGAGAGAAAAGAAAATATTAAATATATTGACATATAAAATAATGACATTACGGAAAGTTAAATAATCCATTTTTCACATAAATTTGATCGTTTCCACCGATCAGCTTGCAAATATTTTTACCTTGCATGGTTAACGAGAAACAACGATATTTCTTAAAACTAATTTGGAAAACCGAATCAACAGCAGGCTTAAGCCGCGTTTGCTGTGAAAAGAAAAAGACTTCGGAAATAATCTTTTGTCAGTATTTTTTTGGAGTAGAAATAACGTACCAAACCAATTTTAAAATATTTCTAGATTTCACAATTTTCCAAGAATTAAAACAAAATTGAATAAGCTCAGTAAAACAATTCTGATTGTTAAAACTATCTAGTCAATGTCAATGCGAGAAAATTGAAAAAATGAAAAGATCTGGTACCTATTACTCAGTTCTAAGGCTTTGATATAATCTCTTCTGAGGGCACCCGTTTTGATATTTTTTATACATGGTAGAAAAAGTTCCGTAAACACCATTTTTCAGTCTACAGCTTCAAATTGCTTGCTGACATCGACGTCATCCGCAATGCCAAGAAGCATGTGAGGATTTCATAATTCCTTTCCACCTTTGCTCTTCGTATTGTACCTTCCAATGCAATTGTCAATAGTAGGTTAAAGAGTGTACCACCCTGCTTCACTACATCCAACATCACGAAAGCGGCTGAGATCTTGCCCGCTATTATGACGCATAACTTTAACCTATCCAGTGTCGAACGAATCATCTAAACTATTTACGTCGAAAACCATGTTCTAGCATTATCTGCCATAGCGCATTTCGTTTGACAGAATCGTACGCTGTCTTAAAGTTCAGAAACAGATGATGAGTCTGAAAGTTGTACTCCTGGAACTTGGGTAGTATCTGGCGCAGGGTAAGCATCTGTTCCGTCGTGCGGCGACCCTCACGAAAATCAGCTTGGTACTCGGCGACGAAGGAATACGCAAACAGTCTCAGTCTACAGAACAGAAAACAGAAGCACCTTACAGCCAGAATTGAGCAATGCAATGCCTCGATAGTGTTTCACTCGTGTCGATTTCCTTTTTTACAAATAAGACAAAAGAGGCCATTCAACTACTCCTCCGGCATCTGTTCTTCCTGCCAAATCCTGACTCCAAATCCACTACTTGCTTACTAGTCCAATCCGCTTGTCGAATCCACGCCGAATTCGTCCAAGGCCGAATTTTTGGTTCTTGGACTGTCGCTCTCCACTCGTCCCTACCACTCGCTGCTCTAGCATCCTCGTCAACAGCGCTCATCCAACGGATACGGGTCTGCCTCCAAGTTGTCGACCTCTGTCGGGTCCTCTGCTAAATATTGTTTTCGCTGGTCTCTCATCCGGTATCCTTGCTACATGGCCAGCCGATTGTAGCATGCCGTGTTTTAGTCGTTTCACAATATCCGCACCTTTGTATACTTGGTATATTCATGCGCGTGAGCCACACTCCTTCGTCGAATATGCTACCAGGAATTGATCGCAAGATCTTCCGTTCAAAAATACCAAGAGCTTGTCGGTTGCTCTCTTTCAACGTCCACGCTTAGTGGCCGTATAGTACGACCGAGAGAACTAGTGTCTTATAGAGCGCGAGTTTTGTACGGAGTTGCAGGCTACGGGACTTGTAAAACGTACCTACCTCGACCAAGACAGCACAGTTAATGCAACTATACCGTTATTCATTATCCAAATTATCAAAGCGTTGATCCTTTCTGCGCTTTTAGCCCTTTGTCCAGCCTACTGATCATCACTATTATCAGGACCTGGTTAAGTGGCTTCTCATCCGTGTCAGAAAGCTAATTACACAGTAGGGGGCATCCATAAAGTACGTCACGGTTATAGCGGGGAAGGGGGAGAGAATCGGTGTTTTCAACATGGCAACGATGTCAATGTTGCTGTTCAGACTTTCTCGAATAGCCTCAATCACACTGTTTACATGTTCCCAAACGCACACCTCTATCTAACAAACATGCATTTTGACAGACTGCAGAGTTGCGACGCTTGAAGACATGGAAAAGAACAGCTCTGAGAAAGCTCTCGAAATGTGATGGACTATTGCTGCGTGATCATTACAGGCAAATAAACAATGCATACAAACGTACGAGCCAACGCTGTTATGCGAATTACTTCACATAGGGAGGAGGGGATGTTGGCTTAATCGTGACGATTTGCGACGTAGGAGGGAGGGGGGGGGGGGTATGAAGTTATGTGACGTCACATGAAAAAAAATCAAATGGAAAATTTATTCGAGGAATTATAATTTAGCCTTCATTTTAAGATACAACTATTTAAGGCTTCTATAAAATTAACGTAGTGATGGATTTTAAACAAATAGTTAAATTTTTTGAATGAAAACTTTTTTTTAACATATATGTGTGAGCAGGACTCATTTATTCTTCTATGTAGTATGAACTCTCCATTAGGGCTTTACAGAATATGCTGTACACCACTGAAGAGCTTCTTGAGTACCGTCCTGCCTAAAAGATTTTTGCAACTGCAAATAGCAGTCGCACAAACTTCTGAGGGGCTCGGGGTGCTACCAGAGACCAATGGCAATGTTTTTCCTTGATATTCGTGCTAAACTCTATCGATGAACATAAACTCATACCGAAGTTCCACGGCTGCTTTTAAGGTTTTTCGGTATAATTTACACTGCCCCTCACTCAAAAGCTCCCGGAGGATAGAGTTTATGCCATATTCGGATTAAATTTCGCATCTAAGGTAGTGTTGAATCGACGACACATCCCGTGACGTGACGTACTTCCTCAGGGGGGTCTCAAATGTATGACCAAATGTGACAAGGGGGAAGGGGGAGGGGTTGATTTTGGTCAAAATTTGCTTGACGTACTAAACGAATGTCGGCGTAAACAACTACAGCGCAATCCATCCCACTCCTCTAGCCAAACTGCAGTTTATCGCCGAGACCAGAACGCACGATATATGGCATTATTAAAGCCACTTCCTACCCCGCTTCAGTCGAGCAAAATCTTCAGTAAATTCCTACGCATCTCACGCAGCATCGCGATGAATGGCTGATCCGCTGACCTCGTTCCAGGAAATAGCCGAAAATCCGCCAGATTATCTGTACTCAACCTTTTACCGATGCGCGATGCCACTCCGATAACTTAGCTGCAATCAACCTTTTTCTGATGCAACTCCGCTAGGTTAGCTGCAATCAACCGCTTTCCAAATTATAGCTTGTCGAGGCCTATCGCTATAGCTACGCGCAACGAGAGCAAGCAGCTGCTTTGGAAAGAGAATTTGCTGCAGCAAATTCCGTCCTGCCAGCCTCCAACTGTACTATCAGAATGACGGCATGAATACGTCCGTTGCCGAGTACTTTCTTGCCTGTTCAGACGAATCGTTCGACGTCATCGTTCTTACGGAGAGTTGGCTCTGTGAGCATACCTTATCGTGCCAAATATTTCGAGACTACTACGAAGTTTTCCGAACTGATAGGAGTGCACAGAACAGTTCCAGATCTAATGGCGGTGAGGTACTGATTGCTGTTCACCAAAGAATCAAGGCACAAATCGTGGAGAATAGTGCTTGAACAACCATCGAGCAAGTCTGGGTGCAAGTAAAGCTAAAGAGCTATTCGCTTTACCTTTGTGTGCTCTATCTGCCACCTGACCGAACGCGTGACCTCCCGCCCACGGCAACTTCAATTTCCCTAGCTTGAAGTGGCAGACCTCTACTGATGCATTCTTTTATGCAGATCCATCACAATCTACCTTCCATGATGGTATGCGTACAGTGCTGGGCAGCTACAACCTCTACCTTCTGCGATAAATCAACTCTGTGACTAATGAGAATGGTCGAATGCTCGATCTTTGTTTCGTCAGCAAAACAAACTACGCACCTCGGCTAACTGCAGCTGCACATCCTCTTGCGAAAACTGTCTATCATCATCCCACGTTACACCATTATATCGAAGAATTTCTGTAGCATAGCGGATGCCGTTAGGTACGATTTTATACGAACTGACTTCACTGGTATTCAAGATATACTACTAGATATCAATTGGAACGAGATTCTAGACAATAACGATGTCAATGTTGCTGTTCAGACTTTCTCGAATAGCCTCAATCACACTGTTTACATGTTCCCAAACGCACACCTCTATCTAACAAACATGCATTTTGACAGACTGCAGAGTTGCGACGCTTGAAGACATGGAAAAGAACAGCTCTGAGAAAGCTCTCGAAATGTGATGGACTATTGCTGCGTGATCATTACAGGCAAATAAACAATGCATACAAACGTACGAGCCAACGCTGTTATGCGAATTACTTGCGTAATATATACATAGTAAACTGAAAACTGCGCCGCACTCGTTTTGGAGAAACTTCAACGAGTAAAGGAAAGAATTGACTAAGCTTTTCTTCGAGAAGTTCTCCAGTACATTTTCATGTGAGACACTGTCAACTGACCAAATCTCCTTGGCTGCAAATAAAGTGCCACTATCCGCGCTTTCGTTGAATATTATTAATGTGAGTAATGCTATGATCCAAAAAGCAATCTCCGGAATGAAGTGGTCGGGATACCAGTTATTCTTCTCAAGAAATACACCACAGGTTTAATTGCTCCTCATCGTCATCTTTACAATTTTTCCCACGCTATCGAAAACGGCGTTTATGTTTCCGGTTCATAAGAAAGGCGATAAAAAGCACATCGATAATTATGCGTGCGGTATCCAAGCTAGTTGAAAAACTAATTTTGGGACCGGTGTTCTACCATTGTAAGCAATTCATCGGCGATTTTCCTTTCATTTACTACTTATGCTACGGATACCATGTCGACCCGTTTCCAAATGGATGCAATTTATACCGGCCTTTCTGCTGCTTTTGATAAGTCAAATCATGAAATGGCGATTGCCAAACTTGACAGGATGGGACTTGGCGGCACTTTCGTGCTCTGGCTGAAGTCCTACTTGACTGATCGGCACGTGGCTGTTAAAATCGGAGAATCATTATCCAGCAAGTTTATTGCACCATCCGGTATTTCACAAAGCAGCCATCTGGGTCCGCTCACCTTAGTGCTATACTTCAACGATGCCAACTTTTCACTATGAGGACCCAGGCTTTCATTTGCTGGTGATCTTAAGATCTATCACGAGGTCAAAAAAGTAGAAGATGCCATATTTCTGTAACAGCAACTGGAGAGCTTCTCTAGACATTCGCAATTGTTCAGTTGTATCGTTCTCCGGAAAAAACGGCCAATCCTTTTCAACTATCATCTAGGCGGTGAACTGAATAAAAGAGAGTCCTACATCAAGGATCTGGAAGTCACACCAGATACATCGTTGCTAAAGTATCCCGCAGTCTTAGCCTTATCATGAGAACTGCGAAGAGCGTCACCGATATACATTGCTTTAAGAATTTGTATTGTGCGCTCGTCCGTTCGACACTGAAATATTGCTCGGCGATCTGGAATCCCCATTATCTCAACGGCGTTGATCGGTTAGAGAAAATACGATGCAAATTCATTCGGTTCGCCCTCCGTCTCCTGCCTTGGAACAATCCGCTCCAGCCACCAATATGCGAAGCGCGCCTGATGCTAATTGGGCTGGACACTCTAGCAAGCAGGAGAAAACTATGCCGTGCAATCCTTGTAACTGATCTTCTAATGGCGAGGGCCGATTGTCCATAACTTCTCAATCATATCAGTCTACGAGCTCAACCACGACCTCTTCGTAGCAGAATGTTCTTCCAACTACCATTTCGAAGGACAAATTATGCAGCCATCGTCGGGCTACAACGAGTTTTCAGCCAAGTGTCAGCTGGGTTCGACTTTCAACTAAATCGTAGGACTATTCGCGGGAATTTTTTAAATATTATTCCTACAAGATAGACTAAATTATCATTTTTTTTCCTTTTTTCCTTTTTCTCGGGTTATCCAACTGGTCGCTTAATAGCGTATAAAACTCTGCGCTGGGCCCTTTTGTGATGTCAACAAAGTGTCAGGGAGACCTCAAACATCAGTTCTACCTGACGAAACAGGCATTGTCGCCCACTAAAACACAGGTAGAGCCCCAAGCATAGCCGTCACGCCTATACCCGCAGGCGGAGGCGTTTCGGCCCTGCGCGGACTACACGAACTGACTCTAAGATCTCTCTGCCAAAGGCCGGAATGTCATATTTTAAATATAATGATGATGATGATAATGATGATGATGACGATGATGATGATAATGATGATGATAAGAAAAATAATAGATCGAATTTGTAAATGTGCTTTGGACTTTTTGTACCACTCGAGTTGCAATATGTGGTATAGTGAATAAGTGGAGGATTCGTCAGCCCCGCCTGACACCGGTCTTCAACCGCGCGCCCGCTTTCAGCTTTCCAACACAAACAACCACAAATGAACCAATAGGTAAGACAAATTTCGGAGCATTAGTGGTTATCAACTTATCAGGGCAAATTTAATCTTTAATCCCCTTAGCATTCACAGTGCATTCCCACGATACAAAGTAAATTGAGCGCAGCACAAGCTGGACGTTCGCGGTAGTCGACAGAAGCTTCAAAATATAGAGACTCGCCCACCTTCCAACCCTCGAGACCAAAGTGCTGTAAAGCTCTGGGCTTAAACGTCTCTTTAAGACTCGATCCCGTCCCATCGATAGAGTCCGCGGGCGGCCATCAGAGCTCAGGACAGCCACGGGGCCAGTGCAAACATCCTACTCTATCTAGCAGCACCGCCTAGCCGAAACTCGAACACGCGACACGAATTGACCTAATTTTCCCATCTGCTACCTAAGAAGTGCTATTACCCGTAATCATTACAGAGTGGTCCTTCGGCATCCAATCGGATCTGGTATCCCGCTTAGATCCCCTTACTAACCCTAAGCCCCCGAGCAACTCAATCAATCCGACATTTTTCGGAGATATTTGTGACAGTTGTGATAAATAGGGATGAATCCCAGAAAACTTCATCTATTGTCAGAGATCCCCATACTGGCCTTATTCTTAAACGGAATAAAAGCACTTTCTGAACAACGCAACAATCACATTTGGTAAATTTTTACCCCGAGTCCCACTTGAAATCACAAAAGTATTTTGATATACACCCACATTCAGAAGTAAACGTGACCGCTGTTTATTTACTGATTAGTTAAAAAGCCCTACACCACGACAAGGTTCAGTTTTATCGTAGGGTACAAGATAGACTAAATTATCATTAGAACAATAATATGTCTGTTGATATAAACAATAAATAAATGTTTCAAATAATATTACAAAGCTGGCTACATAATCCGTAGAAGACCCTGTTGGCAGCCGCTATCCGCCTTTCACTTCACGGCTCACATCGCTGTCACATGTCACTAACGCACCTGGGTAAACAAATTCGTCGACCACTTCCAAAGTGTCTTCATCTATCACCACCGGAGTTCCAACAACCGAAGGGCTACCACGCACTCTACCAGCCACCATGCCTTTTGTTTTGGTAGAATTTATAATAAGCTCAATTCTCGCAGCTTCCTCCCTAAGATGCATGTACGCTTCCTCCACAGCTCTACGGTTAACAGCGATGATATCGATGTCGTCCGCAAACCCTAGGAGCACATGAGATTTCATAATGATGGTACCGCATCTCTCCACATCTGCCCTTCGAAGAGAATTTTCCAATGCAATGTTGAACAACAAATTCGATAGTCCGTCACCTTCCTTCAAATCATCTAACGTCACAAACGAGTCCGGTGTTTCGCCGCTTGATTTGACCGTGTTTTGACGCTTGATTTTGAACAATCAAGGGTAGCACGTATCAGCCTAATCAGTTTTGTTGGAAAACGATATTCAAGCATAATATGCCACACCTCATTTCGTTTAACTGCATCGTTCGTCCGCAGCGGGGTGCTATCCCTATCTTAACGAACGGTGTTTGACAGTCGACTTAACGAAGGGCGCTATTCGCGCTATTGCAAGAAATAGCGCCCGCCTGACAGGTAGATTTGCTGCCAACCTTGTCGAGATGTGCTGAGATGTTGGCAACAAAAACATGGCACCCATCGCAAGCCCCTGTTCGTCCGCCTTGAAGTCTATAAACAAATGGTGAGTCTGCAAGTTGAATTCGCGGAATTTATCGAGGATCTGTCGCAAGGTGAACATTTGGTCCGCCAAGGAGCGTCCCTTCCCTCTCGAAAATCGCACTTGTATTCGCCAACAAAGGTATCCTGCAACGGACTCAGTCTGAGAAACAGGATGCGTGAGAGAATTTTGTGTGCAGAATTAAAAAGAGTAATGCCTCGAACGCCGCATTCGAGTCTGGCGAGTCTGCTCTGGCGTGTCACAGTTGCAGCCAATATGGCTGCTTCTGGCTCGATTCATCCCATCAATCACTCGTTGGCACTCACTGGACGTGGCTGCAACAGTAGTACCCAACACTCCTCGCGCTGTAGAACTGATCGCGTCGTGGATGTGCCTCCACTGTTCGTTCAGGTTCTCTCTTGCTCACCGATCCGCTCATCAGTCTTCTTCTGCAGCATCTCGTTCCGCTGATAACCGCCGAATGTTCAGTCGAATCTGCCTCGTTGATTTCGATTTGAATATGTTGGACAACCGGGCGCGGATCTTGCTTACTACAAGATAGCGGTCCGAGTCGACGTTTGGTCCCCGGAAGGATCGCACATCTGCGACATCAAAAAAGCGCCGACCATCAACCAGAACGTGGTCGGTCTGAAGCCAGGCCTCTCCATTAGGGTGTTTCCAGATGTGCTTCCGAATGTTCCATCGTGCAAAATAGGTACTACAGATAACCATTCCTCTGGCTGCAGCCCATTTCCTGCATAGATGTCCGCAACTCTCGTTTGCTAATGATCTTAAGCTGTATGTAAAATTAGAGAATCCGTCCGATGCCGCGGTTCTATACAAGTGCAACAGCAGAAATGACGTGGTCTGAAAATTCACTTCCTCTAGTACATTCTAAGCCAAGTGTATCAATGGGGTTCTTGACGGTTTACACTACCATATGGGGCGGATTTTGCCTCCCAGTTGGCTTCGGTGTATGACGCTGGCCTAAGAAGCCAGTCGTCGTATGTTCGAATCTCGACTGGGAGAGGCTGTTAGAGTAAATAGGATCGTAGCAACTGGCCTTGCAATTGTCCTGCAGAAGGTCAAGTTTCGATAACGGAATGTAGCACCTAGGCTTTGCTTTGCTTTTCTTTATGGGGCGGATTTACAGTCGAGCATGGTAATAAGCCATTCGGGCCACTTTTGAAGGATCTACTGGTTGATACCTTGAAGACCAACTCACCATAAAGCCGGCCTGATAGCCTTTTTTTTTCTTTCTCGCTTTGGCGCAGACCATTTGGTCCATGACAGCATAGCTTCTTTTGGCCAGCGGCAAAAATCTATGGAAAATAACTTGGGAAAGCACTCTCTAGACGGCATTCACGCCTATAACCTCTTTCGACATATTCTGTCTCAAATCCTTTCCGCCTAATTACACGAACTTGAATTTAAATGTAAATTATACATTATTAGTCGCTAGTCCGTCGCAACGAAACGAGAAATTTCTGAATAGAATTCGGTAGTCTACTATTCGCGCTCAAATTGTTGATACTAAAACACAAATAGATGTTAATTTGGTATAGAAGCTTCAATAGCCCTAAGCTTGACGAACCAAAACACATTTTCTGTACACAAACACTTAAACATGTGACCGGCATGCGGTCGTCAATTTACACCATTATCAAAGTGTTAATGCGACAAACTTGGATGTCGATTTGATCAATATACTTTATATAAACTTGTGATGAAAACCCCTATCCCACCTATAAAACTATTCTCTTCCACCTTACATCATTGCTCACCTGTATAACGGTGTTTCCTGTGGCCATGATAGGGTACATCAACAGCACTTGCCGTCTGGCGATGTCATCTGGGAACCTCGCATAAACAACTCTCGCAGCATGTGTTTCCGCATCAGATTCAACCAGAATTTTTCCTATCCTAATCGATCGACAGCAATCGCGTAGTCCCTGGTATGACAAGCAGGCATCAGTAACCTCATACCTACATCAAAGAACGCCCCGAAGGCAAACACAAACCTGTTCCATCGCTTCGCCCGAGCGAACAATCGAAACGCCGCAATTTCCGGATCGATACTTCAACCCATCGTAGATCGCTCCGGTCGGTGTCACTACCGAGCAATCTGTGTATGGCAGCTGATTTAGACTTTCCTCTATCACTAACCGTATTAGCCGATCGGCGTAAAATTTAAAATCACTCCGCGTGGTGTTTCTAAAAATAGAAAATATGGGTCAGTTTTAGTGCGACGGAGTATGTGCTTCCCGAAACCACATGGACTGTAGGGCTAAAAACAAGATTTTTTAGGGAGATGTTTCAACGTTGATTACCAAATCTCGTTTGCAATGTTTGTCTGTCTATCGTAAAGTCTAACGCAGTTTAAAATGTTTATCAATTACTTTGTTTTTAAATTGCCTTCATGTTTAAACAGCTAACTTTCTGTTTTTTTTTCGTCGCATGATTTAGCAGATCTGTATAAAGTTTTCCGCTTCATTACAACTTTACCTCACTGTAAAACAACTATGAAGAATTATAATTTATTCTCGAGACCGTCTAGTGCAAGTTCTTTGTTATATCACTGACCATGCGGTATGTTTATTATTTTAACTAAAAACATAACGCCTTAGATATACCTTAAATTAGTGTTTAAATTTGTAGAGTTTCTGTGATTATGTTCCTAATTCTAAGTTGGATAAGTCCACATTGTGTTGTTACAGCTGGAATCAAATTATACTATGCAATCTACTTTCAAATGCACAAGTTTTCTTAAAAATAAACATAGCCATCGTACAGTTTCATTGACTAAACATAAACTACTTTTATCTGCACCCGAAAGCTACTTACTTATCTCGAATGATTGTTTGCAGGTCCCGTATCTGATCACTGCAGTCAATAATTCTTAGGTTGTTTCCGTAGTCGGCCGGATTAGTTGATACTGGCTCCGCATTGATGTCGTTAATCTCACTGCACATTTTACGTCGTCTCTCAACTCGTTTCGCAGTGGTTTGCGAAATGTTTGCTTTCTTCTGAGTCACTCGCAAGCCGTTCTACGTAAGCAAAATGTGAAATATGGCTTGTTCTTACACCGCTAGAACCGGTTTAACACCTTACGCTTAAAAACTTAAAAGAAACGAAAACTTCAGCGGATTTTGAACTGTTTTACAAACTTTTAGACAAACAGACGCGAGCTCGGTGAAGGCAAACATTCACCGCTCGTATCGTTCGTTTTTTCCCGTCGGCACGCTTTTCGCATCGCGATTTCACCATTTCAGAGACAATCACGTACTCACCACAAGCAACAGCTGACGTTCAAACTGTCAAAGCAATTGAGAAAAGATGCGAGTCGGTATCTTCGGCAAATATTTGAAAAAGGTGAAAACCGTGAAAACTCTAGGTCAAGGGGTTTCCAGTAAGGCGTAAAAGTGCGTAGTAATCAGAGATTACTTTTGTAACCATTTACGAATTAATTAGGCAATCAATGGTAATCAGTAGAGTAATCAATGATAATCCTAAGCAATCATTGGTAATCACAATTAATTTATAGTAATCACAAGAGATTGATTACTGGTAATCAGAGGTAATCAGTAAAGTAATCAAAAATATTTTTTTTCAAAGGTGCGTAGTAATCATTGCTGTTGGAAACCCCTTGCGCCAAGTAAAACTATAGTATATATATATATATATATATATATATATATATATATATATATATATATATATATATATATATATATATATATATATATATATATATATATATATATATATATATATATATATATATATATATATATATATATATATATATATATATATATATATATATATATATATACTATAGTTTTACTTGGCGCAAGGGGTTTCCAACAGCAATGATTACTACGCACCTTTGAAAAAAAATATTTTTGATTACTTTACTGATTACCTCTGATTACCAGTAATCAATCTCTTGTGATTCGCTGTGACGGCGATATATATATATATATATATATATATATATATATATATATATATATATATATATATATATATATATAGTATATATATACCCCATCGACATCTCTATAACAAGTTAGGCCCCGTACAGAGTAAACGCGACACGACTTCGCTCTCATGTTGCTAAATGCACAGTCCTCCTTCGGGCGAAAAAGGGCTGCGCGTATAACTACAGCAAGAAATGTCGCGTCGCGTCACATGTCGCTTACACTCTGGCGGTACCCTTACTGATTTGCGCTGTACTCATCGTCATCGCTAGTGATGTCCGAAATTTTCAATTATTCGATTACCGATAAATCGGTTAGCGATGTATGCACTAATCGATTAGTTAAGTAATCATGCTAGTAGAGTGACTGTATACAGAGTGGCGACAATGTCAAAATTGGAATGATAATTATCTGTCAGTGTCATTCCAATCGAGCAGACCACCTATCCAACGCGTATGCAGGAAAGAGAAAGAAAAACCTAGGATAAACCGCATTGCATACATTTGGGATGACTTGGCGCCACTCTGTATATAGTCACTCTACATGCTAGTAGTATTCGACCACAAATATTCGAATAATTCGTTTAAAAAATTCGATTAATCAGACGATTATGAACGATTAATGGCGATTATTCGCATTTTTTTATCTCATTTGAACTATTCGATTATGGAATTACTTGTGCCGGCAGTATTCGATTAGAAATTATTCGATTATTCCATGCTCTAATCGATTACTCGATTAATCGAGCGATTACCGGACATCACTAGTCATCGCTTCGCCCGCTGTTCAATGCCGACAATTCGTCACTATACCACAGAGAACAGATTAACAGGCTCGAAGGAAGTAATCGATTTTTTGTGTGTAAAATCTGTCGGTGGCGCCCTCCAGAAATAGTTTGCCAAACGCATAAAAAATATCCATGTACCCTTATCTAGAGTGACTATATACAGAGTGGCGACAATGTCAAAATTGGAATGATAATTATCTGTCAGTGTCATTCCAATCGAGCAGACAACCTATCTAACGCGTATGCAGGAAAGAGAAAGAAAAACCTAGGATAAACCGCATTGCATACATTTGGGATGACTTGGCGCCACTCTGTATATAGTCACTCTACCCTTATCAATATTTCTTTGTGCTGGAGTTACATAGCAGCGATGGCAGCGACATCAAGATTTAGTTTGCCACTTACTGCTCGAGGGGTGCTCTATCCAGCTTTCCACGAGCGATAATGGCGGTTATTGAGCACAAGTGGGCACAATCTTTTGACATTCATTGGAGGAGCGTCGAGTTCGCCCTGACGGAGTTACTATGGAAACATCCATGATTGTTTGTTGTTCGAATCAAGGTTCGAATGTAAAAATGTAAACATTGTTCAATTTTGCAGATCAGCTAAAGAGGAACATAGTTGAACGGACAAGTTTTATGAATTGTGGCTTCGCAGTTTTCGGATATTTCAGCGAGAATGGCCAAATACGCAGCGGAAAGTTTCTTATCAAAACGAGACGCTGTTCGAGGGCAAACTTGGCAACGGTTCGACTAATATGAAGTTCAATGTTCACGTTTGCCTCTGAGTGCATTCGAATGTTTAATTCGCACGATTGTAGAAAGTATCCTGAGCCGGTGCTTTCAGGAAATTATGGCCACAAACCACTACAAAAGTTTGAATCCGTTCAATTATGTTCCACTTGAGCTGATCTGCAAAATGAAACAATGTTTATATTTTTACACTCGAACAACAAACAATCATGGATGTTTCCATAGTAACTCCGCCAGGGCGAACTCGACGCTCCTCCAATGAATGTCAAAAGATTGTGCCCACTTGTGCTCAATAACCGCCATTATCGCTCGTGGAAAGCTGTATTGAAAGATTACTCGTAGATTACATAAAAACCTTTTACACACTTTTTGTCAATTACCTGGTAGTCTGTTCTCTGTGTTACTGATCTGCGCTGTACTCATCGTCATCGCTTCGCCCGCTATTCAATGCCGGCAATTCGTCACTACGAAGTTGCTGATATTTGTTTGATTTTTATGTGAGAAAAAAAGAGAAGGAAGTATTTCTGCTTTTGTTTTCACGCAAGTTTTGACAATTCGGCAAGGGTTTTCGTGTGAGTGCGAACAGGCTTAAAAATCTCTTTTACTGTCGTAGTCGCGAATACTCAGTTGTAAATGATCGATAAAAGCTTAGCTGTACATCCGAAATACAACTTTAACTTGTCATTCTAGCTGAAAACATCGGCGATAGAAATAAAACTTTTTTATAACATCTTATTTTCCATGAAACTTATGTATAGAGCTTTCCAGTTATGTGTGTATTGGTGCTTGAAAATGATGCAAACAACAACAGTAAACAAAAGAGATGCATTCCTTTGTCACCAAGGTACAGAATGAATTTCGTCTTCCGCAGGCTTAAATACCAGCAAATTTTCAAAATATGAGCTTGAATTTGGAACAGGATGAAAAATTCGAGCGAAATATGTGCTCTGCAGTGTGACAAACGGAGAAACACAACTAGTAATCGTTATTTTTCGGTTTGTTCCTCCAGCATCAGCTGTTCCCCAAAATGAGGTAAACATCATGTATATACACGCGTATTTCGTGTTGGCTAATATTGGATTGGACATAAGACATATTGGATCTCAGTTTTGATAAATGCTTGCGAGTGGCGCCGCCATCAAACGAATCGCCAAACTAACAAATGCGAGGGGTATGCAAAAACCAAAAAAACATCAAAAGCTCATCAGTAAACAAACCGAACGATGGGAATGGTTCAAAGGTTTGTTGATACTATCGAAACTAGTATGGTATCGATAGTATCGTCAAACTTCATCGTTAGAAATGATTTGCGATTTGTGACACACACGTGGCAAAATTCGGTCTTCTTTTGATGTTATCGTGTTGTTATGCTAATAGAGGTTTTCCGTCAGATCATACCCCTCCTTTTCTTATTTTTTCTCAAAAGTACTCCCAATACGAGTGACAATGGTGCAAAAATATATTTTTTTCGTTGACTCTAGAATTTACTACGATTTTTTAAACAATGCAAATGGCAAGAATGTTGAGTTTCTTTTCACCAAATCACGAATGTTGAGTTTTAAAAAATTCGTTTCGGCTGCACTGTTTATCAAAATTTTCAGATTTTCTGGCAGCATTGCATAATAGTTTTTGACATATGTGTATCAGCGGTAGAGTGAAAAGGATAAAACGAATGAAAAGCTAATGATTACCTTCTTTTTCATTTCGTTTGTTGCTTGCCACAAGAGTAAAGAGTGGCACAAATGGTTTCGAAGTGGTGAAAATAGAGGACACTGGTACAAAAAGGCATGTAAGACATCCGAGAAGTGACCGGTTGAAATATACGTATTTTAGTTTTTCATTTTTACAGTAGTTAGAGGCTTTAATAAAGAAAGTTTTATATGGGTATCATTTCTAAGAGTCAAAACCGAACATTTAGTGAAAAAAAAATTTTTGACGGAAAACCTCTATTATCATTATTATTACTGTTGATGTTTGACTAGTTCTGTTCGAAATAGTATCCGTCAAATCATCGATATTATAGCACAGAGAACAGACTACCAGGTAATTAACAAAAAGTGTGTAAAAGGTTTTTATGTAATCAACAAGTAATCCTTCAATAGAGCACCCCTCGAGCAGTAAGTGGCAAACTAAATCTTGATGTCGCTGCCATCGCTGCTATGTAACTCCAGCACAAAGAAATATTGATAAAGGTACATGCATATTTTTTGATGCGTTTGGCAAACTATTTCTGGAGGGCGCTACCAACAGATTTTACACACAAAAAATCGATTACTTCCTTCGAGCCTGTTAATCTGTTCTCTGTGATTATAGCCCCGTAATATCGATAGTTATTTCAAGTGTTATCTCTCATCGTTAATAGAGGTTTTCCGTCATATCATACCCCTTCTCTTCTTATTTTTTCTCGAAAGTACTCCCAATACGAGTGACAATGGTGCAAAAATATATTTCTTTCGTTGACTCTAGAATTTACTCTAGAATTTTAAACAATGCAAATTGCAAAAATGTTGAATTTTTTTTCACCAAATCACGAATGTTGAATTTTAAAAAATTCGTTTCGGCAGCACTGTGTATTAAAATTTTCAGATTTTCTGGCAACACTGCACAACAAATTTTGACATATGTGTATCAGCGGTTGAGTGAAAAGGACAAAACGAATGAAAAGCAAAAGATTACCTTTTTTCGTTTCGTGTGTTGCTTGCCACAAGAGTAAAGAGTAGCACAGATGGTTTCGAAGTGGTGAAAATAGAGGACACTGGTAGAAAAAGGCATGTAATACATCCGAGAAGTGACGGGTTGAAATATATACTTCTTTTAGTTTTTCATTTTTACAGTAGTTAGGGGCTTTAATAAAGAAATTTTTATATGGGTATCATTTCTAAGAGTCAAAACCTAACATTTAGTGAAAAAAAATTTTTTGACGGAAAACCTCTATTGACGGAAATACTTGACGGTGATTGACAGTCAATTTAGTTTGACAATTCGTAGGCTAGGCGGCGTTTGATAACTGTTGTAATTTTAACGGTTTTTCGTTTGAATTTTTACACAGAAAATTACGAAAAATTTGTTCTAGCTTGGATGTCTGTTATCTGTGGTTGCGTGTTATAAAACTGCGCAAAATAGAATTACAAATAATTGTCAAAATTTTCGCACGTATATCGCCTCCACTTTAGTATATATATTTTCTTATATGACGTGAAATATAATTTTTGACGTAGGACTACGTCTTTGTTTACTATACTGGGACTGGGTAGCACTTTATGAAAACGAAAATAGAAGTGTAACGTTTGAATGAAAGATTTCAAATGCTAATAACTACTAAACTACTGAACGAAACTGAACAATTTATATGTCGTTGGATAGATAAAATGACCAGCAGTTTTATAGCGAGGTGAGAGAGAAATTCTAAGGAGGGCGTAAGAGAGCGGGCTCTTATACAAATAAAACACAAATTTTCTCAAAACTCGAGAACAAATCCAGCAAATAGAAACAAATCTGGCATGTGGGGGTTTCAGAAGGCAGGATTTTTTCGAAGATGTACTGAGACCTCTTCCCTTCTAAGAGGGGGGTTCCCATACAAATAATATGCAAATTTCCTCATAAATCGAGAACTAATCAAGCAAAAGGAACCAAAATTGGCATGTGGGGTTCTTTGGAGGCATGAATTTATTTTGAATTTATTTATTTTATGATGGTTTCAGACCGCTCACCCCTATGGTAGGAAGATAAGGACTCTCATACAAATAAAACAGAAATTGGTCATTCATTATCATTTCAACCTTTGTGATGCACACAAGTGATTTTTAAAAGAAATCTCTATGTCTCAATGGTTGCTGGCGTTGTGCTTATGAACCTCCGTCCACGTATTTCAAAGCCACCATTGCATTCAATAAAGAATTGAATCTGAATTTTTCGCTCTTCTCTTTTAAACATTCGCTTAAACAATGGCACTCACAGATTCTTATAAACATACATATGCCAGAAATGCAGTTTGCATTAGTCTTTGACCTGATGATCTGATATAGTCCTACGTCACCCTTTCGTACAACCCTTAGGGCTGTATACGTTGTAGTTTTTCGTTCAGATATGATTTCGTATATCTCAGTTGCAATCGAGATATACAAACCAAGTGGTTTACTGGGTAGTTCAAAAAACACACACCACAGAGCAAAATTGGCGACCGCTAATGCAAATTTCTTTTAAAAAAATCATGTTTCGATATAAGGCAACTTTTTGAAATTATAAATTGTCTTATATCGAGGTATCCCTGTAATTAGCTGTACAATGGTTGAATAAACTATAGTATTCGAAAACAAATGTTTGTTGGGGTTATGCATATTGCGGAGTAGCTTGCATCTACAGGATTTTATGCGGTAGGGTTTAAGCCCCTTGGACTAGCATTGGGATAGAAACCCTTACTCGGTTTGTTTACATCTTGCCACCCCATCGACATCTCTATATCGAGCTGCAGTGAACGTCAGCGACAGCATGTCCTGGGCTCAAAATTTGACAGCGGGCCCAAATCACGCTGCTGGCTGTCGAGTGAAACGAAGTGATGAAATGCTATCTCATTTTCGCACACGAGATGTTGGCGGCGAAAACATGGTTGCCTGCCGATGGGGTGCATCTTGCAGAATGGCCCTTTTGGAAAGATTCGCGAGCAGCGTTTTTGTGTTGCGTAATTTTTGAACAGTCCTTATTGTATAAGTGATGGCGTTAATTTTGACGGCTCACATCTTTTATCATTTCAGCATTCGATTTTTCCCTTCCAAAATAATTTTTAGTGTGCACTGTACAAAGTTAGCAGACTTGCAGATTTGTCGATTAAAAACTAAAAAATCCGGGTTAAAACGGAGTTCATGTTTTGTTTTCAATTGCTTATCGAGAAAATGGATACAATGTCGATTTTTACAGTTATAATAGATGCTTGAAATTTTGAAGATTTAGGATCAAGTTTATTATCATTGCAGAGTTTTATTAGTCCTAAATACCTGCAAAAGATTTTTTCTCGTATCTGGGTAGTGAATATTAAAACTTGGGCTTCTTTAATATCTGGCATCTCTGGCGCTGTGTGTAAAAGAAAACATTGAAAGCAACGTGCTTTTTTGTTTGCCTGACTTCAAAATATTGTTCTTTTATCAGGCATGCACGAGCATGTTCGCTTGCGGTTCTGGTTTAATCGTTAAAAAATTGATTTTTGTGTAAAACTATTGCTTATAAAGTTGTCACAGAAGATCAGTTGTTTTCGGAAGCCTGCAGAAAACATTCTACAACATTTATTAACGCAGGATGGTGAAACGAAATCATAAGGTATGGAATACCGTTCATGTTTGAAGGTTATGTTTTATTTATTTTTGCTGTTTTAGTATCAATCCGGCGAGGGGGCCCAGTACATGACGCGAAAGGCAGCAATGCGTAAACTGCAGCTTTCCATGCAGGATTTCCGTCGGTTATGTATCTTGAAAGGAATCTATCCTCGGGAACCCAAACACCGAGTAATTGCCCAGCGGGGCAGTACTGATATTAAAATTTTGTTCCATAAAAAGGATATAACTTTCTTGCTGCATGAGCCAATTGTCTGGACGTTACGAGATAGAAAAATTTTCAACCGACGTATAGCACACGCTCGTGCTAAAGGAAATAATTTGCTTAAAAACGTTCGGATGGCCAATTACCCGGAAATAAAGCTAGATCATATTATCAAGGAACGTTTTCCTACCTTTATGGATGCGCTTAAGGAGTTGGACGATTGCATGACATTGCTGTTTCTCTTCAGTACGTTCCCAGCGACGAAAGTTATCACAAGAGATCTTACTTCGCTAGCAAGGAGACTAACAATTGAGTTTATGCATTATGTGATCGCAGCAAAAGCCCTGAGAAAGGTGTTTGTTTCAATTAAAGGCTACTACTTTCAGGCGGACATTAAAGGAGAGCTGGTCACGTGGATTGTACCGCATTATTTCCCCTTCCAGCCGCAAAGAAAAGAATATGTAGACTTTAAAATTATGCGTTCGTTTGCCGATTTTTTCACTGTGATGGCTGGTTTTGTCAATTTTAGACTGTATAATACACTAAATTTGGTCTATCCCCCGACGTTTTCTGTTTCGTTGGATTCTGACAACAGTCAAACCAGTGAAGATACGTTTGTTTCGGAGCGAATCGCTGCTTTGAACATGGACTTGTTGCGATCGGACAGTGGAACAGTAGAGGAAGAAGAGGAGGTCATCGATTTCCAATTGTTGGAAGGTGATAAGGACTCGGAGCAAGCAAGGAAAATCCGAGAGGAAGCCGTCAGCTTAAACAAACTGAAGACTTTGTTTAAAGGCTTTAAATTTTTCATCAACCGGGAGGTCCCTCGTGAGCCACTTGTATTTATTATTCGTTGTTTCGGCGGTCGAGTTTCGTGGGATAAAAATCTTTTTGTTGGCGCTACTTTTGATGAATCCGACGAAACCATCACACATCAAATTGTAGATCGACCAAGTCTCAGCAAGCAGTACATTTCTCGAGATTACGTTCAACCACAATGGATCTTCGACAGCGTTAATCAGAGAAAGCTTTTGCCAACTAACAAATATTTGATCGGTGCAATTTTGCCACCCCATTTGTCACCGTTTCACCGTGATGACGCGATCTACGTTCCACCTGAGGAAGTCAATTTGCAGGAAGGTAATGATTTCGAAAAGCAGAATCGCGAGGATGGAATTTCCGATGACGAAGAGGCGGATGAGCAGCAGCATCGTTTAGAGGAAGAAACTGCTCGCAAGCAGGTTCAGCTGGATTACGCTTTGGAAAAAGCTTTCCGAGAAGAAAATTCAGAAATGTACAATTCCGGAGACAAAACGGAGGGTAAGCCAGAGAACGCTGATCAGGAGGATGAGGAACATCCGGAGGAAGAAGATAATAAAAGGCAAGAGAAAAAGAAGAAGATGACGGTAGTCAGCGGAAAAATTTTCAAAGAAAATCCAAAGGAGCAGAAACAGCTGACCAAGCAGGAGGAAGCGCTGCGAGCGAGAATGGTCAAATCAAGGCATAAGAAACTGTACCGTAAGATGATGGACAAACAGAAGAAGGCAACCAAGGAAGCGAACCTGTTGAAGGAAAAAAGGCAGCAAATCGACAAACAAAAACGGGTGGCACAGACGGAGAAGAGAAAAGCCGAAAGGAAAAATATTTTGTCAAATTAGGTGCGAAATAAGAGTTTAGTTAACGATTCATATTTCATGTTAAAACTACTGTATTGTTTTTGAAACCTATTTAATAAGAATAGATTTCCATTCAAAATTAAAACCTGTATGAGATCAAAATTGCTCTTTTGTAGAATGATACAAAGTTGGGTCATTTGGCATTATTCCTGTACAGGATGTTTTCCATCGTAAGAAAGTTCTTGAGCAAGGGAAAGATAGAATAATAATAATAATATTTCTATCACATCATTATTTCTTTTTGTTTGAGAAGAAAGAAAGCATTGTATCACTACTCACAATAACAGTTCATATCGGATTTTTTGGTTATTCTTAGCTAAAAATCGTGTCTCGTTTCGATGGCCGTTGTTCAGATTACCTCCTCAAGCTAAAGAGTGATGTTAAAAAGCATGCAGGATAAGCCGTCACCTTATCTCAACCTACACCGCGTCTCAAAGGGACTCGAGAGTGTCCGCGAGATGCGCGCGAAACGCCACTCGATCCAATGTAGCATCAGTCTGACTATTCAGTCTTGTCAGTTTGTGCATTTATCTGGCATAGCTGGTTTTGATGGACGTTGATTGGAAGGTAGGTAAAATAAAGATGTGATGCGTGGGTACATTGTACTCCTGACATTTTTGCAAGATCTGTCGAACGGTAAAAATTTGGTTCGAAGTTATGCGAGCCCCCTTGAAACTCGCCTGATAATTCCCTGCGAAACCTTGTGCTATCGATGGGAGCTGGCACAACAGAATCTTAGAGAGCATTTTATGGGCGGCGTTTGTCAGCGTTATGCCGCGATAGTTGCAGTAGTCGAGCCGATCACCCAACTGCTTCCAGTCATTCCTCCGAAAGATTCCCCTCGTCCTAAATCTTGAAAATGACCCAGTGAGCGCCGTTGCCAGCTTGTCTTGGCAGTGTACATTAGGCGGGACATGCTGGCTGCTTTGCTGGCTTCAGTAACCCGATTTATCATTTGCCTTCTTGGATTTCAGGTCCTGAAAGACTACTATTTTCCATGGGGATTCTTAGGCCTTTTTCTGCAAATTCGCCATAGTGGTGTTCATCGAAGTATTGTTTCCGCCTGTCGACAAGCTAGTGCTCGTTTGTGATTTCTTTCCACAAATTTTAGTGTGTAGCCCTTACGAGATTGCTTCACCTTCTCGTAAAACTTGTACTTGTCATTAGCCTTTCTCTATCTTTGCCCTCCTTTTGGCGCTTTTTACTTCTCAGGATCGTGCTTAATTGGTTCTTTGTTGGTCGGTATTCGGCCAGGATAAATTGAATCATTTTGTATACTCCTGGCCTCCGTAACCAATTGCCCGATCTGTTGAAGCACCTAAATCCTAAGACGAAGAAATACTTCATTCAGTATTCACGCGTAGTTTTCGGCAGATTGTCTATCTGGCTAATGTTCTGCCTAGGAGGACCGCTTTGACGTGCCTTCTTGTATACAGTTGACTGTTTTGAGCGTACATATTCTGTTACTAGGTTAAGGTCAGGTTAATATCTGCACCCAGTATGGAAAGTATGTTCGTGATATTAGAAAAAGAAGCGGTCGTCGATGAGAACATGCTCAATATGATTCATTGTACGTTGGTTAGATGTTCTCGAGGTTGATTTGTGAGTATCTTCGCATGGGGAAAAGGTGCTTCAGACCTCTAGGCTTCGGGAAGCTACAAAATTTCACATTGCTAGCTGTTATCGTTCGTGTCAGGCGGTTGGGCCCTATAACCGATCTTTACATTTCTTCCTTACCGACGTTGGCGTTCATATCCCCGATGACGATCTTGATGTTTCGTGGCCAACAGCTGTCACAGATTATAACCGGGTTCCAACCCACAACACCCGCTAGGGAAGGGCATCCTTTTGTCCGACGCCTCTATGGTTCAAAGGAACATTAGTACCAGCGAGCCACATACCCTGGCGGGTGTTCTGCGTTCGAAACCGGTTATAATCTCAAATTGTAGCTTGGTTCGACCCATGCACCTTCCAGCATTGGACAAAAGGTAGAAGTCACAACGACTACTTGTTGCACGTAGCTACTAATAACTCTCCCCACCTCTTACCTTTCCTCTCTTTCTCCTTCACTCTAAAAATTCATTACTTTCTTCTACTGTCCCTTCATCACTTGTAAAAGAACTACCGTTTCAAAAAATATAAATTTATATGCCTGACGCTGATCTCATTTCAAGATCTAGACTAAAACATGGGGTTGGTCTATCGAATGAACTTGTTAATCCACCCAAAATCCGAACACAACATTGGGGTATCATTCTTCGTAGATTGAATCAGTTTTATGAGCTTCCTGGGGAAGCTCTGTTCTCGTCCATGGTTTTCCATAACTTTTTCCGGTCGAGGGTGTCATATGCGGTTTTGCAGTCAACGAACAAATGGTACGTGGAAGCACGGCCCTTTTGGAGGATCGGTCGCATAATATTTGATCCGTTGTAAACCGTCCTTCGACGAAGCCGGCTTGATAAGTTCCCACAAATCTATTCGCAATTGGTGAAAATCGGGTGCCTTCGGGGCTACCTTCGTGTAGGCAGTGAACGTTTATGATGGTGTAATTGAAGAACCGCCCTTTTAACGTCAACAGGTTCTCGTTGACCGCCTTCCGGTTTTCTGAGTCAATTTTTATTTAAGCAGTGTTTATTGAGAACCTTTACGACATATTTGGTGGAAGCACCAGCATGTATGACCATACATTAAAGTTCATGGGATTAAGATCCAGGGAGCTGGGAGGACACAAAGTCTTATCGAGAAAATCAGTCAAATTCTCCCGACACCACGCTTGGACAATATTCGCCGTGCGGGCTAGAGCGCCGTCCTGTTGAAAGACGTAATGATCTTCCTCGTAGAGGTCACGAAGTGCCAGGGCCAGGACCTTCTCCAGAAGGACGTGGAGTTGATTTTCACGGTTTTCTTCAAAAACACCAGTGGAAACTTCCCACGCTTGGATACGGCTCCCCAAACCAACACCGACGCGGCGCTCTGGAACCACGGGATGTTTATGTGGGACGGGGAGATGCTGGCCAACGTCGGCGCCCTCAGCTGATCATTGTGCGGCTGTTGCAAGATGAAAAGTCGCGGCCGCCCGGATCTAGCACGGTCCTTGGCCGAGCCCGTCTCCCGGTACCGACGGATGGTGTTATAAATGAAATTCCGCTTCACCCGTGGGATTTCAACCGCCGAAATATGTCGCCGGGTCGCTCACCTCTCGCAAACAACTTTACTACGCCGACGTTCCGGTACTCCTTCATCGCGCGCAGTAAACAAATAACAAATGACATCAAGTCGACGCCTTGCGCGTCGGTTAGCCTAGTTGTAAGGCTAAAGCTGATACCAATACCAATACACAGAATGCACATGATGCGCATCTCCACAACGATGAAAAGTTGTATTCAAACTTATTGAACACCCTGTAGTGCAGCATAAATTTAGCAGTTGAAAATGGCACATCTAGCAACCAGCACAATCGTGATCGACGAGTAGATCGTAACTCAATCCTTATGCCTGGTTGCCAACATTCAGTGAGTTGCAGTTTCAAGTATAGTTTCCACGGGGTCGTCCTTGTTTCGTCGTCTAGGTAGGTGCGGTATCCTATCCAATGAAATGGAGTTTGGAAGTGCAACTGACACACAAAAGTGCGACAAAGTTGACAGTGAGAGAAAGAGAGATTGACATTAGAGAAAATGTTCCAGATTTAGCTGCAAGGCACTGTAATTATTGCTCAGGTACGCTCTCTTATACTCTTCCCTAGCGACCAAAAGTTCGAATTTCACATAAGGAATGAACTTGGAAGTTTATATTTGGTTCAAATTTAGTTCCACAGAACTTTCTTGCAGAATAACAAGAAATTACATGAATAAATCGTACTTCATTCTCAATCAAGTGTCGTTAATATTTGTAGCAACTTGAAAGTAATTAAAAGTTCGGAGAATGGTGTCTAAGGAAGGTTACCCAGCTTGCACCAACTCGTATATCAATGTACGAAAACTATCGTAAATATCTCCTAACAAAGTCAAAATCGTAACTAAAGCTGGATAAAGTGGGATCAAGTTGATTTTCTGTCGTATATAATGATAATGACTGACATACATACGATTTTCAGCACAAAATCGTAGAGTAGTACGGAGCGACTCGCGCTTAATCGGATATTATTGTATATAAATACTTATATAGTCGTAACGCTCAAAATTATTCGTAATCACGTATATCGCCTCCAAAATAGTACGGATATGCCAATTTTGCGCATGAAATACGATAGTGTACGCATGAAGTACGAAGAGTATATTTGTACGTATAGCTGATTTTTACCTTTTTTATACAGATGAAAATGCTAGCTGGGTAAAAAGTCTTATGTTATATAGATCTATAACTGGCTAAACAGCTTCACTTGTAAGTAATTATCCGAACTTTAAAGTTGCCTTGAGCGATGTTGCAAATCGAGCGAGAAGTCAACGATGCCTACTCTCACGCTATAGAGTATGAGAAGCATAGCATTCAACGCTTACGCAAGCGTGAAACAGATTAAACAACCGCCGTTGCTGTGTGCAGATATTCTGCACCTACACACTTGCGAAAGCACAGCCTCATATCACCTTTCTACGAGGCTTACTCGAGATTTGACTCCTCACGTAGTCGTGAGAAAAATCAGCTGCCCGTCAGGGCTAGCGGCGCTTATGGCGGCGTGTTCGTTAGAATGAGTACGTGTGTGTAAGAAAATTAGACCAAACGAGTGTGAGCTTCCCAACACTGCACTGGCCTTGAGTTCGCTACATTTGCCAATGAGTTGTTCTTGAGTGTAAGTTCGTTTCGGGGCTGTTGTAAATGAGAAATCGAGTAAAATCAATGCAGATAGCATATTTCAGCAATGGAGAGGTGTTATGCATCTAGGTTACCGAAAGGAATAATCGAGTTAAAATCCCCGTGGGGGTGGTGTGGTAAGTGACCTTTTTGCGAACTTTATAGTTCTATTCGGAAGTTGCTTTGCATTTCCTTCGAATTTTAATCGTCATATACAAACTTGAAAGTACGGTTTCGAGCGTTTTTGGCGAGCTTTAGTGCCGAGACATCACGTTTCTTAATTCAGCCACTCTGGATCAATGGCTACGATGGGCTGCTCCTAACACGTGCAGGCACTCACTGAGTTGATAAGTATCAGGAAGCGGCGAGATTAGGACTTACCATTAACACCGCCAAAACGTACATTCTCTACCAGCACGTGGGAGCTCAAGTGGTGTTGGTGCCGAGGTGGAGTTAGATGGGAAACGATATGAAATAGTGGAGGAATTTATATACCTTGGTACACTCGTGACATGTGACGACGATGTAAGCCGCGAAGTGAAACGACGAGTTGCAGCCGCGAATTGGGCTTTCTACGGATTACGTAGCCAGCTGAAGTCCCGTAGCTTGCAAATTCGCACAAAACTGGCGCTCTACAGAACACTAATCCTCCCGGTGGCCCTTAACGGACACGAATCATGGACACTAAAGGAAGCTGATCGGCGATTGCTTGGGGTTTTTGAGCGTAAAATTCTGCGATCTATACTTGGTGGCAAAAAGGGAAAATGGAGTGTGGCGCAGACGCATGAATCACAAGCTGTACCAAGTATACAAATATGCTGATATAGTGACGGTAGTGCAATGTGGCAGGCTGCGGTGGGCTGGACACGTGGCCAGAATGCCCGATGAAAGAGTAGCCAAAACTATTTTCAGCAGACAACCAGGAAGAGGCCGTAGACTCCGAGGCAGACCCCGCACCCGGTGGGTGTGTGCTGTCGAAGACGATGCACGTTCAGCTGGTGTTCATGGGGATTGGAGAATGGCAGCCCAGGACCGACGGTACTGGAGGACCACTTTTTGTTCGGCGCAGGATCGGTAACGGAGCGTTGCCACTAAAGTAAGTAGCAAAGTGTAGCAAAGTGTAGTAAAGTGTAGCAAAGTAAGTAAGTATTTCTTCCGTAAATAAGATTACAGTTTCGAGTCCGTTAAGGACTACCAGTCTGATCAGCGTTTTGTGATCGTCACCTTTATTCGGCGATGTATGATCCTTGATCGAAATATCTCGCGCAGGGAAAAGTAGGCCCGATTTCCAAATCAATTGCGTCGTTGAATCTCCTTACACGTCGTCGTCCTTATCATTGTCGGCGGTGATCAGAGATCTCAAATATACAATAACTCATCAACCATTTTGAGCTCAACGCCGTCAATAGTCACTGTCCGTGAAAGACATACATTGTGTCGAAGTGTAAAAACTTGATCCGTAGTAGCACGGTCCCCCATAAAGCCACTCTACGCGGTGGTAAGTCCCTAACATGGGAAAAAAGCCGCTCTACTGTACAAGTACTGCCCTACCATAGCTCGTGACGTTGGGGATAGGCGACGTAACATGGTCTACGGGAGCATCAAATGTTTTCGAATCTCTATTATGTTCATGGGCACTCCCAGCTCGTCCCACTTCCAAATCATTGAAATCGTACGAATAGATTCAGTCGTTAACAGCCTTCTGTTAGAAAAACTCGTGATTTTGGCGAAACTTCGAAAAAAATGTTAAAAAGTTTCCATTTGATACAGAAGTTATGTTTTACAGATTCTGAACCTTTTGTCAAATTTTAACAAACTAAGAATTATTTCCCAGTTCAACTGTATGTTTGTAACTACTTGATTATATAGAAAGGGAATCTGCATTTTTCTCCCGTTTATCTACATTTTGAGTGCATCATCCTTAACCTATTTTTACGTCCATGGCAATGCTAAATCTAAAACTCGAACCATGAAAATTTGTAATCCATGATGTTGTTCTCCTACATCTGAGTCAACTTAAGTACGTACTTATCAGCATAATACGAAATTGATTTTTTGCTATCTTATCGCTTTACAAGCGACATACGCTGTGCTACTCGTGAATAAGCACACGTTGGATGGCTGTTCGCGCTTTTCTGAAAGTGAATATATATGGAATATGGTTCGATCAGTACAAGATTTCGAATAGAAATTATAATTTTCTATTTTAATGCACTTCCCCAATGAACAATTCATTTTATTCAATATTTTGCTACTTCAGATGTGTAAAAAAATCGGCAATTCAACTTGCTATACCATCAGCAGAATTAATCATTGGATAGTAGCAGACAGCCGCCAATAGTGATGAGAGACACCGACATTGTACTTTAGTCTACTGGTGGTAGTCGCGCTCGCTTTTGGTTATAGTACGTACTTGGTTGTATTGCATTGCAATCTACGACAACAACCATGGCGAGGCGTGCTCAAAATAACTGACACCAGCCGCAGATTTCACAAAACGTGAATTAGTTAGTCAGGCCGCTCTGTTGTTGTGGCCCGAGGCAAGAAGTGTAGCAAAATTGAACTTAAAACAGGTCATATCTACTGCTATCCAGAATGTGATATATGTAATGATGTAAATAACGGCGGTATGATAAGATTTCATACAAGAGATTGCAAATGTTTATTTGTTTGTTTGATTTGTAAAGTAGCGAAAAGTCCGCCGAAGTGCACAAGACCTCTCATCTTTTAAATTGTACAGCAAATAACGTGAATAATTCCGCTAATTCACAAACATTTTATTTACTCACAGCAATTCCATGAATAATTCTATTGAAATTTGAAAAGTGATCGAGTTTTGTTCAAATTTTGTGAAAGAATAGGATAGTGAATAACCAAAGACAATTCCGAAATTAGCGTAAAACCATAATTCTACTAACAAATAGTCGCGCAAAAACCCGTAAAATGCGACTTTAGCGTAATTATAAAAAACTAGTTGAGCCGGAATCTTACGATCCGGAAAATATAAATGTCTCTTCAGAATTCAGAAAACTGCTAATACATTTCATTTTCCAGTGTTTGCGAAGATGTTTCATCTTTGTATTAGTTCTTTGAATTCTTATATTGCTCCCCAAGTAACCAAAAGTTCTGATAAAAGTGGATTTTTCGCTTAATCAGCTACCCAAATGATCATGAATAGAATCCTATTCAGCTCAATTTTTAAGCAGCTAACCGTACTTTCAAGTTTCAAGTAGGAATGCTAAGCAACTTCCAAACAGAACTAGAAAGTTCGCAAAAAGTCTGCTTAGGTCGCTGTATAGAACGCTGTTCAGCTCGAAAAAAAACTTCAATAATCTCAAAATTAAAAAGATTGGACAATTTTCCACTTTTCCCTGTTTTTTGCTTAACTAAACCATTTGTTTTGATTATTAATGATAAGCTTAGATCGAAAACCTGGATCAGAAGAATAATGATTGTTTATTATTATGAATTTTTTTTCATAAAACTTACTTCGGGTTTCGAACTCAAGTACGCCTCTTGGTAACCTGTATCTACAGTCAACCTAAAAAGTATTCGGACAGCAGCGCATAAATTTTTCTTTTAGTAATTTTGCGCAGTATTTTTGCAAAGAATGGTAACACATCTTTTTTAAAACAATGTTTAACTAAAGCATAGTTAGATGCACAACAAAAATTCGGGGAATTGCTTTCCGTTTTGAAGATAGAGTATATATAGTTTGAATTGGTTAAAAATGCAGCCAAAAAATTATTCGGACAGTTAACTATTAGTTGAAACAAATGTCCTTTCTCGCTCAACTACTACCTTGTAGGACCATTTACGTTCTTGATGACCTGTTTTAATCTGTTTGGGATAAAATTAACCATTTTTCCAATATCCCTCTGTGAATTGCTGACCATTTGTTTACAAGAGCTCGGTTTAAGTCATTTTGATAAGAAATCGAATGATTTCTCATTATAGAAATGAAATTATCTAAATAGATGTTCAAAAGGGTTCAAATCTAGACTGAATACTGATGTTTTGATAGCGCTAGGACAATTGTATGGTGCCTACCGCTCACAATTATCGACAGTATGTTTAGATTCAACTTCCCGGTACAATATGTATGTACCACACAATTACAATTTTGCTTTAATTTCGCCTAAAATTGTTCAGATAATTGACTTTACACTTAGTTCTATCCAAAAATATATATATCTTTGCTACCTCGGAGCTTTCCAAGCGCCCCAACAAGGTATGACACTAACCGCATTGCTTGTTTCGTTGCTGACGAGTGATTTTCCTCTTGTAGCCCTTCTCTTTTAGTTATTCCTGCATAAGGGTTGTTGGTGTCATACCTTGTTGGGGTGCATGGAAAGCTCCGAGGTAGCAAAGATATATATTTTTGGATAGAACTAAGTGTAAACTTAATTATCTGAACAATTTTAGGCGAAATTAAAGCAAAATTGTAATTGTGTGGTACACACATATTGTACCGGGAAGTTGAATCTAAACATACTGTCGATAATTGTGAGCGGTTGGCACCATACAACTGTCCTAGCGCTATCAAAACATCAGTATTCAGTCTAGATTTGAACCCTTTTGAACATCTTTTTAGATAATTTCATTTCTATAATGAGAAATCATTCGATTTCTTATCAAAATGACTTAAACCGAGCTCTTGTAAAAAAATGGTCAGCAGTCCACAGAGGGATATTTGAAAAATTGTTAATTTTATCCCAAACAGATTAAAACAGGTCACCAAAAATATAAATAGTCCTAAAAGGTGCTGCTTGCTAGGTGAAAAAACATTGTAGCGCAACTATAGAAATGAGCGCCTATAGTTGTGCGCTCCAACTGCGCCTATAGTTGTGTTAGATTTTAGAAAATCGGCCTTTTAACAAATAATCCTTTAATTTTGAATGGTGTAGTCTAACTAGCAATACTCATAAAAACTTGTTTTATATAATGAACGTAATTGTTTTATATGTATAGCGATGTATAGCCTAAATCGATCCATCTCTCCACCCAGCAAGAAAACGTTTCCTGATACTTAAATCAATCAAGTGCACTTCTATGAATAGTGTACAAATAGCACAAATATAAATAAATTCTATAAATAAAAGTGCAATTCTATAAATAAACATTTCTATGGTTACAAGCTACAACGCTGATTAACAGTCGAACAATTTGTCGTGAACTTTCACGCTTATTAAAAGTACAGTCGGTGCTTTTGTTAAACTTTGTCGAACAGAGTTCGAAACAAGTTTCTTAAGTCCTTAACGTGAACTTAAAAGTTGTTTTGAAGGGAATTAAAAAATTGTTTTGAACTTTTTAGTTTTTAACAAATATAGCGGTACTTAAGTTCGGTTTACACGTATGGTTCTATATTAAGCAGCCATAAAGTTCAGCGGAACTGATAGTTATCCAAATGAGAACTTCTGAGTTCGTTTTAGGTAAAATTCGAACTTTTGGTTGATCATATGTAGCTCTTATATCATAATGTAGCTCTAAGATATTGTACATAAAAGAGTCATAGCCGGAAACTGAAACAAATAGTTTTTATGATCGTATGGAATTTTATTTAACTGAATAAAAACTCCTGGCTGTTTACAATATTTATGTAGTCTGATTAAAGTAAAATGTTGCTTAGCAAATTCTTGCTGTTCAGTCAAGCAGTCCGGTCGAGCAGTTGAGTCAAGCAGTTGAATCGAATAGTCTAGTCGAGCAGTTGAATCGAGTAGTCTAGTCTAGCAGTTGAATCGAGTAGTCTAGTCGAGCAGTCGGGTCAAGCGGTTCAGTCGAGCAGTTAAGTCGAACAGTTGAATCGAGCAGTTCAGCCGAGTAGTCCAGTCAACTGCTCGAGCTGTCGAATCACACAGTTAAGTCAAGCAGTTGAGTCGAGCAGTCGGATTGTGTGGTTAAGTCGAGCGGTTAAGTTGAGCAGTTTAGTAGAGCTGTCGAATCAAGCTGTCAGTTGAGTCGAGCAATCAAATCGAGTAGTCTAGTCGAGCAGTTGAATCGAGCAATCGGGTTGAACAGTCGAGTCGAGCAACCGATTCGAATAGTCCAATCGAGTAGTTGAGTCAAGCAGTTTATTCGAGCAGTCGAGTCGAGCAGTTGAGTCGAGTAGTCCAGTCGAGCAGTCGAATCGAACAGTCCAGTCGAGTAGTTCAATCGTGCAGTTAAATCGAGCAGTCGGGTCGAGTAGTAAGTCATGCAAATGTGTCAAGCAGTCGAATCGAGTAGTTAATTCGAGTAGCCCACTCGAGCAGATAAATCGAGCTGTTCAGTCAAGCAGTCAAGTCGATCTGTTCAATCAAGCAGTTGAGTCGGACAGTCGAATCGAACAGTCCAGCAATTCAGTTAAGCAGTCCAGTCGAGCAGTTAGGGATGGGAACTATCATTAAAAATCGTTACATATAACCATCAGCAGTTTCAGTACGTTACTGATAACTATCAGTAATTTTACGCATCACGGCATTGTAGCAAAAAAACAGGACATTGAAATAACTGCATCATTCATTGTAATTTTACATTGTAATTTATCAGGTGGACTTCATGGAAGCTCGCGCAACTACCGACCAGATTTTATTCCATCCGACAGATCTTGTAGAAATGTAAATCGGGAAATGGGTACATCGTGTCCTCGGATCACATCTTTATTGATTTCAAAGCAACATACGATACATCGAGACCAGCTATGGCACATAATGCACGAAACTGGTTTTTCGGATAAACTGACGCGACTAATCAGAGCTACATTGGAACTAGTGATGTGTTTCGCACGTTTCGGGGACACAAACGAGTCTCTTCGAGACACGGCGATGGTTGGTACAAAGTGACAGCTTATCCAGTATATTGTTCAACATCACTCTGAGGCGGTGTTCCGACCAGCGGGTATCGAAACGAGAGGCATGATTTTCATTAAGGGTAGAAGTATATGAATCACGACATACTTTCAATGCTTGTGAATCCCAGAGACTTCCATCTACATCTGACGAAAGTCGGTAGACTACGGTGGGCCGGGCACGTCGTAAGGATGCCGGACGACAGAGCAACGAAAACAGTTATTTTCAACAACCCCACCGGCACTGGAAACACGAAGACTCAACATGCAAGATGGCTTGACCAAATCGAAAGCAATTTATGACTTTTGAGACGACTAGAAAACTTGCGACGAATGGCCCAAAATCGAGTTGAATAGAGACGTCTGCTTGAAACAACACGAGCCACCCCGGCTCTAGGCTGCTGACGACAACGACGACATAATGTGTCATTTTCGTCTATCGTACGCAACTACCGACCATTAACTTTAATCCAACTGATTTTTCGACGGGACGACGTAGCTGTATCAGTAAGCATCAATAACTGCGAAACCTTACTGATACTTAGTGATATTATTGCTTACTGATAACTATCAGTAATTAATGCAGTCTATTCGACCAGTCCAGTCGAGCAGTTTAGTCAACCAGTTGACCAGTGAGGTGACTGCACCTCCTCGACATCACTATCTTGGTCTACAGAGTTTGACAGTACCCCCATTAAGTTGGACCCCTCACTATTGTACCCCAAACAACAATGGCCGTCGCATTGATTTTCTATGAAGTGATTTCCCGCCCAGTGTTTTTGACGTTTCAGTTTCAGTCACAGAAAAATGGCGACGTGCCGAGGGGTCGGGTGACTGAGAATACAACCCATTGCTACGAAAGCATGACGTCCTGTCAGGGACTTGTTTTTAGTTTCCGATAAGCCTCTTATGACGTCCTGTCAGAGACCTGGTTTTCGGTACAGTCTCTTATATAAATAGATTATCCAAATTTATCTGACTTCATTAATAAGTCAACACACAAACATGAGGTTGATCTATGGTATTATTCAGTAATGGTATTATTAGACAAAAGATCATCATCACCTAACTTTTTAATAAATGAGCATTTTAGTACATTGATCCACTCGGGAAACAACTGTACACTAACTAAAAGCACTCGGTGCTGTCGCACGTTTAACACGGTTTAATACCTGGTTGATTGTGGTCAAGGAAGAGGCATTTCTTGCCTATAAGACGGCACGTAGGATGAGGAATAAGGGAGAAGAAATGCATTGGATCTCACTTATGGTGATAGCGATGACGATACATACAATACAAGCTATTGCCGGTCGCGCTAAAACACTTCCGAACGAGCTCGGATAGTATGGAGGCATGGGCTAACCGAACGACAACTACACAGCGCGGATGTCCACATACGGACGTGAATTTTGTACGTATTTGCAACCTTGGGTCGGAACCGGGAAACGGGAACGACAACGGGGCATATCAAATTATCCGGACTGACTGTGCTACACTACATGCGGCTTCCAGTAGTGGAGGGGAAAGGGTAAATATGCAAACAGATGGGTGAAGATATATCTGTTACCTGGTGAAGCAAACACAACGGAAAAAAGTCGTACACTTGCGTTCGCAATCGCGAGGGTATTTCACGCGTACGCGACAGTTTTACATGAACCACGCGATAGGAGGAACGGAGAAAATGATCGAAAGTCAACTTCGATATCAATAGTATTGACGCGGTAGTGATTTGAGTGATTAGTTTAAAAACATGGTTTTGTCTTAAGATTAGACATCCTAATCTTATGGTGATTACCGAAAAACCATGGTAAACCACGCTAACCATGAGTCATCCTACCTATGACTGGGTACGAACTCCGCATCCATAGGAAGCGGCGGGGAAGATAGACTGCTCGCTGATATCGTGTCGCGGCTGTCAGTGATATCGTTCAGTGAACAAGGCAAAAATACGCAGATTGATTACGACTTGGAGGAATGAGGCACCAGTCCAGCTCTAATCATCTGGGGGACCTGACCTTCGAGCGTGTATGTGTTTGCATGTTCGCAGGTGCTGATATTGTTTTGAATTGTTTTATATGCTATTTTTCGACAGTAATTCCAAATTCAACGAGAGTGAAATAGTCACCCGTGATCGGAGAATGAGAAAGTGCGCGTTCGCGGATTTGTCAACGGCGAATCGAACGGAAGCAAAAAAATCGTGAAGTGATAAACGGTGTTGGATAACGGCAATAGTTGCACAGCATAGCATCAAGCGGAAGTGCATACCATTACATACATTATGGTTTTCAATTGTACCCTTTGCGGGATGGGCCCGAGGGCGACCATCCTTTTCGTCGGACTAGTGTCAATAGTGAGTAGTATTTATACTAGCAATAATGTTTATTTGTAGTTAGTATATAAATATCACTACTATGTAAATATTTGTAACTATCATATATTTTTCAACAGTTACGTTCTACGGATGATTGAATTACTTTCTTAGAGATAAAATAATTACTGATCCAGCTGTTCTAATGTTGAATATCCAGAAATATTTGCAAGCATGTCATTAACATGCTAATAAAATTTAAAAAAAACTGCCTCAATCCACCATATCTTATCGCTAGTACAATAAATAAGTTACCAAAACATAGTTACCATACATAACATAAGATTGAGTATTTTTACAAGTAGTGATAAGCTACTGGCTTTCCTAGTTTTGTAAATGAATCGAGATTGACGGATTTCGCCCCAACTCGTCTATGGGTTTAATGAAACTTGGTGTACGTGAAGAGTTCATATAAATAAGGAACTTTGCATACTTAGTTTTTCCGAAATTGGTCCGGGCTAATTTTTGAAGGATGCTAAACTTTTTTGTTCGTTTTTTCATATAAAAGATATAATACGAGAATTATAAGACCTGCAAAAATATTATCTCTGGGAGACTTTTAGAAAACATCCTTAACTTTCAATAAATAAAATGAAAAAATAATCAAATTTTATAAAATCTGAAAAAAATACATGTTGAAGTCTAGAAGTGCGATTTGACCACCTCAGAAATTGATGAAATCTTTTTAATACTTACTTACTTATCCATATGGCTCGCTGTCCCTTAGGATTTGACCAATATAATTTGGCAATACACTCAAATCTCGTTTTACGTCTACTACTGGGGGGACATAAAAAAAAATCGGTCGTAAAAAGTGGACGTAATTCAAATTTTGGACGTAAAACGAGAGGACGGTAATTCAAATTTTGGACGTAAAACGAGAGGACGTTAATTCATATTTTGGACGTAAAACGAGAGGACGTTAATTCAAATTTTGGACGTAAAAAAAGTGGACGTTAATTCGAATTTTGGACATAAAATAAATTGATGTTATTTCGAATTTTCTACAACCAAATAACGATTTTTGACGACGACGTTAATTCAAATTTCGTACCTAAAGCATAGTATACAGTTCCAAGCGAAGTGAAAATTGAAGCAAGTGAAAAAGCGTACCTTTTCGCTCGCGGAAAATAGAGACTGTGGATCTCTTCATAATTTCATGAGCTTTCGGTTTACAGTTTATGCGAAGTGAATTGAAGGGTTTACAATTCGAGCGAAGTGAAAAAAATTTAAAACCAATGCGGTATTTACAAGTGGGGCAATGGTGCTGCAGTAGTTAAGTGTAGCGCAAAACATTATCAATACGTTTTTGGAACCGAAAAACCGGTAATAACGGTTAGGCGTGACGTCCAAATTTACAAAAAATCCGCATTGCTCGTTGCGGTATGTTTTTAGAGCCATGAAGTTTTTGTCGCCAATATTAATAAATATTTTCCTTTTCCACACCTCTACACACTCATTGGCTTGAAACGTCAAGTTTTCGCTAGCTGCAGCCTTGTTCACGAGCGTAGGCGCGCGCGAAAGAAAAGTACCCAAGTGAAAAAGATGTCATCCACAATCTTTAATTTCGGTGGATCACGTTTGTTTACAGTTCCGAGTGAAGTGAAATGCAGTTTTTGCGCTAGTGAAAAAGTTGAACGTTTTGTATGGGATTTTCACTTCGCTCGGAACTCTATACTAGGCTTAAAACGAGAGGACGTTAATTCACATTTCGGACGTAAAACGAGAGGGCGTTAATTCAAATTTTGGACGTAAAACGAGAGGACGTTAATTCAAATTTGGACGTAAAAAAAGTGGACGTTAATTCAAATTTTGGACGTAAAACGAGAGGACGTTAATTCAAATTTCGGACGTAAAAAGTGACGTAAAACGAAATCACGTAAAATGAACGGACGTAAAAAGACATTCTAGTGTATAATTTTATATTTGGGATTTGGCAATATAATATCCTACCAACTAATTCGGTCCATTGCTGTGCGGCTCGAGTTTCTCGACTGTCCCACACTTTCCAGTTCATGCTCTATTTGGTCTAACCATCGAGTACGCTGCGCACCTCTAAGTCTGGTACCAACAGGATTCGAGGCGAAACCATTTCTGCAGGGTTGTTGTCCGGCATTCTCATAACATGTCCCGCCCATTGTACCCTTCCAGTTTTAGCAACTTTCTAGATACTGTGTCCGCCGAAGCAGATGACGTTTAAAAACGGCCAATGCTTTCAAGTCCCGGTGAGCGTTGGTCACGTTTCGTGCCCATAGAGGACTACCGGTCTTATTAGCGTTTTATATATGGTACATTTGGTACGAGCGTACCAGACCTTAGGGTCTTGTGGAGTCTGTAGTAAGCACGCAGAACCGTAGCGTGACATTGTGGCGCCCTTGGCGGAAACCCGATTTTACGCCCCTTGTTTCCCAAATCTGTGTTTCTTTCAGGTTTATCTATTTTTTTTCGTATTCGCCCTTTATCCAATACTTTGCTGCACTTAACTTATGCATTGAAAAATGGACTGATTTCGGTTGACGATGAAGCCTTCTATAAAATGGTTTGACGCCCTGCCAGGTGGCTTTACATCGGTTCACCGGAACTTTCGCGGCGACCTATCGAAAGATGGGCAGCTTTTTTTCTGTTTTGGTCACAAAATTATTGAAGTAAATGCTCCGTTTGAGCTTCGTCTAAAATGTTTTTAGGAGTTGGTGATCATCAGTACAACGTTTATCTTCAGCCGGGTCATTTCCTCTAGTGATCTCTTGGCATGATGGCCCAAGGCCAGGGCCGACGCCTTTTGCGTCTTTTGCGCGATAATTCATGATGAAGGCGGCAACTTCCGGTGGGTACTTCGTACTACATCTTCGTATCTTCTCGTTCACCGTAAACCCCGAACGAAATAACAGGGGTTTTAACATTCTCTTCTCGCTGATCGTCAGTCACAGAAGGGTCTTCTTTGGAAGGATATACTTGACGTCATCGCTTATCTTCATGGTGGGGGACGTAACGTACTCAGTCCTCAGCCGGTCGTTGCCTGCCAAGTAGTTTTCGACGCCCATTATGACCACGACATCGTGCTTCGCCGGAAAGATATTTTCATCAGCACCTTCAGCCGTTCGCTAGGTGATTGCATGCTACTCAGACACAACCAGCATCGACTGAAGCTTCCGCATATACATGTTCATTTTGACCCAGTACTTCTTCACCTTTTTTCCGGTTCCTCTGACCTCCCGTCCCAAGACGTGAAACGATGAGACCACTTGCTCTCGGTCTTTATCTTCAACTTCTGCTGCACATTACGGCCGCGCAGCGCTGTCGGATGGCTGGAATCAGGTTTCCGTTCAACGTTTTCCGCTTTCTTGCAGGGGAGGATGTTGTAATTGCCAGATTGGCTCTATTCGGCGGATACTAAGTGCTTCACCATATCCAATTTCTTCGCTACGAGGTGGATCTGCCAGTACGAATAAAGCATCGAGCGTATCTGTTTGCCTTACTGAAATGCAGGCTCTTTTTGGCGCCCTCAAGAGCTAACGCCCTTGGCGGGGGCCAGTCTACCCAACCGCAAGCACGACTTCCGATAAGAATACGTCTGCGTATTTCTACTGCAGTTATTATCCGACGTCATCAACGATCCGAGGTATACTAATTCGTTCACCACCTCGAACTAGTCCCCGTTAACTACCACACTATTGCCTATCGATCGCGCTCACAGATACTCGGTTTTGAACGTATTAACCAGTAATCCAACCTTTATTGCTTCACGTTTCAGTTTGGTATACTGCTCAGCAACCACCTGAAACGTTCTTCCGACAAGGTCAACGTCGTCAGCGAAACCGATAAATTTGCTAGTTTTGTTGAAGATCGTACCTCGCATGATAAAACGTATTTTGCTTATCATTACGGTTTGGTACAGTCCTCACCTTGAAAGACTTCATGCCTTGTCGTTGCTTAGAAGTGTGCACGAATGTTGGCAACATTTTTATTTTACGAACAATGGTACGTACAGAAAAATCTGGTCTCCTCCGTTTTACCTTCGCATCCCTGTGGTGGTTCCTCAGATCCGTTTTTGTTCCACTTCCCTTCTTCCTAGCTGTTGTCAAGCGAGTATCGAACGATTTTAAAACATTGTGCTTGGAGGACATTTAAGCTTTTTGGCAAGTTTTCTTAACGAGAGATCCGGATTTTCATTGCGACCGCACACAATTGCTTTTCGCACATGCTCTTTTTTCGACGCCATTTTACGCTGAGCGCTTGTAATAAAGCAAGTGTTATGTTTTCAGAAAGAACAGACATACGTCTACCACTCTGCAAAATATTTCACTCATTGTTAACGGGAAACTAGCAGTCATTAACTTTTCGTTGGAGAGCCCAATTTCGGAAGCAGTTTTTGGGCCCAAAAGTGGGTTTCTGTTTATAAAAATGTAAATATTGCATTCTTCTTGCCAATCTGAACACAGCGAATATATTTTCATGAACAGAATCTTTGTTTTAAACAAAAAAAAAACTGCTTTTGAAATTAGCAGAATCGATGACGACTAATTTCACCTTAATGTATGTATTTCCGAAGCTGTGTGTGTTTAGGGCTGGCCAAATTTTGTCGCGAACAAGCCTTAATAAATCCAATTTCGCAACTTTTAAGGCTTAATGTCTATAATTTATGTTTATTTTTTGTTAAGGGATGTAAAGTGGTAGACAAAATTCAAATGGCTATAACTTCCAATTCTGTTCTAGTTTTTCTTCAGGGTCATGAAAAAGTTTTTGTTAGATGAACTTTTTTCCTTCAAATATGTACTTCTTTATATTTATGAATAACACAGATAGTAATGTCTTGAAAAAAAGAATTCATTTGTTTCTGAGATTCCCAATTTTGGTAAATCTAATTTTAGTTTCAAAATGCTTATTTTGAGTGAAGAACGTTGGTTTTATTTTTTTCAGTATTTTTTATTGAAAATTCAGGACATTTTCTTAAAGACTCTCATGAATCATTGTTTCGCAGGTTCGTGTTAAAAGTTTTTGAGTTAAGTTTTATAACAAAAAAAAATAATTGAGTTAATCTGGACTTATTTTGGAAAAACTTTCTGATTAGTTTCCTAATTAGATGTGGGCTTTACACCCAATAAGTGTAATTTGATTCTGAAAGGGTCATACCATACCAAACTTTGGTCAAGTTAGCGCGAAATCCATCAAATCATTCTATGTGATATTACGATGTATCATCTAAACGTTTGATTTAGAGCTATATATTTTTTGTGTGAGTTTATTTAGAAAATGTGATTTTATTAACAAAAAGTTTTATTTTTGCTGCTTACATCAAAAACTAACGCTTTAAGCTGTCTAAATTAGTATTCGTTGGCTGAAGTTGATGGATCAGCACGATCTCCATAAACATCAAATAACATTCCTGATTTGGCAGTTAAATGAATATGAATAGTCACAATAGTTGATTTTATTTAGTTTATGATTGATTCTTATCACTAATTAGTTGCTTTTAGTAAGTGCGATGGAGTGTGCTACTTGGGTAAATGGAGAGGAACTGCTGATAGAAAATAAACAAGAATGAATCAAATCTCTAACATCTTTTATCAACTGAACTTTTATTTTTGCTAAATTCTTCAGGTTCTGTTTTTTTGTAAGCGCTCTGGATGTTACTAGTTAGCCTGTAAAACTATGAGCATATATATATATGGGTCATTCCACGGGAAATTTACAGTCAAAATTTTTTTTCTCTTCGGGATATTTTTTTTACGTTCTTTGTTCAAAAAAAATCGACACGTATTTTTGTATTTCGCTGTTACTGTTGGAATTCGCAAGATATGATTCTTTAAAGTATTGTAATCCGAAAAAATCACTATCTTTTAAATACTGATTGTAAACATAGTTTGTAATATCAAAAAATGACTTTCTACCAGATGTGTTCACTATTCCACAAGCTTTCAAAATTGGTATACCATACCTTCTCTCGATTGTTTTTCAATAGTTAAATAGTGCATTTTTATAAACAATTGCAATTTTTTCAAAGTTGGAACTTTTTTTCTCGATTTTTTTTTACTTTAAAATATTTGTTCATCTTTCTCGAAGAAGCATGCAAAATTTGGAAATGGAGAAATGAAAACTTTAGAAGCTATGAATTTTTATATCGATGCGCGCACGTTAATGCAAACGAGCGGACGAATGCGCATGCTTCAACGACACGTTACACTTAATAGAATCAAAGGCGGCCTCGTTATGAAGCTGCCCGTGGGTTAGAACATCGATTGAGCATTACCGCTCGCTTCACATTAACACACGCGCTGAGACATAAAAACTCATAACTTCCAGAGTTTTCATTTCTCCATTTCCAAATTTTGCATGCTTCTTCGAGAAAGATGAACAAATATTTTAAAGTAAAAAAAATCGATAAAAAAAAGTTCCAACTTTGAAAAAATTGCAGTTGTTTATAAAAATGCACTATTTACTAGGTGTGAACGACGTGTTTGGCGTCATCGCTTATCTCCTTGGTGGAGTGTGACCACGACGCCGTGCTTGGCTTGAAAGGTTTCTTCTTTCACCAACACCTTACATGTTACAACACCTTCTGCCACTCTTTCTGGATGATTACCTCATGGTGAGTATAGACATGTATAGCTCTATACATCATGGATTACCTATAGCTTAGACACGACCGGCGTCGACTGACGCTTCTGCATAAAAATTTCCATTTTGGTTAGGTACTTCTTAGCTGTTTGGCTGGTTGCTCCGACCTCCCGCTCCGAAGCGCGGAACGATGTGGCTACCTTGCTCTCGGTCTTCCTCTTCAATTGCCCTTTACGGTAATGCAGCACCATAGGGCGGCCAAAAACAGGATTCTGTTTAACGCTTTTGTCTTTCTCCAGGAGGGAGAGGACATTGTAACTGCCGGATCGCGTACATCCGGAGGACACGAAATGCCTCACAATGTCCAATCTCAAACCCCGTTCCCCCCTTGCTAAACATAGGAAAGACACAAAACTTTACAAAATATATGTGGGGGCCTAATGGGAATCAAATTAGACTTGAAAGGCGACTTAAAATGGGATATTTATTAATATTTATATTTATACTAGTCTTCGAAATTTCGTACAGACAGTTCTTAGTAATTACTTATTCTAAGTTTGAAAGTAGTCCGAGTAACATTAAAATCATAATCGTCAGAAACAGTATTAAATACACGACACCATACGTCAAATGGATTGTTTTGAGCGAACTGAGTACGGTGCAATGGAAGCCTAAAGAAATCAGCTGGGATATTAAATTGGACATGAAATGAAATTCGAAATTGGACTTGAAACTGAAATTACCGATTGCACTTTGAAGAATTTTTTACTACACAGTGAATTTTTGAGAGAAAACGGGGGTTTAAATGCTCTAAAAATAATTTCTGAGGATAAGAGTCTAAAACGAAAAATTCATAGTAATACAGAGAAAAATAATGAGTTAGCCATGAGCAATTCAAATTGTAGATATTTTGCAGTTGATTGGTGCATGAAGCTAAATCTTCATAACCAAATAGTAGGAAATGACTCATTGTGATGTGCCATATCATGTTTTATTGCGACACCATGCGAGAGAACAGATGAAAATATTCGCGTACGCTGTATATTGTAAAGGTTATCAGCTAACGGTATGACTTATGGATGCAAAGAAAAAAAATTGTCCTGTCGTTAAGGTACATTTGCCTGTTACGGATCCGGTTCATATAATAAACACTCGTGTGTACATCGTGAACAACTCGGCAAAAAATCCTTTTCAGTGGCCTGCTTGAGGTTGCACTCTGGAATGAGGACAACAAGAAACTTCAAAGAAAATTATTCTAGAACCTTCAAAATTAACAGTTATGCTAAAAATTGTTATTGACTAAGACTAAAACATCAGTTTTAGTTTAGACAGTTTTATCGGTTTACCACATGTTCTATGTTTGTTACAGTTTTGTTAGCGGAGATCATATCCCAAAGATGTTATCCAAAAAACACATTACTCAAAAAAAACATGCAAATATTTTTTTCGGAATAACAGGTCGGACTCGATTATCCGGATGAAAAAACATTTCTTTATAACGAACACGTTTTGAACGTGAATACATTTCAAAAAACCTATTTACAATTTTTTTTTCACCCGGATAATCGACCTGTATCATCAATTGTTAGACCACAGATTCTATACAGTGACATATTTTACTTGACTATCAAAATAGCATTAATTCTTTTAGCTCAATTATTAGTTTTTTATATAATGATTTGTCGTTGTATAAGTGAAGACAAAAGCAAAAATACATAAGCACTTCCGTAATCTTAGTTACAATTTAAAGTAAATGTCGTTACATGCCGGTTTTCCTTATTGCCGATGAAGGCATAAAAGTCTTATCTGTGTAAGCAAATAATGTTGAAAACACCTATTCATATTTTTATTACGCTATAAAACTATTAACCGATTTTTTGGTTCAAAACTGCCCGAAACATCCGGTGAACACATGCCTGTTTGCTTGAAATCTACTGCCTATGTACATATGAATTTTGACAAAAAGTGCAAGCTGGTCTGATTGCAAATGATACTATTTTGCTATTGCCGACCGTAATACAGAAAAAAATGAAAATTTTTTATCAGCTCATTCAATTCGAAAAACAATAACGAATTGCTAAACGCTGTACAGGGGAGTCATATGATTATCGGATTTGTTATCAGTTTTTGTATAAAGTGCTGTCATTATTTATATGGCAGGATAATACGATCTCGCAGCAAAAAAGCACAAAATTTCTATCGATTACATATAGGAAGACTGATTTGAACGGCATTATATCAATATTAAATGCAACAATCTAAAAATTCCGCATTACAAGTACAAGGTTATAAATTATCCTATATCTTTCACATAGTTTTTATGACACGAAATTTACTTCAGATTCGGTGGGATTTAATTATAAATTTTTTATAAATGCGTTATTTGTACCTTCTTATAGGGTATGTTGCTGCTACGTCGTAATTGCCTATTCCCGTCCTATCCAACACAAATTATTAAAAATATCAGCATTTTTATAACTCACAATGCGAAACTCGTTATTCCATAATATTTAAGTTTGTTGTCTATCATACGCGATCAATTAAAGTTAGCTGAGATCTATTTAAATGCTTTTTATCATTAAAGAAGTTCTACCAGCCAAACTTTCTTCGTTTTTTCGTGCGACGAAGAAGAAAATATCGACTAATCGTTTGAAGATCCGTCATTCATAAATGAAAATAACTCACGCAAGGCATTGTCGTTATTCTTGAGCCAGGAAAAATTGCCTGACCTGCAGAAATTTTGCAGAATAACATTTGTCATGCCGTCCTACACAAGTACACGCGCGTTAGCTGCTTAAACATTGTTGTGATTTTTTAGTTCGGACGATGAAAATTTCGATGGACGAATTTTAAAACAGTACGACAAATTTAAGAAATGACTTTATTTTAGTTGCGTAATTTCATAAATATGCTTTAATAAACGCTTTTCAGTGATTTCAAAGTTCACGGATCGGAAGGTAAGTGTGTTTTAGTCAAATCACCGCAAGAACTTTTGGAGTATTCATTAAATCCATCCAACAAATGATGAAAATTAGAATGGCTTTACTTACTACGACGGGAATAGAAAAAACCTAACTAATTCAGAAATTAGTCTGTGTTCGTGCTAACTCTAACCCGAAATTTATGAACGATGATGCAGTTTATAACAGAGCGACCTATAAACCGTAATGCTGGGGGCTCCGTAGCCGCAAGGTTACCGAGTCTGCTTTAACAAGCAAGTCGTGGGTTCGAATCTTGATAGAATCAAAACCATTCGATATCAAATGACTTTAGCCTGGGTTTATTCTCAGGCCCCTCATTTACCCTTCCTTCATGCTGAATTCTATGTATTTACCCACTGAAGCCTCTTGACAGTGCAAAAGTCCCTCCTATAGTTGTTAAGTGTACTGGTCAGAGGAATGTATGAGGCCTCGCCAGGGACGGCTATAATATGGGATAGTGCTGGCAGCGAGGAATAAGTGGGTAAAGTAGATCAAGCTTTGAAGGAAGGGTAAACCTCAATACACGCATACAATTTAATAAGCATATCGCTCACTTAATAGCGATTATAGCAAAAAGAAATGTAGTGCAGGTCATACAGCAAACACCCGGGCGATATTACAATAGATCAACTATACTATACTGGTCGCAGTGATGTATCCACACTTGGGAAAAAACCCGTAATGCTAAAAGGTTTTACCCTGCGCTTTAAAAAGAACACTGTCAGTTTAACCTGGATAGACTGCCGTTTAATTTATGATCGCTTTGACATCAGTTCAATTAAAACTGAGTGTTAAGGTGGCAGGATATAGTTTATGAATTCGATATTAGTTAGACCGCAGGACACATTTTGAGCTTCTTTTCGACAAGAAATATATTCACGAATCTTTCTGAATAAAAAACAAACTTATTTGAGCTAGGATACAACTAACTGATAATTTTTCTCATTTCAGGCATTCGCCGGTGCATACACCTTTTTCACAGTGTCTGGAATTTTAGCACATACCTGCAGTATTAACATGACTAGATCTCCAGAAATGTACGCTATATACCTCTTCTATCTTCGGTGTAAGAATCGAGTTTGAATTTATGTCCACCAAAAACGTTCCTAATTTAATGATTTGCAGCCTCCGAATGTGGAAACATTAATCTAACCCATTTGGGCCTGCCGGGTTCCATCGCCGAAGTGCAAGTTGACGTTCCAGATGTTGCTGCTGCCGCTCAAAGGACTTATATTTTCTGCATTATCGGAGTTGTCCTATTCGGATTATGGATGATTACCTCTTTCATCATGTTGGGTATATCCTTGTTCAAAATTACGTGTGCAACCTGAAATTTTCAAATCTTATTTACAGGATCAGCCTGTACACCATGTATGAGTCGCTGCTGCATTGCAATGGGAATCATTCCATATACTATAACCCTGTTTCTCGTGCTGACATTCAGCGCAGTCACATTCGTATTCTATCTAATAGATTTCATTGGAAGTTTCGTATGTTTTTGATTTTTTTGCTAATAATGTGACATTCATCAACTCGTAATCTTTGCAGGATATGTATTTCGTAATGGATTTACTGGAAATCCAAAACCAAGAAGTTGTTCGCTATGCATTCGAACAAATCGAAAGCATATATCTAATCGTGCCTTCGCTATTACTGTGGCTTACGGCTAGTTTTGGAGTTATCCTATGGTTTATGTTCCTGATTCTTGCGTTTGTAATGCTCGGAACTGCAAGCCGTCTATGGAATGAAAACAAACCGGCTCCTTCGTATAATAACGTAACTCAAGCCCCAAGAACTATGATGGTACCAGCCCCTGCGCCAAATGAAATGAGGGAAGAACCCAGACCACCGTCAATAAACCTTACCGTTACTGCCGCAAGATACGACGATACAGCTAGACAGCCAAACGATATTTTACCTTACAGAGAAGTTTCACCCAGCAATGTAAATGTTCGTCGTACCGTAGAGCCTTTGAAGAGTGGCCATGAACTTCCACCCGACCACGAAGCAAACAATTATCCGAACGCTCCGCCGAGCCCACTGCGACCAAACACTATGATCAATCCGTACACGGATAAGCGATTTACTTATTTACCCGGTAACCCACAACCGTTTTCTTATCTTGCGGGCCCACCACAAATTAGTCCCCGGAATTCTGCTAACGTCCCAACGGAAGTACGAGGACAGCTGCCGTGGTCATACTTCAAAGGAGTACCAGATCAAGGGCCAGTACCGAGAAGGGCGACCTCTACCCTTAGCGATCATAAAGAGTTCCCCGGTGAGGAGTACAGATCGCCAATGACTAAACCTACTGCTCCCGACGATCGTTCCAGTGACGAAGGAAGTATGATTGAAGTACGCAGTATAAAAACGACATGTGCTAATTGTGTTTTTCTTGTTTCTAGAATGGAGCGGACCAGAATATAGGTATTAAATGTGCAATAAATAGGAGTAGAACCAAAGATGCCATTATCGAACTGTTATGTTTATATAAAATGATAGTATTGTTTGATTTGTAAATAATTGTTAGCATGGCTTAGCACTGCAGTGCAGTGTAGGCTAATTGAACGGTAACATTCGAGTGAGAAACGATAGCAAATTAAATGAAAAGAAATAAAAACGACAGTGTATGTACTGAATACCTATTTCTAGTCGGGACATATTCAGGCCTAAGTTAAGTCGTTCGATCCGGTTTATCCATTTAGATTGAAGCATTTGACACCATGAAGTAAAAATATTCCGTTACGCCTTGTAACGCCCTATATCAGCGCTGAATCGGTGGATCGGATAAATAGAATTTACGCATTTTTACGCGAATTTTGGGCTGTTTGATGGTATTAGTAGCGAACAATCAGGAAACGACGTCAAACTACAAAAACAAACCACGCCGAACAATGGGGTTTGTTTTTGGAGTTTGACGTCACGCTTGATCGTGATAGGTCGGATTCAGGATTTCACCCACACCATGATGAAATTTCTTCATGGCACTAACACCACTTGATCAACATCGCCACACCTGTATATATCACATTGATCTCCAATGGCCCCTAACACCCGTTGTTCGAACATCCTTGTCAACAGCACACATCCAACTCGTGTGGGGACTGCCTTGGCGTTGTCAGCCTCTATCGAGTACTTTGATGACTATTGTCAGTACTTGACCTACTTGCTTGTTCCTCGCTCGGTTTGATCCCGACCAAAGTTCGTAGGGCTCCTTGGACAAATATGCATCTCCGGCAGCTAAAAAGCATCACTTCGGTTTCATTTTTCTTTTTCTTTTGGAGCACTACCGAATGGATGCTCTGAAGGTCACGGAACAAATCGTTTCAGTCCATATAATTGCCTGTCCGATACTCTCTTTGGGATACGGAACAAATAGTCTCGTATCTCCAGTGTGCAAAGAAAATATTAGCTCTGCTTGTAGTAGTACTCTTTCTGCGTTTGTCTCCTTCTGCATAAGATGAGTGGTCGTAAGAGAAAACAGTATTCAGGCATCATTCGGAGGGAGAGCAAACGGTTGAACAGAAAACGAAAGCACTTGGTCGTTGTGAAAAGCAGATTGCTCTGCCTCCGTTAGTCTTTACCATTAGTAAAATTCTTGAGATCTAGTTTTTGCTTAATCCGTTGTGTTTACAAGGAACAGTGAACAAATTGTTGCGAAAATGTTACTAGCCGACTTTTTTTGACTTTGTAACTGCTCGTAACGGAAAATTAACTGTTTTGCGACCAGCAAGTTGATGACAGTTTGGAAAAAGGTTTCATTTGTGTCACTTGATAACTATTTGGTAACTCGTAACTGAAAGGTGACTGTTTTGCGACGACCAAGTTGTTGACAGTTCGAAAAAAAGGTTTCAATTTGGTCATTTGGTAACTACCTGGTAACTTTTTGAGATTTTTGTCACTAGAAAACTAAAAAGTAACTATTTTTAATTTTATGTAACCTAACTCGTTACAAGTATCCTAAATGTAACTGCTGTGCAACCTTTTTGTATTTTTTTATTTTTATGATTAGTTACAAGTGCTACTTGGGTACAACAGATTTAATATTGGTTACCGTATAACCGATACCGTAACCAGGCCGAAGGCTAAGGTTACGTACAACTAGAATGTAACTGAAATGTAACCTTCTATGATTAACACTGGTGGTAACTGTTTTATTCAAACTGAAACTATTCTTTGATATTAAATTAACACTTTCTTTTCACAACAATCACTAAAAAATACCTTTTCCCGATATCAACAATGTGAACAATGAACAATGGCTGCTTAAAATCATTTCATGCAATATGCCGAAAACGATACAAAACTTCAAGGACGATGGTGTAGTAGTTAGAACCAAAGGCAAAATGGCTATGAATTTTACTGTGATAGAAGTGATAGCGAAAACAACTTGATTTTTAATGGTTTCTAGGTGAATGCTCCACTAATTCATTATTGCTAAGAATAAATTTAAAAAATCAAAAAATTAAAATTTAAATTTTTATATTTGATTTACAAAACATCAATTTTTCAAAGAAGTAAGTAACGAAAAGCTATATTAAATAAGAGAGCGTGAATTTTTCAAAGCTAGAATCATGCATTTCACCATAAATTTGAAACTGCATTAAAATTTGTGTTGAAATAATAATTTATACACTCTTCTATATTCAACAGTTAAATTTACTGCTTGACGTTGACAGCCATAGATTGAAATAATAAACCTGCTACATTTTCGCTATGTAATAAAAGTTTCAAGATAACTGATTTTCCACCAATTGAAAGTCAATTTACAGTTTATGTGTAACTTCAATAGTAACCATTTTGTAACTATACATGTTACATATTGGTTATTGAGTAACTGTTAATGCAACCAGATTTAGTTACATAAGTTGCGCTATTTCGGTTACACAACTGTTATATTTTAGGTTACTGTAACCGAAGTTTTACATTTAAATTTGTCGCATATCAGCCGCTGCGACTCAATTGTGACAACGTGTGCTACTTGGGGGACTTCTTGTTACCAATTCGTTGAGCGTCTCTACACACGCAAGTCGGCTTCCATCTGGCCGAAGCACCTAGCACGTTGGGGTTTTCTATTCCTGGTGCCGGTGGGGCTCTTGAAGAGAAAGGATTTCACTGCACAGCAGCCCGGCATACTTGTGACGTGCCAGACTACGATGGGAATCTCTCCAAGTAGTGCGTGGTTCATAAGTCTACGCCGGTTTCGGGTTTCCGTTTGTGCTCTGTCAAAAAATGAAATGAAACAAAAATAGTCCGCAACATCTTTCGTTCAAAGTGCAATGTATGTCTTCCGTAAGCAAAGTTATAGTCCGTAGATAACTGTCGTCCTGACTGACGTTTTCTAGATCTGAACGGCGTATGCGTAGCTTTGAACGGCGTATGCATCTTGCGGAGGGCTTCCAACTTGAATGCGTCGTTGAATATCTATACTCATATAATTGACGTCGGTGACCAGAGACCAAAGAAATATAGGAACTCATTAGCCCTTCATCGCTCTCAATAGTCTCTGTCTGTGGGAGGCGAACGTAATTTTCTCTGGAGCTTCTACTATTTGTAACCCAATCCTCGTAGCCTCTGCTTTTAGTTTGGCGTAGATAGTAATGGGTTACGTACGTTGTACGTACGTCTACTAATGGTGTCGTACGTAACAATTGTCGTACGTTGCCTGCAGCTAATAAACGATTAAATACTGTGTACCGTCGGTGCATTGTGCACCTGTAGGGATAAAATAGACTCTACAGTGGTTCACTGCCTCTTATTCAGCTAGTCCTATCCCTACCTCCTTGTGGTGCCAGCCGGGATACGAGTAACCTTGGTGGAGATCGGGTAACCAGCCCCGGTGGAAGCCAAGGTCGTATGCTGACAGGGAATTAGGGCTCTTTTGAGCTTCGTAGGTTATCCGGCGAAACAGGGGGTTGGCGTCACCTCGAAAAAGAAAGGAGTAATGATTGAAGAACGAGGAAGTTTAGACTGGAACAACTGCAATGAAAAAAGACTATGGATTGGAAACTCGGGACGTGGAACTGCCGATCTATCAACTTCCAAGGGTACTCGAGTGCTCTCCGATGTATTGAAGAGCCGCAAGTTCGACATCGTGGCGCTGCAGAACGTGTGCTGGAAGAGCTCAACGGTACGTACGTTCAGAGATGCACATACCATCTACCAGAGGTGCGGCAACACACACGAGCTGGGTACAGCTTTCATAGTAGGGTAGAGTGGTGCAGAATGCGCACAAGCAATTGTGGTCGAGCAGCCCCCGTGCAAAGTGTACCCTGTACAAGACGCATATTAGACCGGTTGTGCTCGGATTTTTCGAAAGACGAGTGCCAAGAACGATCTTCGGCGGCGTACAGGAGAACGGAGTATGGCTTTATGGCGAACCCAGTATCCGAAAGGTAGCTAAAGCTGGACGGATACGATGGTCAGAGTATGTTGCAATGCCGGACAACTACCCTGCAAAGATGGTGCTTGCCTCAGATCCGGTAAGGAACAAGACCACCAAGAACGCAGCGAGCAAGATCGTTAGACCAGGTGGAGCGAGATCTGGCGGATAGTACTCGGTGTCCGAGGAATTCGAGAGCGGTAGACCACAACCGAGTAAATTGGAGAAACCTTGTTCAACAGACATTGTCTTAGGGTGTTAAGCCACAGTAAGTAAGTATATGTTATACAACGCTCCGGTGTTGCTCGTCAATCTGCATGTGCATACACAATGCGTTTGGTTATTTGTCGCTAACAGTTTCTACTCTATTCGCAAAATAATACAAATTGAAAATGATATCTTAATTATCACTTATTTCACCTTAATCCAATATGCACGATAAAATTTAATATGCCTATGCTGCACAATCACGGAAACTTCTAAAAGTTTTATTTATTTATTATTTTTTATCCAACCAAATCAAACCAAATTGATCAGGATGATCTGACCGTACCTAAATTTTAATTTTTCTACTCACGGCTATATATTTTTTAAGTTAACAAAGCTATCTGGCTGATGTAGCTTTTTACCACAATAAGCTTTATGCTCTACAGCTTGTAGAACCTAGCGAAATGCTTCATTATATTATTGTGTTTCCCGATGATGCTTTAGGACTCGCCAGGGCTGCGAATAAAAAACTGTTTGTTTGTTTGTCTTTTATTGTCTAGTAGCGTAAGGTTTACCCTTTTAAAAATGCTACTTCCGATTTGTCGTTAAGTATAATAAAGTCTTACATTTTTACACAATTTCTTAAACTAAAACTATTACACTAATTACGATTCCAAAATTTGATGCAGCCTCTCTTAAAAACTACTTCGGAATTTGCACGCTTTACTATAGATGGTAAACAGTTCCAATTTATTACACCCCGGACGAACAATGAGTTGGCGTAATTCATGGTGTTATTTGCCGGTATAACTAAATTTTGCAAACGTCGACCGCGGGCATGTATCAATTTTCGGTACAGTGTGGCTGGAGCTTGTGTTGCTGTCAGCTTCCTCAGGAAAATGCAGGAAAGATACGAGTAGAAGACTTGCAGCGGGCATCCCAACAAGTTTTTTTGGAGGTGGGTCACGTGATCATACCGGCTTAGCCCAAAGACAAAGCGCACACAGCAATTTAGAGCTACTCGAAGGCGATCGAAGCATACTGTACTGAAGCGAACGTGAAAGACATCTCCGAAAAGAAAATGCGGTAGGATTAGCGATTTGAACATTTTTAGTTTAGTTTCAACCGGTGCCGCAGACATACACACATATAACGTCCGCAAACCAGCGTAGATCTTTCCGCACTGCTGTGTTATTAGGCCGTCCCATTGAAGATCGCTTTGGAATATAAATCCCAGATTACTAACCTTTTCTGACCACTGAATATTCTTGCCGTCCATCATGATGGCGGGTATCGATGACATTGACCTGTCAGTTCTTCGACGTCTGCTTGTAACTAACAGTGCCTTGCTTTTGTCAGCGTGAATCACCAAACCAATCAGAGATCATTTCCAGGTCTTCATTCACACTGCTGATTATATCGCGCATACTCGGGCCGAGTCGTCCAATGTAGAGTTGAACATCATCAGCATACATTTGGATAGAGCAATACCTGAGAACCGTTGGAAGGTCATTTATGTGGCAACAGAACAACAAAGGGCCAAGTACTGAGCCTTGGGGTACACCAGACATTACTTCTACCATATTCGAGAAGCTGCAGAACACCGTTTGTTTTCTTCCTTGGAGATACGACTGGAGCAAGTTCACAGCTGCAGAAGAGAAGTTGAATTGTGCTCCCAATTTATCCAATAGTTCCCGATAAGGAATGGTGTCAAAAGCTTTCGAAAAATCCAATAAAAGCAGTATGCCTACTCCTTTTTTATCGACTATTCCCGCGAAGTCATCGTGAACCCTCAGCACGGCGGTTTTGATGCTTTGACCTAAACGAAAACCAGCTTGGTATTCACTTAGTAGGTTGTTTCTGTCAATATATGAAGTCATTTGCTCTTTGAGAAGTTTCTCGAATATTTTTGACAATCCGCATAATATGCTTATAACTGTCGAAAAAAAAATATACGGAATGAAACACCCAGGCTTTAGTTTGCTTTGAAACGCCTTTTCGTATGTTCTACCCGTTGACAGCATCATCAGAGACACTGAGGTCAGGGTGGGTTTGTAATAAAAAAAATTGTCAATATGTTTTGTAAGTCAATATTTTAGCACAGACAAACAGACATAACTCTTGCAAGAAAAATCAACAAAAAATATCGTACCTCACATTTAGACTGACCACTGGCACCATCTATGATCGACATTCCCAAATATTAAATAGCAACATCTCTCGAACTAGCAAGTGTTTTTATGGGGCGTTCCCCTTCTTTCGTTAAAAAGCGCCACTTTGACCAAAACGGAGACATTCCCAACTAAGCCCAAATTTGAAATGATGGTTTAATCACAGACTAACAGACGTAACACTGAAGCCTCATTCCATCGCCAATAAAAACGATCATTTCAAATTTTCACTAAAGCCAAGACACAAACAACAGTCGCTGCGCGAGAGTACCGCTCGACTGCGCTGACGCTGTTATCAGCAGACCCATAGCGTGATATTGTGGCTTCCTTGGCGGAAACCCAATTTGGCGCCCCTCAATACTTTGACCACAACATTATTGGCTTAAATGCTCCGTTTGCTCCGTCCTTTGCGCGATACTGCTCGACAAAGGCGGTAACTTCCGGTAGGTACTTTATATTATATCTTCGTATCTCCTCGGTCACCGTAAGCCCCGAACGAAACAACAGCGGCTTAAGTATTCTCTTTACGCTGATCGTCAGCTACGGAGGGATGTTCTTTGGGAAGATCTATTTGACGTTCTCGTTTATCTTCTTGGTGGGGGACGTAAAGCACGCGGTCATCTACCAATCGTTGCCGCCCAGCGTCAAGTAGTATTCGTCGCTCATTATGACCGCGACATCGTTCTTTGCCGGAAAGATGGTTTCACCAGCACCTTCAGCTGTTCGCATAAAAATGTTCATTTTGGCCCAGTACTTCTTCATCGTCTAGCTAGTTGCTCCGACCTCCCGATCCGAGGCGCGGAACTATGAAACCATTTTGCTCTCGGCTTTCATTTTTAACTTCTACTGCACGTTACAGTCGCGCAGCACTGTCTAGTGGCCGAAGCCAGGTTTTCGTTTAACGCGGGGAAGGATGTTGTAATTGCCAGATTGACTCAATTCAACTGGTACGAAGTGGTACACCATGTTCAACTTCTTCGCTCCGGGGTGGAGCTGGCAGTACGAACACAGCAACGAACGTATGTAATTGTTTGACTGTTTTCGCCGTGGCTGCTGCATGCAAATCAACTGGAACGTGGCATGAAAAATCGCTCAATCCAGCTTTTTAATGCATATGTTATTGCTAATGCTTTCCTGAAATGCAGGCCCTCAGGAGCTAGCGCCCTTGGCGAGGGCCAGTCTGGCCAACCGCACGCTGCGGCGCTGGTTATCAGATAATATACAAGTAAATTTATAGCATTGCTAAATTTATAGCGACCCGCTCTGCGTAGCTCGAAGACTACACCAGGTGATGCTAGTGTTTTTTGCAAGTGTTAGGGATGTCATTGAAACGATGTTGTGTTTGAAAATTTGTTCGAAGTGTTACGTCTGTTAGTCTGTGGTTTAATGGTGACTGAAACCTATGAACCTGAAGCAATTCTTCAAATTACTTTGGCAATCAAAGGGTAACCTTTAGCGAATAGACTGGCGACTGATAAGGCTTTGACTCGACCTCTCGTCATACATCGAGAAGATCATAGAAGTGTTGTTGTATACGGATACTCTTCTTTTTGGGTAAAAGACATGTTCCGTACCCCTTTCAGTCCCGTACCGAGGTCACTCATATGCCATTAGATGAAAATCGCACAAAGATCATACGATCCATACCATCGTAGATTGTATTTTGCCATAACTTTGTCATATTTTGTTTTACTGGTAAGCGTTATTTTTGTATACAGCATAAACATTCGTTACTTCCGCAACACAAATAAAGCCCAAAGTTGAATAATAGACTCGGAACTACACTGAATTACCACCATCTCTTATCATTGGAATGATTTTAAAGCCGTTGAAAGATTAAAAGGAACCGTCAAAGAATAGCAGCAACCCGAGGAATGCGCCTATGCTTGCGGCAATTCTGTTTCTGATAAGAGCGAGCTGACCGCAATCAGACCGGGAGTAAAGATTTGGTTTATGTGTCTGCTGTCCTGACCTCCTGTTCGAGTTAAACTTTCGCCAACAAATATCAACGTTAAGGGGGTTCTCAGTCTAATTGGTTTATATGTTAAAAGAATTTTTTCCCTGCTTCATATGAGTAATTTTTTAGTTTATAACATTTGTCATGTAATTAACACCAGTGCAGTGGGATCGGCATGTTAGCAAAAATTAAGTTACTCATCTAATCCCCCGAGTGCTCCACCGTGAAACTACCCGGTGTTATCAGAAGTCGCAACCCTAACCATGCAGGGCTACTGACGATAAAATTTAGATACAAGCTGATTCAATTTATGAGCCGAACTTCTGTTATCAGCAGCCATTTGGGAAGCGCAGAGGGGCTACTCGCACAGAACACTCAGGGAAAGGTGTGGAAGTGCTGATAAGATTTTCACCTGTCCGCCTAGGTGCTGGGCGGTTCGACCACTTTCGATATCGGCTTCCTTCGTCGTGTTCGATTGAGTTTCGTAGTAAGAATTTGAACCTTTTTCGGGTTGGATAAGAAGCGCGGTTTCTGTGGGTGGTTAGTTACAGTTTAGTTGCGGCTAAGTATTTACGCGCTCAATAAGTGTGTTATATTTTTTTTCGCTAGATAGCTAGTTGGTAGAAAATGTGATCGGAAGTATAAAAAACAAGTTTATTTTTTTCGCGATACTTTATATTATACACAACATCCTACTATTTCCATAGCGATTTTGATTAAGTTTATTCGTTAGAAATGTCCTTTGCAAACTATAGTGTATTCAGAGCGTTTGCTATATTTGCTGGAGTGTTCGGAATAGTAAGTAGATAATAATGCATTCTGGAATGCATTTCGTGAAGTAAACTATGTTCTTCCTTAACAGTTCCAATCGCTAATATGGATCGGTTTTGCTATAACCGGAATCATCGCGTATTACTGCGATTTAAATCTATCCGGTCAGTCAGAAACACTTGGGTCGCTGCTAACGATGACATTTTTTCACCAATATTTCGAAGGTAAGATTCGATTTTGTTCACTTATACCTATGCTGAGAAACATTTTTGTAAGCTTACATGTGAAGATAATTTTGGACAAAATGATTAATGACGAAAAACTGTGCGTCATTGTTATGAGTCAAACATTCAAAAATTCAACTTCTAAAGCTGTATAGAACCAACACAAAAATAAACTAATTAATCCACTCTGCCTGTGTGCACCTTGATAATTATCAGGAAAAGTTGATAGGCTAGATTTGAAGGCAACGATAAAGTTACCGTTATATTACACACGCGACTTTTATAGTGAATCCTACGGGGTTAAAAATTATACCGTATATGAAGCTGAGCGTTCTCATTATAAAATTCAATTAATTTAGCAATACAAGATATAGTTATGTGTATTGAAAGTAAAAGTAAAAAAAATATTCAAGCTTGGATAAAAAAGGAGTTTCACACAACTTCTTGAGCGTTGCTTCAATGGCCCTCCTTTACCCACTTAGGTAACCAATAAGCATTACCAATGCCATTCAAATGCAAGACAATAAGCATTTAAGTCACCTTAAATGCTACTTAAAAACTATTTTGGCAAAATATACAGTTATTTTACTGCTAACCATCTTATAGTGCTGACAATGCTTATTTGCGGCTGATTACCGACAAGAAGAATTTGAATAGAATTTTGGAAGCTGATTTAATGCAGTTAGGCAATCAAAAAGCTAATAAACAGCGATGTGCAGTATAAAATGCCAGATATGCTAATAAGCAGCTGATTTACTGCTTGTCTTAATGCTTATTGGTTACCTGGGTAATTTTCGGTTTTCCCCTTTACGCAAGATCCCATTCTGTTTAGACATCTTTGTTTCATAATTTTCTTGTACCGTTATCTGCGTTGATTATTAAAAACTACCGTTATAAAAACTAAAATATTCAAGTTACTTGGAAGACTGTTTGAATTAGGGTGATTCATCTATTTTGGACAGTGCGTTACGCGTACACTTCTATTTGACTTTGACGTATAGGTCCAAAATAATGCCCAAAATAGACAAATCGCCCTAATAGGAAATTTGGTGTTTAAAACAAAAGAATGAAAAACTAATTTGTTATAGTCCTGGACTAAACGTATGACCATATGAATTTCGTTCAAACATCTAACCGTCGATCATTAAAAATATGAAATGTTAAATAAAAGTTAAATTGTTGTACATAAATTTACAATTGTTTGTTAAAATATGTAAATTAAAATTTGTTTTATTTCTGTCAACAGTAGTATCTGATGATGGCTGAATAAAAGACAGTAGGCCGAAACGTAATCAACTGAGTTTTGATATTTCACCGATCGTGATCAATTTGAATACATTCACATAAATTTACACTTTAATAACAGGTTCGAATTACGTTCAATCGGTTCGTAAACATTTGTATTCTATTTAATTATTTTTAATAAAGTATGGTTAAGCCAAGATCTTCGTAACTCCTAAAACATGTACAGTAGGGCCGTACAAATAAAAGAGTCTTTTTTGCTCATTTCATAAAGTTTACAATCTCTACACCCTATAATATTTTTCCAGATTGGTGAAAAAATATGCTTACCACTTCACTTGTTTCACGCTCCTTTGTTCCTGAGATATGAATTCTTGAAGCTAGTAAAAAGACAGTATAAAGCAGGCTTGCAAGAACCTCACTCATGTGCTGTATTTGAGGCGAGCATGGCAACGAAACACTTCGTTATTTTTAACCTCATAGTGAGCCTTGAAGTGTTTCAATGCGAAGCTCCCGAATCATTGGAAAACTGCACTTCATGAAATATTCCATTTGAAGAGCGCTTGAAGAGCAGTTTTACTACATATTGAGGATTGCACATTGAAAAATTTCAAAGGAATATTTGCTTTAGAAGACACTTCTTCAAATCTTCTATATTTACGCACAGTTACTTACATTCACTTTTTATGTTTCATACTAAAGCTATTTTTGAAAATCTACACAACACAAAGATTCAGGAACTTATCCATTTCAGTGAGGTGACAACAGAGACGTAATCGATTCATCTGGTTTCTGTGAATTCGGTATTCCAGGAAAGTGTTCCGGTTGGGAAGGTTTTTTTATGTTTTTGGATATGAAAATCAAATCAAATTATGAAAAGCATCAAATTTCTTGAAATTATTCCGGAAGGTAATTTTTCATTGCTTTGAAACAATGTGATTATTGGTCCTCGGAATGGCCATTCTGCAACGGGTTCCCGTAGGGATCCGCGTGGCCATGGATGTTTTTGGATAGAATACCTACAATATGGATATCAAAATTTATAAAAATACCCTAGACGGTCATTTTCCATTGTTTTGAGACATTTTAATGATTTATGAGCGTACTATTGATAATGGTTGATGGTCCCGACGAGTTAGCTTCGGGGTACGATGCTGGCCTTACAAGCCAGTCATCGTATGTTCGAATCCCGGGTTTGAGAGGCTGTTAGAGTCAAATTATTATAACACTGACGCCGTAATTACCCTGCACTCTAGCAGCTAGCTGCAAAATCTGTCGTATAAAAACAGAAGGTTCAGTGTTAAAATCGGAATGTACCAGCTAGGCTTTGCTTCTATATCTCTACATGCTCTGGTTTATAGGTCTGACCATTCTCATCTCATAAACCATTATTTGCTGATAGGAAAATGATTGCAAAAAATAAATTTGAAGGTAAATTTACAATTAATATTTGTATAAGAAAATCGTAATTTATTGATTTACATTTACATACATCGTACATTTGCGATTCCTATAAAAAAAATTAAGGGTGATAAAGCATACTTGGCATTTTGAACTATGAATATTATAAACATAAACAGTACTAGTCCATAGATCATTCTTGAAAGTTGCTAGTAAAAATTACTTATGGAGTTGCGAACATAGTAAGTATATTTGGTAAAATAACTTTGGTATCTTGCTGCCCATATTACTATGATTATATCCAAAACTGAAAATTGAAAATTGAAAATTGAAATTGAAAATTGAAAATTCAAAATTGAAAATTCAAAATTGAAAATTCAAAATTCAAAATTCAAAATTCAAAATTGAAAATTGAAAATTTAAAATTGAAAATTCAAAATTCAAAATTCAAAATTCAAAATTCAAAATTCGAAATTCAAACTTCAAATTGAAATTGAAATCAAATTTCGTGGCTCGAAAGTCGAAACAGTTTTGAAATTTAAGATTGGCTAGAACAATCTTTGTATAATTTCTAGCAGCTACTTATAACAATTGATGTGAACAACTGACGATTTATTTCTGTCTAAATATATTTTAAGTAAATCATTTATGCAACTGCAGAGTGAATTGCATGCCACTATAAATAAAAACCAGCTTAGTTGTAAACACTTCTTCATATGATTCGTCAAGTTCCGTTTTAAAAATCTATTGTAGGACTGTTTACAAGTGTAGGTACTTTCTTTTGCAGGCACGTGTACGATGACGAACATTCCTAATATAGACATGACAGCAGTGCGGGCACTTAACCTACTGTCACCCGGCGATTTTCACGCTTGGGTTTGGGTTTACCTGATCCTGCACATTTTCTGGGCCATCAGCTCTCTGACACTACTCACCAGTAAGTATACAGTAAAATTCAAAAACCAAATTAGTGCTAAAACGTGCTGACTGACACTGTCAATTTCAGATGCTCGTGAAAAATACGTCCGTTACATCAACGTATTTCTATATATTTGGATAGCTTTAACCGTCGTTATAAGCGTTCTTGACCTTGCGTTGGGAATTCAGTTCGGTGTGGACTACGATACGATCATTGTGAGTATATTTTATCTTTGTGTTTTCTCGAGAAAACTAATAAATTATCAAAAATGATTTCAGCATGCCTTGTTTCTTCGTCCGTATCCGGCTACAACCGCTGCAGACCAAACCCTCATCATGGCGGTTACTGTATCCGGCATAATGATGGTCATGGCTTTCCGCGGCTGGATATTCTGGGCCGTCAATGTAGGTCTGGCGGTCTATCTGTTTACGCAATCAATCGTTATCTACGATTACAACCAGCTGCGAAGAAAGGTACGAAGTGATAGCTTACATCGTGTTGATCAAAGTGGTATAGAGCGTTAACAGTTTCAAGTGGATCTTCGAGAGTTTTAAACAATCAATCAATCAATCAATCAATCGGTTTACATCTACGGCAGTCAAATTCGATTGACACTGATTTTAGATTGTTCGATGCGTTTCCGTAGAGGTTTACTTCTCCTTTTATATTTTGTTTTGCAGAGCGGTATGACCAACGGAGGATTCACAGAGGATAACAGTGGAGTCCGTCGGCAGCCTATTGATGCCTACGATATGGGGTGAGTCACACACCAAAACAATTTTGTGTGCTGATATCTCGAGTTCTGAAACAAGCAATACTCTTCAATCAAATAGTCAAGCCCGTCGCATCAGCCAAGAAGAGCCACGCAGACCGTACATCCCGCCCAGTAACTATCGTCGACCGTTGGAACGCATCAATGAACAACCCCGTGAAGCGATCGCCGTTGTCGAGCGACCCGCCCCGCAGCAGCCACCACAGCAGCAAGATTGGTCCAGCAATCAAAGAACATTTACTCCCCAACCGGGCCCTTCGGCAGTCCGTCCATTCGAAACCTTACAACGCCCGCAATCCTTCACCGAACCGGAAGAAGTTAGACCCGATCCCCCGAAGCCGATTCCTCCGCCGCCGCCACCTAAAAACTTTAATATGAACACAGTGGTACGGAGAGACGCAGCAGCTGCCAAAGTGGCTCAGGAGTTGAACTACAGGAATAGTATGAACATGTCCAACGGAAACACCAGCAATGGACTGCGAACGTTTGGTGCTGCACCGGCGGCGACTGGTAATGAAGCTGATCTACCGATGGCAAACTACAGTCCACCAATGCCGCGAACAAATCCGTTCGAAAATCGACCGCCACTAAGGTCCGTGTTGCGGAGCACGAGATATCAGTAGACAAACGAACGTCAATGGGGAGTTGAAAATCTGTATAAATGCAACTGACTCGTATATATTTTGATAGAAATAAAGTAATAAAATATTACAAATATTTTGTTTTGCGGTACTAACTTGAAGCTTGCTTTTTCACTCATACCCTGGCATAGGCGATAAGAAAAGGGGTACCTTAGCAATGAACGCATTCGAACTTGGTTTATATATTGTACACTTAACCCCCCATAAAGGGTCAATACCGGAGACGTAGGGTTACGTTTGCGCTGATAGCAGTGCAGATAGGAGTTCGTGATGCTGGCCGAAAGTATAGTAGAATTTGTTATAACAAATTAATACACATGTAACACGCTCGCCGAGAAATTTAAACACAGCGGTTCATCGAGGTATATGCCTCTATTGCTATTTATTAACAAAATATTAAGAACAAGAGATATAGATATTTAATACCAAATTTGTTCATTGATCTGGTTCATCCTGGTTCGCAAGCCTTATAACTGAAATGCCATCGTTCGTTAAAAACCCATAATCAATCTCAATTAACAAGAAAATGTTTTTTGGAATGTTGTTTTAAACCATCTAGGTAGTATTACGGTAAGCGCTTTGAAACTGCATTTTAAAATGAACGATTTTGTGTTATCCAAATTAATTCGGCGATGGGCTTTTAAACGTTTTAATAGCCTTTTGGGTATAGCTTGTGCTACCCGGCATGAACCAGGTTAATAAAAGTAAATCGGTCGGATGTGTGTAACAGAAAAGAGTAAACAAACCTATGCCCATAGGCATAGCAACCACAACGTCATGAAATCGGAAACTTTCAGTGCAATCAACAACAACATGAGAAACGTTATGACGTAATTCTTGATCACTTCGATGGTGGTTGCTGCAAGACATATCAGCAATGCATATAATTAACTTGTGTTTTTTTATCATTGGGGTAAAGGGAGCCATTCTAATGTTTATATACAGGGCAGGGAATCAAAAATCACGAACGCACAAGAGACAATGATATTATCCCTACTTCAAAATGTTGGGACAAAGTGTGATGAAAGTTTGTCACTATTGCATGAAAGTAAGGATAACAACAAGTTATCGTAGCTGTTTATCATGGATACAGAGGTTTCATGACAACCATGCTATTGTTTGCGGAAGAGACACACTGTTGTACGCAATACGTATTGTACGCAACCTAATCATGTCATACTTTATCGGCAGCGGGAGTGTTTGGTAGTTACCACGGTTACGTTGGTAACTTAGCAGTGGTAAGCATTGTACGTCAGCCAGTCGTTTTCTTAAGTTTTTTGCTTTTTATCCCTTTTGCTCAAGTTACTGATAAAGTATTGTCTCTAACCAGTCGACTAGCGACAAACACATGCATACTTCAATGATGTCTCAATGAAGGCTTTCGTTTATCCTACACCGGTGATCTGAAGATCTACTTGAGGATTCGCTCCAATGTCGATGCAATCCGTCTTCAACGAGAGCTTGACACCTTTATGGATTTGTGTAACTTGAACTGCATGCTTGTGAATCCTGAAAAATGCTCCATTATTTCTTTCGCCCGAATTCGTCAACCAGTGATTTTCAACTACAAGCTCGTTGGTACTGAAATCCAACGTGTCGACCAAGTGAAGGATCTCGACATTATCTTGGACAGTCAGTTATCGTTCAGACGACACATTTCCTACATTGTGGACAAAGCATCCAGAACTCTAGGATTCGTCTTCCGCATCACTAGAGGCTTCACAAATGTGTATTGTCTTAAAGCATTATACTGCTCACTCATCCGTTCGACTCTCGAATACAGTTCCGTCGTCTGTCATCTGTATTACCAAAACGGAATTGCTAGGATTGAGTCGATTCAACGCCGCTTCTTACGTTTTGCGCTCCGTCATTTACCTTGGCGAGATCCGTTCCGATTGCCGAGTTACGAGAGATGATGCCGACTTCAGGTGCGAAGGAACGTCGCAAGAGCTTTGTTTGCTGCTGATATGTTGCAGGGAAGAATCGATTGTCCTGTCATTTTGGGTACGATTAATCTGAATGTACGTTCCAGGGCATTGCGGAATGATGCAATGCTGCGACTACCATTTCAACGCACCAACTATGGAGAAAACAGTGCTATTACAGTACAGCGAGTCTTCAATAGAGTTGTCGCTGTCTTCGATTTAAATCTGTCACGTGAAACTTTCCGCCGAAACTTTTCTGAGTTTTTCTTTAACAATGACGTTTAAGAAAATCTGTGTATATTTGTAATTTTTTGACTGTGTGATTAGTAATAGTATAAGAAACCATCATTAGGACAATTGTAGTCTGTTGATGTCGAATAAATAAATAAATTGGTATATTGTATACCTGCAATACCAAAACAAGAAAGTTATTCTGATCATACCCGCGAGCCGACAATCGTTGATCCCTTTATTTTAATGTTATGATATATTCTGGTTGCTACGTATGTTTGTTCTATGGGCAGAAAATAAACAGTTTATCGCTCTTCGTTTTTGACGTTTATTTCTCGGTATGAACAATGATATTTTGATTCCTTGATACAGGGAGACCTCAATATAAGCCAATTTATAACTTCAAAAAGTTGTCTTATGTACATCGAAACATGATTTAAAAAAAATGTATTAGCAGTCGCCGAAACTCCATCCAATACAAACGAACATTTTGCTTGCGTTGGACCGAATCCGGGTGACAAACTATTACTGTGAGCAGCCGATTTGGAGACAAAACGATAAATGAAAAATACGTTATCTTATGACAGACAGACAGACAGACAGACAGACAGACAGACAGACAGACAGACAGACAGACAGACAGACAGACAGACAGACAGACAGACAGACAGACAGACAGACAGACAGACAGACAGACAGACAGACAGACAGACAGACAGACAGACAGACAGACAGACAGACAGACAGACAGACAGACAGACAGACAGACAGACAGACAGACAGACAGACAGACAGACAGACAGACAGACAGACAGACAGACAGACAGACAGACAGACAGACAGACAGACAGACAGACAGACAGACAGACAGACAGACAGACAGACAGACAGACAGACAGACAGACAGACAGACAGACAGACAGACAGACAGACAGACAGACAGACAGACAGACAGACAGACAGACAGACAGACAGACAGACAGACAGACAGACAGACAGACAGACAGACAGACAGACAGACAGACAGACAGACAGACAGACAGACAGACAGACAGACAGACAGACAGACAGACAGACAGACAGACAGACAGACAGACAGACAGACAGACAGACAGACAGACAGACAGACAGACAGACAGACAGACAGACAGACAGACAGACAGACAGACAGACAGACAGACAGACAGACAGACAGACAGACAGACAGACAGACAGACAGACAGACAGACAGACAGACAGACAGACAGACAGACAGACAGACAGACAGACAGACAGACAGACAGACAGACAGACAGACAGACAGACAGACAGACAGACAGACAGACAGACAGACAGACAGACAGACAGACAGACAGACAGACAGACAGACAGACAGACAGACAGACAGACAGACAGACAGACAGACAGACAGACAGACAGACAGACAGACAGACAGACAGACAGACAGACAGACAGACAGACAGACAGACAGACAGACAGACAGACAGACAGACAGACAGACAGACAGACAGACAGACAGACAGACAGACAGACAGACAGACAGACAGACAGACAGACAGACAGACAGACAGACAGACAGACAGACAGACAGACAGACAGACAGACAGACAGACAGACAGACAGACAGACAGACAGACAGACAGACAGACAGACAGACAGACAGACAGACAGACAGACAGACAGACAGACAGACAGACAGACAGACAGACAGACAGACAGACAGACAGACAGACAGACAGACAGACAGACAGACAGACAGACAGACAGACAGACAGACAGACAGACAGACAGACAGACAGACAGACAGACAGACAGACAGACAGACAGACAGACAGACAGACAGACAGACAGACAGACAGACAGACAGACAGACAGACAGACAGACAGACAGACAGACAGACAGACAGACAGACAGACAGACAGACAGACAGACAGACAGACAGACAGACAGACAGACAGACAGACAGACAGACAGACAGACAGACAGACAGACAGACAGACAGACAGACAGACAGACAGACAGACAGACAGACAGACAGACAGACAGACAGACAGACAGACAGACAGACAGACAGACAGACAGACAGACAGACAGACAGACAGACAGACAGACAGACAGACAGACAGACAGACAGACAGACAGACAGACAGACAGACAGACAGACAGACAGACAGACAGACAGACAGACAGACAGACAGACAGACAGACAGACAGACAGACAGACAGACAGACAGACAGACAGACAGACAGACAGACAGACAGACAGACAGACAGACAGACAGACAGACAGACAGACAGACAGACAGACAGACAGACAGACAGACAGACAGACAGACAGACAGACAGACAGACAGACAGACAGACAGACAGACAGACAGACAGACAGACAGACAGACAGACAGACAGACAGACAGACAGACAGACAGACAGACAGACAGACAGACAGACAGACAGACAGACAGACAGACAGACAGACAGACAGACAGACAGACAGACAGACAGACAGACAGACAGACAGACAGACAGACAGACAGACAGACAGACAGACAGACAGACAGACAGACAGACAGACAGACAGACAGACAGACAGACAGACAGACAGACAGACAGACAGACAGACAGACAGACAGACAGACAGACAGACAGACAGACAGACAGACAGACAGACAGACAGACAGACAGACAGACAGACAGACAGACAGACAGACAGACAGACAGACAGACAGACAGACAGACAGACAGACAGACAGACAGACAGACAGACAGACAGACAGACAGACAGACAGACAGACAGACAGACAGACAGACAGACAGACAGACAGACAGACAGACAGACAGACAGACAGACAGACAGACAGACAGACAGACAGACAGACAGACAGACAGACAGACAGACAGACAGACAGACAGACAGACAGACAGACAGACAGACAGACAGACAGACAGACAGACAGACAGACAGACAGACAGACAGACAGACAGACAGACAGACAGACAGACAGACAGACAGACAGACAGACAGACAGACAGACAGACAGACAGACAGACAGACAGACAGACAGACAGACAGACAGACAGACAGACAGACAGACAGACAGACAGACAGACAGACAGACAGACAGACAGACAGACAGACAGACAGACAGACAGACAGACAGACAGACAGACAGACAGACAGACAGACAGACAGACAGACAGACAGACAGACAGACAGACAGACAGACAGACAGACAGACAGACAGACAGACAGACAGACAGACAGACAGACAGACAGACAGACAGACAGACAGACAGACAGACAGACAGACAGACAGACAGACAGACAGACAGACAGACAGACAGACAGACAGACAGACAGACAGACAGACAGACAGACAGACAGACAGACAGACAGACAGACAGACAGACAGACAGACAGACAGACAGACAGACAGACAGACAGACAGACAGACAGACAGACAGACAGACAGACAGACAGACAGACAGACAGACAGACAGACAGACAGACAGACAGACAGACAGACAGACAGACAAACAGACAGACAGACAGACAGAGTATGCAGAAGCTGTTCGGGATCGATGTTGTCGTCGACGATGCGTTGAAACTCGATCCAGTTGGCACGATGGTAGTTTCATCGGGGCCGACTGTCCACCGTATTGGTAGAGGCAGTTAGCTTCAGCATCACCGGGTAGTGACGGTCGTGGATAGTGACCACACTGTTTAGAAATACTTTATTTTATAATGTATACTATACATTATTGTACTCTACGAGACGTGGGCGAGCGTATTCCAACTTTATGAATTGTTTGCCTGAGCTCAGTCTTAATACATCTTAGTTCGCATTACTCTCAGACTTTTCCTTTGTCTGACTTTGGTCTAGACACATGGAAAAAGCAGGTACCTATTACTCTTGAAGATACAATTATGCCCACTTAATTGTGGAATGTTATACTCTTGTCGTCCAATTAAATAAAATAGGTTTGTAAAATTAATAAATCTACCTGAGCCTCGGATAGATTTCTCGTTTTCCACCAATCCACTATAGTCCGAAAATTGTGATTTTCGACAAAAATTATTTTTTATAAATATAAGAAGTTATATTTAGCGTTATTTGGGTAAATATGACGCTCCCGATATGAATATTTGCTTTGCAAAAATATCTTTCTCTCGGGGATTCCATTTTCTCTTCAAAATTCTCTCCAGATACTAAGTAAATTTAGTAACATAGATAATCAGATTTGTAGATAGAGTATTTAAAATATTAAACGCTGGCTAAAAATATGACTATTTTAAAATTAGTATGTAGTTCTCGAAAAACTTCAAATTAAAGCAAACATTTAAATCGTGTTTCGATACAGTAGGATTTGGAATGCGTGTCGCCTATGTTGCCAAAATCGAAACCCATTTGGTGTTTGGTGTGAAAAAAATGAATGTAAATGCTTTAGAAATTGACTAAATATCATTAATCAACGATTGCAAACATTTTATGTTTAAAAAGTCCGCCAAGAGCTATCCGCCCGGTGCAAAAAAAATATTGACAAACGGCAAAAATAAATATTATTGTTCGAAACCATATAACTTTTTTTCATGAACATACTTAGGGCAACATTTTTTCGTCATTTAAAGGATGTATGCGGAAACTGATTGATATTTAAGCATATTTTTGGAAGTGAAATATCTTCTGTTGCCAAAAACGAATACTTTTGTTGCCTAAATCGAGGCATGCCAAAATCGAACTACGCCAAATTCGAAATCCAACTGTATAACACACTTAGAGCTTTCAGGCGCACTGTAAGAAACTGCTACGACAAGAGGCAATAAGAGTTGTTTTTTTTTATTAAAGTTTATGAGAATAATTTCATTTTTATTATAATAAGTAGCCTATGGCGCACCGTATTGATTTTAAATTTGTTTATATTTCATATTTTAATACGCTAACGCTAAGATATTAGTTTTAATATACAACAATAATGTTTACATTCGCGATAAATATTTATTTTTACTTTTTTTAAAATGACCTATTTTTCAATCTTATGAAATGTGAAATTTTATTATCGGCTATTTTGGCAGCTACTTTATAAGGAATTCTTCTTACATGCAACCTCTGTAATTATAAAAACCATAGTGAAGCAAAGAGATCCAATCTAGAAATATGGTATTTAACTGAATTTAACTTAACACCCTGTTTGAGTAGCCAAGGTGGCAAGTGCCGACAAAATCGAATTTAGCTTCTCGCCCACCGCTAAAAACGCAACCGAGAATACAAAGCAGAAAAACTACAGTAACTGTTCTAAGTGAAATATAACAACATCAAACCGTTATCAAAACATTGATAACGTTTACTCCCATTCCCATCTCACACAGCCTGCGTCGTGCTCACTCATCATTCGGCGCGCTGTTGGCCGATCAGTAGGAAAAAACAACTCGCCGCATTCAGTTCATCTCTTTCGGAGCTCTTCAGTTATAGGTACCAGCGACAGATAGCAAAATGGTGTTATGTCACATTCGTGCGACTTTGCAACTTGGCCAATTAATTTGTTCTACCGCTCGTGCACAATGTGGATACCAGAGCAGTAGGTTTCTTGGCACCAGCAGTTTGCTATTAAAAGGTAAATTTCTTTTCTGCAAAAAATAAACAATACAGCGCCGGTAATGAATAGTGTATAAAAGTGTGGTTATGAATACGAAGGAATATGATATCAAAACAAATCAAATGACTATCTGACGTTTGCTGGCAAATGGATAACGCTTGTGGATAGAATGTGGCGTTACAGCGTGTTAGCGATTCAAAAAAATCGTTCGTTCGTTGCGCGCGAGAGCAGCACGTGTTCTGCTAGAAATTCTGTTTCTAGTTTAACGCGGACATGTGCTCAACTTTTTTTATTGACCCTAAGGTTTCTATGTGGATAACAAATGTTGTTTTCAACAAAGTGGTATAAGTGAGTCATAAACGCAACAACGGAGGTGCTTCCTATTTTTAACCGGTTGAATTGTGTATTTCTTGTTTTCTTGCTTGTGGAATATTATGGTTTTTGATAATTCGTATACACTCCAGACTTTTTTTACACGGCTTGTTTGTACGATTTTTGAATTAACGCAGTTTTGTTACACCATTTTTCGAATTAACGCGATACTTTAAACGGTGTACATCAAAGACGTAGTGTACATCTCACGATTGAATTGAATAAAATAATTTGTTATTGCAACTTTAGTTGGGTTTACAATTGAACTTTTAAATTGGGTCTATTGGGTCTATTTTATCTATAATATATACACCTTTATTCTTGTATACGGCCGTATCCTGCATTCGTACGAAGAGTTTGTTTCGAACGAATTGGGAAGCACTATTCTCATATTCGAATGAGCAAACGGAAGGGGCGTTCGAACGTTCGAATTGACTCGAACGAAAACAAGTACACGAATCGGCTGAACTTCCGAACGAATGTCATTCGAACTAAAACAAAAATAAGGGTGATATTCATTGCAGGATTACGTACCTTCATTCGTATCTATTTTGGCTGCTGTGTTTAGAGTCTAAATAAGTCGATTAATCGTTTTACTAATTTTTACGTGTCCACTGATCAGAAAATATGAACTTTCATTTAATACTTGTCTGGGCTTGGAACGTTATATGGGCAATTTTCAAAATTATCATACAAGCTAATGGACTTGACAACGAAAATAATTTTTGAGAATTCGAAATATTCTTAGGGGGATTGATCAATAAAAAGTCTGGTATGACCTAACTTTAATAGGCTTATACAAAAAGTGGGAAATTACTTTTAGCGAAAATATTTTTCAGGCCGAATTAAGAATAAACTAAAGCTAAAGATTCTTCCTTTGACCTTAGCTTAGGTAAACTGCCCGTAGTTGCACTCCGTAATTGGCCGAATCAGTAAGATTGTATAAAGAACCAATTGAATGGTGCTTGGAAGTAGTATGACAATCTCACCCGAGCAGACGCGAAGGGCAAAATAATATAAAAAAATTCAAACTGTGTTATGGAAATCGAATAACACAAATCAAAATTTGGTCTTCTTTTGGCTGACATAATTGGTAAAAGAACAACAAATAATATTAAAATTTTGCTCCTATAAGGCCAAAAACATAAATGCTTGTGTTATTTGAACAATAAAACAATAACATGACTATACTCAGTGTTTAGAATAACATATTTTAGCATTATTAAAGTATTGAATATCGGATGCAGTAGAATATGAGATATTAAAAAATCATTTTATAAAATATATCGAATGTCATAATAAGATATGATAACAATATCATGTCGGCAGCGGAAATGCACAGTGGGGTTTTTTTTGCAAAAAACTCTTTGATCACAATATCTTCAAATGCCACTGGGCTACATTAAATATTTTGATATCAAAAGAAAGGTTTTTTGACGTAGGACTACGTCTTACGGCAAGTTTTGAGATAGGGTGTCATTCCAAAAAATCGAAAAATGCGTGCGTCACGGAAAATGAAAGGTTTTGAGTGCTAATAGCTCAGCGGTTTTCCGATCGATGTTCAATATTCTTATACCAATCGATTGGAAAATCTTCTAAGAATTGGCCCAAATGAAGGAAAGTATGGATTCTTGATGTTGGACTATTGAAAAATTGAAAATAATGAACCTATGTTTTACCAGAATTCTCGCTTCGTGATTGGTTGGAAGATTCTTTACGATGATCTAAACCTATACCAATTTGATATCTGTGTTTGGGAAGTAAGCCAAAACAAGTGACAAAGTTTCCTCATTTCAACAAGAATTCTTAACACCGCGGTTCAACCTAGACCATTTTGATGTCCTTGTATGGGAAGTACGCCAGAGAGAGTAACAAAGCCCTCTCGTGCCAACAGATTTCTTACGAACGCGATTAAACCTAGTCCAATTTGATGTCTGTGTTAGAGAAGTGTGCCAGAAAAAATGACACAAGTTCATTGTCCCAACAAATCGCAAATTCTTTACTGCGAGACGATTAAACCTCGGCGAATTTGATATCTGTGTTGGAAAAATGTGCTACAGCTGTAGTGTTCGGTTATAATACGACTCTGTATGAATACGCATGCTTGCCGTTTCATTAGAAGTGTAGTGAAAAGATGTGCTGTTGATAAAATAGGATTGAATTGGTAAAATCCCTTCAACGTGGGGAACCATAGGTGATAAAAACAATCTTTAATTTCAGTACACAATCTTTTGAGAATTGAATTGAAGAATTGAATTGAAAATTGAATGTTGCATCTAGCATGTATAGATGAAGAATCGAATGATTACAAGCATGAATACATGCTACTATCACTACAAAGAGAATTACGTAGTCCTGCGTTACCTATATATGCGGTCGTGTCTTGTACACAGCCCCTCTGATTTTTTGGGAATTCCAATGGTGTTGTCCTTGTTTACGGCACACGTTTGTTCCTAGCAGTTTTGGCCAAATGAAGGGGGTCTTAGTCTACTCTTTTAGGAGAACATAGATGTATTGATAAAGAACTCTGCCATCCGATGGGACGAAACCGAACTTTTTTCACCCCAAGAAATCTAACTTTAGGTAGATTCCGATAGCAGGGTATTTGATTGCGGCAAAATTAGTCATTTTACCCTATAATTTTCTCTACTAACTTTGCCAAATCATAGTAGTATGATCTTTATTTAATCAAAACTACAAGAAACACCAAACACCAAACTGTTGGAATGCACATGAAAATAGCTTTTTTTTATGGAAAAAGATTTAATTTATCCCTGCGGAATCTAAAGATTTTCACTTTTATTGATCATCAAGGAACAAAAAACAACCATGTGTCGTAAACAAATACAATGGCATAGGATTTCTCTTCAAGATAGCTTTATTTATAGCGGAAAATTTCCATTTTAGCCCAACGGAATCGTGAGATATGGACTAATATGTTATTTCAAGTCAAGAAAAGTAGGGTGAAACGCTCTTCTTTTGGCAAAAACTGCTGGAAACAGATCGGTGCCGCAAACATGCATCACACCATCGGAATCCTTATATAAACATCTTTTCTTTGCCACTAAACTGCCCAGTCGCATTTTAAGATATAGAGATAAAGGACTTTTTTTCGAAAAATTCCCCACTGTGCAATGTTTGGTAGTTACCAAGGTAACGTTGGTAACTTACCACTGGTGAGCATTGTACGCTAGACTTCGGATCAAAACAAGCTAGTCTTTTTCTTTAATTTTTTGCGGTTTTTCCCTTTTGTCCAAGTTACTGATAAAGTACATATTGTCAATGCAGAAATGAGTCGTTATTGATTCCGTAAATTTCAAAAGCAGTTATTTTGTATGAAACAAAAATTTTGTTCATGAAAATATATTCTCTGTGTTCAGACTGGCAAGAAGAATGCAATGAATACATTTTTAAAAACACAAACCCTGTTTGTTGGTTTATAAACTACTTTCGAACGGACTTCCCTACGAAAATTCCCTAAATTTTCCTGGATAGTGATAAACTACAGCACTTTTAATTTTTTATAATGGCAGTTTATAAAAGAAAGTAAAGAAACAAAGGTGTTAATAGTGTCTCCAGGGTGTAACAAGACGTGAAGGGAAAAGAGCAAAACATTAAGTAAGGAAGGTGTATTGAAGCAACGATTATTAAGTGTGTGTACCGTTTCTCTTTAACCAAGCATTCTTCTACCGTTCCCTTTGTCGATTGTAAAAAACGGCCATTATACGAAAACTATATTAATGTTAGATCTAATTACAAAGATCAAGACGAAAGCACGAGGTTAGTCTGTTCCAAATCTATTGTTCTACGATGCTTGGCTTAGGAGCTGTAAATTTTTAAAATAAACGATGACAGAGAAAATCAAAAAAAAAAATACTTGGAGTTTTCTTGGAAAATAAGAGATCCCGATGTTTAAATATTGTTTTCGATAAGGTGAAGCAACGATAGTATCGAACAGCGTTGGTTCAAAAGTGAAAGATGGCATTTTGAAAGTCCTTTCTGATTGTTTTACTTCTCTCATACACTGTTTCGCCCTTACCTATGCCTGAGTAAAAAATTACTTGAAACACTGGGACCCTTCGGCCAAAAGTTTTATCGTATAGAAAAATGTCCACATGATTTACATACACGGAAACCCCTAGCTTCGTTCGATGTCCTTTGTAACCATAGTATAGTACCTTTTTTACGATTTATTTATTTTATTTACTTGTTCTCAATGCGCATTTAATAATGATTGCATGGCAAATATACATGTAAGGGCACATAGAAACAATTTTTAAAATTTTCCGAGTTCAAGAATGAGGACAATTCAGTGCATCGCAGCGCGAGAAACATGATGCCTATTCTAACTATGTCTCTTTATTAGACTGTTGTTTTCACAATCTCTTTATGGATTTGCAAAAGTGATTTTCCTTCCAAACCCATCTTGACTGTTGTTTTTGTCTCTTGTGCGTTCGTTATTTTTGATTACCTGGTAGTTATAGGGGTAACGTTGGTAACTTACCAGTGGTAAGCATTGTACGCCATACTTCGGATCAAAGCAAGCTAGTCTTTTTCTTAAGTTTTTTGTGGGTTTTCCATTTTTTTCAAGTTACAGATAAAGTGTTGTCCAAGGTTAGTCAAGAGAGGTTTTCTGATGTTCAAATATGTTTATCATCCCCATTGGGTTACCCTTGACGATCACCGACATTTTCAAAGCGAAAACTGTTGAATGGGTATAAACAACGTCGATGGTTGCTAACCAATCGCTCCGCGAACTTCTGTTCTACAAACTGTGATAACTAGATCACCTATTTTAACTGACCTTGGTATTATCTTTAAGGAGGAATGAGTCCTTATTGATTCTGTAAATTTCAAAAGCAGTTTATCAAAAGCAGAACAGAATTTCAAAATTCTGTTCATAAAAATATATTCTCTGTGTTCCGATTGGCAAGAAGAATGCAATGAATACATTTTTAAAAACAGAAACCCTGTTTTTGGCCCAAAAACTACTTCCAGATGGGTTTTCCTAAGAAAATTCCCAAAATTTTCCTCGATAGTGATGAACTCCATCACTTTTAATTTTTATAACAGCAGTTTTTTACAATCGACTGTAAATAAAAGAAAGTAATGAAACAAAGGTGTTAATAGTGTCTCCAGGGCGTGACAAGACGTGAAGCGGAAAGAGCAGAAAATTTGGTAATGGAGGTTCATTGAAGCAACGCTCATTAAATATGTGTACCGTTCTTGTTTACCCAAGCTTTCTTCCACCGTTCCCTCTGTCGATTGTTAAAAACGGCCATTAAAAAAAATAATTAAATGTCAGACCTCATTACAAAGATCAAGACGAAAGCACGAGCTTGGTCAATTCCAAAACATTTGTTCTACGATGCTTGGTTTAACAGCTATAATTTTTTTAAATAAACGATGTCCAATAAAATCGGGAAATTTTCTTTTGAGTTTTCTTGGAAAATAAGAGACCCCAATTTTTAAATATTGTTTGCCTATAGAAAATTTTGTCCTATAGAAATAGCTTTGTTTGATATCCTTTGTGACCGTGGCATAGTACCTTTTTTACAATTTATTTCATTATTTGCCTGTTCTCAATGTTCTTCGAAACAAGAATAGTGCAGATGAACAAAAACAAAACGTTGCTTACCGGATGTAATCACGCTTGAAATAAATGGCAGATAGTGTCCTGTCTACCAGCAAAAGATTCTACACAATTATTGGTAAATATTCGTATGACATGACATGACACGCATGCTCGAATCACGCCTGGAAGATGCTGTTAGAGTCAATAGTATTGTGGCTTTAATCCGCGCATAGATGTCATTTACTGATCACATGGCAAAAAATCATGTAAAGGCACATAGAAACAATTTTTAAAACTTCGCGAGTTCAGAAATAAGCACAATTCAGCGCATCTCAGTGCGAGAAATGTGATTCGTAAACCTATTTTAACTGTGTCTCTTTATTAGACTGTTGTTTTCACTATCTTCACAATTTTTTCATGAATTTGCAAAAGTGATTACTTCCAAACACATCTTGACTATTTAGTGAAAGAAATTACCATGTCGATGTTGTGGCACCGTTTATTTTTGACCTAACTACGCTACTTACCGTACATAAATTGCACGCTCTTGCATCATCTATTTAACTAAATACCAGATGAGCCAGATGAGTCAACAACATGCAAAATATTTTTTGGTAAATTTGAAATTGTGAATTTCGAGACAAGCTATTGCTTCTGGTACAATTCACGCTTGTTCTTATTTATACGTTATTTGCTCGTTATGTTCCTCAAATCCTGGTTCCGTTAATTTATTTACATAATCTCCTGTAGAGTTAACGATTTCGCGGCAAGATACTGTTCTCTGATTGAGAGGTGCTGCTTGCGACCCGACGACTTAATTGTCAAGATAACCTTTTCGGTACTTAAAACGTTGAACCGTAAGCATATTTAAAATATTAATAAATAAGCTCTGTTCGGTGTTAGGGAAAAAAAGCCATAACGCTCCTGCCTATACCATCTGCCAGATGGCATCTGGACTCGTACGCATAACTTGGTCGCAGCCTCGCTGGGTGGGTTGCGGAAAGGGTTGCCACGGAACGTTTCCTTCCGAAGTCAACCAGACTAGTTGAAAAAAAGGCTTCCCCATCTTTCAACCGAGCAAGGATGTGCCCACTTCAAGCGTTATCACTACCTACTTGTGAGCTGTTTTATACTTTCTAGAGCACAAGCACAATTATCGCGTGGCAATGACATTGGGAAATGAATTGAATCAGACGTGGAGCATGAGTTCGGAAAATAAAATATGTTTTCTGTTTTCACTTTCAGAGAGGTTGTACACTGATAAACACGAGTGGGTTTCAGTGGACGGTGAGGTCGGAACCGTTGGAATTTCGAACTTTGCCCAGGTAGGTGATTTGTGAATTGAGCGTAACGTTCAGGATCACTGCAAGCAAAAATAATAATGTATGAATTGCAATGATGAAATGTTCCTCATAAACGATTATACTGCAATTCTTCCATTCTTTTTGGCCACTATCGAAACATATTTTTCTTCAAATCTTCTTTATGGAAAATAGGAAGCCCTTGGCGATGTGGTCTTTGTACAGCTTCCCGATGTTGGAACCAAACTGTCCAAGAAAGACGAATGCGGAGCGCTAGAAAGTGTAAAGGCAGCTAGTGAGGTGTATTCGCCCGTTTCCGGAGAGGTAACAGAGAAAAACGGAGCCGTTGAGGAGACGCCAGGGCTAGTAAATTCATCGTGTTACGAAAAAGGTATAACAAAAATTTAAACTACTGTTAATATTCAACTAATGCGAAACTTGATATTTCCGTTAGGGTGGTTATTTAGGCTGAAATTAACGAAACCAGATGAGTTGTCACAGCTGATGAATGAAAAGCAGTATACTGAGTTCCTGAAATCCGATGCTCATTAATGCATTTCTCTGAGCGGTAAGAATGGTGCAGATTCTACAAAAAATCCCGATCACTAAGTTGGCAGCTTACCTGTATCGTAGCCATTTCGTGAATAGTTGCTAAGTCAGATAAGTCTCATGTAAATCGAATGTTTGTAATTTATAAAGTAAATATGTTTTAAACCAATATTGGTATTTATTTGCCACTAATTGTCGTTGTGGACCATTATCGTCACAGGAGTTAAGACGGTTGCCTATTTGACCTAAGATAGAAAGTAGGGTAACACGTTTGCTGCTTACATAAGCCGCCCAGCTAATTTAGGCTTTAGTTATGCAACTTTCCACACCAAATAGCGTTTTGCTAAACGGCTGCTTATCACTACATAAGTAAATAAGACGTCAGCGTAGAAACAATCGCAATGAAAACTATTGAATTTCAACCTTTTCGTACCCACATACATACTGTGTTTAAACTACTGTTCAATTGTAGATCATTTTTGTAAAAATATCACATAATAATTTATCTGTAGAAAGAACAGTTGGCCAACCTGTGCAATCATTGGCAAGCGATATAAGTGTGCGGCTATTTGCGGAGTATCCTAATAGGATTTTTTGAAATCAACACAATGAACATTGGCTTGTACAGGCAAAAACAAAAAATAAGGCTAAGAGATCGAAGCATAGTATAGTATTTTAAAATCAATTACTAATCAAGTAGGACAGCAGCTCTATGTTTACGCAAACCTTCCGTAACATCTTGAGATTTTTTTTACATTATTTGTTGTAACGATAGAGAAGCAAGGACCCAAGTCTGGGCTCATCAGTGCTTATCAGTTGCAATTAAGCTTCAAATTGGACTTGACATTGTATTGAAATTGGAACTTTAATTTGAATTGGCATTAGACTTTGAACCTGAATAGACATTAGTTGAACCTGAATAGAAAATTCAACAAATAATTGGACATGAATTTGGACTTCAAATTGAACTTTAAATTAGATTTAAAAAGGAACAATGAATTGGATTTGAAATAGACTTAAAATTGAACTGAATTCGGAACTATGAACAAATCTAAAATCGGAGTTTAAATTGGATTTTACATCGAAAGTCGTAAACACAAAAGTCAAATAGTCAGTTGAAAGTCAAACTTGAAAAGTCAAAAGTCAAAAGGAAATAGTCACCAGCATAAGACACATTCCAGTGTTACGGGACCCTATCCCTACTATACAGATCGGTCTCTGTTTTATCAAATCCCTGGTATTTTAGTGGAAAATAAAGTACTCTTTAAACAACTATTTTACAAGGTGTTTGCTAAAAAATTGGTGAAATAGGAGGCGATTCACACGGTAATAATGGGTGCTGATTGTGTCCCGTAATGCTAGAATTTGTCAAAAAGTAAACAGCCGAAAGTTAAAATATAAAAAGTTTAAATTCAAATATTCGAAGTCGATTCGAATGATATTCGAATGATTGAAATTCAGAAGTCAACATTAAAAAAACTAAATGTCCAATTTAAAGTAAAATATTACAAAAAAAAATCGAAAATAAAATTAAAAACAAAAATCAACAACACAAGTCAAAATAGTCAAAGGTTGCATGCCAAAATCAAGTCAAAAGATTGTTAACTTTTGTTAACTGTTAACTGTTAACTGTTAACTGTGACACAGTCACAGTTTAAAGCCAAAAATAAAAATTCTGCATTCAAAAGTCTATATTCTAAAACAGAAGTCAAAATTATAAATTGGAATTAAATTGAACTGGAAATACGACAACAAAACCGGGCTTTAAATTAAACATGAAATTAGACGCGAAAGTTGAAATTTTACGTAAGGCTGGTTTTAAATTGAACTTGAAATTGGTCTTTCAAATCTACATTGGACTTGGAATCGGAGTTGATATTGGATGTAAAATTAGATATGCAAATTAAACTTGCAATTATATTCAAGCTAGTGATAAAATTGGACTTGAATGTAGATTAATTTAAGTTTGAAACTTTACTTTAATTTGAAATAGAAATTTTATTTAAATTGAATTTGAGTTTGAAAAAAGATTTGAAATTTGACTTAATCCTCTGGTGTTCACGGTCGCCTATTGGCGAGTTAGAGGTATTTCTCTTTAAATCCCTATAAATCCCGGATTTTTATACATATACTAGATGTCCCGACAAATTTCCTATTGCCACGAATTAAATTGTGTTGTACATAAATCGTGAATCTCGGATGACCTTTGTCACAATCTCAAGTTTCGCAAGTATTTGAGGAGTTCATAGGTGGTTTAATATACAAATTTTCCTCACAGTAAAGTAGAAAATAGAGTTGTTTTCTACTTAGCCATTACTTAGCCATTACCCATTACTTAGCCTGATAAAATGAAGCGGATAGCATTAAATTATTCGCCATGATTATATAACATTTCGCCGAATACCATTTTGCGGAACACCACTTCTGGTCTGGTCTGGTTGACCATAACGCGGAATATAGAGTTTAGCGGAATACCATTTCGCGAAAAACCTTACGCGGGATGTACCGTTTCACGGAAAATGTTTTCGTGGAAAGTGCCATTTCGCAGGGGTTATCCTCTCCTTACTCGCTATCGCTCGTTCGGACTAAAGGAAAGTAATAGACGTCAGTAGACCTACGAAAACAAATAAACCTAGATAGAGGTGATCTCTGCGGAGTGCTGCCCGAGTTGCTGGCAACACTCGCCGGCCACACGTGGCCGTCTCGCCCTGAATCATGAAGTGTTACTATTGATAGTTTTTGGTGGTCTTGTTATTGGCTAATGTTTTATGAAAGATTCTAAAATTTCTCGAGTTCGATTAGTGTTTGAGTTACGCTAAAAATTCTGATTTATTTGTATGAGAGTCCTTATCCCCCTACCACAGGGGTAAGGGGTTTAAAACCATCATAAAAAGAATTCCCGCCTCCAAAACCCCCCACAAGACAAATTTCATTTGTATGGAAGCCCCCCCTCTTAGTGGGGTGAGAGGTCTCGAACCGTCATAAGAACCTTCCCCGGCCCCAAAAATCCCTACATGCAAATTTTCACACCGATAGGTTCAGTTGTTTTCGATTCTATAAGGAACATACGGACAGACAAACAGACGGAAATCCATTTTATAGGTATAGATTAATATTTACTCATACCTTTTCATTATATTCTAATCTAGCCATTCAAATTCATGGTTTCCGAGCTTTATGTACATTTTTCTCAGGATCGCCTTTTGGTGGTCTCTCTATATTTGAGACATATTTTTCAAAATTGGGGTTTTTATCAGCTTCGGATAATGGATCACAACAGTAATCTATCAAAATTTCTACAGGCTGAAAAGACATTCGGGCACTAGAGGGCTAAATTAGACTTGAAATTTGTGCTGAAATGAGCTTGAAAGCGGAGTTTAGATTGGACATTCAATTTTGTCAAAATTAAGTGGAAACCGAAAGTGGCTAACGTTTTTGTGTTAAGGCCCAGACCCAATGCATACGGATTTTACTACGTTGCGGTAATTTGACAGTTTTTTTATGGGTTTTTTGTCAAATTTCCGCAACGTAGTAAAATCCGTATGCATTGTATCTGGGCCTTAACACAAAAACGTGAAACACTGTATACTGTACATCCCATGTGTTCATGGTAAACCTAAACGTTTATTTGAATAAACTAGCTGACCCGACAAACTTCGTATTGCCACAAATTAAACTGTGTTGTACATAAATCGTGAATCTCGGATGACCATTGTCACAATCTCGAGCTTTGCAAATTTCTGAGAGGTTTAGCCCTGGATGATTCATTTTGGCAGTTACGTAATTATGAAAGCATGGGTAGGGTGCATGACGGCTCCGTCTACAGCGCGTCTTCGTCTACAGCGCGTCTTCGTCTACAGCGCGTCTTCGTCGAGTTTCCCGACATAGGTACGAAAAACCAGCATTTTTACTGACTTTGAGGCGAATCACGGAAGTATTCAAACGGCGAATTCAAACTAATTCTTGGCATTAATATTTATGTATTGTCCTTTCGTAATCGACAAAAGATAATGTAAGAAAACCACTATTTTTTATATAGACTAATCTCAAGATTTTAGTCTTGACCTTGGAATTAGGTCATACATATATTAATATTTTTTTTTTGAAACGATGGTTCTACAATTGATGAAGGGACGGTAGGGGAAAGAAATGAAATTTTTTTTTCTTTTTTTTTTTTTGGTGAAGGAGGGGGAAGAGCGGAAAGGAAGGGGGGGGGTATTGGTAGCTATGCTTGACAAGTAGTCATTTCGACTCCTACCTTTTGTCCAATGCTGGAAGGTGCATGAGTCGAACCAAGCTGTAATCTGAGATTATAACCGGATTCGAACCCACAACACCCTCCAGGGCATGTGGTTCGCTGGTACTTGTACCTTTGAACCATAGAGGCGCTGGACAAAAGGAGACCGCAAAATCCACTTCTCCCCCCCTTCCTTTCCGCTCTTCCCCCTCCTTCACCAAAAAAAAAAAAAATTTCATTTCTTTCCCCTACCGTCCCTTCATCAATTGTAGAACCATCGTTTCAAAAAAAAAATATTAATATATGTATGACCTCATTCCAAGGTCAAGACTAAAATCTTGAGATTAGTCTATTACATAGGAACGGGGCCTTCCCTCGAAAACCCGCGCCGAGAAACGCGGCTAACATACGCTGACGGACGAACAGCGTCACGTGCAGTACCTTGCAAGTCGTAAGAGCCGGCACAGTGTCGTCGTCCTGAAAGTAAATAGTAGTTAGATTAAAACTTCTCGCTCGGTGGTAATCTGCAATTGATGCAGGAAGCGGCACAATATGTGTCGATAACACAACCAACACGCGTAGCTATCCTTGAGAAGTGGATTTTGCGGTCTCCTTTTGTCCAGCGCCTCTATGGTTCAAAGGTACAAGTACCAGCGAACCACATGCCCTGGAGGGTGTTGTGGGTTCGAATCCGGTTATAATCTCAGATTACAGCTTGGTTCGACTCATGCACCTTCCAGCATTGGACAAAAGGTAGGAGTCAAAATGACTACTTGTCAAGCATAGCTACCAATACCCCCCCTTCCATTCCGCTCTTCCCCCTCCTTCACCAAAAAAAAAAAAAAAACAAAAAAAAAATTTTCATTTCTTTCCCCTACCGTCCCTTCATCAATTGTAGAACCATCGTTTCAAAAAAAAAAACACTACTTTTTGCTATTTTTTCAAAAATAACTCGAAATATAGAGTTTCGCGGAATACCATTTCGCGAAAAACCTTATGCGGGATGTACCATTTCGCAGGGGTGATTTTCTTCTTATTTAGTTATTTATTGATTAACTGATTGATAGGCTTCGCCCGTTATCATCATTAAAACTAATTATTTATCACATAAAATTTACATAAAACAATCTAAAACTACTTTTAATTTGCTGCTTTGTCATTTGAACATTAACAATATCTCGATAATTATTAAATATGGACATCATTCTATATACTGGTTCGTTTCTAGCATAGTTTTGGACTCTATTTGTCAATTGGAAAGGCCTAACCCGCCTCAACGAAGAACGTCCATCGTACACGGTTATCTGACTCAACAGATATGGCGAGTTATACCTGCCGCTGAGTAGATCCTTTAGGAAAAGAACATCTGTGGTACGTCGTCTGCTCTCTAAGCTTTCCGTTCCAATCAACATGCATAACGACTTGTAAACGGGCATCTCTCCAGACCATCCTAAATTCCGAAGGGCATAGCGTATAATTTTTTTCTGAATTCATTCGACTTGTTTCTTATGCACTTCATAGCATGGTTGCCAAATTATGCTCGCGTATTCAATACCACTGCATACTAAGGAATTGTATAGAGTAATGATAGTATACGAGTCATTCAGATCTCCACTAAGGCGTTTGATTAAACCGAACAGTGAATTTGTCTTTGCTACTATCTTTTCCACATGACGAACAAAGTTGAGCTCATTGTCTATTTCTACTCCAAGATCACATACACAAACCTTTCTAGGAATTACGTCACCTTCTATTAGATATTCAGACAACAATTTGTTTGGTTTTCGAGTGAACGAAACCACGCTGCACTTCGTTGTATTCACTCTGAAACCAAACATTTCGCAAAAGCCGACGAACCGATCGACGCTATCTTGAAGTATGCGACAATCATTCATGCATTTTACTGGGAGAAAAATCTTAACATCGTCGGCATAAATTAGGATGTAAACATCGGGAAGTAGTTCCGGAAGCTCGTTCATGATAGTTACGAAAAGTAAAGGTCCTAGATGGCTCCCTTGGGGTACACCAGACCAAACGGGATACGACATTGATTTGCATTCTTATTCGCTATCGCTTGTTCGGGCCCAATTGAAGGAATGTAATAGAGGTCAGTAGACCTAGGAAAACAAATAAGCTTTGGCAGAGAGGATTTCTGCGGGGGAGCTACCCCCCGCAGTGGCCGGCACTGCCGACGGCGGGTTGCCGGCAACACAAGCGGTCTGCGGCCGTCTCGCCCTGAATCATCTAGTGCAGCGGTTCCCAACCTTTTTTTGTCCGCGAACCCCTTGACGATATTTCACAAAAAAATGTACCCCCTGCAAGAAAATCAATTCACATGACTTTATGTGTAACATTTTGTTGAAGAACATTGATCAAAATAGGTTATCAGAAATTTCTTCTTTGAAAGCCATAAACGAATGTATGTTTTGCCTTTCTACTATCTATACCTATAAAGAAGGATTTCTGTCTGTCTGTCTGTCTGTCTGTCTGTCTGTATTTTGTTCCTTATAGAATCGAAAACTACTGAACCAATCGGCGTGAAAATTTGCATGTAGAGGTTTTCGGGGCCAGGGAAGGTTTTAATGATGGTTAGAGACCCCTCCCCCCACTAAGAGGGGGGGCTCCCATACAAATGAAACACAAATTTCTGCATAACTCGAGAACTAATCAAGCAAATAGAACCAAATTTGGCATGTGGGTGTTTTCGGTGACAAGAATTTATTCTAGGGTAATTTGAGACCCCTCCCCTCTTTATAAGGGGAATTATAACTCCTCTCCCCTTTAAGAGGGGGGGCTTCCATACAAATTTCCTCATAACTCGAGAACTAATCAAGCAAATGGAACCAAATTTGGCATGTGAAGGTTTTCGAAGGCAAGAATATTTTCTATGATGAATTGGGACCCCTCCCTACTTTAGGAGGGGGGGCTCATATACAAGCGAAATACAAATTTCCTCATAACTCGAGAACTAATCAAGCAAATGGAACCAAATTTGGCATGTGAAGGTTTTCGAAGGCAAGAATATTTTCTATGATGAATTAGGCCCCTCCCCACTTTAAGAGGGGGGGCTCCTGTACAAATGAAATACAAATTTCCTCATAACTCGAGAACTAATCAAGCAAATGGAACCAAATTTGGCATGTGTGTGTTTTTGGAGACCAAAATTTTTTCTATGACGAATTGGGACCCCTCCCCACTTTAGGAGGGGGGGCTCCTATACAAACGAAATACAAATTTCCTCATAACTCGAGAACTAATCAAGCAAAGAGAACCAAATTTGGCATGTGTGTGTTTTTGGAGACCAAAATTTTTTCTATGACGAATTGGGACCCCTCCCTACTTTAGGAGGGGGGGCTCCAATACAAGCGAAATACAAATTTCCTCATAACTCGAGAACTAATCAAGCAAATGGAACCAAATTTGGCATGTGAAGGTTTTCGAAGACAAGAATATTTTTTATGATGAATTGGGACACCTCCCCACTTTAGGAGGGGGAAGCTCCTATATAAGCTAAATATAAATTTCCTCATAACTCGAGAACTAATCAAGCAAATGGAACAAACTTTGGCATGTAGGTGTTTTTGGAGGCAAGATTTTTTTCTATGATGAATTAGGACCTCTCCTCACTTTAGTAGGGGGGGCTCCTATACAAATGAAATACAAATTTCCTCATAACTCGAGAACTAATCAAGCAAATAGAACCAAATTTGGCATGTGGAGGTTTTTGGAGGCAAAAACATTTTCTATGGTGAATTAGGACCCTTCCACACTTTAACAGAGGGGGCTTCTACACCAATGAAATACAAATCTATACCTATAAAGAAGGATTTCTGTCTGTCTGTCTGTCTGTCTGTCTGTCCTGTGTTCCTTATAGAATCAAAAACTACTGAACCAATCGGCGTGAAAATTTGCATGTAGAGGTTTTTGGGGCCAGGAAAGGTTTTAGTGATGGTTAGAGACCCCTCCCCCCACTAAGAGGGGGGGCTCCCATACAAATGAAACACAAATTTCTGCATAACTCGAGAACTATTGCTTGATTAGAACCAAATTTGGCATGTGGGTGTTTTCGGTGACAAGAATTTATTCTAGGGTAATTTGAGACACCTCCCCTCTTTATAAGGGGAATTATAACTCCTCTCCCCTTTAAGAGGGGGGGTTTCCATACAAATTTCCTCATAACTCGAGAACTAATCAAGCAAATGGAACCAAATTTGGCATGTGAAAGTTTTCGAGGGCAAGAAAATTTTCTATGTTGAATTAGGACCCCTCCTCACTTTAAGAGGGGGGGCTCCTGTACAAATGAAATACCAATTTCCTCATAACTCAAGAACTAATCAAGCAAATGGAACCAAATTTGGCATGTGTGTGTTTTTGGAGACAAAATTTTTTTCTATGATGAATTGGGACCCCTCCCCACTTTAAGTGGGGGGGGCTCCTATACAAACGAAATACAAATTTCCTTATAACTCGAGAGCTAATCCAGCAAATGGAACCAAATTTGGCATGTAGGTGTTTTTGGAGGCAAGAATTTTTTCTATGATGAATAAGAACCTCTCCCCACTTTAGAAGGGGGGGCTCCTATACAAATGAAATACAAATTTCCTCATAACTCGAGAACTAATCAAGCAAATAGAACCAAATTTGGCATGTGGGTGTTTTCGGTGACAAGAATTTATTCTATGGTAAATTGAGACCCCTCCCTCTTTATAAGGGGAATTGTAACTCCTCTCCCCTTTAAGAGGGGGGGGGGCTTCCATACAAATTTCCTCATAATTCGAGAACTAATCAAGCAAATGGAACCATATTTGGCATGTGGGTGTTTTTGGAGGCAACCATTTTTCCCATTATGAATTAGGACTTCTTACCTTTTTAGGAGGGGGGGGGGAGCTCCCATTCAAACGAAATACAAATTTGCTCATAACTTTAGAACTAATCAAGCAAATGGAACCAAATTTGGCATGTGAGAGTTTTAGATGGCAGAATTTTTTTTCTGTGGTGTATTACGACCCCTTTCCCTTTTAAGAGGGTGGGCTCCCATACAAATGAAATACAAATTTCCTTATAATTTGAGTACTAATCAAGCAAATGGAACCAAATTTAGCATGTAGGAGATTTTTCAGTCTTGAATTTATTTTATGATAGTTAGAGACCGACCTCTCACCCCTGTGGTAGGGAGATATGGACTCTCATACAAATAAAACAGAAATTTTTGCGAAACTCAAAAACTAATCCAACTCGAGAAATTCGAGACTCTTCCATAAAACATTAATCAATAACAAGACCACAAAAACTATCTATAGTAACACTAGATCATTCAGGACGAGCCGGTCGCGAGTGTTGCCGGTGACCCGCCGTCGGAAGCGCCGCCCACTGGGGGGCTTGCAAAACTCGAGATAGTGACAAAGATCATCCGAGATTCATGATTTATGTACAACACAGGTTAATTTGTGGCAATACGAAGTTTGTCGGGTCAGCTAGTATAAATATATAGTATAAAGGTATAGAAATCACTTGGAAAACCGGAAATGGAAATAAGGTACTGCGGGCCGAATGTCATATACCATTCGACTCAGCTACTGTAAGCAACTGCTTACATTTCAAATAAATTCTTCATCGAGTGAGCTGTCACAAGAGAACTCTCAATTCAGTTCGCTCCTCTTTTCAAGGTATATTCCCCCAATCTTTTTTATTTTTAAGATTATTGGAGTTTCTTTTTGAGCTGAATAGTATTCTATACAGCGACTTAATTGAACTTTTTGCGAACTTTCTAGTCCTGTTAGAAGTTGCTTTGTATTCCCTTCGAAGTTTAATCATCAAATACGGTTAATTACTTAAAAGTTAAGCTGAATAGAGTTCTATTCATGATCATTTCGTCGGCTGATTAAGCTAAAAACCCCTTTTATCGGAACTTTTGGTTACTTGGGTATGCCCGATCTACTTTCATCCATGCTCCCGAATTCCCGTTTGTATTTGGCGCTGGTAACATCAGCGATGAAGGTTTTGATTTCTCGCATACTTTTTCATTTCGACGTATCTGCAAATGAGAGATTCTGTTCGTATCTCCTCTCTTCCGCTGTTTACGGCGATACTAATGATGAGCCAGATATTTGTTCAGTTCAGATATGTTGACAAAATTGGCATAAAGCATATCATTTACTCATAGATAAATTTTGAGATCAATCTTTTGTCCTAGGTGGACCTTTTTTGCAAAAGTAAAAAACGGAATAAGTGATATTTTTTACCATTTTCCGGAATTTTTATTTTAAAATGATGTTTTCAGAATAGCCGAAAATAATAAGAAACGTTGTTCTATCACTATTACTGATACATTTACTCTAAACCATCACGCACGAGCTTTCGAAGCACTCACTGAGGGAAGTTTAATCTCTGTACCATTAAATCTGGAATTAATTTCGTGTGCCTCGTGCCGTAATACGTAAATATACTCGAATATATTTTCCGCAGTATTTACGAAACTTCCCCGCCTTTCATCGGTATATCCCCCGTTCGAAATCGATCAGGCCATTTGGTGCAAATCACACATCCGACGAATGAAACAGATTATCGGTCGGTCCAGTCATGAGTTTGTTATATAAAATTTGTATGTACATGGCGATAAGCGTCGCCGGTATGGGTACACGGGCTGGCGCGTAATTTATCAATCAGACCAGATGCTGTCGCCGGACACACCTCTCGTGTCGTTGCTATCAGCTGAGCATGCGGGATGCGGGCCCCGATCACGCCGCATCGTCTTATCAGCCGGTATGAATTCGCGTGCCGGCGGCGTAAGTCATGCTCGCTGGCGGTTCTCATTGCGTGTAGGCAATTGGGAACATAATGTGCTTAGCGAAGAGTTGAACGGTGACCTTCATTAGACTATGCAACGAGATTTTTGCCTATTGAAAATGAATGGTACTAATCACATGACTAATGTGTCGGAAGTGGATTGAAGTATTGCATGATTTCTGAAAAGGAGGTTTAATTTCACTGGAGATTGGAGAAGCGATTTAAGGATTTTCGTATTTTAGAATGTAGGAAGATGCTGTAGATAGCAAAACACATTCTTCGCAGTGGTATACCCGACTTTTGAATCAATTTTTGCATCCCGTCTTATCAATTTTGGTTTTTGTTAATTGTTCTTAACATATAAACAAACAGTCTTCTAATCTTTCAAATCACTTATCTCATTGATTAATATTTTCACTATTATTAAGAAAGTTGGAAAAGTGACAAATTCAGCGTTAGTTGTAACGTCACGCAGTGTTATACCTCAAAGAAACGTTTTTGCATCCAAATTCAGTAGAAAAGTTAATGAATAGATCAAATCTATAATGCTATTTGATGTTAATGAAAATTTGAGAAAACCATTGAAAAAAAAACTATCGCAAGTCTGAAAAAATCTTTGACATTGCAACGAAGAATATGTCAAAAGTATAAATATTTTTACTTTTATGCTCAATAAAGTAACAACCAGTCAGCCCCTTTACTGACTATTCCACTGAGATAGAACATAACTTACAGTATAGCACAGAAACACTTTTTGTACTTGTACATATGGTCGGTGTTAAGTCAGACTGTTTGCAACATACTAATTTTTTAAATTTGCGACTTGGACCGGTCTGATTTAATACCGATCATATGAATTTTCATGATATTAAATATTGAGTCTATAAACGACAGTAAGATATTCTCTTGTATAACATTAAGGTAATCAACGTTAAAAACCAGTTGAAACCAAATTATATTCTACTTATAATATAACACAACTACAGGTTTTTTGTAAAATGCGTGCAAAATGTTGTTAGATTTATTCATTTCTTCACCTATCGGTAATAATTTTTATTGATATTTATTTTATATTTATTTTATTCTCATTTATAATATAATGTCAGAAGAACGAGCTTTGGCAATCTCAAGATAAGTGCAAAACTAAACCAATGGCCGAAACGTTGGATATACCAACAAACCATCGCATCCGTTTGAAATTATTTTAAAACTGCAAAAGTTGAATATCAAACCAAAAAAGCTTTCAATTTTTTCTGAAGGTCAAAAAAATAAAAGATTTGTATGGAAATCCCACAAAAATACCAAGGTTTTTTCCCGTGGGCGTATCTTGGAAAACCCCCATTAATTCGAAAAATACTAAATCGTGATAAGAAATCCCTTAGAGAATGGCATTTAATGCGTTACGTCCGGTTAACCTAATTATTACCAGTTGATTTGATTAGTCATAGTTAGACAAAAATCACCTCTTTTAGATTTATCAACAAAAGACTACCAGTTCGCAACAAGGAAAGGATGAATTCGGTATTTTTCAGCATTATCATTTTTTAGTCGTTTTGATAAGAAGATACAATGGTTTCATGGTGATGATTGGTCGATTTCTTTATCGCCGGAAAATGCTTCTCTCGAGTAAGACAGAAGTTTATTTCGGATTCTCCCTATTCTCACATTTATTTCATCTACCAACGTTCCTAAGCAATTCATAAAAAACATTGCAGATTAATTATCCATCAAGGCAGTCCCGGATAAGATCGGGCAATCAGCTAGCACTTTACAATCAGCGATTCCACTGCTATTTTGCGAAACCAACATAATTTAAAATACACAGAAAACAACCATGGTAGGAAATACTATATAAGAGAGTAAAAATAAAATAGTACGTTAGTACTTTTTACCTGAAAAGTTTTCTGTTTGGCTTGAGTCACCAGTTTAAGCTTCTTCTAGTCTAAATTACTATGCGTTACTCTCGGCGCTAGCATGACCCACAGTAAAAATCAAAAATTGTATTCAAAGTGACAAGAAAGCTAGTAGAATTGACTGAAAACATGTTCCACGTAAAAGAATCATGGTAAATTTAAATAGATCTTTCATGGTACCGTCAAACGAGGTAACATGCAACAACGCTATATCGATCCAATGTATTGTACTTTTTGATCTGTTAATTCAATTTTTAACCTATATCAGGCACTGAATATTGTTGTTACCAGTTCAAAGAAGCCTTAGATACTGTTAAATTTATTTTGGTAACTTGCAACAGCTGGTAGATATAAAAAGCTGCTTCCATTAAATTCACGAGGCAAGTTATCATTTAATTTTGCATTAAGCAATTCTAAAGTAGACCTGAAGAGTGTAAGATACTTTCAGTCAATCGGGAATATGCCAGTTTTTCTTTAGATATACTGAAGAGGCCAAAAAGAAAATATCCTCACTGAGAGAAATCGACCAGCAATATGACAGTGTCTAATTACGATCACTCGTAACGTAATGAACATTCATATATTACGTAACCAAGCTATCGATGATTTTTAACTCCCCCGCTCCACTTTGTGATGCGATTTTGCACAGTGGATATAGGACGTGTAATACGTTGTTACACAACTCCCGTTCCCCTAAGTGCGTTACGTAATATGTGAATGGTCCTTAAATAAGCCAGCTCTTTCCGATCCAGACAAGGACTATCAACTGCATGAATAACATAAAGACTCAAATTAGTAGTTTCCGTTACGGGGCTTATAAATTTATTATTTTCACCAACGTGACATAGGACATTTGTGCGTAAATTTATAGGAAAAGCATTAAAAATCGCAAGTCGGATTAGCATTTGCATATTCAAGTCAAAAGAAACTCTACAAATCATTAAACTCGTTCAATTTCCAAAAAATATTGCATGTTGCAAGTTACCCCGTTTGACGGTACTTTCGAAAGCAAGCATTCATAGTAGAATGGCATGGGATACTATGGATATTACTTGCTGTTTTATAAACCTGCCTTAATCACTTTTGTATGCCTTATATGCGGTTTAAAAGTTGCAGCTTTGTAAGCTCAATTGTATTTAAGAGTTTAAAAGAAAACCAAAGCTATCATGTGGCTTAGTATTTCGGTTGATAAATAGTGATAATTTGCTAATAAAAGAAATTAGCTCATCAAGATTAGCAATACAGCTTATCAATGACTAATGGCTTCGATAACAAAGTATGATCTATTTGATGCAATCATCCTAGCCGTTATTGTTTGACAGGTCCAAAGTTTGAGCTATTTACCGAAAAAATGCATGACTCCAATTGCGTAGCTTGCTTACCAATAGAGGAGGTACATTTTTTATCACCAAAATAAGTAACAGTAAATCTGTATCGTATCGAAATTATCGCGTGATCAATCACAACAGAAACACGTTCTTTCAGTCACATCGCCAGTTTGCGGACTTTTCCCAGCAAAACCAATCAGAGAACCCGATTCGGAATAGACGACACCCATTTTTCCCAGAGCTCATTGTTGGCTGTAACTTTTGTCAAACATTGCGTGTTGGTTCCGTGTGTTGTCATCATTCCAAAGGTTGCCGAGATAATCTAATCAGTGCCAATACAAAACAAAAGTTTTATAGCCTGATCAGTCATCAATGAAATGTGTACTTCATTCGCAAATAAAACCATTTGATTGCGCTTTTATTTGTAAGTAGACGAGATCAATCTAATATATATTAAAATTCTAAAAACAAAAAAAAATGTAAGGGAAAGCATTGTTTCAGAGAATCAGTTTTCGTGGATGTCGTTTATTCTGGTCTATGTGTATGAGTAAAAAACATGAATCATATGGTTCGATAAATATCATATAGATGATTACTGAACAACAACTGGTCTCAAGAGATAATAAATTAGATTTTATGACTAGATAACGTTGCGGTTATATCTGGTTGCGAACTATTCTTGTATTGCCATATGACTTGTGTAGTTTGTATGAATACATTTGTATTTTGATTGCTTGGCTAGAATCTTACCTTACGGAGCGTGAGCTGTGGGTAAAGATTGACGGTTGTATATCACGACCTTTTACAAGTAATTTTGGAGTCCCGCAAGGTAGCAACCTGGGACCAGGGATGGCACGATCACTTTGACTCAATTCACATTCATGTGACAGTACCGTCTCAGCCAAGCAAAATTTGACAAAGTTTTATATGGGACATTTTTTTTGTTAGATTATAGTCACTTTAACAGCTTGGGTCATTCGTGACTTCTGCGGGGTTGGGATTTGAACCCGGGTTCTCGGCGTGAGAGGAATGGATGCTAACCACTATGCCGGGGCTGGCCCCAGTTATGAGACATTTGTAGAATTAGTCTACTATTATCATCTACAATTTTGCTGAATAAAGTTTCGCTGTATCTTTTGTAGTTACGGTGCTACAATGCTAGTAGCTCATTACTAGCTAAGTTAACTGTTGTTTATTCTATTTTTAACGATGCTGCTCTGACTTTGAATGGAAGTCTCAAACTAGTTTATGCAGATGAACTGAAGCTGTACGTAGTAGTACACGCACTAGAAGATTACTGGTGCTTACAACAATTCGCTTACAACAACGCTTACAATTCGCTAATATCAGTTGCGGATTGGTGTCAACGAAACAAATTAATTATTCGTGTGGAAAAATGTCAAGTGGTCACGTTCCATCGCAAGGTACATACAATTTTGTTCGTCCATAACATCAACGGCGTTACTCTTACTAGAGTTACAAAAATGACGGATTTGGGAATTGTACTTGACTCAAAAATGTCGTTCAACTTACAATGCTCAACAAACTTATCGAAAGCATTACGTCAGTCAGGTTTTGTCGCCAGGATAGCGAATTATTTTTCGGACGCATATTTTTGGAAATCGCTGTACTGTGCTCTCGTTCATCCAATTTTGGAAAATGCGTGTATCGTATGGCATCCTTACTAACACAATGTTCAAATACCGTTATTAGGAGAGCCGGTATTAATTTCTTATACAACATATGCGCATTTTCGACCATTTTAGGAGTTTTACGCTGTATTGGAATTAACCGGAAATGTTTAAGTTATCGCTGTGGGAAATGGTCAGTATAGGACATGAACAAATACTTATCATGTTTGATCTGAGTCGAGACGTGTCAACTCGTAGCAGATGCTTAGACCATTTTAGACCAGCCGCTGATTGGCTGAATTGGAAGGCTTTGCACGCATGAAAAAAAAACACAAAAAGAGCACTCAATAGTGTTGTCAAGAACACTAGGGCTAAAAGTGCTAGACAACGTGGGAAAAGTAACGAAAATTTGCAGAAAAGAAGACAAAGAAGCCAGTTGTCCGGTCCTGTCCTAGGTACTGATGTAGCCTGTAAGAAGCAGGTGAAATGCGTATCTGCCGAAACAATAAAACAAACAGTAGAATTTTTTACAATTTTGTAAAACGGTAGTCTTTCCAAAGGACGGAGAGAAGAGCAGAAAAAAGTAATGCAACAAAGGTGTTGATAGTATCTCCACGGTGAGACAAGACGTGAAAAGGAATGAGCGGAAAATTAGGTAAGGGAAGGTCATTGAAGCGACGCTTATTAAGTTTGTATAACATGCTTATTTACCCATGATGGGAGATCGGCGGAACGAACCTAGCTATAATCAGAACTAATTATAATCGGATTTGTATAGCAATAATGATTGCAATAGTGGCATGATCTTTTTGCATGAATCACCTCAAAGGCGCAAAGAGGAATGGTTGGATCAAAAACCGCATTTGTTGTTTACTTTCCTAAAATGTACGAAGACAGCTGATTGAGAATAAAAAGTCCTCGTATCAAGAAAGCAACATTTAGTACTTCGGCACGTACGATTATTAATGGGGTGTACGTGTGTACATCAAACTGTATTATGGTTACCATACCAGGTATATAACAAACAACTGTTGCTCGAGTCATCATGTAAAATCTCAGCACACGGTAAGTTCACCTGCACCTCTATGTCTCTTTATTAACCTTATCACTTTCTACTGTTTTGAGATTGATATGATTGAACCACCCAGCGAGATGCCGAAACGTAGCCAGACGTGCCGATACCGACGTAGGTAGTTCTACTTTAGTTTCCTGCAATACAATGACCTGGCCTGGTCACAATGACAATATTTAGATTGTGATTGACCTCGAAAAAAAGCCAATTTGCAGACCAGTAAATGACCTAAAAAATAATCTCTGATAACACATGGATTAATAAGCTCTAGAATAGAATGAGAAAATTCGACATTATTCATTACATGTAGGGTGTGTTGCTACATCGTCGAAATTACCTATTCCCGTCCTATCCAATACAAATTATTAAAAATATCAGCATTTTTATGACACACAATGCAAAACTAGTTATTCCCTAAGATTTTAGTTAGTTGTCTATCATGCGCGATCAATCAATGTGAGCTGAGATCTATTTAAATGCTTTTGAACATTAAAGAAGTCCTACCGGCCAAATTTCCAACGTTTTTTCGTGCGACGAAGAAGACAATGTCGACTAATCGTTTTAATTTCCGTCATTCATAAATGAAAATAACTCACGCAAGGCATTGTCATTATTCTACTCTACAGTCAGGAAAACTTGCCTGACCTGCAGAAAATTTGTAGAATAACATTCGTCATGCCGTCCTACACAAATACATGCGCGTTAGCTTCGTGAATATTGTTGTGATTTTTAGTTTGGACGATGAAAAATTTTGATGGACGGATTTTAAAACGGTACGACGAATTTTAGAAATAAAGTCAGTTGCGTAATTTCAATAATATGCTTTAATAGTCGCTTTTCAGTGATTTCAAAGTTCACGGATCGGAAGGTAAGTGTGTTTTAGTCAAATCAGCACAAGAACTTTTGGAGTATTCATTAAATCCATCCAACAAATTATGAAAATTAGAATGGCTTTACTTATTACGACGGTAATTAGAAAAAAACCCTACATGATAAGTAAACTACACACTGAGAGTTTATTTTTCGTCGGGCGTGTATCGCAGTGACGGATCTAATTTAAAAAGAAAATAAGAAGCATTGTCTATTTACAATCTGAATGTCACGCTCACGTTTCCGCCAATTAAAAGTGAAAATTTATATTAAAGCTCGGCTAAAAGTGAATTTATTATTCTATTCGGTAAAATCAATTTGTTAAGTCAGGGGTCAGTCCCGGTGTATTGGTTAACATTCACGCCTCTCACGCCGAGGACCCGGGTTCAAATCCCAACCCCGCAGAAGTCACAAATGACCTAAAAGTGTTAAAGTGACTATAATCTAAACAAAAAAAATGTTAACTATGTTTTGATATAAAAAAAAAGAAAATTATGTTCTGTCATGGAAATTTTCTTTCTAGTTCGTCAATACTGAATACCTTAATCAAACTTACAAGATAACATTTTTGGTTGTTTTTTTAATGTCTGAAAATTCAGTTTTTCTTAATAGGGTAACGGCACCAGAAATCGCAACTTTTGTAGACATGAAACAATAAATCCTTAATTCATGGTAGTTTAGTTCCATACCGATGAGTAGCTTTTAGTATCCAATAAACAGAAACATTTTTGCTGCGTTTTAGTATAAAAATTAAGACTAAATATTTGAAAAAGTCAAAAGTTCGATTTGTAATACATGTCTAGTTTTCGCCACCCGCGAAAGCATCGTTTGCATCTTGTTCTGGTCTGAAAATTCATTTATATTTATATTTCATATATATTTTACATATCTATACCTATAAAAATGAATTTCTGTCTGTCTGTCTGTCGGTATGTTCCTGATAGAATCGAAAACTACTGAACCGATCGGCGCGAAAATGTGCATATAGGGGTTTTTGGGGCCAGGGAGGGTTCTTATGATGGTTAGAGACCCCTCCCTCCACTGAGATGGGGGGGCACCCACACAAATGAAACACACATTTCTGCATAACTCGTGAACTAATCAAGCAAATCGAACAAAATTTGACATGTGGGTGTTTTAGGTGACAAGAATTTTTTCTATGATGAATTGAGAACCCCTCCCCTCTTTAGAAGGTGAATTATGACTCCTCTCCCCTTTAAGAGGGAGGGCTCCCATACAAATGAAATACAAATTTCCTCATAACTCGAAAACTAATCAAGCAAATGTAATCAAATTTGGCATGTGAAGGTCTTTAGGGGCAAGATTTTTTTCTATGGTGAATTAGGACTCCTCCCCATTTTAAGAGGGGAGGCTCGTATACAAATGAAATACAAATTTCCTCATAACTCGAGAACTATTTAATCAAATGGAACCATATTTGGCATGTGGGGGTTTTTGGAGGCATGAATTTTTTCTATGATGAATTGAGACCCCTTGCTTTTTTAGGAGGGGGCTCCCATACAAATGAAATACAAATTTCTTCATAACTCGAGAACAAATCAAGCAAATGGAACCAAATTTGGCATGTGGAGGGTTTTGGTGGCAGGAATTCTTTTTATGATGATTTGAGACCCCTCACCCCTGTGGACCCCTCTCATACAATTAAAACAGAAATTTTGCGTAACTCAAAAACTAATCGAACTCGAGAAATTTTAAACTCTTTCATAAAACATTAGTCAATAACAAGACCACCAAAAACTATCAATAGTAACAGTAGATGATTCAGGGCGAGACGGCCACAGGCCGGCGACCTGCAGTCGGAAGCGCTGGCCACTGCGGAGGGCAGCCCCCGTAGAGATCACCTTTATCTAGGTTTATTTATTTTCCTAGATCTACTGACCTTTATTACTTTCCTTCAGTTGGGTCACCCCTGCGAAATGGCACTTTCTAAGAAAAGATTTTCCGTGAAATGGTACGTCCCGCGTAAGATTTTTCGCGAAATGGTATACTGCGAAACTCTATATTCCGCGTTGTGGTCAACCGAGAATTGGTGTTCCGCAAAATGGTATTCGGCGAAATGGTTTGTAATGATGGTGAATATTTAAATGCTATCCGCTTTATTTTATCAGGCTAAGCAATGGGGGGAGTTGTTTTCTACTTTACTGTGAGGAAAATTTGTATATTAAAACTCCCATGAACTCACCAGAAACTTGCAAAACTCGAGATTGTGACAAAGGCCATCAGAGATTCACGATTTATGTACAACACAGTAATTTGTGGCAATACGAAGTTTGTCGGGTCAGCTAGTATATTTATATAGTAGAAAGGCAAAAAGGAAAAACGAAAGAGAAAACGACGTGAAACGCAAAGTAAAAAAGCAAATCCCAGAGAGGAAAAGGTAAATGGGAGCCAAAAACAGAATAAAAACGCAACAGAAAAATGTAAAAAACTGCGACAATTGCAAACAAAAAACCCGATTTAATCCACCTAGTGGTGAAAGGAACCTTTGTTATACCAGCTTATATGTCATTTGAAATGGGCATTTCCAGGTCATTATTTTTAATTTGTAATTTTTATAAAACTGACAGAGTCAAATTCTATACACATCACTTTGAACTAAAGTCTTAAATAAGCTGTTTCCAGGCCCAGCCATTCTCAAGTTATTCAGATGTGAAATCTAAAAATTATCTATTAAAGTTAACACATGCAAAGTATCCGATAACCGTGTAATCGACCTTCACGAATTCGAACCAAATTTTGTCAGATTGTTCATTATAGGTCAGAAAGCAAACATCTTAAATTTGGTGCCGATTGATACCCCCCACGATTAGTGGCAGTACCTCCTTTTTAAAAGAAAAGACCCGTTTTGTCAAACCTTTTTATTTTTTACTTACAGATAAACGTGGAAATCTCGACCAACATGTCAAAAGGTTCAATGTGTAAATGAGAGATTCTCTTTGCGTCTCCTCTCTTATGCTTATTACGGAGACATAAATGCATTTCAACCCAATTTTTCTAAAGGATTTTAGCTTTCCAATAACACCGGCAACCGTTCCATGCAAAATAGATGCATTCAAGTGCATTTATGCCGCCGTAATAAGCGTAAGAGAGGAGGCGCAAAAAGAATGTCATTTGCACATTGGACCTTTCGAAATATTGCCCGTCAAATATTAGGATACGAAAGAAATTATATTCACATTCAAATTCCAATTCCAATCGAAAATAGTCGAGAAAAAAATGCCTTTTTATGCGTTTTGAGCTGGAAATGATCATACAGATATCGACACGTCTTCGGAACTTAATTCAATTGTTTGTTAATGCTGTGCTAGTTATCATCCATATGCATCCTAGCGATAAACAATCTTCAGTGTGTATTTTAACCTACTAAATAACTTTATAGAACATATGAAAGCAATGAAAACAGCGTGTACAGAATTTTTGAGCAGAACTGATTTTAAAGTGGCTGTTTGTCTCGGGGTACAATGCTAGCCTAACAAGCCAATCGTCGTATGTTCGAATCTCGACTGATCAGTGCCGTTACAGAGTTAATAGGATCTTTGCCCTAGCCCGTAATTTTCCTGTACTCTAATAACCGGCTGCGAAGTCTGTCGATAAAGAAGGGTTAAGTTCTGAAGGACGTTTACACCCATGACTTTGCTTTGCTTGAATTTAAACTGGTTTCTTTAAACAAATCATTAAATTTCGCAACCAGTAAGAGATAGATAGTTACTATTTGCAACAAAGTTGCTTATTTTAGTGTGTTCTACAATTTTTGTGAAGACGCTATTTTTCATTCATTCATTCATTTTTCATTCAAAAATAAAAATTTGTGTCACCCTTCTAAGCGGATTCACGGTCACCCTAAAAGTGTCAGGAAATGTGCTATATTTTATTAATTAACTGCTGCAAAGAAACACCCGTTGAAAAATTACACATTTTTACTATATTATTCTGTTTTTGAGGTTTGGTCCCATTAAAGGTTTGGTCATTAAGGTTTTCTTGAATAAATTTCATCAACCATTTTTAAATATCTTTTGACCAGTAGAACCAATCCTTATGAAATTTGGTAAATACATTTACAGTGTTAAGACCTCTCGTTTAATACTAAAACAATTGAAACTAGATAAATTATCTTGGTTAAAATCGCTATAAAGTATTGTAAATTTTAACGTGTAACTTCAATTGCTCATAACTTTCAAACTAAAAGTCCAATCAAAAAACCATTCAATAGTGATCTATCCGGATATATTATCTTTTAAATGAGACTAATAGCGCATAAATCGGCTTGGCCATCTCTGAGAAACAGGCGATAATTATTACGTTGTCAAAACACGTTTTTAAGCATAACTTTTAAACTACTTGTTTGTTTTCAATAAAACTTTCTGAAAATTTTTATAATTCAGCAAGAGCTTTCATTTGGTACTAAGATCATTGAAATCGGTTGTGTGGTTCCGGAGAAAATCGTGTCACGTAGTTTTCACATTTTTGCTTATAATTTTTAAACGAAACATCGGACCACGAAGCAATTCAATAGTGATATACTAGGCAATAATACCTTTCAAATGAGACTAATAACGCATAAATCGGTTTAGCCATATCCGAGAAACAGGCGATAGAAAATGAGCTGCACACACACACATACACACACACACACACACACATACACACACACAGACATTGTTCAGTTCGTCGAGCTCTATCAATTGGTATATGTGATTCGGCCCTCCGGGCCTCGGATCAGTTTCGTGTTTTTCGACCAATTTCTAAACCTTTGTTATATACTATAACAAAGGTAAAAAATAGAAAAAGACGAAAACTGACTTTTGGGAAAGACGATTTGGGAAAGAAACGAAGAAAAACGGAATAATGGACAGAAGAGGGAAAACGTAAGAAAAAGGGAAAAAACGGAAGAAAAGCGAAAACGAAAACCAAGAAAATGGCACAGAAACGAAAAAAAAACAGAACAAAAAGTAGAAAACAGGGACTGGTAAAGAGAGAAAACGGAACAGAAAACAGGTAAAACGTGTGGGAGAATAATATGAAAGAATAGAATAAGTCCAATTTGCCGTTCAATATAAAGTAAAGTTTCAAACCCAAATTAATCTAAATTCAAGTCTGTTTAAAGTCCTATGTTAAGTCTGACTAAAAGTCCAATTTTAATTCTAATTTCTAAACCAGTTCCAAGTTTAAGTTCTAGCCCAATTCCAACATTGATTTTAAATCCAATTGTGATAAGTAATGATAGATTCGCCATCCTACGATTTCTCCTTGTTTCCAGACGAAAACTTCTTGTTTATGTCTGGGCACATTAGTGCTCATGTTAGTCTAATTACTGAAGAGAGCAACTACTAGCAACGATGGTTATGCTTGAAAATGGGGTTTAAAGAACTTTTTTAAAATGGCAACGTTATGTCACACTACGATATCTATCTGCAGAAGAAACTCGGCGCAAAATTAATCGTAAATACCGTTCTGATTTAAACTTAGAACAGTCTCAAACTTCGAACACTTCAGAATAAAATGCTCGTTAGTATCACTAATATTATAAAATATTATGTTTATTGTACACCACCGTGTTCGTTAGAATGTCCTCTATCCGGTGAGGTATGACATTGAACTGTAGCACTTTTTGTAAGAAATCAGGAGGCGTTGGAAAAAAGTGAGAACTCAGATGTTAACTTCGTTCGCATACTCTTAGCGTTTCGTGCAAAAGTAGTTGTTTTTTTCTTTTGCATTATTTTACCAATTTTAGAACATTTACCTTCCTACTGCGCGATTATTAGGTAAGTGCAAGATATATATGTACTAAAGCATAGTTAAAATACAATATTTCATGCATTATTTCAAAGATATTAGATAAATAAAAAGTGTTCGAAGTTTGAATCACGTTTTGAGGTGTGATTCAAACTTCGAACACCCACGAATAATATCCGGTTTTTTCGGGTTTTCCTTCGGGAAAATTAATTGTCTGCATTGATAAAGCTGTAGAAAGTAAACTTCCTTTAGATGTGGTTCATGGAGTTCGTAAATATTAGCAATTGACTTCAGAAATAAGGATTGAAACTAATTATTGTGTGAAAAATTTAAATCACACTGTTAGGTGGATTTAAAAGGACAGTGTTTAGAAAAAGGATGTAATTTCACTTATTTAAGTTGAATGACACTAAAAACATTAATACTTTTCAAAGTAATACAAGTATTCGATGTCTGAGACTGAAATATTCGAGCTTTGAATGTCGACCATGACAGTGTTCGAAGTTTGAATCAAAACCGAACAGCAGTTTTTTGGTGTTTTTCATTATAAAATAACATTTTATCCACAGTTTTTAAATTTTCCCATGAAAATAAATAAACTGCAATGCTATTGAACTATTTATGGGGGTAGAATAAAGATGTTTTCGTACATTTTACTTTGAAGAAAGTTTCAGCATGGCTTAAGTGTTCGAAGTTTGAATCAGAACGGTAGATCACCTTGGGTAGTTCTACTTTAGTTTTCTGAAATACAATGGCCTGGTCTAATCAGAATGACAATATTTAGATTGCGATTGACTTAAAAAAAGGAATCACTTAAAGACTTAAAGTCCGGAATCATTCCCTTCTGTGGCAGCCTTCTCATCGTACAAACTACGGGTACAACGAACCTTGGGCCATGTGCTGCCGTGTCTTCAATGATACTAGTGAAGTGTACGATTTCGACATTAGCAAAACTATTTATAAGCGTAGGATACAACTATTAGACTAAAACAAATTGTCTGTACAACTCTAAGTTGAAGATAATAATATAAATAAATAAATAAATATATTTTCCACAATGTAAAAAATTCCATCGTGCTTTCCGTGTATAAACGGGGAGCCTTTTATCTTCCAGTTGTTGAAAATTGCCGTTGCATCACGTCACTTTGTGCTTGCTCAAAGGTTTTGGAAATCATCGTCCACTACACGTTGTTTATGTGTAGCTCGCATTATATTTCCATCGATCTTTCCCAAGGGATCTGTTGCCACGAACCTCACGGAATTCGTTTCGTTTTTGTTAAATAATCTGGAGGAAGGTGCTCCAGTAGATGCTGTATACACTGATCTGAAAGCTGCCTTCGATCGTGTTGACTATGAAACATGGTTGTGTCGGATAGAAAAACTCGGAACTTCTGCCGGAATTTTTTACGACATGGACCAGGTCCTACTTGACTGGCCGTAGTTTATGTGTTAAGATTGTTGCAGATTTATGAATTATTTTGTAATACGTCAGGAGTTCCGCAAGAAAGAAACCTAGAACCTTTGCTTTTCACACTGTTCGTCAATGAGCTCTCTATACTGCTGCCACCTGGATGTCGCTTATTGTATGCTGATGATGTAGATATACCTGTGTGTAAAAAACCGTTCTCGACTGTCTGAAATTATACGAATAAGTTGAAAACAATTAGTGTACAACGCAATCACATATCTCCTTAAAGTGAACCCGATTACCTTCGAATACTCTATTCTGGGTCACGCATTGCAACGAGTTGCTCACATTTGTGACCTAGGAGTCAATCTTGATTGCGCGCTCTCCTTTCGATCATTTCGAGGAAACTATCTCGAGGTTTAATAGGTAACACGGATTCATCTTCAAAATTGCTAATGAGTTCCAGAATCCGCATTGCCTGCGTTCACTGTACTGTACTTTAGTACGATCAGTACTGGAATCCTGCTCTATAACATAGTGTCCGTTTCAAGCAAACTGGATTGCGAGGATCGGAGCAGTGCAAAAGAAGCTTATACGCTCTTCGGACGCTCGGATGCTCTTCTGATGGTACCCTGGAGTAACCCATCAGACTTGTACCCGTAAGATACACTTTGCAAATTGCTAGGACTCGAAACGCTTGAGGATATGCGCACGACAGCTCAAATCTTGTTTGTCGCCAAACAGCTGATCGGACAAATTGAATGTCGAAATCTTCTGGAACAACTAAATATCTACGCTCTAGAATGAACTCTTCGAAAGAGAAGCTTTGTTCAGCTCGATGTACGGAGAGTTAACTACGGCCAGTATAATTCGAAAAGGTATATGGCAGCTAAATTCAACAGTGCCTACGAGTTGTTCAATTTTGGAAAATCCATCGATGCTTTCAAGAGACGACTCTCCCCGAGATGATAGCTATGAGTAGTTAATGTAATAATTATTTGTAAATTTTATTGTTGTATTTGTACTAATAGTCCTAATTTGTACCAAAAGACCATGCAGCGTCGAATGATTTTTAAATAAATAACAAATAACAAAAAAAAAAGCTTTGTGCTTCTAGCACGAAGCAGAAATGGAAATTCGAAAATCCAAAAAATCTTTCTTTTTTATTTTGTCTTTTTTCCGTAGATTTCTGCATTGAAAATAATAACGTATATATTAAAAGTAAGAATAGATTTGGTTTTCAAGTTTAAACTTTAAGTAATAATGCCTAAAATCCATATTTTTTTGCTCAATTAAAAAAATTCTCTTTGTTTTTTTTTTGCTTTTTCGCTGAAAAAAAAATTCAGGCATAATGAATCGAGTTAATATATTCCCTAAGTTAATAAGCATTTCCTATTACCAACGCTAATATGCAGAGATATAGCGCTCTACACGCTAAGGCTCAAAATTATACGTAAATATAAAAAAACATAATGAAACGAAAAGTAAAAATATAATCATTACAAAATAGTTGAATTTTATTGAATAAACCAGACCATTAAAAAAATAAAGTATTGTTATAAAGTACATTTGAGTCCACTTTCTCTGGAATTCAATTAATAGTACATATAAGTAGATAATTACAGAAGCAAATCATAAACAAAAGTAAAACAAAGTAATCTTGCGGAACTAGGGTACGGGAGGGTATTTTTAGCCCATTAAGCGATGGCATCTATTTTTTCAGTCCATGGCCTAGTTCTAGTGGAAGAACAGGTGGTTTTGACGTTCTTTGAATGAAAAATAGTAGATTACTTACTGTCTTGAGAAAATAGTTATAACATATTAAAACTGTATGCCGGCAAAGTATATTTATTGGCGAAAGAAAAGGCAAATAGGCTGAATTTAGAAACCTGCTGAAAATACCCTCCCGTGCCCTCTATGCTGAACAAACATTTCGCCACCGTTGCAGCACTTTTCCCATCGCTTGCATCACCGACAGGTAGGGAATCATCCGATGTCTAGCGTACACGATGGGTTCACTCAAGAAACAACAGAGAGCATGAAAATCACGACGCTGATCCTTTCGTCGCTACTACGCGCGTGCCTTCATATCTACACAATCGTACAATCACGACGTCGTCGGTCAGTCGGTCGGCCATTGCACAGTGGTCCAGCAGCGAAAATTAAGTGGAAAGTTTTTTGTGGCTTAAAATAGCTCCCCACAATGTTCAGCAAAGTTGTACAACTCTAAAAGACAATTAATGCGAAATCAACGACTAAGTTCCAGTTTGGCTTGTAAACACATAATCGATAATAACTTTTTATAAGAAAGAGATAGACGGATAATTTTTTCAACAAAGTTGTAGCTAAAGATTATATAAGTAACTTTGCCAAAGACATAGTAGGCGTATTTTTAAGCGTTTCTAACTTACAGGGTGTTTTATAAAAAGACCTCTCAAAAATCATTTTTTCGCTGATTACTTCAAATGCAATGGTTTTATTGCATCATAATGTTTTACAAAGTTGGTTATCTTATCAAAAGACATATTTTTGTAGAACATTGTATGTTGAAAACTCATACGTATAACGAGTTCTAACGTTTTTCCTGTGTTTTTTTAGTCTTTTTTGGAATAGAATATCTCAAAAAGGGGCAAACGAAAAAAATCTAACTTGGCCGTTTCTGAAAGCTTGGAGTTTTATCTCAAACATATGTGAAAATAAAAAACTGGTTTTTTCTCTAACTCGAATAATTTCAGTTTAATTATTTCATGTTTGACCATTTTCTACTATGCAGTATTTTCTAATATCTTCTTGAAGACGATTAAAGTCAACATGTCAATAGTAAAAAAGAAATTTGTCGTACCATGACACAATTTCTACTGGTTGTCACGTAAAATAGTCTTCGAACTCAGGATAAGTTAAGAGATCTAGTTTTTCGACCTTGTGCTAGTTTTCGAACCACTGCTGAAATATTCATTAAATAAGTTTGTATAACGGTAGTTTTTATAATTGTTTATTGTCAAGATATATCACTTCGCCCGTCATCCAGTCCATACATATAAATATAAATTACAATACCAAATACAAAATAATATAAAATGCAGTGGTATTAGTGTACATGTAATTGACCTCTCAGAAATAGTCAGAAAGTTTTTTCTTAATATTATCAGTCGACATGTTTAAGTTTAGTTTTCAGCCGCAGGCTGGTTCATTGCGCGCGTAGTTAGTTCGACGGTGGTTTGGAGTGAAGGGCCTTAGTCTCCACAGAACTACTGTACTCTGGTTAGCAGTTATCCTGGATTTCAAATAATCACTGTCGTATCGTCCTCTCTGCACATGGAGCTCAGCACCAGCTGTTTTTGATAAATATCTATCTTACAATTTTCATTATTTTACAAATAGACAAATGGAAATCTTCACTTGGATATATGCACATGAAATTAAATTTTATATTGATATTTCTGATTCTAGTCTAAAGTAATCTTTTAAGTTACTTTAGTGTCAGAAAGCTGAGAAGTCTTCAAAATTGATGTCTTATACGTATTCAGGAACAGGAACATGACTATGATCGTAGTAAAAAAGAAGTAACGCTTTCAAGCAAATCCTATTAGAGTCCAGGAGTTTTTTGTCAAAAGATTTGAGGGTACCGTTACTGTTTTTTTGAATCAGTTTTTTTGAAGTATTAAAATGTTCGTGAAAGTAATTCGGTAGTTTAGGAGATTATTTCCCATTCAATTCCATATTAGCTATATCGCCAACCGTTAATAAAATGTTAATACACGGCGCAGATATTATTAAGGCCACGGCACGACCCATAGGGTTATTAAGCTAAGAGGTACAGGAAACGCGAAATAAATGTATTTGTAAGTTCAGAGAATTTCACGCCAGAAAATTTAACCGGAATGCCAATTTGGAGGATGCGTTCAAACGCCTCCTGCTGTCGTCCGATCCAGTCATTGCAATACAAAATCGTTCGTATTGTACACGTACTCTGGAGCTTCCACCAATTATTAATATAATAAATTGGTATATTGCTGACAATAACATTTACTGAATCTCTCAAATAAATGACTACCATTTTTGTTTTCCAAATCAACGATATACTGATATAAGGTGGTTGAAGTTCGAAAGGGATCTGTAGGTTTTTTTTCTCTTTTACCTCTTTGCCTGTTTTGATATACTTACCAGCGATTAAAAAATGACATAAAACTAAAATAACAGTTAACAATATTACGCATGAAATAACCAATATTTTTTTCCTTTTTTATTGAAAATTATTTTTAAAACATTATTGATGGTAGATTGAGCATATTTGAAAAATAATGAAAATTGAAAGATAGGGTGATTGATCGTGGTTCGGCCTATTCTCACTGTTTCACATAGCACACATGGACTAATGCACGTATATCTACAAAATCACAATGTTTTTCGAAAAAAATTTAGAATGTTTAGGAAGAATAACTAAAGACGATTCTATTTCTTAATTTAGAAGAAACTTTAGAGGGCCAGTTGAATTATAATTTGATTTTTAATGACAGTCAAATTATGATCCTGGTTCGGCCTATGTTGATCGTGGTTCGGCCCATCGATGATCTTGGTTCGGCCTATTCCAATAAAAAGTTTCTGAAACGAATGTTTTTATATATTAACCAATTATAAATGGTATAAGCTTACTTTTGGTGCCTAATATAGTATCTCACTTCAATTTATCTACCTAGCAGTGTTAAATGAGCTTGTACATGGTCAATATTCTAACTATTTCGGGTTATATAAATTCAGATAATTTTTTACTTTCTTCGGAAGCATTACAAATAGTACAGATGTATTTTTGGGTAAATATAGTATCTTTTTTCACTTTATCTACCTAGCAGTGTTAAATAAGTTAACTTTCTCCTCCCAGTTGACCTCAAGGTACAACACTGATTCAACAAGCCAGGCGTCGCATGTTATAATTTCGACTGGAAGAGGCTGTAAGACTCAATAGGATCGAAGCACTAGTCTCGCAATTTTCCTCTATTTTAACAGGTGCCTTCGAAGAAAGACAGAATTTACATTTAATTTCAGTATGTTTTCAAATAGATCAGTGAAAATAGCTGCTCTTGAAATCACAACTGTGTTAACAAATAACCGGTCATACACCGACGTTAGTCGTTGGTTTTTGCCCTAATTCAGGGACAACAAATAATCCTAAATTCCTATCGTTAAAAGAATAGAAATTGGCGAACCGAAATACTTTTGAAAAATTTAAAAGGTAAAGCATACTTTTATTAAAAATTATTTACGAGCGTCTTAGTAGAACTCACGAAATATCGCGAACTAATTGGAAATGAATTCCTTTTAGTTCTACTATAATTTCTGCAGAAATTTGCCACGCTGATGAAGGTTGCAAGTCGTAACCGAAAAACGCGTATGAAAGTCAAATTATAGTAGAACTAAAAGGAATTCATTTCCAACTAGTTCGTAATACTATACTTTTATTGATTTTTCGGTAGAGTTCCCACAATCATGAATTTTTTTCCAGATAGTATTTTTCTGGATTGATGAGTAAATTTGCTTACATTAGCATAAAAAAATATTTATTTTTCAATACTTGGCTCAACAGCTATGAATTTTTAAAATAGGAGGTGTACATGAAAATCGAGAAATTTCCATTTGAGTTTTCTAGGAAAACACGATACCATGAATTTTTTAAATATTGTTTCATGCACAAGCCCTGAAGTCGTGTACAAGGTTGCATAAAATTCTGAAACATTACAATCCAGTTTGTACGCTTCTTTGGAAAAAAATACCCTCATATTTATTGTTAAGAAAAACTTAATTTTAGGATGCTAAAAATTTTGTTTCTGAAATGCATGAAATAATAAAATATGGCATAAAACACAACATTTAGATTTGACACAAGTGGTACGTACAGCCAGAAATTGGTTAAAACGTGGGCGAAGCGCGGCGCCACTAGCGGCGATTCAGTGAAGCTGATAGGCCGAACCACGATCATTTGTAGGCCGAACTAAGATCAAAAAATTAAAATCGTATTTTCTCAATAAGTCGTAATCTCGCTTTTTGTTTGGAATAAAACGATCCAATAATGGAAGAATATAGTTGAATCTATATTTTAAAATTGTTTTCAACCAATACTTCACAGACTAAAACACTTTCTAGGCGTTTAAAAAGAGAGCTTTGATGACGACATTAGAAGCCGCTTTTACATATGTTATAAATTTAATTATTTGAGATAGTTACATTAATTTTTATGGCAAATATATGAAGGCAATGCATAGGAAAATATTATAAGCTGCTTATAAAATTATTTTACCTTTAAATCTGTAAATATTTAATGAATTATCGATGATTATGCTAATAGGCCGAACCAGGATCAGTTTTTGCATAGGCCGAACCACGATCAATAACCCTAGATATTTATCAAAAACAGCTGGAGCTGATAGAAAACTGATGTCATATCTGGAGTTCGAAGACTATTTTACGTGACAATCAGAAGAAATTGTGTCAAGGTACGATAAATTTCTTTTTTACTATTGACATGTTGACTTTAATCGTCTTCAAGAAGATATTGGAAAATACTGCGTAGTAGAAAATGGTCAAACATGAAATAATTAAACTGAAATTACTCGAGTTAGAGAAAAAACCAGTTTTTTATATTCACATATGTTTGAGATAAAACTCCAAGCTTTCAGAAACGGCCAAGTTTGATTTTTCTCGTTTGCCCCTTTTTGAGATATTCTATTCCAAAAAAGACTAAAAAAACACAGGAAAAACGTTAGAACTCGTTATACGTATGAGTTTTCAACATACAATGTTCTACAAAAATATGTCTTTTGATAAGATAACACACTTTGTAAAACATTATGATGCAATAAATCCACTGCATTTGAATAAATCAGCGAAAAAATGATTTTTGAGAGGTCTTGTTGTAAAACACTCTGTAAGTTAGAAACGCCTAAAAATACGCCTACTATGTCTTTGGCAAAGTTACTTATATAATCTTTAGCTACAACTTTGTCGAAAAAATTATCCTTCTATCTCTTTCTTATAAAAAGTTATTATCGATTATGTGTTTACAAGCCAAACTGGAACTTAGTCGTTGAATTCGCATTATTTGTCTTTTAGAGTTGAACAACTTTGCTGAACATTGTGGGGAGCTATTATAAATCGCTTAGCCGCAAAAGTAAGTTTCCACTTAACTTTCGTTTCTGGACCACTGTGCATTGGTCGCATCACGCTGAGTATAATTAATTCGCAAGTCATAACGTTCGTCTAGTTAGTTGCTGAGAACCTACGGCTGGGTTCGGACGTATTTGCAATACTCCTAGGACGAGGAAAAACACATGTTATTGCAGTTCCGTGTTCAGTGTGTACTGTTAGAATTTAGTATTCCTGAGAGCCAAGCGGGAGAATAACGTCGAGGGAAACCCAGTTTCACTGAGTACTTCACATGCGCGCAACATTTCTACTCGTGCTGCATGTACTGAGACTGCTGAAGTGCTGAGAGTGGATACAGTGGCAGGAGTAAACACAGAGAAAACATTCGCTGAACGACCGTGAATCGATTAGGGTAGAAAACACAGTTCGGTGCAATATAGGCTAAATCCTGTTTCGGGAAAATATCGTGTGCGTGACTAATATCGTGGTGATATTTATTTTGCTCTGAACGACTAGAAAATTCAGTGAAAAGTTGCATCCTAACAAAATGCCTTCGGAACAGAAGATTTTCAATCCGCATCCGGATGTAGCGGCCAAGGCCTACATTAACAACATGGAGCAGTACGGGGAGTTCTATCGACAGTCCATCGAAAATCCTGGTCAGTTTTGGAGCAACGTGGCGAAGCAGTTCCACTGGGAAACTCCCTGTGACCCGAAAAACTTCTTTTCCTTCAACTTCGACATATCTAAGGGGCCTATTTTCGTCAAATGGATGGAAGGTGCTTCAACTAACATTTGCTATAATTTGCTGGATCGAAACGTAAAGAACGGATTGGGCGATACGGTGGCTTATTATTGGTGAGTTTCAGTTATGTAAGAACCAAAGTTTGATCCTTTTTGTGGACAATTGAGAGTGTCCTTGTCTGTGCGAAGGTTGGCAAAGGACGGAGGAAGAAGCCTGCTTTTCGCGATTCAGGAAAATGTATGCTGCTGTTCTGCTTACGTCAGTCATTGATTTTTTTGAGTTTCGCGATTGAATGTTCATAATTGCCTTTGTCTGCTTGTCAGTTTTTTTTTTGGTACGACAATAACAGAGCAAGTAGGTACATTACTAGCGAACAAACACTGTTTTCAAAGCCCATCATCCAATGCACAAAAAGCTACCGCATTAAGGTAGAATTTCCAACCGTCAGCACGTTGAAATTAATGAATAATTGAACTGCGCCTCGACCGATTAAAAGGGTGTTTTTTATATATTCAGGTCAGTTTCAAAACCGACGTGTGTTCCGATGAACACTAAGCCAAACAGTGTCGCAAATTTCGTACTCTCGATGCTGTTTTATTCTGCATACGACAGTAAAGGAGTTCAAGCAACCTTTGCTAACTGCATGCTAACGGCTGGGTAATATGCTTGTAGGAACACGACAAATCTTTAACACCACTACCGAATCGTTGATTCGGTAGTTCGAAATGTTGATGTAATCGTCAGACTCGGCAATTTGTCTATGTTGTCAATAATAAGTCGTGTGACAGACTTGGAATTGGAAAGCGAATTTTAATTTGTGATCGACAGGATTGTGCCGGATTTACGTCCTACAAAGTGGGTCACAACTAGTTAGTAATTTTGTCTATGTTGGGAGCTTTTATAAACATGTCAAATATTACCTTAACTGCAGTCTAATTGTTTCTTGTTTTTACTTTAACAATGATTGGGCGTTGGTTGTAGTTTTAGATATTCTCTCTGACCTACTGTTAAGGTTAAAAGGTTTAGTGCAGTTACTGGATCGCTTCATGAATCCAAAGTAATAAATTAGGTATGTGCTTAGAATAGATCGCGGGCTGTTTTTCCTTCCTATAACGTCGGTTTGATGCACGACAACACGATACTGCAATGCCATCCATCGACGTTCTAACCGACAAGGTCAAGTGCTGTTCTAACGTGCGCATGCATTAATCGTACCTTGGTTAGGTACCGAGTGGTAGCACCTGCTCTTAACGAAACGCGCTATGTGCTCTTGATTCTAATATAAAACACGGTAAAAATCAGAACAAGGAACGGCTTTTACTAGCCCAGGGCTGCATGAGGTCAGTGCCAGATGCAGTGTAAAGTGTTTAACAATCGGATGATTTTGAGCTTTAGTTTGCAGTATCTATGTTAGATCGAATAATAATAAAAAATAGACATATTTATAACTGTAAATCTTTGAAAATCTTTGACATCTATCATGAATACAAAAAAGGATGTATTCCACGGAACTAAGATTACATTATAAGCTACTGAAACATTTAAAAGTATTTTCGTAATGTATTAGATTGTTTTATGTATGCATAATGTGCTAACGTATCGTCTGATGATTGGTTTCTAATTAGTGTACGAGTTTATTTTGCGTCAATTTTAAAACATCCATTTGTCCGATAGCACCAAATAATCATTTATGTCTCAAAATGATTTTTTTGCAAAGTTTATGAAATTTTGAAATAATTGAAATTGACAAAGCCGGAAAGTATATTTTTTACACTTTATAAATACTACGTGGGCCATGCTACAACACAACTTGACCCTGCAGGCAGCACGCTGCAGAATATCCGTTAAATAACGTTTGCAAAGTCTTTTTATAATTACAAAACTAGTAACTAAATTTAAGTATTTGTATCACCATTGAGTGAAAATGGCTTTGGTAAACGATTTTCGTTCAACATCGCAGTGAAAAATATTATTTGTGAATTTAAAGTCAAGTTGTTAGCTTTTCCAATTGACCACTGAGCGGCATTCTATTCCGCCGAAGTTGTTCCACGCCGCACAGGAATGCTTAAGTGTATGATCGTTTTTCGGCCACTTCCCGTGGTCGGATCATTACAAATTTAGTATCAAAATAAGAGGAAAAGACTGCAGAATCAAAATCTGAAATAAAAAAAACAATGGTTTTTTCAAAATTTTTGGTCGTTCACGTCCCCTTAATGGAATTGAACTTCGTCAAGTGAACCATGAGAGTGATCTAGGTATTTTACTCCACACTATACATTTAATCTACATCGCAAATTGATTATCTCAAAACCAATTCGTCGGCTTTGCTCCTTCTTATTTTGCAGTTTAAATACCCGAGTAATTCATGGTGTCTCAATAACTTCCGATTTTCGTCAGCTGTACGCTTGGAATCTTCCCAAAGGGTGCCTGCAGCTCATAGTTCATACGCTTGCGCCGCTCTCCGTTTTTCGTGTGTACTTCAACAACGATATTCCGCAACTCCTTTCGTTCGAACGCGACAAGTTCACGTTCTTCCAGGCATAACATGGCTACAGTCTCCAGTCCGTAGAGGACTACCGGTCTAGTTAGTGTTTTATAAATTGTCGGTTTTGTACGGCGGCGTGTGCTTCTTGATCAAAACGTCTTGCGAAAAGTAAAGTAAATCCGCCTTCCAGCTTGAATATCCAGCTTCCAGCTAGAGCTGCGAACGGACAATGCTTGGGACTAGATGGACAGGCATTGTAAATAGCTACAGCTGAGGGCCTATACTTATTTTTGACTGCGTGCAAGAAGTGAAAAGGGCAGTCAACCCTTTCTCTCCGGGGGCTACCAATCGAAAATTGTTTGGCAGTGGCAGTATAAATAAGCACTTCAAAATCTTTTTCATGCCTGGTCGCTGCTCATTTGGTTGAAGTCCACGTTTGCCAGTTAAATTTTCTTTTACATATATGCATGAAACGTATTAACGTTACTTGAAAAGGTATTAAATTAAGGTATTACTTGATTTCATAAACATAACATAAAAGTTACTTCCGCAAACCGAATCACTTCCAATTATCAGTTTTTCTGTACGTTATCAAAATTTGAAAGTTCTGAATGATGATGGGAACGTTAAGACATCATGAGATAGCAAGAAAGTTGGATTCCCATCAAAAAATTTACGAATTTTAATCCTTAACTGTAAGAATCAACCACCTGTCCGTCTTACCCACAGTTCCCCTACGTGATTAATCATTGTGTAATCAACGGTTCCCTTTATGTTACCTTTATGGTACTCTCCGCTTAGATTCAAAATTTAGCGGATTTGGTGTGCCTTGTCGCCTATGTAATCTATAGTCTCTGTAGGTGCCATTACTGGTGGTTCCTCGCCATGTTTTTAGAGTTCTTTCGGGAGTCTGTCTCCGATAGCTTAATTGATCTATAGCTGCCTAGCTACTCCACAGATCTCCTCAAAAAGCCTGGGCACTACTATCGTTCTTGGGCACTCCCACGTTGGGCTTTTGCCGATCCTTTTTCTACACCAGTTCTTTCAAATTCTTAGCGTCTGTTTTGTGCTGGAGTTCGGACGCTATGCCCCGTACCGCCATACTTCGTTCAGTCATATCTCTGATTGTACAGCAGAACGAATGCGTTCTGATATTTTTCAACATTTTCGTTTCGATCAAGTTTCCTTTACCGTTTGGAGCTGCCAATGACTGCTAAACAGTCAATTGACTAGCAGTTACCACACTAACGAATGGCAATCGCGATATCGTATGAATCATTACCGTCATCCGGGGATGCTTGCAACACTTTTGAACTTTGACTTGGTATAACTTTCTAAGTGTACCGTTTAGGTCCAAGTGTAAGTAGCCAAAACTAGTATAGTGGTCGGTACTTTTGATTTATGATTATGAGAAAAAATATCATCTAAATGAATCTGTCGAATGAACCGAAAATAGGGATGTTGCGAGTTTCCCACTACACGGGGTTACTTGCAACACTTTTCTGATTTGGCGTTTCTTATGATTTTAAATTTGATTTCAAACCGCGAATGACTATTTTTAGATATTTTGAGAACACTCATGTCGCTTTTTACGCGAAGGATACGTCCCGCGTAAATTCCGAAATTCGCGTAAAAAACCGCGTAAATTCCAAAATTCGCGTAAAAAAAACAAAATTTCGTGTAAAAAAAACTTTGTGGATTTCAACACTACGAGAAAAAATAGACATTTTGAGCACATCCGCATAAATACCAAAAATCGCGTAAAAACGCGTTAATTCCGAAATTCGTGAGAAAAAAACCGCGTAAATTCTGAAATTCGCGTAAAAAAACCGCGGAAGTTCCGAAATTCGCGTAAAAATAGTCACGTAAAAAACAAACAAACTTCAGTGTATATTTCTAGTAAAACAAGAGATACTAGAGGCACGTTTTGTTTCTCAATTTCGTCTATCGCTTTTTCAAAGATATTCGGTGAAAATGCAGCATGTCGGCGAACTCCACCATTGCCTTTTCAAGGCACGTGGAATTTTACACAATTCTAACTTTTCTGGAGATGGCTGGGTGCTAATTCCGTTATCGAAATTTGACCTTCTGTTTTTATACGACAGACTTCGCAACCAGCTGTTAGAATACAGGACAGTGCGTGGTCAGTACTACGATCCTATTGACTCTAACAGCCTCTCCCAGGCGAGATACGAACATACTACGACTGGCTTATTAGACCAGCGTCTTACCTCGAGGCCAACTGGGAGGGTTCTGGAGATGGCAGTAGACAAAATAACATCGTACAGATGCAAATTTACTATGTGCATACTGTCTATTATGATAATTATCTATTTTACAAGTGTTGCAAGCCGCGTCATATTGAAAGTAACAACACGAATTCATCGTTTCTTCTGCAAGTTCAAAATATAAACAAAGCTCGAAGTTGCTATTTGTTAGTTTATATGATGCACTAAGCGTGTACAGGAACCAAACGATAAAAAAATAATTTCATATCAATAAACTGACGCAACTTTGCATATCCAATTTTCCTACTCTGAAAGGGAAATTAGTTTCCAATCGTATAAAAACAAGTAAAACAATGATATAATGGATTAAGCATAACTAAACAATAGGTAAACGTCCTTTCTTTAAAACGGCATTGGCTGCAAATGGTTATGTTAGCAAACAAATGTATAAAAGCTGCCAAAAGCGCGAAGCGCCGAAATGTTGCAAGTAACCCCGATGTTGCAAGTATCCTCGGATGACGGTACTATAAAAACTGCTCCCAGTCAGTTTGAAGTTTACACTCTTCAATATGAACTGTTGGATTCCCTTGAGAGGTCACATATAGATTGTAGGCTGCAGTCTCGCAAGTGGTAGATTGATACATTCAAATGGTCGTTTTGGAAGCGCAAGTTGAATGCAGAAAGCGTACGCATTCACGCAGTCACAGTCAACTTGCAATCCCTTTGAAACCTTGCTCCCACGTTAACTTCCGTTTCGTTTCCTTCCGTTATTTTGCCATTAAGATGCTCATCGAAGAACTTCTTTCACCTATCGACGCTGACACCTGTTGGAAACGTCTTTAAACTGAAGCATTGTCAGAACGTATCTTCAGCCTATTTTCCTTTTTCTTCGTAAAATAAACATTGCCTATGTATAACTCTACAATAAGTCGTAACTATTTTCTCAGAAATGTAAGTAATCTGCTGTTTTTTACTGAAAGAACATCAAAAGTATCTGTTCTTCTACCAGAACTAGGTTTAGGTCGAAGAAATGGAAGCAATCGCTTAATAGGCTAAAAATATCCTCTTTTACCCTTACATAGGCACATTGTGAAGTCCAAAGAGACTAACGCGATTCACTTTCCGTTACTTAAATCAAATATTTTATAGCAATTTAATCCCCTCTGATACAATTAGTAAGACATCGTTACTAGCGCTACAGTGGAATAAAACATTTAAGTAAGGAGCGGCAAAAGTGCGATAGTCTAAAAGTGCGATTCAATTGCACTTTTGAATGCTGAGTTACGTGTAAATGTTACGTGAAAATACGATATCAATAGGAAGATATTACTTGTTGAAAAATTGTATCAGTGTTTTACATCACTCACATATCTCTTTTGAAAAGGCGGTTTAAAGAATTTACAAAATATATTTCGCTTTTCCATAAATTCCATCAAACTCCGTCAAGTGCCTAGCGGGGCAAAAGTGCGATTCATGGATGAGGGAAAATGCATTAGTAATTATATACAGTTTTAGACATTGTATTACATATACTAGAAATAGAAAATCTGCAGAATACTGTGTGCTCTACAGATGCTGGCCGAAGGAAAAGAGTCTCTATCTGCTAATAAAACAAAAAAAATGTTTGGAAAAGTTTCGATCTGATGGAAGCAGCAAGCAGCGAAAACATATCGCAGATTGAAGATATTATGGTTTTATTAGCTACTGATGTGCTAATTTTATGGATGCAGGCTTGCAACTTTTGCCCCGCTGACACTTGATCAGAAAAATGAAGAATTTATTTTGCATAACACTATTACTCCAAATAAATATAAATAACAGAACGATTCTTCAGCGAAACCGACACCGATATGAAGAATGCTCTTAGTCGCCTTTTTGTTGAGAAGATAGTACTAGTGTATAGTGTTACATCTTTTTGAAAATAGTATAGGATAAGGGAGTATTTTGAAAAGGGAGAAGTGGAGAACCAATATTCAACACCCTTTTCGCACCTGTTCCAACGTTTTAAGGTTTAGTGTTTAAATGTATTCAGCGAACTTTCTTGAAATATTTTTTTGAATTTGTTGACACATTTGTAATGAACTATCAATTTCATTCGAATGCTGATTCGATGTAAACAAAATGATTAAAAACATAAATAAATACTAGCAACTTAACATTTCCTCGATAACCTCTCGAAAAGGGAAATTGAACAAATCAAACTCGAGGTGAGTTGAAAACTATTTACGGGAAAATTTATTGCATACGGTAATGTGACTTTGACTGTAGGACGCCTACCCGCGCGTAAAGGCGCGCTACTGCACGTGATGAGTAATCATTTACCGTTGCTTAGCCCGTCCGTGTCGTATCAGATTACTATCACCAGGTTATTAAATAAATTGTGATGCGATTATCACAAAATCGTGACCGATAAGCAGATTATACAAGTACGGATCGTAAACAGGTCATCCATCATCTAACATTGTTGAAGCATAAGGTTACTAGGAGCTACGCAGTTTTGAAATTGATAGTTATATTCATAAAAATTAATTACTAGAATAGGAAATTCTATCAATTTATATAAGTCGCTCAAACTTTTAGCTTTTTAACTATACAACTACTAGCAGGCGTATGAAAGTCACTTGAATATATTTACAAACGCGTCGAATCAAGTGGGAATCACATAATGTAGATAAACAGGCGCGCGTCGTTCGATTGCCCGATAGGTTTAGGTAGTTGTCGAGGGCAAAGTTGGTCGACGTCATCCGATTATGGCCGGAGAACCAAAAGCTTTTCGTTTGGATAGTGTTAATAGTTTACAGTAGAATTATGCAAACAATTGGAATGAAAAACTAACGTGCTAAGAGCAAATAGGTAGTATACAAACAATGATAAAGCAATAATGATTGACGCACGTGGTTGAGTTTGAAGAGGTAGTTTTTGATCACTCTAGTCGGGTTGCCTCGAAGAACAACAATGATGAGCTGAAAAGTCAGTCGTCATATCTTCGAATATCTTTTACAACTATGTTTTGGTCACTAACAGTAATCCCGTAATCTTCACAAAAATAACCAATCTAATTATAACCAATAACAGTTCTCAGGTGATATTTTCCAGTAAGTATATTGCGAAAACCAATTGAAAACTGATCAATAATCAATGAACAACGGTTCAAATAACTAGAAAAAAAAGTTGATGTCATTAAATGTTACCGATATATGATTCGTAACTTTGAACCATTACTGACACGTGCAGACAAAAAAGTATTAATTAAACAAAACTTGCAATTCATAGCAGAAAAAATGATCTAGCAGAAGTGAGCGAGGGATATGTTAACAACATAGTGATAATTGTCCGTCGAACAATCGACTCTCGTTCGATTAGGTCTGACTTTCGACGGTCTAACTGGGAATATATCAGATTTTTAAAGAAAGGGTCATTTGCCATAGAAATTCGTACTCTTTCTTATGCATCTAATGTCTCAAATAAGACACTAGATTTCATATTTACTGTGACGGAAACTAAGTCTGTGAAAAATTGATAACTTTCTTAATACACATTGATAACTTAATAACACAATATCGCATTTTAACAATATTTATTTAGGCAAAAACATCAATATCCATCATATCAGTGCTTGTTGACAAGGGATACTTTATAGTCATTCCAGTCGGACGTGATTTTAGCTTCATTGAACAAACGCCTATCTTCTCATCTGAGGTAATTTAGATTAGAGTTTTGTAGTGTAGTCATTACAAAACGTATATCAGCTGAGGAAAACCGTGTTTACTATCAGTTTCGAGGCCCTGAGTAATATATGACTAACACAAATGATCAAAAACAACTGGTTATCTGAAACTATCCTGGAAAAAAACATTCAAACCTATTTGAATGGAACTATAAAGCACCAACGGAGTCCCAGATCCCACTTACGCAAGGACTCGGGTTTAAACCTCATCCCCATAGAAGTCACGAACGACCAAAACTGCCAAAGCGACTATAGTAAAATACAAAAAAAAACTATAGAAAATATAAACCGGTAGATTTTATGGAAAATTAAAAAAAAAATCAAACTTGGAGCTCTTTGGAAAATACTAGGCTAGAAAATAATTCATACATACTGGGTTTAGACAAAATGTTTCGAACATGAAGAATTTTGACAAAATTCATGCGGACGAAGTATTTGTAGATCTGTGATGGCCAGAAGCACACTATTAAGGAATATGATTAAAATTGATTTTTTCCATCGCTTGTATTATTTCTAGTACGGTAATTCTCTAACATTTATGTTTTATCCAAAAACTACTAGAACACGTAATCATATACAGCATCTACACATAAATCAAAACAAATTGTACAAAAGATCGGATCGGATGGAAAAGATCGAAGAAAAGCCCAATAGTGAGAGTGAGAAGTAAATGATATTCATATTATTAGCGGGAAATATATATTTGCCAATATGAACTTACAGTGAAAAGTATGATTACATTTAGCTCAGACGCTGCGATTTTTCTGGGTCAGGTACAGTCAATCCACAATCATGGGTCACACACAATTATGGGTCATTTTAGCTTTTTCTGCTGATTAATGCGTGAATATTATTCGAAGTGATTGATAAAATTATTACTCGTAAGTGACACTAATAAATTGATCAATCATGAGGTGATATTTAAACGCTAATCAGCAGCTAAAGCTAAAATGACCCACAATTGTGTGTGACCCATGATTGTGTTTTTACCTATATAAAAACATTTTTCCTAGACCTTTTTCCGTCCTTCCTTCTGCTCCAGTTCATGCATCTATTCATGTTTTTGCTTTTGTCCATCAACGTACTTCATTGCGCCTTTGCTTATCCACAACTCCAACGGGATCGGACCTGAAAGAACGATTCAATGCTAAAAAATCTGACAAAATGATGCTTTTAAATGCGAATTACCGAGATATATGACAAATTCAGTAGCTGTCCAAATGGCCCACGGCTTATATTTACGGTTACCACTATAATACACATGAATCAATGCCAACATAATAAACATAAACATGACCAGTATCGCAGCTCCCCGATAGAGTATGTATTTTCGAAAACGTTGTATGTAATTAGGGTTGTGATATAGTACGCCATTCAACATGCAAAATGACAAAGCCGCATAATACGCAAACTGGAGAATTAATGGTACGAGGACATTGTTCTCAACTGCAAAAAGTGATCAAGTTTACAAAACATAGTCATAGAGGCGGTTTCAACAGTGAGATTACTTTGTGGTAAATATCTCAATGATGCAAAGATCACAAAGACGGGATTCAGGACGGCGTACAAAATTGCAAATTTCCGATACCAGCGTATATCCATGGTTTGTTTATGTACAGAATCGAGACAACAGAATCCACTAAATCTCAACTTGTCCGCTACTGCTCTGCTGGTGCTAAACAATCGACTGTCTGTAAAGAAGATGCTAGCAATTGTTGTATCGCATTGTTTCAAAAGTGGAATTTAGCGCTAAACCGCCTTGTTGCCAAACGATTTTGTATTTTCGGAAAGGGTCGCTCTATATTTTCCCAGTAAAATTAAAAAAACAATAAGGCGTTGGGTTTATGGAAATTTTTGCAAATACATGTGGGATATTTTGAAAAAAGATATCAGTGAGCAAATTTGAAAAACAAACATGAGATTAATGATACAATATTTATAGGTATAGGTATGTATGATCGGTTTGGAACGTTGGTTCAAATTTTTTATTTCAGTCTTCAGAGGTATAGACCTTATAGCTAGAGACCGGAGAAAGCCATTTTTGTCTCGACTACTTTTGATTGGTATTTAGCTGATATGTTGCATATCACGCAATAACTTGAAAAGTTGTAGGAAATAAGGTGCATTTTTAGAAGAAAAAAACTCTAATAGAAACATTTTTGCGAAAATATATAATACTAGCTGACCTGACAAACTTCGTATTGCCACAAATTAAACTATGTTGTACATAAATCCTGAACTGTGGATGAACTTTATCACAATCTCTAGTTTTGCTATTTTTTAGGAGTTCATGGGTGTTTTAATACAGTAGACTCTCGGAAAAGTTAACTCTCTGAAAAGTTAATTGTTCAGAAAAGTTAAGCGAATATCAGCTCTCATGCAACGCTCTAAAAAGTTAATTTTTGCCTTAACTTTTCTGAGAGTTTGAATTTATTGGTTGTCCAAGCGTTCGTCCACGCACGTGAGTTTACCTTATATCTTTATTTCTCATTTTTCGGTTTATTGTCGCCTTTCCACAGTTTCATACAGAGTCGCATCATAATTGGGATTAAATTAAACTTTTGTACTGGACCGTCGCAACAATTGTTCAATACGAGCATATAGTTACTTCAGAATTATTGATAATGTACTGGAAAAGCGCAAACTCAGATGAATTTTAAATGCAAAAGAAGGAACAGCAAGTAACTAAAAATAAGCGCGAACATTATCAAAACGTAGTCGCAGAAAAACAAAAGTAAACTAGTGTAACCGATTATTTTAAACTTACTGAAAGGAACTAAGTATTATTTCATAAAGATCTTGCTACATATTTCTTTCCATTACAACTTCCAAATACATAAAAATGTGTATCCTATATCCCGGAATGCATTTTGCGCTTTTGTATTTATAATTTTCAATGATTTTTAGGAATACTCGGAAAAGTTAATAGTTCGGAAAAGTTAATCGACCAATTCCCCAATCGATTAACTTTTCCGAGAGTCCACTGTATACAAATTTTCCTCACAGTAAAATAGAAAACAACCCCCTCATTGCTTAGCCTGCCAATTCTCGATTGACCATAAAGCGGAATATAGAGTTTCGCAGAATACCATTTCGCGAAAAACCTTACGCGGGATGTACCATTTCACGGAAAATCTTTTCGTATAAAGTACCATTTCGCAAGGGTAACCCCACTGAAGGAAATAATAGAGGTTACCTAGATAGAGGTGATCTCTACGGGGGGCCTACATTAGCCTACAAAAACACCCACATGCCAAATATGGTTCCATTTGATTGATTAGTTCTCGAGTTATTAGGAAATTTGTATTTCATTTGTATAGGAGCCCCTCCTTCTAATATGGGGAGGGGTCCATATTCAGCGTAGAAAGAATTCTTGCCTCCAAAAACCTTCACATGCAAAACTTGGTCCCGTTTGCTTGATTAGTTCTCGAGTTATGAGGAAATTTGTATTTCATTTGGATGGAAGCCCCTCCTCTTAAAGTGGAGAGGAGTCATAAGTCCCCTTCTAAAGAGGGGAGGGGTCTCAATTCACCATAGAAAAAATTCTTGTGTATGTATGTATGCACGTAACCAGGCTGAAAAAAAACCAGCAGCAATCGCTTACGCGTATCTGCTCTTGATGATGGTTTGAAAAACACACAATTATGATCACGTTTACTTATTCTACAAACTAAACAGCTGTGAATATGCTATCACAGAACAATTCTACTTCTTTTTATCACGGAAGAACACAAAAATTCCCCTCTGATATGAAATTATAAATCAATTTTCATTCACTAGCCATTAGCAGCATTTTGTTTTTAATTCCAGCATATGGTGCGTTATTTACACTACTACCAATATATGAGGCCTGAAACGCCTGAAATGCTTCTATCGTGTTGACATAGTTGGTATTTGAGTGACAAATGGCGCTAATGTATATGAACGATTCAATGATACACTAGCGCCAGCAGCAAGCTGTTGTCACTGCAAAACTAATTATCTTCAATGAGCTCGGAATGTAGGCAATAGCGAGAAGTTATCCATCAGTCTCTTTTTTCTTGTGTCTTTTGATCTGTTTTTGAAAAGCATTTAATCGCTGTGCTGGCTATTTCGGCCTGTCGGATTTAAAAAAACACATACACCACTATAGAAAATGGGCTCAATTTAGCCGCAGCGACTTCATCATTTCTCGCGACTATAACTCAAATTCAGTAACGTTTTATTAAGACCAAAATACACGCCGATATTCAGTAAATATTATTCTATCAACTGGTATAAAAATCTTGTCTCGAAAAAATATAGTTTTAACCAACGTATTTCTTGAATATTGTTCAGGCTACCGCTTAATGGGCTGGAAATACCTACCCGTACCCTATATGAATATACATTATATGAAGATATATAGACAAAAACAGAACAATCTCACCAGCAGTCCTTCGAATGGAATAGAGTTGCATCATTTGAGTTTACATGAGTGCTTCCATTTTTAATTTAATTTTTTCTTCTGGTATCCATGAGCATTATTTAAACTTTCTTCGGCCCGAGTTTTCACTATATAGTAGGAGGTGCTTACTTCATGAGCTAAAACGAAACAAATCATTAAAATTACTTATGTTAAGCTTACCTATTAACAAGGTCGTGTGGCTCAGTCGTCATCCAAACCCGCAGTCAGGAGGGCGGGAACCACCCATCATCGCACCTCCTAGCTTGGCTACTCAATAGAGCATTACCGGGTAAGGCCACGTGGAGGCGCTAGGTAGGGGCTTGGGATGGCTGGAGCTATGCTGGACGCTTCCTCATTTGCCTTCCCCATTTCAAACCATAGAAAAAATTCTTGTCTCCAAAAACACTCACATGCCAAATTTGCCTTCCCCATTTCATACCATAGAAAAAATTCTTGTCTCCAAAAACCTTCGCATGCCAAATTTTGTTCCATTTGCTTGATTATTTCTCGAGTTATGCAGAAATTTGTGTTTCATTTGTATGGGAGACCCCCTCCCCCCTCTTAGTGGGGCGAGGGGTCTAATCATCATAAGAACCTTTCATGGCCTCAAAAACCTCTACATGTAAATTTTCATGCCGATTGGTCCAGTAGTTTTCGATTCTATAAGGAACATCCTGACAGACGGACAGACAGACAGACATAAATTCATTTTTATAGGTATAGATAATGTTTTAATAAATGTTATAAATGACTTGCTTCATTTTTTTTTAAAGATTTATGAACCGAAGTCGAATGAAGACCTATTTATAGATACTCTTTTCTTCTACTTTCAAAAGATCAAACATATCCAAATTTTGCATTTTGTTTTGTTAAACCGAAAAAGAAAATAATTTTTACCCATCATTTTGAACAAATTTTCTTATATAGTAATGGCTCGATTTTGTCACCCCCATGATGCATTTAGAGTTGACAAAAATGGAATAGTACCAAAACTACTGAAAATCGACAAAAAAATTATTTTTATTTTTTTGTTGATAATGTTTAACAAACTGCTTATAATTCACGTTGACCACTTTTAGAACATTGAAAATATCATTCTAGCTCTCTGTGGACATTTGTTGCTTTTGTGTCTATATGGTCAATTCTTGGAACTATTTTAACTCTTGATCCAATCATTTGCCTTTTAATTAGCAGGTTCAATCATTGTTGAAAAGCATTACAGTTGGCACGGACAATATCCTGAGACATTTCATCTCAACTCTTCCCCAAACGTTCCCTGAAAGTTAATCCTTTGGTGCTCCCTAGTTGCATAGAATGCATAGAAGCCGAGAGGATTCAAATGAAGCGAAAAGGCAAGCTACTTTTACGAAGAAATAAAATCCAGAAAATTGTCCTTACCTTAAGCCTGTGAAGCTTTCGCCTGGTGAGGCAATGCAGAATCTTGTTGGAAGTAGTATGGTGCATGTTTATAGTATTTTTTTTGACGATGTCCAAACATCCCGACGAAACCCTGAAAACTTTTTGGAACCTTTGAACAGCCAGTTAGTTCCGAGTAATATCAGAAAGATGTGCTGCATATTTCCGGTCATTTTGATGGTTGTGGTGATCCTGTAGCAGGAACAGTTTTTTTTGTCCGAAAACAGTGTTTCCCAATCACAGTGCCGCTTGAGCAGTACCTGACATCTTTCGACTCTTGCAACCTTCTGATTTTCAGTCAAACCGTGCATCCGGATACTTTTTTTATAGAATCAATCGAAGAGCAGTTTTCAAAATATTGGGCGTCTCACGTCCAGACTGATCTGGTTTTCGTCGAATTCGTTCTCTCACTCGTTTGATGGCTTCCTTACAGTGCGTTTACTACCAGGTTTGGGGAGTATTTTTTAAGAACCGCACAGTGGTCCAAGTAGCGGAATACGTGATCGTGTGATATTGCGCCGAAACTTGAAGTTTTTCGCATGTAATGTCTTTAGGTATATTTCTGGGTATAACAAGCCCCTTCTTGTGAGAGAAATCTTAATTTCCTTAAAAGTAAGATACGAAATTTATTTTCTCGTATATTTGAGATACAGGTTTAGACAAAGTTGTCGTAAATATCAATGCAAATAACTTCGGAAAAGACACCATACTTATATCTCTTCATCGGAATTATCTATGAAGCGTTATTCGTTATGCGTTATATATACCCTGACTTAATCTGGTCAACTTTTACGTGTTCACAGTGTTCTGGAAAGTTGTTTATCTTGATAACCAGGTTTGGGGAGTGTTCAACGTTTTTGCAGAACATTATTATACGTTATTTTTAGAAGTTTCGGTAAAAAATAGTACTTCTTTTAGCTTAAATATTTCCCAAGGTGGCAAATGGTGGCAGACCAAACAACTCCTACTTAAAAGTACAATAAAAAAAACCTGTAAAAGCAACTGCCTCCGTCTCTGTCTCTGTCTCTGTTTGTATCCTCAAAAGTTATAGTCGTTTTTAAAATCCATCTCAGTCATGTTTACAGAACAATTAAAATGTACCATTTTGTTAACCGTGACAAACTTTTTCTAAAAAGTTAAGTTACCAGCAATTTTTTGCCTATTTTCGATTTGTAGTCTTAAAATTATTTGACGCAATTAATAAGAGAAAAGCTTCCAAATGCCTATTTTGTTCAATACTTTCGATTGGTGTCTTTTCAAAAGATCACATACATAATGGGTTGGTACCGAATTGCCGAGACACAAATGGTCGCATCACGAATGGCCGAAACCCAAATGGCCGAATTTCAACAACAGTCACAGAAGGCCGAATTTTCTCGGAATGACTAAATCTCGGGTGCTTTTCATTTCATTTTCATTTCAGAGTTAATAATGATCTCCAATCTGCCAGATCCTCTCTCGAAAGACCAAAAAACCTCTTCTACAGAACCGAGATTACTTTATATCAGAACAAAGCACGTCACAAAAGCTTCTGAGGTCTCGCCCGTATGATTACCCTAAGGTTCGTTAAGTTTAAACAAAGCAATAAGTGCACTTAAGTCTAATATATTGAAGAGCAATGGTCCGACAAGTCGGCCTTGTGGTACTCTAAATGGAATGTTAAAAGAACGAGAGCATGTGGATGCGGTGCGCTCCGACAGTAGCAAAATTCATCAGCCTTTAGTAAACAAAAATGTTGTAAGTACGGGTTCGACTACTTCAATTTGAGCATGCAGACTTACCAGAAATCCCATAGGGCTGCCAATCTAATCGCACTTTACGAGCCTATGGGCGCAGCGTGGGATTATGGTTTCGAGCTTAGATTTCGACACACGTCCGATCACTTTGACTGCAACACAAGAAGCCCCGACCCGCTTGCCATTACCAAACAACTCCCTCTTGCCAGCTTTAGCGGAACTACCTTCCTTGCGTTATGCAGAACACCTCTGCTCTCGGTCGGATCGCGCGATGGAGGCATTGGTGACCACGCGTCTCAATAAGGGGATTTTATTTTAAACTTCACCAATATTTCGAACCTATCTCCTAACATGCAAAAACAAATACAATAATTTTTATCATGATTTATGTATAATTAATATGGGACATGGTCACATGTTAAAATGAGTAGTGTCTTCTATCTTCCAATTACTGAACCGAAGAATTCCTTCTTCTCAACATGGACATTAGAATGTCGAAGGTCAAAATACAATTGCCATAGAATTGCACGGGTTTGTCTTATAGATTTGTCTTTTTGGTAGCTTTTTGGTATGCTGAAGTTGAAGAATTTGACCTCAACACGCTTCCATCGGATGACTTTAATCTTATAATTATCTAGCACTACGAAACTGACTCCATGTTTCGCTATATTGCTATTTACTACTGTGCTTGATGATTCATTTGAAAGACCTGTAGGCCAACTCTCCTGCTTACGCTTTCTCCCCTCACTTACTTACAAATCTACGAGTGCTTATGTCCCTCAATAAATAAAAAATGGATCTAATGGGCAAAATTGTGTAGATGTCGGATTGTTTTAATAAAAACATATGCACAAATCACTCGTTTTCAAATAACAATTTTAATTCCAAACACAATGTTCTACACATTCTCATTAAATTGGTTCAAATTATTCCTCTCACAGGGAAGGTAACCATCCGGATGACTACAGCCGGCTAACCTATCGCAAGCTGCTGGAGGAAGTTTGTCGTTTCTCGAACGTGCTAAAATCACGTGGCGTCCAGAAGGGCGATCGGGTGTCCATCTATATGCCGATGACGATGGAACTTCCGGTGGCGATGCTAGCCTGTGCTCGCATTGGTGCCGTCCATTCGATTGTCGTAAGTTTCTATTGCAGAGCTCTACATCATATCAAGGTTAACGATTTCTCATTTTCGTCAAACAGTTTGCCGGTTTCTCGTCAGATTCGCTGGCAGAACGAATGCACGATTGCCAGGCCAAAGTACTGATCACAGCTGACGGTGCATGGCGTGGTGAAAAGATTCTCCATTTGAAGGATCTTTGCGATCAAGCAATGACAAGGTCGGAAGAGATGGGACACCGCGTTGAGTCGTGCATCGTTGTAGCGCACATCAATCGCGTTACTCCAGGAAAGCAGGACTGGGATGGTGTATTCGATGTAAGTGGACTAGATTTTAATCTTTTGCAGCTAAATTTGATTAATGTTCACCAGACTCCCTGGACTGACGACCGAGACTATTGGTGGCATCAGGAGATGGAAGAAGCTGAACCAGCTTGCTATCCAGAGTGGATGGCAGCCGAAGATCCTTTATTTATGCTCTACACCAGTGGATCCACCGGTAAACCTAAGGGAGTGTTGCATACAACAGCTGGTTATCTGCTGTACGCTGCTACCACGTTTAAAATTGTATTCGACTACAAACCTCATGATGTTTACTGGTGCACCGCTGACATTGGCTGGATTACCGGTCACACCTACGTACTGTATGGCCCGCTAGCTAACGGCGCTACTTCGGTGATGTTCGAAGGCACTCCATTCTTTCCAGATAACGACCGCTACTGGGAAGTCATTGACAAGTATAAGGTTACACAGTTCTATACGGCTCCTACGGCAATTCGGTCGTTGATGAAATATGGCGATGAACCAGTGCTAAAGCATGATCTGTCTACTTTGAGGTGAGTTTGCCTTCTTATTCCATCGGAAAGCGTTGCAATTTATTCTATTTATGCACAGAGTTCTCGGAAGCGTGGGTGAGCCTATCAATCCTGAAGCATGGATGTGGTATTATAAAGTTGTTGGAAAAGAAAAGTGCTCTATTGTGGATACTTTCTGGCAGACCGAAACCGGAGGACACGTGATTACACCGTTGCCGGGAGCAACACCAATGAAACCCGGATCGGCAGTATGTAACTTTGAGCGCTGCATATTTGCAAAATAAATCATCAATTCACTTCTCTCTTACAGTCATTCCCATTCTTTGGAGTGAAGCCATCTTTGCTGGATGAGAGCGGCAATGAAATCACTGGCGAAGGAGAAGGTTATTTGGTATTTTCACAACCGTGGCCAGGAATGATGCGGTCATTGTTCAATAATCATCCACGATACGAATCAACGTATTTCTCCAAGTTCAACGGATATTATTGCACTGGCGATGGTAAGTTACATTATTTTCGATTTTTCTTGGGGTGTTTTCAATATAAGCCCTTCACATTAAAGGTGCTCGACGTGACAGCGATGGGTACTACTGGATTACGGGTCGCGTAGATGATATGCTTAACGTTTCCGGTCATTTAATGTCTACAGCGGAAGTCGAGTCGGTGCTCACAGAACATCCGCGAGTTTCGGAAGCAGCAGTTGTATCTCGACCTCATCCTGTCAAGGGCGAATGCCTATACTGCTTTATCACGCCCAATCAAAATGAGCCTTTCGACAAGACGCTTATCAATGAATTGAAGGTACTGGTACGGGAACGGATCGGTCCCTTCGCGCAGCCCGATGTAATCCAGAATGCACCGGGTTTGCCGAAGACTCGGTCTGGTAAGATCATGCGAAGAGTGCTGCGTAAAGTGGCGGTTAATGATAGGGAAATCGGAGATACCTCGACCCTGGCGGACGAGGCCATTATCGAGCAACTGTTCGCCAACCGGCCAACAGCTTAAAGCGGCGTCTCACACGAAAGATCTCATAAATTCTTTGCATCAACTGCTATTACCTTAACACGATCTGCGACGAGTTAAGTTTAAGCGATATCAGCCGATACAGATATTAGGCTCTAGAATAATCTAAAAAGATACAAGTAGCGAACCCGGCTCGTGACTCACGCATATATCGGAAAGACTTTATCGGAAACTACTAGAGAATGGTGCTAATAACTTGCGATGGGAGACTCTACAAAAGATTAGCGAAACATTTACATTATAACAATTATATCTATGTTGTCATGAGTATTCAGAACTCATCTGCCAGATTTTAGCATTTGATAATTTGTGTGCTACACAGCATTCAGTGTTGAGTGGAAATGCGTGAAAGGACATCACATTCCTCCAAAAGTGACAAAATGAAAAGAAAATCGATTGCGGCTCGCCGATATAGATGTATTCGTGCTTTGCATAATGTATGTTTTAACTCGTAAGATTAGGATTTGTTTTAGTAAAACAACAATATGAAGTTTGAGGATAATTCGTTTAAAACGAATCTGTAACAATGTAACGTTGCTGGAAGTACATCGAATGGTATGCAAATAACACAAACTTAAACTATTAAGAAGTAGAAACTTTGGCACACATTTTAGTTTTTGGTAACGCAAACGCTTTTTATGTTCTATATACTAGTTACTCAATAAAAGAAAACACATAATGATATTATTTTCTCTTAAAACCCACACACACCATTTTTTATTTGATCCTCACAAAGTAAACTCCACAACTATCAATGGTTACAACGTTACGGTTTCTATATGTAGCTTTCAACATCGGAACGACATTTTCTCATCACTCGAATACATATCATTTCCTTTACTGGTTGCAACCTAGGATGAAGGAAACTAATAGCTGTAAGTATATGAAACTCAACTACTCAGCAAAAGGTTACCAAAGAAATACCACGCATTGGCTGACAACATACATATCAAGATGGGGTGCCTGAATTAACGTTTCATGCCACCAAACTATAATAACTATAGAATATCAGAAATGTTAATTGTGCACATATCATACAACTGATAAAATTTACCTTAAACAAACAATTAGCCACGGAATACGATTTCAAAACTGTTATTGTTTGATAGCTTTTAAAATGTTCGTAGAACAGTAACTATGTACCGTATAATAGTAATAAACGAAAAATGTAACATTAATGCACTGACTGATGACGATGTTGTTTTGCTTCTATTATTACAATATAAACCCGTTTCACGAAGTAATTCACGAAGTCTTCAAATATTGAAACTTTTGTGCTTGATTAGTTGAAAATTGTAAAAAACTTTTAGAATTAAACTTTTAATATCTCGAAATAGTGGACAACCGATTATCTTTCTTTCCTGTTATCGACTTAACATTTCTTTAGTAAGCATTTACTCCTGCCATAAAAATAATAGCAAAATTTCACAGTTTTCTTATCATTATAATTCTCAATATAATTTTTCAAATTCGCTATGAAACAAACAACAAACAACACGGTTTTGTAAAGAGGAAGGATATGCCTTTCGAATAAGATGAAAAAAGTTGGCAACCATCTTAGCTTTAGTCGCCATATTGGATTTTATCAGATAATCATCTTTTTTTGCCATTACCGGTACACTATCCGATTTTAATTTTCCAACTGGAGCATAAAAAATTGTTTCACTAAGAAATTTAAGCTCGGGAATATTATATCTGCCTAAACGGGTGCACATGTACAGAATAGAAGTGTCAGATTCATCTTACGTGAAAACTTGAGTACTTGCGGATATAATTCTTTAAAAAACTCGCATGGATCGTGTTTACGTGTGACGAAGGGGGTCCATAACCCTTCCCAAAACGGTAAACTTGACTGCGAGACTAGGCATCGCAACACTTGTACTCAGGGATGGCACTATCACTTTGACTCAATTCACATTCATTTGACAGTACCGTCTCATCCAAGCCAAATTTGACAAAGTTTTATATGGGACATTTGTAGAATCAGTTATTATCTACAATTTTGCTGAATAAAGTTTTGCTTTATCTCATTAGTGACTAAATGAACGTTCACTTAGTAACTAAAGCGATACTAGCAGCGTAGCACCGTAAATACAAAAGATACAGCAATACTTTATTCGGAAAAGTTGTAGATAATAACTAGTTCTTAAATCGTCCCATATGTAACTTTTTCAAATTCTGCATGACTGCGACGGTACTGTCAAATGAATGTGAATTGAGTCAAAGTGATTGTGCCATCCCTGCTTGTACTACAAACAATTTAGAAAATAAACCACAACCACGGGGCGAATCACTTCAAATTTAATATCCCGCATTTTGCACCTTACTGGACACCGCTGTTTAAAAGTGCGACTGGCACAAAAAGTGCGACAATGCGAATGGTGTGAGTAAGAAAGAGAAAGACTGGCAACTGCAATGTTGCTGTTTTGTTTTGTCATATACATTGGCATTAGAGAAAATATTCTGGATTAACCCAGGTACAGCTGCAAAGCACAATCAATATATTAAATATATTTATGCTTATTTACCTCGATATTTACATACGGGTCATTCCACGGGAAATTTACAGTCAAATTTTTTTTTCTCTTCGGAATATTTTTTTTACGCTTTGTCCAAAAAAAATCGACACGTATTTTTCAGATCCCTGTCACGACAGTTGTCAGCTGAAGCCGCCTCCGATAGTGGTGGTAATAGAGGTAGACAACAAATTTTGAAACAAAATTTAAACGAGACAACGCATGTATTTAATGCTGCGCAGTATGACGAAAGCAGCGTGTTGTTTCCCTTTTTTTGTTTGTCGTAAAAAATAAGACTATCAAAAGTCAGAATTTTTCCTATCTTATGTTGCCAATAACACAAAAAACGAACATCGTTCATTATCTACATCCTACATGCAACATATTTTCTGAACCATAAAACCCTATGATTGCGTAATTCTTACAGATGCTGTCAAAATCGAGCCAGCAAGCCTGGCTCAAACGGCTTCAAGAAAAATGTATGAGAATGACGTTTGTGCCAGGGATGTGGTATTTTTCTATTTCGATGTTACTGTTGGAATTCGCAAGATATGATTTTTGAAAGTATTGTAATCTGAAAAAATCACTATTTTTTAAATGCTGATTGTAAACATAGTTTGTAATATCAAAAAATGACTTTCTACCAGATGTATTCACTATTCCACAAGCTTTCAAAATTGGTATAACATACCCCCTTTCGATTGTTTTTCAATAGTTAAATAGTGCATTTTTATAAACAATTGCAATTTTTTCAAAGTTGGAACTTTTTTTTCTCGATTTTTTTTATTTTAAAATATTTCTTCATCTTTCTCGAAGAAGCATGCAAAATTTGGAAATGGAGAAATGAAAACTCTAGAAGCTATGCATGTTTATATCGAAGCGCGCACATTAATGCAAACGAGCGGTTATGCTCAATCGATGCTCTAACCCACGGGCAGCTTCATAACGAGGCCGCCTTTGATGCTATTAAGTGTAACGTGTCGTAGAACCACGCGCGTTCGTCCGGTCGTTTGCATTAATGTGCGCGCTTCGATATAAAAATTCATAACTTCTAGAGTTTTCATTTCTCCATTTCCAAATTTTGCATGTTTCTTCGAGAAAGATCAACAAATATTTTAAAATAAAAAAAATCGAGAAAAAAAAGTTCCAACTTTGAAAAAATTGCAAATTGCATTTTTTGATATTACAAACTATGTTTACAATCAGCATTTAAAAAATAGTGATTTTTTCAGATTACAATACTTTAAAAAATCATATCTTGCGAATTCCAACAGTAACATCGAAATAGAAAAATACGTGTCGATTTTTTTTGGACAAAAAACGTAAAAAAAATATTACGAAGAGAAAAAAAAATTTGACTGTAAATTTCCCGTGGAATGACCCATACATACTTTTACCCGGGTGCTAAATATATTTACCGGTATTGATAAATATTTTACGAAAGTTTCCACCTTTTTCATACGATCTTGAGCTGTCAAGTCCCATCACAGTATGTAGCAAGAGTTGTTATGATGAGGTGGGCACATTTAAAATAGTAAATATATTTATCAATATTTATCACATATTCAATATTTATGCAGGAAGTGATTTACCCCGTGACCACAACTGAATAATCGGTCTGAATCCAAGCGAACGAAAAAGTACACCGATTGTTGGAAACTCGGTAATTAAAATGTCAGTACTCTACTGGAGCCGGCAGGCGCGTGTCAAGTGAGCCGTAGAAAATGAAGTATGAGATGGCAGTCATTCAGGAAGTACAATGGCCGAAGAAAGGGAGAATGCGAAGTCCGCACAGTAGATTCGCGCAGTAGATGTGTCTGGAGGATAAAGGGTAATTTTTTTAACTGCATCTTGATAAACGACATGACGAACGACAAACCCCATAACGCGAAGGAGGAGTTCTAGGGATCATCTATGCAGTTCATAGGACCCGAACCCTTTTTTGGACTATCTTCATGTGCCCTTAAAATGGAACTTAGGAATTGGGAAAAACTAAAGGCACAGTCCCATGCCCTTCTGGCATACAAAAAAAAAAAAAAAGGCACAGTCTAACTGGAATATTACCTCGAGTGCCCGCCAATCGAAACGTTTTATACAGCCAAATGCTCTTCAATCACAAAAACTATTAAACCTTTCAAAATCCCGACTTGAGCACATACACCGGTTTGATGACAGGACATTGTCCTTGTAAGTACCACCTGAAACTCATCGGTAAACTTAATGAAGCTAACTGTCGCTTTTGTAATCATGAGATTGAAAGCTCCGAAGATTTGTTGTGCGACTGTGTTGCACTATATCATAAACGACGTAGATATCTTGAGAGGGGCTGACTCAGCCCTGCGATATTTGGAATGCTGCTCCTAATCAGGTGATAAATTTCATACGAAATGCATCACCTGATTGGGATAAATGCCGACAGTAGTTGAGGTGGCCCATCAAACTTTGATAGCTCACTGATACGACATGGCATAAATTAAAAGAGGACACACCACAATAGATCAAAATAATGGTCGCGGTGGTAAGTCCCCAACAGGGGAAAAAATGATCTTCTCCAAACGACATATGGGGAGTACCCAAGGCATGACATAAAGATCATCATCAGGAATATAAAAATGCACAGGCCAGACGCGAAGAGTTCTTTTGCTCCGTTACTAGTAGAGATAGCCTCCATTCGATCATAAACGATAATGACCTTAGATTAATTAACTTTGCTACAGCCAGAGGAATCGCTACCTGGCTAGTTACGCACAACGGAACATCCGGAAGCATATCTAGAAACACCCTAACGAAGAGGCTTGCTCTCAGATCGACCGCATTCTGGGCACTTTTCTGATATCGTAGACGTGCGGTCATCCCAGGGACCAGCATCTCGTAGTAAGTAAGCTTCGCGACAGATTGTCCAACGTATTCAAATCGAAACCAACGACGAAGATATGACTGAACATTTGGAGATTACCAGTGGAAGGAGTTGTTTGCAGTTACCGTAGATTTACCAATACGATTCCATGCAACGGAGCTTTTTAAAAACTTCTTGCGGATATAGTTATCCGCCATTTACTCCATCAACTTGAGAAGCGTTGATGTCAGACTTATTGGTCTGGAATCTTTTTGCATTATTTTCAGTTTTTTATCTGTCTTAGGTATGCCTTTGGGTATCTGCCTTCTTTCCATCAGTTCTCCGTGATATGTCACAAAGTGAAACTGGTATGAAAAATGTTGATAAGCTCGGACATTCTATCGCTGTTCATTTTCTGTAAGAAAACTAGTAGCATTCCATCCGGATCTGAAGATTTCATTTGTTCAAAAGTCGCTAAGTCCCATTTGATCGAAGCTTCCGTAAACAATCCGCGTGCAAGCAAAGCCGTGTCGTTTGGCACATTACGTAACGACACATTCCAAAGCAGCGAGGTCTAATTTCATCAATGTTTTCTTAACACTTTACACTCTACATTTAAATAAAACAGGAAGGTAACAATCGAAATCATGCAAATATTTTTTAATGACCAATTGTGTTGTATACAGCCAGGGATTGTCCATTAGAATTTTTAACATTTTTTTCTGGTCATCACCAAGCGCGAGGCCCCCCTGAAGCGCGAAGCTCCGTTCCACCGCACGGGTTTGCCGGCTCTGGGTACTACACAGCATTAATTCCACATTTGCTTTTTTAACTGCTGCTGAATTGTTCCTTGGAAACTTCTTTACTGGTAAACCTCGATAACACTAAACGAGTATGCTGGCTATATATGGTAGCTAGCATACGTAACCTAGCAACAAGTATGGATTTTCTCACTCCACTGGGATCAGTCCTTACGATCTACTGTTACATTGATATCCCTCATTTTTCACCTTACTGGCCACCGCTGTTTAAAAGTGCGATTGGCGACTGGCGAATGCTGTGAGTAAGAAAGAGAAAGACTGACAACTGCAATGTTGCTGTTTTGTTTTGTCATATATTGTCAATTGCAAGGAAAATTGTAACATCCAAAGATCGATATCGCTCATAAAAGTGTTATTTTGCATTAAATCGTTTCGGTATCTCAGCGCACTTATTGCTTGGAAGATAACGAAAAAGTGCGCCGAAGACCCCGAAACGATTTAATGCAAAATAGCACTTTTATGAGCGATATCGCACTTTGGATGGTACAATTTTCCTTGCAATTGACAATACATTGGCATTAGAGAAAATAATCTGGATTAATCCAGGTACAGCTGCAAAGCACATAGTTCATAAACATATTCGTATGGTGCAGATATATATTAAGGTGCAGAGTACACTCTATGAGAAGCATGTACTATTCAGCCTTGATTCACAATGATGAAGTAACAAAAAGAGTAGGTTAGAAATAGAAACCAAATCTAAAATGAAACAAAAAACTTAACTCATATCTAGCCTGCGGCAAAGCACTCAACTATACAGTATAGGCCTTCCACACCGCAACCGCTACACATTGAACATGAACCACCACAAACCATCATATAACTTGGCCGATAAGGCTGATACAAAACTTATCGTTTCATTTCGCTTTCTCTCTCTCACGTGCTGGACGCGTGATATTTTGACATTTTAGTTTTTTTTGTATAAATACAGGCGTTTGCTCTTTTTTGCTAATAATTGCCATTCAAACCTAGTCAGCTGTTGCAAGAGGACGTGTTTTTAGGGAAATAAAAATTTATTTTTGTTTTTAAATAGTGACTATACTAATAAACAACTAACAATGACGTTGGATCTGAACGAGTGTTACGCTTATGTGTTCGGTTTGGTAAAGGATGCTGGAAAAGTAAGTATTTTCATTAAACCTCTGAATATATTTTTTAATCACTTGAGAAAGATAGTCCTAATTAAATTATAATCATTCATACAGATAATCGCTGCCAGAAACAGTGAAAAGAAGAGTATGGTCGAGAAATCAAGCGATATTGATTTGCTCACAGAAACTGACCAACAAGTTGAACGTCTGCTGATGGATGGAATAACAAGCAAATATCCCGATCATAAGTAGAGTGCTGTAAGTATTGTTTGGTGTGTCAATAACTAACATCACCCGATATCGGTAGGTTTATTGGCGAAGAAGAAACTAGTGCAGGAAAAAAGGCGGAACTGACAGACGCGCCTACCTGGATAATTGATCCGGTCGATGGAACCATGAACTTTGTCCACAGCTTCCCACATTCGTGTGTATCGATTGCCCTATTGATCAATAAAGTATAATCAGCATTCAACAGTTAGGTGTCAAAATTAAACAGAGTTGTACAGATTACAGAAATAGGCATAATTCACAATCCAGTGCTCAACCAAACGTTTACCGCATGTAAAGGAAAAGGAGCATTTTACAACGGCGAACAAATTAGAGTGTCGGGTGAAAATAGACTGGGACACGCGCTAGCTACAACCGAGTTTGGAACTAGTCGAGATGAGGAAAAAACCTCTGTAGTTCTGGAAAATATCGGAAAACTCGTACGGGTTGTGCACGGGTAAGTTATCAATTAACACTTACAATTAAACACACCTGGTAACCATTTCCATCCAGGATACGTAGCACTGGATCAGCTGCCCTGAACATAGCAATGGTCGCTCAAGGAGGCGCTGATTTCAACTACGAGTTTGGTATTCATGCATGGGATATAGCAGCCGGAGATCTGATCGTGCGGGAAGCTGGCGGGGTGTGCCTTGACCCGGCTGGCGGGCCACTGGATCTAATGTCTCGTCGTTTTCTTTGCGCCAGTACGCAAGAGTTGGCCGACAAAATTATTCCTCTGCTGACGCAATACTATCCTCAACCTAGAGATTAAAGTGTAAAACTATTACCGGATCTAGCTAATTTGTCAGTCTATGTAGTGCTAGTGTTACAATTTAATTTTTAATTAATGTCATATGTGCCGTGGTAAATCAAACACCTGGAAATGTAGGTGTACAAGTTTTAGCGAACTAACTATTCGAATATAATTATAACTTGGTTGTGGGTGTTCTATCAATATTGCAATATTATTGATTTCTCAGTGACTTTAGAACAATTCATTAATGTATTGTGTAATTCTAAGACATGAAAGTTAAATTTTCGCAGAATAGATTCCCTAAAAAAATCAGTTAATTTTCAGCGTTATTTTATGTTTTAGGTAATATTCGTAGAGAACTTAATTTGATGAACTTATGGTACTTAAGTAAGTAGCTTCAAATGTTTTAGATCATTAATATAGATTCATTTAATACATTTTTATTATTTTGAACGTTAAAATATATTTATATTTTTTTCTGTATTTCTTTCTATATTTGGGTAATGACCCAAATATATCATGATACATAATTGCGAATATTAAAACTTAAAAATTTCGAACATCCTTTATCTTAATGCCTCTATTTTGATTTTGACATTCGGTCTTCAATTATTAAAATGGTATCCAAGCACGAGGTGTAGCGCATTAAAAAGTTGATCACGCATCGTGGGATTCGGAACTACTTGCACGTTAAAAATGACCAAACAAACGTTGTCACCAATGTAATAGAAGTGTTTAGCGAACATTTATCAATAGCCAGGAAGCTTGGATTGAGGGAAATTCGAAAGCCGGATGCCTTAGCGATGACAAAAAGTGTGACCAGCGCTTTCAAGCGGAACCCCAGCACTCCGTCCAAGATTTCGCAAACAACCTGTGGGTTTACAAGCATACTTACTCAACTTTACTTTATTTTAGTGGTCACGGTCCGTTGTCGATCCTTCGCCGAACGAATTATAGTCCTCCAGTACTGTCGGTCCTAGGCTGCCGTTCTCCAATCCCCTCGAACACCAGCTGTACGTGCATCGACCTTGACAGCGCACACCCATGATTCTTGTCCGTAAAGGGCTACCGAAAGGATTAGTGTTCTGTAGAACGCTAGTTTTGGCGGTGTTAACAAGTTTCGTCGGAAAACCATGTTCTAGTATAATCTTTCACAGCTAATTTGATTTGGCTGAATCGTATGCCGCCTTAAAGTTCACAAACAGATGATGGGTCTGCAAGTTGTACTCCCGAAATCGGTCTAGTAATTGACGCAGGGTAAGCTACTAATCGATCGTGGAGCGATCTTCACGAAAACCAGCTTTGTACTCGCCGACGAAGAACGTTGCTAACGGTCTCAATTTACAGAAAAGGATACGAGAAAGCACTTCGTAGGCAGAATTGAGCAATGTATTGCCTGGATGGTCTTGCACTCCAGTCGATATTCTTTTTTGAAACTAGGGCAAATGAGGCCATCCAACCACACCTCCGGCATTTGTTGTTCCTCCCAGATTCTGACAATGATGCGGTCACCTTCTCGACATTGCTATCTTGGTCTACAGAATTTAACAGTACCCCCATTAATATGAACCTCTCGATACTGAACCCCAAACAACGATGACATTCCCATTGAATTTCTACGAAGTGATTTCCCGTTCAGTGTTTTTGACGTTTTAGATTCAGTCATAGAAAAATGGCGACGGGCTGGGGGGTCGGTTAAAACTCCATGTGTCGTTGCCGGAATTTGGCCACCGAACTTCCTGAATAGCAGCGATCTCTACTCTGAATCGATGTAGCTCTCGAGCAAGAAAGTCAGCTCGTGCGGGTTCATGGACATTTCGGACATTACTAGTACCAAATTTCTAATCATTATCCATTTACCGTTTGCTTGTTCTTTGCCGTGTCCAATACCAATTGATCCGTTCCATATTTCCATAATCATTGTTCGTAGTAAATAAAAGTTTCGGTACACTACCTCACCGCGGTCGCGATACCTATATCTCGCTGATGGGTTTGCCATCTTCGATATAGCTTGCGGAACACAGCATTTCATATTAAGGATGGGCGAACAGCTCACGATCCGGTCAAATGAACCAGTTCACAGAAAAGAGCATTCAAAGGAACGGCTCCTGAAAAAGAACCATGGTTCTCCAAACCTACCTGAAGGTGGCACGAGACGAGACGTGAAGAGAATCTCTCATTGTCACATAGGTCTATTTGAAAAATTACCCGAGAAGAGCTCTACCGAGAATGGAAACTATGTAAAGAATTACCAGCAACTAACTGACGCAAAGCAGCAAATGAAATGCGCAAAAACTATTCTCGGTAAGACAGTCGCTGATTTTTCTCGCTTTGAGAAATGCTGTGTCACGTCACATGCACTAATATCCCTTCAGCCCTGTTTTCGTGCAAGACAACAGTTCCGAACACATTCTTGCAGAATCGGGATGCAATCTGGAAAAAGGAAAGAATCACCGCTCACTTTTCTATGATGTTTCACTTTTAGGACAGCAAACTGGACTAGTTTCAATGTTTAAAGATAAAATCGGTTGAAGAAAAGGCGTGGTTTTATACTTTAACAAAATTGTCTACTTTCAGGACATCAAATTAGACTAGTTTTAACGATTAAACGATAAAATCGGTTGAAGAAGAGAGATGGTTATGCGCTCTGATGTACTTCCCAAGCAGAGATATCAAATTGGTATAGGCTTTAATGTCGTAAAAAATCTTTGACCTGTTGGGACGGTTTGATTGAATAGTTTTTCCAGAGGCGAAGGATTGTTTCTCCAGGCACGCTGTAAGCAGTTTCAATGAAGCAATCAATGGCAGACGAAATCAGACCGTGCCAAACCCCATAACGTGTATCGACAGGAGGCAAACTGATTACCGATAAATCGGAAATGACCGTTTGATCAACAGTTTGATCTACTGTTGAATGACGTAGAAAACGTTGTTGTTGAAAGAATCTTAGAAGAGGTGAAAGAAAAGATGAATGGCGAAGCATCTGAAAGTTTACCCGTTTACGTACTTTTGAAAGGTATTCGTTACTCTCGTTAACTCCACATACAAAATTTTCTCTCAAATCCTGATTTATAAGCTGAAGCATTGCAGAAAAAAAATTATTTGCAAATACCAACGTGATTTTTGAGGGCGTCAGTCTACAATGCACGATCCGACAGACCCTCAATAAATTTCAATGATTTGACTTGCAGCTGCAGCACATGTTTATAGACTTCAAAGCAGCGTTTGCATCAGTTAAGCGAAATTAATTATATCTGCAAAAAGCAAAGCCTTGGGCTTAAACATCTTTCCAAAACTTGACTCTTTATCAACAGACCTCGCAGCCGGTTTTTAGAGTACAGGACCATTACGGGACTCTATCTAGCCGCACAGCAAGCAGTTAAGTCAAGCAGGTAAGTTATTTTTTAAATTATGTCGAACCACTCTTAATTGTTTCACATCTTGATCAGGATGGCGGTTGAGATATCTGACTAGTTCTCGCCGTTAGATAGTTTTAAGTGAGGCTACGAGCTGTTAATCTTACCGTTTAACATTGCATTGAAAGGTGCTAAACGAAGGCTTAAATGCAAAGTTGTGGTAGTATTAACGCCAAGTCTCACATGCTGTTAGCGGTATTACAGTTCAAGTGAAGTAGTATTCCGCCAATCTTCGGTGGATTGAGGTAGATCAAACATTTAGTTCGTTTATTGGGATACGTAAGAAAAACATAAATAGCAAATCGGATCATCTTCATTCCTTTATTGGTTTCTTAAGAAGTCAGATATTTGCCAGGCATTAAAAAATTCTTACTTTCAAAATTGAGATTCATAGCACGTGAGTCCAAAAAAAAAGAAAAACAAAACAAATAATACAATCTACAAAAATTGCTTATCTAATCAGTTTGCAGTGGCGTTTCGTTTTTATAAACTTTTCCGTTCACAGTTTTCTGTTTTAATAAGAAGCGATAAAATACGCATTTAAATCAACAATCAAATTATAGTTCTACACAGACGGTATTATATGTTTTAGCTTCTTTCAAGACCGTATAACTTTCATCATCTGTCTAAAAGTCCTATACGTAAATAACAATACATATAAATAGATACTCCATTTCGCTAAAAAGATAAGTTCTCTTCCATTGTTTCAATGTAAGCAATGTATAAAAAGTCAATAAAATATAGTTCATTTCTACTTACAATTAAGCGAAGTGCCAGTTGAGCGGAAAGTAGGAAGCGGTCTCTTCATCTTCGATGCGGTATTAACTTTTAACGGAATCTAATACGCACATGTATAAAGTAGACTAAATAACAAAATCTGCTTGTGAATAGTTTCTGCAGAAATAGCCGAATAACACTTCGATTTCACAGCAAGTTTCGTGCCTTGCGGATTGTTTGTGATAATTTATCGCTTATTTCCGTAACAATCATTATCTTCTGTGCACTAACGAAATGCCTTAAAGCTACCATTCAGTTTAAAATTTGCCTAAAATTACAATTTAAAGGTACAGCACCAGTTCATTACTTATCGCTTCCTTTCACATCTGTGTGTATGTGAGTATATTTGTGTACATATTTTTTAAGTGTGCAGCACGTGTTTGGATGTTGATTGCACCCAAACGTCAATTTGAACTAAGGAGAGTCTTTATCAATTGCGCAATATACGTGCACTTAAGTTAACTAATCCTAAAAAACGGTATAAGTTGCTCAATAGTATCTTACTTTTCAAAAGTGGCTCAATTCACCAGGAAGGAATTCACAGTTGTAGTTATGTAGTACATAGTTATTTGTCTTCGATACCGTTTTCGTGTGGTTCTTGTTGCTCAAGCAGGAATGAGATGAGAAATGCGATAATTCATTTGTTTTTTTTTTTTCGACTAACCAACGTTGTGAAACCACCATTCAGCGGTTAGCTATTCATTCTATTAACCTAACGTATATTTTTGTTGTTGATAAGATTGGTTCTATATAAGCACCAAATGGCATGTTTCGTAATAGATAAAACGGGGTTCCACTTGTTTCTAAAGGAAGTAGCAGGAAAATCGATCGTGTGTTGCGGTTAAGGTCTAGTACTTTCAACTATACACCGATATCAATGATATGTAAATAGTTTATGATTCTGATATTGTGGTTGTTGCTCTATTAGCTTACTTTTCTATACGACAATGTTAAGTTAAATTCGACTATCTATGTATATAAGTGATAATTAGAGTCACGTCCTACTACAACCAGCGAGTTTGGAATGATTGTAAAGAAGCCAACAAAAACTCGAGTCAACTAACATTGATCTAAATTCTCTACGGTTACATAGATATATTGATATAGATTTGGCAAGTCTTGATTCGTCCGATATTACTATACCTATACGAAATATCATCAATTATAGAATGTATTGGCCAATACCGCAGTATCTGACTACTGCAAATCTTCCTCACATTTGGGAACGTCGAAAATCTCCGCGAACAACGGCGGCAATCGGATGGAACTCCAGTTCTGTCGGAACCATTCCAGGTGGATGAAATGTTTCTCACCCAGGGTTCGCAACTCGTGGATTTTAGCCTCTAGCGCTGGCATGATTTGCAGTGCACTAACTGCATCGGATCGTGTCCTAGTAATCTGAACTCGCAATGCTTCCGCAATGCATTCTCGTGTCTTCAAGATGACCTTCGTTTCGGTAAGACCGGGTCGATCTGAGAGAAGAATTAGCGCAGAATATAGCCCTATCTCGGTATCACTCAAACAGCAGTTGTTCAGTCCAGTAATAAAATTGAATAATGCGTTTGCGTAATCAATCTAGAATGAGATGTGTTTGATAAATGTTAATAATCGAAATTTGGTTTAATGATAGAACAGGACTTACGTCGTATATCACCTCTAGCTGTTGCCTTGTAACGTACACTCCATCATCGAACGTAAGCGAACTGTCGTTGGATGCTTTGGCCACATGACTTAACCATACTTCGAAAAATCCGAGCTTTATTAGTATCAGTTGGTCATCTTGAAGAAATTCGCTAAACCCAGGAACTCGTTTAGCGAACTCGACGATCCGCTGCACCGATGGAGTCATTCTCAGGGCATATTGCTGCCACAACCAAACGCGGTGATCCTCAATTGAATCCAGTGAGTGTAGTATAAGCTGAGGATAGCAATGCAAAACGTGAGTTTGATAGGTAGATTCGAAGTCGATTCAAGACTTAAAACTGAATCAGAAATTTGAATTAGGAACCATAAAATCAGAATTAGGAAATATGTAAATCAACCATAAAATACGCAACAGTAAATTTTAAACGAGATTATATTGTTTTTGCTATCCTGGTACGATTGTCGATTCTTCTTCTTTAGCAGCTCAGACCCGGGAAGGCTGCTGCCGTATTCATGAGTCCGTCTCCATTTCAAAGGAAATTTTCCGATTTTTTTAGATACCGCTTAATTGAGACATTCATAACTCTTGAACCAAGTACCTATCGCGGAACACATAAAAACGGGAATCAATTTTTTTTAGCAATTCGGAAAAAATAGTATCTGAAGATTGATTTTCAGAATAGGAAATCTGATCGAAAAGGATTCGATCGACCGATCCCTCAAAAATTTATGGCTCTTGAATTTCATCGTAAAGTAGATTTTTATATCAAAAATTAAACACATTATCTTATCAATTCAAAACACACTTAATAGTCATCTTAAATAACATACAGCAATAATTAAATTATACCATCAAACGGGGTAACTTGCAACAGCGGGGTAACTTGCGACAACGCTATATCGGTCGAATTTAGGCCATTGCAAATCATATTTAAAGTTTTTGTCACCCCCCCCCCCCCCCCCCTGGAAATTGGTTTGAAAAATCAGGGTGCAAAAAAATAATTTGTAGGATATGAGTCAAATATCTTTTTATAAAATCAATTGTCTCTAGGCTCTACAGTCTGAAAAACTCGAAAAATGAGTCTCCGAGTTGAATTAACGCTTCTAGCACGAAACAGAAATGGAAATTCGAACAATGGAATTTCCGAAAATCGTCTAAAAAAATTTCCTTCGTTCTTGTCTTTTTTCGTATATTTTTGCATAGAAAATTATAACGTTTCTATTATAAGCAAGAATAGATTCGGTTTTCACGTTTAAACCTTAAATAAAAATTCTTAAAATCCAGGTTTTATTGCTCGATTAAAAAATTCACTTTGATTTTTTTTCGCCCCCCCCCCCCCTTCAGTGGCCGAATACCGGAAGGACAAAAACTTTATAAGATATTTGTAATGGCCTTATTGTATTTTTTTACCGTTACTTAAATTTTTAATCTATATCAGTCACTGTATCTTGTTAATAACAGATCCAAGAAGCCATAAATGCTGTCCTCTTGGTTTTTTGCTGTTTTGGTGATTTTTGAAAAACCTCGCAACATGGTGTTAAATTCATTGTCATTTTTTGTCTGCAAAACTTTTGTTTCGCCATCAAGCAATTCAAATAATAGAAGTCCAATATACATTTTTTATAGTAAAGTGAATAATAGGGAAACAATATAATTGATCTATGATGACTAGTTTTGTTTATCCTGTTTGTTACCAAATTATTCGTAAAACAAGTGCTTAAACGGGGTAACTTGCAACAGCGGATAGATATAAAAAGCTGTGTTCCGTTAACATCTCGAGGCAGGTTATCATTTATTTTTGCATCAAGAAAAGCTGGAGAGTGTAAGATGCCTGCGGTGAGTCAGAAATGTGTAAGTTTTTCTCGGAATATACTGAGGATATATAAGAAGCAAAAAGAAAATATCACTGAGAGAGATAGGCCAGCAATATGGTAGTATCCAGTGATGATCAGTCGTAATGTAATGAACATTCATATATTACGTAACCAAAGTATCGATGATTTTCAACTCTCCCGCTCCCCTTCGTAACACGATTTTGTATAGTGGATTTACGACGTGTTATGCATTATTCACAACCCCCTTCTCCTAAGTGCATTACGTAATATGTGAATGGTACCTAAAGAGGGCAGCATTATCGGATCCAGACACGGAATATCAACTTCATGAATAACATAAAAACTTAAATTCGTAGTTGCCGTTACGGGGCTCATAAATAATTTTCACAAACGTAATGTAGGACATTTATGCGTTTCATATTTATGTTATTCATAGCAAAAGCATTAAAAATCTCATGTAAGATTACCGTTTGCATTTTTAAGTCAACAGAAACTTATACAAATCATTAAACTCATTCAATATCAAAAAAATGTAACTTGTTGCAAGTTACCCCGTCGAAGGGGCTACTAGCAACAAACCAGTATAAAATTTCTACAACAGCCAATATTGATTACATATTTTTTTTCAATACGTAAAATTTTTCTATCCTAGGTCTAATAACTTCGGGGTAATTAGATATCCTCAAATGTGCTGCAGATAAGTTTTTACCTGCACTCATAGTTAAAAACTGTTGCAAGTTACCCCGTTTGACGGTACTTCAGCAATGTTAAATAACATGTATCCTCTTACTAGAAATCTCAACGCGATTCGAAGAGATTTAAGAGTGTCCCGAAAGTATCGTCGTTTGATCTGGAAATGACACCAGTAGGGGCTTGGGTCCAATGGCACGGGTGTATCCGATCGACTGTATCATGTGCTGTCTTGAAATCGATAAAAGATATCTGGTACTCTCGATGTTTCTGAAAGATTTATTGGAGAGTAAATATCTGATCCGTAGAAGCACGGACCTTCATAAAACCCGCCTATTATTATCATACGAATTCCCTTGCCATTATGGACAGAAGACGTAACAAGATCTGGAAACATACTCTGTAGGCTGCGTTGATGCTAGTTAATATTGGTGGTGTCTCGGTAATTACAGCAATCCAGTCGGTTACTCTTTTTGTAGATGTTCGAATTTGAAATTTAATTTTAAATCTTATTTCATGTCCAATTTCATGTCTTTTTTCAAGTCCTATTGCCGTTCTATTCCAGTCCATTCAATTGCAGTTTTATATCCAATTTCCAGTTCAATTTGAAGTAAAGCTGCTAATTTAAATTGGTACACGTACAAGTTTAAGTCCAATTTTAGGTACAATTTCAAGCCTTCGATTTAAATGTAAATACCAATTTACAATTCAATTTGAAGTTAAGATTCAAGTTAGACTCTAAAATTAAGTTCAATTTCACGTCAAATTTTATGCCTATTAAGGGTTCAATTTCAGGCTCAATTTTAGATCCAATATTCTGTTTAATTTCAAGTCGAATATGTAGTCCAAACTCAAGTTCAACATTACCAGTTTACTTTAAGTTCAATATAAAGTCCACGGAGCTCCATAGCCGACAGGATTCAGAGTCTGCTTTGACAAGCGAGTGGTCGTGGATTCGAATCTTTATAAAATCAAGCCATTCGATGTCAAGTGACTTTATTATGGACTTTATTCACTGGTCTCTCATTCTTCCTTCATGCTGAATTCTATAAATATCAGTCGCTGAATCCTTTTGACAGTGCAAAAGTCCCTCCTATAGTTAAGTGTACTGGTCAGAGGAACGAATGAGTACTCTACAATTGATGAAGGGACGGTAAGGGAAAGTAATGAAGAATTACTTTCCCTTTCCGTCCCTTCATCAATTGTAGAATCATCGCTTCAAAAAAAATTAATATATGCCAGACCGCATTTCAAGGTCATGACTAAAATCACGAGTTTGGTTAAAGCGAATGAGTACTCACCAGGGACGGTTAAAATATGAGATAGTACAGTATGGTTCCGATTATATCAGTCCCCGATTACATCTACACCCGATTGTATCTACTCCCGATTATATCTACTCCCGATTATATCTACTCCCGATTATATCAGATTTTTTCCGATTATATCAGCCTCAAAAATAAATTTGCTGTTTGTTCTTTTTTAGTTATTTAATGATTCCTTGGAGGTCATATGAACAGTCAAATGAGTGTTTCAGGTGGTTTAACCCTTTATTGATCAGGCTGCTCAGTAGTGCAAACAGCGAAATCTGTGAACGCGTGAGACCACGCCGAAACGCGAGATTTTTCGCATATGGTGTCTTTGGTGGAAATATTTCTTTTTATAAAAGAACACTACGTTTAGCAGCAACCATTATGTGATTAATCCCCTTAAAAGTGAAATACGAAATTTATTTCTCACATATTCGAGATACTCCACGAGTCATATGATACCAAATGCGGCGTAGCCTGGGCAATTTTGTCAATCAAACAATAGCGACGCGAATACTGGAGCGGTAACCATAGCACGGCGGTAGAGGGAATGCTTCGTCAAACACGAGCGTCTGTTCACCAAGGGGGTGCGGCTCAAACAGCGTCTCTTCTCCATGTTGGGGAGGCTGATTATCATACTCGTCCTCGTACCAGCGGAGACTCTAAGCAGTGCTGTGCACGATGGTCCTCTGGCGAAACAGGGGGTTAGGGGCAGGCCCAACAAGCCACCCTGGAAAATAAAAAGTTACCAACAACGAAGAAGAAAATATGGATCGGAACAATCGGCGTCGACCTACGCGACGAAATAAGGACTAGGATTAAAAACTCGGGGCATGGAATTGCAAATCGCTCGGCCTCCCGGGTTGCGATACGATAATCTATGATGAACTACATCCCCGAAAATTCGAAGTCGTAGCACTGCAGGAACTTTACTGGACAGGACGGAAGGTATGGAAAAGCGAGCATCGAACGACTAGTTTCTACCAGAGTAGTGGCACCACCAACGAGCTGAGGAGAGATGCGCCAGCGGGTGATTGGTTAGCAACCGATCAACGCAAGGATGTGTAAGTTGAGGATTGAGGGCCGTTTCTTCAATTACAGTATCATCAATGTGCACTGCCCTCACGAAGGGAGACCCGATGACGAGAAGGAGGCGTTCTACGCGCCGCTGGAGCAGGTGTATGATGGCTGTCCGCGACGGGACGTGAAAATCGTAACGGTGACATGAACGCATAGGTAGGACCGGAAGGTATATATAGACCGCTAATCGAGCCAAACAGCCTGCATGCCGCAACGAACGACAACGGCCAACGATGTATACATTTTGCAGCTTCACGCGGTATGGTAATTCGAAGTACCTTCTTCCCCCGCAAAGATATCCACAAGCCCACCTGGAGATCACCAGACCAACGAATAGAAAGCCAAATTGACCATATTCTAATCAACGGTAAATTCTTCTCTGATGTTATAAACGTTCGCACCTACCGCAGATCGAATATAGATACGGACCATTTCTTAGTTGCAGTCTGCATGCGCTCAAAACTCTCGACGGTGTATAACACGCGTCGAAGTCGTACGTCACGACCCAACATCGAGCAGCTACGAGACACCGGAGTTGCCCAGGAATACGCACGGCAGCTGGAAGCAGCGCTACCAACGGAAGAGCAACTTATCGCAGCAACTCTTGAAGATGGTTGGACTGGCATTAAGACCGCCATCGATAGTACTGCTCTAGCGGCACTAGGTACAATGAATCCGAACCGAAAACACGATTGGTTCGACGGCGAATGCGAGCAATTAGTGCAGGAGAAGAATGCAGCACGTGCGAGAATGCTGCAACACCGTACAAGTGCGAATGTGGAGCGATATAAACAATCACGGAACAGGCAAAACTCGGTCTTCCGGAGGAAAAAGCGCCAACAGGAAGAACGAGATCGTGAGGCGATGGAAGAACTGTTCCGTGCTTACGATAACCGGAAGTTCTACGAGAAGTTAAACTGTTCGCGCAAAGGTTATGTGCCGCAGGCCGATATGTGTCGGGACTCAGACGGTAATCTTCTTACGAACGAACGTGAGGTGATCGAGAAGTGGAAGCAGTATTATGACGAGCACCTTAACAACGATGTAGCTGAACATGAAGGTGACGATATGGCAATAGATCTTGGAGCACGTGCAGAAGACGACAGAATACCAGCCCCCAACCGCCAGGAGGTAGCAGAAGAGATCGGTCGGCTGAAGAAAAATAAAGCGGCTGAGGCTGATCAGCTACCCAGCGAGCTGCTGAAATACGGCGGTGACGCACTGGCTAGAGCGCTGCACTGGGTCATTGTCAAGATTTGGGAGGAGGAGCTACTACCGGAGGAGTGGACAGAAGGCATCGTGTGTCCGTTCTACAAAAAGGGCGACAAGTTGGATTCTTGTAATCACACCGTTAAACGCCGCCTACAAGATACTCTCCCAACTATTATGTCGTCGATTATCACCATTTGCAAAGGAGTTCGTGGGGCAATATCAAGCGGGATTCATGGGTACCCGTGCCACCACGGATCAGACACTCGTGCTTCGGCAAGTGTTGCAGAAATGTCGCGAATACAACGTGCTCACGCATCATTTATACATCGACTTCAAATCGGCGTATGACACGATCGATCGAGATCAGCTATGGCAGATTATGCACTACTACGGATTTCCGGATAACCTAACGCGATTGGTCAAGGCGACGATGGATCGAGTAATGTGTGTTGTTCGAGTATCAGGGGCAGTCTCGAGTCCCTTTGAATCTCGAAGAGGGTTACGGCAAGGTGACGGGCTTTCATGTTTGCTGTTCTACATCGCTTTGGAGGGTGTGAATAGGAGAGCGGGGATAGACACGAGTGGCACGATATTCACGAAGTCCGCCCAGCTTCTTGGCTTCGCTGACGACGTTAACATCATCACACGTACCTTTGAGAGGATGGCGGAACTGAATCGGACTGAAAGCTGAAGCCAAACGAATTGGACTTGATTTTCAGACATAGAAACGGAGCCTTTCTCCGAAAACCCGCGCTGAGAATCGCGGCTAACACGCTGACAGACGAACAACGTCACGCGCAGTACCTTGCAAATCGTAAAGGCCTGCACAGTGCCGTCGTCCTGAAAGTAAAAACAAGTTAAATTAAAACTTCTCGCTCGCTAGTTTCTATAGTTGACGGAGGAAGAGGCACAATTTGTGTGTCTAAAAAAATAACCCAAAAACCAGATACGTCGCTACATTAATAAGGAGGGTTGCGCAGTCTCCTTTTGTCCAGCGCCTCTATGGTTCACAGGTACAAGTACCAGCGAGCCACACGCCCTGACGGGTGTTGTGGGTTCGAATCCGGTTATAATCTCTGATTATAGCTTGGTTCGACATATGCACCTTCCAGCATTGGACAAATGGTAGAAGACACAACGACAACGTTAAGCGTAGCTACCAATTAGGCCCCTCCCCCCCCTCTTACCTTTCCACTCTTTATCCTCCATTTTCCAAAACAAAAATCATAACTTTTCCCCTACCGTCCCTTCATCAATTGTAGAACCACCGGTTCAAAAAAATATAAAAGGATGGTCTATTTACGTTTATCTTGTCGACCAACTGATCCAAGCTTATTTGCATTTGCAATCAACTCTCACTTTTTCAACTGAAACATTCTTTTCTTTTCGATTTTAAACGCCGCTCTTTTACTTTTAATAACTTTTACCTTGTATTCTGTAATCCACCGAACACTATGTTTCTTTCTTTTTGACTGTGTCCAACTCGTAATTTTTCGATTCCGAAGACATTTTTGTACGACTGCATTGTGTTGCGAATACTGCTTACAGCATTGCTCGTAAATATTTAATGATAATTTTGTACCTATCGCAGCGCCGCCCTAGGTGATTATCGAAAACATGGATATTTGGGTTTCTCAAACAAACGGATATTTGCAACCCCAATTAAAAGGGGTTCGTGAAACTAACTTTGTCTAGAATTTTGAGGGAAGGTAGGATATCTATACCTTAGGATTCGAAAACTGTTAAAAAGTCAATTGTCATAAAAATGGAGTTTGTGGGGTTTATCAAACAAACAATTCATTTAGCCTTTCGGCTACGTTGAACATTCCCAAATTGTGTTGGGTAGTAAATTTAAACGATTGAATAATTTTGCAATTGATAAGCAAAGTTTTTAGCTAAAAATGTTTTCAAACCAAAATAGGTAGATAGGGTACGGGAAGATATTTTCAGCCCATTAAGCGAAGGCATCTATTTTTTCGGCCTATGGCCTAGTTCTAGTGGAAGAACATGTGGTTTTGACGTTCTTTGAAAAAAAATAGTAGGTTACTTACAGTCTTGAGAAAATAGTTATAACATATTAAAATTGTATGTCGGTATAGTATATTTATTGGCGAAAGAAAAGGCAAATAGGCTGAATTTAAAAACCTGCAGAAAATACCCTCCCGTACCCTATATGATTAACAAACCGTTGAAACAAAGGAAGTTACTTTTCTCGCAAATCACATTCCTGGACTTACATTATTCTTCTCACTGTAGTTGATCAGCGATATCCGGCTTAGCTCCTTGACCAGTTCCGTAGTGTATGTGCAATGGCCGCGGTGAGCCTGAGCCACACAATGGATGATATCGTAGATGGACAGTTCCGGAGGGCTGAGGGTCATCGAATCTGGCAGAATGGTGGTGACCGCGGCGGTCGACGTGCTGATTTCGGCACAGTTGGTCATGGTGCCGGGCCCAATTCCGATATTGTTATTATTATTATTGTTGTTGCTGTTGTTGTTGCTATTATTATTGTTGTTGTTATTATTTATATTATAATTGTTACTAGTATTATTATTGTTGTTGTTGTTGTTAGTATTATTATTATTATTATTATTACTATTAATATTATTGCTGGCACTAATCACAGCGACTGTCGGCGTGGGAGGACCACCGCAGCTGCTCAGCTGAGACACCGGAGTAGGTGTCGTCGAGTTTACACAAATGTTCATTTCTTCGGGACAATTTCCGGCTTCGCGAGATTTCTTCGGAACTCGTCCATAGCGGACGGCTGCAAAAAAAATAGTAGAAAAGAAAAAAGCCGGTTAGTTTTGTTTGCGAAAATCGAACATTTCAAACTCAGTGGGTGCATTTCATAAATGATAGTTGAATTTCCACTCCGTTGAATAGCACAAGAAAGGCAGTAGACTAATCGACGTGCAAAAACCGTGCAGTAGGTGAAACGGGCGGTAAACAGCCTGCATGCAGCATGCATTTTCCGCCTTTCTTCTGCGCCTATTGCAGCATAGCAACATAACATGTCTGCTGCATTGTAGGTACAGCGTCGAATATGCACTCGTGCTCCCACAACGTCTGTAAATAGGAACTAGGAGGCTGCTATTGAATTACAAATTTTCTCTTCCGGATTTTTACTGAATTGTTTGCAGTTCTCCTATCGTTCTCCTCTCATCTGGGTTTCGCTGCCGTTTTATTTTGTGTTATGCAACGAGTGTTGTGACGACGTGATAGTGCAACGCAGAAGTGAAACGGATTATTGTAGTAGGTAGCTTTCGGTAATAAACAAGATGTCCATAAATTGATTCTATCTTGGCAATTAGGCAAGCCTGTGTTGATTCTTGTTTAATGGTGTGCAGCATTTGAACTTGCATCCTTGCATTTTCATTTTTAAAGGAAGATTATTTTCTAAACATGCCTAATACAATGTAAGCATTGTTGTCAAGTACCATCAAATTTCATCAATAACATCATCATTTCAACTGCGTCAATTTTTTACTGAAACTTTGCTACAAATATAAATAGTAAACTAGGATTAATCTGGACAAAACGAAGCTGCTATAGTAAAACAATATAGTTGGAATCAATAACAAAGAAATAAACTAATCTAATTTCAATCAATTTCAATTTGCAGCTAACTTTAAGCTGAGAGTGACACTGAATAATAAAATAATATAATTATTCTGTTATACAGTACACATATTCTCCTTCGACGAAATTCTAATTTCTTATACGTGAACTATAAAGTTTCTGATGTGTTCTAAAATAATTTCTATCGCCCCTTCTTTGATTACAATTAGTTGACAATGTTCTTAGAAGCTTAAAGGCCAATGGTGTTCAAGCTAATTTTGCGCAAAATAAGTAAATGAATTTGAATTCTTCTAATTTGACCCAAACTTTACTTACGTACTTGATAGGTGAAAACACGCATCTCCAACAGGTATTAGCACCATTTTAATTCAAAACTCATTTGAAAAAGAGCGTATTTATTTTTATGAGTGTTATGTTCAAAAAAATTATCTCGAAAACTATCGATTTTTCCAAAATTATGTCTACGGATAAGTTGTGGAAACTTAATTTCTTAACATGAAAAAATGTTCACTAAAAAAATTAATATACCATTTTTTCAAAAATCAGAAAAAAACATCTTAAAACCAAAATACGTCATCTTCGATCTTTTTTTGCCAAAAATACCAGGATTTATGTCAACATATTGGGAGTGTCAATCCCTATAAACTGACATATATAATTGACAGATTGTTGCTGGGATTTTGCTTGCAACATGTCTGCAAGTTTCTTGCATTTCGCGTTTTTGAAGCAATTTGCAATAACTCGAAAAGACGATTATAATCTGTTTGTTCTACCATAATCAATACGATAAAGCTACAGATTAGATCATATTATATCAACTTTGCCTTCCCAGATTCAATTAGCATAGTTTATATATCTCCAGAATGTGACCATACTGTTTGATCCCTCATAAGCCATGTTAATGGACTTCGTTTTTGGGTTCTCTTGGTTTAGTCCATTTCGGTTTTATTTTAAAGTTTTACCGATTCAAAAATCATGTAGGGTATGTTGCTGCTTCGTCGTAATTGCCTATTCCTGTCCTATCCAACATAAATTATTAAAAATATAAGCATTTCTATGACACACAATGCAAACTTAGTTATTCGCTAATATTTTAGTTTGTTGTCTATCATACGCGATCAATCAAAGTGAGCTGAAATCTATTTATATGCTTTTTATCATTAAAGAAGTTCTACCAGCAAAATTTCCTACGTTTTTTCGTGCGACGAAGAAGAAAATGTCGACTAATCGTTTTAATTTCCGTCATTCATAAATGAAAGTAACTCATGCAAGGCATTGTCGTTATTCTACAGGCAGGAAAACTTGCCTGACCTGCAGAAATTTTGCAGAACAACATTTGTTATACCGGCCTACACAAATACTTGCGCGTTAGCTTTGTAAACAATGTTGTGATTTTTAGTTCGGACGATGAAAAATTTTGATGGACGGATTTTAAAACGGTACGACGAATTTAAAAAATAAAGTCAGTACCGTAGTTTCAATAATATGATTTAATAATCGCTTTTCAGTGATTTCAAAGTTCACGGATCGGAAGGTAAGTGTGTTTTAGTCGAATCAGCACAAGAACTTTTGGAGTATTCATCAAACCCATCCAAAAAATGCTGAAAATTAGAATGGCTTTACTTACTACGACGGGAATTAGAAATAAACCCTAATTGAACTGAAAATGTTCGTTAGTACTTCTAAAAATGCATTAAGCCAGGAAGTTTAGTGTTGAAACACTTTATTTTTAATAAGTCCCACTTGCCCCAGGCGCTCTGAAGTGCCGCCCTTATTTCAACCCATATATTTAATGCCGTGTGTCAAATTACACAACTAGTTTTCGAGTGTACCTTGTTAATACACTCATTATGTTTACCAACTGCCAGAAAAATATGTACTTTCACGAAAGCCTGCGGCCAAAATATCATATATACAAAGATACGTTAAACTTACAACGCAAATTCAAAACGTCGCTCAAATTCAAAGTTCAACTTTGATGTTTGGAATTCCAATTATAAATAATCTATCATTTTAATGTATGCGTTGGAGTTGTATCTTTCATTTCTTCTGATGGAGTTCAGTTGGAGAAAATGAGGCTGAAGCGAGTTATGAACTCTGTTCCCACTCAACCCGTATTCCTCCTTGCCCCGGGATACCTTATACATATATAGGGGAAGACTGTCCAGAACGCACCTGGGGGGGTAGAATGGCCCATGCTATTAATTGTTTAAAAACGCGGAAACTATTTGGTAAAATTATGAATGCGCATTTTATTTTGGTGTAAAACAAGCTAATTCATAATTGTATAGAATGTAAAAGCATCAAACATAGCCACATCCAATAAAATCAAGCGATTATCCGCGATCTCATTCCACATGTAAGAAATCACGGTTTTCTCTTAAGCTTTTACCACTAGTCGGTATGCAAATTTCATAATAAATACAGTCTATCTAATTGATATACTGTCATACTCGATGATTCATCACAAAAACGGCATTAACTAGGCATGTTTTTCACATACACCTATTGCAAAAAACTTCAAAATACAAAACAGGGGTAGAATGCATGACAGCGGGATCGAACAGTTATAAAATATTTTAAATTTGCAATACATCTTTTGTTTCGGATTATTTATTAAAAATGTAACAATATTTTGTATTGGTTAGGACTTAGAAGTTGCCTTAAACCTAATTTTACATTGTTTAACTTACAATATTTCATCACACATCAGTTGGAGAAAAGTAGATGATTAAATTTTATTGCCAACTAGCTGACCCGACAAACTTCGTATTGCCACAAATTACCCTGTGGTGTACATAAATCATGAATCTCGAATCATGAATCATGAATGATCTTTGTCACAGTCTCGAGTTTTGCAAGTTTCTGAGGAGTTCAACCTTAGATGATTCATTTTGGCAGTTACGTAACTATGAAAGCATCCCAGCTCCCAGGTAACCAATAAGCATCACCACTGCTATTCAAATATAGGCTAATAAGCATTTAAATCGCCCTAAATGCTATTTTGGCAAAATATACAGCTACTTTACTGATAACCTTCTTATAGTGCTGACAATGCTAATTTACAGCTAATTACCGACACGAAGAATTTGAATACAATTTTGGATGCCAATTTACAACACCTATGCAGTCAAAAAGCTAACATACAATAACGTGCAGTATAAAATGCCAGATACGCTGATATGCTGCTTACGTTAAGGCTATTAGTTACCTGGGATGGGTAGTTTAATATACAAATTTGCAATTTTTCCTCACAGTAAAGTAGAAAACAACTCCCCTGTCCCCTCATTGCATAGTCAGAAAGCGGATAGTAATATTCGCCATGATTGTACAACATTACGCCGAATATCATTTTGCGAAAAACCTTAAGCGGAATGTACCATTTCACGGAAAACTTTTTTGTGAAAAGTACCATTTCGCGATCCTCTCCTTACTCGCTGTCGCTCGTTCCAGGAAACCCAGGTAGACCTAGAAAAATAAATAAACCTAGACAGTAGTGATTTCTGCGGGGAGTTGCCTCCCCACAGTGGGCGGCGCTTCCGACGGCGGGTCGCCGGCAACACTCGCGGCCGTCTCGTCCTGAATGATCTAGTGTTACTATAGATAGTTTTTGTGGTCTTGTTATTGATTAATGTTTTATGGAAGAGTCTCGAATTTCTCGAGTTCGATTAGTTTTTGAGTTTTTGAGTTTCGCAAAAATTTATGTTTTATATGTATGAGAGTCCATATCCCCCTACCACCTCTACCACCAGAGACCTCTCACCCCGTCTCTAACTATCATAAAATAAATTCAAGACTCAAAAATCTCCTACATGCTAAATTTGGTTCCATTGGCTTGATTAGTACTCAAATTATAAGGAAATTTGTATTTCATTTGTATGGGAGCCCCCCCCTCTTAAAAGGGGAAGGGGTCGTAATTTACCATAGAAAAAATTTCTGCCATCTAAAACTCCCATATGCCAAATTTGGTTCTATTTGCTTGATTAGTTCTCGAGATAAGAGGAAATTTGCATTTCATTTGTATGGAAGCTCACCCTCTTAAAGGAGAGATGGGTCATAACTCGCTTTCTAAAGAGGAGAGGGGTGTCAATTCACCATAGAAAAAAACTTGCCTCCAAAACCACTTACATGTCAAATTTGGTTCCATTTGCTTGTTTAGTTCTCGAGTTATGAGGAAATTTGTTTTTCATTTGTATAGGAGCCCCCCTCCTAATGTGGGGAGGGGTTCTAATTCACCGTAGAAAATATTCTTGCCTACAAAAACACCCACATGCTAAATTTGGTTCCATTTGCTCGATTAGTTCTAGAGTTATGAGGAAATTTGTATTTCGTTTGTATGGGAGCCCCCCCCCCCTCCTAAAAAGGTAAGAAGTCCTAATTCATCATGGAAAAAATGGTTGCCTCCAAAAACACCCACAATGCAAATATGGTTCCATTTGCTTGATTAGCTCTCGAATTATGAGGAAATTTGTATTTCATTCGTGTAGAAGTCCCCCCTCTTAAAGTGGGGAGGGGTCCTAATTCACCATAGAAAACATTTTTGCCTCCAAAAACCTCCACATGCCAAATTTGGTTCTATTTGCTTGATTAGTTCTCGAGTTATGAGGAAATTAGTATTTCATTTGTACAGGAGCCCCCCCCCCCTGCTAAAGTGGGGAGAGGTCCTAATTCATCATAGAAAAAATTCTTGCCTCCAAAAACACCTACATGCCAAATTTGGTTCCATTTGCTTGATTAGTTCTCGAGTTATGAGGAAATTTGTATTTCGTTTGTATAGGAGCCCCCCTCCTAAAGTGTGGAGGGGTCCCAATTCATCATAGAAAAAAATTTTGTCTCCAAAAACACACACATGCCAAATTTGGTTCCATTTTCTTGATTTGTTCTCGAGCTATGAGGAAATTTGTATTTCATTTGTACAGGAGCCCCCCCCCCCCCCTGTTAAGGTGGGGAGGGGTCCTAATTCACCATAGAAAATTTTCTTGCCCTCGAAAACCTTCACATGCCAAATTTGGTTCCATTTGCTTGATTAGTTCTCGAGTTATGAGGAAATTTGTATGGAAGCCACCCCTCTTAAAGGGAAGAGGAGTTATAATTCCCCTTATAAAGAAGGGAGGGGTCTTAATTTACCATAGAATAAATTCTTGTCACCGAAAACACCCACATGCCAAATTTTGCTCTATTTGCTTGATTAGTTCTCGAGTTAAGCAGAATTTTGTGTTTCTTTTGTATGGGAGCCCCCTCCTCTTAGTGGGGGGAGGGGTCTAACCATCACTAAAACCTTTCCTGGCCCCAAAAACCTGCAAATTTTGCAAATTTTCACGCCGATTGGTTCAGTAGTTTTCGATTCTACAAGGAACATACGGACAGACAGACAGACAGCAGACAGACAGAAATCCTTTTTTATAGGTATAGATTATGTTGATATATGAACCCATTATATCCCAGCAAACAAGCGTATGTAACAAACGCTATAACGAACGCTTCCGCCATTTCGGCAGGAGGAGTTTTAGTTTTAGGAGGTTATACAACACGTGATTATATGTAAATTTGCTGGTTGCGTTTAACGCCTAGCTGGGCAAACTTGGTGCGTTTTGTTCACGGGATTTGGCGTTTTGCCCCACATAATGATTTTGACTCTTGTCAAAAATCGTCAAAAATAACAAAAAATACTGGTTTTTGTTAGGAAATTTCACCAGGAGTAAGTGCAAAAAAGATCCCAAAGTCTTCTAGAAGTTGAAAAACGTGGAACAAACACGCCGTTGCTCTGCAAAATGATGTTTTGCTTAAGCGATGCATTCTGCACCACTTTACCCTACATGGGGTAAAATCAAACTACATAATGTTCTCAAGCACGGACTAACTCTGTTAGAAACAGTTCAAGTTCAAAATCATACAAAAACGAAAACTAAAAAGAAACAATCATATTGATAGCATTCCCTACAACTTGTAGGCTACAAATACAGTTGTTATATAGTTGTTGTGGAAACATATTATATGACTAAATCCGGTTATAAATAAGTCTCTGCAACTGGAAGCATCAGAATTGTGTTGCTTGGGTATACATTAAAAATACAGCGGAAAAGTTGACTCACAGAAAGGTTCGGAAAAGTTAAGGGAATATTACTTCTCATGCAACAAACAAAAGTTAATTTTAATTTTTCTGGGCACAGTGTTTAGAAACCACAAATTCAATTTATGCAATGCACCTGAATTGATGCAATATGCTACTCATTCTCAACATACTACTCCTGCAGATGAAATGCACACAGCATTGCCAACCTGAAAACAAGGATTCGAGCGAATCACATGCTTTTTTTGCCGACAACGGCAAACGAAAATACAATAAACATAAACATTGCTCCAAAGTTTTAATAAATTTCCTTCAGCCAAATTTTGGTTGATGTTAAAATGCCGGCAGTTTGAAAAAATAAACTTTGAGATCTACATATTTTATCAGTCAAGCGCAAGAAATTTGACAGACACGTTAGTCGAGCAATCACTCAGCACTGCAATTCATGAATGAATTGTTTTAAAGGGTAGAAAACTAAGAGAGACAAATACTGTCAGCAGTTCAGTAGTCAGGTCCATGGCTAACAGATAAAAGAATACTACCAGGGGTAAAACTGTATGCGCTGAAAGCATTTTACATTCGCCTTCATGCAGGGATGTCAATTTTTTCGACCGCTGAGTTCACATACGTGTGTTTTTCTTGCATGTTTGTTTGTTTTTTTTTAGTGTATTGTCGCCTTTTAAATTAAACTCTTGTACCGGACAGTTGCAACTGTTGCCTTTTTATACAGGTACATAGTTACTTCAGAAGTTTTGGTAACACGCTGAAAAATCACAAACTCAGATTGAATTTTTGCATCTAAAATTCAACAAGGAACCGCAGGGAACAAAAAATAAGCGCAAACATGATCAAAAAGTAGACTACCGGAAAACAGAAGCAAATTAATATAACAGACTATTTTTAATTTACTGAAAGGAACTGGTATTAATTATATTTTGCAACATAGTTTCTTCCATTGTAACTACCACATGCATTAAAATGTGTATCCTATACCCGTGAATCTATTTTCCGCTTTGTGTTTATCATTTTCAATTACTTTGAAGACTTCTCAATTCTTAATCGCTTAACTTTTCCGAGAGTCCACCGTAGTTAAATTTGCAGGTATGTTAAGAATATCAAGCTATTAGCGCCAAAAGAAAGAAAATACTATAGGACATTTTTCAAAATTTTCGTCAAAGTGGGCTGAAGGTTGCCAGACTTTCGTAAAATTTTCTAAAGAAAACGGGCATAATTTATGAACTTATTCATAAAAGCAACATTTAAAAAAATTGAGATCGCTTATTTACTAACAAAACCAAACGAGAATTTTTTCAATTTTCTTGGATATCGTTGATTTTAAAAATTCATAGCTCTTGAACGAGCCAAATTTTCAATAGCTGTGGAAAAAAAATCGGAAAAACCATTGAAATTTTCAAAATATTTTTTTCATATTTGGTAAATCATAATATCGGTGCACCAAATTTCTTTATTTACCGCCATCCGGGGTGACATTGTGCCACGGGGGTGAGATTGTGATAAAAACCAAAAATGTTTATTTGTGAAAATTTATTATATCTATAGAAACTGGTGACCTTAATTCAAAATGATGATGAAAATAACATATTTATTCATAACTTAGAATGGAACACAGATAATATTAACAAACTATTTAGCCCAAACAAGGTTTCAAAGTTCGCGGTCAAAAATACTCGGAAATAACGCTTGTAAAAATGTCCCTCATAAGCAATAAATCGCATCAACTTGTTATTTTGAAGGTATATAAACTAATCATTTACAATGTATTGAAAGGTTATTATGCATTAGATAAGTTTTGATTACAAAAATAATATTTTTCGAAACTTTGTACTTTTCGAGTTTCACGGGGGTGAGATTGTGCCAAACCCTAATGATCGATTCATTTTGTGGATTTTACATACACGACAAAAATACGTCAGTATACACCAGTACACTCACATTCTTTACTATTGAGCACAATATTTTGATAGATTACATTGCATCATCCATTTTGGAGCAAACGGCATCATAGGTCTGCTAAATAATTTAAACTAATTTTTACTTTTTCTCTGGAAATTTCAGATGCTTTGAATAAACACTCTAATATAAGACCAATATATTATACCGTGTATAAACTGCCAGTTTTAAGGAGAGGAAGGGGGGTCGGATAGGCCACATGTTCTCGAACGAAGTAATGGTTACTTTTATTAAATGATAAAATAGGTATGCTCCCTTAGGATACACCCCTTTATATATCTCCCCCTTGTTAACCCTAGAAACGCTACTGGCTATATCTCGGAGGACCTTTATCACAATCTCGAGTTTTGCATGTTTCTGAGGAGTTCATGGAGGAAACAACTCACCCCATTCCTTAGCCTGATAAAATAAAGCGGATAGCATTTAAATATTCGCCATTTCACGAAAAACCTTACGCGGGATGTACCATTTCACGAAAAATCTTTTCGTAGAGAGTACCATTTCGCAGAGGTGGCCCAAATGAAGGAAAGTAATAGAGGTCAGTAGATTTAGGAGAACAAATAAACCTAGATAGAGGTGATCTCTACGGGGGGCTGAACCTCAAGGTATAGATTGACAGGTTTGAAATCAACTTAGTTCCTAAATTGTGTGTATACTGAGCTAAAGAACAAAAACATATGCTTTTGGCACAATCCCGCCCCGGATGACGGTACTTATTTATTTACTTTTTAATGAGGCTTCCAACCGGTATCGATGCATCAAAGAATTTCTCCAATTTTGCGCTTAGGTTCGATATTTTCACAGAAAGACCAATAAACTACCATTAATTGTCTATGAAAACGGATTAGAGAATTATTAAGTTTTTATTCGAAAATTTTTGAAGTTCCTTTATTTAAATCACCCTAACTTAGAAAGATGTACAGTCAGTCCACAATCTTGGATCACACACAATTATGGGTCATTTTGGCTTTAACTGCCGAAATGCATGAATTTTATACTAATTGCTTGACATAATTGTTACTCATAAGTAGCACTAATAATTTGATCAGTTATTAAGTGACATTTAAACGGAAATTAGCAAGTAAAGCTTAAATGACCCACAATTGATTATTATGATGGAAATCCCTTGTGATGAAGGGTAAATCTGCAGAGGATTATCGCTACCGTTATGGTCACATGATATGGAATGACCCCCAATTTCTATTGATTGATTTCTATAAATCGTGAAAGGTTGTGAACGGAGAATTGTAACTTTAAATCGATGACGAAAATTTACTCTGTAGCGAGTAAATGCCTAATTGCACAAACGTTTCAAATCAAAGTTATTTCCGTACATCGCCCGCTGCGGTGCCGTGTACCATAGCAGGCTTGTACAATGTAAACAGTGATATTCAACTGTGCAGTACAGTGTAACGGAACTGGTGTTTATTAATGTCCGGTATAATTCTTCTTTCAAAATAGTCTGGTATAACATTTACTTACAATTACAAAAATAATTTTACTTACAATTATAAAAATATGTATATTTCAGCTCTACATATTTTAACTGTCATTAGTGGAAGACCAAACTGCACTTACACCACTATCACCCAACATAAACATTTTTAGCCGTTAAGCTGAAATAATTCGGACACTTTCAGGATTTTCAGACTGAAGCACAATTACACTAGATGCACAAATTCTGCAAAGCAGTCAAATGCCTCTTCCCAGCACCACACACTAATAATATGTTACTCAAAGGGCTGCTTGTCACCTACTGGTCTATGTTTCACCCCGGGATTCAAACTCGAATTCAAAAAACCCACGAAAAACAATCGCACAAACAAGGAGCAGCAGCAGCAGCAGTGCCATAGAATGTCCAAACGAAAGTAAAAGTTGCAATTGCAGCGGCGTGCCCGTAAGAGTCGGCATACTGCAACGACACCCACCCGCGTCACCTTTCCGAGTAAGAGATTGCATAGCGGCAACTGCTGGCGTCACTGCTGTTGTTACTGCCATCGTCGTCGTAGTCCCCGCTTAAACGACGTAGGCTCGAGCACACTTCTGCCATTTTCACGGGTTTGGCTCACTAAGGTAGGCAGGAAAACCGACATACAAAAGTGAAAGAAAAATCCGGAAGAAAACTTCAAACTGCAACACCATGCACTATCAATGGCCACCAACTGTTGCTTTGCTTGCCTTAGCTCCGGCTTCGATCGCGGTCCGTGTTTGCATACATTAGCATGATCTGAAACCTTTTCGACACTGCCCGGAGAGGTACATCGAGTCCGCACCAAGGGTTGCTTCGGGATGGATCCGGCACTGATCTTCAAAGTTTGCAAATTTCTCTTCGCTAAATGGAGTTTCTTACTACTTCCCGTCGACGTCTTCGCACGAATGTCTTCAGCCGATGCACTTTTTCGTTGCACCGAGAAATGCACAACGCCTAGTTGGGTCTGCGAGCGCGTTTCTGGCGGAAGGGGGAAATTGAATGTGTAACGTAAGGGTATTTACTCTTACAATATACAAAGCATTATGTTAAGTCATTTCCATTTGGGTAACCACCGCCGCAAAGCTGGCCGTCTAGGGGCTAGGATTTGGAGTCGTATTCGGTCTAGTGCAACGCCGATAGCATCGATGGTAGTACCACCGACGGACGGCCGGTACACGTGTGCGAAATAGAAGTGTGCGGCTGCCGTTCATATAGGATGGGCAGGGCGCCATCATATCGACACCGCAAAACAGCGACGCTCAATACACGACAAAACGCTGTAAAGGCGCTTTTCCTCATTGAGATCGAACATGCTTTCGTCCCGAGTAGGAAAATGTTTCATGTATTGATCAATTATAGGTATCAATTTACTGCATATGCTTCTTAAATAAATTGCATTTCAACGATTCTAAGTTTAGAAATATATCAGACATCATATAAAAAGAAGGTTGTACCTACCTACATGTAATTTTATAAAAGCACAATAGAAATATATATTCGAAACTTGTGATATCCTAGCTACATCGGCCAATGAACAAACGCATCGTAAAACGAGAAAATGCCATTATTGCGGCATCGTGGCCGTGTAACCGATACAGCAGTTTAGCTGTATTCCCAAACCAGCCACACTTAGTCGCTTATCTTGCGAATCGAGCTCGAAATGTTGCACTTTCTCCTTGCAGTTTACAGTTTACACAACTGTTGATTTTGAATACTATTTCCTGGTTATTTTTACACGATAATTTGTTTATTTGAGTACATGCTATTTACCTGTAAGTATGTTTTTAAGTCGCTTTAAAACAAACTTGTACAGTATGCAAATTTGAGGTTTGTTATATCAAGAAATGGAGATTTTGAAAAACATCATCAAACATATACATAATAGAAATGTATCTTATGTCGCATAAAATCGTTCCGATCTAAACTATTAACCCTCTAACGAGCAACATCGTAAACACGATACAACCAAGCTAATGACTATTGAATGTACACTCAAAAGAATCTTAAGTTTTTTTGGATTTTTTTTTTGAAAAATAATTATCTAGATGAGTACCAGGTTAGAAATAGTGCTTTTTCTGTTTTTAAATTCCAACATGCTATCCATTTATTATTTCAGATCTAACATACTACAAAATTGAAATAAAGCATAGCAGAGCTTTGGGCTTAATCGTCTATTTGAGACTTCTTTATCGACAGATTTCAGTCGGCAGTTAAAGTGCAGGACAATTTCGGTGTTAGTTCAACGATCCTACTGACTCTAACTAGCAAGCACCGCCCAACCGAGATTCGAACATACGACGACTGGCTTGTTAAACCAGCATCGTACCTCGAGGCTAACTGAGCGGTTGGAATAAAGCATGTAGGTAAATTACTCGCAAAAAAATTGGAAGATTTGTTTTTCTTTTTTCCAATCCTGCATTAACCAATATCTGCGATCCACAGGACCTGCGGAAAAGTTGGGTTCGGTTCCGGTTCCGGTTAAACTTGGCTCTCATTATAACTTGGTTCGATCTGTGGATCCCTCAGCTTGGGTAAAGAGGAAGAATATACAAATTTAATAAGCGTGGTTTCTTTACCTAATTTTACCGCGCTTTCCCCTTCACGTCTTGTAGCGCCCTATGATAGAGTAAAGTGGTGCAGAACGCACTTCTTAAGCAAAACATCATTGTGCAGAGCCAATCAATCACACCGTAGATTGTTCCACATTTTTAACCATTTAAAAGACTTGGGGATCTCTTTATCCCATATTCCCGGTGAAATTTCATTACAAAATTAGGTATTTTTGTCACGATTTTTAGCAAGAATCAATATCATTATGTGGGGCAAGACGCCAAAGCCCGTGGACAAAGCATACCAAATTTTGACAGGCAGACGTTAAGCGCAACACGCAGCATTACATATAATTTCATGTTGAAAGTATTCAACTCACATTATATAAGCTCCTAATACTAGGCTAAAAAAATGGCCTAAGTTTCCGCTAAATGCCTGAAATATAATCCCAGCCAGCCCGTATATGAATGTACGAATATTACCGTAAATATTTCTTAACAAATTTGGATTCGAAAATTAAACATACATATTGATACGTAATTCTCACCTTATATAGGGTAGAGGATCCATATTTCGCCAGGAGCCATATTTTGCCAGTTGATGAATCCAAAGCCTTTTTGCATATTTTTGGTAGACTTAAAAGAAATTATTTGACGAATTGGTAAAATTGATGTCCTCAATGTCCGGTCGATAGTATCATATGCGGCTTTGAAGTCAACGAACAAATGCGTGCGTTGGAACTTGTATTCACGACCCTTTTGGATGATCTGCCGCAGTGTAAATATTGGATCCATTGTAGACCGACCTTCGACGAAACCGGCTTGATAAGTTCCCACAAATCTGATCGCAATTGGTGATGGCTGTTTTGATGGTGTTCCAACAATCCTCGAGAGAGGCTTCGATCCACACGTCCTCTTCCGGCAACTCAGCTTCGAGTGAATGCGCGTAGTTTGCGGCGACGTCTGGCTGCTTGAGCCGCGCGAGATCTAACCGAGGCTGGCTTCGGTACCGAACGTTGTTCACAACGGAGAATCTTGGGCGCATCTTAAACATCACAGGGTACCCTTCTAGCACAGTTGTTATAAACTAGTTGTGGTAACCGATTAATGACTGATTTCAGTCATAAATAGGTTGCAGCAACCAGAAGTGACAAAAGTGTGCTACTTGGGTAGTGGTCCAAATCAACGTTAGCGCTTCGATCGGCTCTGACGTCGATAATGTTTGAGAAGTGCCGATCGTCGATCAAAACGTGGTCGATCTGTGATTCTGTCTGATTTGGTGTGCTTGTGTACGATTCTGTCCTGGCAAACGGTACTACGTCAGGCCGTGTTCGGAGGCGGCAAAGTCGATAAGTCTTAGGTCCATTTCATTGGTTCGCTGGTGTGCGCTGTACCTTCCAATCACCGGTTTGTATTCCTCCTCCTAGCCGACCTGCCATTGAAATCCCCGATGACGATCTTGATATCATGTTTTGGGCAGCCGTTGTATTCACTCTCCAACTGGGCGTAGAATTCATCCTTGTCGGCATCGGTACTTCTGAGGTGAGGGCTGTGTACGTTGAGGATGCTTATATTGAAGAACCGGCGCTTGATTCTCAACCTGCACATACGAGGATTGATTGGCCACCACCCAGTCACCCGTTTCCGCATCTCGCCCATCACTATGAAAGCTGTACCCAGCTCGTGTGCTCAGCTGTTTCGCCGGAGGGCCAACGAAGCTCGAAAGAGTCCTCCTTCCGTGTCGGCAGACGACCTTGGTTTCCACCGGGGTTGGTTACCCGATCTCCACCAAGGTTGCTCGTATCTCGGCTGGTACCACGAGGAGGTAGGGATAGGAGTTGCTGAATAAGAGGCTATGAACGACTGTAGGGTCTATTTTATGCCTACAGGTGCACAAGGCATCGACGGTACTTATTATTAAGCCGTTTACCAGCCCGAATCGCGTCAACTCGAAGGTGTCATCGCTGGATGAAATTGTAGCAGCCATCAAGAGTCTGAAATCCAATAGAGCGCCAGGGATAGGCTGTATTTCAGCCGAAATGCTCAAAGCTAACCCATCTTTGTCAGCCCAGATGATGTATCAGCTTTTCAGCAATATATGGGACACCGCAACTTTTTCGGTGGACTGGATGCAGGGCATATTGGTCAAAATCCCTAATTAAGGAGACCTAACTGAATGCGGTAACTGGCGTGGCATCACGTTGCTCTGTATAACTCTCAAAGTACTCTGTAAGGTAATCCTCAACTGGATCCAGGAGAAGATCGACGCTACTCTCCGGCGGCAGCAAGCTGGATTCCGTGCTGGCCGATCATGTGTAGACCATATCACAACGCTCCGTATTATATTGGAGCAGATCAACGAATTCCAGGACTCTCTTCTGCTGGTGTTCGTTGACTTCGAAAAGGCGTCCGACCGACTCAATCACGAAAACATCTGGGGCGCACTTAGGCGTAGAGGTGTTCCAGATAAGCTAGTCCATCACATCGAGGCTCAGTGCGAGGCGTTCTCGTGAGAGATGTGATGAGATGATGAGACATTAGTTGGAGCAATTGACAGTAGACCAAATCGAGTCTATGGTAGTGAACACTGACAAATCCACCAACTTCACAGTAATGGGACAACAAGTTGAGCAGGTAGACGCCTTTCAATATCTTGGTAGCCAGACAACGCCCGATGGTAGTACCAAGACTGATATATCCATACGGATCAGGAAGGCTAGGGGTGGTTTTGCATATCTGCGAAACATTTGGCGCTCAAACCAGAAAACCCGAATCTTTAATTCAAACGTTAAATCCGTACTGTTGTATGCCTGCGAAACGTGGTGCGTCTCAGCGGAGACAACGCACAAACTGCAGGTATTTATTAACCGGTGCCTGCGATCTATCATTCGTGCCTGGTTGCCTGACAACTGGATATCCAATGAGGAACTGCATCGTCGGTGTCATCAACAGCCGATAGCCACAGAAATTCGTGAACGTAGGTGGAAGTGGATCGGACACACCTTGAGGAAAGGAGTAAACGAGGTCTACAGAGAAGCACTCGATTGGAATTATAAAAAAATAACATTTGTTTTGCTATTTTGCTTCATTTGGTGAGCAGACATTTGCAAATTTTTTAACAGTTTTTTCTATCAAATTTCCATCTTGCTTATAATTTCATGTGTAGAGATTTTTTCTATTATGCTTATTCTATGAACTACAAACCAGGACGTAACGTGGAGCAGGTTTCACCACATCTTGACGGTTGCTTTTCAAAATTAAATTGAACTTTTCTATCAAATTTTTAGTAGAAGGGTAAAAACTTTCAATCGCCGTCAGTTGAAACAATTATCAATTTCAATTGATGCTTGCTTGAATAGTTCTATTCAACAAATAAAACAAGTCACTTCATGTGTAAAGCGAAGGAAAGTCAGAATCAGCTTCATTTATTTGTCTCGATAATATCGTGCTACGAGTTTCTGAAATATGATATGTTCGAAAATCAAATTACATTGATAAGTGATGAATGACTGAAAAATATATTTTTGTAGCCTTTTTATAAATAATTTTTTTTTCGATAGATGTCACATTTGTTTACACCCCCTCTCCCCTCTGTCACAACTTGTAACAAAATTGACACCCCCTTCCCCCCATAGGCCGTGAACGTCATTATTGAATGATCCCCTTAGAGCGTTTAACAATTGTCGGGTAATTTTTCAAATAGACCTATGTGACAATGAGAGATTCTCTTCGTGGCTCCTCTCTTCCGCTTTTTACGGCGATACTAATGCGTTTTAATACATCAGCTTTGCATGAATCGGTTGCCGGAGTCACTAGTTAGCTAAATGTTTTGAAAATTTTCTTTTCTTTGCATTTATGTAGCCGTGAAAAACGGAAGAGAGGAGACGCGAAGATCTCATTGTCACATAAGTCAATTTGAAAAATTACCCGAGAATTGTTAATTTCAGGTATTAACCCATAGAGAATATGAAAGCTACCGGTAAGTGATTTAAATGTATGTTCATTTAGGAATGTTTAATGTGATAGACAAGAATAACGAAGAGACGAAAATCCAACAGGGGACATAGTATGGAGACGGAGGATGAACCATGAACTTGCGTAGCTGTCTGACGAACCCAGATACAAAAGGAGACTAATGCTAGGCGGATACGATGAGCTAGACATGTAGCAAGAATGCCGGATAACTAGATGCAATCCTTTGTTTACTTCAACATTGGTACCCAAGTAACAATGTGAGTTTTATGGTAATCTTATAGTGGTTTTTATGACTAATTTTGGTAATAAAAACCATCATAAGAGTGTGATAAAACCCAAATTGTTGCTTGGGTAGGAACAACCAGGGCGCAGCAAGCAAGATGGTTAGACTAGGTGAAGCAAAATATGGCAGCAAATACATGGTGTCCAAGGAATTGGAGTGTGGAAGTCCACAACCTAGTGAATTTGAGAGATTTTGATCATCAGGCTATTCCATAGAACGGAAAACTGATTTAGTAAATTAAATAAATAGTAATAAACAAATAGTAATTGGTATGTTATAAGCAAAGTCGCAGCGCGCGGTTGGTCAGACTGGCCGCCGATAAGGGCACTAGCCCTTCTTTCCGACTTCTTGGTCGGTGGTTTCTACAGTAGGTGGAGGAAGAGGCACAATTTGTGTCTAAAAATAGACCAACCCATGTCGCTATGGTTAATAAGGGGGGTTGTGTAGACTTCTTTTGTCCAGCGCCTCTGTGGTTCAAAGGTACACGGGTACCAGTGAGCGACACGCCCTGGCAGGTGTTGTGGGTTCAAATCCGGTTATAATCTCTGATTACAGCTTGGTTCGACCCATGCTCCTTCCAGCATTGGACAAAAGATAGGAGTCACAACGACAACTTGTTAAGCATAGCTACCTATTACCCCCCCCCCCCCCTTCCTTTCCACCCTTCCCCTTCATTCCCGAAAAAATCCTTCTTCATTACTTTCCCTTACCGTCCCTTCATCAATTGTAGAATCATCGTTTCAAAAAAAAAAATATTAAGATTATCAATGTACATTTGGCGAAAGTCGGTAAACTACAGTGAACTTGACACGTCGTAAGGAAAACGGTTCTATACAATCCAAATCCAAGATGGCCGCCAATTTTTTTTCACTTCGTTTATAAGTCCTATCTCTCCTCTTTACAAAACCGTGTCATTTGTAGTTTGTTTCATAGCAAATTTTGGAAATATCACAATAATTATATGAAAATTGTGAAATGTGCTTTATTCAGTTAATGCCATTGCACTAATTGCCTAATTTTATGAATGTTTCTTATAGCATTTTTTCTCAGCTTTCCAATGGCGATCTTGAAATGAAAATCGGTTGGGAGGCTCATGGTGAAAACGGCCATTTTTTGATAAAATCCAACATGGCGACCAAATGCAAGATGGCCGCCAAAAAAAATTTACTCCATTTGAAAGCCCTGTTCTTCTTCTTTACAGAACCGGGCCATTTGTTAGTTGTTTCATTGCAAATTTATGAAATATAACATGATATAGATCTCAAGGTTTGCTCAAAATTCAACTTTTTTTGGAACTGTTAGGCCCCTTGGCGAACGAAGGGTCCACTATTTCGAGGTATCAAAAGTGTAATTCTTATTTTTTAACCATTTTCAACCAATTAAGCGCAAAAGTTCTAATATTTGAAGACCTCGTGTCAGTAGTGGCCCCATTTCAGCAAGAATTACTCAATAGCATAGATCTTTTAGAACCGTGGAAAAATTTCGAAAAGAAAATTGTAAAGAATTTGGTATAAAGTATATCCAAAAGTGCATGAATAATTCATATACTCAATTGTAGTGTATGTTATATCCGATTCAAACGAACCATGATTATATATTTAATTGTCTAGTTAACAAATTCAAAAAATAAACAAGCAGATAGGCTTGAACCGCTGTTTTTGCTTCGATTCTGCTCTTTTGAGTAGACCGCCTCAGCTAAGCCGAATTGGAAAAAAGTGGTGTACCGGGCACTTTTAGAGTTAGCTATTATCTACTATATTGCTGAAATAAGCATTGCTATATTTTTTGTATTTATGGCGCTATAGAGTTGCTAGCTCTTGTCTTTTTGATATCACCATCCCTAGCGCTGCGTCTAAATCATTATGTTTTTATTAAACCACATCAATTAAATTGTGGTATATTATAGGATACAAATATAAAAAAAACAATGCAATTTACTTAGCATCTGAAAGACCAGCCAAACAAATTCTCATAATCTATCACCGTCATAAGCAAACTTACTTTGAAGTCGTATAAACTTCCAACATGCTTATTTCGGATTAAGTACGAGAATCGCGAGCAAATATGAATATGAATTGAATTGAATTGAATTTACTACTGCCGGCTTCAGTTCGGTAACGGTTTTGTTTTCGGACGTTCCAATTTTTTGAAAAATTGAGGAGAAAGACTCGCAAAGACCGTGTTATTTTTAGAATCTTTACAAAGAAATGGACGATCTCGCGGAGCTGTGCAATTGTATAATAGCCATTTTTTATTCAGGCATACGCCAGCAACTGCTTTGCTTTGTGTTATTCCAATTTACAGTAATTATAACGGACCCAGATAAAGGTCACGTTTCCATACATTTTAATAATACTTTACTGCCTATCTGCTATGTCAAACGTTGAAGTTTAGTACAAATGTAATAAACTGAGATACGGAAGATCCTGTTTCTCAACAGCAGACACATTAATCGCACAAAGTTCGAATGCACAGAGTTGGTCCAGTACTGCAGAGTGCATTCGCCTTTGTTGCAACATAATTTCATTCCCATTCTTGCCACCATTCCCTTGCCAGCTCACGGTAGGCGCGGGGCAGTGCGTTTAAATGCAATCGCGCATGTTCTTCGCGGACAACAAGAAACCATCCTCGATCATCTCACGCTTGCCAGGCGCAAGGCTGTAACTAAAACCGAAAGTTTAACTGTACTTGATGAGTTCAGCCCGGGAAGGGTTACTGCACGAAGATATGTTGCAGCATGAAGCTGCAACCGGGATCTGATGCTAAAATAAGAAACTGGCAAAGAAAGAAAAACATTCAGGTTTTTTCTTGGCTCGGCAAGAGGTCCACCGCAGGAACGAAGGAGAGCTTGTTTCTTTTCTCGCCGTATAGGACGTTTCTGTTAAATCATTACATCATATCACATGGTCGTTCATAACGTCGCACTCTGTCCCACTTAGACGGTGCAAAAGTTGCACTCTGTTTGATTACCAAACAATCGTATTAATTGCTCGCTTGTAAGGAAATTGAACCACCTAATAAATCTGTTTTATGCTACAAACACCACTTACAGTCTCTGCTCATCCCAACGGCTAAACATTTCTTAAAGCGACAGTACTGGCACCGGTTCCGATTGAGCCGTATCACCAAACACTTTCCGTCACGCAAGCAACGGTACTCGATCTGCTTCTGGATGCTACGTCGGAAGAATCCTTTGCAGCCCTCGCAAGATGTCACCCCGTAATGGTAACCGGAGGCCTTATCTCCGCACACTTTGCAGGCTACGAACGTTTTCGAGGAGGTCGTTGAGCTGGCATCCGAGCCGGCACACTGCTGCTCTGGAAATGAAAAAGAAAGGCGTAGTGAGAAGGGGTGAACCAAATATGGAGGCGGGAGGATGAAATGCGTACGGTGATTAACGTTCTTCGGATGAATGTCCGAGTCGATCAAAGTCGATAAAACTGTTGTTTTCTGGCGACGAAAAATACCATTAGGAACGTAATTAGCACTAATGAACATGGAGGAAGTGAATTAATGGACTGACCGACAGTTATACCAACTTCAGTTTGATTTCGATCGAGGATTGGAAAAAATGCGAACAGGAAAAGAGAACACCATTGGGGTACTGTTTCATAACAACCATTCGATTTCAAATGATAAACGAACCCATTGAAATGCGAGCTTAATGGAAAATAGAGCATAAATTACATTTATGACGATCAAGTGTTAACTAGAGTCTTATCTTCCGTATTGGTAAAGTAGTTTATAGTTTTACCGTAGTCGTTATAAAGATCATTCCTAACTCACAATAGCCTCAGCCCAGCGTAACCTACATAGACGCAAGGTGAATGATTTTGTGATGTCTCAAATAGATTAAGTATTAAAGCGTAGAGCAGATGTCCCATTGCATCTTGGCGATAGCAACGCTTCCTGTGGTTGGATATGCAAGCTTTCAATAGGGTTTTTTTTTGTTTGTAAACAGGTTCTACCCGGTCTACATTTTTAAAGTTGAAAGCTAGTGTAGTTCCGAGATATTTAAAAACGAGCAACGAAAACAATTGTGCACAGTCACCTCCAAAATCCATGAGTTGTAACCCGGGAGCAAGCAAAACTGCTGGATTATCCTAAAACTACAGTGACGCGAATGATAAAAAAGTACAAGGAAGTTCTCGCGACTACCCGTAAAGTGCAAAGCATGCGTCGCAGTCCATTATCCGAAAGATATCTTCAAAAACATTAAAGTTAGTTGATCGTTAGTGTTTCAATTTTCAATACTTAAGTTTTGTAGCAAATATTTATTCCTCAGAACAATCAAGACTGTAAATTTGCAGTACTACAATACGGACATTTTTCGGCAGAGTACGAACAAAAAGCGAAGAAACTGGAGGTACTACTTAGGGCGATTCCCATCATCTGGGGATGGGATCTGACCGTTTTCTTGTCCGTTGCTGTATCCTATGCCGATTGATCCGTTCCGTATTTCCATTTTCGTTTTTCGTGGTAGACGAGAATTGCGGTATACCTTACCAAGGTCACGATACCAATACTCCGCTGATGGGTCTACTATTTTACATCTAGCTTGCATTCCATGGATACGGCATTCCATATTCAGCTACTCGCTCCGAGACAGACGCTGTTTGAGCTGCCCCTCATCTGGGGAACAGGCGCTAAAGTTCGCACCCCCTAGCCTAACTGCTATCATACGTACATGAAGTATTTCCAGGTATGGACATCGATCGTCATCGTTTGACTTAGATCGAGCTAGGTAGAATCTTGAGAAGAAAAAACATACCGTTTTGGTATAACACTGAACGTGCCGCTTGCTCCGACGGTCGGCACCCGAATGCTCGCTTACTCTTATCACACTACAGTTGATAACCGTCTCTCTTCGCGGTGGTAGAAGTGAAGGGCAATCATAGAAAAATAGTTACCGTCGGCGGGGGAGCGTATGTGTGCGTGTATGGAATGGTTAAGACTGGAGGGACAAACTAATAGAAGGGTGTGGCTGTAGTTTAACTGCATAAAACACTCGGGTACCAACCGAGAGAGTGCGGGTTGAAGTCCCACCTGCCAATGAACGACCCAATATATTTTTGGCTTTATAACGAAATTTCCCAGCTTCATCCAGTTTACCATTCTTCTCACAAAACGCTCCTTCACTTTACTGAAACTCGCTACCAATTCTAAGAATTATTCTTAGCTATTGTGTTATTTTTTTGGTAATCATAATGTAGCCTAAACTTTAATAGTTTTTCCAATACAGCTCCAAGATAGATAGCCTTATCATTACGTTGCAGTAATCATATAACAACGTACGTTTTTTTAGGAAAACTGATTATGGCACATTTTGCGATGGGAATACACATACAGTTCCCTCATGTGCAGTGGTAATATGCCGTTTAACACACTGACATGATTTCGCGCTTATGAACATAGAAAACAATAGCGGTCCCGAAGTGCTACCCGGAAGCACTCCAGCATTGTTTTAGAGCCATCATGATAGAGTAACCGCTTAGTTGGTTTCGAGGTACGATGCTGGTCTAACAAACCAATCGTCGTATATTCGAATCTCGGCTGTGCGGTGCTGCTTGATAGAGTAAGTAGGATTGTTACACTAGCCCCGCAACTGTCCTGTACTCTAATAGCCGGCTGTGAAGTCTATCGATAAAGAAGGGTCAAGTCTTAAGAAAGACGCTTAAGCCCATGGCTTTGCTTTTTATGATAGAGATGCACTCAATTTAACAACTATTCTGCGGTCTTGAAAATAGGTATCAGACCAAGCAATTAAACCAGCAGAGACACCCAGCTTATTGAGCTTAGCGAGTAAAATTCCGTGGTCAATGAGTTCAAATGCTACCTTTAGTGTATATGGCATCAACCTAATGACGGATGACGCTAGTTCATTGCACATAAGCAAACAGAGGTAAACTCCAACAGATTAGTTGGAAACTGATCTTCTAGGAAAAGCCATGCTGCGACGTAGATATGTAATTCGTAACTTGAAATAAAAGATTCTTATAAATAATTGCCTCCAAAAACCTCGAGCAGGCGCACTGAAAAGTAATTCCGCGGTAGTATTCAACATTATGCTTGTCGCTTTTTTTAAACACAAGAAAGATAAAGGAGACTAACAACTCAGAGCAAATTGAAGGCATTACATAGAGAGACTGAACAATGAAGCCATTGGCGATTTTAAAGTCTCGCGACATTCTGTCAACAGCACGGTAGGGCCCAGAGCAATAGCACTGTTTCATTCTACTAACGGCTTCAGCAACTGCCACTTCAATAACTGTGAACGTTTGAGCTTAAGGGCTAAAACTCTCGAAATATATTCAGCAAAAATTACATTTACGGTTTACGATAAAGGCTTCGTCATTTTTAGAAATACGCTGCAGGGAAGATCTTACGTATTGAGTAACAGACTTCCAAAAACCTCCAACTTGTTGTGAAACTCCATGCCAAGCCATTAAATTTCATGATTAGTTTTTAAATCCGATTTGACTTAAAATTTTAGGTCCAAATTATTCCAAATGCAAACTTAATTTCCCATTTAATACTTAGTCCAGTCCAATTTACGATTCAAATTTTTTTTTAAGAGACTTTGCCTATTTGGCATTCGCTTCTGGATTCAAATTAAAAGATTGCTTTAAGTCCAAGTTTACGCTAACTCAAGTTCAACTTTAAATGCCATTTAAATCCTATTGCAGTTCAAATTTCATGACTAATTTCATCTCCAATTTCTAACTCAATTAAGTCCAAATCAAAGTCTATTTCCATGTTCGATTACTTACAAGCCCAATTTCAAATCCAATTTAAATTCTGCTTGTGTTCAATTTCGAGTCTAATTACATTTTTCATTTTCAGTTGAATTCCAAGTCGAATATTTCAAGTTCAATTTCAGGCATCGGGCCATGCTAGTCATCATGTCAATTTAATACTAGTTTCAAGTAACATTTCAAATTTTGTTTTAGGTTCGATTTCTTGTCTAATTTTAAGTAAATGCTCAAGTCTAACTTAGTGACCAATATTAAGTTCGGTTTCTAGTAAAACTTTAAGTCCAATAAATCCAAATTCATGTACTATTTCACATGCAATCTCAAACTCAATTTCAATTCCCTTTTCCAGCCTAATTTTCGGATCAATTTGAAATGGAACTTCAAGACTAATTTGTAGTCCAATTCAAACTTAGATTAAATAATATGGTACCCGGAAGTCCGGAGTTAACAACAACATCGGCCTGCAATTCAGTGATAAATAAATATAAATCCGCCTTCCCACGATTACTTGATTTTCCGAGCCAAAACCTGCTTCTGAACTTGAATTGTACTAAAAAACGGACATGGAATAAAAGAAATCTAAAATAGGACGCAAACTGGACTTCAAATTGTACCTAACTTTTGGACCAATTTGCACTTGCTTTATTTCAAACCAGAGCCGGCGTTTAGGGCGGCAAACCTCCCAAGCAACCAGAAGTTCGAATATTACTTGACACGCGAACTCGAAAGTTCACAATTAGTTCAAACTATACAGTTCTTCAACTAGTTCAACTTTCTTGCTGATTAGTAGTGTATATCAATTATACGTGGAACTAAATGCTTTAAGAAGTGCTGTGAGTACTTCATAGATACTTCAAAGCTATTAGGATGCTACATGAAGTTCTGAAGTAACTTTAGTTGCTAACATGTTCTGCGTGCATGCTTCTGGCCACTTTCACTCGAATAAATTTAATCCTCGCACATTTCTAATTACAACTATAAATTAGAATGCAATGCTCTTCATTATTGTGTTGTGTTGTGCTGTGTCGCATATGCTGTCGATATCTCATTACTACTTAATTGCTTGGCTCCAAAGTTTATGTTCTATAATTAACTCGCGCTGCATAAAGCTGCTGCAAGTTCTAAAACGAACTTTTGTGATTTTAATTAAGAACAAACTCATTGGCAAAATTCACATCGCTTGTATACGACAAAGGTGACGCAGTGGATCGGTATGGGTTACAACGCGGAACACCCGGGTTCAAACCCAACAACAGGCAAATGCAAAGAATATAGAAGTTAGGTAGAAGTATAAAAATAGAACATAGAAGTGGTGCTAAATTTTAGTTTTTTCTTAGTTCTTGACAGTTTATTTCATAGCTGCTTAGCGTTCTATGCAACGAACCCAAGACAGCTTGAAAGTTCGGTTAATTACTTAAAAGTGACGCTGCTTAGCAAGCTTTAGATTAATATACATAAAGCTGTTTAACCCTCGTTAGACACCATTATTTGAACTCTTGGTTACTTGGGTAAATTCTTACTGGGTTTTTCAAGTGAAGTGCGTTAAACGTATCCAATCCTTTGACAATCATTTAGATATTGAGGAGGGCGTACAAGCAGTAAATCCTCCAATTAGGTGGATGAGGCAATGCAGCGTGGTAGTTGGGACTAGCCGAGTTTTTGAATGTCGGAACCGGTACGGAAAACTTTACTGACATTGTGGTTTTCGGGAGACGAATTCCGTACTGGACCAAACATTTATCTTCCCACAATCCCTAGAATTTTTTTTTTTTTGTTTTATTTGGTTGGCCACCAGCACACCGAAAGGCTATTGGGCCGTTGGTTTATATAATTGTACATAGTTACATAAATAAACACTTACAAACTAACAAACTTACAATTTTTTTTGTACAATTTAAATGAGATCATACAAATTAATTTCCTTTATGAACCTTATACATTTTTTAAGAGAGCCAATATCATCTTTAAGAGCCTGGCGACATATTGAATAATTATTTCCAATACTCGATAATTTTGTACATTCATTAAATATATGATTTACTGTTAAAGGTTTTTTACAGTTTTCGCAGTCTGGGGGTAAGTCACGTGACATGAGATATGAATGAGTTAAATTGGTATGTCCTAGCCTAAGTCGTGTAATTACAACAGTATCTCGTCGATTTAAAAAATCTATACTGTTCCACCTTTTAGTAGATTCTCTTAATTCCTTATATTTGTTATTAGTTGTATTCGTCCAATTATAATCCCATGATTGGGCAATTTTTGCTTTTTATTTTTATTTTTTGTAATCGCTTGATATAAGTTTTAAATCGTTCGCTGGTTCTCCTAAAGCATTTTTAGCTGCATTATCTACTATTTCATTACCATAAATTCCGATATGACTAGGTACAAAATAAAAAGTTATCTTTTTATTAGTAATATAAATCTCTATAATGTTTGCAAATATAGCTTTAACAATGAAATTTTTACTAAATTTGTTTCGAAGTGCATGCAATGCACTTAATGAATCAGTTACAACTATATTGTTTGCAGAGTCGTTATGTAGAATTTCAGTTGTTACTTGCTTTATAGCTATTAGTTCGGCATTATATGACGAACTATGATCTGGCAGGCGGTACTTGCATATTTTGTTATGATTTTCGCAATAAAAGGCACAAGCAGAAGTTTCATTACATTTTGAGCCGTCAATATAGTAAAACGTACTATCTTTATGGTTTTGTTTGAATGCGGTGAATTTTGTTTTGAATACAAATGGATTAGTTATATTTTTTTTGCAGTTCACCTAACTCTATATTAATTTTCAATGTTGGAACTGTCCATGGTTGTTTTAAAGTAAAACTATTTTCGTTTTCTATGCATGGAAAATTAATTTGATGGTTTTGTAAAATTTTTCCACACCGCGCAGTAAAACCATTGCCTTGCTGATCGCGGTCAACAGGCAATTGCGTTAACGATTGATACATAGGATGATCTAAGTTTCTCAAAACCCGCGTCATCTGATCGAGAGTGTGCTTTTCTCTTCTGAAACTGAGCGATTGGAAGTTCGTATCCACTAACATACTGATTGCTGGACTTGACCTAAATGCTCCACAAGATAAACGAACACCTTGATGGTGAACTGAGTCTAATGACCTCAACAGTCCAGCTGTTGAAGAGCCATAAACGCAATCACCATATTCTAATAATCCCTAGAATTGCATAATAAACGTCTACAGACTTCAAGGCAACGTATGAGATAGTCAAGCGAATCGAATTATGGCAGATTGTACTTGAACATGAAGAAAAGGAGGCCAATCAGTAATCACTAGGCATCAATGCTAGAGAAATCCGGCTCCGTTAGATTTATACCAGGAGCTTCCCTCCGTTTTCCCGTTATTTTCCCATGGAAAGTTCGGAGATATTCCCGACTAAAACCAACCGGTCGACGAATGGAACAGTGTCATATCTCGATGCCAATTGGGACATAACTTGTCTGTGATGAAACTGAACCTAATGTAAAATAATCAAAAAATAATTTTGGTGTCAAAGTTAGCTTTATTTTGTTTCTATTACGAATTTAAATATTTAATTAGGCAATCTTAAATTACGATAGAATATATTTTGTAAATAAAAGTTGGAAGCTCAAAATCAACGTAAAATTCCAGCATTGCTTTTCTTATCTTATGAACAAAAATACGCTTATTCCTCTGGGATAATCTGCTCAAAACCTGAGCACTTTTTGGGTCAAAAATATTGCTCAGGGTAGGAGCTAGACAGATCATTCCATCCGATCTGCGTCGCTGTGCCTCGTAAGGGTCAACCGAACGGCAAACACTGCGGAAAGCGAATTGATTTGTTTTTCCAAATATTTACGTCGTAGGTCAATGCCGAGGGACGCTGAAGTTTGCATAGGATATAACAATGCATGAAGAGAAGACAGGCGGTTTTCAGTCAATCAGTTCTGCACACTCACTGCGAAGATAGGTTGGAATAAAATCTTTATTCAAATTGTAAGTAATAGAATACCATTCGAAACTGTCAGAAGGAAGAAACGCATAAAATTGGATTATATTGACGCTATTGAATTCACATGGTATTCATCAGCTCGACCTATTCAGTACATAGAATGCATCAAACTGATTGCTATGCTACAACAGTCCGCGACCATTACGGCCATGATAATGTAGCGAAATTCCGGAAGGCAATCTTGAACTATCACAGTTTCATCAGTTCCTTATTGTTTTCCTGAAGCGCATTGCCTCGCGATACCCCCGCGAACCCTCACTTGAAAATGTTTTGCAAGGGTCCATTTGACGGTCACCGATCGTGCGGTAGCAGTGCATTAAACTTGCAAATATTTTAATTTAAAACCCATTGATCAACATGATATCGCCCCGAAGCTCAGGCCGCGGGTTCTGTGTCTTTTTCCCTATGTACACATATTGATACATTTCGTTGTTTTTGCCATCCCATACACCTTGTTGTTGCTGTTGTAGCTTTTCTGTTTCGTTACTTTTAAACTACACACCTTGGTAGATCGAGTGCTACCTTTGTACCTTTATGTGTATTTTGTATGTGTGTATAGTTTTTTTTTTGCCCGGTGAAAGGTTCGTTGAACTTATTATGTTTATTTTCTTCGCATTCCTTCTGCCTGGTTTCCTTCTTTGGTTTTGTTTTGGTATTTCGTCCGCCATTCGACGCTCCGGGTTGTCCCGTTTGAAGCCGCGGTTGTACATATTTGCCCCCCAAGCACCCACCACGAGTTCGTGCACCGTCCTATGCTGGCGGAGATGGATGCCCGTTCGTACCAACAACGGGCGATCTTGTGCTGATTTCTATGTTGTATTTGCAAATTCGCTTGCTCAAGTTCAGTCTATATTGCAAAGTGGGATATCAATTAGATGGAAACCATAATGCTGATTCCATTGGACAGTATTGGTGCTAAATTTTGCAACAGAAAAAATTGAATAAATCCTATCTTATTGCTTTAAGCGCAGAACAAGGTTATGATTACAAAGCTGCAAAATCATTAAGAAAACATTGCAAATTTGAATCGCACAAGTAAACCGATAATTTCACAGCTCTATACGATCATAAATCAATCTGCAGGATTCATCTTAATTGGCTAGTTTATGTCGATTCTTATGTAATAATTTATGAATATTTCTAGCCCTATTTTAAAAGTGAAGACTATTCCATTCCGGTTTTCCATAACGAATATTAATGCATACATATAAACATAACGGATAAAAGCTGTAAAGATTAGAAGGTTGGGACAAGTTGAAATTTTTACCTGCGCACACTCGAATCTTTTGACCTACTAAAAGCCATCCATTCGAGAGCGTTGTGCTCATAAAGTGAAGAATTCGATCAGAAAGCTGTTATTTACTAGGCAATAGGTGATCTTGTCGCTATCCGTATCCGTCGTCATTGTGTACCATTCATCAAAATGTATTAAATGTTATCTATTTAAAACTTTGTAAGTTAAATAAGAAAACACAAAACGAAAGGACTCATCTGTAGTGCCCCCTCTGGGAGATTTCTGATTCATTTAATATGTAGGGTCAAAGGTTTTTATAACGGAGTGGTCAACAGAACAGATTCAGCTCGCTGAATCGTTACCACGTGATAATTGATAGTGATCTGATTTCTGCTATCTCGCTCATCACTTCTTTCTAAAGCGCTAACTAAGATCCGCACATAATTACAAAGATTTCAAGTTAGAAAACCACACAGCGAATAGGATTCTTCTAATTTCAGCTCATGACAGTAAACACCAACGCCCACGTGTCCTTTGTACAAGGAATCGTCAGTATAACAGACAGCTTCGTCGAAAAATTTCTTTTTCATAAGCACATAGGATGATAAGCACATAGAGTGATTGTTCGTGGTTCGGCCCATTCACATTGTTTCACATAGCACCCATGTACTTATTCACGTAGGGTTTATTTCTAATTCCGGTCGTAGTAAGTAAAGCCATTCTAATTTTCATCATTTGTTGGATGGGTTTAATGAATACTCCAAAAGTTCTTGTGCTGATTTGACTAAAACACACTTTCCATCCGATCCGTGAACTTTGAAATCACTGAAAAGCATATTATTGAAATTACGCAACTGACTTTATTTCTTAAATTGGTCATCCCGTTTTAAAATCCGTCCATCAAAATTTTTCATCGTCCGAACTAAAAATGACAAGAATGTTTACGAAGCTAACGCGCATATATTTGTGTAGCATGGCGTGGCAAATGATATTCTGCAAAATTTCTACAGGTCTGGCAAGTTCCTGGCTGTAGAATAACGACAATGCCTTGCGTGAGTTATTTTCATTTATGAAAGACGGAAATTAAAACGATTAGTCGAGATTTTCCTCTTCGTCGCACGAAAAAACGTAGGAAATTTGGCTGGTAGGACTTCTTTAATAATTTAAAAAGCATTTAAATAGATCTCAGCTCACTTTGATTGTTCGCGTATGATAGACAACAAACTAAAATATTAGGGAATAACTAGTTTTGCATTGTGTGTCATAAAAATGCTGATATTTTTTAATAATTTGTGTTGGATAGGACGGGAATAGGCAATTACGATGAAGCAGCAACGTACCCTATATTTACAAAACCACAATGTTTTTCAAAAAAAAAACTTAGAATGTATGGCAAGAATAACTAAAGACGATTCTATTTCTTGATTTAGCAGAAACCTTAGAAGACTAGTTTATTTATAATTTGATTTTTGAAGACAGTCAAATTATGATCCTGGTTCGGCCTATGTTGATCGTGGTTGAGCCCATCGATGACTTATCCCGATCTAAACTTTCCACAACGAATGTTTTTATATATTAAACAATCAGAAATGGTATACAAATACTTCTGGTGCTTAATATAGTTTCTATCTTCAATTTATCTACCTTGCAGTGTTAAGCAAAGTTGTACATGGTCCATATTCTGACTATTTCGAGTTATATAAATTTAGACAATTGTTTACTTTCTCCGGTCATATTCAATGAACACAAATACATCCTGTTAAATTTTGAAGCATTACAAACAGCGCAGACGTACTTTTGTTGCTTAATATAGTATCTTTTTTCACTTTATCTACCTAGCAGTGTTAAAGAAGCCTGTACATAGACAATAATGGTTATTTCAAATAAGATTAATTTAGATATGTTTATTAACTTGGCTCAAGGTACAACGCTGATCTAACAAACCAGGAATCGTATGTTGTAATTTCGACTGGGCAGGCTTCATTTTGCTCATCTTATGCATACAGAGGCAGAGCAATCGGCTTCTCACAACGATCAAGTGCTTTCGTTTTCTGTTCAACCGTTTCCTCTCCCTCCGAACGATGTTTAAATTCTCTGTTTTCTCCTACGACGTATACGTATTTCGCCTACAACTTGCAGGCTTCATCAGTGTCTATTTTCGAAGCCTATAAGTCATAGGCGAAATACGTATCTGTCGCGAATTGAAATAGTGGAATTTGATCGGAAAAAGTTTTTTCTTTTCTTTAATTTCAGGTTTCGTACTCTCCTAAGATGCTCCAAAAACTTCGGTTAATTGGCATATTTCTCGCTTTTCTTGTATTCAAAAGCACATTTAAAAATTGTAAATTTTAAACACATACACATACATATACGCACACACATAAATACATGCCTACATACATACACACATACACGAATACATTACTCATACATTGAATACAATCAACATTTGATTGATATATTTCAATTTTACACGTCTTAGCGGTTTAATACATGGTGCTTAAGTATTAAAGTTTGAATAACTTTTGATGAATAAATCGTCCGATTTTTAATAACTCGGTTTCGCTTTTCGGTTACTAAAAATACACTTAATTTTCTACAAGTTTACATATGACTTCATTTTAATCAAATCAGTAGTTTTTGAGCCATAATTTTAAAAAAATAATACCCTCATTTCTAAATACGCCCTTTTTAAAAGTTACTCTTGCCGAAAAATGATTCCTTACGTGATAACCAATATCCAATAGTTTTGCTAGCTGAGCTGGAACTGCTCTATAATACAACCACCACAAGTATTGATGATTTTATGGTTCTCCTCTTAAAGAACACTTGACTTGACATCATACATTTTTTATAGACTTTATGTCCTGAACGGGTTTGTTTTGAATTGACTAACTATCCACAGATTGCATTTGCATTGCATTGCATTTTTTCATGCACACTTAAAAAACTCAGCAAAATTTGCCGAGATTTGGACAGCCGAGCGTTCGGTAAAATTTTAAGTTTTGCAAATCGACGTTTACGGATCTTTACTAACGTTTGGCATCATAAAAAAATTTACCGAACGCTCGGCTGTCCAAATCTCGGCAAAATTTTGCTGACTTCGGCACTTTTTTTAAGTGTGATCACATCGTGCCATCGGTAAAAAGTTGGTTATTTACATGAACTCTCTACACACACAAAGTTTCATTGAATCCTGAGAGGGTCGTGCCAACCTTTGGTCGAGTTGGCGTGAAATCCGTCTAAAATTTGTTTCAGTTTTCGGGTAATTTTTCAAATAGACCTATGTGACAATGAGACATTCTCGCGCTCCTCTCTTCCGCTTTTCACGGCGACATAAATGCATAGAAAAGAAAATTTTCAAAATATTTAGCTAACTAGTGGCTCCGGCAATCGATTCATCCAAAGCTGATGTGTTAAAATGAATTAGTATCGCCGTAAAAAATAAAAGAGAGGAGACACGAAGAGAATCTCTCATTGTCACATAGGTCTATTTGAAAAATTAATACTCTGAAAATTTAATAGCAATCGGATAAAAATTCGAATTTTGCGAAATAATTTTGTGTGTTGGGTCATTCGTGCTGCTTTTCTAATAAAAATAGTTTGGCGGAATAGTAATATAATGCACTGTATTTTTATGTAACTATCGACAATCATTGGGGCTATATCGAGCCCGTTGATTTAATAATAATAAAATAAAAATAAAAAATAAAATAATGCTGTGAAAGTGAGCCAAAAAAGCATGTGGTCAAATCACCACTTCACGGTATATTTAGTGTTAAATTACGTTCCACAGACGCATCGATTACTGTTTTGTTTAATGAATATGTTGGTATAACAAAAACTGCTTTCCTCATTAGGTGGATTAAAACGAGTTTTTCCAATTTTTTTAAACTTCAAATTCCAGTGAAAAACTTTATTATAAACTTATCCCGACTAAATTTTTTCTAGATTGCTAAGAAAATTTTCTTGCGTTTTTACAAGAATTTTTTTGTTCTACGATGCTTCGTTTAAGAGTTATAAACACTTAAAATAAGTGATGTTCGAGAAATTGGGAAAATTTCACCGTGAAAATTTCTGGGAAAATAGAAACCCTCAATTAACTATAGTCGTATGCAAGGTTTTTTTTGATATTCTAGGACCCTTTGTCCCATTTTATACGATATTTTGAAAATGTCCCAGTCATTTTTCTGTCAAATTTTAATCAAAAATTTCAGTGTATAATCCACATTTTGAGAAAAAATAGTCAGTAGGCAGTAGGTTTTAGGCAAATGTAAGTAACATTACTAAAAACATTTCATTTTTAGTAATGAATAATAATGCAATATTACCTATTACTATTACATCTAAAGACATATCCAGTTCATTCGACAACTTCGGTTGTCGTATGCTAACAGGAAAAGGGGCACAGTGGCTCCCGCCCACATTAAGATGGCAGCCCCATCAGCGGGATAAGGACCTTAGGTTAACAGCCTACTGTACCGGAACACAAAAAAGTTACCGAAAATGAAAGAAGAAATCTCTCTGGATTATTGGCAACGACCTTTGGTATGAAAACACGGACACGAATCGGAACATGGAATATACTGACCCTTGCCCAGCAGGGCAAGCTGGCTCAACTTGCAAAGGAAGCTAGCCGCCTGAAGCTTGAATTCCTGGGGCTGAGTGAGGTCCGCTGGCCGGGTATTGGCGAACACAGGACATCGTCCGGGCAAGTCTTGCTCTACTCTGGCATACGAGGTGAAAATGCTTCTCGAGAAAGAGGAGTTGGATTCCTGCTGAGCCCAGGGACACATGCGCCCCTGATGAAGTGGGAACCGATAAATGAGCGAATAATCGTTACCAGATTCAGAACACGGGTTAGGAACCTTACAGCAATCCAGTGCTATGCGCCAACGGATGCTGCCGACCTGCAGGAGAAAGTAAGTTTTTACAGCCAGCTGAACAGCGTGGTTGAGAAAATCCCGAAGGGGGACATCCAAATCCACATGAACGACTTCAACGCGAAGATTGGCTCAAACAACGCGAACCTTGAACGCGTCATGGGAAGCCATGGCCTAGGACAGATGAGCGAAAACGGGGAACTGTTTACAGAATTCTGTGGTTACATAAACATAAACATAAACATGGTCATTGGTGGATCGCTCTTCCCCCATAGACCAGTACATAAAGTCACGTGGGTTTCCCGCGACGGCCGAACAGAAAACCAAATCGACCACATCTGCATCAGCCGGAAATGGAGAAGGAGCCTTCTTGATGTAAGCAACAAATGCAGCGCTGATATTGCATCCGACCATCATCTTGCCGCTACGACGTCCGCCGATTGGAGAATTCTGAGGTGAAAAGGAACTTGTCGAGCAACTTGAATCTCGAGCCTCGGAGCTGCCACCTGGTGGAACCATCGAAGAGCAATGGACTGGCATCAAGAACGCCTTCATCACGACCAGTGATGAAACCCTCGGCAAAGCGCGCAGCGGGCGGAGGGAGTGGATTTCGGATGAAACTTGGAGGAAAATCGACGGGCGGAGAGAGGCGAAAGCCGGCATTGAGCGAGCGCGGACCAGATCGGGTAAGACAGCCCGTCAACGATACGCCGAACTGGAGAGGGCTGTTAAACGTGCTTGTAGGCGGGACAAGAGAGTCTGGACTAACTCCCTAGCCGAACAAGAAGAAACCGCCACCGCCAATGGTGATACCCGTTTGTTGTACGATATTTATCGCCGCCTTAGTGGTACCAGGATGAATACAAAGATGCCGCTAAAGGACAGAGCTGGTCATTTACTGACTGACCGTTCAGAACAGCATAAGGGATGCACTGAACATTTTGAACAAACTCTTCCGAGTTTCAAATGTTAGAGACCAACAAAACCAGCAGCGTATGACGCCTACAGATCGTCGAATTAAACGCGTCAACTCGGAGGCGCCATCGATGGATGAAATTGTAGCAGCCATCAACAGTATGAAATCCAATAGAGCGCCAGGGATAGATCGTATTTCAGCCAAAATGGTCAAAGCTAACCCATCTTTATCAGCCCAGATGATGCATCAGCTTTTCAGCAATATATGGGAAACCGCAACTTTTCCGGTGGACTGGATGCAGGGCATTTTGGTCAAAGTCTCTAAGAAAGGAGACCTAACTGAATGCGGTAACTGGCGTGGCATCACGTTGCTCTGTATTACTCTCAAAGTACTCTATAAGGTAATCCTCAACCGGATCCAGGAGAATATCGACGCTACTCTCCGGCGGCAGCAAGCTGGATTCCGTGCTGGCCGATCATGTGTAGAACATATCACAGCGCTCCGCATTATATTGGAGCAGATCAACGAATTCCAGGACTCTCTTCTGCTGGTGTTCGTTGACTTCGAAAAGGCGTTCGACCGACTCAACCACGAAAACATCTGGGGCGCACTTAGGCGTAGAGGAGTTCCAGATAAGCTAGTCCATCTCATCCAGGGTCAGTACCAGGCGTTCTCCTGCAAGGTTTTGCACGACGGCGTCTTGTCCGACCCCATAAGGGTTACTGCTGGCGTGAGACAAGGCTGCATTTTATCACCGCTTCTGTTTCTCATCGTTATGGATGAGATATTAGTTGGAGCAATTGACAGTAGACCAAATCGAGGATTGCCTTGGAATTCTCTAACGATGGAGCAGCTAAATGACCTCGACCTAGCCGACGACATTGTCTTGCTCGCACATCACCGAAACGGTATGCAGAGCAAGTTAGACGACCTCTCCGAGAGCTCCCAGGCAGCAGGTCTCACAGTCAATGTAGCGAAAACTAAGTCTATGGTAGTGAACACTGACAATTCCACCAACTTCACAGTAGCGGGACAACAAGTTGGGCAGGTAGACGCCTTTGAATATCTTGGTAGCCAAACAACGCCCGATGGTGGTACCAAGACTGATATAGCCACATGGATCAGGAAGGCCAGGAGTGCCTTTGCAGGTCTGCGAAACATTTGGCGCTCAAACCAGATCACTCTACGTACGAAAACCGAATTCCGTTCCGAAAACCGTAATTCAAACGTTAAATCCGTACTGCTGTATGCCTGCGAATTGTGGTGCCTCTCAGCGGAGACAACGCAAAAACTACAAGTATTCCTGCGATACATCATTCGTGCCTGGTGGTTTGATAACTGGATATCCAATGAGGAACTCCATAATCGGCGTCATCAACGGCCGATAGCCACAGAAATTCGTGAACGTAGGTGGAAGTGAATCGGACACACCTTGAGGAAAGGAGCGAACGAGGTTTGTAGAGAAGCACTCAACTGGAATCCACAAGGGCAGCGTAGAACAGGCAGACCCAGAGGTTCATGGCGTCGCAGCCTAGCCAACGACATCCGGGCTGTAGACGAGAACCTGTCCTGGAGACTGGTAAAAGCCATGGCGGGTAACCGTCAGCAGTGGAGATCTCTGATTTCATCCCTTTGTTCTGCCGGACCGGCGGACATGGTCACATAAGTAAGTAAGTAAGTTACTTTACAACACATTAATCAATAAATTATTTTTTCTTAAGGAAGGCAATTGAGTAGCTCATAAATTGACCAAAAATTTCGCAATGACCAACATGCTAAAGCCGAAAAGCGACAATTTTCTTCTGCTACTGGTACTCCCCATAGGATTAGTTGTAGTTATAGGGTGCTGGACGGGTTCGTCTACGGCGGGTTTTCGTCTAATTTCCAGACATATAGACAACAAACCAGCATTATAACCAATTTTGATGCGAATTACAATCTAACTAACCTGGTATTGATATTTATAGATTGTCTTTTCGCTATCGAGGAAAAGAATATGTTAGAAAATTACTATTTTTCATTATTTGTTCAAAAAATAGAAGTCCTCTTGGTTTTTTTACCAGTTTTGGGCATGACGAAGAGAATCTGCTGATCGCTGATCGCGGAGTAATTACTTGAAAATTTGAGCTGTGATTCAAACTATTTCCACTTTTTTATAGTAGTTGGGTTTTGGGTAGCTCTTGCACACGGCTCAAGGAATACCGTTCTCATTCAAACTTAGAACAGTCTCAAACTTCGAACACTTCAGAATAAAATGATCGTTAGTATCGCTAATATGATAAAATATTATGCTTATTGTACACCACCGTGTTCGTTAGAATGTCCTCTTCCCGGTGAGGTACGACATTAAACTGTAGAACTCCTTGTAAGAAATTAGCAGGTGCTGGAAAAAAGTGAGAACTCAGATTTTAACTTCGTTCGCATACTCTTAGCGTTTCTTGCAAAAGTAGCTGTTTTTTCGTTTGCATTATTTTACCAATTTTAGAATATTTACCTTCCCACTTCGCGATTATTGGGTAAGTGCAAGATATATATGTACTAAAGCATAGTTAAAATACAATATTTCATGCATTATTTCAAAGATATTAGATAAATAAAAAATGTTCGAAGTTTGAATCACGTTTTGAAGTGTGATTCCAACTTCGAACACCCACGAATAATATCCGGTTTTTCCTTCGGGAAAATAAATTATCTGCATTGTAAAGCAGAATAAAGTTAACTTGCTTCAGATGTGGTACATAGAGTTTGAAAATATTAGCAATTGACTACAGAAATACGGATTGAAACTAATTATTGTGTGTTAATTTAAATCATACTGTTAGGTGGATTTAAAAAGATAGTGTTTAAAAAAGGATGAAATTTCACTTATTTAAGTTGAATGACACTAAAAACATTAATATGTACTTTTCAAAGTAATACAAGTGTTCGATGTCTGAGACTAAAATATTCGAGCTTTGAATGTCGACCATGAAAGTGTTCGAAGTTTGAATCAAAACCGAACAGCAGTTTTTTAGTGTTTTTAAATGTAAATTAACATTTTATCCTCATTTTTAAAATTTTAACACGAAAATAATTAAATTGTCATGCTATTAAACCATTTATGGGAGTAGAATAAAGATATTTTCGAACATTTTTCTTTGAAGAAAGTTTCAGCCTAGCTTAAGTGTTCGAAGTTTGAATCAGAACAGAACGTACATCCATAGATTTTTGTAAATAATTGCTGTCTGTCCATGATAAACGGAAGAAATCTTGCTTATGACGAAGTGCAGTTTTCGTATGAGCATGAAAAATTGTTCCACTGAGAAATGTTTCGAAATATTTTTTCAGGCTAAATGTGTATACATGTACAGGCAAGATGTGTCAGATTTACCTGGTGTAAACAACTTGAGTACTTGCGGATTAATTCTTATAAAAACTCGCAATGAAGTATGGATCGTGTTTACATATGACGAACAGGGTTCGTAACCCTACTGCACTTTAGAACTAATATGATTATCATTTGTTTTATTGCTTCGTAAAATAAAAAGTGTGTTTCCTTGTAAAAACATCGAGTTTGATATGATTTAGTGTGAACAATTCATATATGTAATTGTGATTATGTGTGTTCAAATACATCTGTATACATGCATACTTGTGTGAAACAATGAACTATTCACCTCTTTGATTAAAGCTTATGATCAAATCATAAAGAAAAATGAGTATCGTATATACACTAAACTCGACGAATCGCGTATGCTGTCTGTGAATTGGTTGGCTTCTCGCGGATCGATTTTATGTTTTACGGAAGCTGTGTAGTAATGACAATATAAAAAAATTAGGTCAAACTGCCACATCCAGTGTGAGACACGATCGATTGCTTAAGATGTGCAAATTACCTAATCTAGAACTTGGTCTTGGCTCGAAATTGCTGGACGATACTTTAGCCAGCTCCGAGGAAGTTATCACTAGACAAGTGGCCGGATTGACCAGTGTCATCGGAGGCGCAGAAGTTGTCACCACGATCGTGCTGGAAATCGGATCTTGGTCGACTGCGATCGCCAGCGAAGGCAGCGGTGGTGCATACGAAGGTGGGCCGGGGCTGGATGCGGGTTCCAGCGAGCTCGATTCCACCGACTCGTCATGATCGCTCAGGCCGCTTTGCGTGTTGGAATCCTCCGGCGTATCAAAAAAGTGCAGATTAAATTCTGATCCCGCATCGAAGCTCATATCCGCAATATCCTCGTCTAATTTGGCTAAACTCGAGCTCAATCCACCGCTCGGAGAATTCAGATAGATATCCATGCTAGATGTATCTTCTTCGGAAGATATTTTGTAACCAATCTCATACATGGAGTAACTAGCGGGTACACTATGGGAGCATTTGCAAATATTTTCGAACTAATTGCGGCACAAGCATGGCACTTGATTACTTTGAAATTTGAAATTCCAGCGAAACAAAACTTACAACAACACTATGCTTTGCGTACAAATCACATCTTCACATCACTCAACATATCGACGTGTATCCTAGGAATCGATCAGCACCACAGAAAACATCACGCTATTCAATGTAATCACACGCAACCGGTTCCCGTGCACCACGAAGCACTTATTACCGACGACCGAACCGGGACCAGGTATCCATTCTAGTGAGAATCTTGCCGCAGACTGAAAGGTAGAAAGCAAAATAAACATCGAACTTAATCCAGTCCATTCACTGGCCAACCGCGCCTTCCGCTACCGCCCGGCGATCGTCGAACTTTGTATATGTTACCACTGTTAGGCAAAGAACGGGAGAAGAAAATTTACTCGGTTCCTTCTCGCTGTGAAGTACTTAACCCGAGAAGCCACCAATCTGTGCGGGTCCCAAAGAGACGCAGCCAAGCCAAGAGGCACTTCATCGCAGCAGCAAATCTTTGACGAGTGTTAGTCCCTCCGCGTGTCTATTGGAGTCCGTTCAAACGCATAAATGTAGGTGCGATCTTTGGTTCGGCGCGACGGTACTGCCGCGAGCACCCTTGGGCAACGATCGATAGAGACTAAATGGACTACGAACATGACCTACATAGGATGAAGTCGTGCTGTTTGCTACGGGTAGCATAATATCCTTCCAGTTTTGCGAACGCTATCGGGAGTTTTGGATTGTTTTTCGATCTTGGTATATGCAGGTTGTTGAACGATTTCAATTGTCTCGATGATTTTATTTTGACAAAACTTTTGAATAGCGGCGTCGAAAATATTTCACACGCAATTTATTATAAATTAGTTTCAATTTTAAACTAGTTTAAGTGTTGTTAATATACTTATCCGTCGATTAACAGATATTCGACCATTATTGAGTTCCATTATTTTTCCAAAAATATACGATTTTTGAATACAGCAGTATATCCATCATATCAATATTATTAATATATCAATATAAATCTGTGGTGCTATGTTTGTCTGTGATTGGCTCCATGCTCCATCGGACATCCGGACTCGTTTCAATTTTCATCTGATTTTGCTTTAACACTCAAACACATCTTTTGATGCGTGGAAAGTTTACGAGCAGATATCTTTCGATGATAGTAATGCAGAGAATGCAGTTAATGCAAGGAGATTTCATTTTATCTGACTTTACTTCCGTATATTCTCTTACATATCTCTCAATTCAAACCTCTTGCGTGGTTCATATTTTAAAGGTCTGTTGAAATTCTCTCTAAATGCTAGTGCTTCACTAAATGCTTACCTTGCGGCTTCAGGAGGCAGCTTAAACAAACTGTAACCCTCATAAAACAGTAAGTTTTGTGTACACGTTTTCCTGAAATTTAGCAGTCTTAGATTGCCAGCATGTCTTGTAATCAAAATCTTTGCATTTGTAGTCAAGAAACGATTGATTCTATACAGTACACCAAACTTTTGAGCAACCATACAGATTGTATGATTAAGGTGCTCATTGAAATTTAATTTTTCGTCAATCATCACTCCAAGATACTTCACAACCTGTACTTGCTGAATCACTTCTCCGTGAATTCGAACTGTCCTATCTCGGCATGTAGTAGCACTAGTAGTACTAGTCAACTTTAAGAAACTGGCTTGAAACTGGTATGCTAAAACGGTTGATAGCACCATTCATTGTGATAGATTGCTTTGAAGTATAGTTGTCTTTCAACTAAGATGTGGACAGCCTAACTTAGGTCCAGCTAACTAACGTGCTATGCATGTTACTAGTTCCTTTCGACACTATACTTTAAAGCTTTTAGCATACTTGACAGAAATAAAACTATGTAAAGAATTGCAAACAACAAATGAAAACCATTTTCAGAGGACACAGTCGTTGATTTTTTTTCGCTTTGAGAAATGCTGCATCATATCATATGCACACATATCCCTTCAGCCCTGTTTTCGTGCAAGACAACAATTTGGAACTCTGGCAGTTTATTATGCAGTCTGGCAAAAGGAAAGAATGGTCACTCATTTTTCTATCACGGTTTACTTTCAGGATATCAAATTGGACTAAGTTTAAACCCTTTATTCTGTATTAACAAGTTCGACAGAAACTTATGCGCTGACAATGGTGGTCTTTACTTCCCAGCTAGCATTTTCATATGTATAAAAAAGGTAAAAATCACCATTACGTACAGATATACATGCTTAATAAATCGTATTTCATGCGCAAAATTGGCACAGTCGTACTATTTTGGAGGCTATATACGTGATTACGAATAATTTTGAGCGTTACGACTATATATACGACAGAAAATCAACTTGATCCCACTTTATCCAGCTTTAGTTACGATTTTGAGTTTGTTAGGAGATATTTAGATTTACGATAGTTTTCGTACATTGATATACGAGTTGGTGCTAGCTGGGTTATGGGCTATGGGTTATGGGTTATGGCTGCTAAAGTAGAGCCAAGAGAAGATTCCTCTCCATTGCACTCGGTGCTGGGCTACTCGTCGCCTATTCCTTGCGTGTCTCGACACACGCAAGTCGGCTTCAACCTAGTCGAGCCATCTAGCACGTTGGGCCCCTCTATTCCTGGTGCCAGCGGGGTTCTTGAAGAGATCAAATTTCACTGTACAGTCGTCCGGCATCCTTGTGACGAGGCCGACCCATCGCAGTCTCCCAAATTTCGCCAGGTGTGGCATTCTCTCGCTATGGCATTCTCTCCAAGCAATGCTTGTAGCTCGTGATTCATATGCCTTCGCCACTCTCCGCTTTGCGTTTGTACCCGCCAAAAATAGTCCGTAACTCCTTTCGTTCAAATACGGCAAGTGCACGTAAGTCTGGCGTAAGCAAACTTAGTGTCTCAAGTCCGTAGAGGGCTTCCAGTTTGCGTTTTGTACATCGCCAGCTTTGTGTGGCGTAGGGTATGCTCCTTGTTCGAAGCGTCTTACGGAGGGAAAAGTAGTCTCGATTTCCATCTTGAATGCGTCTTTGGATCTCCTCACTCGTATTATTGTCGGCGGTGACCAGAGATCTCAAATATATGAACTCATCATCCACTTCCAGTTCATCGCCGTCAATAGTCACTGTCCGTGGGAGGCAAATGTTGCTTTCTCTGGGGCCGCTTCCTACCATTTAGTTTTAGTCTGGCGTAGGTTGCCTCTGCCGTCACAAGGTTTCTAGTAATGATGTCGAGGTCAACTACGAAGGCTAGGAGTTGACTAGCCAATAGGAGTTCAATAGCCATATTGAATAACATACAAGACAAGACACTGCGTTATTCGAAAGGACTCGAAAGTGCCCCCGAAACGCGCACGCAGCACGTCACTCGCTCCAGAGCTTTGACCAGCCGCGTCAGTTTGTCCGGAAACTCGTACTCGTGCTTATCTGCCATAGCTGTTCTCGTTCAACTGTATCGTATTCTGCCCTGAAATCCACGAAAATATGATGCGTGGGCACGTTGTATTCCTGACACTTCTGGACGATTTGTCGGAAAATAAAAGTTTTATCCGTAGTAGCACGGGCTTCCATAAAACCCGCCTGATACTGCCCTACGAATTGTCTTGCTATTGGGGATCGACGACGCAATAAAATCTGGGAGAGCATCTTGTAGGCGGCGTTGACCAACGTGATGCCGCGTTAATAACAACAATCTAGGTGGTCGCCCTCTTTGTAGATGGGACACCCTCCATCCACTCCTCCGGTAGTTTCTCCTCCTACCAAATCCTAGAAATTATCCAATGAAGTGCCGCTGCTAGCGGTTCTTGGCCATTTTTGAAGAACTCTGCCGGCAGTGGGTCCTTTCCGGCGGCTCTATTATTCTTCATCTGACGAATTTCTCGCCAGATCTCTTCGAGATCGGGAGCCGGATCGCTGTTGTCGTTTATAGGTACTGCGAGGTTAGCTTCCGTTCTGCTTCTTCTGCTACATCGCCGTTGGAGGTGCTCATCGAAATACTGCTTCCACCGCTCGATAACCTTGCGCTCGTTTGTGATTAAATCCCCTCCCTCGTTCCTACACATGTCAGGTTTAGGTGTGTAGCCCTTACGAGTTTGGTTCACCTTCTCGTAAAACCTACGCGTGCAGCCCGGAATAGTTATTCCAGTTTCTCACGATCTTTGTCCGCCTTCTGGCGCTTTTTCTTTAACATCGTGGTCAACTCATTCCGCGCTCGTCGATACTTGGCCAAATTCTCTCTCGTGGATATGCTTAGATAGTTTTTCCAAGCTCTTTTTTCCTCTCGATCACTTATTGGCATTCCCCGTCAAACCAATCATTTCGTGCACTCGAGGTTTAGGCCTCGTTGACGGCCGAGCATATCATACTCCATCCGTTTTCGAGGCACGAAGCATCTAGCTCCACAGAAGAAGACAGAGCTTCATCCTGTAAAAGGAGGGCAGCTTTGTAGCGAGGTATAAACCGTCGATAGTTTTGAACGCACATACACTGGTACTAGGTAATAGTCCGAGTCGATATCCGTACCCCGTAGGGAGCGTACGTGAGTGATGTTCGAGAAAACCCGGTTCTCGATGAGAATATGGTCGATTTGGTTCGAAATTCGTTGGTCGGTGACCTCCAGGTACTTTGAGGATATTTTTGTGAGGAAAGAAAGTGCTCCTGATCACCAAGCCTTGGGAAACTGCAAAGTTGATGCATCGCTGGCCGTTATCGTTCGTGTCAGAGTGCAGGTTATGGAGCCCATTGTTTCCCTGCCGATCTGGGCGTTCACATCCCCGATGACGATGTTGATTTCCCGTGGTGAGCGGCTGTTGCTTCTCACCGTCGGGTCTACCTTCGTGTGGACAATACATATGATGGTGTAGTTAAAGAAACGGCCTTTTATCCTCGCTCCACCGCTCTGGAAAAATTGGGCTTTGCCGCCACGGATCCTCCACACCTTCTCGCCTTTGCGACAGATCTCCTGCAGTACCACGATGCCAAACTTTCGGGGTTCTAACTGATCGAGCAGCACCCTGTCGCCACCAACGAAATTTGGCGATCTGCAGTTCCAGGTACCAAGTCTCCATTCCGTGTTCTTATTTCGTCACCTCTTGTCCATGCCGAATGTTCCGAGAAGAATCTTCTTGACTCTTTTTAGGGTTCTGTTTTTCTGTTCGAGTCTTGTGATGGGGCGGCCATCTTATAGTGCTGATAGGACACAGTACCTCCTTCCGGTGGAAACTAAGGTCGTAAGTGTACGCAGCGCCGTAGCGTTCGGTTGGCCAGACTGGCCTCCGCCAAGGGCGCAAGCTCTTAGGAACGCCAAAAAGGGCCTACCAAAAAAGGTTGATTTGCATGCAGCAGCCATAGTGAAAACTGTCAAACAACTACGCTCGATGCTTTGTTCGTACTTCCAGCTCCACCCGTAGCGAAGAAGTTGGGCATGATGAAGCACTTCGTATTCACCGAATAGAGCAATCTAACATTCGCAACATTTTTTCTCGCGAGAAGCCTGGTTCCGGCCGCCCGACAGTGCTGTGCGGCCGTGCAGCAGAAGCTGAAGATGAAGACCGAGAGCAATAAGGTCTCATCGTTCCGCGTCTTGAGCCGGGAGGTCAAAGAAACCGGCTAAACGGTAAAGAAGTACTTGGCCAAAATGGCCATTTTTATGCGGAAGCGTCATTTGAGTCTGAGCAGCAGGCAATCGCCCAGAGATGATCACCAACTGCGATCAATAGTAAATTTTAGGACGAAGCTCAAACGGAGTATTTACTTCAATAACTTTGTAGCCAAAACGGAGAAGGACCTGATCGCCAAGGCCTCGAAAGAGTTGAATAATATGCCGACGTCTATCTTTTGATCGGCCATAGCGAAGATCTCGGTGAACAGCTGCAAAGCCTCGTTGCAGGGCGTCGAAGCATTTTTATAGAAGGCTTAATAAACGTAGTGTTTAAAACAAATTTGTTTCATTGAATTATCCTTTGTATTTTTTCTTCATCGTCAAGTGCATCTAAGTGTTGGATAAGGGGCGCATACGAAACCGCCCTAACTGGCCTAACAAGCCAGTCGTCGTAAGTTCGAATCTCGGCTGGGAGCTGCTGCTACAGAGTCAGTAGGATCGTTGCCATAGCCCCGTAATTGTCCTGTACTCTAATAACCGGCTGCGAAGTCTGTCGATAAAGAAGGGTCATGTTCTCAACAGGACGTTTATACCCATGGCTTTGCTTTGCTTTGCGAATACGAAAAAGTAATAAACCTGAAACGAGTACTGATTTAAAAAATGAGGGGGCGCCAAATTGGGTATCAGCCAAGGGCGACACAATGTCACACTACGGCTCTGAGTATACGGCCTTAGTTATAGACTAATCTCAAGTTTTTAGTCTTGACCTTGGAATGAGGTCATACATATATTATTATTTTTTTTGAAACGATGGTTCTACAATTGCTGAAGGGACGGTAGGGAAAGAAATGGAAATTTTTTTTTTTTTTTTGGTGAAGGAGGAGGGGGAAGAGCGGAAAGGAAAGGGGGGGGGGTATTGGTAGCTATGCTTGACAAGTAGTCATTTTGACTCCTACCTTTTGTCCAATGCTGGAAGGTGCATGAGTCGAATCAAGCTGTAATCTGAGATTACAACCGGATTCGAACTCACAACACCCTCCAGGGCATGTGGTTCGCTGGTACTTGTACCTTTGAACCATAGAGGCGCTGGACAAAAGGAGACCGCAAAATCCACTTCTCAAGGATAGCGACGCGTTTTGGTTGGGTTATCGACACATATTGTGCCGCGGCCTTAGTTTCCACGGGGGGTGGTCACCCGATCTCCGCTACAGTTGCTCATAATCCGGCTGGTACCACGTAGAGATAGCAATAAGAGTTGCTGGATAAGAGGCTAAGTGGTCTCTTTTACGCATTATCCAACCATTAACCAACCCAAGTGAAGTCCAATATAAAGACTAATTTTAAGTAGAGTTTCAAGCCCAATTGAAGTACAATTTGAAATTCAATTAAGGCCCAGTTTCAAGTCCAATTTAATGTCCCATTTTAGAACCAATTCCAAGTGAATTTTTATTCCAATTTCAACTCGGATTTAAAGTCGAATTTCAAGTTCAATTTAATATCCGATATAATGTCCAATTTCAAGTATGCTTTCACGTCTGCTTTCAAGCCCCATTTTGTGTTCAACATTTTCTCTAATTTAATTCCAATTTATGTTCGACATAAGTCCAATTAACTTCAAATTCAGGTTCAGTTCGAATTTTGAATCGAATATTAAATATAACGTCATGTTTAAGTTCCAGTCTGAATTCAAATTCAACTCTAAATGCTAATCTAATGTCTAATTTAAAAAAGTTCAATTTTTAGTTCAATTTTATTTTTAAATTTCACGGGTTGACCCGAATAGGAACACACATCCCGGTGAAACTCCGAACTTTGGAGTTTTTAATTTAATTTGCCGAAATTTTTTCGCTGTATAAATTAATTGGGTTAAAGCCGCCATTATCCGATTACTTAGTAATTTTCTGTCCAAAATATGACGATCGATTGAAAAGTACCCCACCTTCTGTTTAGGTCTAGGTCGCCAGTGGCCATTAAGCTCGGCTTCAGTGTTCAGTAACATTGAAAATAGTGAAGGTCTCAAAATGCTATTTTACTTTTGCAAAGCTAAGTGCTTAGCTAGAGAAGCATGCTAGATAAAACTTCCAATTTATCAAGTTTGGCTAAATGGTCGACTCTATCAAATACTGCTTTCAAATCACTTTTTTTTACAAAAGATTACACGATTTTCTAAATGAATATTCAGGCACCAGTTCCCAACCAGTTGCCAACGTTGATTTCTTTAGCACATTTATGAAAATCTCCAATCCTTCTCTGGATTTTCTTCACCATTATGTTACGGTAGCGTGCTTTTAACTGCATGAATTTGATACGGAGCCAATGTTCATTGTAACACAAATGCGTCAGTTTAAACCTGTTGCACGAGTTTTGATTTCCCGATCACCACTAGCAATTTTTTTCACATATTGAAAAACAACTAAACAAACAGGCCTAATCATACGTCATAGTATCTATTGTCCCATGAATCATAAATGATTCATTTTAATGCAAGCAGCACACTTTAGCCACTTTTTTTATAGCAACTTGTTTATAACTTAAATTAGTCATACATCGGTTGTCACAACTGTTTTGTAACAACAATGTTAATAGGGAAACATCGATGTGGGAATTTGAAAATTATAACATAGATTGCCTATTGTAATTAGCGTGAATTAGATTGATTTGTTTCCAAGAGTATCGTTCCGATTCCAATTTTGTACACTTAGGCTATGCTGCAATTTTGTTTAAAGCATTCGAAGAATTATTTCATAATTTATTTATTACATAATTTTTCTGACTAATGTCTACATGAAGTATAATAATTTTATAGTTACTGGAGGTTTCTATCGTCTAATGACAATTTATTTATTTTCGTGTTGTTGAAAGTGAATATAAAATTATGTTTTATGTCGACAGTACGGTAAACAGTTACAACTCGATTTCGAAATAATGCTAATGAAAAAGCAGCAACTTTTACACCAAACAGCAAGAGTAAGCATATGAAGTGAAAAGCTGAGTTCTAAGTTATGATCATGATATTTTCCAATTAAAATTAATTGTCATTAATAAAATTGTCTTATTTCGAGGTTACTTTATGTCGGGGTATCCTTAGTTCGAAGTATCTCTGTACGTATTTTTGATATTGTAGACTGTTTATTTTCAGTTTTGCGTTTGCAGAGTTTTGCAGATGTATTAAACCCTTTAAGAAACTTAATTAAAATGAGACAATTAGCTTACACAAACAACAACTTGTTTTCTCGTTAATAGTTGTGCAAGTTGATATCCGACTCTAAGAATTTATAAATTCGTGCATCTGTTAGTAAAAATATTTTCTGCAAAAGGATTGAAGTAATTTGGTTGATTTGTGGAATTCTCAATTACATTTCAAAATTTGAAATTATTAATTTGAATGTCCGGGTTCGGGTTATACTGAACTACATCCCAGTTAGAAAGTATATTTTCATGTTCCGTGTTCCTATAATTTATTAAATCGATGCATTCCGCATGCGGAACTACACGACCCTCACGGTCATACTTTACGCAGAGCTACATAATGGCAGTCAAGATATGCGGGAACGCTTGCTGCTTTTGCCTAAGCAGTTCAGCGCGCGACAATAATGATGCCAAGGAGTGAAGGGTTGCCGGCGGAGTAGCCAACAGAGAGCATTAAACAGCAGAACTAAAGGTAGCACTATTCACGTGTTTGCCAAGAGAGAAGAACCCAACCCATGGCACACGCCCTCCCGATGATGCCGCGCCAAAGCAAAAGTTCTCCGGTCCACCCGCTTGCGATCCACCGAGACCGACCGACCAAAGCGAGATGAAATGGAATAAATGTTGTGAAAACATTACTAATCTACTAGCCTAAGGCAACCTCACAGGAGTTCCCATCTTCTGGCATGTATGTGTACTGATGTTTATTATATGTATTCATCTAATGGGAATAAAAAGGCAATTCCTCTTTGAACCTTCCTGAACATATGTAGAGATTCTTCGCCATATGATTTGCCAGAGCAACGGACCGAGATCGGCGCTGAACCCAATGCCAAGTTCATTGCTGTAGGCTTTATTCTCGATCCTCTATAATTGGCCGAACCGGGAGGGGAAAGGGAACTGGGTGCAAACTGGCCACGGAGGATCAATGGAAGAATAAATCAACTTCGCTAGATTTGCAAATAGTTCGGTTAAAAGCTCTAGCGATCGGAGTGAACATTCGATCCTAGGGTGATATGCTATAGCTGTGAAAATAAGGTGTTCCTACCAGTTGTTGAAAATTGAAGAGAAAAAAAATCAGAACGAGGAAATAATTCTAGAAGGTGAATAGTAAAATTAATTTGTTTTTTTCCTCTTTTTTATTACATTTGATATAAAATATAAAGCAGTAATCCAGTAATTATATACCTGCATGCAAGTCTGTCTTTGCTTGAAATACAACTAAAATCTCCGCATAGTTCCTACTAGGTAGTTACGATCATTTGTATTATATTTCAACGGAGTATAAATGGTCGAAAAAAACCGAACAGCCATTGTAAACACCCTAAATAGCCCAGACATAGAAGTATCGATAGACGTGGAAATCTAACACATCGAAGCCGTGGTCCAGGGCATAACACAATTATCTCTACATTGCCAACGGCACCAATTATTCTAGCGTCCTCTTTCATAGGCCGCATACGAGAGGATGGTATGAAAGACGCAAAGAATGAAACAGAATAGAGAACACGAGAAGCTGCAACTACAAGGAGAAAGATCAGCATGCTAGAGAAGATACAAGACCAGAAACGAGCCTCTGCTTGTTCCTTCCTAGCATAAACATGAACCCATTGAAAGCCTGCAGCACTCTAACGATGATCTCAACCCTACGCATATACGATCTGGCGATCAGTTCTATGGATACATTCAACAAGAGGCAAAAACTATTACAGTTTAAAATAATGTTAGAAAATGTTACGGGCACTGACGGAGGGGAAGTAAACGTGGTCGAGCTCGAGATAACCATAAGATGAGCCCAACTAGGAAGACTAAAATTAAAAGATAAAAAATCAACCAAACAGGAACGAAAAACCAACGATCAACTTTTTACACACTCGTGCTTTGTCCGAAGAGGTCACTGACCATGGCCGCGGATTTTTTTTTTTGTTCTGGTCTGTTCTGTTATGACTTTCCGTCATTTTCTCTGCACCGCTATTCTTTTCTTTAGTCGATGATTGAATGTTTTAGCATGTCAGCATCAGAAGGAAAACATTATGCAATCAGCGGGGGACGCCACGAAGCCCGAATCAGTTTGATTGTTGCTGTTGTCGGGTGATGCAAGGGAAAACAAAACTGTTTGAATACAATTAACAGATCGTTTCAATTAAGTTAGTGAATATTAATTAGTAATAACCAATGGCATAAATACTTTTGTCATCAAAATGCACTCTAATTTAAGAAAGTTTGAGATAAGTAAATAAATAGTATCTATGCGAATTACCGTCGGATCCTAAACATTTCCGAAGTCCAAACTAATTGGTTTAAAATTTTGAGGACGTGCCAATAGCTATAATTTGTCAACTAGTGGATTGAATTTCATCCATACTCCAGAGGAATTATTCCTGATAAACAATATTAGAATCCGTACTGTAAACTGTGGTTTAAAACGCGAAAAACGACATCGTCATTTAAGGGGGCATGAACGACTAAAAATTTTGAAAAAACCATTATTTTTTCCGCTTATTTTGATACTAAATTTGTAATGATCCGACCACGGGAAGTGGCCGAAAAACGATCATACACATAAGCATTCCAGTGCAACGTGGAACAACTTCGGCGAAATAAAACGCTGCTCCTGGAAAACCATGATTTTTAAACTTTATGTACCGTCATCCGAGGCGAGATTGTGCCAAAATAGCATAGATTTTTGTTCTTTAGCTTAGTATACACACAATTTAGGAACTAAGTTGATTTCAAACCTGTCAATACATATTAGATTGTTCAATTAATAACTACCGTAGAGATGGTTTAGTTACAAGGAAACATTATTTTACTGGAAGTGCATGAACTTTGGCACAAACTCGCCCCTTCTAGGGGGTGACATTGTGCCAAAAACACAAAGTAACCAATACACATAAATATCAGTATAAAGTAGTTCATATGAGGCCGTCCATGAACTAAAAGTAAAATAAAAAATTTATTTTTCGTCAATTTCCATATAACACATTGATGTGTTCTGCAAAGTTTTAGAGCATATTATTATAAGAAATTTTGCTGAATACAGTAACCTTCTATCTCCTCAGCGAAAACAGAAAAATCCGAAGATTGAAAAAATCGTTAAACTCAGTTACTCTGTTTTAGCTCTTTTTGTAGTTGTTGTATGACTTTTTCATGTTCCATAAGTTGTACAAATAGTAAAAATACACAACTATGCCAAATGTAGTATGCCTCTATCTTTGCTTGTTTAGGAGCTGTAGAACTTTCAATATAAAAAATCCCAATATCGGCAGCCGGGAGTCGAGCAATTCGGGGTATTTTTTATATTAAAAGTTCTACAGTTCCTAAACAAGTAACGATAGAGTTATGCTACGTTTAGCAAAGTTGTGTATTTTTACTATTTGTACAACTTCATAGAACTTGGAAAAATCATACAACAACTATAAAGAGAGCTAAAATAGAAAAATTGATTTTAACGATTCATATATAAGAAATAGGATTTTTCTATCTTCGCTGAAGAGACAGAAGATTACTTTTTTCTGCAAAATTTCTTATAATAATATATTGAAACTGAAGAAAAATTCCATTCCGTGAGGTACTAACCGGAATCCTGAACATTTTCGCAGATTTCCGTGCTGAACAACCTTATTTGACTTTCTTCAACATGTCTACAAAGTTTTCTGAAGAGTAATGCATATTCTGCTATCCGTTTTCCCCCCGATATTATCCTGCTACATCCGCGCGGATTTATAAACAACACTAATTTAACTGCTCTTAATTCCGCTCACAACTAATCTTTAAACAAAACAAACAAAAAAATGAGTTATTCATAACTATTTCCATAAAACAGTTAAATATACATCTATGTACCTGTGTAGTACAAATTCATCATAAAAAATACTTTTTGGAGCGAAAAAAACCTTCCGATAATTTAGACCTCCGCTTAGAACAATTGTTAAGAAAACATTCGGAAATCACGTTTTGGTCAGCGTGCAATGAAATAGCCTTTGGTTTGACCAGACTAACGAAGCAAAAGTTGTCAGTTTTTAACAAAAACAATAAAGGAACATGGTATACCATGATAGTATACTTATTAATGATGTTTTAGTGAAATTTACTGTTGAAAAATTGATTTTTAGGATGAGTGCGCGGAATACCCTACTAGCACGGTTGTTTCAAAGTTGTTATGGTAACCGAAATATGTATGACTAATTTTAGTCGTAAGCCGGTTGCTACAACTAAATGGACCTAAAGTGTGCTACTTGGGTAATGTGCTGCGCGGAATTACCCGCAGGCACGGTATTCGTCTTATATTCAAAGTGTTCATTAAAAGTATCTGAAATTTCCAGAGAAAAAGTAAAAATTAGTTTAAATTATTTAGCCGACCTATGATGCTGTCTGCTCCAAAATGGATGATGCCATCTAATCTAACGCGATTACAACACCATCTAATCTGTTTAAAAAATATGAGTGTACTAGTGTATACTGACGTATTTTTGTTATGTATGTGAAATCCACAAATCGATCACAATTGGATCGATCATAATGGCTTGGCACAATCTCACCCCCGCACAGTGGCGCTCCTCCATACAAAGGTTGGCCAAAAGCCAAAAGTTACTTCAAATCGGCTGAATATAACATCTTAAACTAATTTTGGGTCACTGATTTGAAATTTGGGATCAGAAATCGAAAAAACTGATCGCTCATTAGGGTGGTTCACAAAATTAAAAAAAAATAGTTTCGTTTTTTTACTTGTTTTATTGTGGTTTTTGTTTTTGAGATGGCAAATTTTGTATTTGCCGTTGAAAATACGAAGAACTTGTATAATAATGCATTAGTGTGGTTCACAAACCATAAAAAATTATTACAAAACAAAACTTCAGTAAATTGCGCTATCCACTAAGCTCGTTCAAACTTTAGAATTAGCTCTTCGAAGCGCCATCGTAAGGTATCTTAACTATATAAAAATAAATTCAAATCGGTTCAGTAATTCAACAGTTACGAATTTTTAAAGAAAGAAAATTGGTCAAAAATAATGATTTTTGGCATCACCCTAACTCAGAAAAAGACACCCTAAGCGCCAAGTAAAAAGTCAGGGGTCTAAAACTTTCGGAAAAGAAACAACTACACAAAATTTGAACACCCCCGAGCAGTTCTAATTAGGACTTTCGTGGAATTCTCCTATGGAAGAGAAAGTCATTCCTTCATGCAAGAAGAAGAAATCGCATCTAATATACCCGCCAAAAAGTCGATATTCCTTCCTTAGCGCAGCAAAGCGCAGAAATCCACCTAGATTTCCAAAAAGTAGAGAAAATGTCCTATAAGATGCATTTAACGTGATCGTTTTCTGACGTTTCCCGCCATACTTTCTTGATCGCTGAATATTGGTGTTGAGTTTCCCATACATTTTGTATGGAAGAACAAAATACCATTCTTCAACATGTTCAACTTCAGACATTTGTCAAAAATTCATTTTAACTTCAAACTGGCTAGAATTTTCAGGTTAACCTCCCAAAGTATTCCAGAAAATGATAAAAATATAATAATGGAAAAAGCTTGAAATTGGATTTTTGACTTTTGGCCAGCTTTGCGCCATAGTGCCCCGTGAAGCTCGAAAAGTACAAAGTTTGGAAAAATATTATTTTCGTAATCAAAACTTATCCAACGCATAATAACCTTTCAATACATCTTAAATGATTAGTTTACATACCTTCAAAATAGCAAGTTGATGCGATTGATTATTTGGGTTGGTTTATGCAGGACATTTTTTACAAGCGTTATTTCCGAGTATTTTTGGTCGCGAACTTTGAAACCCTGTTTAGGCTAAATAGTTTGCTAATATTATTTGTGTTCCATTCTAAGTTATGAATAAATATCCCGATCAGGAGGGCATAACAAGATAACATCAAATTTATAACACATTCTGATATTTATAACACATTGTGTTACAAATCGGAAATAAACTGATCAGGAAGTGAAAACAAAAGTTTCAAATTTGTAACAGATTCTGATAGTTATAACTCATTGAGTTATATAGGAGAATTAGGGCTTTGACCACTACTAAAAATGTTACATATCATGACTGGTGTGCCCGGGACACACAATGGGGAACGTGCCATACATTTTCTATAAAATTTAAGGCAAATTTTATGTGTAATTTCAAATCTGATTTCAAGCCAAATTTTACATGCAATACCAGCCTAACTTCAAGTAAAATTTCAAGTACTATTTCAAGTCAAATTTCATGTTTATTTTGAATTCAATTTGAATTCTAAATTTAATTCGAATTTAATGTCCAATTTCAAGTTTAAATTTTGGTCCAATATCAAATCCAATACCATGTACATTTGACATGCAATTTCAAATTAAATTCAAAGTAAAATTTCGTGTCTAATTTCAAGTGCAATTGCAAATTGCAAGTGCAAATTGCAATCTAAGTCCTATTCAGTTGTTCAGTTTTCTGTGTTCAGTTTCAGTGCATCAGAACGAAATAACGATTACATGTAGCGAATTCTTATATCTATCAATTTTGCATTAAGAAAATTTTGTTGTCAATTCTAGACTTTTTTTGTTTATTTGGATAACAATTTTTTTAAGCATCCAACAACAGCAAGTATATAAAATGAAAACATAAACTATTCCAGTTAGAAATATACTCGATGCAAAATGCCGCTCCTGTTAAGCCATCTTTTATGTATTTTCTGCACTTTATTAGGTTCTAACAACGAATTGAAACGAACAACGAATTAGGATTAAAAAGAAAATCCCTCAAACTTTTATTTTGTTGGTAGATGCTTGGAACCAAACGTAATCAAGCAAACACATTATGAAAAAAATAATTAACGATAAAATAAAATGTTTTAGTTTTTTTCTCGGTTTACGTCTTGTTTACAAAATTTAAAAGCAACAAGTGTTTTCTCCAATCCTTTACTAACAAAACCTCGTATAATTGAGAAATATTTTCTTCCACGCATCATTAAAATCATTGATTCATAATTGTTTTTAATCTTTACTGTGGTTGGTTCCTACCAAAATCAGCAATAACATTTATAGAATCAAAACCTGAAATATAAAACTCATTCAAAAACAAAGTTTGAATGGCCAGGTTCACTTCAATATATTTTCTGATATATTTGAAAGCACTTCGAGCAACACTGTCAGAACGGTGCAACACTGATAAAACGGATTCGATTTCTTTTTTCTTGATCACAGTCTCGTACCAAAAGAGATCTATTTATAGACAGCTCGAACAGCAAAAACTGACAACTGACAGTATAAGCTATCGGTCAAATCATATGAGCATTTAAACTACCTACATTCAAGAGTAGTTCTGGTACAGTGGTTAAGACGATGGCATCGTGTGCGGTGTGTCGTGAGTTCAATTCCGACTGAAAGGGTGCGGTTTTTGAAATTGAAAGAATGTGTGAAAATCTTTTTTTGTTGCTATTTGTAAATGTTCTTGATAAATAGTTGTACTATTTTTGACAATAGGTCGGGAAAATGTCGATATAGCAGACAGAGGTAAAGAAGTTTTTGTTATATAAAAATTATAACACAATTTGTTAGAAATATGGTAACAAATTTTGATATAATTTTGTTCAAAACATAACAAACTTTGTTATATTTTTGCTATCACTGCTAAGCAGTTTTGTTAGAATTTGAGTTATTTTAACCACTTGCAGTAGCTAAATTATAACAGCCGTTGTTAGCAAAAAATCGGTCGAAAAATAACAGGATCAGTTATAATTTTGTTATGCTCTCCTGATCGGGATGTTATGTTCATCATCATTTTGAATTTAGGTCACCAGTTTCTATAGATATAATGAATTTTCACAAATAAACATTTTTGGTTTTTGACACAATCTTACCCCCGTGGCACAATCTCACCCCGGATGGCAGTACAGGTATACCTCGATAGTAGGTACGTACCCTCGATAATACGTACATTTTGCCTCGATAGTACGAACATTTTTGAGCAACACTTGACTTGTTTCATTCCAAGCTTCACAAAGGGCAAAATCATTGATTTAAAAAAAATAAAGATAACTGCTATACTAAATCAACACCACTAAAATATATATTTATTCAATAGTGTATGCTAATTTGCAAATTTTATGCAATATTAAGCATAATACAACCATGCTTCAAAGCCCAGAATCGTGATTCGATAGTACGTACATTTCGATAATACGTACGCTAAACGAAGCAAAGGTGTACGTACTATCGAGGTATACCTGTACCTAAAATTGATTTATTTCGCTTTACTTACATTTTTTTCTTTTTCCAGGCCCATAATACCGCTTTTTCTTCCGTTTTTCCGTTGTTTCTGTGGCGCTTTCTTGGTTTTTACATCCACTTTTTTATTTACCTCTTGTTTTTCCTCTTTAAGAAAAACGCGAGAGAGATAAAGAAAAAAACCTGTCGTGAAAAAAACAACGGAAACATAGCATCGAAATGGGAGGGAAAACGGGGTGTAAAAAGAAAAAAAGATGGAAAAGAAGCAAACGGGAGAATTGAATAGAGAATTGAACTCGTGATTTTAGTCATGACCTTGAAATGCGGTCAGGCATATATTAATATTTTTTTGAAACGATGATTCTACAATTGATGAAGGGACGGTAAAGGAAAGTAACGAAAAAGGATTTTATGGGAATAAAATCCAAAAAGAGTTTAAAAGGCGAAATAAAAACAAGAGAAAAAGAAAAAATGGCAGGAAAAAGAAGAAAAGTGAGAGCAAAAACCAGGAACACGATACAGAAAAGAATAATAAACGGAACGAAAAGGGGAATCGGGACTGGAAAAAAGAAACTAAAAGGTAAAAAGGAAAAAGAGATAAAACATGTGAAAGAGACGGAAAGTGTCAAACCTAATTGCGAGTAAAACATTGTGTCTTATTTCGTGAACATGTCCAAATTATAGGCTGATATAATGCCCGATTTCAAGTCCGATTTCAACTCTAATTTCCAGTCTAATTTCTAGCACAAGTTCAACTTAAGATACACATTTTAAGATATATGAAATTTGCAATAGGAAATATGTAACAAGATGTTTATAGAACTTTATCAGTTCGTTTCAGCAAGTTTAAAATAGTCTGTTATACTAGTTTGCTTTTATTCTTTGGTAGCCTACGTTTTGACAATATTCATGCGCATTTTCTGTTCCCTGTATTTGTATTTAAATTTAACCTGAGCTTACACTTTTTCAGCATGTTATCAAAAATCTCGAAGTAACTATTTGCCCGTATCAAACTAGGGTTGCAACTGTCTGGTACAAGACTTTAATTTAATCTCTGCTATGATGCAACTCTGTAAAAACTGTGGCAAGAACCGAATTAACTTAACTTTTCTGAGAGTTTACTTTTTCGACAGTCTATTGTATATTCATTTGATTTATATATAGAAACATTTTGATTCTAACAAAATGTGAACCACGGATTTCCGTCTGGATCGGTTGTTGACGACGGATGGGATAGTAAAGTTCATGTAATTCAAATTGCTACCACACTGTTTACGAAACGTAATTCACAACAACGTAAAACACACTTCCTTCATATAAATAAGCAGTCATTGCAGCAACCAAATATAAGTCAAAGCTGAAGAGGTCGTGGGAAAATGTCATTGAACCGGTCCGCTCGCGAACCTAACCGCCCTGTGCCTGCTGTTGTGGTATACTTGCTTCGTGTGCACACGCGGGGTCATTGATCTGCGGTTCTTTCTCTGGTAGAATAAGATAGAAATAGTTTTGCACAATCACACCGGGAAGGTCACAAAATGAAACCAATTAAATATTTTACATCTCGATAACGGATGACCAAACAAAAACCCCAAACATTAATCGTAGCATGAGTTTCGGTCGTGCGTCGTACGTCAATCGAGCCAGTCGTGCCAGGTAACCGCAGGCCGGAGTCAGAATGCGACCAGCAAAAGCAAAGATCAACCGCAATGATTAAACGGGACTTTGTTTCCCTTTTGTTTTGAGGCAGTTGTATGCAAAAGTCAACACAAAGAGGGGCATGGAAACTCGGAGTAAGTTCAACTTCTTGATACTAGAATAAAAAATTAAGTATGCAGATAGGGGAGCAAAGAGTGGAAGAGAGGATGCAAGTGTTTGTGTTTTGATTCCAGCTTATGTCAAAACGTTGCCGCGTGGATTACTCCGTAGGAACGCTAATAGAGACCGCCTTAATGGATACTTTAATTTAAATCTGCGTAACATATGGGAATTGACTTAATTGGTTCCAACATAGAATGCTGACCATGCTGACCATATAGAACGTTAGTGTTTTCGACAAAGTTGTTCAATAGATCAAGAATTTTTCGTTGGATTATAGTATTTCGAATTGGTCACTACATGGCACTAGACTGCATTTTGCGCTGCAGACTATCTTAAAAGTTGCGCCATGCAACAACGTGCAGTATAAAATGCAAGATATGCTGATTTGCTGCTTATGTTAATGCTTATTGGTTACCTGGGATGGGTAGTTTAATATACAAATTTGCAATTTTTCCTCACAGTAAAGTAGAAAACAACTCCCCTCATTGCTTAGCAGATAGCAGTATTCGCCGTGATTGTACAGCATTTCGCCGAATACCATTCGCGAAATTTCGCAAAAAACCTTAAGCGGAATGTACCATTTCACGGAAAACTTTTTCGTGGAAAGTACCATTTCGCAAGGGTGATCCTCTCCTTACTCGTTGGCGCTCGTTCGTACCCAACTGAAGGAAAGTAGTAGAGGTCAGTAGACCTAGAAAAACAAAAAAACCTAGACAGTGGTGATTTCTGCGGGATGGTTACCACCTCCCCTCTCCAGTGGCTGGCGCTTCCGACGGCGGGTCGCCGGCAACACTCGCGACCGTCTCGCCCTGAACTGAACGCCCTGATCTAGTATTACTATAGATAGTTTTTGTGGTCTTGTTATTGACTAATATTTTATATAAGAGTCTTGAATTTCTCGAGTTCGATTAGTTTTTGAGTTCCGCAAAAATTTCTGTTTTATTTGTATGAGAGTGCTTATCCCCCTACCACGGAGGTGAGAGGTCTCTAACCATCATAAAATAAATTCAAGACTCCAAAATCCCCCACATGCCAAATTCGGTTCCATTTGCTTGTTTAGTTCTCGAGTTATGAAGAAATTTGTATTTCATTTATATGGGAGCCCCCCCCTCTTAAAAGGGGGAGGGGTCATAATTCACCATAGAAACATTTTGCCTTGTAAAACTCCCACATGTCAAATTTGGTTCCATTTGCTTGATTAGTTCTGGAGTTATGAAGAAATTTGTATTTCATTTGTATGGCCCAAGTAGCACACGTTGTCACAATTGAGTCGCAGCGGCTGATATGCGACAAATTTAAATGTAAAACTTCGGTTACAGTAACCTAAAATATAACAGTTGTGTAACCGAAATAGCGCAACTTATGTAGCTAAATCTTGTTGCATTAACAGTTACTCAATAACCAATATGTAACATGTATAGTTACAAAATGGTTACTATTGAAGTTACACATAAACTGTAAATTGACTTTCAATTGGTGGCAAATTAGTTATCTTGTAACTTTTATTGCATAGCGAAAATGTAGCAGGTTTATTATTTCAATCTATGGCTGTCAACGTCAAGCAGTAAATTTAACTGTTGAATATAGAAGAGTGTATAAATTATTATCAACACAAATTTTAATGCAGTTTCAAATTTATGGTGAAATGCATGATTCTAGCTTTGAAAAATTCACGCGCTCTTATTTAATATAGCTTTTCGTTACTTACTTCTTTGAAAAATTGATGTTTTGTAAATCAAATATAAAAATTTAAATTTAAATTTTTTGATTTTTTAAATTTATTCTTAGCAATAATGAATTAGTGGAGCATTCACCTAGAAACCATTAAAAATCAAGTTGTTTTCGCTATCACTTCTATCACAGTAAAATTCATAGCCATTTTGCCTTTGGTTCTAACTACTACACCATCGTCCTTGAAGTTTTGTATCGTTTTCGGCATATTGCATGAAATGATTTTAAGCAGCCATTGTTCATTGTTCACATTGTTGATATCGGGAAAAGGTATATTTTAGTGATTGTTGTGAAAAGAAAGTGTTAATTTAATATCAGAGAATAGTTTCAGTTTGAATAAAACAGTTACCACCAGTGTTAATCATAGAAGGTTACATTTCAGTTACATTCTAGTTGTACGTAACCTTAGCCTTCGACCTGGTTACGGTATCGGTTATACGGTAACCAATATTAAATCTGTTGTGGTCACTTATTTCTTATGTCGTCATTTCTAAGTTACACTGTAACCTATTTTCATTGCCGGTTTCGTTTCGATGTAACTTGATCGTTTTGACGTTTGAGAATAATCATCATTTGTTTACTTAATACCAATGTCTGGGCGGAGAAGATTCCAAGTACCATCAATTAAGTAAATAAACGCATTTACAAGAGCATTTCACAACCCGTGTACCAATTGTTTATCTTTACCATTAGCAATATTCTTCAGGTCTAGTTTTTCCTTAATCCGTTGTGTTTACAAGGAACAGTGAACAAATTGTTGCGAAAATGTTACGAGCCGACTTTTTTTGACTTCGTAACTGCTCGTAACGGAAAATTAACTGTTTTGCGACGACCAAGTTGTTGACAGTTCGAAAAAAAGGTTTCAATTTGGTCATTTGGTAACTACCTGGTAACTTTTTGAGATTTTTGTCACTAGAAAACTAAAAAGTAACTATTTTTAATTTTATGTAACCTAACTCGTTACAAGTATCCTAAATGTAACTGCTGTGCAACCTTTTTGTATTTTTTTATTTTTATGATTAGTTACAAGTGCTACTTGGGGGGAGCCTCTCCTCCTAATATGGAGATGGGTCCTAATTCATCATTGAAGAAATTCTTGCCTCCAAAAACCATCACATGCCAAATTTGGTTCCATTTGATTGATTAGTTCTCGAGTTATGAGAAAATTTGTATATTATTTGTATAGGAGCCTCCCCTCCCAAAGTGAGGAGGGGTCCTAATTCACCAAAGAAAAAATTCTTGCCTCCAAAAACCTTCACATGCCGAATTTGGTTCCATTTGCTTGATTAGTTCTCGAGTTATGAGGAAATTTGTATTTCGTTTGTATGGGAGCCCTTCATCCTAAAATAGTAAGGGGTCCTACTTCATCATAGAAAAAATTCATGCCTCCAAAAACCTTCACGTGCCAAATTTGGTTCCATTTGATTGATTAGTTCTCGACTTATGAGAAAATTTATAAATCATTTGTATAGGAGCCCCCCTCCTAAAGTGAGGAGGGGTCGTAATTTACCATAGAAAAAAATCTTACCTCCAGAATCTTTCACATGCCGAATTTGGTTCCATTTGCTTGATTAGTTCTCGAGTTATGAGGAAATTTGTATTTCATTTGTATGGGAGCCCCCCTTCCGAAATATATTGTTAGCTACTGCTGGGCTAATTTCATGGATTCTAGCTTCGAACTTTTGCCCCGCGGTATTCGCACTTTTGCCCCGCTAGTGGGGTAAAAGTGCGAATCTGCACTTGATCAGAAGAAAGAAGAATTTATTTTGCAAAACACTATTACCGCAGATGATTTATAGTTGAATGTGAGAACATTGAGTTACTGCGTCACTATAAAATAAATTAAATTGTTGTCCTTCTTTATATCTCACGAAAATTGATGACAACTTCAAACATCGCACTTATGCCCCGCCCTACTCTACATGGTTTTTTATGAATCATGTATTAATTAGAGGCAGTTTAGTTATGATTTTTGACATTTTGACTACTAGTGGAGGCTAATTTATACCAACGATTGTTATAATATGATCAAATATATCAAATTAATAACAACTGTTGTCAGAAAATTTGATAACAAAATAACAAGATCTGTTATAATTTTCTTAGGTCCACCTGATCGGGTATAGATGCATTATTTCAATGGCAAATCGTAGTTTAATTTGGATTCTGGACATAGTGATGTCAATTCTTTTGTAATTTTGATCGTAAAGGCGCATCATGTTATTGACTGGTCCATTTTTCGCATAAATTTATGTACGTTTTGGTGCTAGCCGAGCTGTTCCTTTTTGCTTTAAATCGGCAACTGCCAGTGGTAATCCGGTTCAGATATCCTTGCTAGACAAACATCCGTGCAAGCTACATATTACATTCTTCTCCATCATGCGTCAAATGTTTGAATTTTGATAACATAGACAAGTTTTGTATCAAAATGAAAAATATGGTTTTCTTCCGGTTGCCAAAGCATTATTGAAGAGAAGAGAGTAAAATTTTGTAATCCACCGAATAGATTTCCGAAGAAAGCAATTTCATAGATTTCTAAGATCATAAGTTATGGCAGCTATAAAGTCATACATACATTAACGCAGTCCATAGAATAAATTTTGAACTATTTTTCATGTTATCTTAAAGATGAAAGTCACTTGAAAAACCTTCCCGAAGACCGCAACTTTCTTCATAGGTAGCAGCGTAATTTATAGCCTGTACAAGAATATTACATGGACGCTAGCGTCACGTAGTGAGACAATTATGTATCTATTTTGGACATTCTTATTTGATTTTGCCGTAAATGTCCAATTGTCCGTGTACGCTAGAGCTACACGGTGAGACAATTCTGTACTATTTTCTATACGCTCTGCAAGGCTACTGGTATTCGAACAACTTTCCCGAAGACACGATCAGGATCATGAGCTATTCCATGTTGGAACCAATTAATTCAATTCTCGTATGCATCGTACACTCCAATAAGAACGTTCGACCGCTTTAATGGAATCACTCGAAACCGTCGTTATTGAAAACCTTCTTATTCGGAACTGTCTCATTCGAGGGACTGCTGTACTTACTTCAAAAATCCAATGGTTTCTCATCGGTGGTAAAACGGTAAACAACTCGGAATCGCACATTCAACCGGTCTTGATATAGGCTTTATCATTCATCCTATTGAAGCACGATTTCTAAGTAACTTCCTATACAACTTCCTTGCGCCTGATTTGACCTCACAAATATTTGCAATTGAATAGGTAATCTGAGCTAATCTTGGTTAATGCTAATATCCTTATAAAGAAAATGCAAAATTATCAACACTCCTTCAGAAAATGTCACCTAGATTTGTTAAATAAATTCGAACTATTGTCGAACATCAACTGAAACCATTTGTTGGAAAAATACGTTTGTCTAAATTTTTCGATTGCCAGGATACTTGGAATAAAAATATAAGTTTCAATTTATTTACGTCCTCTCTCATTTAAAGCAGGTATGTTGGTATAAAGCCATTACATCTCTCGCTCTTTCTGACCCTTGTTGAACATATAAAAATAGGTTTTTGTAGTAATACGTCGGAAAATGAATTTTAAAAGTCACATCCTATTTACGACCATGATGTAATGTATAATAGAATCATAATGCCTCTTACCTTCACATCTCAGTTCATCCACGGTCGATTCAGGCGAACCGGTCACCATGAAGAGCGGAGAAGCGACTGTGCATTCCTCCGGAGATCCCAAGCTGCATGTCGAGGAAACTTCACCCACCCCATTAGGGGTGCATTTCAACGAACCCACCGACGGTTCCTCCTTAATGCGGACATTTGAAGTGACACTAAAAGAAGGCAAAAATAGACAACTTTACCATCCCCTTTTACACTTACAGCATCCCGAGCATAGGAAGCCGCGTTGTCGGAACAAAGAAAACGTTGACCTATTTTCAGCTGATTGAGCCCACAGGAAAAATCACGAGAATAGTTGCATTATCGAAAATGGGTCAACCCGGGACTTCTTCCAGGAAAAGAAATTTTAAATGGACGCCGCTCTAATACCTTTCACAACTATCTGCGATGTTGGAAGAAACTAGCGATTCCATTCGAAAGCCGGCTTAATTAGCATGAAAATGGTTATTCGCCTGCTCGTGAAAATTTGCTTCCGCAGAGTTGTAAATACATTTTTCTATAGCCCACCACTTGCACCACATTTTCACATTCATTGTAACACACATAACAGCGACCCGTTCATTTCTACAGCGATTTCTTAAGGAATAGGTTACTAAAAATATCAACACAAACCACTATAATCTACAGATAAAAATCCTCAAATGATCGAAAAACCATCACAAACACCCAATTTGTGCCACCGCTACCAAGGATCGCCTCCCTACCGAACACGGAAGTAACAATCGAAAGGAAATGATGACAGGCACCTATACAAGTGCAAACGAACTGTCTTCGCTGCGGCGGTAGGATGTTGTAACTCCTGTATGACCTGTGTTCTCAATTATTATGACTCGCAGGAAGAGAGTAAATAGCGTCAACTTCTCTGGGAAAACAGCGTGGAAAACGCTCTCACAGCCTACACTTGACATCGTTTCGTTTCTGCCGTAGCTATGGATGTGCAGTTTTAGCGAATGCACCGAGTGTTGAGTCGAGTGCTTGCTGGCTGAATGCATCCTACCGACATCCTTGCCGCGTATGTGTGTCACCGGTTGATTTTTCACAGTCAGTTGGTTGTTCTAATTTGGATTTTTCATTTTCGTCCTTTGGACAAAGACGATGCGATGCTGCGTTTCTGGCACGGAACCAACAGAGCCCGCATTCATTTGTTCCGGTGTATAGTACCGAAAATACTTAACCATCGCGTCGGGGCTTCATTATTACGCTGTAGTAAACCATGTTCGCTTACAAATAAGTTAAAGAATTTAATTTGCTACTTGTTTCCTTGCTTTGGGATTTGGGCCACAGGATTTGGCAAGCTGAGCGGAAATTTTTGACGGAAACATCCAAAATTTCGAAACGTCGCTGGAATGGATTTATGTTTTCACGTCACGTTTAGCCTTTTACCTAGTTTTGCCGATGAAACTGGATGTAAAAGTTAATCTTTGGATTGCATTAGGATAAAATCGATCTTTTTTTTCTTGAAAGAAATTAATTATTATCTGGAGCTCGATGATACTGTGTTCAGTTACCACAATCATTTACGCTACAAAAAAGCAGATTCGCAGATTAACATGTCCTTCTCCTCCTCTCCCTGTAGCGACTTAGAGCTGGGGTGGCTCGTGTTGTCTCAAGAACTTGTCTCCATAGCACTGGGTCCTGGGCTACTCGTCACCAAATTGTTGGGCGTTTCGACACACGTAAGTCATCTATAACCTGATCGAGCTATCTAGCATGTTGCACTCCTCTATTCCTAGTGCCGGTACGGTTCTTGAAGAGGATAGATTTCACTGCACTGTCGTCCTTGCAGCCTGGCCGATTCACCGTAGTCTTCTGACTTTCGCCAGCTGTAGGATGGGAATCTCTGCAATGAGTGTCTGCTGTTTATGGTTCATCAGGTATCAGCATCTTTGGCTCGAGCAGCACGTTCCTCACAATCATGTGGAAGGATTTGTGCCTTGCCCATCTTGCCCGTGTCATCATTTACCTGATGAGGTCGGGAAGGAAAACAGGAGGAATAGGAAGGGGTGGATGAGGAATTTGGACAAACACAAACATATATATACCGAGAGATTTTTGTACCCCCGAGGGGATACTGCAATCCTTGGTAGTTAACTTACCAAAAGTACACCCCCTGGGGAGTATACTCATGATAAATAAGAGCTTATAGCTCAATACCGCTTTCGGTAAGAAACATCAAAATGTCTCGTAATTTTAGTTTCCTAAAATCCGATTCATTTAAGACGTAGGATCCAAAGATCCTATGACGCAATAATGCTACTGCAGGACAGTTGCAAATTACGTGATATGGTGTACCGTAGTCGGATTCACATAAATTACAATGAAACGATTCAGCTCGCTGAATCGTAGCCATATGATAATTTAGTCTGCAGTGACCAGTCAGTGATCTGACAAGAATACTGCAATTTACCTTTGAGTGTTGCAAAAGAAATTTCGCAACCTTCTCACAAGGCTTAACAATGAAACTTTTCGTTTGACGACAAGTTTCAAGATTTTCCCAATAACGTACATGTTCAGATGAAAACCAAGATCGAATCTTTTGTTTTATCCAACATGCCGCAATTGGTAAAGCAGGTTCCGGTCCGAAAACCGACTTTTCTGCTCCAGATCTTGCTAGTTCATCAGCCCATTCATTTCCGGTTATACCAGAATGGCCAGGAACCCAAACCAGATGAACGGCATTTAGAATGCTTAGTTCTTCTAATTGGGTGTGGCAGGCGATGACTGTTTTAGATTTAGAATTAGCCGCACAAAGGGCTTTTATAGCGGCTTGACTGTCAGAACAGAAGTAGATAATCTTGCCTATCAGTTCTTTCTGAAGTGCAAACTGAGCTCCGCACATAATTGCAAAGATTTCAGCTTGAAAAACGGTGCAGTAACTACCCAACGAATAGGATTCCTCCAATTCCAGCTCACGGCAGTAAACACCAGCACCCGCGCGACCTTCGTACAAGGAACCATCGGTATAACAGACCACATAGTCGGAAATTTTCCTTTCCATGTAGCCTGACATCCAAACCTCTCTAGGAGGAAAGTCACTTGAGAAAGTCCTATACGGGAAAGTACGCATGAGCGTTACATCGCTAGGAGCAAGGGCAAACTTGTCCTCAGCAACAATTTGCGACCACAATCGAGTATGACCAGTGGAACCGTCCACAGACTGCCAAAGGCCAATCGCGTGTAGTCGATAAGCACATATTAGTGCCTCTTGCTTCAGGTGGAAGTGTAGAGGTTTAATATTGAAAATAGCTTCTAGGGCGGCAGTAGGAGTTGTAGTAAATGCACCAGACATTGCCATTAAACACATCCTTTGAAGATGGTTTAGCTTTGTCTGGACAGTCACAACTTCCCCTCTCTGCCACCATACAAGACAACCATACGCCAGTATTGGTCTGACAACGATCGTGTATAACCAGTGTATGTATTTGGGTTTAAGCCCCCAAGAGTTGCCAATTGCTCGTCTACATTGCCCAAAGGCCATGCACGCTTTTTTAATTCGGAAATCAATATTTGTGGACCAGTCAAGCTTGGAGTTGAGAATCAACCCCACGTACTTCACTTCGTTCACAACATCAACATCCGAATCGTAAAAGCGCAGAGCGCGAGCTCCATTGGTATTTCTACGTCTTGAAAATAAGACGATAGATGTTTTGCTCGGATTTACCGAAAGTGCAGTTTCTTGGCACCACGTTTCCACAACGCGTAGTGCCTGCTGCATTAAGTCAAATAATGTGCTTATGCACTTTCCAACTACTAGGATGAGATAGTCATCCGCAAAACCATATGACGGATAGCCTAGACCATTGAGTTTCCTCAACAGGCCATCCGCCACAAGGTTCCATAAAAGAGGCGAGAGAACGCCACCTTGTGGACATCCACAAACACTTTGCTTCCAAATGCTTGCTTGCCGTAAGGACGAAAAAAGCAATCGGTTACTAAGCATTTGTTCTATCCACTTTATGATTATTGAAGGCACATTATGATAACGAGCAGCCTCCAAAATGGAAGCGAAAGATACGTTATCAAACGCGCCTTCAATATCCAAAAAAGTTCCTAAGCAAGATTCCTTTTGTGAAAAAGCAACCTCAATTTTATCCACCACATCATGTAATAAAGTGGTTGTAGACTTGCCACTTTGATAAGCATGCTGTGCTGAATGAAGAGGAACTTCTACTAAGCTTGTTTCGCGGATGTGGTGATCAACAATCCGCTCAAGTGATTTAAGCAAGAAAGACGTTAGACTGATTGGTCTAAAACTTTTGGCTTGCTCGTATGTCGCGCGTCCACCTTTAGGAATAAACTTAATGGTTATTTCACGCCATTGAGTTGGGATGTACCCAATAGCAATACTACACACAAACATCCTTCTCAGAATGTGTTTGAAGTACTTGAATCCTTTTTGCAGTAGAATAGGGTATATTCCATCTGTTCCAGGAGATTTGTATGGAGAGAAGCTGTTCACGGCCCACTCAATCGCTTCAGTTGTGACAAGTCTCCGAGCAAAAGCCCATGAGTCTAAGCCACCTAAAACGATTTCTGGATCGTTTCGAACTTCAGGTTCCACACAGCCCGGAAAGTGACTATAAAAGAGACATTCCAGGATTTCATTGTCATTCGAACAGTATTCACCGTTCGAACTTCGAATGTTATTAACCTTATAATCTTTCGATTTTGACAGTATTTTATTAAGTCGACTTGCTTCGCCGAAACTGGAAACGTTGCTACAGAACCTGTGCCAGCTCGTGCGTGCTGAAGATCGTAGAGCCTAGGCATAGGCATGCATAGGCTTTCCGGGCCTGCTTGAAAGGCTCCACGCCATCCCTCCGACGTCTATTCCAGGCTCTCCTGCATCGTTTCTTTAGTTCCGCGAGATGAGAGTTCCACCATGGTGTTCCTCTAGTCGTTTTAATAGTTTTTAGCGGGCAAGCTACTTCAAAAGCTTCCGCAATAAAAGATGTTGTGACATCTACAGCCACATCCAAGTCGATCGATGATTCAATCGTCGGTTCGAATCCTTGAAATTTCGTCGCCAGTTCCTCCTCAAAGAGTTCCCAGTCAGAAAATCTCGGATTGCGAAATGTTGCAGCGTTCAAGGAGACACCTAAATGATCAAAATATATAAAGCAATGATCAGATATTGGTGTCTCATTTGAAACATGCCATTGTGCCAACTCATGACTGATCCTGTTAGAGCAGAGTGTTATATCTAACACTTCCTCTCTACCAGCTCGTATGAAAGTTGGACAATTGCCAATGTTGAGTATTCCAAGGTTGGTACTACTCAAATATTCCATCAAATTAAAGCCTCTCAGATTGATATCCGAGCTGCCCCAAATGATGTGATAGGCATTGGCATCACTGCCTACAATGAGCGGAAGCCCATTAGATTGGCAGTATCTCACCACATTTCTGAAATCGTCGCTGGGAGACGGTTCATCGTGTGGCAAGTATGCAGAACAGTAGACATAGCGCCTATGGACATCATCCTCGACGAGTTCTACTGTGACTGCACAAATATCTCGAGTAGTCAACTCAGAGATAAGGCATGCACTAATTGACCTATGCAACAATATGCATGCCCTGGGCATCAAACGAGGATTTGTCATACCAGTTTTGCTGAAAACAGCAAAGTTCTGGTTTCCAATATTCGTCGAATAAAAGTACCCCTTGCGAAAATATGGCTCCTGAACCAATGCGATGGTGACAGAGCCATTAAAAAGTTTTTCGCATAAATACAAATTTGCTGCCCGTTTGTGTTGAAGATTTATTTGTGCGACTCTAACTATTTGACTAGCGGAGTATATGCACAAACAATCTCCAACACAGATCAGACAGCAAATTGTAAGCGAAGCCAATTAAGTTGGCCAGAACGCACTTGGCGTAAAACCCATAAGGGAAATTGGGCAGGACTACTATGCTGTTCCCACGAAACGCAAGGGACAACAAAGATCGACCGTACCAGAGCCCCGCATGGCACAGTAGGGGCTAGACGCCCAAAGCACTCCGTTCGCGACTGGCATGTTTTCACCCCTCCAGCCATTCAGTCATCGGCACGGAGATAGACCTTGACTTAGGGGCACCTGATTTGCCGACTCCCGGCAGGATCAGGTCCCGTGGCTCAATTTTTGCCCAAACGTACAATTCGGCACCAACCGCCAAAGGGCGTAACTGCAGATTGTGTAAAACAGACCGATTAAGAGTCTCTCTCTCTCTGTGCTAAGCCAGCTGAGAAAATAACTCTCTCCCGGTGTGCTCACACCCCGCAGCCGCGCCCTCCGAAAAGCCTGCGCCGAACTGCATGATTAGGTAGCCGGAAACCACACGGCGAGTGTTCCACCTTCTCTATCTGCATACGACAACCAAGGTTGCGTACCACCAGGTGCGCAACTTTGGCTACCGTACCCCAGCCGGCACCTCGTGGAGGTAGAGATAGGAGTTAAAAAACAGAGGTGATATATTTGCACATGTTCACTCATTTGCCAGCTTATGGTTCATACGTCTGTGCCACTCTTCGCTTTTTGTTTGTATTTCGCCAAAAATAGTCCCCAACACCTTAAATTCGATTACGGCAAGTGCACGTATTTCTTCAAAAAGAAAAATTACTGTCTGAAGGTCGTAAAAGGCTACCGGTCGGTCTGATTAGTGTTCTGTACCTCGTCACATCGTCACACACCGCCTACTTAGCTTCGAGGTACGATGCTGGTCTAACAAGCCAGTCGTCGCATGTTCGAATCTCGGCTAGACGGTGCTTGCTTGATAGAGTCAGTAGGATCGTTACACTGGCCCCGTAATTTTCTTGTACTCTAAACAGCCGGCTGCGAAGTCTGTCGATAAAGAAGGGTAATGTCTAATGACGGTTTAAACCCACGGCTTTTCTTTACATCGTCACATTTGATCGGCGGTGTATTCTCCTCGATCGGAACGTCTTGCGGAGTGAAAAATAGTCTCGACTTCTAGCTTTAATGCGTCGTCGAATCTCCTTATTTGTATTATAGTCGGCGATGATCAGAGATTATTGAAAACTCGGCTCTTGGAATTAGGGACTCTACTTGAACTGGCAGTCACAGATTGTTTGTTTTCGTTTTCTTCTTCTACTTATATTTGATGCAGACAATTCAAATACCTAGGACGATTAAAATCAAGTTAGCACCCTCGGGTTTGCGAGGAGTTTGAAATTTTATCGCAAATAGCAAGCCCGGTTCGCCGTAACAGTTCAAACCCGGTTTCCACTGACAGTTCGATGTATAAAATCAAAATCAGCTGGCTCCTCTCTCTCACGTTTGCAACAAGCTTGTGTACGCACCGACAAATGACAAACCCGATCACGTGATGAAGGAGTTCTGTGAGCTTCTCAAAAGAGCATGTGAAGAGTGCCCAAGACACGATTTAAAGTTACAGTGATCGAGGATACAAATGCACAGGTCAAACACGAAGAGTTTTTCGCCCCGTTACTCCATTCTACCACAATCGACAATAATTGCATGACGTTTATCAGCTTCGCTGCCGCCAAAGAAATGGCTGTCTGTAGTACCTATTTTGCACGGTGGTACATTCCTGGAAAACCCTTAATAGAGAGACTGGTTGATGGTCGGCACTTTTCGGGTGTCGCAGACTGCTGTCCTTCCGAAGTCCACACGTAGACTCGGATCACTATCTCGTAGTAAGCATCTTTCGCGCCTGGTTGTTCTACATACTCGAATCGAAACCAACGAGGAAGATACGACTCAGCTTTCGATTGTTATCAGCGGAAGAAGCTACTGCAGAGTACTTTCGGTAAACTGAGGAACGGATCTGTGAACGAGTTGTAGAGAATCTAAACGAGTAGTGGAAGCACATCCACGATACGATCATTACTACAACGCATTAAGTGTTGGATGCTACTGCTGCAACCACTTCCAGCGAGTGACGGACGAGGAGAATAGAGGTAAACTCTACCTGTCGGCTGCAACTGTGACACGCCAAAGGAGAGAGATATATTGATGCGGAGGAACAGAACTGTTTTGAGAACTCCCGGCTTAAGCACGACTGCAAGGAAGGTGTCAAATGATCATTCATAACACAAGAAAATATGCCTTACTGTTTACGAACCCTTCCAATTAACCATCCATCCCATTTCGCTTACTATTCGATTTATGAATTAACTGTAATATGAAAGTATTAATAGCTTAGAACAATCACACTTTATTCTAATTCAGAATTTGATTGAACAGGCTTTCAGTACGGATACTCTAAACGGAATAGTTTTACTTATCCCAATCAGATTTCTCCCCTCGCATCCAGTTTCGTAGGCCGTCTGGCCACAGCGGCTTAGCCGCGTAGTAGGGTTGCCGGATGAGCGACCAGCGAAAACAATATTCTGCAGAGAACCGGACAAAGGCCGACGAGGCAGAACCCGTTCACGTTGAATGTGTGCTGTTAACGATGTTGCTGGAACAGCGGGTGTTAAGGGTGATTGGCGAATGGCAGCCCAATACCGACAAACGTGGAGATGGATCCTAAATTCGGCACTGATTTAATAATCAGATTGTCGTTGCAAAGGTTAAGTAAGTACAGTACAATCCATTTCCTTACCTCAACTCTCTGCGCGAGGTCTCTCGAAATACACGCGGCACATCGCTTGCTCCAGGGCTTCAGTAAGCCGTGTTAATCTATTCGGAAAACTGTTCTCGTGCATTATCTGCCGTAGCTCTCTGCGCTCGACTATATCACATGCTGCTTGGAAATTTTAGGTTAGGCATATTGAGAACGTTGCACACTCGACATTTCTAGAAAATGTGTCTGACTATGAACATTTGATCCGTAGTAACACGGGACCCATGAAGCTCGCCTCTTACTGTCCTACGAAATTTATTGATGTTGGGGATTGGCGACGTAACAAAATCTAGGAAATGGCGGCGATGATCAGTGAAATGCCACCTAATGCGATTACAACAATCGCGTTTTTCTATATGGGGCAAACCACACCTTCCATTCACTTCTTCAATAACTGCTCTTCATTCCAAATTGTGGAAATTACGTAATGAATAGGTTCCTAACCATTTTTGTGACGCTATTAATCTGCAGCTCTCTGACTTACTTACTTTTTCGGTGACAATCCGCTTATCGAATCCATGCTGAATTCAGGAGCCGTTTCCACATTTCTCGGTCTTAGGCTGCCGCTCTCCTGTCAACAGCGCTCATCCAACGGGGACAGTGTCTGCCTCGAAGTCGCCTGCCGTGTTTAAAGGGGCATAGTAGGATATCCAACGTATTTTAGACCCCATCAGTAGCTGTACATAATTCGTACACTTACGCACGCACACTTTTGTATTTTTTAGAGAAGTTTAAAAGCGGAGTACAGTTTTCATTACCACAGAGAACATGAATGGACAGGTACATTTGAAAGAGTGTCTCCAAGTGTGACTTCTTCCTCTTCTGAAGTCTTACAACTGTCCTACGATCTTCTAACCGGATTTTGTTTCATGTCATTCATTACACAAAGGACGTGCTGAAGTAGTATAAGGCAAATAATGTCGTTTTCATGCCGAAAGATCTTAACCAGTGTAGCGATATCCACACTCGTGTGGTCTAAATTTCTCACACACGCGTACTAATTCTAACGAACACGCCAGCATAAGCATCCCTTTCGGACTCTTATTTATTCATGCACTGCGCCTAGTTTTTGCGAGTGTGTATTTAGCTAACAGCTACGGTCGTCGCTCTCGTTCGTCATTGAAGCCCGAGATCCTGATACCGATTACTCGCTAGGGCTCGCACTCCCGCCCGTGAGAAAAATCGAAGGCGAAAATGAAGAATAAAAGACAGCGTAATGCAAAATCTATATCCCAGTGCGCCACTTGCCCTCACGGGCAGCTGATTTTTCACAAGTTATTTGACTCGCGAGTAAGCAATGTGAAAGATTATATCAGGCTGTGCTTTCACGAGTGTGTAGATAGCAGAATTTCTGCACACAGCACCGCCGGCTGTCTGTTTTACAGTTGCGTGGTTGCGTTGAATGCTATGCTTCTCACACTCTCTCGTGTGAGAGTAGACATCGTTGACTTCTCGCTCGATTTGCAACATTGATTAGAACCCCTCAAATACACTGGAGCTGCAACCAGTCGAGAAAAACCCGGATATTATAAAGTAGATTTTCTAAAAAAGTATTAAAGTAGGCAAAACAGATGGAGAAATGCAGAAAGCGTGGGTAAATATGCAAAAATATGTCGATTTTCAGGTTGTGCAAAGGTAGGTTTTAGGTAAGGCCAAAGTACGGCCATTCGGATATAGAATCGAAATAAAATTAAAATAAAGGCGCTAGAACTAAGTTTAATTGTTTGATTTAATACCCTGAAAATTTGATAGTAATCTAATAAAAACTCAAATTTTGCGAATAAATTTTGTGGACACCCTTTATTTAGTAGGCTTTGTCCATGCAGAATTTCTTGATTTTTCGTAGTAAGGTGGGTTTAGGTAGGTTGCCTTACTAAGCTGCCCATGGATGCATAGTTGACGTAAAAACCAAAATGACCAAAATGTACTTTATCGGTCTTACGCACTCTTAACTATGTTGTTCACATGCCCAATACTCAAACAACATATGTTTGTTCGAAAATATTCGAGAAATTTAGTAAAATTGAGCTACTCTGCTATTGGTTTCACGTAATGCTAATGGTTGACGTAATTCCCCGCATAATCAATCAGCATAGTAACCCATTTGTTTTTGTAGCTTTACGCCAAGTTATGGGCATAATCGTTCAAAAAACAGTCTGTTTATACGCATAAACTGGCGTTCACATTTTTTAAACACAATAAATGAGGAATGAATCATAAAACCTCATCAGTCCTGTTTTGATTAATAAACTCTACTAAATTGACAGATTATTCGATTGAAAAAGTTTATAGTAAAGACTATGCATCCATGGGCAGTAAGGCCACGCTACCGAGTCTCGTGATGGGGCTGCCTTTGTAGGCATAGTATCAGACGCTATTGTGAGCCGCTCTAAGCCTGGAGTACAACCGCACACTTGGTTGAGGAAATCGTCCAGCCTTCAAGAGCCGTCTCTGAGATGGGAACAGATGCTTAAGGCTGATAGGCCATTCCTCGTTGCTATATTCAGCGTTCGCATGAGTGCCTCTTTCTCTGTCTATATACTATTTTAATTTCCACCGGCGTTGGTCACCCGATCTCTGCTAAAGTTGCTCGTATTGCGGCTGGTGCCACGAAGAGGTAGGGATAGGAGTTCTTGGATTAGAAGCCAAGGACCACTATTTTATACCAGCAGGTATGCGAGGTACTGATGTTACGCATTATCCAGCCGTTTACCAACCAAAGAAGACCTTTTTTGTGAATATGCATTGCTACTTTTGGTTTCTAAACAAATTGAGTGATACAGCCGGTCATCGCTAGTGACTTTATTAATTAACTAGAAACGTTCAAGTCAAACGACGCAAAACGCTTAAAATACGCATGGAAAACTCCACATATGATTGCATAATATTGAACAAATACACAGATTTGTTGTCAATATTTATTTATTAAAAATAAATCTCATCCTACATATCTACTATTTTTTAGTTCTACGAACATGCACTTGTTATAATTAATTCCAGTTAATTGTGTTTTCTTGTGGACAAATCTGTCCCTAAAAATCCGTATTAATACTAGTTTTTCGTAAGACACTGTGTGTTTCATATGTTACTTAGTTGTGAACATCAACGAAAACATAAAAATTGTTTGGGAGTTGTGTTGTTCTACAACAATTCCTAGTTGCTCAGACAGTACATCCTCCTATTTCTAGCCAACTGTCAAGAACAGCACAACACACAAACGCTAAACAAAACTGAGAATTGTAGGTTACTTATTGTCATTTGTACACTAGGAAGAAAAAAACCTGGAGTTCCTGGATTGGTAATTAGTTCAGCACACGGTTACGTTTTGGCAGAGTAATAGTCAGCCCTCGCTAGGACTTTCAATCAATATAAATAAGAGAAGACATAAAAGGCACATTTCTCCATATGAAGCCGAGCGTACTGCTCCCCACTTAACGTTTCATCTTTTCAAGTATCGGTATAATCATGTCGAACTTGGGACGCTTACCCGGATCTTCGTTCATACAGATTTTTATCAATTTGCACAAGTGTGGGGAAGTTCCCGGCGGAATGGTGACCCGCAGTCCTTCCGTAGCAATGCGCATTCCCGCTTCCATTGGTGAAAGATCAGCGAAAGGAACCTCCCTCGTTGCCAGCTCCCAGATGCAAATAGCGAAGCTCCACATATCGCAAGCTTCCCAGTTGCGATCGCTACGTTTCTTCTGCAGCATTTCCGGACTCATCCAGGCTGGCTGATAGGCTCGGCCACGCTCCTGGAAGGAAAACTTCGCATCCGCCATGTTAACGCGGGCCGTCAAATCATCGTCGATCTGAAAATTATCGGAAAAATTAAAACAATTTCATAAAAAATTATAGGTAAAGTTGGCTCACCATAACATGAAAACTATTCAGATGATATTCAGGTATAATCCTTTCGAGAGAGTGCAAATACGCCATTCCACGAGCCATATCCAATGCAAATCGGACAGCCTGTGCTGTATCAACAACAATGCCGGCAGCTCCATGCAGTAGATCATATAACGAACCCCTAGGCATATACTGACTAATCACAATCAGTCGTGGCGGAGCATTGCAAGCACCAATCACTGGCAAAATATTCGGATGGGAGAAGATTCTTAGTTTCGGAAATTCTTCGTTAAAGTCGCGACTAACTCGCGAATTGCAGTCGCGAATCGCTAATATCTTGGCCACGATGTCATTGTTTTGCCATCTACCACGCCAGGTTTCCCCACCCGGTGTAATGGCCAGCTTCGTATGCAGCATCAGATCTTTGATGTTGATACCCTTGTATCGAGACAGTGTGGCATCTCGTGAACGTGTCTTCATGCCTAACCAGCTCTGATCCTTGAAGCTGATTTTCTTCAACTCCTGCCCGCTTTCCACGGCCAAGTTGTGCAAGCTATAGAACCAGTGTGGAAAAAATATGGTCACAATTTGACAGTTTCGTAAAACTGTGAAATACCAACCGCGTAGCCAGTTGCGCTTTGGCTTTATCCAATGGCGTGTCGCCATCCTTATTGGCCAGGGAAACCAAAGCACCATTGCTAACCAGCTCTTCGGCGATCGGCTGATAACCCCAGAAGGCAGCATAATGGAGCGGCGTGTTGCCGTGTTCGTTGGCAGCGTTTACATCCGAACGATGACGAATTAACTGGAAAAGAAGAATAATTATTGAATGGGTTTTCAGAGTTTTAGTTTTGGGTACATTCTAGTGATAACATTGAAGTTATCTGCGAACTGCGAAGCTTAGTAGTTGGCTACTATTGTTAAAAATGATCTACTCGTTTTGCAGCCCAAATGCCAAATCACACCATAAACGAATAATTTATGCGCCTGTTGCAAATCTCGGCTTGATTTAAAAGGATACAAGTGTGCCCACGAAACGAGCATTCGCTCTAGCATAAGCAGTACACTTACAATACTTCAAATTATCAATTAGTCTTATAACAGTCAGCTGAACTGGTTTATAACAACTCTGCTAGTAAGCAGGATAGATTTGAGCAGCCGCGTTAAATCCTGCTATTTGCGTTCGACTGTAGCACGTGCTGCCCTGAAATCCATGAAAATGTGATGCATGGGGACATTGTGCTTCCCCATGAAAATTTAATCCATAGTAGCACGGGCACCGATATGGCCCGTTGGTATTGTTCTGCTAATTAATTCCCTTACTATTGGAGATACACAGCGTAGTAAGATCTGTAGATCACGTAGAAGGGACAAACCACACCTTCCATTCACTCATGCGGTAGTTTCTCCTTCTCCCAAATACTGAAAATTATCCAGTGAAGCGTTGTTGCTTGCAGTTCCTTACTATTTTGGTAGAGTTCTGTTTGGTCCTTTCCAGCGGCTGTATTAGTCTTCAATTTTGTTTCCCCGACCAAGAAAGTATTTTATATGAGACATTCCCCTCCTTTCATTAAAAAGCGTCACTTTGACAAATACGGAGCCTTTCCCAAATTTATTTTGTGTTTAGAGACATATACTATAAACAAATCCACGGCCTCACGGCCACGAGGGTAGTAAAATTTCTCGCTCCACCTGGTCTTACCATCATGCTCGCTGCGCTCCTGGTCATCTTGTTCCTACCGGATTTGAGGTAAACACCATCTTTGCAGCGTAGTTATCCGGCATTCTTGCAACATGCCCTGCCCATCGTATCCGTCCAGCTTGAGCCACCTCCTGGATACTGGATCGCTCTTATCACTCGTTTTTCGAAAACTCCGAGCACTCGCAGGTCCTCCTCGAGCAATGTCCATGTTTCATGCCCGTAGAGAATAACTAGTCTAATAAGCGTCTTGTACAGGGTACACTTTGTACGGGGGCTTAGTCTGCTCGATCGCAATTGCTTGTGAATTTCATAGTAAGCACGACTTCTGGTGATAATATGCCTCCGAATCTCACGGCTGATTTCATTGTCCGCCGTTACCAGTGAGCCAAGGTAGACCAATTCGTCGACTACCTCAAACTCATCGCCGTCGATCATTATACTACTGCCCAAGCGGCGTCGGTCAGTCTCGGTTCCGCTGTCCAGCATGTATTTAGTTTTAGATGTATTCACTTTTAGCCCAATCTTTTCTGTTTCGCGGTTTAGTCTGCTGTACTGTTCAGCCATCGCCACAGATGTCATCGGCGAAGCAGTCGAAATTGACTAGATTTGTTCAAGATCGTTCCTCGTGTGTTGATATCCGCTCGAGTCATAACACCTTGTAGTTGTAGCACTATGTTGAACAGCAGGCATGAGAGACCATCACCTTGACGAAGCCGTCTGTGTGACAATACACCCGAAATCCGAAAACAGCACTGTGTACCATCCATCGTAGATTGAATCAGTTTGATGAGCTTCCTGGGGAAGCGGTTCTCACCCATGGTTTTCCATAACTTTTTTCGGTCGATGGTATGATATGCGGTTTTGAAGTCAACGAACAAGTGGTGCATGGAAACTCTGTATTCACGGCCCTTTTGGAGGATCTGTTGCAGTGTAAATATTTAATCCATTCTAGACCAACCTTCGATGAAACCGGCTTGATAAGTTCCCATAAATCTATTCGTAATTGGTAATAGTCGGCGGAGAATGATTTGGAACAGCACTATGTAGGCAGCATTGAGAACGATGACCGCTCGAGAGTTCTCACAGTCCAACTTGTCGTCCTTTTTGTAGATCGGGCAGATAACCTTATCTTTCCAGTCCTCCGGTAGCTGTTCCGTATTCCAAATCCTAACAAACGGATATATCCCCAGAGCATACAAACGGTCAACTTTTCTGATCCCATTTTAATAAGCTCCATTCCGATGCCATCTTTTTCAACTGATTTCTTTAGCCCAGTTCTTTAATTGCATGATGGCCTCCTTCACTTCGCCTATCGTTAGAGCTGGCACCTTTTCCCCGTTTGTTACACCATCGAAATCGCTTTCCCCGCCGCCATGTTTCTCTGCCAGGACGCTATTCAGTTGTTTATCGAAGTGCTGCTTTCACCTATCCGTCACCTCACGATGGTCCGTCAGAATACTGCCATTCTTATCCCGGCACATTTCGGCTCGCGGCACAAAGTCTTTACGGGATCCGTTCAGTTCCTGGTAGAACTTGCGCGTTTCCTGAGAACAGTGCAGCCGCTCCAGCTCTGCATATTCCTGCTCTTGCAGGAAGCGCTTTTTCTCCCGGAAGATTTAGTTCGCTGCAACTTCTTCCATTTGTATTCTTCCACGTCCCTCTTCTTCCAGCAGCGCTGCTTCAAGTGGGTGCGCATAGTTTGCTACGACGTCTGGCTGCTTCAGCCGCGCAAGATCTAACCGAGGCTGGCGTCGGTACCGAATGTTGTTCATAACGGAGAGTTTTGGGCGCATTTTAACCATCACTCTGTAGTGGTCCGAGTCAACGTTAGCGCTTCGATAGGATCTGACGCCGATAATATCTGAGAAGTGCCGACAGTCGATCTGTGAATCTGTGTGATTTGGTGACCTCCAGGTCTACACAAGTATACTTGTGTAGGAGTCTGTACCGAAAGAGGGCACTACGTAGGTCCATTTCATTGGTGTGCGCTGAACCCTAAAATCACCGGTTTGTGTTCCTCCACCTGGCAGACTTGAGTATTGAAATCCCCGATGACGATCTTGATATCATGTTTTGGGCAGCAGTCGTATTCACTCTTCAACTGAGCGTGGAATTCATTCTTGTCGTCATCGGTACTTTTGAAGAGAGGATTGTGCACGTTAATAATGCTGATGTTAAAGAACCGACCCTTGATTCTCAACCTGTACATTCGAGAACTGATTGGCTAACACCCAATCAACCGTTTCCACATCTCACCCATTACTATGACAGCTGTACCCAGCTCGTGTGTTGCCGCAGCTCTGGTAGATGGTAATGGTATGTCCATCTCAGAACGTACGTACTATTGCGCTCTTACAACATACCTCCTGCAGCGCTAGGACGCCAACTTGCAGCTCTTCAGTACACCGAAGAGCACTCGAGTACTCACTTGAAAATTGAAAGATTGGCAGTTTAACGTCCCGAGTTTCCAATCCATAGTTTCGTAGTTTCGTAATAACGTGATATCCATGTCATTTCTTTATCGGGTTGATGGCTTCAGGGTAGAATGGCATACTGATCCTTTCAATGCTGTTTTTATGATGCTATAGTGTGGTAACATTTTCTATGTTTCTTGTGCTCATAAATTATTTTCCGGAAACCAACATCCACTATATCGCTATATTACATCAGGCTCTAATCATTACGGCGTTCTAAAACAAGCAGCGTTCCATTCAATGATACATCGTCTCATCTTACAAACATTATAAATTTCCGGAACACATACATTTGGAAAACATAACACATAATTTCCGTAACACAATATAAAATGTCCAGCATTATCAACCCAGCAATCGTGCCCGTACGCACAGATTTTTATATTTTTTGAATAGAACTCGATGGTTATTGTATAACTAGAAGCATAATCACTAGCTCACTAGTGACTTCAACTCATTTGTGCAATAAGTAAAACCCATAGTTCAAAATACGTCACACAACTTAATGCTTTCCTTTTGACAATTTTAAGCCATTTTCAAATAAAATACATAAGTTTAAACCAAATAGCACTCACCATTTGTACGATCTCCAAGTGCCCGTGAGCCGCCGCCAAATGAAGCGGAATATCGTCACCCATGTTGGTAGCATTCACGCGGGCACCGCGATGCAACAGCATTTCCACGAGCTTCGTGTGACCTTCCTTGGCACACCAATGTAGCGGACTGAAACCGTGATCGTCACTAAAACGAATAAAATCGTCAACACAGAATAATTACCTTTTCTAGCGCAGCCGCCGAAAAAGAAACAACGCATTGCTCGTTTTTGATTACTCGCTTTCATTCATAAAAACGGCGACCGCTATAGTAAACACTAAAGAAACTGACTAAAGAACTGACAAGTAACTCATTTTCGTTTCGTCGTAACCAAGTGCGCATGAATCTCGATGAAACCTTCTGAATCTTTTGCTCGAAAACTTGCGGAGTATCAGTCGATGAACGCGGCAGAAATTAATGATTGCAAGCAAACGGCAACAAATATCATTGTATCACCACGAAATCGGTCCGTGCTGCCTAACGAAAACACCAGGCAATCAAATTTGTATCGTACATTTCATAAAATCGCCTAAATGTTGAACTCGAAAAAATATTGTTCGAACTTTTCCTAGCAACTTTGAACAGAGTCACGCACAACAATCATCGTTGAGCAAACCAGGTTTAATGATGACAGGAGGCCGCGAGTGACTGAGCTCCAGTGTCTTTTCTTTAGTCAGTTTCTTTAGTAAACACGCATTGATGCAACGCAGGTTCGTATGTAAACAAATCAAATCAATGACGTCAACATTGCCCACACAGTACCATTAAGTGAAAAATTGGGCTGACAGGAAATACTGAGCCTACGCAAAATAATACTGACTTTAAATCGAACTATCCGAGTTTGAACCATCAACGATAGAACATGTCAATAATTAAACTATTTTTAATTACTTCCATTTATGGAAATTCGTTCATTGGGACCGTTGCCTACTTTCGACAGCTTTCTAGTTTTTTTTTCGGGATTTAAGTTAACTTACCCTTGATTCATATCATGTTCAGTATCGTCCAACCACAGGCGAACCTGTATAGAATTCCCCTCACGGCACCAGTGAAAAATATCTTCCATTCTGTTACACTTATAACCTTCGTGACAACTCCCAGTTTTTTTTTTTTTTTGACGAAATAAATATTTTAATTTAGAAACAAAATCTAACAGACTCACATAAATTTTCACTTTCGATTGATTATTTCACACGTATATCGGCTTTTTATGTTGTTTCGGTTAAGTTCAGTGATGTTTGGAGTACATTTTAGACCAAAAATGTACTCACTTGTACCGTCGATAGCTGCCTCTGGTTCGTATTTTTTCACAAATGTCATTCGTCTATCGTCTAGCAAACAGCTTTGATATATTTATAGCGATGACGTCACCGGTACGAACTATGCTGCGCAAGGAAATGTCAAAAAGTATGTGGCATTCTATGAGGCGACGCTTCACTTTGGGAACTGAAAACATAAGCAGTAAAACCAGTAAAACGCCAAAACGTATACACACTGCACAGTTCGGTGAAAGATGTCGGAGCAACTAGAGCAGGCAAATTTACCTCCTGGGTGGGACTGCAGATATGACCCTCGGACAGGGCGGTAGTAAGTTGAAAATAAGTTAATTTATTAGTACCATAGATTAGGAATCATCCTGTAGTAATTGATTGTGGTAGGATATGCTGGAAGTCAGATTATTAGTCTAAAAATATGAGCGATTAGGGGAAAACCAACATGGCGGCTGCGTAAAATGAATATTTACATGTCTCAGCATATCCTGGAGTGAGAAGATTGCATAACCACAGGCTATTAATGAGTTTTTGAATTTTTAATACAGCTATTATGTGAATCTTTTCACCAAAACAACAACATGGGAAGATCCTCGGGCTAGGATTCGACAACTTCAGACAGGAGCTCCTTTACACATTTCGAACGACAACATCTCAGTGCAGCAGGTAATACTTTTTGAAATGAGACCAGTTTACCAGTGCATAAAGGAATCCTGCCAAGTGCTGCATTGTACATATGTTTATTCAATGTTGAGAATCTCTATGTATATGTCTTCTTTCTCTTTCTATGCTATATACTACCATCGTAATGTCGCACCACAATTTAAAAAAAAAATCCAATCAAACCCATACTCATCGACGTAAAAATGTATTCTGTAATCAAAGCCAGTGCATGGTTCTCCCTATCATGTTTACCCATCAAGTAACTCGTTCTACCCAGCTCAGCAAGCATTCCAGAACCCACCCTCCGGTGTTCCCAGTTTAACAGCTAGTCCTAATTTTGCTACCAAGCTACAACAGCAGCAGCTGGTAAGTAGCCAATTCGCGCTAGCTTTGCAAACCAATCAACGTTTTGTGAAGATGTGCCATACTAAAAGAGGTTTTTAATCGCATTTCACGCAGGAACTGGCACAAATGGCACGATCTAGTCCCCACACCCCAAGAATGGGTCTCGGGCGCCATGCTATGCAAGAAACTTCTTTCTCCAGTAATGCGAGTGCCGCGGACACCGATGCCACTGTTGCCAAAATCAATTTAATGTTCCCCACCGTCCCGGAGACCCACATCCGGATGCTACTGAAGAAGTAAGTATGCCTGGCACTAGTTTACTGACGTCTTTCTACGAATATTGTATAACAACACCACGCTTCACTTCATGCTAGCAGCAACACGTTCTCGTCACACTAGCTTTTGTTACAATCACGTATGTTCACATTTTTGCAGATTATGTTTTACACTCAGTATGGCAGTAAAATTTTGCAAAGATTGAATGGAAAGGCAAGGTAGTTAAATATTGATTTTTTGAAACTAACTCGACATGTGTCACTATTTAGGTATATGTGTTTCTTCAAACTAGACGCTTCCTGTTTCGCTTCCTGCGACCAGTATCTTGTTTGTACTTTTTATATGCTCTTCCTGCTTTCACTTACACCATAAAAGGATTTTTAATTACTGTTTTCTCTAATGTTAAAAGCTTTTACTTTAATTTGCAGCTTGTATCCGTTTTAAACGGAAGACTGTTGTAAACACTTAATTCTAGCCAAGTATGGGTGAAACAGACTTTTTTCCTTCAATTCTACTCTAATACTATACTGTATTTTGCCAAGCTTAACTGAACGGGTTTTTAATTCGAGTTGATTACTACCGGATTCGGACCCAAAGGACCACCTAAGCCTATATGATTCGCCGGTATTGCGTAGCCACTGAACCTTATGAGAACTGTCTAAATTCAATCTCTGTATATGCGTGTAACTTATTTAGACTCAAACAATGCTGATTGAGCAAACCTATTTTACGACACACATGTTGTGTTCACTGTGCCTATTGATTCGACTATCGAACGAGAAGTTCTAATTTAAAATGTTTTCTAACCGAGACGTTATAAGCATACAACCTTTCCTATCTCCCAGTTGTCCACGATTCCACGAAGTCTAACAAGCCAGTCACCGCATGGTTGAAGTTATAATAGTTCATACGATCGTAGCACTAAACCCGCCGTTTTGAAGGAAAACAATGATTTTCTCAGGCATCATAATCATCATTATTGATTACTTCGTATCGGTTTGATGTTTTCGTTAATGTTAGATCACTGAACTCCCAACTAGTACATTTATTTAGTTTACAACCAGTACATCACGAACAGACACACCTACACATCTAGATATTGATTTCTAACACACGAGTGTATTTTTCTACCGCACGCTGCCTTTCGTAATCGAAAAATTGTATCGCGAAATTCGGCAATCGACTAACAAATACCTGATTCATGCGCACCGATCTAAGATACTACAATCGGGAAGCGGTCGTAATCAGCGCGTTACAGGTGGAGAAACATCCGCTAACGACACCGGGACCATACTCAACGCCCCCTCTGCCGCAACGTCACTTCCACAATACGGCCATGGGCGTGGTATCGGCCTTCCAGATGACTCCGGTGTTGGGCGGTCGCAGTGAAGTTTCGACATCGCGCACCGGAAGTCCCATCCCGCGGCCGGCCAGTTGCGCTAGCGGAAGTTACTACGGCTACCAGCAGCACGGATCGCCTCGCAACAACGGAATCGACATCCGGTACAACTCGCCGAAACCGCACTCGTCACCCAAGATGAAACTGAGGTTGTTCCCTCTTCCAAAATTCTTCCACGGAAAAATATATCTAAACTTTTTTGGTTTCGTTATGCCACAGTATTCTTAAAGTAGCTTTTATCGTGTTTTTGTTTTTGTTGAGTTCTGTGTTTCTTCTTCGATTATCAGCAGTTTATTTGCATGGTCTTCAAAATATTAAGTTTTATTATAAGTGTTTCATTAAACTAATAACACAAGCAGAAACTAAAATTTACCCCAACATTTTTCAGATATCTGAAAAGTTTTTTCCCCAAAGCCGAGGAAACCTTGATATTAGACATCCTGGCCAACGCTGACAACAATGTCCAAACGGCATCGCAGCAACTTATAAAACTTGGCTACGAAAAGCGTGAACAGCAAACCATCAAGAGAGGTTCATCCCGGAAGGATTCCGAAAAAGATGGCCGATCATCGCAGACCGAGTCCAGGCGGTCGGAGTCGCAAACGCCGACACCGAAGCCGAAGACACCTGAGGAGAAGAAAAAAAGTAAGTAAGCTCGAAACAAGTAAAAGCTAGTTCTATCAATCGTGTCCTGCAAATTTCTGCTCGTTATAGTGACACTGATTGTCCACGTTTTATAGTCATTTCTCATAACCATTTATTTTCTCTGAAAACGTTTAAAAACTGTAAAATACCGCCAGTTTTGTGCGATTTTGCATACCAAAAGGGCCTCAGCCGACTACGTAAGCCGAAGAAAGCGCGATTCCCCGTTTTACTTGGCGGCTTACATCGTTGTCACATGTCTCGAGCGTACCAAGGTATATGAATTCCTCCACTACTTCATATCGGTTCCCACAGAGCTCCACCTCGACGCCAACACGATTTGGACTGTACTAATGCAATGTCAAATAAGACTAGAGGCTAGAGAGTGCATTCCCTGGCTTCAGTCATCCAATGCCACCTAGTCTCGATCCTTCCAGCTTAACTAGTTTCGTCGGAAAACCATGTTTCAGCATTATCTGCCACAACCCATTTCATTGGACTGAATCGTACGCCGCCTTAAAATCTACAAACAGACGATGAATCTGCAAATTCTACTCCCGGAACTAGTATAGAATTCATCCATCGTGGAGCGACCCTTAGGAAAACCAGTTGATACTCGCCGACGAAGCATTCCGTTAACGGTCTCAGTCTACAAAATAGGACAGAGAAGCGCTCCTTATGGCAGAATAGAGCAATGTAAAAATAAGCGAAGCCTTGAGCTTAAACGTGTTTTCTAAAACTTTTTTATCGACAGACTTCACAGCCGGCTATTAGAGTACAGGACAGTTAGGAGGCTAGTGCAACAATCCTACTGAATCTATCTAGCACCAATGTAATTCCTCTATAATTTTTATACGTGTCGATATCCTGTTTTAAAAAGAGGGTCAACCAATCACTCCTCCAGCGTTTGTTTTCCAACTCAAATTCGGAGAATAATCCAGTGAATTGTTTCGTTTAGTCGGTCGCTCCTCGCTTTTAAGAGTTCAGCAAGAATACAGTCCTTCCCAGGAGCCTTACCGTTTAACAGCCCACTAATTGCCTTCCTAAATTCCTCCTGTGTTGGTGATTCCACAGCTTGACCATCGCTCAAAATTCTTATTCTGTTCCTGCTGGCCTCCGTGTTTACCTTTCCTTTTAACACTATCTAGAAGTGATCTTTCCACCTGGTTGCTGGCGCCCTTTTGTTAATAAGCAGGTTGTCAGCATTAGACAAACAAGCATGGCAAAATTCTTCCACCTCGCATGTTTCGAGGAAACTCCGTGTGACGAAACTGGCGATTCGCTCCTCTGCACCCGCGAGCACGTGCTCCTCGACTCACGTTTGTTAGACGATGAGTTCTTTTTCCGCAGCTTTAGTCTCTCAACACTATTCTCTCTTTTGATGTGTAGCCGCAGTGACCATGCGACTCCTCGCGTGGTTCTTTTCATCTGTCACTCTCCGGCATTTGGCATCAAACTAGCTATTATTGCTGTCTTCCACTCGTGGTGCCTACCGCCTCTCTCGCAGGTGTTTCAATGGCGCCATGGATGTTCCTCCACAGCCCACTTATATCTTCTCCCCTTGTTTTTTCACTACTGTTCTGCGATCCGTCACCGCGTTGCGCTAAACTTTTACACGGCGGGATAGTGGTCAGAGTCGATATTTGGTCCCCGAAGAGACCGTTCATCGATCGATGACATCCGATAAGTATCGACTGTCAATCAATCTAAAGTCTCCATTTGGTTGCTTCCAGGTGTGTTTCCGAATATTCAAGTGTGGAAAGTTGGTGCTACATATGGTTATGCTTCGAGCCGCGGGTAAATTTATAAGCCTCAGATCGTGATGATTTGTCGGTGCGCAAATATTGATTAAATACGTTGCAGTTGAAGAACTTGCCGTTAGTTCTCAACACACATATACGGTCATCTATGGGCCTTTCCCGGATAACACGATGGGTTTTACTACGGTCAACACAACGAGCCCGACTCCCGATATTCTGCCTTCTACCGCCACTGTAGTAGATGTGGTAATTGAACGAAGTGTCTGCAACAGGTCTACTTCTCGGTATTTGGCCACCAAACTTTCTAAAAGCAGCGATCTTCAATCCGAGTCAATGCAGCTTTCGAGCAATCAAATCAGCTCGTGCCGGTTCATGAAGAATTCTGACAACCCAGGTACCGAGTTTCCAATCATTATCCATTAGTCGTTTCCTTGTTCTTTGGCCGATCCTAAACCGATTGATCCGTTTCGTATTTCCATTTTCGTTGTTCGTGGTATGTGAGGATTTCGGTATACAAGCAAGGGTCACATCCCACTGATGGTCTTAGGTATAGCTTGCGGGATACAGTATTTTATAGTCAGCCGCTCACTCCGAGATAGACGCTGTTTGAGCCGCCCCTCCGCTGAGGAACTGCCACTTAAGTTTGCACCCTCTAGATGCTTTAGTGTATACATTAAGCATTTCCAGGATGGCTGTCGAGTCACAACAGCAGATGGCCTGCCAGCTCTCACGTGAATTCATCAATAAACATATATTAAATTTTGTTTAATTTAGATTTAATTTGAAGAGCAATTTCCCGCTTTTTCAAAACATTTAATTCCCAACTAAATGAGTTTAAATTTTTTACAGTTAAAGCTCGCCTGCAGGCAAAATACAAAGACATTGCTGAGCGTATAATTTTGATGGCACTTGAAAGTGTAGATTATTCGGAAGACCGTGCAAAACAAATTCTCAATATTGTTATTCAAGAGGACAAGGAGAAAAAGAAGAGCGTTAAAATAGACGCTCCCCACAAGCCGGAGGAAAATAAGGAAAATGCCCAGACAAGTAGTGCAACGCCAAGGTAGGTTAATCTGCAATATTTAACGTAGAATTCCTGTCGCTAAATGAAAACAGAAAGTCCTCTGTTCAAACGCTTAGAAAGCACTCAAAATTGAACATAACTGCATGTCACATTTCGCTGTTCATTTTCAACACCTTCAAGAATTTGAAAGATCGTACAATAAAACTTGACACAAAAAATGCTTATGTTTGCTATTTATGTTTCAAAATTATCTTTCCATTCTTTTTCTTTTATCGTTTTCATTCGAAAAAACGCTGTTGAAATAAAAACAAACTCACTTATGTCACCATGCGCCATGTCACACGAATGCTTCATCAAATTGATCAACGCCTGCGACGCGTCTTCAAACTTAGCCGATGCAACAGCACATCTTCCACCCAACGAATGCGCACCAAGAAAGGTAGTGTTGGGTCCGATGACCATACCGGAACCGAACTTATCGGGACCGACAATCCGGTAGATCAGCAGCATAGCTCGCAGCCAGATCCCGCCCGGGATGGCGAAATAACTGCCGAAGACAATGAGAACGAAAACGATACTTCCATTGAAATCACCACTTCCACCAATTCCACTGCAATCATTAATGATTCACCAAAATCACCACCTCCACTAGAGCAATCGCCTTCACGACAGCAACAGCACGGCACCGATTTAAACAACAACGACAGTAATGCTAGCGCTGCACCGGCACCGGCGGCAGCAACGGCCATCGTCAACGGAGGCAAGCCGAGCCGCACTAGAGCCAAGAGTGATCACGCAAAGTATGGTTTGAATTTTGTTCTATTTTGTTTTCTGTGAAATAACGATCGAATTTGTTGCACTATTATCAATCACCCCGTCACCCGCAAATGCCTCGCACTAATGTTGAATGTTGATTATATTGTAAGGAAATTACTATATAATGGACGTTTTTTTAATTCTGCATAATCAATGCTTTTGTTCTAAATTTGCTCACTTATTTCGATTAAACAGTTAGTGAGTGAGTAACAAACAGTGAGTAGTCCGTCTTTTGCCAAGGTTGACTCAGTTCCTAATTCTTATCAGTTAGCAAACAAAGTTGGTTCTTTACTTTCGGTTCGTCAGAGCCATACAATGAGATTATAATGAAGTTACAATGCTAGTGCAATGAATTTAGAATAAAAGTTTTTTTTTGTCTGCAATTTTTTTGAAAAAACTGTGATTTTTCCATAAACTTCCACGCACGGTTCAGAAAGCTGCTCAAAATCCACGAGCATTTTTGTTTCTTCAATTGGTCTTAATTTTCATTGAAAAATTGCCTCACATCGCTACTCACTCATCGATAAACGAAACGTATCCGATAAGCAAAAATAGATAAGAAGTTGAATTATCATAGCTTTATTCAGCTACATTTTCGTGCTAATAATCAACGCACGTGCCTGTTATAGTTCGTGCAACCTTTGTGTAACTCTACATTTTCAGCAACAAAAACTCCCAGTTATCAAGTGAATTATTATTTCTTTCGGTATAAAATAGCAACAAAATTGATCAAATAATGCTTACCTTTCGTTATCCGTCGTCTCACCACGTCTCCGTTCTCGATTCGATTTTTCTATTTTTTTCCTCTCGTTCGGCTATCCCTGCATTACCTGTTGGCTTGGTGTTTATCCATCCCCATTCGGTGTAATGTTAGGTATTCTATTTTTAGAAGCTCCTCCTCCGAGGACGAATTGGATGGTCCAAACGGCACCGGTAAATCGATGAATTCATCAACGAATAGTTACAATGGGCAAAGGACTGCTACCAACGGTCCGAATGCAAAACTGTTCAAGGGTCCCAACGATGATCTGCTACTGTGAGTATTGCTTTTCTCATCTTAACAGAATCATTCAAACCGGATCAATTCACAGAGCGGACTATGTGACCTGGAATGGGGCCAATCCAGATTTGGCCAAAGGAAGTCAGAAGCTTGCTCTCGGTCCGGATCGATCAATTCGCATCGAGCGGAACTACAAGGCAATCGGGCCGAATTCGGAACTCTGCAAGGGCCCTGCCGGGCTGGCAAAGGGCAGCATCTTTGCTCAGCTTAACTGTGCAATGAAGGATGTCAAGTGCAACTAGGGGCGATTCAGAAGCCGTTCCGAGCCCCGACAAGTGCACTCCAGTTGCTACTCTTAGGGGGTGTAATGGCCAAATAACCATTCCGTACTATAGTATTAACGTAGATGTATAGTTTTTCACTATCTGTCCTAAGATTCTGCTCGACAATTTCACTCCTGTCTCGTTGACGTTGTTCTGACATGACGAGTATTGTTCTAACGAATCTTAAAAATATACAATTTGCAATAAACTTCTCCATCAGAAAAAATAACTTAATTACTTTGAGTGCTAACAAACTACTACAACATACAATACTAGAAAGAGTAAGCTATTTGTCTTAATCATCACTATATGTCTTGTAAGTTTGATCTTTTTTAAAACAAAGTCTATATTTTCTACTGGAAGATGAAAACAATGTTACAATAAATTTCCACATAGGCCGGAATTCTCTTACAGAGTTTACTGTGTATTGTATATCGTAGGAATGTGTAGAAGATAATAGCTCTACAACCTATAACATGAATTGCCGTGATTTAAAATTTCGAACCTTCAATACGTAGCTCGTGAAATTCTTAGCACTAACGACGAAATTCGGTTTCTCTTGGCTGATTCATTATACTGTGAAATGTAAAATCAACTTACAATTATTTATATCAATTTTGTTTTGCCATCAAATTGTGATTTTTTGTTGTTATTCACCGTAAAAGCAAACATTCCATTAAAGTCAATACAAAAAAATGTCTAGATCGAATCAATTATTACTGAAAGTATTTTTATTTACAATTTATGTTAAAAATAGAGATTGTAAGCAGTATTAATGCAATTTAATTTTAAACGTAACTGTCATTGTTAAATGCAAATGTGCAAAAAGCATTCCTGAAAAGAAAGAAGAGGATAAATTATTAAATTTCCACTATTGTCAGCAAAGAGAATCGAAGTTACAAACAACAGCGAAGTATAAAAACGTTATTACCATAATGGATGCATCAAAATGCAACAGCATACAGTAACGGCTTCGTCACTATTAGATGAGTTAGTTAGAAGCCGAAATAGGGTGCAGGGTAATAGGCCACCAACCAGCTGCTCAATTCCCGGACAACCATTGCCTTGTTACTACAACTTGAAACATTTGATATTAGACAAAGCGGCTAAATACGTTATTTTTATCTAATTAAATAAAATAAGAAAGAAAATGTGCAAATTTGCAGCAAAAATGCTAGAAATGTTAGCAAGTTCCACTGAAACGCAATGTTACAATCCACTGAACGAAAAGTTTCCATTAATTAAACTATGATATAAGATAAATATTATATGCAGATGTAATAATTAATGACTTGTATGTGATAGTCTAACTATTTTCCGATTACCACGAAATGATTTATAATATTTTGTGAAAATAACATACATTTAAACTAGCCTAATTCGATCCGTAATGTACTGGAGTATGAAATACTATCTTGCTATATTTGCGGTCACGTATATTAGTATAAGCAAAAAATTGTACCTTATTCGTCCCACAAAACTATACACAGACTAAAACACGAAACAACAACACTTGAGCTAGTCATGACAGAAAAAAATCCACTCCGAATTGCGTCCATCTCAAAAATTAGGAAAACGATAATTTGTAGAAAATGTCAACATTTCTAGCCCATTTATAGCAACAAGAAGCAACTGTTCCAGTGAAGAGCACACCCATTTATATTTGCAGTAATTATCAACTAGATGTAAAACCAAAATTTTCAAATATAGATTGCCATATACCACAAATATCTACGGATCTTTTTATTTTCTTTTGCCTTACCTCCACTAAACCTCATCCTCATTCAGCAACATGTTCGGTATGCCGTCACTGATCGGGAACAGTCGTCCAGTTTCCGGACACTCCAGCGTGCCCTCGACGATGTCGACTTCCAGCAGAATGTGGTGCAGCTTTTGCAAAGTTTCCGAATCGGATGAAATGTCTTCTGGCATGGTGGCTGGCAGGTCGGCGCCAATCTGAAGATTAAGTAAAATGTAAGTTTCGAAATTTAGAAAAATCGTGTTATGTATTGACGGCGTACTTCCGGTTGGTACACAAAAAGTGTTCTTCGTATAGCACGGAGTGTAAAACGGAAGTGCGCCGTAAATAGGATAATATGATTCTGGGGAAAGGTGCTAGCGAAAAACGGAAGCCTGCTTCCAGCCGGCCGACGGTGCTGCGCGACCTTAAAATGCAGCAGAAGGTGTAGAGCGCATGGCTGATGATCAGCGAGGAGGGAATGTGCAAGCTACTGATGTTTCCTTCGGGGCTTACGGTGAACGGGAAGATAACAGTACGAAGTGCTTGTCGAAAGTTGCTGTTGCTGCCTACATCAAGAAGTATCACGCGAAGGAGGATGTGGTCTTTGGCCGGACCTGATCACTAGAGGAGATGAACCATCTAAAGATAAACTTTGTACTGAAGACCGCTAACCCTCCCAACGTCCTGCAACCCATAGAAAATTTGTAGGTAAATCTTTAACGGATCTACTCACATAATTTCGCGGTTAAAACAGAGATGCAGTTGATCGCCAAGCTCGCGAAAGAGCTGAAGAACAGGGGAGGAATTGACAAAACGGGGAGAGGTCTCTAACCTAACAGCCCATAGCTTCGAAACGCCTGAACGGTTCTTTATCAAACTTGGCACACATCTTCCTTGACATACGGGAATTAGCATTGGGGGCTCACAAAAGGGGGTATCCCTAACAAGGGAGGAGGACCGAATGAATAAAAGGGGTTGGGTTTCTCTTGCATTTAGACCGATTGCAGTTGCACAAGTTGCCGAGAGAAAATATGGTGAGAAGGGGAGGGGTGGTAAAGTGGGGTTCAACCGAGGAGGGATATATGAAAAAAAAGCTGTGTTTTTCTTTCGTGAGAGGGATTTCCAGAGAGCAAACAGATGCATAATTCACGAGACAGAAGGGGAGCTGATTGGGAAGGAGCTGACTGGTGGGGGGCCAGGGACGTGAATATGAATGTACGTTTCGCGTATGTCCGCGTATCAAGACTATCGTGAACAAGATATTATTTGCTGTCTGTCGAAACTATATCAGTATAGTGCAACACGGATTTTTTTCGCGAATGTGCTGTGGAAACAAACCTTGTTGATTTCGTGTCGTTTTGCATCCAAAATATCGGTTCTAAAGCACAGGTTGGTCCCTTGCTATCCTTAGTATTTGTGAACGATGCAGCACTGGTCCTTGACCACGGCGGACGACAATTCCTTGCTTTGATTTAAAAAATATACCTCGCAATTTAGCAAATCGGAGACTGTATGGAACTGCAGACTTTGGTAAATCGATTTACCAATTGGTGTAAAAGAAACCAATTGTTACTGAGCGTGGAAAATTCCCACACGGTGAACAGTGCTAAAGAAATGCATTGAAATTGGAAGAAACATGCCGATTCCATCACTTTCTTTAACTATGCAGGGTATGATAAGTTCTACTAAGAAAAAAGTTCGAGATTTTATCAGAACCAGAGAAATGCTATGATGTAATACTGTGAAACTCAAAGCTGAATAAAGGTGCTACAATTCAGTTGTTTATGGTTTTTTTTTGGACAGTTTTGCTTTGCTAATTGTTGAAACAAGCAGTACACAGGGTCAACATGACCAGTTTCAATTATGAGAACCCGGCTTTTCGAGTGAATTTTTTAAATGACCTCGGAGATTATTGTAGGCAAGTCACAGCAATTTCGAATTGGTAATCAAATGATTAATCGAGGTATGCTGTTTTGTAGATATAATTACCTATGTCGGAATTGTTAGCCTATATTTCAAGTAAAATTGATAAAACCGTCAGTATTGCTTGTATCCCTTTTACGAAAGCTGTAGAAATAATCAACAAAACCGTTAGTGGCATTAGCAACCAGTTTCGAAGTGAATAGGAGTCACTTCTGTTAAATTTGTTTCATCGTGTTCTCGTTTTTTTTTTAAAAAAAACAACGCTAGGTAGGTCCTAGTGCAGGTGGTCCTGTCACCAAGCAATGTACCTTAAATCACACACTGTGCTTAAACTCTACCGCTTACTTTTTAAATGTAAATAAGCAGCTTTAATAATTGATAAATTGTTTACCAATTAAAAATTATTTATCTATCAATTGGCACTTGCACGAACAAAATTTACGATAACTTTTAGAATTTTAAAGACTTTCACGAAACAGGCAGATGTGATCTGTTCGGTGTAAAAACATGTTCATATTATAATCTTTTCGACTTACGTGAGTAGCAGCCTGTTTTATAGCACTCCAATCCAGACGAGGTAACATTCGAGCAATAAATTCCGAATTGAACTCCGAAGATACGACTTTTTTCTCAACTATCTGTAAAAGTAAAATACTTTAAAAACTGGTTTCTCAGACTTACTAATGTACCTACATTCAATTTAAGCGGAAAGCCTATCTTAACTCCACGAATACACTTCGAAGTTAAGAAATTGTAGGTGAGAAGCTTCATCTTTTGATAATCTTTTAATAATGAATTTTTATAGAATAACAGAGATCCGCTAAATAATTTTATCACTGCACCACATGCGAGATGCGACTCTTGCAAAAAGTAAATAAACACACTAATCAGGGATGCCAAACGTTTTGAATTAAAGCTTATACGCTAGATCGCCAATTTGAATGACGACGGTGATGTCCAATATAAGTTATCATTTACAAGGCACTGCACAAATCGGCGCAAAATCCGCGAAATACAGTGAAATCTAAAGAAATTTTAATAAAAATTTGCAGAAAAAAATGCAAAATAAAATTGAAATTTGCTGAAATCTCAATATTCCGAAAATCTACCCAGCTGGCATTCCTGGACACATGTGTACCTGCAGGCAGTGTTGCCACATATTAATCTGTACTCTCTGTACTGGAAGGGGTAAAAACAGGGGCTTGCGATGGGTGCCATGTTTTTGTCCAGCGCCTCTGTGGTTCAAAGGTACACGGGTACCAGTGAGCGACACGCCCTGGCAGGTGTTGTGGGTTCAAATCCGGTTATAATCTCTGATTACAACTTGGTTCGACCCATGCACCTTCCAGCATTGGACAAAAGATAGGAGTCACAACGACAACTTGTTAACCATAGCTACCTATTACCCCCCCCCCCCCCCCTTCCTTTCCACCCTTCCCCTTCATTCCCGAAAAAATCCTTCTTCATTACTTTCCCTTACCGTCCCTTCATCAATTGTAGAATCATCGTTTCAAAATAAATATTAATGTTTTTGTTGCCAACATCTCAGCACATCTCGACAAGGTTGGCAGCAAATCTACCTGTCAGACGGGCGCTATTTCTTGCGTTTCTTGAAATAGCGCCCTTCGTTAAGTCGACTGTCAAACACCGTTCGTTAAGATAGGGATAGCACCCCGCTGGGTAAAAATCTTTTTTATATATGTTACTTTTTCTCCCAAAAATCTATACCATAAAAAATACTTATTGTATAGAAAAAATTGGTTTGTTAGTATTAAAAAAATGCACGAGTGTCAAATCATTTATTTGTTTGATGATGTTTACACATACCTCTGTTAAACTTAGACATGTTTTGTTTTAATTGGGTCCTAAAGCCCTATGTCGTTTTTAGCTTGAAACGATGAGATTAGGGTTAGGAACACATATTTTAAAATTTAATTTTATATTTTTAGGCTATTGCCGTTAAAAACCTTTTTTTTTTAATTTTGTGAAATTTTTAACAAAAAATAAACATTTGGGCAACCTTATATAGACAAACTATAGTTGTGCATGGTTGTGTCAAGCGGTGTCTAGACAACACGAATTATAAAAAGAAACCATAGTACGTCTTGAAATGTCACGGAAAACTTTTTGTTTACCTTCACGCTCATGTGATAGTGTGTCAAAAAGTCAAAAGTTGCAAAGTCAGGAAATGGCTTGGCAATCGCGACCTAAAACATTTTCTGAGTTTACAGCTCATTTTCCGGTTCCGGTCATCTCAGTTTAATTAAGGCCTTTGTCAAAATCAGCAATAAGCGTAGTGACTGCACTTGGTCACAGCGTGGATGACTTCAGTTGTCGGATGCAACACCCGCCATCGAGATGCGACCGTGTTTGGTTAGAAACGCACAGAAATTTTTGGTCTGCCGTTCGCCCTACTGCTGATTCATATCGGAGTAGCAGAACATACCAATCTGATTGATAATACGGTGCCAGTTTCGGTTGGCGTTTTTTTTTTCATACTGTTCTGCGGGGTCGATTGTACCGAGATTATACTGTTGGCCATCAGTTTGACATCGTTTAGTCATTCTTAGCGCAAACTAGATTTGGACAAAGTCTAGCACCGTGAATCGATGGATTGGAATACATTACCCGAATCAAAACTTTTATCCGATAACTAGTACAAATTTGATGTTCCACTTCCTCACGACCAGCAAAACGCAGACAAGCACAAGAGACAACTGCGAAGCTGTAACTGTCAAAACGATCAGCTGCTCTAATGTCAAACCAGAGTTGCCAGTGAGAAAAAGTTATCATTGTTGCCAGAAACGTGTTATTTTCGTTATGTCAAGGAAGATCTCTAATGTCAAGGGAGAATAAATTACAATATTTTTGTTTTTTAATTTTTTAGTGCTCTGCATCTTTTTAAAAAAGAAAAAACTATACTCTGGTAGTCATAATGGGAAGCTTTATCGTTCCTTCTAAAAAAATCATCTTTTTATCACAAATTTTAGGACCCAATTCATACTAAGAATTGCGCTATTCTATATTCACTCAAAATAATCCGCACATAACTAATGGAAAATTTCCATATGAAAATCTTTATGATTATTATGTGCCACATAAAAACACAATCCGCCCAGAAGTACACATGAAAATTATATGCATATGAATAGTATGTACAAATTTTAAAGGTAAATTTTAAAAACACATACATGGTAACTGTTTGGCACATAAAGTTTATTTACTGGGCACATGGAAAAAATCTATGTGTGAAACACATAAAAACTATACGAAAAGTTTTCTCAGTGTTGATTTCAAGAAACAGCACTGAGAAAAAAGAATGGGGTTTTGACATATATAAAAAATCAGAAGGGTTGTGTACAAGACACGAACGCATGTATAGGTGACGCAGGAATACGTAAGTCTCTTTGTTGCGATAATAGCATGTATCTATGCTTGTAATCATTCGATCCTTCATGTATGCATGCCATATGCAGCATATATGCATGCTACATGCGTTGTATGTAATATTTACAGCGGGGTGCTATCCCTATCTTAACGAACGGTGTTTGACAGTCGACTTAACGAAGGGCGCTATTGCAGGAAAAGCGCCCGTCTGACAGGTAAATTTGCTGCCAACCTTGTCGAGATGTGCTGGCAACAAAAACATGGCACCCATCGCAAGCCCCTGAATATTTATCAAAGTAGTAATATTGCAATCCTCAAAAGACTTCAGAGTTTATTTCTATGTGCATTTGGAAACAATTTAACAAAATCAAGAACACAAACTATTGCTGTTCTGCTACCTTACAGAAATTAAAGATTGTTTTTATTACCCATGGTTCCCCACGTTGAAGGGATTTTACCAATTTTTTCAATACACTTCTAATGAAACGGCAAACATGCGTATGCATACATAACTTGATACATAGTCATATTATAACCGAACACTACAGCTGTAGCACATTTTTCCAGCACAGATATCAAATTCGCCTAGGTTTAATCGTCTCGCAATAAAGGATTTGCGATCTGTTGGGACAACGAAATTGTGTAATTTTTTCTGGTACACTTCCCTAACACAAACATCAAATTGGACTAAGTTTAATCGCGTTCATAAGAAATCAAGAGCAACATTTCAAATAGGCCGAAGTCAAAACTGACAGTTTCGAGAAAATCGATGTTGAAACTTGAGCATCATTTTTTAACTCCTTATTTGATATAAACAGTGTTGCTTAGAATTGAATGTCACATTATGATGCAAAAACATAATAGTTTAATGTGTAATGCAACAACTAGCAGAAAAAAACATTGATTTACTTTGTAATTTGCAAAAATATGCGTTTGGCCGTTTTCGGAGATCATTCGGTAAAACAACTTTTTCATAAGGCTGATTTGATTATCAATTGTTGATGGGGCCTTTGACATGAGGCTTTTATTTACTGTCAGTGGTGATATGATTTTGGTGTTGGGCCAGTTTTTAAACAGCGTTTCGCGTTTGGCCTTTTTTTTATCACGTTGTTTTGAAGCGCAATGGCTAGAAAAGGTTAAAAATTCGTAACTGGGACACCGATCAGCTTTATTATTTCTACTAGAAAAGTTGGGGTTTAATTTCATCGGCAAATCTGCCACCGTTCAACAGGTTTGTGAAGCGGGACGTGTTACCCGTGAGGTGCGGCAGTCGCTATTGGTAGTGTGAAGCAGCAGCAGTTCATTCATTTAGCATTTCTAACTCACCACAGCGTGCAAGTGCATCACGCCTTGGCAGTTCAGCGATAGTAAATGTCTCGGGCGCGCTACTAACGAACTCTGTCCGGTTCCTCCACAGGTGATATATTGTGCGCGCATTCCCTTACTGGACACGACGGTTGAAACAGTCGTGTTTCTGAACGGCCGTAAAAAGGGTCGTTTTTAGCTTTTGACAGATAAAATGTTAAATTGTGTCATCATCGCTGTTTCATTATTGGAACCAATCGAGCAAAGTAAATAAACCTAGGAATTACCGTTCTATCAGAAGAAACGGAATGAAATTCAGCATGAAATGAATTTGTATTTTCAACGCCGGTTTGCCGAAATTTCATAGTGAATAAAGCGTAGTTTATCCTTCATTATCCAAACAAGCAATAACAAAGCAATAACGTTCGTATTCGAAAACAATCTGTTTAATGCTTTTGTATGATTAACACGAAGTCACGATTAAGGTTGCGACAGAAACGCAATGAGCCTGTGTTGCCAGTTATGGCGATAAAACATTACGAACTGTGTTGCCAATTTAGTCATTTTTTACCTTTGGAACGTTTGAAACAGTACCTGAACTCCCCTCGGAATCCATCGATCAAGTAAATGCACAATATATATACAGCGAAATAGTTTTTTTCGTGTAAACCGAAAAGTAACTTAAATTTTTGTTGCCGCGCAGGCTTAAGTACTAAACATGTCGTGTCTGTGAATGACCGTGTTATTTATGCAGGTAGCATCGTATTGTTTTTTTCGGTCGTCCGTCGAGTCTCTCGCGCAATTGTACGGCGGGGATCATCTTCGCAGCAGCAACTGCAGAACTGGCTGTTTCTGAAATATTTAATTTGCACTGTTAACAATTGATTACCAACGGAAATTCAAAAATTGTGTATTTATTACTTACTAAACGTACTTAACCGGAGATGGCCAGTGATTATTCGCCACTATGCGTAGAAATCCCACAACAAAAATAGGGCCGAATGCAAAACAAAACACAAACTGCGTATAGGCTTTTTCATACAAAAGGCCCAAGGCACAAAATGAAAACTTTGTTGCCAGTTTTCACATAAGGCTTTTTCAAATTTGCTTTTTAAGACTCATAAAGTTTTCAAATCGCTATGATGTTTGGTATTATTATAGATACTTAAAAAAGCTTTAAATATAACCAAAAAACCAGTTTTTTTATATTTTGCACTTGGGCCCTATTGAAATGTTGCTCTTGAAATCTGTTGGCATCATCAGTATGCCCATCAGGGGGCCATCAGTATGGGGGTACTGTCAAATCATATGTGAGAGTGTATTGGTGACACCGGGCTGGTACTTTTTGACAAAAATCTGTAATCTGCACCGTTACAGAATTTATAAGGTTTTGCACGGGCGAGCATAACCTCACTTCTTTGACATCTATCAGTGGTTTGTTTACATGGACTTGGAACATGGGTTAACTTGAGTTTCAACTTGAAACTGAATATTGCTTAAGGCCTTAACGGCAAGTCAAAAAAGCAGAAAAACTGCCATTCCGAGTAGTTTGGAGGGCGACACTGCTGGATAATACGCTTTTAAAACTTTAAACTCCAATTTATGCATATCGCGTTCGCCTAACAAATAGTAAACAAACCACGAGTGGATGTCAAATGAGTGAATTACGTTCATTCCGGTTCATTCGTGACGTCACCTTGCAAAACCTTATACCAAAAAATTCGAAAAAATCTCTACTTATGCAGATAAATCTGTACATGTGGCAACACTGCCTGCAGGTACTCCGCTGTCAGATTTCACCAAATTTCCCACCGTACAAGCTCACAGGGCAATTAGGTAAAATTACAAATTCAAAAAATTTCCCTTCCAGTCAAATTCACCACTAACAACCGCGGTAAAGGCGGTAAACCAGCATAGGGACGAGCGAGATAGATATAGCAATACCCAGTGGTGAATTGCTTGTGCCGTCAGAAAGATTGAGAAGAAAAAATGAAAGGGGAACGAGAAAAAAGTCCCATCTGAAAAACGAAACACCTTCGATGTCTACTCTGAAAAGCAGTGAAATGTAGTGTAAATTTCGTGATAAAAGCATCGTTAAACAGCAAAAAAATATTGTAAACGAATAGTTTTGGTTAACTGTAATCGATTGAAGATAAATTTTGGTGAAATCGGAGTGTATTTGCAGTGGAAAAAGCGTTGTGAAAAATTGAAGTCTTGACCAAGTAGTTTTTGCTCTTGGTTGGCTCCGTGTCTGTCTACTGCTAAGCAAGAGCAGCCATGAATGGCTGCTGCTACTTGCATCGGACATAAGTTAGTGATTGCAGAAAAAAGCAAAACTGGTTTTTGCGTCTGATTTAAGGTAGGCTTTAGGCCCATTTAGTTGAAAATTTCCGGATTTTCATTCGGAGTAGGTTAAGTTTTTGTCACCTATCAAAATCACGGAAGCTGCTTTCAGAAGAGATCCCAAAGGAAAATCGAATCTCGGTAGAGGGAATTCAATCGATTTGCGTGAATGGCGTTGTGTAAGTGTATCACAAGATGGCACGCACACACCTGGCCGCGGCTACCCGTCGTACTTTTCGTATATGGGCAAGAAAACTGTCAAGCACATGAAGGAAAGCGAGAAAAGCGAAAGAAACGGTTCAAAAATCGAGACTTGACAAGCATTTTGTATATCAGTGCTTAGTGAGCAGTAATGTGTTGGTGAATTGCTTGCGTGTGTGTGAATTCATTGAAAAGTTAACTGACAGATTGATGGGGAGGATCTATCCAAAACATTCATCGTAAACATTGCATCCTTCGCTTTAAAGACCGCGAGTGAAACGGCTAAAGCAGAAGAACCCCAGCGATCGCAACGGTCGGCGAAGCAAGCGGTGAGAGACACGGATTGCACGCATAATACCAGTGAAAGAAGAGGGCAAATTATTCTTCTTGATAGCATATTTCTCACCGCTGCTGCTGGCTGGTCGCATGACTGTTTTCATGTCGTCCGTTTTAGTTTGGCTACCATTTTCCTTCTTGAATTTGTGGCCGCCGTGCTACTTATCTGCTACTTTTGCAAGCTATGGCTATATAGCTCGTGTATTTTTCCGTTGGCGGATGGATCCAGTGGGAATAAGAAGAAACGCGCTAGGATTTCACTTGGTCATCGGGTGCATGACCTTGAAGTGTTTCATGAGTTTACCGTATGACTATTGAGCGTCAGCTGATAGAAGTCGGTATACAAACAAAACAGTTATTGTCAAATTGTTGATAGATGCTTGGTAAAAACAATTTCAGTTTAATTCACAACTTGACGTTTTAAAAACGTCAATAAGTAGGTTCAATCATAACGTTTTTTATGTTACTTATTCATGATAACTTTTTGTATTTACACACCAACAGCCTTAGCAAATAGCAGTCAACAATTAAATGTGATTAAATAAGATTAATTTAGAAACTTATTCACAAACTAGTTCACGGATGCCAATTAGCTTCTACCTTGAAAATTCATTTTTAAATTCACTTTTCGTGTTAACTAATTGCTGTATTAGGACAAATTGTTTACTGTCACGAATAGAGTTAAAATTACCCAATTTCGTATATTTTGCAATGAACCACGCTGGCCTCTAGTTCAGTTCCAGAATATGCAAAGAAATTAAACATAAAACTGGAAAAATCAATCTTACACCGTGTAGCATTTCCTAGAAACATCGACAGAATTATTTATAGCATTAATTTTCGTTTACCTTGTTTTACAGCTAATTCCACATACACTGTTACGCCGTAAGTGACGGACTTGCATTTGCGTTCCACCCCGCTGCTGCTGACAGTGTGCAAGCAAAAACCTGCACTCATAAACAGAAAAGGGGAAGGAAAGTGATAGCTGCGGTCAACTAATAACAGCAAGCATTACGCTATACCGTTAAAAGTGCGAAAGATAATGGGCAAAAGACATGCTGCGGATAGTGAAAATCAGTATGAAACTCCGCAAAAGCGACAAAAGGTGGCCGCCTCGAACGTGAACTCGTTCGCGGAAACTCCCAACAGTAGTCCGGCCCTAAATGTGAGTTTTACTTTAACCCGTGAGTTTGTCGACGGGACAATATTGACTGATTTAACACTAAAAGACTGGCGAATCGGGAAACCTATCGGTAAGCGAGTGCTAATTTATTTTTAAAAACTAAATTTTAAATTTGCCATCTCATTGTTTTTTTTTTAGGTAAAGGAAGCTTCGGTGAGATATTTTTAGCTTCAGATGACGTATTCAAACCAGTCACCAGTCAAAATGCAAAATATGTGGTTAAAATTGAACCCCATTCCAACGGGCCACTGTTTGTGGAGATTCACGCATTGCTCAACACTGCCAAAGCTTCTGGTAAGTAACTTATAACTTCTGTATATATCTAAGGCCATGGATTTCAACAATTTTCCTCTCATATACAGAATCGAACATCATTCCGCCTGGCATGCCGGAATACATCGCCTCCGGGTCGCATTACTTCAAAAACGAACGTTATCGCTTTCTAATATTGAAACGATATCAGCGAGACCTGCACTCACTGATCAAAAACAAACGCGTCGAACCGAAGAGCGTCCCCATTATCGCTTGTCAGATACTGGACGTGCTGGAACATCTGCATGACAAGGGTTATGTCCATTCAGATATCAAAGCGGAGAACCTCATGCTGGGCAAGGTTCCCGTTTCACTTCTGACTAATTTGAAGAGTACCAAACTTTTTGAAAACGGCAAGAAACAATCGCCAGTGAAAAATGCTAAACTTGGAAGCGACAGCAACGGATTCAATGTGCTGGCTTCCACTCCGACTGTGTTAATGAAAAAGATTCCTGCAAACGGAGTGGAATTTAGCGGTTCAAATCCGGTCCGTTCGTGCCGCAATGGCGGATCAACTGAGTTTGAAACTTACAAGGATATGGTAAAATCTCACTATTTGCGACCGCTTAAAAATATTGTCTATCGAGATGATAGCGACGAGGAAGATCTGAAAAATGGCAAAAAGAAGCGTAAGCGAAGAAAGGATGCTGATGATAGCAAATCTTTTTTCTATACAATTACTACCAAGAACGTATCGGATACTTTCAAACAAATTGACGTACAGATCAGTCGCGACGGGGCGGCTCTCATCAATGGAATGAAGACAGAAAATGGCAGAAAGAAACTATCTGATGTACATTCGGCAAACGAAGTGATGGAGGATCGCATCCATCTGATCGACTTTGGACTGGCGTCGAAATTTATCGATTCATCCGGGCAGCATCGGCCGTTTTGTATGGACCAACGGCGTGCCCACGACGGCACACTGGAGTACACCTCACGGGACGCCCATATGGGAGCGCATGCTCGTCGGAGCGATCTGGAATGTTTAGGGTGAGTACTGATATTTATATGTTTGATTTAATAATTATATGTTAGTTGTGAACTTTTATATCTTATATCTCAAGCTATATGAAACGATGGTATATTTGTGATGAAGCCCGCTAGACATGCCTTTAGCAAAATTTTCCTGAAGCAGAATCGCTTACATCGTATTGGTTTAACGTACAGAGTAAATTACATCAGTTTCTCTAATCGAACATTGTAGCGTTTTGGAGATTAATCTATCCGTTTCCGTAATCGAAGAGTTTTTGTTTTTGCGAGCTTTTTCATGTGTCCAACTGGATGCTATCTGCCGCCATTGTTTTGTTTCAGCGACGAAAACTTTCGTTGAATATTGCTTCTACTGTCTGCTGAATTAAAACAAAATAAAAAAAATGTGTGGCTAGTGCTAACTGGTTGTAAACGATCTTGAGCCCATTCACTGTGAATTTAGTGATACGCGCTGTCAGATCAATCAGCAACGCTGGGGATTAAATGACCGTTCTTCGCACAAGGCAAAATAATGTTCATCTGTCCAACGTTCAAAGTGACACTGAATAGTCGTTCTATTCGTGTTTATGTGGCTGATATGCAACCAAATCCTACCGCGCAGTCGCAAAACCTAAATGATTTGTCAGAACAGTTTCAAAAAGTTTTAGGTGTCGATGACGGGCTGAGCAAGAAAATCGACAGTTTGCCCTGTAAGCCGATGAAGGATGATGTCCCTCTCGGTATCTCGTCAATCATACCCTTTACGCTCGTTTGACCAATTAAAAATTCAAAACATCGCAGAACTAGGCGGATGCCCATTTGCATTGAATCAGATCGTGGCGCAAACAACATCGATTTGAGCAACCTACCCGTGAAGTACTAACTCCAGTTGTCACAAGACTTAAAAAGACTCTTGCGAAAGACCATTCGAACGAACTAGGTACTATCAAGAAAGAAGACGGTTCGTTCACAAAGTCTCCTTCAGAAGTTAAATCTAGTACAACTAGTGATCTAGTGATGGGGCTCACTTTCCGGGATCTTTCTCTGTACATATTGTTGCCAATTCGAGCTTTAATTGTGTCGTATTCAAACCAAATTGTATCGTATTCATACCAAAAGCAGGAAAGCGTGATAAATCACTTCCAAAAGTTTTCAAATCAATTAATTTATCATCAGTATTGTGGAAATCTATGGGAAAAGTATTATATAAATACATTAAGTCTGAACACATGATTAGATATCGGTTGGGTTCAGGTTCGCAGGCCGGGATCAAGCCGGTTCCCCACGTTTTACAAATCAGAGTAAACAGCCAAAATCAGCCTACGATAATGACCTCGTATTCACTTATAGCGTTTTTGTTTTTGCTTAGATCCAACCTAGGTTCGCCCTAGTTCCAATCGACTGTCAAAACTGCAGAACGGCTGTCAGGTTGAACTTCCGGAGTGATTCGCGATTGGGGCTCAACTGGCAAATTGTAAACAAATCATTTTATTACACCATCAGCCTTAAAAAGACTGATAATATCCTTGGAAAGAATCCTTTCTTCTGTTTTAATCGTTAGAATTACTTAAAACAAGTTTTTAGTGATGGGCGATAGAAGTGTTTAACCAAAACAAAAGACAATTTGCAGTTTAGCCCCTCGCATTGTTATGAAGTGACAGGCTTATTTGCAAATCGTTTTGTAAACAGGCGGTAGTAAAGAGCGAAACTGCGTTGTTTTCAAAACACAGGCGCATTGTTAACAGGCGAAACTAGATAAAAAAATCAAAACAAGGCGAAACAGGGCTGGGCGAATCTCATTGTCAAAATGCTTGGAGGCTCATTCCAAGGGGTTCAACTATAAAACTTTGATTTTGAGCTTGAATGCACAAATTTTATGCAGTATTGTTGGGAAACTATAAGATTGATTTATTCTACACCAATTTATGTGTTTAAACTTGATTTTTGTAACTTTTATTTAAATTATCACTTGAAAATGTACTGGCAAATTATCACAGTGATATTCCTCATTGTTCACACTTTGTTAGTTGCGCCCTTATCGCGAATCACACCGGAAGTCATTCCTGATTGGCACCTTTCTCACTCTAGCTTCCAGCCTATCAATTCCTCAATAAGTGATAGGTAAGGAAAATTTCGTGCAAGGAATCCTGGACTTCTTCTCTATAGAGATTATGAACGCTAGCAATGAAGCGTCTTGTCTAAGGGAAAATTATATTAACTAGTCTCCGCACTTCCTTGCCCTATTGTGCGAGATTGGTTGAAAAGTAGTAAAAAGCATAACAGGAAAATAGAGGTGCAAAAACCCGACATTTAAGTACGGATAATGAGCAATTCGTTCACCCTATAGCGATGGATGATATCACAATAGGTCAAACTACTGGTGGTAGTGATAATATCCATACAACAAAAAAAAGCAAATGTTGGTAATGACTAAAATATTCGCAAAATATAACTAAATAACTCACCTACTAAAAATATGCCATAATGTCACAGTAATATACATAATGTTTGGCATGTATTATACAGTCAGCCCACAATCATGGGCCACATACAATTGTGGGTCATTTTAGCTTTCTGTCGGTCATTTTAGGTACTGACCGATTCTGTGCACTAATTTTGAAAAACGTCTTACGGGGCCGTGCAATAATTACGTAAGGGTTTTTTACTCATTTTTGAACCCCCCTTCCCCTCTATATAAGATTTTGGCCAATCCCCCCTCCCCCGTGAAAAATTTTAGTAAGATTTTTTGAAACATCAAAATTCAAGTTTTATTTAAAAAGTTAGACATTGAAAGAATATTGAAACAGTCAACAGTTTATACAAGTTTATAAAAACCAAAGTTCAAAAGAATTAATAAAAAAAACAATGTCCATTATCTGTTGTAAATCCCTTTATGGCCCACTCACGAACAGAACGTATTTCTGCATTGAGGTTGTCAATAAATGTTGGTGTATGCTCAGAAACACTAGCGTTCACTTAATTCACATTGATCCACTCTAAATAGTCTAAACACGTATCAAGTAGCGTACAAAGAACTTCTTTGCCTCTTCTAAATGACACGCGGCATGGTCTTATGTTGGAATTGACACTCCGTTGCGTCTAATGTACAGATCTGTAATGATCACTCGCGGTTTCCTTTGAAGCAAAATACGGACCCCCATGCGGCATTCAAGATCTTTAGGAACAGAAGAACAATACTTCCCAAGAAATATTTTTGTTGTATAGTAGCTTAGCACTAGTTCCATTGGTACAGCTATACATTAGTTGAATAAGCTACTTTTAAACAAAAATAAGGGATTTTGCGGCTGCCTTGCGGGATTGGGATAAGCAATTCCAACGAAATATGTTGGAATAATCCAGCTTTCCACGAGCGATAATGGCGGCTGATGGGTACAACTTTCTGAAGGGCGCAGTTAGGTTATGACATTCAATGCAGGAGCGGTTACTGAGGTTACTATGAAAGCCATTACGGTTGTTTGCTGATTGGTAAACATTGCTTAGTTTTCGGAGACCAGCCGAAGAGGGATTTAGTCGAAGAGAAGTGAATTTTTGTGCTTTCTTAGCTATCATTTTGTGAAATAATCTTTGCATTGGGTCAATGTGACAATATTTCAGCAAAGAATAGTTACAAAGCTGCGCTTCCGTATAACTAAATTCCTTTTCGGCTGGTCTGCGAAAACTAAACAATGTGTACATTTTTCCACTCAACCAGCAAACAACCGTAGTGGTTTCCACAATAACCGCAGTAACCGTTCCTGCATTGAATGTCACAACCGAGCTGTGCCCTTCAGAAAGTTGTACCAATCAGCCACCCTGATCACTCGTGGAAAGCTGGATAGCACAAACCGATGACACCAGATGGCTTAAGAACAAGTAGCCTAACTGTTGTTTCCCTGAGTGGGACAGACTAAAATACTTAGCGGGTTGCTATGCCTTTCCTTGCAGTATAAAGGATTTCGACACTTCACAACTTATCAATTTAATATTTTTTGTAACAAGTAACATGAGTTGCTATTAAAAATGTGAATTTTTCATAATTTTTTCGTGTGTAAAAATCTTACGTAAGAAATGATTAAACCCCCCTCCCCCCCCCAAATAAGATTTTGTAAGATTTCGTGGAACACCCCCTCCCCCCATTATGCCTTACGTAATTAGTGCACGGCCCCTACTGTATTTTCCACAATGTTTCATTCCTTCACTTCAAGATCAGCCAACTAAAATAACATTTAATATTAACTCCTGCTGTTGTTTGCCTTTCAGTTATAATCTTATCTTCTGGAGTCGCGGTTTTCTGCCCTGGAAGGACGAGAAATTGCTGAATCAACCGGAACAGGTTCACCGCATGAAAGAGTACTTCATGACCGATGTGCGCGAAATGTTGAAGCTGATCTACGGCGAAGACTGTCCGAAATACTTGGGCGAATTTCTACACTACGTTGGCGGACTGACGTACGACGAACGGCCGGATTATGACTATTTGCGTGGCCTGTTCTATCAGGAATTGCGCCGTCTCGGATGTAATGCCAAATCACGGCTCAAGCTGAAGGTAGATGATATCATAAAGCTGAGTCAACCACTCACGGCTCAGGACGAAGCGGAGATCACTAACAAAATTAATCATGTGAAGTCCTTGATGAAGATGGGCGTTCTTCCGTACCGGGAAAGTACTCTGCATAATAAGACTACGTCGCCGAAAAATCTACGCTCGAAACGAGATAGTTGCAAAACTCCTGCCACCAATGGTAAACTGGCGAACGGCGCCAAGAATGGAACGACAAGCATAAAGGAAAGCTGCAAGAAAGAGAAAAAGTTTTCTTGGTCAGAAATTTTGAGCACCGATCCTGATCAGATTGCAAGAGAACGCGCTGAGAAGGAATTTGAAAGGGCAGATCAGATGGAGGAAGTGGTCATTTGCTACACTGGAAATCCAACGTACGCGATTCGAGAACTCGAAAACAAGCGCGATTTGGGAACACCAGGTGGTGGACTAGAGTATACGGAAAGCGAAGATTACATCAAGGGCTACACGAAACCGATGATGGAGATCCTGAGAAAGCGGCAATCGCAGCTGTTGCGTGATATTGGTCATTCTAATGGTTACGGTAATGGAGTGAAAGAACCACCCGATGATGATGATGATGATGATGCCGGTAATAATGATGAAGAAAGCGAACAAAGTGAAGAAGAAGAGGAGGAGGAGGAGGAGGAAGAAGAAGAACAGGAGAACAGTGACGATGACGGTGATGAGGAAAATGAAAAAGAAAGTATAAAGCAGGACAATGGAGAAAAAGCAGAAGTAAGTGAGAGCGAAGAAGAAGACGAAGAGGATACAGTTGTCGAAGAAGAGGAAGAAGCAGAGGTAGACAGTGAGGAAAATGCTTCGGAAGCAGATTCTGGCAATGACGATATTGATGAGGAGGAGGAAGAAGAAGAGGAAGTTCAAGAAAAGTTAAACCATGATAAGAAAAAACCAATTAACGGTAGAATACAAAATTCGCAAAAGGCAGCTCGGAAAACAAAGCACAATGCTCGTAAAATAGAAAGCGACAGCGACTTCAATGATGTCGCAGAAGATGATAATGAAGGAGAAGATGATGAAGTGATAGGCAGAAAGCGCAAAGGCCGCCGGAAGCAGTTCCAATCTGAGAGCAGCGAACAGCACGACAGTGACTTTAACGATCAGGAAAGTTCCGAATACGAAAATCGTGATATACGTAGTAAAAAACCACGCGGCCGCCCAAGACTGAAGAAGAATCCGCAGAAAACGGCCGAATCGAAACAAACTCACTCAAAAGCCAACGGCTGCGTAAGCACGAAAGTTCCTGTGATAGCAAGAAATAACAACAATAACAAGCCGTACTATGGCGACGTGGATGATTCCTCTCATGACGTTCCATCGCAGCAGCAAAAGTATCGGTTAATAAAACGACGCAAATCTGGTCTGCGAGAGCGGATACGACAGACCGATCGCAGTATCAAGTATCATGATGATTTGGAACAGAAAAAGTCTAAACGAAGCCCACGTAAACGTTACTCCCACGACGAGGACTATTGCCAGGAGGAGGATGAGTCTTCCTGCAGCTCGAACCACACGGTCACTTCGGTTGCATCTTCTGCTTTAACGGGCAGCTGTGTCAACGGCACTGGATCCGACTTTTCAGAATACGTTCAAAGCGGTGCAATTCCAAAGCGCAAGTCTTCCCGGAAGCGTAAGATCCGCTCCTACTCCAACAGTAGTCGTTCGGCGCTCTCTTCTCACTCACGTTCCTCTTCCACACACAACGTCGCGACAGCCAACAATGTCGTTACCAACAATAGCAACGGCTTGTGCCACCGGTTTGCAGGAGAAGACGATGAGTTTTTCGACGATGATGACACTCGTGACATGGATTACATCCCGTGCAAACGACAACGAAATCGGAAGCCTACTTCTTGCCGGAAACCACTAACATTGAAAAAGAAAAATGGAGAAGGCAAAGGTATGTAAACGTTCTATTACTAAGTACCGACATTTTACGGCACCGGAACCACCTACTCAGCGTCGCGAGAAGGCTGTGGAGCTCCGTTCCTGTTAGCTTGCTAGTTTCTCGGTGTGAAATCCATTTCAGTATTCAAGTTTCTCCAGTCACAGTTGATCATCTCGGCCATTGTCAGACCCGCTAACCAAAGGCAATTTTTTTTTCTTTTCGTTTTCTTTTTTCTTTCTCTTTTTCCGAACTTCGGTGCGGTTTTACTCTTTTCCAGGCTCGTTTTCACTTGTCTAAGCTGTTGTTGGCCCACAGGCGCACCTGCACTTCTATGCGTTCTTATCATTCTATGGCAGGTGAAAGATGTTTGGAGCATTTGTGCGAGCGGTACGCCAGCGGAAGCGGTTCGATATCAGTTGGGTTTTTCCAAAAGGCCGTCTTTGTGTGTCAGATCTGGATCTAAAGGACACGAAAAAAGACTGATTATCATTACGTTAGGAATACGCGGTTCTCGGTTAACAGTGATGAGTACAAGTTTCGCTTTTGTTATTTTTCAACGAAATACTGCTAGAAATGCTCTTGCTGCGTCACCCTAAAAAACTTTCTCTCTATGCATGGCTTAAGAAATTTTTGTTTAAAACTACACGAAATTGAAATGGGATGGATGTCAGGTACATTCGGGCAACTTGAAAATATTACTTAACAGTAATATCATGTATTGCTTTGCATCCTATTTGTGATTCAAAAAATTAATTTCAAACGATTTGATGTAATTGACATTTTGTCATTTAATATAATGCATTTGGACGAAAACTGAAATTTTGTGTTTAGTTTCTCATGCTGTAGTTTGTTTAGAAAACCCAAAAGTTATAATTTCTCCAAACTTTTACCTAGAAAACAAAAGAGGGTATTGACTGAAGATATTGGAGCGTCTTAGTAGAATACGAAACCTGAAATTAAATGAAAAAGAAAACTTATCCAATTAAATTCTGCTACGTATATTTCTTCCCGACAGATACGTATTTCACCTACGACTTGCAGGCTTCATCGGTGTCTGTTTACGAGCTTCGAAGTTTTCTTTTTTATTTATTTCATGGAAAAGAGGTATTGTTTAGTTTCCGAGAAAAAGATGCATAAATTTCGAGGAACACAACTTTTTCAAAGCATCGAGTTTACTCTGCCACAGGAATATACTTAGATGCATGGTTTTTCCCAATTTATTGGGCTTGGTCAGATTGTTAGAAAACTAATATCAAAATCGGCAAAAATCCACACCGTCCCCCTAAACTTGAAATATCACTGCACTAAAATAAGTAAACATCGAAGGTTTCAAGTTCTACTTAGAAGCTGTAGGTGTTTTTGGTGGTACAAAAATATCCAAATACGGTTCTCGAGAATAATCTAAATAAATTATTAATGTTGAGCTATAAGTACAACTTGCAGTCTATTTCTATATAGTGGTTTCGGATCAAACAATCTATGATTAAGCATAAATGATGTTCGAAACAGTATTGTTAAGTGGACAAATTTTCAACTACTCCAAAAAAAATTAATATCCGTACTAACTTCAATGTTGTCAATGTCAATCAAAGCTTTTACAAGCAATGGATTGCTCGATTAGATCTCTCTGGGACGATGTATCACTGGGCTTTTCCCTGTACAAATGAAATGATGGTACGAAAGCGACCCATGCAGAATAGCTATATTTCTCCAAACTTTAACAAAAGCTACTCTTGTACACATTATTTACCAAGAACAACCTTTATCGAGCACATTTTTGGCCAAGTGGATCCAAATTATTATAAACAACCAAAAACAAAAACGCATCGACCATTGATCGGCCCCCCGGGACCCCCTTTAACGATCCGCAGCCGCTGTAACCGCTAACCATCCACTATTCAGCAGGTGTGCAGCTGAACCGCAACCCCAATTCAGTTTAACAAAAAAAGCAACTTCCTCGCGCATCCACTTGCCTTCCACCATCTGCTGTGCCGTTCGGGTCATCGGTAGTTCGCATATCGTGGTCCAAAATGGTTCCATTTTCTTTACCCTACCCGCGGACGGTTGCTATCTAGCTTGCGCACTTTACCGACCTTTACCGACGGTTGACCATCCATCCACCCAAACCACCCTGTACCCGTGTATGTGTCTTGTACCCTACAGGAACCGCGACAGAAGCGGCGTTACCGGTGCCAAAGGTATCACCCGTCAAGGGGAACGGCGTCGTTGCCGGTCTGCGCGGGCGCCGCGATCAAACCATCCGGACCTATAGCCGTGGATAGATTCCGTCGCAAGAGGTCGCACCACACAACGATGGTACAGTTTTTAGGATAGGATGACAAAGCTGCGGTCAGTACGCAGTAAATGTAATGTAAAATAGTTTAGGTCCTAAATTGATAATCGTGGAAAAACAAGAAAAAAAATTCCATTGACTTATATGGTACCGTTATTACCGAGCAACTATTCTGTTTAAAGCATACATTCAGAGAAAGCTTCTATGCTTTCTCTATTCGGGAATCAATGTATAAAGCTGGTTCTGTTATTTTGTTGTTTCTTTCGATGAACAAAACATCAAATACGTTCAAGTTCGAAAATCAAATCCTAAAGGTTTTCGAAGGTTTGCTCGGTTGTTCGTTCAGTTCTTGTTATTTCCCCTATTGTAACTTAATTCTCTTAGTTCTAGATGTTTTTAAACCATGCAATTTAATATTTCAAATTTGTGACGAAAATATTGTAAGATAAATCCTGTACTTTTCAGCTGTATTCCAATATAGAAAATAGAATATAACCAATCACATGTATTTGTAACCATAACTGTCAAACTCAGACGAAAGAAACTACTAGAAAAATAATGAAATTTTAACTAAAATTCTAACCAGTTATACCAAGCTTGAAATGAAATTAATTTTTGGTCATGCTGTCAGTTGTTCGTTTGGATTTCGAGCTAGAATTTTCCTGACTCAGATCATTACGGTCTGTTGGGTGAATTGCTCGCAATCTCACCGATACTCATTATGCGATATGCGTTCGGCAATTTAATTTTCGACGGTGACATTATCATAATGATGCGGTATTACGACATGAAATGCCAATAAACTAGGCAAAACGCTGAGTTCACAAGGCGTAGAAAAACCATAACAAATTTTTTACCTGCGAACCTGAGATAAAGTTCGTTAAACTTAGGAAATTCTGAATGCAGTTGACTCCAGGTCACTGCAAAAATACCAATAGTTTTGAAAAAAAAAAACTGAAAATAGAAATTGTAGCTATATCGCCCCGCCGATAAACGGGAAATTAAAGACTTATGTGTTATGTGTGAGTTTGCTCGGCGTTCGCACAAGAAACAGGAAAACGCGTTTGTTAATTTAACCATTTTTCTCTCTCTAGAAAAGACCATCTCACAGCATTCATAAAAAAGTTTTGTTGAATATAATCTTTTAAGTGCTGTTCAGTTCAATAAAAAATCTTGAAACACGGTACCAATGGGACCGTTAGTCGTTAAGAACTACTCGTGAACAAAAACAACATCCTAAAGAATTGTATTTAAAAATGGTAAATGATGAAAACACAAAATGCATTAAACTATTACAAAGAATGAAAAATAATGGGAGTTTATAAGATAAGAAGCACTAATTGAATGAAAAGTTTAAATAAATGAAAATAATTATTCTGCGGTAATAAAAAAAGCCTGTATTATAGTTATGCGCGGTAGGAATGAATTTAACAGTGAATATCGATCAAACACTATTCTTCAGCAAATGTAAAAATGGAACAAATAAATACCTATTACAATATAAACGTTATTGTCAGTCTCTCAGCTTTTGGAACATAAAAGAAAGGACGAATGCAATGTTTTGTAAGAGAAGCCTTATCAACAAAATTAATTGGGAACGGAAAAAGTCTCCTCTTCCTTCCTCAGGTCCTAATCTATTCCCCACATTATTTCGGAACGGTATCCTCAGCTAACTAAGCTTAGATCTTTGCTTCGCTAGTATTCGCAACCAGGCTCCAGAATGTATGTTAGCGCCTGCTCCACTCGTTAAAGATGCTCTCCATCGTCCACCGCTATTAGTTCCGATTTATCAACATACACCATCAGGCCACCATACCTCGATCGATTCACCACTGTCCGTCTATCCAAAGGTCTATTAAACAGTATCTAGAACGCAACCTTGGAAGAGAATAACATAAATACAGCTGTTTTGACCTTTTGCTTATTTTAAATTACATCACTGACAGCCAGGCCTAAAAAGACGATACGCATAGAGCCGCACCTGCCTAAGATAAACAAAACGCAACGCTACGTCGCCTTAGATCTGAAACAAAAGCTGCTTTGAGGAGGTACTCAAGATATAAAATCCAATCACTCCGAAACTACTAATAGGCTCACGACAAGCGCTACAAAAAAATTAGCCGACACTGCTTTCGCAAATGCTTAAATTACGTTGGGCGTAGACTGAAGCGTAGTCGCACACTGAAAAATGGGATATCGCACTCTTGATCACAATCAATCGTGTGATATTTGTTCAAAATTGAATGTAAACCTATTTCTTATATTCTTTTTCCATTTTCGGCAGATTCTCTCATTAGTGATCCATATCCGACTTTATTCTTAACTCCTTTTTCATTGAACCTCTCGTTAGATGCAAATTCAAACTATGATGCGTCGTAGAATTTGTTTTCGAAAACAAACACTGAGGAAGCCTGCAAGTCGTAGGCGAAATGCGTATCTGTGAAGAATAAATATACATAGTAGAATTAAAGTGGATAAGTTTTCTTTTTATTTCATTGCAGGTTTCGTATTCTACTGAGACGCTCCAAAAACTTCAGTAATTCATTCTTATCAATTTATTCGCAAATAGTTAAAAACGCCATTTATCATGGTATATCGCTTTGATGTATGCTTGTCTTTCAACAAAACATGTAAAATGCTAGCTAAATTTGCGAAGGTTGGAATATTTTCAATTAATATTACCGTTCTGGAGGTTTTCTTTTGCACTCTGCTTTTAAGTTATTTTTGTGCTTTACAGCAATTAAATCAAAAGCTTGTAAAGAATTTCATGGCTAGTCTTTAAATAAACACTGAAAATTTGTGCCTAATGTCACATGCTAGTAGAATATTCCATCGATATAATCGGTTGAAGAGGAAAGGTAGGTGCGTTTTTTTCTTCAACGGTTTACTTTCAGGACATCAACTTTGTCTAGATTTAATGTATTTGAACATTAAGATCGATCGAAGGGTAGGGATAATTGAAAGGACAGTTTTACGCTTTTCCACAATTGTTTACTTTCATGACATCGAATTCGTCTAGGTTCAAGTTTAAATAACCATCGATCAATAAGCGAGGATAGTTTCGAATTTTGACAAAAATTGTTTACATTCAGGACTTTTAGTTTTTTTTAGAATCGAAGTAAACGAAACCGCAGGTGTATAAGCTTGTCGTGCCGGGCCTGGGAAGCAAAACAGTGCTTCCATGTGATTGGCTGATTCATTCGGTTTTGACAATGCTTACTATTTATATTTTTTTCAACAGTGACTTGACAAATTATTTTTATATTTGCTATATTAATCAATTTTTAGAAAAATTTCTTATCGATTGATGCAAATACCTCTAAAATCCATTGAAAAAATGGCTAAGTTATAAGGTGGTGCGCAAATCATAACCACTTTTCGTTACATGCTCATTTCTCGAACTTCTTAAGTGCACCACCATATTTAAAAACAAAAACGTAGTTCTACATTAAAACAAGGTTAGTCAAGAGAGGTTTTCTGATGCTCAAATTTGTTTTTCACCCCGCTGGGTAACCCTTGACGATCACCGAAATTTTCAAAGCGGAAAATGTTGAATGTATAAACAACGTCGATGGTTGCTAACCAATCGTTCCGCGCACTTCTGTTCTACAAACTGTGAAAACTAGATCACCTATTTTAATTCACCTTGCATTAACCCTTTATAAGGCAGTGGCAACTATATTGCCACCAACGAAAAATATTGTTTTTGCTTTTCTAACAATATCGTTTTAGCATATTATGTACTCAATATGTTCTGATAGCCTTTGGCAACATTCTCAATGTTTTTAAATCGCTGAATTTGCAAAACTGGTAATTTACGAACCGCTTTTATGAAAACAAATCTTGGTTTTTGAGTGTCAACAGTAACTTTGGTTTAAATTCGTAGAAAAACCATTAAATTGGAAACTTTTTGGATGGTAATATTCAGTTTACGGCGTTTTGTGACAGATTATGCGGATTTACACAAAAACTTAGAACTATTATTCGAGAACATGGTTTTTGGGCTTAACGGGCTGCGGCAAACATATTGCCACCAACGTTTTGCGCTAGACGGGCGGTGGCAACTATATTGCCACCAATTTTTTCAAGTTTTCCAGCTATTTTTCCAGCAAAAAAAGCTAAATGTTAACGAATACTTCGTATAGTTGTAGATTTAAATGGTAGAACTTGATCAGTTTCTTAAAACTGATCCTGCGAGAGGGTGGCAAAAATATTGCCACCAACGCTTTACGCCAGACAGGCAGCGGCAACTATGTTGCCAGTTGCCACCAATGTTTTGCACTAAACGGGCAGTGGCAACTATATTTCCACCAACATTTTGCGCTAGAGGGGCAGTGGCAACTATATTGCCACCAATTTTTTCAAGTTTTTCAGCAATTTTTTCAACAAAAAGAATATAAATGGGTTCTACCGAATGTTAACATTATGTTTCGCTGAAGTTTGTGTTAATTTTACGCGTAGTTGCCACGGCCTTATAAAGGGTTAAAAGTGTTAACAGTTATTTGGAACATCCATTGTGGTCTGCATTAGGCTAGCTAAACAGCTGAAATTGCCCAGAAATACAGTATGGCACGTTATCAAACGGTAAAACGAAACATTGACTGACGATTCGAAGCCTCTAGCTAATCATCAAAGTGGAACTGTCGACCGGAAACTGCATGGTAAGATTTTGAAGACCATCAAGAGGAATCCCAATCTGTCGGACCTTGATTTGGCTAGAAAATTCGGTGCTGCCCATAGTACCTTGAGGAGAATTCGACTCCGGGAAGGAATCAAGTCGTATCAAGCTAGCAAACAGCCAAACCGAACTATAAAACAGAATAGTGTGGCCAAAATCCGTGCTCGAAAGCTATACGATCGGGTGCTAAGGCTAACCAAGTTCGACGGTAGTCTTCTGATGGACCATGAAACCTATGCCAAGGCTAACTTCGGACAAATGCCACTAAAATGCCATTTTACTTGGCTATGGGCTCGGGGGGTTGTTCCAGGCAAATTTAAATTCCGACAAATTTGCACGAATGATTTGGCAGGGCATTTGCAGTTGTAACAGAAAAACGAAAGTTTTCGTTACAAATAAGATAATGACGTCGGAACTGTACCAAAAGGAGTGTTTCCAAGAACGAATTTTGCGTTCATTCGATCCCTCCACCATCCCGTGATGTTTTGGCCAGATTTGGCAAGCTGTCATTACAGCAAAGTCGTTCAAAAATAGTATGCACAGAAAGGGGTCCAGTTTGTTCCGAAAGGCCTTAACCCATCCAATTGCCCCCAGTTCCGCCCGAAATACTAGGCAATCATGAAGAGGAAACTCAAGGCAAAGGGAAAAATTGTCAAAGACATCAATCAGATGTAGAGCTGGTGGAATAAGATAACCAAAACGATGGACGAAGAAAGTGTGCGCCGCCTAGTGAGCCATATTACAGGAAAAGTTCGAGAATTCCTTCGAAACCGTGACGAATAATTTTATCCGTATTTTTTTCTTAAAAGTGTGAAGAAAATGCTACATTTTTGTAAGAAAAAAGTACAAGGGTCCATGCCTAGTGGCACGGGCGCAGGCTTGAAGTAGGACTACGAATGTAGAGCAATTCGTCTGCCAATGCCAAAGCCGGTGATTTTTGTACGAATTTCATATAATAGATTCCCCAGTTGCGCAGTAACGGAAGGTTTACTTACGCTGTTGTATTTTGTACAACACCTGTGAACCGTTGACTTTATCTCGGTATATCTCGGGAATCTAGCAATAAATAAAATTATTGTTTTCAGTAAGGTTGATCCGCAGACAAAGATCTTTCAAATGGTGGAAAAGTTCCATAAGTTTTTCACCAAGTGGCATTAGTATTCGAGAGAATTCTGTTACGTTTTAGCATGCCTATAAATCGGAGTTGACGCGAGTAACGAAAGGTAAAGGATTGTGTTCTTACATGTGAGAAATTATAGTTTCAACTCATCAGCTAATTTAAATAGTGGACCAGAAAAGGTCCGTTTGTTAATCTCGAATTCTCAAATTTCTGACTCGTGGTGTCCATTGTCTACTTTCGTCCATCAGATAGGTTATTGGTGTTGGGTTAATGGTGGGAATACTGTTTATCGGACAAACGCTACTGGTAGGATCTGTAATCAAGATAGACTTTTATGTTTATGATGTTATGAGTCGCAAGCTAACTGCTTGCCGATGTATCTCCAACGAAAGCCGGTGAGTGACTGATGACGCGCACCGAGGCAAAGGCAAACAATGTTTCAAGTACAACCTTTAAAATTATGCCACGGATGTGACTCGAAAACTGGCTGTCCGATGTGTCGCAAGCTAGCTGCTTGCCGATATGTGATGTGATGTGTCGCCAACGCCAACGAAAGCCGCTGACCGAATGACGTGACGATCTGACGATGTGCAGTAAAAGGCATAGCAGCCAAAATCATATCGTTCGCTGGCCGATAAGTCGATGGATTCTTCGGTTTGTTGGCGTCTCGTTTGGTGAATTTGGAAGTCTTCGTTGTCTTATCCGGAGAAGCAGCAACAGCTGAAGCTCAATAATTTTCGATCGGATTGTATAGGGCGTAAATTAAATAAGGAAGATTAACCCATAGCTCATCTCGTATATATTTCTGTCATCCGTGCTAGGGAAGCACTGACGTGGGAAGGCAAAAAAATGCAAATAATGAAATATTAAATATTCGACTCATATTTTCTCAATTATTAAACGCCTGTTAGGGAAACATGTAATCTATCTTCAGGTTTAGTTGACAATTTTCGGTGAAATAATGAAACTGAAATATCGAATAACGTTTCAGTCTACTACTCTTCAGCTATCGTCTAACTGACTTGTACTTATTACTCTGTTGTTATTACTGTTATTACTGAGAGTAATAACAACAATCCAGTTGGACGGAACGAAAACCAGCCAACTAGTGAAGGCTGAATAATTGATATGAATGTGGCGTAAATACTAGAAGAATGCGTCAGACGATAGTTGAAAAGTAGTAGGCTGAAACGTTATGCGATATATTCATCAGTTCACATTATTTCACCGAAAATTTTCAAACAAACCTGAAGATAGTGATTTTGCGGTGACTTAAAATCAAAGAAAACATGTAATCTACTGTATTGTAATGGATTTTTTGAAAAATTTCCATTCGATTGATACCAATATCTCTAGAATTTATTGACGGATGACTGAGTTATAAGCGTGCAAACTCTAACCACTTTTCGTTACATGTTCCCTTTTCGTTTTTCTAAAGTGCACCCCAATATAGAAATCAAAGAAGTAGTCCTACTTCAAAATCTTGAATCTATACCTATAAAAAAGGATTTCTGTCTGTCTGTATGTCTGTCTGTCCCTATGTTCCTTATGAATCGAAAACTACTGAACCGATCGGCGTGAAAATTTACATGTAGGGGTTTTTGGGGCCAGGGAAGGTTCTCTCGATGGCAAAAGACCCCTCCCCCCACTAAGAGGGAGGGCTCCCATGCAAATCTATGCCTATAAAAAAGGATTTCTGTCTGCCCTATGTTCCTTATAGAATCGAAAACTACTGAACCAATCGGAGTGAAAATTTGCATGCAGGGGTTTTTGGTGCCAGGGAAGGTTCTTATGATGGTTAGAGATGCCTCCCGCCACTAAGAGGGGGGGCTCCCATACAAATCTATACCTATGAAAAGGGATTTCTGACTGTTTATTTATTTTCCTAGATCTACTGACCTCTATTACTTTCCTTCAGTTGGGTCACCCCTGCGAAATGGTACTTTCTACGAAAAGATTTTCCGTGAAATTGTAAATACATCCCGCGTAAGGTTTTTTGCGAAATGGTATTCTGCGAAACTCTATATTCCGCGTTATGGTCAACCGAGAATTGGTGTTCCGCAAAATGGTATTCGGCGAAATGGTTTGTAATGATGGCGAATACTTAAATGCTATCCGCTATATTTTATGAGTATGAAATCCAATAGAGCGCCAGGGATAGATCGTATTTCAGCCGAAATGCTCAAAGCTGACCCATCTTTGTCAGCCCAGATGATGCATCAGCTTTTCAGCAATATTTGGGAAACCGCAACTTTTTCGGTGGACTGGATGCAGGGCATATTGGTCAAAGTCCCTAAGAAAGGAGACCTAACGGAATGCGGTAACTGGCGTGGCATCACGTTGCTCTGTATTACTCTCAAAGTACTCTGTAAGGTAATCCTCAACCGGATTCAGGAGAAGATCGACGCTACTCTCCGGCGGCAGCAAGCTGGATTCCGTGCTGGCCGATCATGTGTAGACCATATCACAACGCTCCGCATTATATTGGAGCAGATCAACGAATTCCAGGACTCTCTTCTGCTGGTGTTCGTTGACTTCGAAAAGGCGTTCGACCGACTCAATCACGAAAACATCTGGGGCGCACTTAGGCGTAGAGGAGTTCCAGATAAGCTAGTCCATCTCATCGAGGCTCAGTACGAGGCGTTCTCGTGCAAGGTTTTGCACGACGGCGTCTTGTCCGACCCCATAAGGGTTACTGCTGGCGTGAGACAGGGCTGCATTTTATCACCGCTTCTGTTTCTCATCGTTATGGATGAGATATTAGTTGGAGCAATTGACAGTAGACCAAATCGAGGATTGCCTTGGAATCCTCTAACGATGGAGCAGCTAAATGACCTCGACCTAGCCGACGACATTGTCTTGCTCGCACAACGCCGAAACGATATGCAGAGCAAGTTAGACGACCTCTCCGAGAGCTCCCAGGCAGCAGGTCTCACAGTCAATGTAGCGAAAACTAAGTCTATGGTAGTGAACACTGACAATTCCACCAACTTTACAGTAGCGGGACAACTAGTTGAGCAGGTAGCCGTCTTTCAATATCTTGGTAGCCAAACAACGCCCGATGGTGGTACCAAGACTGATATAGCCACACGGATCAGGAAGGCCAGGGGTGCCTTTGCAGGTCTGCGAAACATTTGGCGCTCAAACCAGATCACTCTACGTACGAAAACCCGAATCTTTAATTCAAACGTTAAATCCGTACTGCTGTATGCCTGCGAAACGTGGTGCGTCTCAGCGGAGACAACGCAAAAACTGCAGGTATTCATTAACCGGTGCCTGCGATATATTATTCGTGCCTGGTGGCCTGATAATTGGATATCCAATGAGGAACTCCATCGTCGGTGTCATCAACGGCCGATAGCCACAGAAATTCGTGAGCGTAGGTGGAAGTGGATCGGACACACCTTGAGGAAAGGAGCGAACGAGGTTTGCAGAGCAGCACTCGACTGGAATCCACAAGGACAGCGTAGAAGAGGCAGACCCAGAGGCTCATGGAGACGGAGCTTAGCCAACGACATCCGGGCTGTAGACGAGAACCTGTCCTGGCGACAGGTAAAAGCCATGGCGGGTAACCGTCAGCAGTGGAGATCTCTGATTTCATCCCTTTGTTCTGCCGGACCGGCGGACATGGACACATAAGTAAGTAAGTAAAGCTATATTTTATCAGGCTAAGCAATGGAGGAAGTTGTTTTCTACTTTACTGTGAGGAAAATTTGTATATTAAGACATTCATTTCAAGCTGTTTGAGACAATATGTGGTGATCATAAGCTTTCTAATGTGAAAAAAATTGAAAAAGTAAAAAATATTCATTGAAATCTGACGCCGATGGTAATTTCCGCTAATAGTATATAAGCTTTTTTGGCGAAACAAATTACATTTCGACTATTGGTATCATTTTGTGTTGTTTGCTTATCACTGTCCTGCGGTTCTGTCGAAAATTCCAAATATATTTATCAACTGTTTGTTTATAATAAACACTAGAAAACAATTGGTGTTTTGGGGGCAAAATGAACACTTCACTATGGGGGCAAAATGAACAATGTGTATAATGATGTTTTATTTTCTATTTATCAGCAGTCAGGACCTAATTACAATTCAATCAATAAAAATAATCGAGTGTCTCGAAAAATGACGGAAAATGCCCGATGAAGCGAGTTGAAAGTCTAGCATTGTATGAACGTGGCGAAGATTCATTATGCTAACTTTGTGGAGTCCTATTTTAATTTCACCAGCCTTGTTGAATATCTACAGCTTATGTAGAACAATGATAAGGTAAAATAATGTTTAATTTATCCAAACTGCATGTTAACTTTAGTTTTCTATGACATGTTCATTTTGCCCTTACTCCATGTTCATTTTACCCACACGAAAAAAATCAGGCTCGAATGTGACGCTTTCGAAAATAAGGAATTTTTCATGACAAATCGTCCTTTTTCAAACATCTTTATATTTTGCTACGTGGAATATGAATCCAGCTTTCAATTCATGTAGTGCGTTCAGCATTTGGTTGGTTCCTGGGGAAGCAAATGGCGAAACTGCTAAGGGTGTTCATTTTCCCCCCAGTTCCCCTACAGTTGACGGTAAAAGAACATACCGGGCACCCTCGCTGGAATAACCTATTTCTATCTGAACATTTTTAATCTGAACTCTGGATCTGAATATGAATGCGTTCGTAATAAAAAAGTACTCTTAAATGACTACTTTCCATGAATATTAAATTCTAACTTATTTGGTGTATTACTGTTACTTAGGTGACCTCCCCTTCAGTTGTTTAACATCGGAAGGTCAAAAACTTCATAAAATATTTATAATAATCTAAATAAAAGATTCAGTCATTTCAATGCTCGTGTTATTTACACGGGCGGTCAAACCATGTTATGCAGTTATGCTTCATGCTATGCTGGTACCTATGCGTTCATGATATACTTTGGCGGTGTATAACACTGATACCAGTATAACACTGTTCCGCTGCCAGAACGGTTGAAGTGAGCTTTTTGACACATTCTATCGAGTGGCAGACCGGCGGTATATTTTTTATATTGATTCGCATCCTTTGTGCCGAATGTTGTTATTAAGGGTGCCTGTTGTTCAGTGGAGCTTTTTACGCAACATACAGATTTTACCGGCATTATATCGAGTAAGTAAATCTTTATCAATCTGAAAATTATGCAATAATTGTAATCATTCTTATGTTCTATAAATGTTTAAATAAATAGTAAACATATCACAGAACACAGAGTGTTGAAGAGTAATACCTATTAAGTAACAAACAGTTTCTGTGTATCAAGCTATTTTAGATCGTACCTATAAAAGCTATTGTACAATCACTATACTTTTTTGCATATTCATTTTTTAATTTTAAGTGATCATAAATGCACAATAACCAAAATTAATGAAAATTGTTAGCATAAATTTCTGAAATAAATACAAACCACCTAGAGGTATCGTCTTTTGCACAACAATTGGCTGTGATGATACGAAAACGAACATGGAACTGACATTGGAATGAAAGATTTCAAGTACCTAGAACCTTATTATTATGTGTTTTAAGTTTTAGAAAACGGAGGTTGTATCCACACGGAAGGGGACGTAGTGCTGTGTACTCTATCAGTTTAGATATCTAGATTTTTTTAATTTGTTCCCGCCAAAATCTGAATCACGTGATTAGAATTATATATCTTCTGTATAAAAAAATAATGGTCTTCGCGCTCTATAGCCTAAAGAACTCGAAAAATGAGTGTACGTAGTTTTAACGTTTCTAGCACATAATGAAAGTTCAAACAATATAATGATCGAAAAGCGGTAAAAAAAATTATTTCGATTTTATTTCTCGTTTGGCAGGTTCTCGTATGGAAAATAACAATATATATGAAAAGCAGGAGTATTTTTGGTTTGCACGATTAAACTGTGATTGCATATCATTCCCCTGAAAATCACTTACCAGAATTCCATAAGCCAGAAGGCCATTTCCTCAGAATCTACCATTCCGTGTCCTAAAATTGAGCCACTTCTTAGAAATTTATTATAGATTAATTAGTCGAAAATCACTGTGCCGAACAACGCCGGTAGTTCTTTTAACACTAGCCCGACTGTAACTCTCGCGGTTTGAAGAAGCGGTTCAGCTGTCCAGTTGTAAATCGTTACGAGGACGAAGGGTTTACAACTAGAGGTCAATAATCCTAGCTAAACGAATATACCTAAGAAGTGTTGTAAATATTAAGTAAAATAATTTGAATCAACAGAAGATCACTTACTATGATTGAGTATAACGAACAAACATGATTGATTTACCTGATTTACCTGAGAAATTATACTATATCCGGCAATGCATTGCAATGGTTTGGCTTTCATTTTTATTGGTGGACACTGACGTGTCCAGACCTAAACAGCGCGCGAGACACCAACCTTTTAAAAGTAAGTTTTGGATAGAAAATTTCCAAGTAATCGTAGGAAAGTAGATCTTTTTACGTAATTACGGTATTATTTATTTTTACTTTAACTTTAATCAGCTCCAGGCCGTGGTTTCCTCTGCTGTACGAAGAAGTCGTCTCCATTCTACTCGGTCCATGGCCGCAATTCGCCAGCCACGTAGTCTACGTAGGGTCCGCAGGTCGCCTTCCACTTGATCGATCCATCTTGCTCGCTGCGCGCCCCGCCGTCTCGTTCCAGTCGGATCGTTATTGAGAACTTTTTTAACCGGGCAGTCGTCCGACATCCTCACGACATGCCCAGCCCATCGCAGGCGACCGATTTTTGCAGTGGCAGCGATGGGTGGTTCCCTAAGCAGCTGATGCAATTCATGGTTCATTCGCCTCCTCCACGTTCCGTCTTCCATCTGCACTCCGCCGTAGATGGTGCGCAACACCTTCCGTTCGAAAACACTAAGGGCGCGTTGGTCCTCCACGAGCATAGTCCATGTCTCATGGCCGTAAAGGACTACCGGTCTAATCAGCGTCTTGTAGATTGTTAACTTCGTGCGGTGGCGAATTTTGTTCGATCGCAGCGTCCTACGGAGTCCAAAGTAGGCACGATTTCCTGCCATAATGCGTCTTTGTATTTCTCTGCTGGTGTCGTTGTCTGCGGTAACCAGTGAGCCCAGATACACGAACTCTTCTACCACCTCGATTTCATCACCGTCTAAATGAATTCGGGGAGGGAGGTCAGCATTCACTTCTTTAGAACCTCTTCCTTTCATGTATTTTGTTTTCGATACATTAATGACAAGTCCTATCCGTTTGGCTTCAGCTTTCAGTCCGATGTACGTTTCCGCCATCCTCTCAAAGGTACGTGTAATGATGTCAACGTCGTCAGCGAAACCAAGAAGCTGGACGGACTTCGTGAATATCGTGCCACTCGTGTCTATACCCGCTCTTCTTATCACACCCTCCAAAGCGATGTTAAACAGCAAACATGAAAGCCCATCACCTTGCCGTAACCCTCTTCGAGATCCAAAGGGACTCGAGACTGCCCCTGATACTCGAACAACACACATTACTCGATCCATCGTCGCCTTGACCAATCGCGTTAGTTTATCCGGAAATCCGTAGTAGTGCATAATCTGCCATAGCTGATCTCGATCGATCGTGTCGTACGCCGATTTGAAGTCGATGAATAAATGATGCGTGGGCACGTTGTATTCGCGACATTTCTGCAACACTTGCCGAAGCGCGAAAATCTGGTCCGTGGTGGCACGGGCACCCATGAATCCCGCTTGATATTGCCCCACGAACTCCTTTGCAAATGGTGATAGTCGACGACATAAAAGTTGGGAGAGTACCTTGTAGGCGGCGTTCAACAGTGTGATTGCGCGGTAATTGCAACAATCCAACTTGTCGCCCTTTTTGTAGATCGGACACACGATGCCTTCCGTCCACTCCTCCGGTAGTAGCTCATCCTCCCAAATCTTGACAATGACCCAGTGCAGCGCTCTAGCCAGTGCGTCACCACCGTATTTCAGCAGCTCGCCGGGTAGCTGATCAGCCCCAGCCGCTTTATTGTTCTTCAGCCGACCGATCTCTTCTGCTACCTCCTGGAGGTCAGGGGCTGGTATTCTGTCGTCTTCTGCACGTGCTCCAAGATCTATTGCCATATCGTCACCTCCATGTTCAGCTACATCGCTGTTAAGGTGCTCGTCATAATACTGCTTCCACCTCTCGATCACCTCACGTTCGTTCGTGAGAAGATTACCGTCTGAGTCTCGACACATATCGGCCTGCGGCACATGGCCTTTGCGCGAGCGGTTTAACTTCTCGTAGAACCTCCGTTTATCGTTAGCACGGTACAGTTCTTCCATCGCCTCGCGATCCCGATCTTCCTGTTGGCGCTTTTTCCTCCGGAAGACTGAGTTTTGCCTGTTCCGTGCTTGTTTATATCGATCCACATTCGCCCTCGTACGGTATTGCAGCATCCTCGTCGATGGCAGATGGCGGTCTTAATGCCTTTCCAACCATCTTCAAGAGTTGCTGCGCCAAGTTGCTCTTCCGTTGGTAGCGCTGCTTCCAGCTGCCGCGCGTATTCCTGGGCAACTCCGGTGACTCGTAGCTGCTCGATGTTGGGTCGCGGCGTACGACTTCGACGCGTGTTATGCACCGTCGAGAGTTTTGAGCGCATGCAAACTGCAACTAGGAAATGATCCGAATCTATATTCGCACTGCGGTAGGTGCGAACGTTTATAACATCAGAGAAGAATTTACCGTCGATTAGAATATGGTCAATTTGGTTTTCTATTCGTTGGTCTGGTGATCTCCAGGTGGCCTTGTGGATATCTTTGCGGGGGAAGAAGGTACTTCGGACTACCATTCCGCGGGAAGCTGCAAAATTTACGCATCGTTGGCCGTTGTCATTCGTTGCGGCATGCAGGCTGTTTGGCCCGATTACCGGTCTATATATAGCTTCCCGTCCTACCTGCGCGTTCATGTCACCGATGACGATTTTCACGTCCCGTCGCGGACAGCCATCATACACCTGCTCCAGCTGCGCGTAGAACGCCTCCTTCTCGTCATCGGGTCTCCCTTCGTGTGGGCAATGCACATTGATGATACTGTAATTGAAGAAACGGCCCTTAATCCTCAACTTGCACATCCTTGCGTTGATCGGTTGCCAACCAATCACACGCTGGCGCATCTTTCCCAGTACTATAAAGCCGGTTCCCAGCTCGTTGGTGGTGCCACAGCTCTGGTAGAAAGTAGCCGCTCGATGCCCGCTTTTCCATACCTTCTGTCCTGTCCAGCAAAGTTCCTGCAGTGCTACGACTTCGAAGTTTCGGGGATGTAATTCATCATATATTATCCTATCGCAACCCGGGAAGCCGAGCGATTTGCAATTCCATGTCCCGAGTTTCCAATCGTAGTCCTTATTTCGTCGCGTGGGTCAACGCCGATTGTTCCGATCCCTATTTTCTTCTTCGTTGTTGGTAACTTTTAGTTTTCCAGGGCGGCTTGTTGGGCCTGCCCCTAACCCCCTGTCTCGCCGGAGGACCATCGTGCACAGCACTGTTTAGAGTCCCTGCTGGCATAAGGACGAGTATAATAATCAGCCGCCCCTAACATGGAGAACAGACGCTGTTTGAGCCGCACCTCCTTGGTGAACAGACGCTCGTGTTTGACGAAGCATTTCCTCTACCGCCATGCTATGGTTACCGCGCCAGTATTCGCGTCGCACCTCCTCACTTCGCTATTGTCAGATTGACAACATTGCCCAGGCTACGCCGCATTTGGTATCATATGACTCGTGGAGGCGTGAGGCGGGAGCTTGTGAGGACCAGAGCTGTATTTGACGCTCCTTCCAGGTTGTCAACTCACCATTTGAAGCCCGTATTATTTATTTATTTATCGCAAAAATTCCGGTCGATTAGGTTAACAACTCCAAAGTTGGGAGTTCCACTATTAGGACTTTATTACATTAAATTCTATAGAGAATATGTGACGTGTGTTCCAGTCTTGACCCACTCGTGAAATTTTGAATTGGATTTAAAATAAAACATAAAATTGAACTTTAGATTAGACATTAGATTAGCATTTGGGTTTGGATTCGGACGTTTTGCTTAAAATGAGGGCAATCTTGAACTAAAATATAGACTTTAAGGTGAAATTAGCAGTCATCGATTAAGCTAATTTCAAAAGCAGTTTTTTTGTTTGAAACAAAAATTCTTTTTATAAAAATATATTCGCTTTGTACAGATTGACAAGAAGAATGCAGTATTTACATTTTTACAAAAGAACCCCGCTTTTGGGCCCAAAAACTGCTTCCGAAATTGAGCTCTCCGACGAGAAGTTAATGATTGCTAATTTCCCGTTAAACAGGACCGGAATCGGATGTTGCAATTGGACTTTGAGTCAAACATAAATTGGAATTAAATTAGACTAGATGTTGAGCTCAAATTAGGCTTGAAGCTGAACTTGAAATCAGAATTGAATTTGACTTGAAATAAAACTTGATGTCGGATATACAATTGGACTTGAAATTACACCATAAATCGGAGCTGAAATCGGAATTAAATTCATATTTGGATTGGCAGGACTTTGGACTTAAAATTAGACTTAAATTTAGCTTTAAAACGAAGGTGAAATAAGAATTAAATTAGGCTTGGGATTCGGCGTAAAATGGAAATGGAAATGAAATAACGCTTAAATTGCAGTTTGAAATTTGATTTGACATTAGGCTTGTAATTGGACATGATATTGAACCTCAATAGCAAAGCAAAGCAAAGCCTAGGTGCTACATTCCGTTATCGAAGTTTTTTTTTGTTAGATTATAGTCACTTTAACAGCTTGGGTCATTCTGCGGGGTTGGGATTTGAACCCGGGTTCTCGGCGTGAAAGGCGTGAATGCTAACTACTACACCGGGACTGACCCCTCAGAAACATCAAAACTTGAGTTTCTGTTTTTTGACACCACAAACTTCATAGCCAGCTGTTAGAGTACAGGACAATTACAGGATCAGTTGCTACGATCCTATTGACTCTAACAGCCTCAACCAGCCAAGATTTGAACATACGACGACTGGCTTATTAGGCCAGCAACATACCTCGAGGTCAACTGGGAGGGGACATTGAACCTTAATAGCATTTGAAATTGGACTTGAAGTCGGTAGTGAAATAGAAATTTAAATAGACTAGAAATTGGCTTTAAAATAAGGCATTGAAATTAGACCTCAATTGAATATCAAACGGCAGATGAAATTAAAATTGTATTTGGCCTTACATAATCGGACATTAAATTGCACTCAAAATTGGACCTGAAATTGGAGATTAAATTGGAACGAAATTAGACTGGAAACTGGACTTAGAATTGGAAATTGGGGACATTGAATTGGATTTGGAATTAAACTTGTGATTGGACATGAAAATTAAATTTAAATTCTAAATCGTACTTGAAAATTGACTTAAATTGGACTCGAAATTATAGTTAAAATTTGACTTGAAGTAGAATCTTTTTTAGCGCAATTAATTTTTTTTATTAATAACGAGCTATTGAATCGACAACTTCGGACTTCGGACGTTTACATATTGAGAAATTATTTTGTTATACATTAAATTTATTATAGAAGGTGAGACACGTGCTCCAGTGTGGCCCAGCCTGGGCATGCTAGTGTTGGTGGAGAAGTTTGACCTTCTTAGGCTCTCTTCTTTAGACTATTTTGTTTTTTTATTTTGAATCCTTAGTATAATTTCTAAAGTATTGCTTGTATTCGTAACCACCCAGTTAGCCCATAAGTTCGAGTCTAGGCTGGGCAGTTCTAGAGTCAGTGGGACTGTAATTATCCTGTACTCTAATTATCCGGCTGCGAAGTCTGTCGATAAAGAAGGATCAAGTTATAAGGACGTTCATAACCCAAAGCTTTGCTTAGCTTGTATTTGTGCAATAAGCTCTTGCAAGTGAAACTTGGCTCGAAGGTTCCCCGTTAATAAATAAATCTGGTGTGCCGCAAGGCAATAGCTTGGGACCCGTATTGTTTATTTTGCTCTTTAAATTACTCCTGCCCTTGAAGGAGGCTGTAGAACAGTATACGCTGACTATCTTAAAACCCGTTTTAAACAAGTATCTTGAATCAAAATGATGCCAATATCTATGATAAGTGCATATTTTCTCCCATCAAGCACCAAAGTTTCAGTCAAATCAGAAAGGCTCAAATTTTGTCATGTCCCTTTTTCACGTGGGACTGCTCTATTTGTAGATCTGTATATTTAGAGTAGTAGAATTAAAAGGCTTTTTCTTTTCGGTTCCTTGTTAACTCGGGGATTCTACTAAGGCGCTCAAAAATAGTTTATAAAATTTGTATATTTCAACGAGATATGCTGACCCAAAGAGAGGGGAATGAAGAAAAGGGGATAAATCCCATAGCAGGCTTGAAAGCCAAAAGCAAACGATTTTTTGGTTTTAACTTTCTCTAAACCCAAATCATCTTGGCGGGTGATGCGGAAGATGTATCAACATTATAGCCCAATACTCAATTAACGAGCATAAAGAATTAACATTCATATCAGGCAGGTAGGCAGATTTAGAATATTTAAGCAATGTCTTGCTTAATATTTCAAACGAATGCAATTGGAGTAACTCCCAACCGTTCGGACAGCTGGTTGCACGTTTTGATTTGATTTTCATGATAGGCCAACCCTCCCTCCTCATCTACTTTCTTCATATGGTTCTTTTCCGGATCTCCAGCCACCAAAACCGGCTTCGATTCATCAGTCTAAAATGAAATACAGAGTTTGTTATGCGAATATGTTACCAATCCTGCTAGTGCACTCTTACCCTAGGCATGTTCCGCAAAATACTATTTAAATCGGACATCCTCGTTTCGAAACCGGGTGCGAAACAGCCGGGGTTGATCGCTACGAAACATTGTCCTAGATTGGCTTCCGAGTCAGCACCGGCATGAGTCCATTTCCGCACTTTGGTAGAATAGTTAGATCCGGCCATAATACCACAGAAAACTTCCACCATCGCAGAGAGACCGTAACCTTTGTAGCCGGAAGTAAGTTCTGTGCCGCCCAGCGGCATCAGACAGCCGGTATCGAAGGCGACGTTCGCGTCTGTGGTCGGATGACCAGATGGATCTTGTGCCCAACCAACCGGAATCGGTTCACCTTTGCGGCGTTGCATTTCAATCTAACAATAAAAACATATATCATCTTACATAATGTATAATGTATACATATGGTTAGTCGATGAATGACACCAACCTTTCCTACAGCTACAGCAGTTGTCGCCATATCTAGTACAAATCCGTCTCCATTTTCAGCTGGAGCACCAACAGACAATGGATTGGTTCCTAGAGCGGCTTCTTTACTTCTGGTTGGACTAGCTAATGGCGATGTGTTAGTCATTGAAATACCTATGCAATTCGACTTCATTGCACGTAACGTGTACCATCCAGCAATACCATAATGATTGGACCCTTTAATTGAAGAAATATTAATGGTTGGTTAAATGGTTAATCGAGGAAAATACTTACGTTTTGCAACAACCCACCCTACACCAACTTCCTTAGCTTTCTTGACGGCGAGATCCATACAAAAGTTACCTACTACAGCTCCCAAGCCATTATTACCGTCGACCCATGCTGCCGCTGGCGTGTCGTTCAACACCGTTGGCACTGCTGCTCCATTGCAGGAATTTATATGCAGATCATTGATGTACATTTCCAACCGGTTCATACCGTGACTGAAGTGTCCTCGGTAGTCGGCCTCCACCAGTAGATCTGCCATTTGCTTGGCGTGCTCCAAAGGTGTCTTCGATTTGACGAAGCAATCGACCATGAAACGTCGAGCTTCTTCCACGGCGATCAAGCGGGGCTTAACGTGAGTAGCCATATTTCTAATTTGTCCTTTGCTGGCGGTCACCCTTGCTATCGATACTGGTTGAGCAGTGGATCTTGAAATGAAGACTAATGGGTCGCTGTTATCAATGCCAGCCCTGATAATCATGCATATTTTATTTATTAAACCGGATTTTAGCTTAACGACCAATTTATGATTGTTCGTCTGTGGTTATGATATCGTGTGCTTAAATTACAAATACGACTAGATTTCCTTATTTTCCCAAATCTATTTTATATTTGTGCAGTTTACTAAATTGAATTGAAATTGTATAAACATAATTGATTCATAAACCTGAACTTTAAAATGCTCACGTAGATCTTTATTGTCGATTCTCGAATTATAGTATTTTCGCTTTCGAATAAAATTACTTTTAATGCATCAGTTGAACTTCAAAAACACAAACTAATTCAATTGAAGAAAAACGTATCGTGGTCCTAATCAAAAAGTTCCCACGAATCAGTGATAGGTAGTGCAACAGTGGCTTCTCCTAATTTGCAAGCCTGCCAGAAGCCTTGCCAGCTCCTATGCAATTCCTGCCCACGAGACACGATCACACTGGTAAGGCACTGGTTAACAGTTACACGATTACAATTCAAATTTTAAGTGCACTTCAGTAACAAATATTTCCGATTACCGTTTGAAGGTGACCCAATGTCTGCGCTGGTGCTACCACAGTCCGATTACTGCTCTGAAGGTTAATAGTATAAATTCGCGAAGGAACATTAAAAATTGTAGACAAAAATATCAAAACATACCATCATTAACCTGCGTCACCGAAAACAAAAATGCGTACGCGCAGCCGAAGTTTGCCGCTACAGAAACCGGTGAACCAATAAAAGAAGAGCAGAAAACCTCCAAACTTCGAGCTTAGTTAACGATTTTGTTTATTGTGTCACGTGGAAATGGTGAGCTACCAAAACGAGCTTCACATGATTTGATTCACTATTCCATTACGGATAGCAAATGTTTTGTCTATAAATACCCAATGTCATTGTTATTTCATTCATGGTATTCAATGTCGTTTAATCAGAATCAGGTTAACAACTATATTTTATCTTATATTAAACGACGAAATGTTTTATCATTTTCAAGATTCTTGGCAGAAGAACAGGGTTTGGCGTTTAATGTTTTGTCTTACCTATATGAAAACAAATCTTTATTTTGTAAATTTTTTTCTGAGTTACAGCGATTTTTGGAATTTACGCAGTTGTGCCCAATAAGTGTATTTTTTCGCCTAGTGTTGAAATCCACAAAAAAATTTTGCATGAATTTTTGATTTGTTACGCGAATTTTGGAATTTATGCGGTTTTTTACGCGGAACGTTTAACACTGAACTTCATTAGAAACTTGTTAAGTACTTTAAAGCTGCTTAACTGTGTTTTCGTAAAGAAGAAAACAATGAATGAATTTGAAAATTGGATAAACAGCCTGTAATATGGTCTTCGATAACCGGTTGAGTGCGTTACAGCAAGGAACATGCAGTTTTTGGACAGTGGGTTTGGTGGACAACCTTCGTTTTCCTTTCCCAAATTGTTCTTTCTTGGCACATTTATGCAGCGAACAGTAAATTTTGAGTGACTATATTGTTTTTGCAATTATTTCGTTGCCAGAGTTTTTGCAAATTTGTTGTGGCTTCCAGTGCCTCTTGTGTTCAGCCAGTAAAGGTTGGTCAAGAAAAAATCTGTACAAGTTATTTATTTTATGAACAGTTTTTTTACAGTTTTACTGAAATATGTTAAGAGTGTACTAAAACCACAGTAGGCAATTGTAGGATTGTAGAATTATATGGCGTCACCAGAACTTGCAGATTCGCCATGAAGATCCCGGGCTATCCGCTCGTGAGTTAGTTGACCTGTTGAATTACCCCAAATTCACAGTACGTGATCTACTCAAACAATTTGAACAACGTCTGACCAATAACGGAAAACCCGGAAGTGGCGGAAAAGTAAAGATAGCTGCTCCTAAAACTCATTCCAAAGGAGCGGTTCTTGTCAAACAGAGTCCGAAATCGTCATCGAAAGACGCGGCAAAAATTGTTGAACCTTCGTAATCCTACAGTCAAAATAATTTTCACGTCGAAACTAGTGGGAAAATTATATGAATATTTTCCATCCAACATATCCCGCACTATTTACGTGAATTCAAGGTAGTTAGCACGCAATTGCCCTTATTCTGCGATTCACGCGACTCAATACGACAATTGTCACTCGCCGTGACATCGAACAAATTCATGGATAAAAACGAGTGCAAAATAAAAAGCCGCGAAATTCACGAAAAAATTCTTTGTTTGGCAAGTAATCTGCAATTGTGGACTGAAAAATGACGTTTTCGGAACTGGTGGCATCAGAAAATTTATCAAAAGGAGTGCTAGAAGAGGCTTTTCGATAGACCAAAGGAATGACAGAAGAAAATAACGAGACAAAGGTGTTTTATAGTATGCCTAGGACCAAACAAGACATGAAGAAAAAAAGCGGAAAATGAGGTTATATAGTTACATTTGATAAGTTACGTGATTCGCGGTTTGAGCCAGGTTATACTGAGAGCAAATTATAACCGTATTCAAACTCAATTTTTCTCTTATGGCTCATGTTGGACGATGTTGCGTAACACTTGAAGATTGAAAAAATTTCTGGCAGCACGGTTAATTGAGTTTGTTTACTAAATTACTCTGCTAATAATTTCTAATTTTTTCAAAGTTTACCAACGTTTTCGCCGTAATTCTTCGATAACCAGTGAATTCTTTGAGTGCTTTTTATGGAAATAGTGAAATTTTGTCTCTCTGTACCCATATTTCCGACAAAAACCCGCAGTGATATTTGCTTTCATACAACCGCTTGCTCTCTATTGTTTGCCCGCTTGCTTTTCACATCTAGTAAGAATGGCAAATCCAGACGTGTGCGACGCAATTATCTGCTTTTGTCCATCTGGCCCGCAGAAGGCAAAAATATCTTGTGCACTCTGCTCTGTTAACTGGCATTTGAAATGTGCCAATCTAAATAACTCACACACGAAATCGATTCGCGAAAATGCCGGGGTATGCTGGTTATGTCCAAAGTGCCGCGAGCCCAGCAACAGGAACACAACCTCGAGTGATTCTATAAACCTCATCCTGCAACGTACCACCTCAGCTTTACGATTAATAGTTGGTCTAATGGATACAATGCAGTCTTTCTGTCGCATGTACTCGAACAACATGCCCAGACCAAGCTGCTGTCAGCAAGCTGCCTCTAATGCGTCACCCAACAACTCCATTCCGGCTACATTCCAAGACCGTATAGACGACTTCAGTTTGAATCTTACAAGCCTGTTCGACTCAGTATTCGAAGATACTAATAAACGACCCCGTACAAGCAGCGCTTCACGACCATCAGTCCTGCAGCCCGAAAAAATCCAGAGAGTTGACGTTCCAGTTACCCAATCGATCTTGCCAACCACTATAGCTTCCATTGTTTCAGATATGGACGTTACTGAAAATTCAACCGTAATCGCCACCGTTACAGAAAGCAACATTACCGTCACTGCCAGCACTAATCAGTCCAATGTAAACAATGATAATCCGGATCAAGTTCCACTCAGTCAGCCAGCCTTACAACCCGTTCCAATCACTGAATCAAATGTCGCTGGTATGCTTCTACCTGCACTAGTCAACGAAGCTCCCACCATTAGTACACCGCACGCTCAAACCAATACCAGGACCACTACTGCTGTCCCACCGCTGCACGCTAACGTCACCGCCAATCCCACTGCCACCGAGAACACCAACATCAACAATACTTCGCTCGCCACTGCTCTACCATCTCGCCCTCTGCCAACCACCAACCACGCTACCGCCTTCAATTTTAATCTGCAAACTGCTATTCCCACCAACTACGCCAACACTGTTACGCCCGTCACTGCGTTTCCACCTCGCCCTCTGCCAGTCACCAACCAAGCTACCGGCTTCAATTTCAATCTGCAAACTGCTGTTTCTACCAACCAACCATTCTCAACCATCTCAACGGCTAGGACCCAGACAAACAACGCTAACCATTTTGCACCTGCTACTGCTGCTGGAAACACGACTATTGCTTCTCTACAAGTTATACACACAAATCGGCCTACGTATTCGATCGCCAGAACACATGGAAATTATGCTCAACCGTCACCATCTTATCGAACAGCATCTGGTAGTATATCGGATAATTTGAATGTAAGTAGTATGTATGATCGTAGCCACATGACCAACCCGACCGCTGTTACTCTTTCTGTGGCACCTTCAGTTGTAAATCAAAATTGGTTCTATGTTACCAAATTTCAACCATATGAAACGGAAGATAATATTATTATGTACATAGCAAGTAAGACCAATTGTAATCCGCACCAAATTCAGTGTCACAAACTTATACGTCAGAATCGCGCAAGCTTTATGCCACTATCATACGTATCTTTTAAAATCTCTGTTCCTGCCCAATTCGAAAATGCAATTTTTTCAGAACTATTTTGGCCAATAGGTGTGACAATCTCACCTTTTTTAGAGAAGCGCCCAATTGTAGGCAACCGTTACCGACCGCTCAACCAAACCATATACCCACCACTACAACTAGTCACCGACACTCGGAATGCAATAGCTCGGTCCCCCGCTCCACGCAGATATCTAATCAACAGTTCGCACATGCCAGCACAGCGCACAGTCGATTCCCCTCATCCGTTCAGTCCCCGCTACCCTCCTCAACGATACAACCATCGTCCAGTAGCAGAATCGTTGGTATGAATGATATCTCGATATTCTATCAAAATGCTGGAGGGATGAACACCCGCATTAGTGATTACTATATAGCTTGTTCGGATGATACGTATGACATCTTTGCCTTTACCGAAACGTGGTTGAATGATAATACATCTTCACATCAATTATTCACTCCTTCATATAGCGTTTTTCGGCAAGACCGTAACGCGGTTAACAGTCTTAAAAAACACGGTGGCGGCGTTCTCTTAGCCGTTCGTTCCCACATCAAAGCGAAAGAGATCTGTCCCCCAAATTGTGCTATGCTTGAACAGATCTGGATCGCCATTTCGCTCGCTGAACGTAATATTTACCTGTGCATTTTATATATACCACCCGATCGCATCAATGACGTAACTTATATTGCTCATCATTCTGCTTCGCTCTTATGGGTCGTATCACAACTGCAGATGAATGACCAGATAATCATATTAGGCGATTTTAATTTATCTGGAATACGGTGGACACGCAGCTCATCAAACTATTTATATCCCGATGTTAGCCACTCTTCAATTCGTCCCAGTATATCCGATATGATTGATGTCTACAACACAGCCGGGGTTTGCCAAATTAATGAAGTGTTTAACTCGAATAATCGTATCCTTGATTTATGCTTCGTTAGCTCGGATTTCTTAAATTCTTGCTCGATCACGACCGCGCCAGCTCCGCTTGTCAAGATTTGCAAGCACCACCCTCCTTTGCAAATAACGATTACGAAATGCACACAACTAGTGTACCAGGATATATCTGAGCCTCTAATTTACGACTACTCCGCTGCAGATTTCCGTGCCTTTAATCAGTTCATTGAACAAACAGACTGGAATGACATTTTTGACGATAAAGACATTGACAGAGCCGCTGAGGTTTTTACGCATATCGTCCTGTACGCCATTGATCAATTTGTACCCAAAAGGACACTTCGACCCGTACCTCAGCTTCCTTGGATGAATGATCGACTTAGACATCTCAAATCACTAAAAAGATCTGCCTTGAAAAAGTTCAACAAGCATCGTACAGCTCACACCAGATCACACTACGTTTCCGCCAACAAACGCTATAAAAACCTCAACCTAAAACTTTTTCGAGCTTATCAACGCCGAGTGCAACTAAGTCTGAAAAGCAACCCAAAAATGTTTTGGAAGTTCGTGAATGAGCAGAAAAAAGAATCCGGTTTGCCCACCTCCATGTCTTTCGGTGATAATACAGCTGACACCACTCAAGGTATCTGCGACTTATTTCGCGAACAATTTAGCAGTGTTTTTGTTTCCGAAACTTTAACTAGTGATCAAGTAGAACTGGCTTCCGCAAATGTCCCATGTCACATATCACTAACCATGCATCCCAACATCTCAAACGAAACAACCAGTAGTACCTGTGCCAAACTGAAATGCTCCACCAATTCTGGCCCAGATGGAATCCCTGCAATCGTACTCAAAAAATGCTCAAATAGCCTTTCTGTTCCTTTAACGTACCTGTTCAATTTATCACTCGGCTCAGATACCTTCCCAAAATGCTGGAAGCAATCCTTCGTCTTTCCAGTGCACAAAAAAGGAAATAAGGCAAGCTGCTGCAACTACCGTGGAATCGCGTCTCTGAGCTCCGTTTCCCAATTGTTCGAAAAGATTACACTCGACTTTTTTACTCACTATTGCCGTAATTTTATAGCGGAGGAACAACATGGGTTTATTTCTAAGCGCTCTACAAACACTAATCTTATGGTGTATTCATCTGCAATCATCCGTGCGCTGCAACAACGTCTCCAAGTTGACGCTATATATACAGATTTTTCTGCTGCATTTGATAAACTAAACCACCAAATTGCAATTGCTAAACTTGAACGTTTTGGATTTTCCGGCTCCATACTGAATTGGATACGCTCGTACTTGGATGACCGCAAGATGGCAGTAAAAATCGGTGACTCTCAATCGATATTTTTTGCCGTAACATCTGGTGTTCCGCAAGGAAGTCATTTAGGTCCCTTAATATTCCTACTATACCTGAATGATATCCACCTACCTATTGAATGCCAGAAATTATCTTATGCCGATGACTTTAAATTGTTTCATATTATACAAAACATAGACGACCAAATCTTTCTTCAAAAGCAACTGGATAGCTTTTACTCATGGTGCGTTACCAACCGAATGGTTTTGAATGCTTCGAAATGCTCTGTCATCTCATTTTCTCGAAAACGCTCTCTATTGCCATACGATTATAAAGTGTCTGGCCAAATATTGAATAGAGTAACTGTAGTCAAAGATTTAGGCATCTTATTGGATACTAAGCTTACCTTCAAAGAACACATCGCTTACATTTCTGCAAAGGCTGGGCGCGCTCTAGGTTTTATGTTTCGTGCAACTAAATTATTCAAAAACGTCCATTGTCTTAAATCAGTCTACTGTTCTCTGGTCCGCTCAGTTTTGGAATATGGATCTATTATCTGGGCACCATATTACCAAAATGGCATTCAGAAAATTGAAGCAATTCAACACAAATTCTTGCGGTTTGCCCTTCGCTTCCTTCCATGGAATGGTCCTAACAACTTACCTTCTTATGAAAGTAGATGTCAGCTAGCTGGACTTGACCTGCTAAGCGTTCGTCGCGATGTTGCTAAGGCTACCTTTGTTGCCGATCTAATTCGCTCGGATATTGACTGCCCCGATTTGCTTAACCGTCTCAATTTCAATGTGAGGCCTCGAAATTTACGTCGTAATAATCTCCTGTTCATCCCTGGCTCTCGCACAAACTACGGCCACAATGAACCGTTAGTAAGTGTATGTCGCGTGTTTAACGTTTGTAATGAAGAATTCGATTTCAATGTCTCTCGTGCTACGTTAAAGAAGAATTTTTGTCTTGTTATATCTGCCTCATAAGTATTTATTCAGTGTGTATAAATTAGGTGTATTATTTGTGAATTAGCGCATAGGATAGTATATAAGCAATGTTGTACTGTAGGATGACATGTTATCTGTTGTACAGTTAAAAGATGAGAGGTTTTGTGCCCACGGGAGAAGATACAACGACATAGAGTATCACTCCCGAGGGCTTTTCCCTACTCCATAGAAAATAAACAATAAACAATAAACAATACTAAACAATAAATAGTGTCTCACATCAAATTGCATCACGCAAAACACGCTGATGAAAATTACCCATTTGATATTTTCTCTTGAAAATTGAGGTAAAAGCAGTTTAGAGTGTATTGTTTACATTATCACCCGTATTCTGTATTTCGAACGTATTGGTATTTTGAACAAAAGTGGATGGTATTCTACATTCCGCTAGCAAAATCAAATGGGCAAAACAACTCGTTCGAAACAAGTCGAACGAAATAAAGACTCGTTCGAAATACAGAATAAGGGTGTATATTTTTATCGCAATCAGTTTTTCTAAAATTAGAAAATTGTGCATTCAACGGCGAGCCGTGTGATTAATCGTTACTAGGAAACTCTGAGCATCGAACGGAAAGAGAAATGCGTTTATTAGTGTAGTTTTATTAGTGTCGTGAAAGCATTTAAACGGAATGCCAATGCTTCGGTCAGGGATGTGGCCAAAAAGTTGAATCTGTCCAAGTCTTTCGTTCAGAGGCCTAAGGACCGAGAGAGACTGCATCGTGCAAAGTGCAGAAGGCTCCAAATCGTGACGAACGGCAAAATACGGTGGGAAAGTCACGGGCCGAAAACTATACACCCCGATGCTACCGAAGCCTCATTGGCCTCACCATGGATAATAAGATTTACGTCAAGGTGGACTTCCGGCAGCTTGCGGAGCTTATGTTCTTCCCCGCCCAGTACAAGTTTGATGTTTCGGAGAAAGTAAGGAAGCACAAACTTTCAATGTTTGCCAAGAAATACATGATTTGGTAAGCGATCTGTTCATGTGGCAAACGGAGTGCGCCGTTCCTGACTACCGGTACTGTAAACAAGCCGATTTACCTCAAAGAGTGTCTATAGAATCGTCTGCTTCCTCAGTTGAAGCAACACAAGTTCTGACCGGATCTAGCTTCGTGTCACTATTCTAAAGATGCCCTGGAATGGTACGAAGCCAACGGGGTCACTTTCGGAGCCAAGGACATGAATCATCCCAACGCACCGGAACTAAGGCCCATCGAAAAATACTGGGCTATTATGCAGCGAACACTACGGAAGCATCCCAAGGAGGTCAAATCTGAAGAAGACGTGTAAAAAAAGCGGGTTTCCGTTCAGAAGAAGCTGCAGCCAGATTTTGTACAGAACCTTATGAGTGGAGTTAAGCGTAACAGGTATGAGCATCATTGGCTCGAGCGGCACGTTCCTCACAATCATGTAGAAGATTTGTGCCTTGCCCATCTTGCCCGTGTCATCATTTACCTGATGAGGACGGGAAGGAAACAGAAGGAATAGGAAGAGAAGGATGAAGAATTTGGACAAACACAAACACATACATACCTAAAAATAAAAAAAATAAGAAAACATCCAATTTAATTCTACTATGTGTATTTTATTCAATGACAGATACGTATTTCGCCTACGACTTGCAGGCTTCCTCAGTGTCTGTTTTCGAACGTTCGAAAACAGACACTGAGGAAGCCGGCCGGAAGAGGTATCTGTCATTGAATAAAATACACATAGTAGAATTAAATTGGATAAGTTTTCTTATTTTTTTTATTTTTAGGTTTCGTATTCTACTAAGACGCTCCAAAAACTTCAGTCAACTCATACATACCGTGAGATTTTTGAACCCCCGATGGGATACTGCAATCCTTGGTAGTTAACTCATCAATAGTACACCCCCTGGGGGGTATGCTCATGATAAATAAGAGCCTATAGGCCGTATCAATAAAACAGTTTGCTTTGCTTTTCCCGTTTAAATCGTATGGGAGCATTTGCTCTAACTCTTTTATTCATACGGGCTTATAGCTCAATACCGCTTTCGGTAAGAAACATCAAAATGTCTCGTAATTTTAGTTTCCTTAAATCCGATTCATTTAAGACGTAGGATCCAAAGATCCTATGACGCAATTGTGCTACTGCAGGACAGTTGCAAATTACGTGATATGATGTTTCGTAGTGGGATTCACATAAATTACAATGAAACGATTCAGTTCAATGAATCGTAATTATATGATAATCAAGTCTGCAGTGACCAGTCAGAGATCTGACAAGAATACTGCAGTTTACCTTAGAGTGTTGCAAAAGAAATGTCGCAACCTTCTCACAAGGCTTAACAATGAAACTTTTCGTTTGTCGACAAGTTTCAAGATTTTTCCAATAACGTTCATGTTCAGATGAAAACCAAGATCGAATCTTTTGTTTTATCCAACATTCCGCAATTGGTAAAGCAGGTTCCGGACCGAAAACCGGCTTTTCTGCTCCAGATCTTGCTAGTTTATCAGCCCAGAATGGCCAGGGTCCCAAACCAGATGGACGGTATTTAGATTGCTTAGTTCTTCTAATTGAGTGTGGTAGGCGATGACTGCTTTAGTTAAGCGTAAGGTGCGAGCATACGGTTATGGTATTGAAGTTTAATGAAATAAATATGCCAAAGGTTTATTAATGGGCTATATTTGATTGTCTGAGAGTTTGAAAAGGATCGGTCAACTAGGTATTTTTTACAGAGTCTTTCCTTGATGCAATTTGATATGAAACACCTTTTACAAAACCAAGATTTCATGATATTTGCTTGTACAAAGTCATGCCACAAGACCGTTAAACAGGCTGGAAAATATCGGGAAAATATCAGAAAAAGTTGGGATGTTTTTAGGAAGCTGTGTGGCCATCCTGCATTAAGCATTAAAGTATTTAACTGATAGACAGATTCATTATAAGCCAAAAGAGATTACTATACAATTTTGTGATCTAGTTTTAAAAAATGGTACCCCTTATCGGCGTAATTTAAACTATATTTTCCATTTTAGGTCAAAAGTAATCATATATCAGACACCGCAATATTTGGTGTTAATATAGAATTTAAGAAAACATGATTTTCTACAAAAACAAAGTGGTTTGGAAATAAATGCATTTATGTTTAATTCACTCGTTAAATGCTTGTACACAAAAAACTTATTGATTGCGGTGACGATGTTGATATTTCTGTCATTTAAACACAGATGTCTTGTATTTGCGATACAATTAGCACTTCTTCGTCTGGTCATATTTGAGCTATTCGCCGTATGTAATCAAAGCGTAAATTAGCATTCGCTAAAAGAGATTTTACTACAAAAGTAACTCTATGACAGCCCTACATTTTATCATGGTGCCATTTTTTATATTTATCAATGTTCAGAGTTAGAAACTGAATCGTTAATCCTACGAAACTGATTTCAATTAAATATCAATACCCTTCGGTGCACTTTTGGCTCTACTCTATCACTCTTATCGAATTTTGAACCTGTTACTGAATGACAATCCATAGAACTGATAACATACATTAACCAACATTGCAACTTGCTGTGCAATTTTGTCAGATAATGGTAAAATAAGGTGGCAATCATCATGGTCATTATCATCGTTATCACTTTTGCATATAATTCTGAATAATTGCAAGCTTAGCGTTCGAGAAAACAATTGGCGAATTTACACGATCATCGACGGTGGAAAATATGCAGGCATTTGGAAATGTTATAATTACGTACCCTTCAATTTAAATTTTTGTTTCTCTAAAAATTCTAAAATTGTCAATGTGGTTAAGTTAGAGTACCTAATTTTTTACAATGTTTGAAAATAAATAAAAAATGAAGCAATCTGAAGTTAATGCATGGCAGACGTATCCGTGTCTGACACCGACACCGATTACGTTGACGAATGCGATATCTTGACGAAGGGTACTTAATCAAAGGTGATTATCCAAATCTTCCTGCGCACCCACTTTATCGTTACTTTACACTTACCCCGCTGTTGATTAGATCCGACGAAACAGCCCGTAAAGACTGCCTCCTGCGTGCACCGAAGATCAGAAGCAACTGGTCGCACAGTTGTTGTCCCGCGTTGTAATACCGCGTCGCGATTGTGACATTTTCCCCTGATGGCGACACTGTAGCGGCCGTAGAGCTGCTGCTGTTTGCACACCAACACAGTCGCTGAGCACTTTGGAGCGTATTGTTTTAGGCAAGAGGCAGCCTCCGCCGCCGCCGCAAGGACCACGTGTTGCGTCGCCGTTAGGAACATGTTTCCCTTTTTTCCTGTTCGTTCACCCAACTTAGTGCGGCAGTTTTTGAATGTACGATGAGAATCGTATTTTATGCTACACACAAAAGTGGAGAGAAAATTGTAATAGATTATAATTCACTGTGATATGTGATTATGTGGAGCGAACTTGAATCTCTGAAGAACTTATTTTTATTTTGGAATATGAAATTTGATTTTCTAGTCTCTCGTAGTGCTAATGCGTTGTGTTTTTTGTTTACTTACTTTGAACTATAATCTACTGAGAAATCACCCACAAATAAAGGACGGGTAATATCTATTTCTTTCTTAACTAAATGGCCTCTTATCAGTATATAATTCGCCGACTGGCAACTTTATCTCTCAGTAGAAAAGAAGAGCGGTAGAAAACCTAAACAAGGGCTGTTGTTGTATGCGGTATCAATTTATCAACTTCGTTTAAAACCAAAAACATCTGATGCGAACATCGTCTACATAGAGAAAAAGTAAACAAATTAAAAAGCATCTTAGTCTTTCAAAGAATATACACAACAATTCCATGAAAGCAGTACTATCGAAACTTAAAAGTGCTTCGATTTTTGGCAAATTTTGTGCACTTGTTCCTTTAAAATTTAAGACCCATGATTTTTCCTATTTACACTTAGGGTGTCCCTTTTGCGCTGTTCATTATTTATGCCAACATTTCTTTATTTTACAAATTCATAATTGATCGGTGTCTTAGACCGAACGAAGGGACAAAACTCTGATTTCGAGAAAAATGCGTTCAAAGTTTGCTGTTCTGTATGATTTATGCGTATCAATCGTTCGAAATCATCTCATAATTCTGGCTGTTTGCAACATTTATGTAGTCTGATCAAAGTAAAATATAGCTTAGAAAATTCTTGATTGTTTGCTGTTATTAACTAATTTTTTCAAATTTTGCGACTTGGTCCGGTCTGACTTAGCACCGACCAATTCAAAAGCAAACCCTTGGGTTTAAACGTTAAGACTTGACCCTTCTTTACCGACAGACTTCGCAGCCGGCTATTCTGGACAATTACAGGGCTAGGGCAACAACATTGAGGGGATTCATCTAGCAGCAATACCGAACCGAAATTCGAACATACGACGATTAGCTAATTGGCTTGTTAGACTAGTATTGTACCTCGAAACTAACTGGGCGCAGTCATGAAATAAGGTTTTAATCATTGTTTTGAAAGTTTTCCATTCAACAAATGAGTCACAGTGGGATTGATTTTACTTGTGAACAGAAATTATGCATGCAATGTAATTGCCATAATTTGCTCTTAAAACATACATCTCCTTCTGGGGCAAAATGAACCGCTCTCTACAGGGCAAGATCGCCAGCCTGCAATTGTAAATCCCTTACCTTAAATCAGCAACTGTCATTGCAGAACATATTTGTAACAAAATAAGCATGTATTGTTTAACATATTTCTGTCTGTCAATGACCACAGCGGAATTCGAACTTTCAATGAGACGGATTTCGCACCAACTCGATCAGAGATTGGCATGATCCTCTAAGATTTCAATAATATTTTGCGTGTATAAAGAGTTCATGGAGATAATGAAACTGTGCGTATTTAGTTTTTCCAATTATTTATATTAATTGGAAGATGAATGAATGTTATCAGAATTTAGTGGGTAATATTCACTGTATTATTTTGAGTTACCGTAAAACGGGGTAACTTTAATCGTCGGGGTAACATTGATCAGTTAGACCAGCGGTTCCCAACCTTTTTTCGGTTCGCGTACCCCCTGACGGATTTCCCTATACTATTCTGAAACGAACTAAAGTTTTGGCGTACCCCTGGGGGTTCGCGAACCCCCATTTGGGAACCGCTGAGTTAGACCATTCTGATAAATAAGTGAAATGAACAACTTCTGCAAACTTTCCTGAATTGGTCAACGTTCATTGGGGGGATGATCAATGTTAACCCATTTTATGGTAGTTTTGTTTTGAAGTGATGGAATAAATCGTGGTGTATAGTGAGCTTCGTTAAACTTTTTGAGTTTTCTTTTCTAGAATAAACAACTTGGGTTAGTAAATCTACATTCAAACTAATCGTGCCCTTTGAAATTGAAATTGAATGTTGTACAGCAACCCCAATGTGTATACACAATATGATTAGAGGTTAATTATTTATTTCATTTTTTGAGTGTTGGTTTGTTCACTATCACGTCCATTGAAAATTTTGAGCTTAGCTACGAATGTTTATTTTTGGGGTGAAATGACGACCTTTCCTCTATGCGGAAAGCAACAATCTAATTGTTTTTTTTTCAATCACAATTTCTGACCTGGTTCGAACTGTTACGTTACGTAACTAGATTTCACATTATTTATATTGCATCAACATAAACACTTCTACTGATAGAAATGGGTATGTAAGAAATGTGAGATTAAATATCAGTTACATGGCACAATCCTAAATTAGTCAGAAGCTTCAATACTGGTTGTACTATCATTTTGCAATTAAACAAGCGCGTCCATCAGTAGTAACAGAAGCATTGCTAGTTTTTGATGCACATATACAACTACTAGTTGCAGTAATCAACAAACTGCACTTGTGGTTGACTTGAAGCGAAACACACAATTTTCACATGATTAGCACATCTTCACGGACACAGTGTTGACATTATTTATATAATCTTTTCCACTTGAACTTGAACGAATCAAGGCGAATTCGTTGCACGGTGTACGACATTTACTCACCCGAAAACCACGGCCTGAACGAGAGCTCAACGTGCGTGCGTCTTCTTGGATCAACGTTGAAATGCTTCTACTAGATGTCGGATATCACCTTAACCACATCACGAAAATCCAACCTTGTAAAAAATTAACGGTTTTGTTCAGAACACTGCCTAAAAATAACACACACGCCTAATAACGCCAACCTCGACACCAGCTGAGAGAAATTCGATTTACTTATTCTGGCTAATATATTCAAGCACCAATCACAGCACAGGTTTGTCCTACTAATTTTTCAGGCTGTAACGAGAATCTGGAACACCGAACCAAATCATAAAATCGATCGAGCTGGAACTAGGTCACGCAAACCGTCGTCCAGTACAAGTGTTGAAAACATGTGTTGTCCGTAAAATTTTAGGCCAAAAGCAATTGCGAAATCTGACACTTATCAACACTAACAGTAAATACTTCTCGCTTTGTATATGTACCGGAGCACCGGAACGAAATGTTGTAATTTTAAGTGCTATCAGCTATGCTTCTTCCTTATCAACGCTAGACGAGAGATAGTGTACAAAATAAATACTGTATGGTCGATGCACTATCATGGCAGGTGACTAGTGCAATCCATTATGCATCGCATTCGCATACCTACCACACTTCGTAGTTCGAATGGGCTGTGTGCGATACTAATACAGCTGATTATTTGTTTACAACTCAACGGTATTCTGTGCCACCTCAATACCACCGTACGAGCTCGGTGGTCGGATAAACGTGGATAAAGCATGCAGTGTTTATCTTTGAATGAATATTGGCGACGCTTGACGGTGCGCATGCGTGGGGGACAGTGCCTCTTCAGTGAGCAAAAAATTAGTCGTTCAGTTAGTTTGATTAGTTTTCGAATTTTTTTAGTTACGATGTCATGTAGTGCAATTTCTTTTTTGAAGTGTGTTTTAGGGAAGTGTATTTTGTGACAACTAACTCATTTTAAGGTATAAGTTATATAATTCAGCAGACACTTGACGCACAGAGGACAGACATTCATTCACAAACAAATGTTTCGAGAACTCTTGGATCAAAATTCATATTGATATCGTTACATATTGCTCAATCTCAATATACTAGCGGGTCTACAATCTACTTTCCCAACTAAATGTTTCTATTCTGACCTGAATGATTTGAATGCTGATTAGTTTCTAATTTCTGCACAAGCTTGTATGCAATCGCGTTGGCGAAAAGCAGTAGGAAACCTAACCAGGGGCATTTTTCGAAATTACCCGACAAAATAGGCTGAATTCTTGTAATTGGTTAAAAATTGGTACGTAAGAATATTTAACGGACTCATGAATGAAATCAATGTTACTAAAATTTCAAGGTCTCGTATTTTTCTAAAAAACTTCCAGGGAGTTTTGACGGTTGTGAAAAAAATGTTCAAAATATTTGTTAAAGCTTGTTAATTTTCAACGTTGTTCTAGAGTTATGGCCGGGAAACTAGATTTTTCTTAACGTTTCCCGAGTAACTTTTCAAAAGAACTTAAGTAACTTTGAGAGCCTTTCTTTGGTGTTCCTTTCTTCTGATCATCACGGCGACATAAATATATTTCGTCTCGAACCATCATAACAACTTTCGCCAGCCCCAAAACCTCCTGCATACAAATTTTTATGTCAATCGGTTCAGAAGTTTCCGGGTCTATAAGGAACATACATACAGACAGACAGACAGAAATTCATGTTTATAAGTATAGATTTTTTAAATATCTTTTAACCGGTAAAACGAATCCTTATAAAATTTGGCCGATGTATTTGCAAAACTAGAACCTCCCATTTGTCGGTATCGACGGTATGTCATTATTAGACATGAAGCAGATGAATTCGGTCGTGAACAACCGAAATCGTATACTCGATTTAGTTTTTGTAAATGAGTATGTCGTCCGTGAATGCGCTGTACTCCAGGCTGTTGAACCGCTGAACCCAGCTATAACAACCACCGTGAATTGTTCCAGACTATCTGTTACACACGTTAAATGAAATGTTCAGTTTTCACGTGCCTGTAGCTCGTCCACAACAGAAACCTCCATGGGCCAATCGGAGATTACGAGAATTAAAAAGAGGACGTGCTAAAGCGCTCAATTGCTTTACACTTTACATGTGCAGCGTACTCAACGAAGCCTGAAGCGGAATCCCAAACGGTTCTGGTCGTTTATGAATGGAAAACGGAAAGAGCGAGGCCTCCCATCGGTAATGTCACATGGGGCAGACACTGCGAGCTCTGTCGATGAAATCTGTTGCTTATTTGCAAATCATTTCTCTAGTGTCTTTAAGACTGAAAAAGTTGCTACACGAATAATCGACGAAGCTCTTCAAAATGTTCCAGAGGAAATACTTGAGATGCGGGATATTCGCTTCTCCGAAACAGATATTGCAGCAGCAATCAAGAAGCTTAAACCGTCATTGCAACCGGGATCGGATGGTATACCTCCAATCATCTTCAAGAACTGTGCAGAATCTCTATGTACACCCTTAACCGTAATATGCAACCTGTCGTTGAGTCAGTCAACATTTCCAGATGCCTGGAAGGAATCGTTTCTATTTCCTGTTTTCAAAAAAGGCGATCGCACAGCTGTAGAAAACTATCGCGGAATTACTTCTTTATGCGCAGGATCTAAGCTACTGGAGACTCTTGTAAATAAGCTTTTGTTTCATGAAGCTAAGCGTCACCTTTCCTGTGACCAGCACGGATTTTTTCCAGGACGATCGACTACTACAAATCTCACAGAGTTTACATCACACTGCATTCAAAATATGGCAAACGGTACTCAAATAGATACTGTTTACACAGACCTGAAGGCGGCCTTTGACCGTGTGGACCATGATTTGCTGTTGGCCAAAGTAAAGCACATGGGTGCGGTGTCTAACTTTGTAGACTGGCTAAGATCATATCTAGTTAACCGGCATCTTTCTGTGAGGCTAAGAAACGCACAGTCAAGTTCATTTTGTAATCGATCTGGTGTCCCACAAGGGAGCAATCTGGGACCTTTGCTCTTTTCACTATTCTTCAATGATGTATACGCAGTGTTACCTAGAGGATGCAGACTTTTGTATGCAGACGATTTGAAACTCTTCCTCAGTGTTAAGTCCATTGAAAATTGTCGCGAGCTCCAGCGGGTTGTCAATATCTTCGTCGACTGGTGCAAAACAAACGAGGTCATCATCAGTGTGCGTAAATGCTCGGTCATCTCTTTCAGCCGCAAAAAGAGTCCGATTATATGGAACTACAACATCGATGGCGAGTTATTGGATAGAGTCTCCGTTATCAAAGACCTCGGTGTACACTTTGATGAAAAGCTCTCGTTCCGTGAGCACTACTCTTACATAATTGCAAAATCCAACAGAAATTTGGGATTTATATTTCGAGTCATCAACGAATTTCGGGATCCATATTGCCTGCGCGCTCTTTACTACTCTCTCGTGCGATCCGTATGCAGCTGTGGTATGGAGCCCTTACACAGGTATCTGGTCGTCAAGATTGGAAGCCGTTCAGCACAAATTTATTCGACACGCGCTTAAATATCTCCCAAGGAGAAACACATTTAATCTGCCTCCGTACCAAGACCGCAGTCGTTTGTTGAATATGGACACATTGGAGAGAAGACGAAAAATTGAAAGGGTCGTATTCATTGGGAAGGTATTAGTCGGCGAATTGGATTGCCCCGCAATTTTGGCTCAAATCAGCGTCAATGCCATCTCACGCCCTCTTCGGATTAGAGAGTTTCTTCGACCGGACATCAGACGCACCGAGTATGGCCAGAATGAGCCCATTCGTGTTATGTGTTGTTTGTTTAATTGCGTATACAATTTCTTCGATTTCTCTGTTTCGTGTAGTAATTTTAAGCAACAACTACTGCTCTCTTTTTCTGCTCTGCGCTTTTAGATAAGTTATAAAGTAAGTGTTTTTTATTCATGTAGACAACAACGTCAGATGAATCTTAAGCGAATAAATAAATATTGCATTTGATGCCCGAATAATTGTAACTAGATAAATTATCTTGGTTAAATTTATTTTAAATTATTGTCAAATTTAATGTGTAATTTTAATTGGTCATAACTTTCAAATTAAATGTCCAATCAAAAAACAATTCAATAGTGATCTATGAGGCAATATTTTCTTTCAAATGAGACTTCTAGCGCATATATCGCGGCTTGACCATCTCTGAGAAACAGGCGATAATTATTGCAGAGTCAAAACTTGTTTTTTAAGCATAACTTTTATGTTACTTGTTTGTTTTCTATAAAACTTGCTAGAATAATTTATAATAACACCAGCTTTCATTAAGCACTAAGATCGTAGAAATCGGTTGTTTGGTTCCGGAGAAAATCGGGTCACGTAGTTTTCATATTTTTGCTTATAATTTTAAAACGAATCGCCGGATCACGAATTAATGCAATAGTGATGTACTAGGCAATAATATCTTCGAAACAAAAATAAAAGCGGATGAATCGGTTAACCCATCTTCGAGAAACAGGCGATAGAAAATGAAGCGTGACACACACATACATACATACACACACAGATATTGCTCAGTTCGTCAAACCCTATCGATTTCGTGTTTCTAGACCAATTCCTAAACCTTTATTATAGTATAACAAAGGTAAAAAAAACTTATTTTAAATAAGTTTTATAGACATTCAGCTGAAGAATAATAGAGCCGCACAGTGGTCCGAAAGTCCAAAAAGCTGGCAAAAATGTCAAAACGACCTCCTTGAGGGTAGGTGACTACTGCAAAGTTGCTTGAAATACTCAGGAGATCTTTGTGATATCATTCAACTAGTGCTCAACCCTTAAATTGTAGGTAAACTCATTAATACACGTTATTGCCATAATATAATTTAATTATTGGTTAAATTTTTCAGTAATGGTTGAGACGATTTGATAACTCTCAGTTGCATTATAAGGTACTGAAAGGTCGGATAACATTACATTTTCATTTAATAATTGCTTAAGCAGTTTTTTTATTGAAAGGTTTTTTCACATTTCTGCGACTCATTCGATTTTCTCAGCTCATTTGATTCAGCAATTGTGCATTCTAATTGCATCCGAAAGGTATTATAGAGCAGCTATTTATTATTAAATAAGTTTTCAAATAAAGAAATACAAAAAAGTCAAATTCAATACAGACTCTGATGAAGCCGGCAAGTTGTAGGCGAAATACGTATCAGTCTGAATAATGAAAAAACTAATAAAAGTTAACCAGAAAAACTTTCTTCTTATTGCTTTGTTTTCAGCCTCTACTGTGCCCTTGATTAAATAATATTAGACTTCTATTTTTTTCTGATCTTACACTAACGCAGCCAATTCTTGAAGGCATCCTGGAAAATGACGATTACTTGAATCAATCATTTTTCTTGTCAACGGCCAGGCCAACTGCGCAGCATGTACCGCAGAGAGAATTTCAAGGAATCAAGTGGAACCAGAAAAAATACCTAATTCCAGTAAACTCCTTGAAATCAAGGGGAAGGAAGAAAGCGTGGACCTCCCGTACCAAACGCTTCCCATATACATAGATAATGATTTATTTACTTCTATTTTTTTCCACAGAAAAGTGTGAAATCATTTTTTTATATTATTTATTGTATTAGATATATTTATAATAGTTACGAATTTAGACTGGAGCATACATTAATGTAATGTAGCATACAGCGAACGATAATTACAATTCCATGACTAGTTTCGATGCTGTGTCAGATTTTGAATACTTTTGATTACTTTTTAAATAAAATATTAGCTTTGAACCATGTACATCCTTATCGTAAAAGGGTCTTCAATCTAAAATGCAAAACTTACAATAAAATGTAATGGGAGTGCTATGTCTCCTGTAAAATCTGTTGAAATGTGCAGATGTGCCTTAGAAACGCGTCATTCTGTTTCGATTTTCCCAAAACAAACTAAATTGTTGTTTTACGCTACGAAACTTTCTTTGGAGTATACTCCAAAATCAATTTAATAAACTATATTAATGCTTGTCCCTTTCATTTCTACGATATCCTGGACTAGCAGAATAATCAATGCCTACTATCATATATTGAAACCACTGCAAGGATTATTCGTTTCAATCAAACTGGCTGACATGAATTCGTACATCTTCTCAAAGATTTGTCTTTACTTTGTTAGTTGCAGAAAGTTGCAGCCAAATTTAGGCTTAATCAGTTCCTCGTAAGTATACCTGCACACTAAAAGTAATATGGCAGCGAAACTCGACGGGTTCCATAAGTTACGACTGTCAATTCAAAAGTGTTTAGATATTCGTCCTCATTTGTGTCATAATCAAGCCAGACTTGGTGAACCAATAATATTTAAAATTAGTGTAACCTTCTAAATAATATTGAAATAGGTATCTTTTAACTAAATATGTCATTATATATGATATTTATGCAACGTCTGCTACATACCGGTAAGAAACAACCATGCGTGTTTTTGAAAAGATTTTACCGGTTTTAACGTTATTAAACAAGTTCAGATGGCCGTAGCTTTTAGAAAACTACGAAACGGACAACCAAAACGAGGATTTAAGCTCATATGGGTATGTAGAAGAACACTTTTGAGTTATATGATCAATTAAAAATACTTGCAAAATGGGGTTTCTGCCAACTTTTTTGATTTTCGGACCACTGTGAGCCGTCCCGGCAGAGTTCTACAAAAATAGCCATAAATCGCTAGCAATGACACTTCACTGGATGATTTCATGGACTTGGGGAGGAGAAATTACCAGAGTAGTGGATGGAAGGTGTTGTCTGTCCCATTTACAAAAAAGAGTGATCAGCAAGATTGCTGTAATTACCGCGGCATCACGCTGGTCAACGCCACCTACAAGATGCTGTCCCAGATTTTGTTGCGTCGTCTGTCCCCAATAACAAGAGAATTCGGAGGATATGGTTAGAAATCAGTGCCTCAAAAAGCAAATATAAGGTAGAAAGAGGCTTCAGAGAAAGCAATGTTTACCTCCTACGGACAATGACTATTGATGGCGATGAACTGGAAGTGGTTAATGAATTCGTATATTTGCGATCTCTGGTAACCGCCGACAATAATACGAGTAAGGAGATTCAACGACGTTTCGAACAAGGAGAATTCGCCGACGTACAAAGCTGACGATGTATAAAACGCTAATCAGACCGATAGTTCTCTACGGACTCTACGGACTGTAACTTTGCTTACGAAAATCATAAGTGCACTTGCCGTATTTGATTGAAAGGCATTACGGACTATTTTTGGCGGAGTACATACGGATAGCGGAGAGTGCCGTAGGCGTATGAACCACGAGTTTCAGGCACTACTTGGAGAGATTCCCATCGTACTCTTGGCGAAAGTTGGGAGACTACGGTGGGCCGGTCACGTCGCAAGGATGCCGGACAACTGTGCAGTGAAATTCATTCTCTTTAAGAACCCCACCGGCCCAATGTACCAGATGGCTCGACCACGTTGAAGCCGACTTGCATGTGTCGAGACGCGCAACGAATTGGCGACAAGTAGCCCAGGTCCTGGTATAATGGAGAGGAATTCTTGATACGGCAAGAGCCACCCCCTTGCACGCGAACGACACTAAAAACGAACCAACTAACGACGTAAATGAAATTCACATCGGAACAATCGGAAAAGACCCTCATGACGAAAATGGACTAACGATTGGATACTCGGAACATGCACCTGTCGGCCTCTAAATTTCTTCGGAAGTATCCATATGCTTTTCTCTTCGAAAAGTGAAAAGTGAAAAGTGACTAAATTGACATCGTAACGCTGCAGGAGGTATCAGGTATCAGCATCTTTGACTCGAGCAGCACGTTCTGAAGGAGCGATGATACGTACGTATAGGTATGGTCACACCATCTGTCAGAGCTGCGGCAACCCTTTCGAGCTGGACGCAGCTTTTATCGTAATGGGCGAGATACAGAAACGAGCAACCGGGTGGTGGCCGAGCAACCTCCGAACGTGTAGATTATAAATTTGGGACCGAAATTGTAATACTAGGATATATAACGTAAACAACCTCTGCTTTGGAAGTCCGCTACTCAATACATGAAGTCAAAATCATTATCGGGAACTATAATGCTCAGGTTGGTCAGGAAGAAGAATTCTAGCCGGTGATTGGAGAGCTTAGCCATTTGTGTTTTCAGCATAACCTCCACCATCGGTACACCTGGAGATTACCCAACCAGACGGAATCACACATCTTCCTAGTTGTGATAGAAGGTCGGCTTTTTACAGAATTTATCGACCTATCGGAGCTCTACCATTGCTTTATACCGCTACCTGGTAATGGTTAACAGACATCAAAAACTATCCGTTGTAAACAACATATGATATCGGCACCCGCCACGATATAATCTAATGCAACAGACACAACCAGATGTCGAAAGCGCTGCTGAAAAGCGAGAGCTGGACGAAGCCTACTTTGAGGACTGTTGGAGTACCGTTAAAACAGCCGTTAACAGTATAGCGGATAATGTCTTAGGCGTTGTGGCCTTGACCGTCAGAATGTGGAGCGATACAAACAGAAACGGAGACAGCTAAGATACGAGCAGAAGCGGAGCGGCTAAGATTTTCCGGCTAAGTTTGTGGTTTTGTTGAATGGACATCGCTATCCGTTCATAGGTATCTGCCAAGCCAAGTTTTCGACCTCAGTCATCGCGATTTCATAGAATTTCGTTGCTAAATTCCAGAGATGTTACATGAGTTTCTGCTCTTGTTCATAATACATAATTTTAAACGCATTTCGCTTCGTTTCGTAGCTTTTTGACGTGGGACAGCAAGGCTTATAGAGGCACGGTACTCGTACTAGCACATACTGGATTCCTGTTTCAGAATCCCGACGATTCCTATTTCATAGTAAAGGGGATTCCTTTGCCGAGTTATAATAGGTATCCTGAGGATTCGCGTTTTGGATACTCATACAAGAATTCTGGTTCTATAGGAAAAGCATTCTGTACGAATCTTATCTTCTTATCTTCCAATCCGAGGAATCCCAGAGAATCTGTGGGAATTTTTTTGGTCCATCCGGGTAGCTTATTTGAGTTTACATACTAACTTAATCTGTTACAATTAGATACTTTTGATTCTACAATTTCATATGAAACCTTTATTATCTCCAATTTTAGTCCACCAAAATGTCGGAATGTGTACGTGAGATAGATGGAGACCTATTTTCGGCCCCAAAGGATTTCTCATTGGCGCATTGCGTAGCTGCCGATCTGAAGATGGGCGCAGGAATCGCCATCAAGTTCAACCAGACGTTCAAAAGAGTAGACGAACTAAAAGCTCAGCAAGTTGACGTCGGAGGTGTTGCCGTCCTGAAAGACAATCAACGCTTCATTTACTACTTAATCACGAAAAAGGGATCTTACAATAAACCCACCTACGACGATCTTATAAGATCTCTGATGGCAATGCGGAAGCACATGGTGAGTATGATACATACCAGAAAAAAAGCGTGGCTTCAATAACATTCAGATCATCATTTTAGCTCGAAAATGGGGCCAAAAAATTAGCGCTACCTCGCATCGGTTGTGGCATCGATGGCTTAGAGTGGACGAATGTAAAAAATATTCTAAATGATACCTTCGGAAAGGAGGGGGGTGATTTTGAAATCGTAGTTTACAATTTTGTTCCAAAGTAGAATTTACATAAATTTTGGTTGCCATGTTCCTTATAAATTATTATTTCAATCAATAAATGAATCTCGTACAAAAATATACGTTAGTTTCCGTCATAAGAAGTCAGTTCTTGGAATGTGTTCTTAAGAGTTTCTCTAATTTTCCTTGAAATAAATTTTGGATAATTTACTGAAAAAAAACAACTTTTAATTATTTTTAATGGCAAATTTTTTTAATGGTAAAAATGTTACCTTCGAATGAAACAAAAAGATCTCCCCGTGAGTTTGATTGCTCACCACCAGGTATAGGCAAACCTTCTCCTTGTAAAACTTTCACAAAATTTGGCTCTACCACATCTACAATCTGAATCACCAACTGTCTTCCGTCGATTCCGGTAATCTCCAGGGGAAATCCAACCAAGGCTTGCTCCACCGTGATCTGCACAACGGTATATAAATCGGCTCCTTTGCGCCAAAATACAGGATGCGGATTCTCTTTAACCACAAACACTATATCGGAGGGAATGATTTTTGGATTACGATCACCCGCTTCCTCGAAGCGAATCTTTGTTCCAGTGGGAATACCCCGGCTGATGTGAACAGTTAATGTTTCTTCTACCAGAATCGTTTCGAGTTCCGAATCATCCGCGAACTCGTCTCGAACGATTTGCATTTTTTTTATCGTACCGTAGAAAATTTCTTCCAAATCAAGATTGATGGCATGCTCGATATCGGGTCCTTTAATCTTAACCTTCGTTCTGTCATCCTGACAGAGTGGAGGTGGATTCGTTACCGCATCGATAAGATCCGCGTAAGGTGAGTAGGTGGCGAAGAAATCTCTACGATTGTATGATGAAATGCTTTGATAGACATGATACGTAATAATTCTTACTTATAGATTTTCATGCAGTTATTTGAAAATTTGTACGGCTCTACATATCCAGTTGGGGTCACAACACCGGCTTTCAGTCCTTCTTCACCGTAAATGTCGTAAATGCGTTTTCGTAGTGGATTTGCTGGAATTCGGATATCTGACTATGATGGGATTATGATTATTTGAAGTATGCAGCTTACACAAAACTTCGAAAGCTTCATGAAGTAGTTCCCAATAGTGAGCTATCGACATGGAAGGAAATGGAATTTCCGGTGTTTCATGGAAATCATTTTGAGGATGACAACGGACTGCCCATTTTCTATAACTAAATTGAATTCGATAAGTGTCAGTTTTCGGAAGAAATGGCAAAACCTACGCTAATCGAATTTCTACATCAGAAGCACTTTTGGGTATGTCCAGAATTGCATAATAATCGAATCCCATGTTTTGGAAGATTAGCGTTCCGAATATTGAATGTCAAATAAGATTCCGTTCGGTTGCTTTCTTTAGTAACAAAGCCTACTGCAACTTTGACACTTTTGATGTGGAACTATTGCGTTAAGGTGCGTTTAAACTAGGCAATTTTTTGGCCCAATGTTTCCAAGCAACATATGATACATTCACCAATGCATTACCAAATTCTTTTGTCATAAAAAAATTAAAACTAGCTTAGCGGTATTTAGAGAAATTAAAATAAAGGACTTAAGAAGTAAATTTCTTTCAAAATGTTTACAACGCACTCGGCTAAGTTTTCAATCCGCAATAAGTTTATTTAACTCTTTATTTGACTAGTTTTGATTGAATATTATGTTACTATTTTGACTAGACTTGTTAGAGATTTGTTTTGAACTTTTGTTTGCAATTTTCCTTTTCCATCTATCTGTTGTTTGTTTTCTTTTTCTTTTTCTTCTTTTTTTTGTATGTTCAGCTAGTCTATACCGTTTCTCTTCTTTGTCTCATCGTGATCCGGTGGAGTTTTTTTTCCCTACAGCCCACTGCCTTGTTGTATTGTTAATTCCACTGTTTGCACCAGAGCTAATGAGATATTAGTGGAGAGCACGGAGAATATTTTGTTTTGTTTCCTTCGAGGACTGCGTATCGTAGGATTCTAGGGTTACATTGGAAAAAGTACTGATTTGATAAACGACTAGTTTTTACTGGTTCAGAAATGTTGGAGTAAGTAGAATGTATTGGATTTATTCGTATGGAATCTATTTCATTTGTTCCAGTATTGGTACATTTTTGTTTTGTTTTTGCAATGCCTACATGGATTCCTTCAATTATAAAAATATATCGCTCCTCATAGTTCACAAAAAGTCACAAACAGGGGTTTCAATTTAAATTTTGGTTTAATATAAACGTGGGCTCATGCTTTCGCTTTTCTTTAAGTGAATTATTTTTGTTTTGGTGATTTTATATTGATTTAAATATACATATTTTTCACATTCTAAAAATCAGTTATGTTTATTCTTATTTTCGTATGAATGACGCCTTGTTAAAAATATGACCACTTTGTAATACCAGAAACCGCTTAATTTTTGTTTGAATTTTTGTATTTTTTTATTTTTTGACTGCCTTTCTTAAAACGTTTCAAAATTATGAATGTATACAAACTTTGGTATATTTAGACTGGTATCGACTCATTACATTTGTATGTGTGTTTATTTTTGAAAACGTTTGTTGAGAGAAAAAATTAGGAAGAAATTTTTTGTTATTAGTGTATGGAAGATTTTGCTTCTGCTGGCTGTGTAAAACTAAATCCATTTCATTACTGGTATTGGTTTGCTGTATTTTTTGTATAACAATTCAACTAATCTGAATAAGCTGTCAGCTTGTGAGTTTTGTGTTCAATGTGATTTTCATTAAGGCACATTTACTTATATTTTTATGTTAAAATTACTTCAATGTCTATCTTCCGTTATTCATGCGGAGTTTTAATCCGTCGTACACTTTCCTTACTTTGCGCTGCGTTTTGTTTCCTTCTCCATTTGTATTCGGAAATACAACATGTCTATCGATTTCACACTAATTTAACAACAACACTTATGAATCATTAGTTAAATAAATAATTGATATTATTGTTTGCACATATAATCGCTGTTTGTCCGACATTTCATCAGTATGGATATTTAATATCATTTTCCAATGTATTTACACAATTACTTTTTATGCGTTCCGGTAGTACATAAATTTTGAACAAGGAATTATGTTACGTGGCACAGTTATCTGAACAATTGGTTTGCCTAATGTTTAGATGAAGAGAGAATTTATTATTATGTACATTTTGCTTTGATTTTATGAAGAACCTGAGGTACTACTGACGATCAAGGACGAGAAGTTCGGTATTAACAATGAAGTATTCCACCACGCACACATATAAAGATTTTTTGACATTAGCTGGGGCCCTTGCTAAAGCTGTTTACAGTAGGAATAATATCAACAACATCAAATTCCAAACTCCCGGATCCTCTCCTCCACTCTTTGTTCCACTCTCACTCCTACATAAACGAGCCCCAGCTAATGCCATTCTCGTTAGCGACGAAACCGCAAATTACTTCATTCACGAAATTTTTCAAACTATACTACAGGGTTGCCATGGCAAGCTGCAAACCTGGGATTACTTCCAGTGTCAGTAGCTTATAAAACCTTAATGTTCGACGCTCATATTGATATGGTTTGCGTCATGTTCTAAAATGGGCAGAGCAATAGATGTTACTGGTACTGATTTCATGGAAATGGCCATAAATTGGTTGTTTCTTGACGGATCTCCGTCCTCTTCCCACCAATCAACTGAAAATGAAGTCTTGTTTTGAGATAAAATACGAATACCATTAAATTTGTATTACAGAAAAAGATACACAACACAAATGTCCGAATCACGAATGGCCAAAACACACTTAGGCATTTCGGCATTGCGGAAAAAATCGGTTTTTCGTGATTCTGCCTTCTGTGACTGTTGTTGAAATGCGGCCATTTGAATTTCGGCCATTCGTGATCGACCAGCCCGAAATGGGGTAAGTTACCTGGAAGAAGCTTCAAATATAGCTCTGGCTTTCTCAAGCGCCAACCCTACACCTCATCGCAGATCTAGACCAAAAGATGGGATCGATCGAGTACACACTGGAGCAGCAAATTTAGGAGTTGCGAACTTGAGCACCTGTTCCCAAAGTGAAGGAGATCAAACATTGTCTATCTCGGAGCGAGCAAGTAGATTCGACGAAAGCCGGTTTTGCGGACGGGCGATTGACTACGGACCAAGTCTTTGTGCTGCGATAGATCCTCCAAAAGTTCCGCGTTCATAGATTTCAAGGTCACCTACGGTTCTATCAACGGCGGTTGCTGAGCAGTAACGTGATCGTGAACGTGAATGCAAACTGAAACGTGAAGCAGTAAAGCAAAGCCTAGGTACTACATTCCGTTATCGAAACTTACCCTTCTGTTTTTATACGACAGACTTCGCAGCCAGCTGTTAGTGTCCATCTCAAATCTGGTTGGTACCAAACACTGAGGTGCGGAGCGTGCTCGATGCTTAGGTTAAACCAAGTGGAGCATGACCTGGAAAGCTTGAAGCAGTCGAGAAATTGAAGATGGACAGTGGGTGGCGTTTGTTGGTGGATCATTATAATGCAGATCAAATTCTAAGGGACATCGCACCAGGATAACCAACCAATCAATCGGTACAGCATACGACAAAGAACAAAGAAATGACCAATGAATAACAATTGGAAACTCGGTGCTTGGAATGTCCGCGTGAACCAGCACAAACTGGCTTGTTTGCTCGGGAGAGCTACGTTGACTCGGAGTAGAGATTGAGAAGTTCCGTGGCCAAATTCCGAGTAAAGGGAATTCCAGTAGACCCTATTTCAGGCAGTTCTTTCAAGTACCACATCTACTCCACTAAATGCGTATGCGCAGATCAAGAAGGGGGAATTCTTCCGTCCTGTAATTGGAAGACATAGTCGACGACCAATGATGACGCTTTGAGGCTCATAAACTTTGCCGCTGCTAGAGGTAGCACCATTTATAGCTTGACCGTGTATCTCGTGTGTCAGATTTACACAAGTCTGTCCAACATAACGAAGGTTCGCACTAAGAGAACGCTGTGTTTCAACATCCAGCGGTTGACGGCAGATGGCATGGCAGTGAAATATGCAAGAATGTTTGATTAACAAGTCGCATCATAGCTAGAAGAAAGGGAAGAATTGAAACAATTGGGAGAGAGGTGTTAGGCACGACGCGTGGAAGACAGCGTGTTAGCTCAGGAGTCGCATACTCACCGCTCATTTACATGTCAGAACAAAGAAAACTATAGAGAGACTAGAGTTGCGAAAAAAAGAACGCACCGTTTAAACAACGCGACAACGAGGAGCACGTGCACACCGACGCAAAGAAGTGATTCGCCAACAACGACTCACGTAGATTCTACAAAACGGTGAGGAGATGTAGTTTTGCCCTGGTAAACTGTTTAATGGCAAAAGCACGATAGCAGCCAGGCGAGGCGAAAAGAGCGCTTTCAGATACTGTTCAATGGAGAGGTAAGCACGGAGATTTACTAAAACCACCATCACAGGAGGAGGTTAAGAGGACAACAGGAGACAGGGTAAGGACGGCATGCCAGCTGAATTGCTAAGAGCGGGGCGTGAACTCCTAATTAACCAACCCACCGAATCATTGAACATATCAGATGATTATCCTACGTCGGATGCTCAAGTTTGGGGAGTACAACTTGCAGACTCATCATCTGTTTGTGGACTTTAAGTAGGCATATGATTCAGTTAGGCGAAATGACCAGTGGTAGATAATGCTAGAACATGGTTTTCCGACGAAACTAGCAAAGCTGTCCGTAGTCTACAGAACACTAATCCTATCGCTGGCGCTGGCCCTTTACAGACTTGAATCATGGAACTTGGGGGAGGCTAATCGACGATTGCTTGGTGTTTTTGAGAGAGCAATTTTGCGAGGCTGTATCAAGTATACAAATATGCTGATATAGTGAAGGTAGTACAATATGGCATGCTGCAGTGAGCTGGGCGCGTGGGCAGAATGCCCGATGAAAGAGAAGTCCAAACTATTTTAAGTAGACAACCAAAAAGAGGTCGACTCCGGGGCACATCCCGCACCTGATGGGTGTACGATACCGACGACGATGAATGTTCAGCTGGTGTTCGAGACCGGCAGTACTGGGGCATCATAGTTCGTTCGGGACAGGCTCGATAATGGACCATCGCCACTAAAGTAAATAGATAACAGTAAACTGCTTTAAAAAGCAATCCGCAAACCTGACGCATAGAGAGACATCCTCAATAAAAACAACCATAAATAAAATTTGAAATGACTGCTACTATACGCCAAGAATTGGACGGTGAGTATTATGCCCCTTTTTTGTCCCGTCACTATTCAAATTGGACCAGTAATAAAACGACAATGAATTCAACATTTAAACGAGATCGAACTTTAAAAAATGTGAAATATTAATTGGAAGATGGTCAACATTTAGAGATGTTTGGTTAACAAAATTTCAACTGATACCGAATGATTCAGCACATTTCATTTCAAATTGTTTCTAAACTGTAGTTTGTAGAAAAAAACTTAATTGCCACAGAATTCAAGGCCAGCCTTTTGTTCCGTAGTACCACAGGATTCACAGTTATTTTAGTATTTTTATGTTGAGAGTATTTGTTACTTAGAACGAACACACAACTAAGTTCTGGAAATGTGTTTACTTAGCAGGCTACAGTATTCTTAATATATGTACAGATTATTTGGCGGTTTTTCTTCTCTAAATATAGCAGATATAAAATTATTCTTATATAAAGCAAGTTACAAACATTTACCTATGTTCATCCATGCTTCTAAGCGTGATAAAGTTTTATGAGAGAGCCAGAAGTAGACATTTTTGATAAAACTCGCTTATTAGACGGAAGATGAAACATTTTACATGCTTTTACGGTCGTGTACTGCTTGCTTAATAAATAAATGGTACTTGCAAGGTTATCAGTGGAGATTATCTCTAGCACCTCTTTCTTCATTGTAACTAGTGAAACAATGTGGTCGTATAGTAGATATTAGAATTGATATCATTCTGTTTAAAAACGAATTTTGTGAATCAGTTCACACAGTTTTTCCTTTCTTCAAGGTCAAGGGTTTTCGATAATTTTAAATTATAACAGCATTGACAAGAGTTGTAATAATTTTCAGGAAAGAAATCATTGAAGTTTGTTTCTAACATTTCCACAATATATTATGGAACAGGACACTCACAGTTTAATTGTGATTTGAGTTGGTTTGGAATGGTATTTACAGCTGGCTTTTAATAATTCGGCACATTCTGCTCTTCTTGAGCTACACAAACTTATCACCACTAAGCAAACATGCCTGTAAAGCAGTATGAATTGGAAAAATAGTTACCATTTTGCCACCAGAATATTAAGAAAAAAAAAGGTAAACTAAAAAGAAGTAGGCTGAACAAACTGGTTCTGTACTCTAATACACGACTTAAATATAATCGTGCTCTAAAAGTTCTGTAGAGAAACGAAAACGTCTGCATGTAACCGCGGCTATTTGGGAAAACTCATTTGGAAGAGTCATGTTCTACATTCTGCCAATTTCATAAAAAACTGAATAAATTTTTGGTTGACTTTAATTATAAAATCAAAACACCTTACGAGTTCTTTAAGCATATTTGGATTGCGAAAAAAAAGGAGGAAGCTTCATATTCTCAACATACTGCGACATGTGGTGCAAATGCTCAATTCACACGCAAATCGGATCGCCCTCCGCTCCGTACATCCTTTCCTCTAGTTAACGTACTCGCTGCAGGTCATTTCGCTAAAATAGTTTCCCAGCGGTGAGTCTACCGCATGCTCCGACGAATAGGAGGAAGACTCATAGTACGAAGGATGGAAGCTTGTACCGATCTGCAGGTTGAATCCGGCGGCGGAACCATCGAACGGATCACCCGGACCGGTTGGCTGTTCCCACGACTGTGGGCTAACGGTGTCCACATCGGATTTGCACGCTGTCAGAGAGTCCATCATCAGCTGGTGGTGGTGGTGGTGGTGATGCGGATGTTGCTGTTGCTGAGGGTGCCCTGGCGGTAACTGATCATTATCAGCGAGTAGATCATTCGGACCGGGACTGTTATTGAAGAAAACTTCGGAGAACTTGCCAATTTCCGTTGAACCGAAAGCCTGCTGAAAACCAGGAAGGGGCGTCACGTTCTAAAAAAAAACAGTCACAGTTAGTTTCTAAGAATATGCTCAATGTTATTATTGATACCTTATCTATCGTTGGCGTTGTTAGAGAATTGCAATTGGAGCCAGATTCGCTCAATTTTGCATGATCACCTATTCGTTGCCTCGTGCTTTGCTTCTTTGACCGCTTCGGTGGGCTGCCACCGGAAGCATTTCGGCCCACTCCGCCGGCTCTTCCCGGCGACGGATGCCGGCTGGTGGGTGAATGGATGGCCCCTTCTTGATCGAATCTGTCATTCTGTGAGTAAATAAAGATAGGAAACCATGAATGGAACTTTTGATTGACAGAGATTGAAAGATACTCTAGTTTTGATAAATGTAGCATCTATCATTGTGTGTGATACTTTTGGGGCAAAATGTTCAATTTGTGTTCAAAGTTCTTGGGGAATGGCGTAATGTTGTTATTATGAATACATTATGCCAAAATTATCAGTTCATTTATCAGACAATCGAATTTACATTCGACGTCGTTAGTCATTTGTTATTCTCAACTGAAGGTTATCTCGAGATATAAAAGTCTGTATTTCCACGACGGGATTCAGTATCTCAACGTGTGCTGTCATAACCTCTGCACAAAATTTGGAATTATGCATTTGTTGCTGGCAACAGTCCTGCTGTTAGGAACCTTAGGTTTTATGGTTGCGACAAGCCCAGTAAAACGAGGTAGAATTACAATAGAAAAAAGTAGTTGATATCGAACCCAAAATGTTTATGTGTGCCATTTCAGAGCAAACCTGTGGTCGTCATGAAGTTTTTCTAGAGTGTGGAAGTGCGTGCCCGGAAACATGTGATACGATTAATTCGGACGAGATCCTAATATGTGTTCCGATGTGCGTTAGTGGATGCTTCTGCAGGAAGGGATTCGTACGTAATGCGGAAGGTCAATGTATTCGACGGTGGAAGTGTCCTAGTACCGAAGAAGTTGAACCAATACCTGAGAATCCAGAGCAAATAATTGCAAACAATACTAGATAGTATATAAAGTAGAATTCCATAAAACTATTTCTAGTCTTATTTTCGAAATCAGAACAATTATCCCAATTGTGCTTAGCACTTCCTATGAAGTTAATTACTTTCTTGGGGTACAAGCTCCTTTGTTCCTTTGCTGATTACCCTTAATCTGCGTTGCATTAAAACACCTTACCCTAATTTCGGGTCAGAATTATATAATCACAACCCCGTATTAACTAATGAATTGGGGGGCTCCGTAGCCGCAAGGTTATCGACTCTGCTTTGACAAGCGAGTGGTCGTGGGTTCGAATCTTAGTAGAATCAAGCCATTCCTTGTCAAGTGACTTTAGCATGGGTTCATTCTCAGGCCCCTCATTTACCCTACCTTCATGCTGAATGCTATATTTACCCTCTGAAGCCTCTTGACAGTGCAAATGTCCCTCCTATAGTTAGGTGTACTGGTCAGAGGTACGAATGAGTTCTCGCCAGGGACGGCCATAAAATGGGATAGTACTGGCAGCGAGTAATAAGTGGGTAAAGTAGATCAAGCTTTGAAGGAAGGGTAAACCCCAATATACACAAGCACGCATAAAATTTAATAAGCATATTGCTCATTCAATAGCGATTATGGGAAAAAGAAATGCAGTGCAGGTCATATAGCAAACACCCGGGCGATATCACAATAGATCAACTATACTGGTCGCAGTGATGAGTCCACACATGGAAAAAAATTAATGAATTCGCTATAAGTGTGCGCTCGAGGTTAATTTTGTTAGTCTGATTGGTTTGGTTGATGGTAATCGGGTAACCTACCCCGTCATATGCTGACAGAGAAGGAGGACGCGTTTGAGCTTCGTTGGTCCTCCGGCGAAACAGGGGTTGCTGTTACACGTTTTGCAAGCCGTCACCATGTAAAACTAAGCAATGAACGATCAGTAAAGAAATTCGAACTGGAAAATCAGAATATACCCATGGGACGAAAAAAGACTATGGATTGGAAACCCGGGACGTTGAACTGCTGATCTCTCAACTTCCAAAGGAGCGCTCGAGTGCTCTCCGATGTATTGAAACAGGAGTTGTACAGGAATGGCTCAGCAAGAGGTACGTACGTTTAGAGATGGACACACCATTAACTGCTGAGCCGTGCTGCAGTGGTTCAGGTTGAGTTGTGTCACTTGCACTATGAACGTGGCTTAGTCGCCGGCACAGCGGCCACGTTCATAGTGCAAGTGACACAACTCAACCTGAACCACTGTAGCACGGCTCAGCAGCTGTTACACCAAGCAGTTTCTGAGTCAGCAATGGACATTACCATAATCTCGGACCCATATCGCGTTCCTGCCGGAAACGGCAACTGGGTCTCGGATAGGTCCGGGACGGCGGCTATATGGACGACAAGCAGGTTCCTGGATCAGGAGGTTGTGTCAACTGCAGACGAGGGATTTGCGGTTACCAAAGTGGGTGGAGTGTTCTACTGCAGTTGTTATGCTCCGCCCAGTTGGTCTACCGAGCAGTTTACGCGGATGGTAGACCGAGTATCAGGTGTGCTGACTGGTTTAAGGCCGGTGGTTATGGCGGGCGACTTTAACGCTTAGGTGGTAGGGTGAGGAAGTCGTCGCACGAACCATAAGGGTCGGATTCTGTTTGAGTCTCTGGCAAAGCCACTGAGTCGTCCCACGGCTGACGTTTCAGTATCTCAGACCATAGCGTGAGATGGTCGGCCTCTCAGCCGAACATCCAAAGTAACGTGGGCGACGGCGGTTTAGACGTCGGGGAGGAAGCGACGGTTACGAACGAGGAACTCATTAAGATCGCTAAATCCCTAAAGGTGAGCAAGGCACCGGGACTAGACAGAATCCCGAATTTGGCCATTAAAGCGGCTATTCTGGAGATACCCGAATTATTCGGAGCAGTAATGAGAAGGTGCCTGGAAGATGGCTACTTCCCGGACAGATGGAAGCGACAGAACCTGGTCCTATTGCCGAAGCCGGAAAAACCTTCGGGTGTCGCCTCGTCATATAGGTCGATCTGTCTCCTCGATACTGCCGGCAAGGTGCTGGAGAAAGGTGTCCTTAACAGACTCGTACAGGTACACTGAGGGTACAAACGTCTGTCAAGGAACCAATTCGGCTTCCGAAAAGGCAAATCTACGGTGGATGCTATCTTGTCTGTCACTAAGACAGCCAAGGTGGCAATTCAGCGCAAGAGGACAGGTATCTGCTATTGCACAGTTGTCACGCTTGACGTGAGAAATGCGTTTAATAGCACTAGCTGGGACTCCATAGCCAACTCGCTTCGGAAAGTCCAAGTGCCGGTGTTGCTGTACAGGATTCTGGAAAATTATTTCCAGAATCGGGTGCTATACTACAACACGGAGGAGGGTCAGAAGTGCGTTCCTATCACCACAGGGGTTCCGCAAGGTTCCATACTGGGCCCGGTGTTGTGGAACGTCGGCATGTATGACGAGGTGTTGGAGCTAAAGTTCCCGGTAGGGGTTGTGATTGTCGGCTTTGCGGACGATATCACCTTGGAAATCTCCGGTGAATCTAACAGAGAGGTTGAGTTGACGGCTGCTCACTCTATAAGCATTGTCGAAGACTGGATGCGCTCCAGGAAACTGGAGCTAGCGCATCGTAAAACGGAGGTTATCGTGGTGAACAACCGCAAGTCAGTGCAGCAAGCAAATATCAGCGTCGGGGACTGCACTATTTCGTCAACGTGGTCCTCGAAACTCCTGGGAGTTATGGTCGACGACAAGCTCAAGTTCGGGAGCCACGTCGACTATGCCTGCAAGAAGGTTTCCACAGCTATTTCGGCATTGTCTCGTATGATGTCTAATAGCTCTGCTGTATATGGCAGCAAGCGAAGGCTTTTAGCCAACGTGGTCCAGTCCAAACTTAGGTATGGCGGACCGGTGGGGTCATCGGCGTTAGGAACCAAAAGTTACCTAGGAAAGCTGGAAAGTACCTATCGTCTCATGTGCTTGAGAGTGGCGAGTGCGTATCGCACAGTTTCATATGACGTAATCTGCGTCTTAGCGCGTATGATGCCTATTGGCATCATCATCAGTGAGGACGTAAAGTGCTTCAACCAACGTGGAACTAGAGGCATACGGAGTACTACAAGATCGGCCTCGATGACCAAATGGCAGCGGGCATGGTCTGATTCCACAAAGGGCCGGTGGACACTCCGACTTATTCCGGAAGTATCCGCGTGGGTCGACAGGCGCCACGGCGAAGTCAACTACCACCTGACACAAGATCTGTCATGGCATGGTTGTTTTAGACAGTATTTGCACAAGTTCGGGCATGCGGAGTCCCCCGCGTGTCCCGAATGCGTGGATGTTGAAGAAACTGCAGAACATGTTTTCTTTATATGCCCTCGTTTCGTGGGCGCGAGAAGCAACATGCAGGCAGTGAGTGGACAGGACACTACTCCGGATAACTTAGTCCAAAGAAAGTCTTCTAGCTTTTTAAACAAATTATGATATCTCGCTACTAGTAAAAGCTACATAGTTACTATTCCCAGTAAAGTTGCCCATTTTAGTCGGTTCTACAATTTTTCTGAAGAAAAAAAAATGTTGGACTTATTCAAAATAACAAAAGTTTGTATCGCCCTGATAGGTGAATTTATGATCACCCTAATAGTTTAAAAAAATTCGTTGTATTTTTTGATAACCTTCTTTAAAGACACTATTGTTGAAAAATTACGCATTTTTCACGCAATAGCAAATGAATTTTTTTTTTGTAGATCTCTTAATAAGGCAAAATGGACCGTTTGTGAATTCATCACGGTACGAAATCGATGTCATTCAACTTTGCTGATGTTTTTCAAATGAATTAGTGTTATTCGATTTTATTCCTCGGCCTTTGAGTTAGTTTTAATGGCTTTAAATAGGCTGTATGTACTATGTATTGAGTGAATTGGGCAAAACGGCCTAGATTGCGCACAGTATGGAATGGATGGAATTTCATTCTTCTGATGTTTTGTCAACATTTGGAAGCTATCATTTCACGGGCGGCAAATAAGTTTTTATACTGTTTAATTAGCTTTTACCATGATTTTTGAGAATAATAGGGCAAAAGGTCCCAAAGTCTGATGGGACTATCACCAATCGATTCCTTGCATATTTACATAGGAAAAAAAGCAAAGCTGTGGGCTTAAAAGTCTTTCTAAGACTTGACCCTTCTTTATCAACAGCCTTTGCGGCCGGCTATTAGAGTACAGGAAAGTTACGGGGATTTACACTAGATTTTACATAAGATTCCAAACTAGTCGTTTCTTATTATTAGGATTACGAACTCGTTTCTGCTCATTGTGCGCTGCCTGAAAGAGCAGGAGTATGCGGAGTTGGAGCGGCTGCAAAATTTTCCATAGCTCACGAAAGTTCTACCAGAAACTGAACGAATGTGTAACTGCAATGTGTCGGCATAACAATGGCAGTATTTTGACGAACGATCATGAGGCGATCGAAAGGTGGAAGCAACACTCTGATGAACAACCGAATGGCGCCCAAACAATATAATAATGACGGGGAAAGTAAATTCGACAAACGAGAAAGAGGTGCCAACTCCAACAATAGGCGAAGTTAAGAAGGCCTGAAGGCTGAATGACAAAGACAGCCAGAGATGTGGTTATCTGCCCGATCTACAAGTTGAACTGTGAGAACTACCGTGCGATCTCAATGCCTATCACCAATTACAAAAAGCCGGCTTCGTTGAAGGACGGTCAACGCCGAGTCAAATATTTATACTGCGGCAGATCCTTCAAAAAGGTCATGAATACAGCATTCCCGTGCATCGTTTGTTCGTTGACTTCAAAGCTGCATATGATACCATCGACCGAAAAGAGCTATGGAAAATCATGAACGAAAACGACTTCCCCAGGAAGCTAATCAAACTGATTCAGTCTACAACACAACACAGGTACATGCTGTGTTCGGATTTCGGGTGAATTTTCAGGTTAATTCGAATCACACAGAGGGCTTCGTCAAGGTGATGGTTTCTCATGCCTGACAAGTAGTCATTTTGACTCCTACCTTTTGTCCAGTGCTGGAAGGTGCATGAGTCGAACCAAGCTATAATCAGAGATTATAACCGGATTTGAACCCACAACACCCGCCAGGGCATGTGGTTCGCTGGTACTTGTACCTTTGAACCATAGAGGCGCTGGACAAAAGGAGACCGCAAAATCCACTTCTCAAGAATAGCGACGCGTTTGGTTGGGTTATCGACACATATTGTGCCCTTCCTACATCTATTGCAGAATTACCACCGGGCGAGAAGTTTAAATCTAACTCGTTTTTACTTTCAGGACGACGACACTATGCCGGCCCTTACGACTTGCAAGATACTGCACGTGACGTTGTTCGTCTGTCAGCATGTGTTATCCGCGATTCTCGGCGCGGGTTTTCGAGGGAAGGCCTCGTTCCTATGAAATAGACTAATCTCAAGTTTTTAGTCTTGACCTTGAAATGCGGTCATACATATATATTAATATTTTTTTAAACGATGCTTCTACAATTGATGAAGGGACGGTAGGGGGAAGAAATGAAAATTTCAAATCCGGTTATAATCTCAGATTATAGCTTGGTTCGACTCATGCACCTTCCAGCATTGGACAAAAGGTAGGAGTCAAAATGACTACTTGTCAAGCGTAGCTACCAATATCCCCCTCCCCCTCCTTTCCGCTTTTCTCTCCTTCACAAAATTTTCATTTCTTCCCCCTACCGTCCCTTCATCAATTGTAGAACCAACGTTTCAAAAAATATTCTCATGCCTGCTGTTCAACACAGCCCTGCTAGATGTTATGAACCGAGCTGATATCAACACATGGGGTACGATCTTCGACAAATCTGGTCAATTTGTCTGCTTTGCCGATGGTATAGATATTGACGGTAGAACATCTATCAACACCAAGGATCTGGCTTCAAATCCAGAAGTCGCGAATGACCCAAGCTATTAAAATGACTATAATTTAACAAAAAATAAGTACATGCTTCAACGGTAATGTGTTTGAAGTAGTTGACGAATTCGTCTATGTTGGCTCACTGATCACGGCGGACAACGACAACAGCCGTGTAATTCGGTGGCGTATTACCAGTTGAAGTCATGTTTACTTTGGGTTTCATAAGCAATTGCGGTCGAACAGCCTATGCCCCGGTACAAAGTGTATCCTGTACAAGACGCTACTCGGTGGCGTATAGGAGAACGGAGTATGGAGGAGAAGGTTAAACCATGAACTCGCACAGCTTTATGGCGAAACCAGAATTTAAAAGGTGGCTAAAGCTGGATGGATACGATGGGCCGGGCATGTTGCTAGAATACCGGAAACTGCTCTGCAAAAAAGGTGTCTGCTCCAAATCCAGTAAGAACAACCATTCTCCTTTTTACAGGACATTCAACTGGATTGCTTCAAGCAATGCGGGATTACCTGTTCCTCTGCGTTTTCTACGTAAATCTGGTCTATCAACGCTTATACAGTTTTTCGCCTGACAACCGAAGTCCATCCACCTAAAGCATTTCTCTATTTCTCTGTCAATTCGAGAGCAATGCACCTAACTTTGACACATTAATAGTCCAAAAGCAGAGATGATTCGATCACTTTGACTAAATTTTAATTCATTTGATAGTACCGTCTCAGCCAAACAAAATTTAAAAACGTTTGTGGAACTAGTTATTATTTGCAATTTTGCGAAATAAAGCTGTATCTTTTGTATTTAATGCTATATAGCTGCTGGTCCGTTGGTAGCTACGTTCTCTTGGCTACCACCATGGTTGTAGCATTGTAGCAACAAAAAATACAGCAAAATTTTACTGATCAATATTGTAAATAATGACTATTTCTTTAAATGTCCCATATTTAACTTTTTTAAATTTTACTGGGCTTAGATAAGACGGTATTATCAAAGAATCAAAATTAAGCTAAAATGATCGAACCATCTTAGTTGATCTTAGTCCAATAGTTTGTCAAAAGTCGAATTGACGCCGAGTAGCGCCATATTATTCTCGCCCTAGTAGTGCCATATTTTTTTCTTGTAACGATTACGTGTACCGAACTGTTCCATGACGCTACTTTTTCCGTCAGCACAAGCGGAAGAAACATACATTGCACAATAACAGAATGCAACTCGAAAGCGTTTGTTTTTAAACGGCTAAAACGGCTTGTTTTAGATAGTACTACATCAGCTACCGTTGTCATACGTGAGAAACGGTGTTGTTTAAAAATAACAGTTCTCTTTGCGAACAAATTAAATTGCCGGTCTCGTGAGCCACATTTCACTGCCTTAGGCTTACTGTTTATCGCGTCCACAGAAAGACATCCATAATTTGGGGTGTGCGCATACGCTGAAGAATTGGAAACATTTCTGTCCTCCCACAATTTTACCGGAAATGGTAGGTTTATATAAAAGCGTTAGCCTGATACGTTCGGTGAGTTTAAATTTTCATCGTGTGTCGCATGGCATCATCTTGCAAACATGCATTTCGTTCTAGCTGTAATATATTTAGTGAACGTAATAATCAATTTGGTGCACGCGTCAAAAACAGGTAACTTAAACGTCTAATTGTATTCGGCATCTGATTTTTGTGCGTGTAATTTCAATGTAGTTGATTTGGTAAAGGAAGTGGATGTGGATTTTCCACAGGATGATTGTTCGAATGAAGATGTCAAAGTCAACGTGGAACTGCGGTTAAAACCCATAATCAAGGAAAGGCCAACTCCAAAAACTAACCATTTAAAAGAAAAGGTTACGCTGGATGTCCATGTTCGACCATCGCTAAGGGAGAAAAAACCGAAACCCACCATAACGCGAAAGCCGAGGATACGGCATCCGAGGTGGCGCAGGCCAATTTACATCGCCTCGTGTCCACATTTGTCGTCGTGTCCGGCTCAAATTGAAAATGATAATAATGAGTAACGTACACTTCATTACTGTTTTATTAATATATAATGAAAAGATGCTTAAACGAAGATATTTTAGTCAGTCCGAAACACCGCGATTTCAGCGACGCATCGCTTCCTGTAATGTCATTCGCGTCTTGAATTATATCCCAATAAATAATCGGTTTCCAGCTAAATAACACAATACAGCAAAGCAATACAACAATACATTTATGATACTTGCCACGATTGAACGATCTGTGTTTAAGACCATCGAATAATTGATTAAGTGCGGATTGTAATTAGACATTTACTCATTTTTAGAAGGTATTTTATATTTTTATGCACCGATCGTATCCCGGACTCACGAGCTTGTGTGTTGCTGAAATGTGATTCGGATGACCACAGAAAAACCGGAAAAACCGGATTTTATTAATCGAGAGAAAAACGTTTAATTAACACACGTGTAAAGGTATCAATATACCTATAGACAGAGTTGCCAGACAGTTGTTATCTCCAACAGTTTCAGCTTTAGGGTGTGATCTGTAACAATGGCATTCAATCTACAGGCCGCTATATGGCTTTAAAGCAGGTATCAACAGTACAATGAAGCACGAGGTCGGTGTCTGAAGGCTGGAACCACTTGTTGAAGCTCAATCCACGCTAAGCCACAAAAGATTACTACTGTCAACTATGTGTAGTTATCACGTCCTAGCTAGTTCACTATATACTAAGAATGCAGGTGAGGTGAGATGAATCATCGATCAACAGTTTCCATGACAGACAACTTCCACTCCACAGCTCAATTGACAGCAGAGCTGCTGGTAGAAACCATAAATCGATTCAAAAGGCACTGTCACAAAGACCAGAGGTAGATGATTTATTAACTTTTGATACGATAATACACACTGGGAACGCCTTGCAGTTGGCAAAAACAATAATTTTAATATTATTTAAAATAGAACTAAACGAAGTACAGCTTTTCAACCAAAATAAACAAACTCTTTCGAGATTGTGTAACCTTCCGTGAGCAGTTTGGTGGGTCAGTGTCACAGTAAATGATTGGCAGAACAAATTTCGATAACCGCAGAAAACAAAGTGTTTTTCAAATGTTATCTCTTCTGTTCCGTTTTGTTTTTATATCTCAATGATTAATGATAACGTATCTCTATATAGGAACTAGAAGATTTTCAATCTTATTCATATATAAATATGTCTGCGGATGTATGTTCGGCATTCGACAAAAATAAACAGTAGTTGTCAGATCTAAAGCAAAAATGCAAGCGATCTTGCTAATATTTATACTAGCGACTACTTTTGTATGCTGTAAACAGATAAAATCTGTGCAATTGAGTAAATTCGAGAGCTGACATTCGAAAAATGTGTTTCATTTTGTGATGATTAAATATTTTTTAGCACAATGCGGTAATAACGAAGAATACACAACATGTGGAAGCGCTTGCCCCCCTAATTGTGAAAATTTTCCTGAAAATGTGGAGTGTCCTGAAATATGCCTTGTAGGATGTTTTTGCAAGCCCGGATTTGTGCTAAATGCTGAGAATGAATGTATCTTGCGTTCAGAATGCCCCGAACCGGAACCATTGTGTGGCAAGAATGAAGAGTATACAACATGTGGAAGTAATTGTTCCTCCACTTGTGAAACCTTTTCTGAAAATATTGTGTGTACTGATGTATGCATGGAAGGTTGTTTTTGCAAAGCCGAATATGTACTAAATACTAATAATGGTGAATGCATATTAAGTTCAGAGTGTCCTGAAGCGATTTCTGAAAATGATGAAGGCAAATTTATTTGAAAGTTATATGGTGTATAAATAGAACTGATTATAATATAAAAACGGTGACTGGTGACAGTAAAATTGTTGTTTTAGAAATAAGGAAATACACCAGAAAATGGTTGTTAATTGAAATAAACCCAATACACCTCAAAAGGAAACCATTCTTCGAGGGTAAAATGTACAAATAGTATTCAAAATTATTTGTGTACGTTTCTGTCGTTCTTTAGCCCTGGAGAAAGTCTCTTTAGACCCTTTTCTCACATACCACCTTTTAATCGTTACGTATTGTTACAAGAGAATCTGTTTAGAAATATTTATTTAAACATGTCATATGTATATAATTAGGATTGTTTTTAATTTGTATTACTTTCGAATGCTCTTCAACTTATAATTGACTAGTATCATGGTTTGATGAAGTTCGCACTGGTTAAATGTTAACCCCTTTTGAGGAAAGCTTCGACACAGATTTTGGTGATGCAAGCGATTTTAATCTTTTGTTTTCAGTTTAACTAAATTTTAACTAAACTTTTGAATACCGTAATTGACCCTAGTTCTACACATGGTTTCTAATTCCGCATATTGGGGGGCCCTGTAGCCGCAAAGTTACCGAGTCTTCCTTGACAAGCGAGCGGTCGTGGGTTCGAATCTTAGTAGAATCAGGCCATTCGATGTTAAGTGACTTTAGCATGGGCTTATTCTCAGGCCCCTCTACATCCTTCCTACTAAATTCTGCATTTATTAACAAGGAAGCCTTTGCCAGGGCAAGTTATAAGAGTGGTACTTGCTTGAGGTGCGAATGAAGCCTCTTATCCAAGGACAAGTTACAACTTTCTGGTTCTAGAGCTAGATTGGTTAAAAACTAGTAAGAAGCGTAGAAGGAAAAAAGGGGTGAAACACACCGACACTTAAAGCACGGATAATAAGCAGTTCGTTCACTCTATAGCAATACTGCAATAACAACGAAGTGCGGAACAACACCTGGATAAGATCACAATAGATCAAAAATGCTGGTCGTAGTGATAATATCCACAAAAAAAAATTCCGCATATTTCAATTAAAAGTTCATACATTCTCCAACTAATAAGTAGTTGTATACAAATTTTGCTAAATGTGTTAATTAAAATGAAACTCTGCTAGAACTTGGAAGTTTGACTGAAATGTGTGGTGCGCAAAATCAGATGCGCTTACGGTAGACATAATATCCCATTTCTTAAACAAACTACCTAAGGCCAAGACGCATGACTCCTTCTCCCTTTTCCCGTTGCATGACTCCTTCTCCCGTATCCCGTGGATACGCCGCTGACAGTGGTCCGTGGTTCGCGCATTTATTTCAAACTTAGTACTTAGAATGTACTTGACAGTAGAACTCTATCTGAACCGGTATCTTGGCGGGAGAACTGAAAAGATGAAGACAATGTTGCAAATCGAGCGTTGCCACTACTACGCGCATGAGTGTCAGAAGTATAGCATTCAACGCTTGCTCCATTGACGTAAGCGTACAACAAACAACTGCTGGTGCTGTGTGCATCAGGGCTTGAAAAATCATCACAAGTTAAATGTGACTGCATGAATGACTTTGCTTTCCGCATTCAAGTTGCGCTTTTTGAACGATCATTTGACTGTTTGTTGAATCCAGTTAATCTGCCGCTTGCGCTGCTGCCGTCCTATAATTCACGCGGCCTCGGCCTCGCCAAAATGTTCGTTTGTATTGGACGGAGTCCGATCGACTTCTTCCATGCACATGTAGTGGTTGTTTTTTTTTTGTAGTATTGAATCATACGATAGCGTGGTTGCTTTTCGATAGCGTGGTGGCTGCCACTCATTTAACTGTTTTGCAGTCATTCGCTGCTCCAAACGGTAAAGGCAACTTGATCGAAACGAAAATGTTAAAAAGGTTTAAAATGCATTCGTTCTACCGTTCAAAACGGATGCATGACTGAGCAAACTGCTAGTGGCGTTATGCATAGCGTTCGTATTCCACCACTACACAGACGATGTGAATTTGGATGTGCGGTGGTGTGAATACGGTAGAAAATATACTATAACAAAGGTAAAAAGGTCGGTAGAAGCCTTGGTGTGCATACATTCTGCTACCTACACATTCGCAAGCGCGCAGCTTCTTAGTGCAACCAGCTTATGAAACCAGCCACTCGTGAGCTGCAAACCGCTCATGAGCGCAACCAGCACACTAGGATATATGGATACAGATTTTGCTTTATTTCATCTTTTCTTCTTCATCTTACGCTCTCACTTACACACGCGGGTAAGAATGCGGATCCTCACGAACATTGGTATCAACTGCTGGGTTGCAATGACCAGCGAGATCGACGACCGTGGCTGATAGCTAAATACACACTCGAAAAAACTCGTCGCACTGCATGGGAAAATAAGAAAGAGAATCCAGCCAGTGCACTATGGTCCAGAAAGCGACTTTAGACGGGCAAAAACGACTACGTCTAAACGGGATATTCTAGCTCAATGAAGTCTTCGGCATCTTTTTAAATGAAAACAGGATGCATCTTTTGAAGGGGTCGTCCAATGTTCAGATGATGCCGTAACAACAATTCAAGTAATAATGAATCATTTATACATATGTGTTATGCTTTAGTAAAACTTCAGCTACACACTTAAAAAACTCGGGAAAATTTGCCAAGATTTGAACAGCCGAGCGCTCGGTGAAAATTTCGGTGGTGCATATCGACGTTTACGGATCTTTACTAACGTCTAGTATCATAAAAAATTTTACCGAACGCTCAACTGTTCAAATCTCGGCAAATTTTTGCCATCTTCGGTTCTTTTTTGTAAGTGTGTATGTCTTATTAATTCATAAAGATAAAGCAAAACAGTTTTCTGCAAAAATATGTTTCTCTTACGTATGAAAATTTTTATTGAACGTCATATTGAGCTACGAGTTGAGATAAATGAGTTATAAGATGACCCCTTCAAAAGATGCATCATATTTTTATTCAAAAAGTTGCCGAAGACTTCATTGAGCTAGAATATCCTGTTTAGGCGCAATCAATTGTGCCCGTGTAAAATCGCTTTTGGTGCAGTGCATTCGATACAACGAGAACGTGCCTATGAGAAAGTTAGACCACACGAATGCGGGTCTCGCAACACTGGTTTAAGATCACACATATTTTACTACAGTGGCGGCGATAAGCTGCGGAGCATGCGGAAGCATGCGGAAGCATTTGCTAAACTGTATTCACGAAAACTGACAAGCGAGTTGATCTGGGATCAATAAACAAGTTTAACATAACGAGAACGAGCACTGAAGCAAAATTGCAACTCGAGAAGTGTGTCGAGAAGTAGTTTAACACAAAATGGCATGTAGCTAATTGAGTAATTGACGAGAAACCCGAGCCAGACATCCCGTATTTGCTGTAACTGTGATATGCCAGTGTAAACAGAGATACCAAGATGCTAGAGCTGCCGAAAAGATACTCCAACGTCGCAGAAGTCGAAAGAAGTTATTGGACTACAAACTTATGAACCCCCTTAACAACTGTTTTTCTGATTTTGTTTGTTTTTCTTTTGTTTTTTTGTATGGGCTTATCACTTTGACCACAACATTATTGATCTATTGTAATGTTGCCCGGGTGTATGCTGTATTCTGCACTGCATTTCTGTGCTTTATCGTTATTGAGTAAACGATAAGCTTATATTTTTTTTATGCGTGCTTATGTGTTGAGGGTTTTACCCATGCTTCGATGCATGTCCTACTATACCAAACCTGTTTCGCCTCGTTATAGTTAGCACTGGTGAGTCCTCCTGAGGTTCAAAACCATTACCTCATTAGGTCCTCATACCAGTATACTAACCATAAGAAGCGTCTTCGGGATAATTTAGAACTCAGCATGAAGGAAGGGTGATGAGGGGCTAGAGAATAAACCCATGCTAAAGTCACTTTGGCAGTGGAAAATGTACTCAAAAAAAAAGTCACTTTGACATCGAATGGCCTGATTCTACTAAGATTCGAACCCACGACCATTCGCTTGTCAAAGCAGACTCGGTAACCTTGCGGCTACAGCGCCCCCCCTTTGTTTGGTTATTTTCATTTCTATGTAGTTTTGATGTACCACAAAGTTTAACATATAGTAAAAATACATCTTTTTACTATGAAGTGCAGCTCTCATCTTTTGGGTTTTAGAGCTATCACAGCTTTTGTATAATTTTCAAACAACTTTTAGGAGGGTTTATTTTAAAAAGGCACGGGTATGCATCGTAAAAAATTCCGCCATTGAGATCGCGTTCTTGTGGAGGCGAAGAATTGCTTCGACATGCAGGATACGAGGAGCTTCTTTGAAACGGTCAACGGAATTAAAAACCGGACCGTGCCAATCCCTGTTATTTGCATTGCCGTCAATAGTCACTGTCCGGGTGAGGCAAACGTTGTTTTCTCTAGAGCCTCTTTCTATCATATATTTAGTTTTCGACTCATAGATCTGTGATCCAATCTTCTTAGCCTCCGTTCTTAGGCTGACGCAAGTTGCCTCCGCCGTCCCAAGTTCGTCTGCAAGGGTAGGAGTTGGCTACGTTTACTGAAGATCGTTCCTCTCCTTTCTATGCCCGCTCGCCGGATCACTCCTTCAGCATTGTTGAATTAACATACAGGACAAGCCATCCCCTTGTGGCAACCCTATTAGCACGGTTGTTACAAAGTGGTTGTGTTAACCGAAATATGACTAATTTCAGTCGTAATCCGGTTGCGTCCACTAAATGAGCCTAAAGTGTGCTACTAGGGAACCCTCTGCGTGACTCAAAAGGACTCCCGAGCGCCTCCGAAACGCGCACGTAGCACTCGCTCCAAGGTAGTTCTGATCAGCAGTTTCAGTTTGTCCGAAAAACCGTTCACTTGCATTATCTCCCATAGCTGTTCGCGCTGGACGGTATCGTATGCTGCTCTGAAATCCACAAAATATGAGGCGCGGGCACGCTGTACTCCCAACATTTCCGAATTATTTGTCGCAGAACGGGCTCTCCCAAAGTCTGTCTGATACTGCCCTACGAATCCTCTTGCTATTGGGGATAGACGAAAAACAAAACCTTGTAGGCGGCGCATATCTTCGTAATGCCGCGGTAATTACAGCAATCGGGCCGGTCGCCCTTTTTATAGATGGGACGAACCACACCTTCCATCCATTCATCCGGTAGATTCTGCTCCTCACAAATCCTTACAGTCATCCAGTGAAGTGCCATTGCTAGTGGTTCTTAGCCATTTTTGTAAAATTCTGCCGGAAAACGGTCTTTGCCGGCGGCTCTATTACGCTGCAAACATTTGTAAGCACTCCGTCTTCTTCTGTTGTATCGCCAATAAGGTGACCATCGAAGAACTGCCTCCAGCTGTCGACCACCTGGCGCTGGTTTGTGACCAGGTATCCTTTACGGGATTGGTTCACCTTCTCATAGAACTTGAGCGTCTCATTAGCCCGGAATAGTTGTACCCGCACTTCACGATGCCTGTCCTCCCATTGGCGCTTTTTCCTCTTCATGATCGTGGTAAACTTATCCGCGCTCGTCGATACTTGACCAAATTTTGACTCGTGACGATGCTCAGAATTTCCCAGTTAGCCTCGAGGTACCATGCTGGTTTAATAAGCCAGTCGTCGTATGTTCAAATCTCGGCTGGGAGAGGCTGTTAGAGTCAATAGGATCCTAGTACTATCCCTGTAATTGTCCTATACTCTAACAACTGGCTGCGAAGTCTGTCGTATAAAAACAGAAGGTCGAGCTTCGATTTCGGAATGTAGCACCTAGGGTTTGCTTTTGCTTTGCTTTGGAAATGCTGAGATAGTTTTTCCAAGCTTCTCTTTTCTACACATGCGTTTGACAGGTCGTCTGCTCAATTGAAATGACATTTCCAGATAATTATCAGTGTCTCCACTATATAGACACTCTTGGACAGAGTTTCCGGTTACCGATTTAGTGATAGACGGATTCGGAACAAGAAATACTGAAAAAATAGCATTCAATTTCGTGTTTGGGCCTGGTACGGTTTCTTAATTTTTTTTAAACCCGGTATAGGTCGGTTTTCATACCTGACCATCGCTAGTTACCACCTCTAAGTGTACAAAAAAAAAGAAGTAATAGCATTCGCTATTAAAAAACTCCTTCGCTAGCAAGCGATCCGCGAATGTGCAAACTAAGTCAGCCGTTCATCAAATCAGGACGAACCACGGACAAGTCTACGAATGAAGATTGCCTTCGAAAGCGATTTTTGCCCTTCTTAAGATCTCTCAAAAGTCTAACACTATTTTGGCCGGATTCAGCGTTCTGTCGCTATGCCAGACCCGGCTTAGAGCTTTCAAATTTGCATTCTGTAAAATCAGCAATTTTATTTGGTGCGTGTTTGGTTACAGAAATATATTTTTTGGATCACTACCGGTTTTTCTTCGATTCAAAGGATTTTTTGTACTTTTATGTTATTTGTTTTTTTTACCACGGAATCATAATTCATTTATTTGCTGTAGTAAGTATATGCATTTGCCAAGGACGCATCACTAATGTTTCTGACAAATTTTCCTATGTTCTTTGTAGTGCATATTTATCGATTTAATTTTAAACAACATTGTACATCTATCGCAGCATGATCTGAGTTGGAGAAGATAATATCCGTGACTTTTTTATATCCCGCTTACCAGCAAGCATTGCCAGCATCGTTGGATCGATGAATGCTGGATTAGGCTATAGATTTGGCGCCTTCCCCGTTGGGGCAAGTTCTTTCATTTTCAAACCCATTGGTCATAAACAAAATCCGAAGGGTCAGACGCTGACTGAATCCCACATAAGCTTACATCTACATCATCAAACTGCGAAAAGGATCGAACGGATGTTCGCCGGCTACACGGAGTGGTGGATGAAGCTATGGCCCATTTTTACTGCGCAGGATCGATAATGAATTGTCGATGCTATTGTGCAAGAAAAATCGTGTACTTACTTATACATATACATATACATATACGCTACCATCCGGCGGCGGATATCGTGCAGTGACGCGGAAGACAGCAAAAAAAAAACACAAATCGTGAGAGGAACTCTACTTCAACAGTTGTCTGTTGTCCGGGTAAACTTTCTTCCGAGAGCCGTTTGGCTCCCGAAAACGTGCTTTTGGTTGTTTTGTTATATACACGGTGTTACCGCCGGATGCCGAAATGATTTTCCCGGAAAAAGTTACTTTGTATTGGTGAAGGAAAGCTCCAATGTTGTGAGTTCCCCTAAAGCAACGTCCGGTTGAAGGTTTGATCGGAAAAACTAAACAGTGGAACAACAATAGGAGCATTCGGTATGATCTTTCTTTTCTCATAACGTAAGCGGCTAATGATTTTCAACTTTATTCTCAATTGTTTAACTTGAAACTATCACTTAGGTCAAGTTTTGAAATGCTGACTACAACCCTTCAAACAGTCACTGACGCTAGACCATTTCGCAAAGCGGTCGATAGGAATCGCTCGAACCGTTTCAACAGCGATTATATTGAAGTGGAAGACATTTCACACCTATTCCGATATTCTTCAACCGTCGGCTCTAGACATGAGAGAGACAGTTATGTACCGATATCAATCAGCTCTGTTCGAGAATGTTGATTGGGTGTACCACCCACTAGAGTGCTTTCCCGCTTCCAACCAAATTGCTTACAGTTTCAATTAGACGAATTGCAGTTTATTGCCTTTTTATAACGGCTGTTAGCTGGCATGCTATCCTGCTGCTACAGGCTACTGGTAGGTATTTCACCGCACATTAATATTGGCCCTGCAGCAGCTTTATGTCTGGGTGCTATTAGTTAGCTAAAGGATGTTGCAGTGGGATATTTATTTTGATATTGATCAATAAGCATCCGGTTAGCTATCCTAGTACTTACGTGTGCACTTTTTTGGTACCAGCAAAAATGATAATTATTTTTAATCGAGATGAAATAAGTTTTTGACTAAGATTTCTCATACCGGATATGAAAAATTCGGCCTAAAAAAGGCTACTGTGTATAAAAGTTACATTTTTTTATAAACTTTCAGAATATTTTTCATTCGTCCTGGAAAAATTCGAGCTGCAAAGCTTTCTAACACAGTAATTGGTAAACCCAAATCACAGATAACTTAGGCCTGGTCGATCGTATTGCCGTTTTGTCCGCAGACTCTATATATGTACAAAAACTAGCGAGTGTTCCACCAGCACAGCTGCGGATGAACAACGGCGCACGATGGAAAGCAAATCAATATTTACTGGTCGGTGACGATGGGTGGTATATTTACATGGGAAGGACAGACTGGCTGCAACCCGGACGGCTGGGACAAGCGAAAATTGATGGAAAAATTTTAGATGAACATTTGCGGGTGTCTCCTTTCACACCCTTCACGCCTAGACTCCAACCAACCAACAAATGTGAACACTTCAACTTGAAATTTGTTGAAATTTTGCAACATTCAAAATACAGGCAAATAATCGATAATTGAACACAATATATTTTTGGGAAATATTAAGTCGTTCTTTGGGGCAAATATTCGCAATACTTACCGAGAGTGAATCTATCGATTTTAAGCGTGCGTTGCCCGTACAGCTACTCCCGGGGCTCCCGCTGCTACCCGGATTCGGGCTGCTGCAAGCGCTATTTTGGCCTCCGCTGGGACTGCTGCAGTACGGAGACTTGTTAGCCAGTTTGCGTTCCTTCAGTTTTCGCGCTCTCGCATCCTTTATGCTGGGGGTGAATCCTGTAATGTTCGTTCGGCCCCGTGATACCGAGGTAATGCGCGTTGTGTTATTTTTATGCCACGGTAGGATGGAGCAGTCCAGCAGTTGATGGGCCAAGAAAGATACGATAGAAGAAGGAAAACGAATACATTGGTAAATATACACGTATATGTTTTGTTAAATAATTAGTAACACTAGCGAAGTTGAACATGAATGTGAGAATATGTGGGTAAAAAATCATGATAATCTACTTGTAATTAACGAGGTTATTCGTTAGCTTCGCTTGAAAATAAAGTAAGCACATAACATATTCGCAAATATTACTGTCATAAACAGCTTGAGGCAGACCTTGTTGTCCATCAATATTATAATGTATTTACTTTTTCCTATTATTCATTCAAAAAGTTACTTACGGGTGTGATCACAAAAAAAAAACAAATAGAAGAAAGTCGGAAAATTATGTTCTGTTACCCAAGCGAATTTTTTTCTCGTTTGTCGATTTATAATCTTTTAATGTTAAAATTTTGTGATGTTGTTTTTTGTTGTTCATGGAAAAATGGAAAAGTCTGGACTAGTTGGTTTTTCTGATTATTTACCTATTTCAAAAATTTATATCTTATGAACCAAACAACGCAGTGCAACCAGTTTTTTTGCGGAAAATGTAAATTTTCTTAGCATTTTAACAGACGGATTACCGGTTACCGTCTCCTGCTGAAAAAGAAGTCACCGCAGAAAAAGAAGTAAAAAAAGAAAAATGAGATGAAACGGAAAAGCACGGAGAAAACCGCGACAAAAACTGGACAAACGGGTTCGAACAAGAGAAAAAACTACAAGGTGTACAGCCCTAAGGGTTGTACGAAAGGGTGACGTAGGACAATGTCAGATCATTAGATCAAAGACTAATGTAAACTGCATATCTGACAAATGTATGTTTATAAGAATCTGTGAGTGCCATTGTTTAAGTGAATGTTTAACAAAGAAGAGCGAAATATTCAGATTCAATTCTTCATTGAATGCAATGACACTTTGAAACGCCTACAACCTTTGAGATATAGAGATTTCTTTTAAAATCAATTGTGTGCATCATAAAGGTTTAAATAGTATTGAATGACCAGCCCACAGCCTATTGTATTAAATATGATTATGCGTAGCTTGACATGTTTCAATAATCTTACTTTAACTCGCTTGTGGCCTTTAAAAGGGCCATTGGTTATAAATAACCAATTAAAGCCAAAGCACGTTCATCGCAAATATGACGTGCCATTCGAAAGCCCTTCTCTTTTGATATGAATGAGAACAGGAACGTAAGTTAGCGGCGTCGATTCACTGTCTTTTGCTCCGACCAGGTTTTACCAGTTTACTTTTATAGCTTACCGGTTGTTACATAGCAGAAAGTATGGCACATACGCAAAATTTCTGTTTTATTTGTATGAGAGTCCTTGTCCTCGTACCCCAAGGTGAGGGGCTCAAGCCGTCATAAAATAAATCCATGCCTCCAAAAACCCCCACATGCCAAATTTGGTTCCATTTGCTTGATTAGTTCTCGAGTTATGAGGAAATTTGTATTGCATTTGTATGGGAGCCCCCCCCCCTGTTAAAAGACGGATGGGGGCCTCAGTACACCATAGAAAAAAACTCCTGCCTTCTAAAACCCTAACATGCCAAATTTGTTTCCATTACTTGATTAGTTCTAGAGTTATGAGGAAATTTGTATTTCATTTGGATGGGAGCTCCCCCTCTTAGAAGGGGAAGGGGTCTCCGTACATAAAAAAAAATTATTACCTCCAAAAACCCCAACATACCAAAGTTGGTTCCATTTGCTTGATTAATTTTAAAGAAATTTATGTTTCATTTGTATGGGAGCCACCCCCTCTTACACCCTCCTTAAAATTAATCCCTTATCCCCCCATAATTGCTGGTCATTTTATCTATCCAATGATATATAAAATGTTCATTTTCGTTCAGTAGTTTAGTAGTTATTAGCATTTGAAATCTTTCATTCAAACGTTACACTTCTATTTTCGTTTTCACAAAGTGCTACCCAGTCCCAGTATAGTAAACAAAGACGTAGTCCTACGTCAAAACGCGCGCGCGCGCGCGAGAGACAGAGAGAGAGAGAGAGAGAGAGAGAAGAAACTGGCAATAACAAGAAAAACGTGCGGAATGGAAGGGAAAACGGGCCATAAAAAGAATAAAAAGTGGAAAAGGAAAAAAAATTAGGAGAGAAAAGAGGGAAAACTTGGCAAAAAACAGAAAAAAGAGAGAAAACGTGGCACAAACCGAGGAAAAAGTACAATAAAAGATGAGGAACTCAAAGGATCAGTCCCGGTGTAGTGGTTAGCATTCACGCCTCTTACGCCGACGACCGGAGTTCAAATTCCAACCCCACAGAAGTCACGAATGACTCAAGCTGTTAAAGTGACTATAATCTAACAAAAAAAGATGAAGAACGAGAGATGAGAAAAAAAGTATAATGACACAAAAGAAGAAAAATTCTTTAGAAAACGAAGAAAATGAGAATCAAAAAAGGAGAACATGCAGGAGCAGGAGAAACGAGAAATGAGAACGGAAAAAGTAGAAAAATGGGATTGAAAAGGTGTTAAAAAGTATAAAAAGGCGAAAACCAAGAACGACAAAAAGGAAAAAACTGAAACGGAACAGAAAATGACGAAAAACAAGACAGGAAAGAAGGAGAAACGGGCCAGGAAACGATGAACACGGAAGAAGAAAGGCAAAAAACGGAATGGAGGAAGTTCAGAACTCAGGGAAAGGGTGAAAAACATGACAGGAAGCGAGGAAAAGGAGAAAAAGGAACAGAGAATAAGGGAACAGCGCACAGTGGGACCATTCTGGAAAAAGGCGGTCAAAAGTCTTTTCTCGCTTTTCCTGACGTTTTTGAGCTTAGGTGTCTTCGGAGAAGTTCCTTAAAAAAGTATTCTGCATCGCTTGACATTTTCAAGTAATTAGATATTAAGGGGATAACATATTTGAAAAAAATATTTGCAAACCGCGTAATGTTTTTTACTCGACTATTTTGACTTGTATTTCGGAATTTACGCGGTTTTGTACGCAAATTTCGGGCTATACGCGGTTTTTACGCGAATTTCGGGCTTTACGCAGTTCTTTTTACGCGATTTTCGGAATTTGCGCTGATGTATTCAATTAGTCTATATTTTCACATAGTGTTGAAATCCACGAAGTTTTTTACGCGAATTTTGTATTTTTTACGCGAACTCTGGAAATTACGCGATTTTAATTACGAGAATTTCGGAATTTACGCGGTTTTTCTAAGCGAATTTCGGTATTTACGCGGTTTTTTACGCGATTTTGATTTACGCGGAACGTATCCTTCTCGTAAAAAGCGACTTGAGTGTATGTCAAAATTAATCTAAAGATAATTTAAAAAATTTATTTTGGACCAACTTTAAATGTGATGTAAAAAATCTGCACACCGATGCACACCGCCGGCGCACAGGTCTAGTAAAAACCTCCCAAAAGAAAGACAAAATCGAAAGAATTTTTATTTATTGTTTTTTGATCATTAGGTACATTGTTTAAACTTCCATTTCTGTTTCGAGCTAGACGCGTTAAGACTCATTTTTCGAGTTCTTTAAGCTATTGAATCCACAGACAATTGATTCTATATAAAAATTTCACTCATGTCCAACAAATTATTCTTTTGCCCCTTGATTTTTAAACCCAATTTCGAATTGAAGCGTGAAAAAAACTTCCCAGCCAGCCCACCAACTCGTATATCAAAGTACAAAAATTATCGTAAATGTCTCCTAATAAACTCGGAAGCGTAACTAATGCTTAATAAAGTGCGCCCAAGTTGATTTTCTGTCGTAAATAATGACAGTAACTGACACACATACGATATTCAGCACAGAATCGTATAGCAGCACGGAGCGAGCCGGGCTTAATCAGATATTATCGTATGTAATCTATACCTATAAATAAGGATTTCTGTCTGTCTGTCTGTCTGTCTGTCTGTCTGTCTGTCTGTCTGTCTGTCTGTCTGTCTGTCTGTCTGTCTGTCTGTCTGTCTGTCTGTCTGTCTGTCTGTCTGTCTGTCTGTCTGTCTGTCTGTCTGTCTGTCTGTCTGTCTGTCTGTCTGTCTGTCTGTCTGTCTGTCTGTCTGTCTGTCTGTCTGTCTGTCTGTCTGTCTGTCTGTCTGTCTGTCTGTCTGTCTGTCTGTCTGTCTGTCTGTCTGTCTGTCTGTCTGTCTGTCTGTCTGTCTGTCTGTCTGTCTGTCTGTCTGTCTGTCTGTCTGTCTGTCTGTCTGTCTGTCTGTCTGTCTGTCTGTCTGTCTGTCTGTCTGTCTGTCTGTCTGTCTGTCTGTCTGTCTGTCTGTCTGTCTGTCTGTCTGTCTGTCTGTCTGTCTGTCTGTCTGTCTGTCTGTCTGTCTGTCTGTCTGTCTGTCTGTCTGTCTGTCTGTCTGTCTGTCTGTCTGTCTGTCTGTCTGTCTGTCTGTCTGTCTGTCTGTCTGTCTGTCTGTCTGTCTGTCTGTCTGTCTGTCTGTCTGTCTGTCTGTCTGTCTGTCTGTCTGTCTGTCTGTCTGTCTGTCTGTCTGTCTGTCTGTCTGTCTGTCTGTCTGTCTGTCTGTCTGTCTGTCTGTCTGTCTGTCTGTCTGTCTGTCTGTCTGTCTGTCTGTCTGTCTGTCTGTCTGTCTGTCTGTCTGTCTGTCTGTCTGTCTGTCTGTCTGTCTGTCTGTCTGTCTGTCTGTCTGTCTGTCTGTCTGTCTGTCTGTCTGTCTGTCTGTCTGTCTGTCTGTCTGTCTGTCTGTCTGTCTGTCTGTCTGTCTGTCTGTCTGTCTGTCTGTCTGTCTGTCTGTCTGTCTGTCTGTCTGTCTGTCTGTCTGTCTGTCTGTCTGTCTGTCTGTCTGTCTGTCTGTCTGTCTGTCTGTCTGTCTGTCTGTCTGTCTGTCTGTCTGTCTGTCTGTCTGTCTGTCTGTCTGTCTGTCTGTCTGTCTGTCTGTCTGTCTGTCTGTCTGTCTGTCTGTCTGTCTGTCTGTCTGTCTGTCTGTCTGTCTGTCTGTCTGTCTGTCTGTCTGTCTGTCTGTCTGTCTGTCTGTCTGTCTGTCTGTCTGTCTGTCTGTCTGTCTGTCTGTCTGTCTGTCTGTCTGTCTGTCTGTCTGTCTGTCTGTCTGTCTGTCTGTCTGTCTGTCTGTCTGTCTGTCTGTCTGTCTGTCTGTCTGTCTGTCTGTCTGTCTGTCTGTCTGTCTGTCTGTCTGTCTGTCTGTCTGTCTGTCTGTCTGTCTGTCTGTCTGTCTGTCTGTCTGTCTGTCTGTCTGTCTGTCTGTCTGTCTGTCTGTCTGTCTGTCTGTCTGTCTGTCTGTCTGTCTGTCTGTCTGTCTGTCTGTCTGTCTGTCTGTCTGTCTGTCTGTCTGTCTGTCTGTCTGTCTGTCTGTCTGTCTGTCTGTCTGTCTGTCTGTCTGTCTGTCTGTCTGTCTGTCTGTCTGTCTGTCTGTCTGTCTGTCTGTCTGTCTGTCTGTCTGTCTGTCTGTCTGTCTGTCTGTCTGTCTGTCTGTCTGTCTGTCTGTCTGTCTGTCTGTCTGTCTGTCTGTCTGTCTGTCTGTCTGTCTGTCTGTCTGTCTGTCTGTCTGTCTGTCTGTCTGTCTGTCTGTCTGTCTGTCTGTCTGTCTGTCTGTCTGTCTGTCTGTCTGTCTGTCTGTCTGTCTGTCTGTCTGTCTGTCTGTCTGTCTGTCTGTCTGTCTGTCTGTCTGTCTGTCTGTCTGTCTGTCTGTCTGTCTGTCTGTCTGTCTGTCTGTCTGTCTGTCTGTCTGTCTGTCTGTCTGTCTGTCTGTCTGTCTGTCTGTCTGTCTGTCTGTCTGTCTGTCTGTCTGTCTGTCTGTCTGTCTGTCTGTCTGTCTGTCTGTCTGTCTGTCTGTCTGTCTGTCTGTCCGTATGTTCCTTATAGAATCGAAAACTACTGAACTGATCGGCGTGAAAATTTGCATATGTGGGTTTTTGGGGCCAGGGAAGGTTCTTATGATGGTTAGAGTCCCCTCCCCCCACTAAGGAGGGGGCTCCCATACAAATGAAACACAAGTTTCTGCATAACTCCAGAACTAATCAAGCAAATGGAACCAAATTTAGCATGTGGGTGTTTTTGTAGTCAATTTTTTTTATGATGAATTGAGACCCCTCCCCTCTTTATGAGGGGAATAATGACCTCTCTCCCTTTTAAGAGGAGGGGCTTCCATACAAATGAAATACAAATTTCCTCATAACTCGAAAACTGATCAAACAAATGGAACCAAATTTGACATGTGGGGGTTTTGGAGGCAGGAATTTTTTAATGATGGTTTGAGACCCCTGTGGTAGGACTCTCATACAAATAAAACAGAAATTTTTGCGTAACTCAAAAACTAATCAAACTCGAGAAATTTTAGACTCATAAAACATTAATCAATCACAAGACCACCAAAAGCTATCAATAGTAACATTAGATAATTCAGCGCGAGTCGGCCATAGGCCGCGAGTGTTGCCGGCGACCTGCCGTCGGAAGCGCCGGCCACTCCGGGGGGGAGCCCCCATAGAGATCACCTCTATCTAGGTTTATTTATTTTCCTAGATTTACTGACCTCTATTACTTTGCTTCAGTTGGGTCACCCCTGCGAAATGGTACTTTCTACGAAAAGATTTTCCGTGAAATGGTACATCCCGCGTAAGGTTTTTCGCGAAATGGTATTCTGCGAAACTATATTCCGCGTTATGGTCAACCGAGAATTGGTGTTCCGCAAAATGGTATTCGTGTTTAAATGCTATCCGCTTTATTTTATCAGACTGGGCGATGGGGGGAGTTGTTTCTTACTTTACTGTGAGGAAAATTTGTATATTAAAACACCCATGAACTTCTCAGAAACTTGCAAAACTCGAGATTCTGACAAAGGTCATCCGAGATTCACGATTTATGTATAACATAGTTTAATTTGTGGCAATACGACGTTTGTCGGGTCAGCTAGTTACTTATATAGCTGAAACGCGTATTCTTCCTCATCACGTATATCGCCTCCAAAATAGTACGAATATGCCAGTTTTTCCGCATCAAATACGATTTATTAGCATGTTTATATGTACGTAATGCTGCTTTTAACTTTATATGCATATAAAAATGCTAGCTGGGCTTAAAAATAATTTATTAAATAGAAATAAACAAAGGTAAAAATGGAAACCGAAAAGAAATGGGAAAAAGGGAGCCAAAAACAGACAAACAACGGGCAAATCGGCACAGACAAAGATGAGAATGAAAGGATATAAAGTGAGTTAGGAAAATGTGATTTAGAGATATAAAATAAGAAATAGAAATACAGTAATGTTCCGCTGTTCCGAACTGACAATCCCGATTTTCTCCACCCCCGATTTTATCAGCTTTTTATCCCGATTTTGTCAGCCTATAAATTTTGTTTAAGTTTTGTGCTTTTAAACATGATTTATAAAACTTTTCAGTCTGCCATGAAACTATTATGATTCCCTTTGGAGCGTTTTTGAATAAAATGATGCCTTTTTTAGTAATTCGGGGTCAAAATTAGGATATTTTTATATTAAAAGTTTTACAGTTCCTAAACAAGCAAAAATAGAGGTAGACTATGTTCAGCAATGTTGTGTATTTTCACTGTTTGTACAACTATGCAAAACAGAAAAAGTTATACAACAACTACAAAACCAGCTAAAATAGAAAATCTGATGTTAACAATTTTTCATATATGAGAAACCAGATTTTTCTATCTTTGCTGAAGAGATAGAAGGTTACTGTCTTCAGCAAAATTTCTTGTAATAATATGTTATAAAACTTGGCAGAACACATCAATGTGTTATAGTTAAACAGAAGAAAAAATTTTTTTGTTGCACTTTTAGGGGGATTAATCGAAATTTGAATTCCGCTAGACGATAGAACTTTTAATTTCAAGAAACTCTCCCAAAGGTCCCATAAACCTAAAACCAAGTTTTCCCGCTCAAAACTCAATTGCGCTCCAAAAAAGATTCTGGACCAGTGTGCTGTGCCCGGTTGTTTAATTTGGGTTGAGCTTTCGGTTGATCAATTGGGGATTAAAATTTAATTTTTTGTAGAAGTCTTCGATATTGCGAGGTCTTAAGTCTTGAAATTTGAAAAAACTTTCGAATAAAATTTCTCGATTTTGTCAGCTTCCCCATTTTGTCAGTCCAAAATTCAACATGAGGCTGACAAAATCGGAACAATACTGTAAAAAATAAAAAATAAGTACAGCCCGGACTCGATTATCCGGGTGCTCATTTTTATTTTCAGCCCGGATAATCGAAACACCCGGATAATCGAATTATCATTTTTGATACAAATTTTTTTTTGGTATCTCAAGTTTTTTGACTTTTGGGTATCAGAAATGTTTTATTTATTATTGATCTACCTTCCCAAAAGTCAGAAAAATCCTTTCTTACGATTTTTTCCACTGATGATTTTTTTGGTACAATGTTATTTTTTGTATGTTATGTTTTTCAATATTCAGGTATTATAAATGTTTTTTTATTATTGATCAATATTCGCTAAAGTCATAAAATTCCTTTTTGGAAATTTTTTTACTGATGATTATGATGATGATGATAATGATGATATTGATGATGATTTTTAAGTAAAAAAATTGATTTCATCATCGCAGGATTTATTGTTGTTTTGTTCGCCGATAAAATGGACATAAGAAAGGAATTTTGTAGCTTTAGGGAGGTGAATCAATGCTTGTCTAGTTGGAATCATCATGTAGCATGAAAACTATAACATTTGGGTTTAAAATAAATCAGTGAAAAAAAATTTATATAATCGGATAATCGAATCCCCGGTTAATTGAATCCCCGGATAATCGAGTCCGGCCTGTAATAAGAAATAAGAAATAAGAAATAAGAAATAAGAAATAAGAAATAAGAAATAAGAAATAAGAAATAAGAAATAAGAAATAAGAAATAAGAAATAAGAAATAAGAAATAAGAAATAAGAAATAAGAAATAAGAAATAAGAAATAAGAAATAAGAAATAAGAAATAAGAAATAAGAAATAAGAAATAAGAAATAAGAAATAAGAAATAAGAAATAAGAAATAAGAAATAAGAAATAAGAAATAAGAAATAAGAAATAAGAAATAAGAAATAAGAAATAAGAAATAAGAAATAAGAAAAAAACAAGTAGCGAGAGACAAGAAACAAAGAAATCGACATTGAACAAATGAGAAATTAGAAAATAACTATTCGTGGATAAGAAATCATAAACCAAAACTAGGAAACAAATAAGAAAAAATAGCTAGAGCAAAGCATTCTGATTCAGTAAACTGCTTCACGCCGTTGCATTCTCTGGTTCAGTGCATATTGCACATAAAACAATACCGCTCCGGGGAACTCAGGTCAAACACGTCAAAGCGTCCTTTGGCTCTTTACTAGCTTTCGGCTGGAAAGTGTTGAATCGGGCCTGGCTGTAGATGTGGGTGTGCCGTCCCAGAAGTCATAAATGTGTTAGTGTCTGTGACACTACTACCGTGGGGAAGAGGTGGGTATGTTAGCCGAAAAAGGCTCTTGTTTTATGTACCACTGGCTGACTTCTCACTGTACATAAGAGAGGCAGGGAGAAAAGGTTGAAGCAAGCCCGCGTGTGCCACCAGATCGATGGCGTGGAGAATTTATCGAGCGTCTGGGGAGCAAGCCGCCGTCATCGTCGGCGGTTGTCGTAAAAACTTTTAGCGCTCAATCTTCATAACGTGCTATACGTGCCACCCATCTACGACGGGATGTCATGAACAGGGCATTTCAGTAGAACCTTTCCTTCACGCAATGACGGGCAATTATAAAATGGGAAAGCTCGCGTGCGATTGTGAGTCGGAGATAAATCATGAGAGAGTGGTAGTTTGTCATGATCCTGCTCATGTTGGGAAAGGTCATCTTCGGTTGATGGCGAGATTGCAATGTAACAGCACGGTTGAGTATCGGACGATACATAAAAACTCGCCTTCAATTGATTATTCCTAATTGCATATAATAGGAACTAGCTAGAATGAATAATTTACGACGTCAGGCTAAGGCAACTGAATTTTGGTTAAATATTGAACAGATTTCTAGCACTATCCGGAATATTATCAGGCTTCGCAAGACCCAGCCCGTTGTTTCAATCGATTCGCAAAGTTGCACCGTACTAAATCGATTTTTTGGACGCCCTTCGGATAGCTAACCGCTCAGTCCACTGGACCAGCTGTCAAATGCTTCTGGGTGGGCGGACTGATACTGATGATAAATCGCAATGATTCGTTCGCTGCTGCTGCTGTTGACATAGCCGTCGACGTCGTCGTCGTCGTCCTCGCAGCAGTTTGAGTGTCTTCACGCTGTGCCGCTTTCGCTGCGTTGTGTTTTTCCACTTCGCGGCTGAAGTATTATATACACGGCACTAGAGTGGAATGGCGATGGTTCGTAAATGTCTACCACTGACTGGTAAAAATGTAGCTCTGCCTTGGGTGTACCTTTTCGGCTATTGATTTTGGGTTTTCCGGGGTGAGCGATGTCAGGAAGCGGAATATTTTTTTAAAAAATATTATCCAGCCGAGCAAAAATATTACAATTTTTTTATTTTACGTTCTCTATGAGTTCAGCTAGACTGGTGGTACCACTGTCGGGTTCTCTGCTAATTATTGTTTTCGCTGGCCTCTCACCCGGCATACTTGCTACGTGACCAGCTCACTGTAGTCTGTCGTTTTTTGTCACTTTTCTATATTCGCATCTTTGTGTGCTTGGTATATTTTGTGATTCATGCGCATGCGTCACATTCCTTCCTCTAATATGCCGCCAAGAATTGATCGCAGGATCTTACGTTTAAAAATGCCAAGAGCTCGTCGATCGCTCTATTTCAACGTCCACGTTTCGTGGCTGTAGAGTACTACCGGGAGGATTAACATTTTATAGAGCGCGAGCTGCAGGCTAAAAAACCTCTGCTGGTTACGTAATCCGTCGAAGGCCCTATTGGCAGCTGCTATCCGCCTTTTTACTTCACGGCTTGCATCATTGTCACATGTCTCTAACGTACCAAAGTGAACGCGTTTTGGTGGAATTTGTTATAAGCCTAACCCTCGCAGCTTCCTTTTTAAGATACGTGTACGCCTATTTCACATCTCGGCTGTAAACATCGATGATGTTGATATCGTCCGCAAACCTTGGGAGCGTGTATGATTTCATGATGATGGTACCGTTTCTCCTCATGTCTGCCTTTCGAATAGCACCTTCCAATGCAATGCTAAACAGCAAATTCGATAGCCGGTCACCTTGCTTCAAACCATCTAACGTCACAAACGAGTTCGATGTCTCACCCGCTATTCTGACGGTTGATTTTGAACATCAAGGGTAGCACGTATCAGCCAAATCAGTTTTGTTGCAAAACCATGTTCAAGCATAACCCGCCACAATTCATTTTGTTTAGCTGAATCATACGCCGCCTTAAAGTCTGTAAACTAATGGTAAGTCTGCAAGTTGAATTCCCGGAATTTATCGAGGATTTATCGCACTGTGCACATTTGTAGAGCGTCCCTCTCGAAAACCGCACTAGTATTGGCCAACAAAGGTTTTATGTAACGGCCTCAGTTTATATTGTAACCTATTGGATTACAATAAAGTCATTCGCTCCTGACTTTCATAAGTTCGCCGTCCTTCCCAGCTGCTTTGCCGGTTTTTAGCTCTTTATCTACTTTTCTAACCTCGTCCAGAGTTGGTGGATCCACAACTTGTCCATCATCCTAATTTGCTTCCCTGTTTCTGTTGGCAGCTCCATCTTGTTCACCATTCAACAGTACATCGATGTGTTGTTTCCAAAACCTGGCGACCTCAGATCTTACGATAACCAGGTTCCCCTACTTGTTGTTGCACATAACAGAAGTTGCCACGGTCCGGTACCTAATTCTGTCGATCATTTAAAAAAAAAGCTTTTCGTATCGTGCATCTTGAAGCAATTCTCCGCCTCCGCAAAAAAAAAAAACGATCCCAGTGAAGTGCTAGAGTTTCTTTCGACGGTTAAGTCTCTTTTCGGCAACTCTAGCAATTCTGTATTTCTGCCTGCTTTTGTATGTCACAGTTGCGGTCAACATGTGAGTTCGAGGTCGATTCTACTCGCTACTACTACTTCTTGCGCTGTTGTATTGATCTCATCGTCCATGTGCTTTCATTACTTGTTTAGGTTCTTTCCAAATTGCTCACCGATCCGCTTATTAGTTTTCGAGCAAACTCTGCAGCAACTCCTTCCGCTGATATCCGCTAAATGTTCAGTCGTATCTTCCTCGCCAGTCTCGATTTAAATACGTTAGACAACCGGGTGCAAATAGTGGTTCGAGTCCCCGGAAGGACCGGACGTCTGCGACATCAGAAAAGTGCCGGTCATCAACCAGAACGTGGTCGATCTTAGAGCAGGCCTCTCAATTCGGGTGTTTCCAGACATGCTTCCGAATCCGTGTCGTGCAAAAAATAAGTGCTACAGATAACCATTTCTCTGACTACAGCGAAGTTGAATAACTTCAGGCCATTATCGTTTGTGGCAGGATAGATACTTTCTTTACCAGTAACGAGGCGAAATAACTCTTCGCGTCCGAGCTGCGCATTTCAATTCCAATGACTATCTTTTGTGATGTCCTGGGCACTACCCATGTGTCCTTTCAAGAAGATCACAAAACTCTTCCTTCACGTCATCGGGTTTGTCGTTCGTCAGTGCGTATACTTTTATCAGTGTATAATTAGGGAATTTGCCCTTAACCCTCAACATGCATTGGCGGCCATTAATAGGATTTTTGTTAGTAAGGTTGGTGAATGAACGCCATTGTTCAGCAGTTTTATTACTAGAGTTGCGTGTTGAAATTTGCGGCGCCATTCCAAAGTGCCTAGTAGGTGATAACGTTCATGATACAGGGGAAGATGATCAAGATCTTTCCAGGGCAAATCCTTTAGGGTCTTTGGATAAATCTTCTTTCAATGCGTTAGAAAGCTAAAACCCTAGTGAGTTGATAGGGCTGCTATCACACTTCCGTTTTCAAGCACAGGGCGGACTAACGCACAGTATAAAGATTTTAAACAGTGAGGATCATTAAAAACTCTTCCAATTTTAGCAATGAACCCAAGCTGTCGGAATGCTTACGAAATAATAGCCGGATAGTGAAGGTTAGATGTCAGTTTGGAATCAAGTACGATATTGGGGTCGCTGACTTGATCTACCCTCCGGAGAATATTCCCGTCCATGTTATAGTCGAAGATAGCTGGGCTCTGGATGCGGTGGAATATGATTAGTTCATATTTTGTTGTGCTTACAAGTTCATGTAGAAGTCTAGTAATCCTTACAGCAGGCGGCAAACGCCGATGGAACGCATGGCAAGAAGCAATTTGAGATCCTCAGCGTAGATAATTGCGTATCCGGCTTCAAGCAATGTAGCCACGTCGTTGACAAACATCATTAAGAGCAAAGATCCCATGTTACTTCCTTGGGGAACACCCGATTTATTGGTAAACTAGGATCAAATAGTAGATTCCATTATTTTCTGATAAAATCCAATATGGCCAAAAAATTTTTTTACTTCATTTAAAAATCTTTTCTTTACAGTCATTTGTTAGTTGTTTTATTGCCAATTTAGGAAACATCACATGATATAGATTTTAAGGTTTGTTAAAAATTCAACTTTTACTGTCGCGCCCCTTGGTGAACAATGGGTCCACTGTTTAAGGTGTCCACAAGGTAAAAAATGTGTAATTCTTACTTTTTAACCATTTTCATTTTGATTAGTACTAAAGTATCAATATTTGATGTGCTAATAGTGATCTTATCCAGGTGTTGTCCGCACTTCGTTGTTATTGCAGTATCGCTATAGAGTGAGCAAACTGCTTTTATTATCCGTGCTTAAAGTGTCGGTGTGTTTTCACCCCTTTTTCCCTCTACGCTTCTTACTACTTTTCAACCAATTTAGCTCTAGAGCCAGGAAGTGCGGAGACTAATAACAATTTGTTCTTGGACAAGAGGTTTCATTCGCACCTCGAGCAAGTATCATTCTTATAACTAGTCCCGGCTAAAGGTCGGTAAATTGGTTCATTGGTCGGTAAAGCAGAGTTCAGCACTGAGTGAGGGTGTGTATGTGTGTATGCATGTGTTCCTTACTACTTATGCATTACCAATCTCGTTCCTAGAACCAGGAAGTGGAACAAGCTATAATTTGCCCTTGAACAAGAGAGGCTTCATTCGCACTTCAAGCAAGTACCACCCTTATACCTTGGCCTGGCAAGAGGCTTTCATTGTTAGTAAATGCAGAATGCAGTAGGAAGGATGTGGAGGGGCCTGAGAATAAACCCATGCTAAAGTCCCCCATTTGGCCTGCCGCCAGCACAGCTAGGGCTATATGGGACCATGCTCAAGTCACTTAACATGGAATGGCCTGATTCTACTAAGATTCGAACCCATGACCACTCGCTTGTCAAGGCAGACTCGGTAACCTTGCGGCTACAGCCCCCCCTGTAATAGTGATAGTGGTAGAAGCCCCGTTTCAAAGATCATTGCTCTGATAAAAAGCACGAGTAGAGTAAGGAAGTTAGGAGTAAGCAAGGCAAAAGTGCGATGGGGGTAAAAGTGCGATTCATTGAATTATCAGTACAGATTCCGAGTAAAACATTGGCATGGATGGGCGACCACTTTGACGACTTGAATCTATCGTAAACATTTATTGTTTACGAACCATGATTTTTGAGTTATGTGTAAATGATATTCTAGAGTGGTTTTGATGTAATATTACGGCAAACTTGTACTTGTTCATATCGCTCACATATCTCTTTCGAAAATGTGGTAAGATAAATTCAAAAAATATATTTCGCTTTTCCATAATTTGATCAAACCACGTCAAGCGTCTTGCGGGGCAAAAGTGCGATTCATAGACGAGGCAAAATTGCATTGGTAATATATCTAATTTTGGGTACTATATTACAGATATCAGAAATGGAAGATATGCAGAAAACTGTGTGATCTACAGTTGCTGGTCGAAGCAAAACAGTGTCTATTCGCTGGTGAAACAAAAAAAAACGTTTGATAAAGTTTCGATCTGATAGTGGCTGCAGCACACCAGCGGAAAATGGGAAAAGTGCAAATTGAAAATATCCCCATTCCGAACTATATCGTACATTGAATATATTATTGTTTTGTTTGCTACTGCTGTAAAAATTTCATGGATTCATGGTTTGAACTTTTGCCCCGTGGTATTCGCACTTGATCAGAAAAATGAAATTTATTTTACATAACACTATTACTCCAGATGATTTATAGTTGAATGTAAAGATATTGAGCTATTGCATCAATGTAAAAAATATTTTATTGTTGTGCTTTTTTATGTTTCATGAAAATTGATGACAACTACAAACGTCGCACTTATGCCCCGTCCTACTCTACGGGACAAATACTCTAACTAAGAACTAACTTGAATATGACAATAATATACTAAAATTCATTCATTTGTTCCATAGAAAATTTTTGGAGTAAAAAATGTTTGCACAATTGATACCCTATTTGATAAATTTTTACGGTCCATATCTGGTACAAATTATATTTAATGCAGGCTTATGACAGCCTGCGACTAAAAATATTTACGAAAAACGAGTATTTATTAAGTAAAACTGGAAAAATAAATTCTTCAATATTAAATGTTACTTTAATGAATTTCATTTGTGCAATCATGTCCTTAAGTACTAGAATTTTAAAAATAGGTTTGTGGAAAATCTCATCGAAAATCTCATCTCAAGCTACCGTCGTCTGCCCCTAGTTCACGCTCTGTTCGCTCATCGTGCACAGGGTGCTCACCCACATTGTCCACCATAATACCAGCTTGCGTTCGCATAAATGTATGTGTATGTACCCAAATATTGCTGGGGAGGTAAACGTCAACAACGAACACTGCCACAACATCAACAATGTGCTTTTCCGCTCTTTCAAGTATGCGAGTGCGCGGAATAAAGTAGTGGACTGCGGAAAAGTGAGAAAAGTGTTGTTATTGTTTTGACCTATGTTGTATTTGTGCTTGTTGTATTTGACCCATTCCCTGCTCCTTAGTTACTTTGATATATGAAATGGTGAATGGTATTATGTATCAACGTTTGCGTTTATGCACGTGTTTCGTTTATTACGTACCTGTTGCGTTTGATATAGCGGATGGAAAGCCATTTCCCATTGCCCCGCCAGGTTCTTCTACACTGTGGTGTGGGTGCGGATGGTGGGAATGGTTTGGACTGCCGGAGCCGTAGGATTGTGCCGAATAATCCGCGCTGTGCGAATATCCGTTCTGAGCGCTGAATAACGGGCTTTCGCCGTTGCTTCTGTTGGAGTTGTTGCTACTGCTGGAATTGTTGTTGCCTGAGCTGCTACCATTGACCAGGGGATTGGTTGTGCTTGCACTCGAATCTCCTTTAAAAAGATTCCCGGAGTAATTACTGAAATTCGCATATTGATGATGATCTCGTTGGGAGAAATATGGTTCCCGTTGGAAGGGAAGCGGAAGCGACTGTCGATTGTATAAATGAGATGCCCCATGGTATCCTCCTAAGCCAGGGAACGGATGGGACGCCGAAGACACCGAAGGAGACCCATGGTAGTAATCGTTGTAGGCAAAATCACGGTAGGACGAATAGTTGCTGTAATAGTGACTTCCATAGCTGCCATGACTTTGGCCATGGTGGTAACCGTAGTACTTTTCGAAGCTATCGTAATATCCTCCTCGATATTCACCCACGTAGCGACTACTACCGGATGAAGTCCCCATTCCCATCGGATAAGGCGACGCACTTCGAATCATTCCGGGCGAGTACGGGTAACAGAAGTTATTATTTATGGAATGTCTGTAATCCATGTAATTGCTACTGCAGCAATCCATGCCCGAGGATCCGTGTTATGTTTATTTTCGCGCTTCGGTGCTGATTGACCGATTACAACTATTTTTAACACCTACTTTGGAGTATGCAGCCGATTTGGTTGCCCATCTAGACGGCGATGGCGGAAAATTCGTCCGCTTTCATAAATATTCATTTCGCAGCCTGCTTCACTCTTTCACTTAACACTTTAGTGCCATTTCCGCCCGATTTTCTGCTCACTACCGTGAAACTTTTTTTTATTATATACCTACATGTATTCGCTATCGATTTTAGGGTTATTTCCTTGCTACTGCTGCACCTCACTGTGAGCGTTATCGTGGCTCGGTATCGGAAAACGTTGCTTCGGAGTACGCTTCTTGACACTGCTTCATTTTTTCTTGCATTGGCGATTTATCTGTCATAACATTTTTTTACAGTATACTTAGCACCATAACGTTGTTGGCCGGGATTTTTTTTTTGCGTTATATCTGTCGAAGTTAGAAGAATTCGGTGAAGGAAAAGTGAATACACTGATAAATTCGGAGCATAAGAGGGTGTGAAAATGAAACAATTTATGAGGCTACTTCAAATGAAAATGTATATATCGTACTATATTGTTCGGCACTGGTTTTACCCATGGTCAATTTTCAAAAGCTTTGCACTTCAATGACAAGCATTTGTAAGTGTGATTTTCTATAATATTAAAATAATACATACTTTACAAGGAAACTAGACGAACAGGTACTAATTTTATTAACTTGCCACAAAAATCGTAGGGATGATGCTCGAAAATAAATAAAACTGCATTTTGGGAACAAAATGGCTATGTAACTGTAACCTTGCAAAGGATTATATTGACTGACTAAAACAAAATCAGTAGTCAATACATCCTTCAACTGATAAAAGGTCCACTCGTGAACTGTGAGAAACTGTTTATGGAAAAGTTCATCACAATTCTAGATTATGTTTGATGTCAAAAGAAAACCAAAAACACCAGCTGTCAAAAGAATGGGAGTAAAACCATTTTTTCAATGTTAAGTGATGTAAAATTCAATAACTCTTGATCGTACTGGGATAAAATCTGTCTTTTTCCTTGAAATGAAAACTATTTGTGTGTAGAATCTGACAGCAGGGTATTTGATATTGCTTTTTAACTTGAAATTTTGATTATATCGATTTGTTCCGAAAAGTATCGAACTATACTGAATTTGTTAAAAACTGCAAGAATCAATCCCGTTCCGTAATCCAAGGAGAAATCCAAAGATACAGACCCACTTTCTAATTTCCTTGTTGTAACGTTTCTTGTTGGCCAGCTGTTGATTGATGCTGTAGATATTCAGCAATTATACGAAAAAATTATAAAAATTTAAAGTTTTTATGATCGCAAAGACGCAAATATCTCTTTCTCATGTTTTCATGGTATGCAAACTAAAGACACTCTCGTCGGCCATCAAAGAAGTCGCTTCTGCGGCACTATGTAAGCTAGCCGTAGAGTACACGAAATTACTTGATGGAAAACGTCAGGCGGAGGAGAAAAAATAAGAGCTTGTGACACATGTAGGGCAACAGAGGAAAACTAGAGTACTAAAAAGTTCTTCGAGCACGAACGGCTCAATTGTAATGTTGGAAAAGGAGACTGAATGTAGGAATGCTCATTGAAGACTTTTTTTATTTTCCTGTATGGGCTTATCACTGCGACCAGTATCGTTGATCTATTGTGATATCGCCCGGATGTTTGCTGTATGACCCGCACTGCATTTCTTCGCTAAAATCGCTATCGAGTGAGCGACATGCTTATTGAATTTCATGCGTGCTTACGTGTAATTGGGTTTTATCCTTCTACTTTACCCACCTCGTTCCACATGATAGCGCTGTCCCCAATTATAGCCATCCCTGGCACAGCTAACAAGTGCATTTAACTATAAGGGTCTCATTTTTGCACTGTACTCGGTAACCTTGCGGCTACAGAGCCTCTCAGGGGCTCATTGAAGATAGTAATGTCCGAGTCCCAGATGTCCAAGAAGATGATCGAGAAATCAGGTTGCTGTAGATCAATAGAGCCGCTAGTAAGGCCCGATTACCGACAGATCAGATGAACACTGGCAGTGGTAATTACTGGGTAATTTCGAAGATATGGCTGAAGAAGTGGATGGAATAAATTGTTTATCACATCTACAAAAAGAGTGATCGGCTTGACTGCTGCAGCCATCCCGGCATACCGCTGATGCTATCTACTTAGTACTCTCTCAGATCTTGGGTTCGAAACATGTTTGCAAAGAGTGTCAGCCCAATATCACACATTTGGATTTTTGTGTTCTTAGCCGGCTCAGTTAGCTTCGGGACTCGATATTGGTCATTCGAATCTCGGCTGAGCGGTGCTGCTAGAGTCAAAAGAATCGAAGCACTAGTCCCGTAACTATCCTGTATTCTAATAACCGCTGCGACGTCTGCCGATAGCGAGGGGTAAGACACTTCATAATATTACCATATCTATACCTATAAAGAAGGATTTCTGTCTGTCTGTCTGTCTGTCTGTCTGTCTGTCTGTCTGTCTGTCTGTCTGTCTGTCTGTCTGTCTGTCTGTCTGTCTGTCTGTCTGTCTGTCTGTCTGTCTGTCTGTCTGTCTGTCTGTCTGTCTGTCTGTCTGTCTGTCTGTCTGTCTGTCTGTCTGTCTGTCTGTCTGTCTGTCTGTCTGTCTGTCTGTCTGTCTGTCTGTCTGTCTGTCTGTCTGTCTGTCTGTCTGTCTGTCTGTCTGTCTGTCTGTCTGTCTGTCTGTCTGTCTGTCTGTCTGTCTGTCTGTCTGTCTGTCTGTCTGTCTGTCTGTCTGTCTGTCTGTCTGTCTGTCTGTCTGTCTGTCTGTCTGTCTGTCTGTCTGTCTGTCTGTCTGTCTGTCTGTCTGTCTGTCTGTCTGTCTGTCTGTCTGTCTGTCTGTCTGTCTGTCTGTCTGTCTGTCTGTCTGTCTGTCTGTCTGTCTGTCTGTCTGTCTGTCTGTCTGTCTGTCTGTCTGTCTGTCTGTCTGTCTGTCTGTCTGTCTGTCTGTCTGTCTGTCTGTCTGTCTGTCTGTCTGTCTGTCTGTCTGTCTGTCTGTCTGTCTGTCTGTCTGTCTGTCTGTCTGTCTGTCTGTCTGTCTGTCTGTCTGTCTGTCTGTCTGTCTGTCTGTCTGTCTGTCTGTCTGTCTGTCTGTCTGTCTGTCTGTCTGTCTGTCTGTCTGTCTGTCTGTCTGTCTGTCTGTCTGTCTGTCTGTCTGTCTGTCTGTCTGTCTGTCTGTCTGTCTGTCTGTCTGTCTGTCTGTCTGTCTGTCTGTCTGTCTGTCTGTCTGTCTGTCTGTCTGTCTGTCTGTCTGTCTGTCTGTCTGTCTGTCTGTCTGTCTGTCTGTCTGTCTGTCTGTCTGTCTGTCTGTCTGTCTGTCTGTCTGTCTGTCTGTCTGTCTGTCTGTCTGTCTGTCTGTCTGTCTGTCTGTCTGTCTGTCTGTCTGTCTGTCTGTCTGTCTGTCTGTCTGTCTGTCTGTCTGTCTGTCTGTCTGTCTGTCTGTCTGTCTGTCTGTCTGTCTGTCTGTCTGTCTGTCTGTCTGTCTGTCTGTCTGTCTGTCTGTCTGTCTGTCTGTCTGTCTGTCTGTCTGTCTGTCTGTCTGTCTGTCTGTCTGTCTGTCTGTCTGTCTGTCTGTCTGTCTGTCTGTCTGTCTGTCTGTCTGTCTGTCTGTCTGTCTGTCTGTCTGTCTGTCTGTCTGTCTGTCTGTCTGTCTGTCTGTCTGTCTGTCTGTCTGTCTGTCTGTCTGTCTGTCTGTCTGTCTGTCTGTCTGTCTGTCTGTCTGTCTGTCTGTCTGTCTGTCTGTCTGTCTGTCTGTCTGTCTGTCTGTCTGTCTGTCTGTCTGTCTGTCTGTCTGTCTGTCTGTCTGTCTGTCTGTCTGTCTGTCTGTCTGTCTGTCTGTCTGTCTGTCTGTCTGTCTGTCTGTCTGTCTGTCTGTCTGTCTGTCTGTCTGTCTGTCTGTCTGTCTGTCTGTCTGTCTGTCTGTCTGTCTGTCTGTCTGTCTGTCTGTCTGTCTGTCTGTCTGTCTGTCTGTCTGTCTGTCTGTCTGTCTGTCTGTCTGTCTGTCTGTCTGTCTGTCTGTCTGTCTGTCTGTCTGTCTGTCTGTCTGTCTGTCTGTCTGTCTGTCTGTCTGTCTGTCTGTCTGTCTGTCTGTCTGTCTGTCTGTCTGTCTGTCTGTCTGTCTGTCTGTCTGTCTGTCTGTCTGTCTGTCTGTCTGTCTGTCTGTCTGTCTGTCTGTCTGTCTGTCTGTCTGTCTGTCTGTCTGTCTGTCTGTCTGTCTGTCTGTCTGTCTGTCTGTCTGTCTGTCTGTCTGTCTGTCTGTCTGTCTGTCTGTCTGTCTGTCTGTCTGTCTGTCTGTCTGTCTGTCTGTCTGTCTGTCTGTCTGTCTGTCTGTCTGTCTGTCTGTCTGTCTGTCTGTCTGTCTGTCTGTCTGTCTGTCTGTCTGTCTGTCTGTCTGTCTGTCTGTCTGTCTGTCTGTCTGTCTGTCTGTCTGTCTGTCTGTCTGTCTGTCTGTCTGTCTGTCTGTCTGTCTGTCTGTCTGTCTGTCTGTCTGTCTGTCTGTCTGTCTGTCTGTCTGTCTGTCTGTCTGTCTGTCTGTCTGTCTGTCTGTCTGTCTGTCTGTCTGTCTGTCTGTCTGTCTGTCTGTCTGTCTGTCTGTCTGTCTGTCTGTCTGTCTGTCTGTCTGTCTGTCTGTCTGTCTGTCTGTCTGTCTGTCTGTCTGTCTGTCTGTCTGTCTGTCTGTCTGTCTGTCTGTCTGTCTGTCTGTCTGTCTGTCTGTCTGTCTGTCTGTCTGTCTGTCTGTCTGTCTGTCTGTCTGTCTGTCTGTCTGTCTGTCTGTCTGTCTGTCTGTCTGTCTGTCTGTCTGTCTGTCTGTCTGTCTGTCTGTCTGTCTGTCTGTCTGTCTGTCTGTCTGTCTGTCTGTCTGTCTGTCTGTCTGTCTGTCTGTCTGTCTGTCTGTCTGTCTGTCTGTCTGTCTGTCTGTCTGTCTGTCTGTCTGTCTGTCTGTCTGTCTGTCTGTCTGTCTGTCTGTCTGTCTGTCTGTCTGTCTGTCTGTCTGTCTGTCTGTCTGTCTGTCTGTCTGTCTGTCTGTCTGTCTGTCTGTCTGTCTGTCTGTCTGTCTGTCTGTCTGTCTGTCTGTCTGTCTGTCTGTCTGTCTGTCTGTCTGTCTGTCTGTCTGTCTGTCTGTCTGTCTGTCTGTCTGTCTGTCTGTCTGTCTGTCTGTCTGTCTGTCTGTCTGTCTGTCTGTCTGTCTGTCTGTCTGTCTGTCTGTCTGTCTGTCTGTCTGTCTGTCTGTCTGTCTGTCTGTCTGTCTGTCTGTCTGTCTGTCTGTCTGTCTGTCTGTCTGTCTGTCTGTCTGTCTGTCTGTCTGTCTGTCTGTCTGTCTGTCTGTCTGTCTGTCTGTCTGTCTGTCTGTCTGTCTGTCTGTCTGTCTGTCTGTCTGTCTGTCTGTCTGTCTGTCTGTCTGTCTGTCTGTCTGTCTGTCTGTCTGTCTGTCTGTCTGTCTGTCTGTCTGTCTGTCTGTCTGTCTGTCTGTCTGTCTGTCTGTCTGTCTGTCTGTCTGTCTGTCTGTCTGTCTGTCTGTCTGTCTGTCTGTCTGTCTGTCTGTCTGTCTGTCTGTCTGTCTGTCTGTCTGTCTGTCTGTCTGTCTGTCTGTCTGTCTGTCTGTCTGTCTGTCTGTCTGTCTGTCTGTCTGTCTGTCTGTCTGTCTGTCTGTCTGTCTGTCTGTCTGTCTGTCTGTCTGTCTGTCTGTCTGTCTGTCTGTCTGTCTGTCTGTCTGTCTGTCTGTCTGTCTGTCTGTCTGTCTGTCTGTCTGTCTGTCTGTCTGTCTGTCTGTCTGTCTGTCTGTCTGTCTGTCTGTCTGTCTGTCTGTCTGTCTGTCTGTCTGTCTGTCTGTCTGTCTGTCTGTCTGTCTGTCTGTCTGTCTGTCTGTCTGTCTGTCTGTCTGTCTGTCTGTCTGTCTGTCTGTCTGTCTGTCTGTCTGTCTGTCTGTCTGTCTGTCTGTCTGTCTGTCTGTCTGTCTGTCTGTCTGTCTGTCTGTCTGTCTGTCTGTCTGTCTGTCTGTCTGTCTGTCTGTCTGTCTGTCTGTCTGTCTGTCTGTCTGTCTGTCTGTCTGTCTGTCTGTCTGTCTGTCTGTCTGTCTGTCTGTCTGTCTGTCTGTCTGTCTGTCTGTCTGTCTGTCTGTCTGTCTGTCTGTCTGTCTGTCTGTCTGTCTGTCTGTCTGTCTGTCTGTCTGTCTGTCTGTCTGTCTGTCTGTCTGTCTGTCTGTCTGTCTGTCTGTCTGTCTGTCTGTCTGTCTGTCTGTCTGTCTGTCTGTCTGTCTGTCTGTCTGTCTGTCTGTCTGTCTGTCTGTCTGTCTGTCTGTCTGTCTGTCTGTCTGTCTGTCTGTCTGTCTGTCTGTCTGTCTGTCTGTCTGTCTGTCTGTCTGTCTGTCTGTCTGTCTGTCTGTCTGTCTGTCTGTCTGTCTGTCTGTCTGTCTGTCTGTCTGTCTGTCTGTCTGTCTGTCTGTCTGTCTGTCTGTCTGTCTGTCTGTCTGTCTGTCTGTCTGTCTGTCTGTCTGTCTGTCTGTCTGTCTGTCTGTCTGTCTGTCTGTCTGTCTGTCTGTCTGTCTGTCTGTCTGTCTGTCTGTCTGTCTGTCTGTCTGTCTGTCTGTCTGTCTGTCTGTCTGTCTGTCTGTCTGTCTGTCTGTCTGTCTGTCTGTCTGTCTGTCTGTCTGTCTGTCTGTCTGTCTGTCTGTCTGTCTGTCTGTCTGTCTGTCTGTCTGTCTGTCTGTCTGTCTGTCTGTCTGTCTGTCTGTCTGTCTGTCTGTCTGTCTGTCTGTCTGTCTGTCTGTCTGTCTGTCTGTCTGTCTGTCTGTCTGTCTGTCTGTCTGTCTGTCTGTCTGTCTGTCTGTCTGTCTGTCTGTCTGTCTGTCTGTCTGTCTGTCTGTCTGTCTGTCTGTCTGTCTGTCTGTCTGTCTGTCTGTCTGTCTGTCTGTCTGTCTGTCTGTCTGTCTGTCTGTCTGTCTGTCTGTCTGTCTGTCTGTCTGTCTGTCTGTCTGTCTGTCTGTCTGTCTGTCTGTCTGTCTGTCTGTCTGTCTGTCTGTCTGTCTGTCTGTCTGTCTGTCTGTCTGTCTGTCTGTCTGTCTGTCTGTCTGTCTGTCTGTCTGTCTGTCTGTCTGTCTGTCTGTCTGTCTGTCTGTCTGTCTGTCTGTCTGTCTGTCTGTCTGTCTGTCTGTCTGTCTGTCTGTCTGTCTGTCTGTCTGTCTGTCTGTCTGTCTGTCTGTCTGTCTGTCTGTCTGTCTGTCTGTCTGTCTGTCTGTCTGTCTGTCTGTCTGTCTGTCTGTCTGTCTGTCTGTCTGTCTGTCTGTCTGTCTGTCTGTCTGTCTGTCTGTCTGTCTGTCTGTCTGTCTGTCTGTCTGTCTGTCTGTCTGTCTGTCTGTCTGTCTGTCTGTCTGTCTGTCTGTCTGTCTGTCTGTCTGTCTGTCTGTCTGTCTGTCTGTCTGTCTGTCCTGTGTTCCTTATAGAATCAAAAACTACTGAACCAATCGGCGTGAAAATTTGCATGTAGAGGTTTTTGGGGCCAGGAAAGGTTTTAGGAATGGTTAGAGACCCCTCCCCCCACTAAGAGGGGGGGCTCCCATACAAATGAAACACAAATTTCTGCATAACTCGAGAACTAATCAAGCAAAGAGAACCAAATTTGGCATGTGGGTGTTTTCGGTGACAAGAATTTATTCTAGGGTAATTTGAGACCCCTCCCCTCTTTATAAGGGGAATTATAACTCCTCTCCCCTTTAAGAGGGGGGGTTTCCATACAAATTTCCTCATAACTCGAGAACTAATCAAGCAAATGGAACCAAATTTGGCATATGAAGGTTTTCGAGGGCAAGAAAATTTTCTATGTTGAATTAGGACCCCTCCTCACTTTAAGAGGGGGGCTCCTGTACAAATGAAATACCAATTTCCTCATAACTCGAGAACTAATCAAGCAAATGGAACCAAATTTGGCATGTGTGTGTTTTTGAAGATAAAATTTTTTTCTATGATGAATTGGGACCCCTCCCCACTTTAAGAGGGGGGGGCTCCTATACAAACGAAATACAAATTTCCTTATAACTCGAGAGCTAATCCAGCAAATGGAACCAAATTTGGCATGTAGGTGTTTTTGGAGGCAAGAATGTTTTCTATGATGAATAAGAACCTCTCCCCACTTTAGGAGGGGGGGGCTCCTATACAAATGAAATACAAATTTCCTCATAACTCGAGAACTAATCAAGCAAATAGAACCAAATTTGGCATGTGGGTGTTTTCGGTGACAAGAATTTATTCTATGGTAAATTGAGACCCCTCCCTCTTTATAAGGGGAATTATAACTCCTCTCCCCTTTAAGAGGGGGGACTTCCATACAAATTTCCTCATAACTCGAGAACTAATCAAGCAAATGCAACCAAATTTGGCATGTGAAGGTTTTCGAGAGCAAGAAAATTTTCTATGGTGAATTAGGACCCCTCCCCACTTTAAGAGGAGGGGCTCCTGTACAAATGAAATACAAATTTCCTCATAACTCGAGAACTAATCAAGCGAATTGAACCAAATTTGGCATGTGTGTGTTTTTGGAGACAATTTTTTTTTCAATGATGAATTGGGACCCCTCCCCACTTTAGGAGGTCCTATACAAACGAAATACAAATTTCCTCATAACTCGAGAACTAATCCAGCAAATGGAACCAAATTTGGCGTGTAGGTGTTTTTGGAGGCAAGAATTTTTTCTGTTATGAATTAGGACCTCTTCCCACATTAGGAGGGGGAGCTCCAATACAAATGAAATACAAATTTCCCCATAACTCGAGAACTAATCAAGCAAATAGAACCAAATTCGGCATGTGGAGGTTTTTGGAGGCAAAAATATTTTCTACGGTGAATTAGGATCCTTCCACACTTCAAGAGGGGGGGCTTCTACACAAATGAAATACAAATTTCCTCATAATTCGAGAACTAATCAAGCAAATGGAACCATATTTGGCATGTGGGTGTTTTTGGAGGCAACCATTTTTCCCATGATGAATTAGGACTTCTTACCTTTTTAGGAGGGGGGGGGTCTCCCATTCAAACGAAATACAAATTTGCTCATAACTTTAGAACTAATCAAGCAAATGGAACCAAATTTGGCATGTGAGAGTTTTAGATGGCAGAATTTTTTTTCTGTGGTGTATTACGACCCCTTTCCCTTTTAAGAGGGTGGGCTCCCATACAAATGAAATACAAATTTCCTTATAATTTTAGCACTAATCAAGCAAATGGAACCAAATTTAGCATGTAGGAGACTTTTGAGTCTTGAATTTATTTTATGATAGTTAGAGACCTCTCACCCCTGTGGTAGGGGGATATGGACTCTTAGACAAATAAAACAGAAATTTTTGCGAAACTCAAAAACTAATCCAACTCGAGAAACTCGAGACTCTTCCATAAAACATTAATCAATAACAAGACCACAAAAACTATCTATAGTAACACTAGATCATTCAGGACGAGCCGGTCGCGAGTGTTGCCGGTGACCCGCCGTCGGAAGCGCCGCCCACTGGGGGCTTGCAAAACTCGAGAAGTGACAAAGATCATCCGAGATTCATGATTTATGTACAACACAGGTTAATTTGTGGCAATACGAAGTTTGTCGGGTCAGCTAGTATTAATATATTAGGCAAATACATTGGTATTATTTTATCTTGCCATTATATTAAAGCCCTATAAATGTATATATTTATAGGACTTTAGGTTATATTAGGGTGGAAACGGTGTAAATATATTAAGGTTGAAAAAATATTTCCATAGGGAAAAGTGATATATTTTCAACAGTGTCTTGCCCCTCGGTCGATAGAGAAGGGACAAGTCTTGAAGACATTTATAACCCGACGCTTTGCTTTGTTTTTTTTTGCATTCTGGCGTCTCGTTACTTAATTCTCTACTCTTTACGATCGGAAATACAATAAACCTCGCATCATATAGTTTTTGAAGTTTAAAGCAGCATGCGATACAATCGGTCACCGTGGCGGAAGGCAGCTAATGCACAAATACTAATTCCAAACAAACTGACGCGAGTGATTAGAACCACAAAGGATCGAGTGGTGTGATTCTTTTGCGTCTCGGGGGTACATGCAAGCCCTTTCGAAACGTGGCGAGGGTTGAGATAAGGTAGCGGCATGTCATGCTTGCTATTTAACATCGTCCTTGATGAAGTGATTCGACTAGTGCGCATAAAAAGGATACGCAGACTTTGAAGCGAGAGTAGCCAATTTCTAGTCAGAAACTTAAAAAATGCGTCGAAAGACGAATACATAAAATTTGGCGGCTTAAAGGAAGAACGTGCGCCTTGACAGCAACGAACTTGAAATGCTAGATGACCACTACTCGTAACTGCGGCTAGCAACACCAATAAGAAAATAAAATTAAATGGCGCATTCAAACAGGTAGTCAGCATAGAGCCAGGACGACTCGTACTGTTTCAAGCAGTTATCTCCATTCAACTTGGCTCAGTCAATGCACAGCTTTACAAACATGACCGAGAAACGCTGGCAACGACTCTACAGTGGGTTATTTCCAATGTTTGAGAAGAGGAGAAGCTACCGGAGGAATAGAAGGAAGCAGTGGTTTGTCCCATCTGTAAAAAAAGGGATCGACCTGACTGCCGGATAACGCTGGCAATCGCCGCTTACAAAGTACAGGGTGCGTGACGAATTTTTGCAGTAAATTTAAAATAGCAATTTCTTATGTTTGCGAAGCAATATTCAGATATATCTGGCAGCACTGAATAGCGTATACTGTTGGGTGTTACATGTAAACGAACAGTTTTGAATAAACTGAAAGATGTCGAATCAAGAAAATAATCGGTCAGCCGTCGTTGTTTTATTGCGCGCCAGAGCAAGCGTAAAGGAGATAGTTCGGTCGGTAAAAGTGTCGGAAAGAACAGTGTGAGTGTACTATATAAAGAAGGCTTGGGAAAGTGATAAGCTATCCTACACACCTGCCCGGCAGGTATACAAGTGCCGTTCCATTACCGCTGAACGGAACAGAGTCAAAAAAGTGGAAAGAATGATCAATGAGGTCCATGGCTCGGGAAATCGGGTGTCCGGACTTCTCAATTCGACGAGTAATGTCCAAAAACTTCGGTTATAAGTCGTATGTGCTACGCAGAGGTCAATTTATGAATGCTGTGACCAAATCACGGCAATTCGAGAAAGGTAAAAAACTACAAGATATACAGCCTTAAGGGTTGTACGAAAGGGTGACGTAGGACTATATCAGATCATTAGATCAAAGACTAATGTAAACTGCATTTCAGGCATATGTATGTTTATAAGAATCTGTTAGTGCGACTAAGAGAAAAAGTGAATTATTCAGATTCAATTCTTCATTTAATGCAATGGTGGCTTTGAAAATACGTCACGGGGGTTCCTAAGTAAAACGCCTACAACCATTGAGGTATAAAAATTTCTTTTAAAAATCACTTGTGTGCATTATAAAGGTTGTAAGAGTAATGAATGACCAGCCCAAAGATTATTGTATTAAACATGATTATGCGTAGCTTGACATGTTCCAATAATCTTACTTTAATTCCCTTGTGGCTTTTAAAAGGACCATTGGTTACAAGCAACATTAAAGTCAAAGCACGTTCATCGTAAACATGACGTGCCATGTGAATGTCCTTCTCTTTTGACATGAATGGAATACGTGCCTGTTAAGTGAGCGGCGTCGATTCACTATCTTTTGCTTCGAGAAGGTTTAACTAGTTTACTTTCACACCTTACCGCTGTTGCATAGCAGAAAATATGGCACATAGGCAAAAATTTTTGTTTTATTTGTATGAGAGTCCTTATCCTCCTAGCACAGGGGTGAGAGGTCTCAAACCATCATAAAATAAATTCATGCCTCCAAAAAACCCCACATGCCAAATTTGGTTCCATTTGCTTGATTAGTCCTAGAGTTATGAAGAAATTTGTATTTCATTTGTATGGGAGCTCCCCCGGTTAGAAGGGGAAGGGGTCTCAGTACACCATAGAAAAAATTCTTACCTCCAAAATCCCTCACATGCCGAATTTGGTTCCTTTTGCTTGATTAGTTCTCGAGTTATGAGGAAATTTGTATATTATTTGAATGGGAGCCCCGCCTCCTATAAAAGGAAGGGGTCCTAATCCACCATAGAAAAAATTCTTGCCTTCTGAAACCTCCACATGCTAAATTTGGTTCCATTTGCTTGATAAGTTCTAGAGTTAAGAGGAGATTTGTATTTCATTTGTATGAGAGCCCCCCCTCTTACGCCCTCCTTAAAATTGCTCTCTTACCCCTATAAAATTGCTGGTCATTTTATCTATCCAACGACATATAAATTGTTTAGTTTCATACAGTAGTTCAGAAGTTATTACAAATTGAAATCTTTCATTCAAACGTTACACTTCTATTTTCGTTGTCACAAAGTGCTACCCAGTCCCAGTATAGTAAACAAAGCCGTAGTCCTACGTCAAAAATCTGAGTCGGTTGAAGCATCCTCATCATAATGATTCTGTCATCTTTTGTCATCTGATGAAAAAACTTTAATCAGGATCAAAAGATGAATCGAAAGAATGACAGGTGACTTGCACCAGATAGAAGTCAGGTTCCTATAGTTATGTCAACGAAGTTTCCGACTCATGTGACGGTTCTAGGCGTAGTCTCCAGCGAGGGGGAATTACTGCCTCCGTATTTCTTTGAACAAGGACGGTAACACTCGATGTATACCTAAAGGTTCAGAAGGATGTGGTTGTCCAGTGGATGAAGGAGGCTGCTGCTGGCCGTCATTTCATCTTACAACAAGACGAAACACCTGCTCATAATGCCAACAAAACACAAAAATGGCTTGCTGAAAATGTTCCGGAGTTTTGGGAGAAGGAAATTTGACCCCCTAGTAGTCCCGATATCAATCCTTTGGATTATTCTGTGAGGGGCGTCATCGAGCGGGATACCTATGCGACGCCTATCCCACGCTTAGGTCGCTCAAAGCTAAGATCATTGTGATCATCAATTTACGCGGTTTTCTTTACGCGGTTTTGATTTACGCGGGACGTATCCTTCGCGTAAAAAGCGACTTGAGTGTAGTTCGGTATTTTCATATCATAGTGAAAATAGGCCACTTCTAGGGAAATTTCCTAGCTATGCCAGCTAGCTACGGAAGCCTGATATGTGTAGGGATGAAGAGAAAAACCTGATCACAAATGAGCGCAAAGTGATCAACAGTTGGAAGTAGTTCTTCGATGGCCATCTCAATAGCGATAAAACAGAAGGAGACTGAACGAAAGTTAACCTAGTTGTGGCTACAAACGATAACAGCGTGCTGGCTCCCAACCTCGAAGAAATCCGGCGAGAAATCGATCAGCTGAAGAGCAATAGAGCCGCCGGAAGTACTAACTCCCGGCAGAACTCTACAAAAAAGACTAAGAACCATTAGCAACGGCTCTTCACTGGATAATTTCTAGGATTTGGAAGGAGGAGAAGCTACCGGAGCAATGGATGGAAGCTGTAGTCTGTCCCATCTACAAAAAGGGCGACCGGCTAGATTGCTGTAACTACCGCAGGATTGCGCTGTTCAACGCCGTCTATAAGGTGTTCTCTCAGATTTTGTTGCATCGTCTATCGCCAATAGCAAGAGAATTCGTGGGACAGTACCAGGCGAACTTTATGGGCGCCCTTGCTACTATAGATCAAATTTTTACTCTCCGACAAATTCTCCAGAAATGTCGAGAGTACAATGTGCCTACGCATCATATTTGTGTGGATTTTGCGATAGTTGAACGCGTACAGCTATGACAGATAATGCACGATACAGGTTTTCCGGACAAAGTCACGCGGCGGATCAAAGCTACCCTAGAGCGATTGATGTGCTACATGAGCATTTCGGGGACACCCTCGAGTCCTTTCGAATCGTGCAGAGGGTTGTGTCAAGGGGATGGACTGTCCTGTATGTTATTCAATATCGCTATTGAAGGTGTGATTCAGCGAGCGGCCATCGAAACGAGGGGAACGATCTTCAGCAAGAGTAACCAACTCCTAACCTTCGCAGACGACGTCGACCCCTAGAAACCTTGAAACGGCGGAAGAAATATATGCCAGACTAAAAAGTGGAGGCTAGGCGGATTGGGCTACAAATCAATATGTCGAAAACCAAATATATGGTAGGAAGAGGCTCCAGAGAAAGCAACGTCGCCTCCCACGGATAGTGACTATTAACGGAGAGGAACTAGAAGTGATTGATGAGTTCAGGTATTTGCGATCTCTGGTCACCGAAGACAATAAAACGAGTGAGGAGATTCAACGACTCAATCAACCTGGAAGTCGAGCCTACCTTTCCCTCCGTAAGATGCTTTGATCAAGGAGCATACACCACAACACGAAACTGATAATATACAAAGCGCCAATCAGACCGATGATAGTCTTCTACGGACTTGAGATTGGTGAGAAAGGTGCACAAGCTGCAAGCACTACTTGAAGAGATTATAATCATACTCCTGACGAAAGTTGGGAGACTACGATGGTCCGATTACGTGGCAAGAATGACAGACAACTGTGCAGTGAGATCCATTCTCTTCAAGAACCCCACCGGCACCAGGCATAGAGGGCCCAACGAGCTAGATGGCTCGACCATGTTGAAGCTTCACGTGTGTCGAGACGATCAACGAATTAGCGACGAGTAGCCCAGGACCAAGTACAGTTAAGAAAAATTCTGGATACCGCAAGAGCCATTCCGGGACTATGCTGCTCCGTCGTAAGTAAGTAACGGTACTAAGTTACTTCCCTGTGGTACTCCAAAATGATAAGATCAATATTACTCAATGTACTCGTAACTTTTTTTGTTTGATTATAGTCATTTTAACAGTGTAGGTCATGAGATTTGAACCCGGGTCCTCGGTGTGAGAGGCGTGAATGCTAACTACTACACCGGGATTGACCCTTTATATACTCATCATGTATACACAAATTATTCAAACTGCACATTTCTGTGTAGCAAGGCATATTTTTGGTTTCGCGAACACGCAACAGATGAAAATTCTGCGGGGTCGACACAGACTCCGAAAGTAACACAGTTAAAAAGTTAAAATATCATTAAAATTTTTTTGGAAAATTGGCTTCATTGGTTAAATGCTTAATAATGATGCATCGATTTAAAGGTAAAGTAATCAATTAAGCAAAGCAAAGCCTTGTGCTTAAACGACTTGACCCTTCTTTATCGACAAACATCGCGTCCGGCTATTAAAGTACAGGACAGATACGGGGCTAGTGCAAAAATCCTACTGACTCTATCTAGCGGCACCGCCTAGCCGAGATTTGAACATACGACGACTGGTTTTTTTAACTGAGCGGTTGATCAAGATATGTAAATAATATACTTTCATCTTTGTTTTCGAAAATTATTGATACAAAAAAGCGAAAATTATAAACATTTATATCAAAGAAAGTCATTGGCGGAACTGGCGCTCATTTCTAAGGGGGCTATAGCCCCCGGCACTTTTTCAGACCATTTTATTTCATCAACATATATAAAATGAAGTGCAAACATGCACATGTGATGCAAATAATAATTGCTCTCAAGTTTTTATTGCCTAAAATTTCTTAAAGTTAAAAAAAACTGAGTCGATTTTTTATGGGGACACAATCTCTCCTAGGGGGGCTTAGCCTCCTCAAGTTAAGCCAATGAAGAATGTGTCATATGCATCTTTCCAACATTTTGATGCCAGATCTGCTATGTCGCAGAGACATCGTATCAAACTGACTAAAACGAAAAAAGTATCGTGGAAAACGGAATCATAAAAATCAATTGCCTGTACATTAGTTCCCATAGACACAATAAGCGATCCTCGACACTCGCCTTTCATCGCAACCAGCATCGTCAGCAGCGGGTGGACAGCGCCAGAGGCTGCCTCATACTTTCTGCACCAATGTACCGTACGTTAGTTCATCATGCTGCCGGTTGCATACACGGACAGCGCAAAATTTAATATTTTTCGGGCCAACTAGCAGACAGAAGTCTGACACCTACACAGAGATGAAAATATCCTGCTAGATTGCTGAGGAAGGCGGAGTTGGTTACTCGGAAAGTATGGCCAACAGCGAACCGAATACACGTGCTGCGTGGAAATATTTGCGACAGCAATTTATTTACTTGATGTCAAGCGGAGTATGTACCCAAAACAGGACATAGTTGTACATAGTATCAACTGATGCAGAAAAGCTTGTCTTCATTAAACAGCATATCTTTAACCAAATGAACTACCTTCAGTTCGGTGACGATGGAATCCTAATTTTTAAAGCATTATTGTCTTCAACGAGTTGTGCCCAGCTATTCGTTATTTCCACTTCTGAGCTGCTTACTTCTAAGGGAGACGCGTGGTCGTACAACGAGATTTACGCATCGACATTCGGTTACGCTTTTACCAATCCAAGGACGACTCATACCACTGGTGACCGCGCGCTCGCCGTACAAAGCAGTAATCCGTTTTGACCCTTTCCTATCAAAGCTGTTGTCCTTTTACTTGCGTTACTGCTAGCGTGCACTTTGCTCTGATTCCCGCTATGTTTTAGATGCCAAACACACATATGTATGTATATTCCAAGCTTGGTAAGTGCTGCTGCAAATGCAATTGCAGGAACGATCTCAGCAGATTTTTTTCCTCGAACGGTGAAAGCTCAAACCCCCTTGAAATCCTCGGAAAGAATTCTCACGGAGCGAATTTTCCTCTGCAGCTCTCCCGCTTCCCGACTGACGGCACTTTTGAGGTTAGCCTTAACAACCGCGGGTGGAAATGCTGTTTGTAAACCACTAACACATACACGACGTAGCTCACGGGTCACGACGAGAGTGAGTATTTGCCAACTACACTGTGTAATCATTAGTGTGTTAGTATAGGTTACCCAGGGATTGTGCCATTTGCTACCAACATGTACCTCTCGACGGACCGGACAGCGGGTAACGGACAAGAAATTCTCCGGGTGGAATGTAACGTTGCACTTGCCGACCCATGCCGATGGATGGTGCTAGCAATTGCTTTAGAATTTCGCGCATACCATCGTGCGGTGCACGGTGAGTAAATTCACGGGCTGACTGCTAACTTTCCGGTTAAATCGAAAATTACTTTGAATTTGTATAAATTACATCTATCTAGTTTACCCTAAATGGCAAAAACGACGATTTTTGGGGCCACCCCAACTCAGAAAGTGATACACTATGCATCAAATGAAAAAATATAGGTCTAAAATTTTTGGAAAAGGGACTAAGTTCATAAAACTTGAACAAAATTTAAACAAATATTGATACATCTCGGACGCTGCGATCGAACAAAATTCGCCACCGCACGAAGTTAACAATCTTCAAGACGCTGATTAGACCGGTAGTCCTTTACGGCCATGAGGCATGGACTATGCTCGTGGAGGACCAACGCGCCCTTAGTGTTTTCGAACGGAAGGTGTTGCGCACCACATCTACGGCGGAGTGCAGATGGAAGACGGAATGTGGAGGAGGCGAACGAACCATGCATTGCATCCCATCGCTCATACCGCAAAAATCGGATGCCTGCGATGGGCTGGGCACGTCGTGAGGATGTCGGACGACAGCCCGATTAAAAAGTTCTCAATAACGATCCGACTGGAACGAGACGGCGCACAGTGGGACGGATTCAAAAATAGTAAGACATAGTAATAGCATCGAAATCTGAAGACATAGCATAATAGTTGCTGCAGAAAAGTTTCTTAATCCAAAAAGCACTTTCTAGTAGTGAAAAAATATTCGGACTTTAGGGTGTCCCTAATCAGATACAAAAAATATTTCCTCTAAGTCAGAAATGATTGCCACCTACAGAAAAGTTGTAGCTAAACTATTTTCGAGAAACTTTGTTGAAAACTGAAGATTTCTATCTCCTACATGAAAGAAGTTATAGAGCCAAACTCTTAGGGACACCCTTAAAAACAGTTTTTTCGATCTAGCTCTTTAATAACGCTAATCGTATGCCTTTCAAATGTTCTAAGAAATTATTAATCACATTAAGTCGCACATTTTCGTCGAAGACAGTAGAGCTCTATCTTTTTCCCATTAGCTATCACTGGTTTTTCAATTTTTACATGTCATCTTTAAGGGGGTGTAACTCGGGGGAGAGCAGCTATGAGCAGCGAATCTCACTTATTTTTTGTGAATCAATTTATGCTGTATCCCACCATGTACAATTTAGGGCGGAACACTGTGGAACATATGAGAAAAGTTACCATGAAGGCAACCGTTTTTAAAGCTGAAAACTATGGAAACCATAGTTTTGTACCGCTTTCGCATGTTCTCTGATTTAAATCAGATGGTCCGCCTTGACGCGACCTGCGGACCATACGCAGACTACGTGGCTGGCGAATTGCGGCCATGGACCGAATGGAATGGAGACGACTTCTTCGTACAGCAGAGGAAACCACGGCCTGGAGCTGATTAAATATTAATTATTATTGATACATCTTTTGTATAATTGCTAAGTAAGTACAAGTAGGTTGTTGAGTTGAGTAAGTACATGTAAAGGTCAGATAAAAAAGAAAATATTAATATTTACCATATACATGGCATGCTTAAAGTCTACATGACTGATTTTCGGTAATTTTAAACTATACATTATTTCCTATTATGTCATTTTATTTGATCAGTGAAATTTTCTGATAAAATTTCATCAAATTTTGATTATAAAATTTTTGGCCGGTAAGACAACTTCTTTTAAAACTTTGCGGGTATACTTGAACCCAATGGGTATTTTCTCTAGAAATTTTGGGTTGAAGTAGTTTCGAGTGTAAATGCCAAATCCTCAACTCTCTCATCGGGACATCGGAAAACAACTCGGAATCGTGCGATCAGTGGTGAGTCGTGCGATTAAACGTTATTACGAAACTATGGTCATCGAACGGAAGAAGAAATGCGGTCAGAATGGATGTTCTACTAGTGATCAGGATCACAAGCGTGTCGTGAAAGCGTTTAAGTGAAATCCTAATGCGTCAGTCAGGGATGTGACCAAAAAGTTGAACTGTCCAAGTCTTTTATTCAGAGAGCCAAGGACCGAGAGGGGCTGCATACGTACAAAGTGCAGAAGGTTTCAAATCATGCAAAGCAAAACCATAGCCTAGGTACTACATTTAGTTATCGAAACTTGACCTTCTGTTTTCATGTGACAGACTTCGCAGCCAGCTGTTAGAGTGCTGGACAATTGCAAGGCCAGTTGCTACGATCCCATTGACTCTAACAGCCTCTCCCAGTCGAGATTCGAACATACGACGACTGACTTATAAGGCCTGCGTCATACCTCGAAGCCAACTGGGAGGCTGTCAAATCAAGACCCAGAAACTGTACACCCAGATGTATACGAAGCCTCATTGTCTCCTCATGTATGATGACACTTGCGTCAAGGCGGACTTCCGGCAGCTTCCGCGGCCTCTGTTCGCCCTCTGTTCCGCGGCTGCCCAGCAATAGTTTGGTGTCTCGGAGGAAGTAAAAAAGCGAAAACTTCCAAAATTTCCCTAGAAATACATGACTTGGCACGCGATCTGCTCATGTGGCCAGCGGAGTGCGCCGTTCGTGACAACCGGGATTCTAAACGGACGGATCTACCGCAAGGAGGATCTACAGAAGTATCTGCTTCCTCTGTTGCAGCAACACGAGGGCCCTACAATCTTCTGGCTTCGTACCATTATCGAAAGGATGTCCTCGAGTGGCACGAAGCCCCCGAGTTCTACGCACCGGTACTCAGGCCCATTGAAAAATACTGGGATATTATAAAACAGGCACTACGGAAGAATCCCGAGGAGGTCAAATCTAAGGAAGAAATGAAGAAAAAGTGGATTTCCGTACAGAAGAAGCTGTAGCCAGATGTTGTACAGAATCTTATGAGTGGAGTTAAGCGTAAGGTGCAAGAAAATGAAATAAATATATTAAAAGCTTACTAATGGGTTATATTTTATAGTCTAAAAGTTTGAAAGGATCGTTCAGCCAGCTAATTTCCTACAGCGTTTTTTCTGTGATGCAATTTGATATCGAACACCCTTTAATTATCTTGGTTGAAATCGTTATGAATTATCGTACATTTTAATGTGTTGTGCATGATTGCTCATGCTCAAATTAAATATCTAATCAAAACACAATTCAATAGTGATCTATGAAGCTATATTACCTTTCACACAAAAATTATAACGCATGAATCCTGAAGCAACACGAATGTTCCGTACCGTTTTGGCCGGATTTGGCATTCGGCTATTACAGAACAAAGACCATGAAGTGCCGCTAACAACATGCAGATGTTGCCCAAGGCTTAGAACCCTCCCAACATGTTAGAGTTCCATCAAATCGAGAAATATTGAGCCATTATCAAATGGAATTTGAAGAAGATTCAAAAAACTATTGGAAGCGAGAAGCAATTATTATAGTATTGGTATGAAATTTGCATGACGGATTACTTGGAAGCATAAGTGAACAAGCACCGAGTGTACGAAACGAATGGGTTGCCGAGGAATGCCTACAAGTGAAGGAGAGGAAAAAGGAGCTTGAAGAATTTATCTAAGCTTTGCCACGAGGGAAAATTTGGCCAAGTATCGACGAGCGCCAAAAAAGTCCTGAGGAACAAAGCACCAGAAGTAGAACAGAGACCGCCAAGAGCTAGAGCAACTATTCCCTGCTAATAAAACGCGCGAGTTCTATGAGAAAATCAACCACATCAAATACACTGATATAGACCGAATACTGATATGTGTAGGGACGAGGAGGGAAACATGACTGCAAATGAGAGGCAAGAGGCTACAACTGTGCAGTAAAAACTGTTCTCTTCTTGGACCCTGCCGGTACCAGGAATAGAAGGGCTTAACGCGCTAGATGGCTTGACTAGGTTGTAGATGACTTATGAGCATCGAAACACTCAACAAATCGGCAACGAATAGCCAGAACCGAGGACAATGGAGACAAGTTCTTTATACAATACGAACCACCTCGGCTTAAAGTAACTAGAGGAGAAGGTGGACTCAATTTTATAGACAAAAGTCGTTGCAGGAACCCTTTGTTGGTGAATATCAGTACTGATTTTAAGAAGGGCGCTCCACAAGAGATCACATGCTCATTTTGCGATAGATACTCGACAAATTCCCAGAATATAACGTATGGACTCGCAACAATAGACCTCATAACTACTAGACAAATATTGGCGATGGCATCACTAGATTCTTGCAGGTTAGCCACTTTTATTTAGGAACTACTTTTGTGAAATTTGTTTTGATTCGCTTCTGAGATTTGACAGTAAGCGACCAACAGCTATTTCGATCAGGGGTGTGAAATTGTCAAAATTAAATCAAAGATTTCGATAAAAGATATAACAGCACTAGATGATGATCAGCTTAGTAGAGCTGCATAGATATGTAAGCAGAAGTATCGACAATCCACATCTAGTTGCGCAGTATCTTTTGTGCAAGATGATTCACCTTGAATACAATGGGCACACCAGCGCCACTTGGGACTATCAGGTCTGTTCTCGCAACTTGTAAACGTTTGAAGTGGTCGATGAACTCAACAACAACAACCCGTGAACAAAATGATCGATAGGTTGCTAATAGGGCCTTCTACGGATTGCGTAACCAGCTAAGCTATAAGACGCTAATTCTCTTGGTCGAACTCTACGACCAGGAAATTTTCAGTTAATCGGTTTTCGACAACTCGGTGAACTTTATTATTGTTGGAATGTTGGAATCTATACCTGAAGGAACTTTTGTATTTCAATTAAACGGTCATTCGTTTTCCAATCGAAATTCTTCAAAGGTTATTTATCTAGATGTAAAAAAGCAAAGCCTAGGTACTACATTCCGTTATCGTAACTTGACCTTCTGTTTTTTATATGATAGACTTCGCAGCCAGCTGTTAGAGTACAGGACAATTGCAGGGCCAGTTGCTACGGTTCGAACATACGACGGCTGGCTTATTAGGCCAGCATCAAACCTCGAGACCAACTGTGAAGTTGTATCTACATGTATGTATGTACTAAAAACAAAAAAAAATCGTTGACAATTTTCTCCATCAATACCTTGGAGCGAAATATTAGATTATGTATTAATATTACATCGCTCGAAAATATAAATTCGTAACGAGTAATAGAATAACAATAATGTGGAAGACATGTATTTCCACATTGTTCGATGAAATATCCACAGAATTTTCGACCACATTTTCGTAGATTGCGATCCACTGTTAGTCTTATCGATACATCTGGGGGCATTGTGAGCCTTTGCAAACTCAGGATCAACTCACATGAACAAGAGAGGTGCCGTACATCTCTCGTCCTTACAATTCAGCACTTCTTCTCACCCATACCACTTTCACTAGCAGACACAGTAGCAAGCTCGACGCGAGCTTTCAACCGCTCGCTGGCTGCTGAAGTAGTTGATGTAAAGTGCCCTTTTTGTTTATTTTTAAAAGTGAGTATTGATTATTATCCACCTCCTTGTTTCATTTTCACACTTTTCGGTTCGCAACCGTTGCTGACGTCAAACGTAGGCGAACTTCACTGCACACAGGCACGGAGGCCAAAGCAGCATTCCGCCAGTTCCGCCAACAAGCCGCGGTGCTGGCGGCGAACGAAGAGTGGGTGAGCGACACTTTACTAATCGAAATCGATTTTCTACTCAACCCCGGCCGAATGTGTGTACTTGTTGCAAACTTCGCAGTTTTATCCCCCTATCCTTGACACTTTCCATTCGGAGCGGTTGACTTGGAACATATGCTTACGGCTGGAACTTTTCGGACCACTTCTATGCTTGACCGCCTCCCGCACTGTACTGATAAGAAAATCAATTTTCCGTTTTACTTTTCACCAGCTTGCAGCTTACCACAATTTTCACCAAACCATCACTACACGAAAGCAATCACAGCAAAGCACCGTTTTCTTTACCAGGGAAGAATCATTGTACGTTTTACTGATGCTGATGCTGCTGTTGAATCTCGTTGCTATATATTTACGATTTACATACTACTGGATGACTGACTGGCGGCGACAGTCCAGGACTGACGAATCACATGTACACCTAAATACCACCCACAAGCTGCACACCATTTCGCCGCAGCGCGCTTTGGTTTACAATGATAACCAGGGAGCCCGACCGAGTGAGAGAGACAGTGAGCGAGAGTGAAAGGAAGCAACCTCCCAGCAAACGCGCTGATAACGATGCTTATCGCGATGCTGCTGCTAGTGGTGCCTGCGAAGGATACTACACTGGTAGTGAAGCAAGCAAACGTTCACGCGACACGTATCCAACTGGCATTTCTGAAAGCGATCCTGCCAGGACGAAGCACTAACCTAAACTGAGCCCCCTGCTTGGAGTTGGTTACTGTGAAAGTGGCGGAAAATTTACCACGCGTTCGGAAGTGGTGGGTGCTTGCATTCGTGTGAGTGAGTGGTTATCCATTATAACTCGTTACCACAGTGATCGAAAGAACTCTGGTGATTTGTGAGTAACCTTCTTTCCAGTCTTGGCGCGCTTTGAAACAGTATTTTCAGCATCTTCGGTTATCAGTGCAATGCGGTTGGGTGACGGGGTTTTGTTCAAAATAAACACATCTTTCACTATTGTTCGTTTTTATCTGATGTGAAAAGCGGTGAAAATACAATTCGTTGAACATCAGTTTTCGTTATTAAACTACTTTTTATGCTACACTCCCCCCCCCCTTGACTTGAAATTGGATGTGAAATTAAAGTTAAAATTGGACATGAATTGGCGTTTGGAATTAAGCTTGAAAATGGCATAAAATTGGAATTAAAATTAGACATAAATTGGATTAAGAATGCACTTAAGATTAAGATCAGACCTGAAATTGGAATTCCAATTTTACTAGAACTTGAAATCACTTGAAAATATTAAAATTAAATTAGACTTGTTGTTGTTGAGTTTATTATAGAGTGAAATTAAGTTAGACTTGAAATTGAGGTTAAAATGAACTTTTGTTTTTTAAATAAAATTTCAAAAAGAAAAATTTACTCCAAAAACTTGCAGAACATACTAAAATAAGTAATTTTGCAGTATATAGTATCTATCTATCTCCTATCGGTTGCGAAATATAATGATGTGTTAAAAAAGAACACTTCAAAATCAATTATGCTCAATAACTTTGCATACGATTTTTTTATTGCTTTCAAGTGTTCTACAAAGTTATTCAGTATGCTAAAATACACATTTTCTATGAAGACCGTTTATCACTGAGACACATATTTAATAAGTTATAAAATATATGAAAAAATCGCGCTGTTCAATTTTTTCAATTTTGGGCGACTATGCGTAAACTAGACAACCATTAGATGAAAGGACTACATATAGTTTGTCTATAAACAAAAAATATTTTCATCAGGAGATCTTTGTGGGGGTTGAATGCCCTTGGTACAGAATATCTCGTCTCCCAGCATCACAACATGCATCGCGCTGTATACCATCTCGGCAGCGCTAGAATGTGCCGCCGATGCGACGAGCAGTTCGGTGCATCGTCGTGTCGGCAATCATCGGAGTCATCTAGATTCCGACCGCGTTCAAAGACCTGGCTGGTAAGCACGGTCAGTCGTATTCAGTTGACTAAACAATAAAGACTTGGGCGATTCTTTGTGGCTGTAATTCAGACTCTGCACAATGGCGACCGTGCAGGTTGTTTTAATCGAACAATTGTGCCATGCTAGTTTTTTTCGGCACGTGTTGCAGAGCAGAATCGCTCAAGATAACCGAATAAAGTAATTTCGGTACGCGTGTGAAATACAGTTTATGAATTCTTTTCTTGGATAAATCGCTTAGTGATTGTGAAACGCCAAAAGCAGAAAAGATATGATGGAAACTTCATTTTACTTCTGTCGGTGGTTTTTCTTTTGCTTTTTAAAGCTTAAGTTAGATGCGCGTACAATTCAGACAGTGAACAGAAGCCGGTCAGAACATTTTTTTTCTTTCTTGTGTTTGTGCGATTGTGTCGCGCTGTTCCCTGTAATGGAGAGGGGTTGCGTTACATTGGTCATCACATTGCTGCATACCCAACAAACATTTTTGTTTAAGAATAGCTTGTTCAAGTATTGTACAATTGATGGCCGTGGAACGGGTGTTTGACGGGCTGCTGAACAACAGGAATGTTACTTGGGTGGTACGGGAGGACTTGTAAGGTAAGCTTTTTAGATTTTTTTTTCCTGGACAAAGTAAAATGGTTTGAATACACATGAATGTGGTTGAATAATGCTATTTTGCGTTTCGCGATATGGTTACGCCATTTAGTACTATATTTTTGATTTGAAGAAGCAGTGTCGTTTGGCAAGAGTTGTAGAGATTTACACAATATCACCGTCACAGAAATATAAAGTGTAGTTTAGCCTATTTCTTTCTCAACGCTGTGAGATTTACCGAATGATTTGTCTCATTTTTAGTTATAGAGTATTTTTCCTTTATTTTATCATAGAGCAGTTAGATACAATGAAGTTACTTCATGCATTAAAAAACGTGTTCGATGAAACCAGGGTGTATGAACAGAGTGTTATCTGTTTCTGTTTTTGTTAATAATAGCGTTAATAGCATTAGGAGAAAATGAGTATAAAATCCAATTGTCTGGTATACCCATTTTATCAAAACTGCTCGGTACTACTATTAAATAAAATGATTTGGTGAACAGGATCGTTGATGAATTCGATAATGAATTGTTGGAAAATGGCTCGTTATGACCATTTGTATGGAACAGCTCGGTAGGACCGTTGAACAAATGACCTGGAGACAATATTGATTCTAAACGGCTTAGTACAGCCGTTTTGTGAAGTGGTTCGGCGGCTAATACAAAAAAATTAGAGTTCAGAACAAGTTTTGGAAAATGATTCAGTACGATCATTGTTGTGTGAAGTACATGGTTCGGTACAATCATCAATAAGTGAAATAATTCGATACGATTATTGTTGAATGATGTATATGGTTCGGTACGACCATAAAGGAACTCAATGATTTGGTACGATCATTGTTGAATGATATGGTATGTATATGGTTCGGTACGACCATAGATGAGTTAAATGATTCGATATGATCATTGTTGAATGATGTATATGGTTCGGTACGACCATAAATGAACTAAATTATTTGGTACGATCATTGTTGAATGTTGTATATGGTTTGGTACGACCATAAATGAACTAAAGGTTTTGATACGATCATTGTTGAATGATGTATATGGTTCGGTACGACCATAGATGAGTTAAATGATTCGATATGATCATTGTTGAATGATGTATATGGTTCGGTACGACCATAAATGAACTAAATGATTTGGTATGATCATTGTTGAATGATGTATATGGTTCGGTACGACCATAGATGAGTTAGATGATTCGATATGATCATTGTTGAATGATGTATATGGTTCGGTACGACCATAAATGAACTAAATTATTTGGTACGATTATTGTTGAATGTTGTATATGGTTTGGTACGACCATAGATGAACTAAATAATTCGATACGATCATTATTGAATGATGTATATGGTTCGGTACGACCATAAATGAACTAAAGGTTTTGATACGATCATTGTTGAATGATGTATATGGTTCGGTACGACCACAGATGAGTTAAATGATTCGATATGATCATTGTTGAATGATGTATATAGTTCGTTACGACCATAGATGAGTTAAATGATTTGGTACGATCATTGTTGAATGATTTATATGGTTCGGTACGACCATAGAAGAGTTAAATGATTCGATATGATCATTGTTGAATGATGTATATGGTTCGGTACGACCATAAATGAACTAAATGATTTGGTATGATCATTGTTGAATGATGTATATGGTTCGGTACGACCATAGATGAGTTAAATGATTCGATATGATCATTGTTGAATGATGTATATAGTTCGTTACGACCATAGATGAGTTAAATGATTTGGTACGATCATTGTTGAATGATTTATATGGTTCGGTACGACCATAGAAGAGTTAAATGATTCGATATGATCATTGTTGAATGATGTATATGGTTCGGTACGACCATAAATGAACTAAATGATTTGGTATGATCATTGTTGAATGATGTATATGGTTCGGTACGACCATAGATGAGTTAAATGATTCGATATGATCATTGTTGAATGATGTATATAGTTCGTTACGACCATAGATGAGTTAAATGATTTGGTACGATCATTGTTGAATGATTTATATGGTTCGGTACGACCATAGAAGAGTTAAATGATTCGATATGATCATTGTTGAATGATGTATATGGTTCGGTACGACCATAAATGAACTAAATGATTTGGTATGATCATTGTTGAATGATGTATATGGTTCGGTACGACCATAGATGAGTTAAATGATTCGATATGATCATTGTTGAATGATGTATATGGTTCGGTACGACCATAGATGAACTAGATGATTTGGTAAGATCATTGTTGAATGACATATATGTTCGGACAACCATAGACGAACTAAATGATTTGGTACGATCATTGTTGAAAAAGATATAAGAAGAAGCAAAAGAAGTAAAAGAAAAAGATGGACCGGTAAGACCATAGACGGATCAAACTGCTTGATACGACCAGAGACAAATAAAATAGTTTAATATGATCATTGTCGAAAAGATGGCTTTACTTAGTATGAATCAAGTACCAGATTATATGCATAAGTTGTTATACAGGTTTGAGCTATTGATTTATTTGGATTTTTGGCAGTTAAAATGGTTGATCCCATGAGGTCAATGGAAACTGTTTGTTAAAAAGAGCGACTCAGAAAAATAGTGTCATGATATGTTATGAAAGTTAAGTGAAATAAACAAGAAGTAAAGGTACTTCGGCTGGAAAACTCGATGGTATCGTCTCGAAATAATCACCAGGCTGAGAATGCTACGGGTCCAGAAGGACACAACAAAGCGGGTGATAAAAAATTTACTTGACAGATTAGAATAGGAAGGGCAGTTTTCCACATTTCTGAAAAGGCAAAAACAGCAATTACGTGAAGGCAAAGTTGCTCTTAGACTTACCCTACGAGTCGAATTATCTTCAATGCTGAAAGAATCGAAAACTTGTGTTTCCTCTCAGAGAAAAGTCAATGATATGGAGGGGGATGTGCTAGGATATCCATCTGTTCTCACCAGGTAACTTAACCAGGTCCCAGTAAATAGTGTTCTTAATGGTGTTGATTGTTGAATTCTTTTATCAGATTTAAAGATTTGATTGATTGTTGAATTGCTAAGTATTTGAATAGTACAAGTGGTGGTAGTGATGCCGAACTGTTGCACCTTTTGAATGATCAAATACAGAAACTACCCTCTGCCACAAACTCACTTACAATTTCATTGAAAAGAGTTATTTTCAGAATTTCGTTTGCTTGGGATCAGTTGAATGCATGGAAAGTTGTCTTTTATCTCCATATAAATATAATAAATGGCAAATTCACTAATATTTTTTTGTAGCGCGTAAATTAGACTTTTTCTTCTATACTTTTATATTAGGTTTTTTTTTTCAAATTTCGTCTTGTGAGAAGAGGTGAGATGTGGGGGTTGAATGCCCTTGGTACAGAATATCTCGTCTCCCAGCATCACAACATGCATCGCGCTGTATACCATCTCGGCAGCGCTAGAATGTGCCGCCGATGCGACGAGCAGTTCGGTGCATCGTCGTGTCGGCAATCATCGGAGTCATCTAGATTCCGACCGCGTTCAAAGACCTGGCTGGTAAGCACGGTCAGTCGTATTCAGTTGACTAAACAATAAAGACTTGGGCGATTCTTTGTGGCTGTAATTCAGACTCTGCACAATCTTCAGAGGAATCCCAGAAAAAATCAATTGAAAAATGTGTTATTTTTTAATACAATTTTTTATATCTCATTAAGGGAAAGAGATAGTGAGTTACTGTGCTTATTTTAGTGTGTTCTACAACTTTGCTGAAGACGCCATAACTTTTTGAACGCATTTAAATAAACGAAAATTTGTGTCACCGTAATGAAACCACCAAAATCACAACAGTTTACTCTAACGTATAAATAATTACTTTTGAGGCATAGTGTCTTTGGAGAAGTTTAATAATAAAATATAGTTCATCTTTCTGCAATCTTAAGGTGACTGTGAGTTTACCTATCAGCGTGAGACGAACTTTTGTTTTTTTAAATAATTAAAAAAAAATTCTCCGGAAAGTTGCAGAACATAGTAAAATAAGCAACTTTGCTGAATATAGTAACTATCTATTTCTTACTGGTTGCGAAATATAATGATGTGTTAAAAAGGAGCACTTAAAAATCAATTATGCTCAATAACTTTGCACACGATTTTTTATTTTTTCTGAGTGTTCTACAAAGTTATTTAGTATGCTAAAATACACATTTTCTGTGAAGACTGTTTTTCACTAAGATCAAGGATGGAAATAGTCATTCACTCAAGTGAGCATTGCTGATTTACGATCATAAGCTGTCGAAGGCATGAAGATTACTACCATTATCGCTCAGCAGTGATCCAGAACTTTACTGATTCGCTCTCGCTGCTAGCTGTGCACGAACCAGTCTCGAAAGAGAAATCGTTCAAAAGGGATATGAAAAAATAGTGATTGTATTAGAACCGACACAATAACAAGCCGAACGTAAGCAATGGGAATCGGTATGAACTTGGTTCACTTACGCACACTGATCGTTCAGTTTTAACTCAATGGTATTCACACTTCTGTTATTAAAATATATTGTAATTATTCTCCATATATTTCAAATATTCAAACACTTTGTAACTTATTCAGAAGTTACATAACTTATTGGAGCAAATATAAAGCTGATTCAAATGATGATTGCAATCGTTCTCGGTTCATGAACGATTGAGAAGATGAAAAGCAAAATAAAATCGGATCAGATTCGTTCAGTGGCATACGTTTGGTTCGCTTCGTTAGGGTCAGAGAGTAAAATAAACAGAGTAGGCATGATCGCAATCGTTTCAGCTCATATTCAATTTGGTTCGTGCCTGTTCCATTCTTCCACATATTAATTCCTGCTTTTCATCCTGTTTTTTTTTCGTTTTATCCCGTTTATCTTCCGTTTTCTTTTTTCTCCATTTTCCTCTTTTTCTGTTCTCATTTCTCAATTTTCTTGTTTCCGTATTTGCTCCTGTTTTCCTCCTTTTCTATCCCTTTTTTCTCCTATTTAGTCTCGTTTTTTTTCTTTTATTTCTCCTGTTCTCTTTTTTTCACTTTTCTCTATTTTTACTTCCTGTTTTCTCTTCCATTCTGTTCCAATTTTTCATTCGTTTTTCTTTTTTTTCATGCCAGTCTTCATATCTTATTTTTCTCATCCATTTTTCTATCCCGCATGTCCAGTTGGTCTCGAGGTATGATGCTGGTTAGAGTCAATAGGATCGTAGCAATTGGCCCTGCAATTGTCCTGTACTCTAACAGCTGGCTGCAAAGTCTGTCGTATAAAAACAGAAGGTCAAGTTTCGATAACGGAATATAGCACCTAGGCTTTGCTTTGCTTTACCGTGTCCAGTGTTTGACACGCTTTCTTTCATGCTTTTTGTCGTATGTTTCTCCAGGAGCAGCAGGAGACGGATCAAGCGGCAACGGTAATCCATCTGTGAATTTGTTAAGTAAATTTAGTTGCATTTTCATAAGAAACTCATTGCTCTACACTGTTTGGATAATAATGTATCAATTTTAGAATTAGGCAATTATTCAGAAAAATCGAGTTTTTCGGTCATAGCCCAGAAACAACAACTAATGTCATGAAGATTTTATTACTAAAAAATTAAAAATTGACAAACAAAAATAAACAAAAATATTTCAAAAAATTTCCAAAATTTCCGACTATTGTTTGGAGTTTACCATCACTACTTAGGGGTTAATCCCGGCGTAGTGGTTAGCATTCACGCCTCTCATGCTGAGGACCCGGGTTCAAATCCCAACCTCGCAGAAGTCACGAATGACTTAAGCTGTTAAAGTGACTATAATAAAAAAAAAACAAACAAAACCATCATTACTATACTTAAAATTGGAAATGAATGTAACGGGTGACAACTAAAATTTTGGAATTTTTTCGGGGCCCCTATACTCAACAACAAACGAGCTCAGGGAAAAATGAGAGTGTGTATGTGTTAGCTCTTTCTATCCTCTTTCTGTCAGTATTTTTTGTTTTGCTTATGCTTGCCAAGTTTTGCTTAAAACGGCGTCAAAACAAGAAGCATCCCGCGAGCGCGTTGTACACTTCTACGAACACAGAAATTTCGGGAAAAAGTTTACGGTACAACATTTAAAAAGCCAATATGTTGCGGCTTCGACTGTTTACTATATCTTAAGATGCCCAACAACTATTTGCAAGCAAGGTAGTGGAAGACCAGCCAAAATTATGGACGCAGAAGGACATCGTTCTCTTTTTCGTTTCTTCAACAACAAGCCCTCTGGTATGGCTATCAATTAAGATGCACCAGGCGAATGTTTGAACAAAATTTTGATCCCGTTTCCACAAAAACATCATGCAGATGGACACGTATTTTGGCCGCATAGAGCATCATCGCATTACGCCAAAAAAGCACAATCGTTCCTGACCCATTTTACCCAAAAACCACGGCCCGTAAAATCTGTCTCAGTGCGCTCAATCGAAGATTTCTTCGGGATTTTGAGATCCTTGGTGTACAAAAATAACTGGAGAGCCACAAATTGCAAACAGTTGATTGGTAGAATCAAGAGATGCATTCGCAAAGTTGACATGACGGCCGTACAACGCACCTGTTTCGACGTCAAACGAAAGCTTTGCCGAACAGCCGATTACGGACCGTTTTCAAATGTACACTAATTTTTTTTTTCAACAATGGAAAATGTATCTTTAATTTCGGTAAATCAGATCTTCTTCATGTATCTTTGTCTTTTTTAGACAGCTTCAGAAAAAAATTCCAAAATTTTAGTTGACACCCGTTAAATTGGATTTAAATTGGACTTGAAACTGGATTTGAAAACGGACTGGAAGTTGAGTTTGAAAGGAAAAACTGAACATGAAATCGGACTTGAAATTAGACTGGAAATCAAAGCTGAAATTGGATTTATAATTAGACTTGGAATTGAACTTAAAGTAAAAATTGAAATTGGATATAAATAGGATTAAAATTGTACTTGAAATTGTATTTGGAATTGGGTTTGAAACAAGACTTAAAATTTGAACTAGACTTGAAATTAAGCTTACATTAGGTTTCAAACTAAACTTGAAATCAAAATTGAAATATATTTAGAAAATAACCAACTTCTCATGTTTACCAAATTCGTACATTTGAAAGAGAAAAATTGATGAACTTTGGGTTTAATTTTATTTAAAATCCGTAATACAATGTCTTTACACTTATGATGTGATGAAAAGGCATCTAACAGATTAATTTCCTCACTCTAACTATTGGATATACTTCGGTGAATGTACGCGTAACTTTAATGTTATAAAAGTACTTTTAATCCCTTAATTGTTACATTGCGGTTTAGATCCATCGCAATCAGCCGGCTGCAAATTATAGCGAGGAGGGTATGACACCGGAATGTTGCAACCAGGTTGCGATGTGCCACACAACGGCACCGGACACTGCGATGGTAGAATGCATTGACCGGATGCATCTCGAACATATCCATATTTACAGACGCATCCAGCATGGCACATTTTTGAGCACGGTCTCGGTTCTTGCCGAATGGATTCACAGGTGGCCGGACAGGCTGAAGCACACGGAGAGTATACTTCATTTGGCCCGCAGCACTCTGAAAAAACGTGTTTTGGTTAGAAGAAAATATCGAATGGCTTCAAAATATCAATCGGTTAACCATTGGGAACACTAAGAACGGAACCACAAATAACTGCAAAGATCGTCAACACAAGAAAATTCATGGTTTTAGTTTGTCAGTATTTGATCTTTTTCACAAGCTACGCTGAACTGCAAGTAATCTTAACTGGTGCAGAAGGTTTTTATAGCATAACAATCTGAGCAATATCCTTTGTTCTCGTTATCTGCAAGGAACGGAAATATGCAATGTGATGTGCAGATTTGCATTCTCAAGCATGGTTGCCGTTGTTCGTTTTGCGCAGAATGTGTTCCTTTTTTCCGTAGAATGTATTTATTTGTTTGTTTAGTTATATATTTATTTATTGTTGGCATTTAAATTGACTCACAAATTATCTACATGAAACATCAGCATATGAGAAAATGTGACCGTTTGAATTTCTGTGTATACAAACTCGATGATGTATCACTGAATTCAAACAATTCTTCCACCCTTGAAAATGTTTCGATATATTTCGTAATTAGCTAGTTAGATTCAGACGCCATCCGAAAAAACTATGTTTACAGCAATTCTGTAAAGTGTAGAGCGTAATATTCGTTATAAAGCCCGAAAATTGAGCATGGGTCTCTGGTATCAGCATTTGTGGCTCGAGCAGCACGTTCCTTACAATCATATGGAAGATTTGTCCCGCTTCTTTTTAGTTACTGCAGCACCTCTAGTTTCCATGCCAAGAAACTTAGTGAAGTAAATTTCATCATGCGTTGAAATTATTTTTGAAGATGGAACGCAAGAGACGTGAAAAAATCTGCGCACTCATGTTGAAACCCCAACGTGGTGAAGAAATCATCCCCAAGGATCTCAAATTTCCAAAATGGACTATAACGGTACCAATCTACATGCAAAAGGGATTTGGATCGCACCATGTCAGTAAACATCCAAACAGGGCGTTGACACAGAGTCAAAAACTGTGCAAGGAAACTGTACGACCAAGTTCTGAGCAAGTACAACAGATGTATTTTGATGGACAATGAAACATATGTAAAATGGAATTTAGTCTCATCTCGGGTTAAATATATTAACTCGCTAAAGTCACTAAAATATACCCTACAGTGAATTATAGCCTATTATTCAGCAACTCCTATCCCTACCTCCCTACCTCCAATTCTCAGGTCGGCCAGGAGGAGTAATTCAAACTAATGATTGAAGGGTTTAGCGTACACCCGCGGACCACCGAAATAGGCTTAAGACTTAACGACTTTGCCTGCTCCAAGAACATGACCGTACGTACTACCTTCTCCCAGCATAGACTCCTCAAATGCACCTGGAGATCACCAAATCAAACAGAATCATAAGAACGACTCTCGATACTTCTCGATCATTGATGTCAGATCATATCGAAGCGTTAACGTTGACTCGGACCACTAGTAATCTAGTAATGGTTAAGATGCGCCCAAAATTGTGATTTTTAAATTGTTAACCCTCTAACGGGCAACATCGTAAAAACGATGCGATTAAGCTAATGACTATTTTATCATGAAAATACACTCAAAAGAACCTTGAGTTCTGATTTTCATGCAAAAATAATTATCTGAAGGAGCGCCAGGTTAGAAAAAGTCCAATTTCCCTTTTTCGTTTTTCATGTGTAACGCTCTACTCAGATATTTTTTCAATTCAGATATATTACAAAATTGAAATAAAGCATGAAATTTACACATGGAAAAATTTTAAGGTCAATCATTTTGCCCTAGATGTCATTTTTCTTCAAAATATTCGCGCAATAATTATTTTCGAAATTTTTCGTTTCGGAATTTTTATTTTTGAAAGATGATAACTTTTGAATGCATAGTCAGAATGTTGCGATATTGATATCAAAACGTCAAGAAATTTGTTCTGAACACAATTTGAGTATTGTCAATTCAAAACAACCGGCATCGCATCTCCTAGCTTAGTTACTTATATTCGAGCGTTACCGAATATGACCACGTGAAGGCGCTTCAAAAGCTATGATTTTTAAATCCACTGTTTGAAAATATGAGGTATCAATCGAGTATGCACTCGGTAACGCATTGTGATAAGCCGCGACAGGCTACGTCTAAATAATACGAAATTGCATTTGCATGTGAATTCCACGTCGATCTTTATCATAATGACATCTGCACATGTGCTGTATGAACATCTTACACATCACGTCGACAAGAATTGTTTCGTGATAATGCAAGCCAGCTAGAGATGCATTAACTTAGCCACTATAAAAGAAGTGTATTTGCAGAGATATTAGCCAGTGTCAGATGAAATACAATAATTATAAACACCCAGGAAAATGAGGCTCATCGTTTTAACCATTGCAGTAACTATCTTTTGCGCGGTTAATGCAATAAAACCAAGTAAGATGCTTATAATGTTTTGATCGCAGTGATCAAACCTTCCGTCAAAAAAAAGTGTTTTGATAAATTCGTTTTAAATTATAGTTTTAGTTACAGATCCAGCCCCCGTGATATGTCACGATCCAAACGAACAATATCTTGAATGCGGCACTGCATGCCCAACCACTTGCAGCAATATGAATGACAAGCCTGGGGTATGCATCACTCTGTGCGTTACGGGATGTTTCTGCAAAACAGGTTACGTTCGAAACTCCGATGGAAAATGTGTACATCCGTACGAGTGTTCAGTTACTAAGAAACCTTGTGATGTTACGAGCCCAAAGCCTCTGCTCTGCCATTTTACATGTAGCCATTGCTCTATTTACGCACGAGAATTCAGGTGGATTTGTTAAGAAAATCTGGAGTCATTATTGTCTTATACATTCATTGTAATGGCCATAAGATAAGCACTGCTTCATCATCATTTGCTACTTATTCTCGTTTACTCAAATATAAAATATCGATAATGGCTACGATCTCATGTTTTACATTTCAACAATTTATAAGTTCAAATAATTAAACATCCGAAAGTACCATATAGAGCAGGGCGGGGCATAAGTGCGATGTTTGAAGTTGTCATCAATTTTCGTGAGTTATAAAGAAGGACAACAACATAATATATTTTATAGTGATGCAGTAACTCAATGTCTTCACATTCAACTATAAATCATCTGCGGTAATAGTGTTTTGCAAAATAAATTCTTCTCTCTTCTGATCAAGTGCAGATTCGCACTTTTACCCCACTAGCGGGGCAAAAGTGCGAATACCGCGGGGTAAAAGTTCGAAGCTAGAATCCATGAAATTAGCCTAGCAGTAGCTAACAAAACCATATTATCTTCAGTCTGCGTTATGTTTCGGTAAGGAATATTCTCAATTTGCACCTTTTCTATTTTGCGCTGGTGTATTGCAGCCTCCGTTAGATCGAAACTTTTTCAAACCTTTGTTTTTTGTTTCATCACCGGAAACACATTGTTTTTCTTCGGACAACATCTGTAGAGTACACAGTTTTCTGCAGATCTTTCATTTCTAGTATCTGTAATATAGTGCCTAAAGCTGTATATAATTAGTTATACATTTTTGCCTCGTCCATGAATCGCACTTTTGCCCCCTCCGTGAATCGAACTTTTACCCCGCCAGGCGCTTGACGGGGTTAGATTAAATTACGGAAAAGCGAAATATATTTTGCAAATTATTTTCGCCGTATTTTCAAAACAGATATCTGAGTGATGTAAAACGCTGCTACAAATTTTCAACAAGTAATATCCTCCTGTTGATATCGTATTTGCCGTATAACGAAAAATTCCATCAAAACCGCCCTAAAATAACATTTGCACATAACTCAGCAACTATGCTTCGTAAGCAACCAAAGTTTACGTTAGATTCAAGCTGTCATAGTAGTCACCCATCCATGCCAATGTAGAAAAGTTACTCGGAATCTGCACCGATAAATCATTGAATCGCACTTTTACCCGCATCGCACTTTTACCCCTCCTTACTCTAGTGTTTATAGAAATACAAAGATTCGGAATTTACACGAAAGTTGTTTTCAATAAAGAAGCAATATTAAATTGAAAAAACTCCTAAAACATCAAATGTTCTTCTGCAGGAAACATCCGTCAACAGTGAAGCATTCTGTTGTCAAAATAAAAAAAAATAAATGCTACCAATAAGCTCTCAAATCCATTTGAGAGGTATATCCTTCTAGTCGTCTCAAAAAAAAAGTTTAGTCGTTTTGGTTGCAAATTAGTTACAATTAGTTACGATCATAAGATACCCTCGATCGAAAAGAGCTATGGAAAATGGAAGACAGGAACGGCTTTCTCAGGAAAGTTAATCAAACTGATTCAATCTACGATGGATGGTCCTAAGCGCTGTGTTCGGATTTCGGGTGGATTGTCAAGTTCATTCAAATCACACGGAGGGCTTCGTTAAGGTGATTGTATCTCATGCTGTTTGACATAGTGCTCAAGATGTTATAAACCAAGTGGATATCAACACGCAGGGCACGATCTTCAACAGATCTAGTTGGATGTATCGGCAGAACAAGGGTGCACGGATATTATCGGCAGAACAGCAAAGATTGGGTCCTCTATGGTCATAAGTTTTCGAAAGACTAGCGCTAAGAACGAACTAAGACTAACGCTTCGAATTTTAGCGAAAAAAGAATGAATCCACCAAATTGTCCCGATTTTCATCCAATCGAAAACTATTTGGCCATTGTCAAGCGTAAATTGGAGAAGTGTGACAAAACAATCAAACCACTATTACCAACAATCAAACCATTACATGGAAAAGTGGCGGAAACTCAAGGAACAAAACGGGAGCACTTAAAAGAGCAGCTGTGGAATAAGAGTTGTGTGGTAGCATCAACATCTATACGTTGTTATGTAAGTGTGGAATAAGAGTCGAATAAACGTTGTGCAAACGTATTAGCAGCACAGCTAAGAGCAGGTGTGAAATACCGGTCGCCTTAAGGTAACCATGGAAATGCATAGACAAATAGACGATGTGCAAACGCAGTCGAATTGCTGAGAGCCAGTGTTGAATAATAGTGGAATAAGAGTAGAATGAACGATATGCAAACGCAACGCAGCATTACAGAAAGCAAGTGCGGAAAAAACGTGGCGCAAAAGTATCAGCAGCATTGCTGAGAGCAAGTGTGGGATAAGAGTGGAATAAGTGTGGAATGAGCGTTGAGCAAATGAGTAATAGTGGAATAAAAGTGGAACGAGCGTTGCTCAAACGTGTCAGCCGCATTGCTGAGAGCAAGTGTGGTGAAAGAGTGGAATGAATGTTGCGCAAACGTTACTAAGACGAACTGTGTTTTTAATAATTGTTATATTCAAATTTACCTCACCGTTGCATTGGTCAGAAATAATGTCATTAACAAGTTTGTATGCGGTTGGCCACCAAAAATATAGTAAAAAATAGTGTCAGGTGAATGACAGAGGGAGTATCATGATATACCGTGAGTTTCGCTCATTTTTTCCGGGCTAACCGAATTTAACGAGTTTTAATTAACTAAAACTAAATGTGATTTCCGGCAATAGTAACATAACAAATAAACACTGATCAAGCCTGAAATATGGAGCTGAAACACGAATAATTCTGGATAATAGATATATAATCCTACAATACCAGTCCATCTCTTCCAGTGATCTTTTTGGTATAATGGGGCGAGGCCAGGCCGGCCAAAGGTCCACGTCCTATAACTTCCGGAAACGTCGGTATAACGTCCGGTAACTTCCAGCAAGCCCTTCATACGGCATATCTTCCCGTTCACCGTAAGCCCCAAACACCAGTTTGGACATTCATTTCTCGCTTAACGCCAGTTATAGAAGGACCTTCTTTGGGAACTTTTTATGGGAAATATATTTGACATTAAGTAGGTCTCGTCATCTTTCGCCGGAAAGATGTTTTTCACCAGTACCCTCAGCCTTGGAGACCTGCTGCTCAGATATGACCGACATTGATTGACGCATCCAAATAAAAATGTCCATTTTGGCGAGGTACTTCTTCACCGTTTGGTTCCAACCTCCCCAAGGCGCGGAAGGCTGAGGACACCTTGCTCTCGGTGTCCCTTTTCAGCTTTTGCTGCACTTAACCTTTCTCTAGAAGGAAGAGGTTGTTGTATATGCCGAATCGGCTATATCTGGCAGACATGAAGTGCCTCACGATGTCCAACTTCTTTATTCTGGGCTGCAGCTGGCAGTACGAACAAAGCATTGAGTGTAGTTGCTTGACTGTTTTCGTCACAATCAACTGATAACGCTGTCAAATTATTTCTGTACACAATCGAGTTGCTACGATTGGCGGTACATAAGTGGTTTCATCACCAGTTGATGATAAATTGTTAAAATCAGTACATTTTTTATGCATATATTCTTCTTTCTTTGTTTTGATTATAGTCACTTTAACAGCTTGGGTCATTCATGACTTCTGCGGGGTTGGGATTTGAACCCGGGTCCTCGGCATGAGAGGCGTGAATGCTAACTATTACACCGAGATTGACCCCAGATGCATATATTCAGTGTTGGGCACCGCTAATTCGCTAATTCGCTAACCGATACAATTTGCTCGACAATCGTGCAAATTTTGCTGATCACTAATCGCAAACTGCAAATTAACAGTCACTGTTTATTTTTGAACATATCGCAACAACTTGCACTTTAGTCTATCACTGTACAAATTATTACTAATTTGTATATATTACACGACGTTTGTTGATTTAACTAAGATCAAAACCTATTATAATGGATAAAATGCTTTACAGTTTATCTATACCTATAAAGAAGGATTTCTGTCTGTCTGTCTGTCTGTCTGTCCTGTGTTCCTTATAGAATTAAAAACTACTGAACCAATCGGCGTGAAAATTTGCATGTAGAGGTTTTTGGGGCCAGGAAAGGTTTTAGTGATGGTTAGAGACCCCTCCCCCACTAAGAGGGGGGGCTCCCATACAAATGAAACACAAATTTCTGCATAACTCGACAACTAATCAAGCAAATAGAACCAAATTTGGCATGTGGGTGTTTTCGGTGACAAGAATTTATTCTAGGGTAATTTGAGACCCCTCCCCTCTTTATAAGGGGAATTATAACTCCTCTCCCCTTTAAGAGGGGGGGGTTTCCATACAAATTTCCTCATAACTCGAGAACTAATCAAGCAAATGGAACCAAATTTGGCATGTGAAAGTTTTCGAGGGCAAGAAAATTTTCTATGTTGAATTAGGACCCCTCCTCACTTTAAGAGGGGGGGCTCCTGTACAAATGAAATACCAATTTCCTCATAACTCGAGAACCAATCAAGCAAATGGAACCAAATTTGGCATGTGTGTGTTTTTGAAGACAAAATTTTTTTCTATGATGAATTGGGACCCCTCCCCACTTTAAGTGGGGGGGGGGGGCTCCTATACAAACGAAATACAAATTTCCTTATAACTCGAGAGCTAATCCAGCAAATAGAACCAAATTTGGCATGTAGGTGTTTTTGGAGGCAAGAATTTTTTCTATGATGAATAAGAACCTCTCCCCACTTTAGGAGGGGGGGCTCCTATACAAATGAAATACAAATTTCCTCATAACTCGAGAACTAATCAAGCAAATAGAACCAAATTTGGCATGTGGGTGTTTTCGGTGACAAGAATTTATTCTATGGTAAATTGAGACCCCTCACTCTTTATAAGGGGAATTGTAACTCCTCTCCCCTTTAAGAGGGGGGACTTTCATACAAATTTCCTCATAACTCGAGAACTAATCAAGCAAATGGAACAAAATTTGGCATGTGAAGGTTTTCGAGGGCAAGAAAATTTTCTACGGTGAATTAGGACCCCTCCCCACTCTAAGAGGGGGGGCTCCTGTACAAATGAAATACAAATTTCCTCCTAACTCCAGAACTAATCAAGCAAATAGAACAACATTTGGCATGTGGGTGTTTTTTTTGGTGACAAGAATTTATTCTATGGTGAATTGAGACCCCTCCCCTCTTTATAAGAGGAATTATAACTCCTCTCCCCTTTAAGAGGGGGGGCTTCCATACAAATTTCCTCATAACTCGAGAACTAATCAAGCAAATGCAGCCAAATTTGGCATGTGAAGGTTTTCGAGAGCAAGAAAATTTTCTATGGTGAATTAGGACCCCTCCCCACTTTAAGAGGAGGGGCTCCTGTACAAATGAAATACAAATTTCCTCATAACTCGAGAACTAATCAAGCGAATTGAACCAAATTTGGCATCTGTGTGTTTTTGGAGACAATTTTTTTTCAATGATGAATTGGGACCACTCCCCACTTTAGGAGGGGGGGGGTCCTATACAAACGAAATACAAATTTCCTCATAACTCGAGAACTAATCCAGCAAATGGAACCAAATTTGGCGTGCAGGTGTTTTTGGAGGCAAGAATTTTTTCTGTGATGAATTAGGACCTCTTCCCACATTAGGAGGGGGGGCTCCAATACAAATGAAATACAAATTTCCCCATAACTCGAGAACTAATCAAGCAAATAGAACCAAATTCGGCATGTGGAGGTTTTTGGAGGCAAAAATATTTTCTACGGTGAATTAGGATCCTTCCACACTTCAAGAGGGGGGGCTTCCACACAAATGAAATACAAATTTCCTCATAATTCGAGAACTAATCAAGCAAATGGAACCATATTTGGCATGTGGGTGTTTTTGGAGACAACCATTTTTCCCATTATGAATTAGGACTTCTTACCTTTTTAGGAGGGGGGGAGGGCTCCCATTCAAACGAAATACAAATTTGCTCATAACTTTAGAACTAATCAAGCAAATGGAACCAAATTTGGCATGTGAGAGTTTTAGATGGCAGTATTTTTTTTCTGTGGTGTATTACGACCCCTTTCCCTTTTAAGAGGGTGGGCTCCCATACAAATGAAATACAAATTTCCTTATAATTTGAGTACTAATCAAGCAAATGGAACCAAATTTAGCATGTAGGAGATTTATGAGTCTTGAATTTATTTTATGATAGTTACAGACCTCTCACTCATATGGACTCTCATACAAATAAAACAGAAATTTTTGCGAAACTCAAAAACTAATCCAACTCGAGAAATTCGAGACTCTTCCATAAAACATTAATGAATAACAAGACCACAAAAACTATCTATAGTAACACTAGATCATTCAGGACGAGCCGGTCGCGAGTGTTGCCGGTGACCCGCCGTCGGAAGCGCCGCCCACTGGGGGGCTTGCAAAACTCGAGATAGTGACAAAGATCATCCGAGATTCATGATTTATGTACAACACAGGTTAATTTGTGGCAATACGAAGTTTGTCGGGTCAGCTAGTTAATGATAAAATAAACAGCGGCACTTCATTTGGAATTATGGACCAGCAATAATTCGGCTAGTCTGAATATAAATTATCAAGTATAACTAACGTTTCTCGATTGGTCGGTTAGCGAATTAGTGAATAAGCGGTGCCCAACACTGCATATATTACGACCAAAAATTAACAATTACCTATTGACAGTTATTTGCGCTATACAGTATATGCTCAAACGAAATTATGATAATTTTTGGGTAATTTAGATTTAGCGATTAGCGATTATCGAAGTTTTCACTAATTTGAGTTTATCGATTAGCGTTTAGCGATTAGCAAGCTAACTCAACTGCTTTAAAACAACATGGTGAAAAACATCCCCAAAGTAAATTATGTTTACCCCCCTTAGGTAAGTAAGTTTTTTTAAATGAATTTTTTCAACGTGCGCATTTAAGGGTTAAATCCACTGTTGGAAAATATGTAGGTATCAATCGAGTATGCACTCGATAATGTATTGTGTAAACCGAGATAGACTACGGATCTAAGTAATATTGCATGTGAATTCCACGTCGATCTTTATCATAATGACATTTGCACATGTGTTGTATGAACATCTTACACATCACGTCGACAAGAATTGTTTCGCGATAATGCAGGCCAGCAAGAAAAGCATCCTTAGTCACTATAAAAGAAGTGTATTTGCGGAGATATTATCCAGTGTCAGATGAAATACAATAATTATAAATATCCTGAAAGATGAGGCTCATCGTTTTAACCGCTGCAGTAATTATTTTTTGCACGGTTAATGCAATAAAACCAGGTAAAATGATTATAGTGTCTTGATAAACTTGTTTAACGTTACAGTTTCAGTTACAAGTCCACCACTCCCCGTAGCATGTCACGATCCAAATGAACAATATCTTGAATGCGGCTCTGCATGCCCAACCACCTGCAGCAACATGAATGACAAGCCTACGCCATGCATCCTTCAATGCGTTGCGGGATGTTTCTGCAAAACAGGTTACGTTCGAAACTCCGATGGAAAATGTGTACATCCGTAGGAGTGTTCAGTTACTAAGAAACCGTGTGATGTTACGAGCCCAAAGCCTCTGCTCTGCCATTTTACATGTAGCCAGTGTTCTATTTCCGCACGAGAATTCAGGTGGATTTGCTAAGAAAAGCAGGAGTTGCACAGTTTTGTCATTATTCTCTTCTACATTATTGTAATGTCTGTATGATGAAGCAATGCTTCATCATCATCTGCTACTTATTCTCTTTTACTCAAATATAAAATATTGATAATAGCTATGATCTCATGTTTTACATTTCTACAATATACAACCAAAAAAGCAAAGCGTTGAGCTTAAGCATCTTTTTAGGACTTGGCCCTTTTTTGTCGATAGACTTCACAGCCGGCTGTTAAAGTACAGGACAATTACGGGTCTAGTGCAACGATCCTACTTGACTCTATCCAGTGGCACCGGTCACCCGAGATTCAAACATATAACGACTGGGTCTTCAGACCAACCTCGTAACTCTAAGCTAATTGAGCGGTTACACCTGACCAACGAACATTAAACCAAATCGACTATATTCTAATTGATGGCCGGTTTTTCTCGAACATCACTAACAGCAGCTCTCCACGGGATGCGGATATCGACTCAAAGCATTACCTAGCAGCAGTACATGTGCGCTCAAAACTATCGACGGTATTATACGTCGTGACGTTAAACTCGGTTAAACATTCGGCAATTAGACAACCCTCGAGTTGCTGAGAGCTACACGCTCTCACTGGATAAAACTTTACCTTCCTCCGTAGAGCTGGGAGCTTCGACCACCGACGACTATGGACTAGGATACAGGGGTGAGAAATAAACGTCAAATGCATATGATTGCTATACAACCGTTTTTTCTGACGTTTTGGTCCGAGTGACAGCTAACGCTTTATTCAATGGAAATTGTAATTGCCGGCGAACTACTTGAAGGATGCTCTCTTCACTGCTACATGAGAAAGAGATAGCATGATTACATACCCTTGCTAGGATACGCTCCTCCCAGTTAGCTTAGAGGTACGATGCTGGTCTTACAAGCCAGTCGTCGTATGTTCGAATCTTGGCTAGGCGGTGCTTGCTAGATAGAGTCAGTAGGATCGTTGCACTGGCACCGTAATTTTCCTTTCTCTAGTAGCCGGCTGCGAAGTCTGTCGATAAAGAAGGGTAATGTCTAAAGACGGTATAAACCCCAGGCTTTGATTTTGCCAGGATACACTCGGCTGTCAATAAGGCCGCAACCGCAGCGCTAGATTTAGGTACCTCCAGTGCACGAAATTACTGGTTTGACGAGCATTGCTACAAGGGAAAATTTGGCCATGTATGAACGAGCGTGGAATGAGTTAACCACTATCCTGAGACGAAAAAAGCGCCAGAAGGAAGATAGAGATCGTGAAGAACTAGAACAACTATTCCGGACTAATAAAACACGCAAGTTCTATGAGATGGTAAGCCAATCTTGTAAAAAATATGTACCGAAGCCTGATATGGGTAGTGTCGAAGAAGGAACCCTGGTCACAAACGAATGCGAGGTGGTCAACAGGTGAAAGCGACGGCGAAACTGAAAGAGTCAGAATGGAAGATAACCTAGGAATGTCTACAAACGACAACAGCGTTCCGGTTCCCGATCTGGAAGAGATCCAGCGAGATATCGGTCAGCTGAAGAATAATAGAACGACCGGAAAAGACCGACTCTCGCTCTCGACAGAACTCTACAAAAATCGTATAAAAACATATCAATCTAAGATATATTTTCTGATTTCCATAATTTTAGTAGCAAAGGAGAGATCTTCACGCTCTGCATATATCTGTTAAATTTCGTATTATTTTGTCTTACCGTTCAAAAGTTATTTATTTATTTATTTACTAGCTGACCCGACAAACTTCGTATTGCCACAAATTAACCTGTGTTGTACATAAATCCTGAAACTCGGATGATCTTTGTAACAATCTCGAGTTTTGCAAGTTTCTGAGGAGTTCAACCTTTCATTTTGGTAGTTACGTAACTACGAAAGCATCCCAGGTAACCAATAAGCATTACCAAGACTATTCAAATGCAGGCCAATAAGCATTAAGTCGCCCTAACTGCTACATAAATGCCATTTTGGCAAAATATACAGCTACTTTACTGATAACCTTCTCATAGTGCTGACAATGCTAATTTACAGCTAATTACCGACACGAAGAATTTGAATACAATTTTGGATGCCAATTTACAACACCTATGCAGTCAAAAAGCTAATATACAACAACGTGCATTATAAAGTGCCTGATACGCTGATTTGCTGCTTATGGTAATGCTTATTAGTTACCAGGAATGGGTAGTTTAATATACAAATTTGCAATTTTCCATCACAGTAAAGTAGAAAACAACTCCCCTGTCCCCTCATTGCATAGCCAGAAAGCGGATAGTAATATTTGCCATGATTGTACAACATTTCGCCGAATATCATTTTGCGAAAAACCTTAAGCGGAATGTCCCATTTCACGGAAATTTTTTTTGTGGGAAGTACCATTTCGCGATCCTCTCCTTACTTGCTGTCGCTCGTCCCAGGAAACCCAAGTAGACCTAGGAAAACAAATAAACCTAGACAGTAGTGATTTCTGCGGGGAGTTGCCCCCCAGTGGGCGGCGCTTCCGACGGCGGGTCGCCGGCAACACTCGCGGTCGTCTCATCCTGAATGATCTAGTGTTACTATAGATAGTTTTTGTGGTCTTGTTATTGACTAATGTTTTATGGAAGAGTCTCGAATTTCTTGAGTTCGATTAGTTTGTGTTTTATTTGTATGAGAGTCCATATCCCCCTACCACAGGAGTGAGAGGTCTCTAACTATCATAAAATAAATTAAAGACTCCAAAATCTTCCAGATGCCAAATTTGGTTCCATTTGCTTGATTAGTTCTCAAGTTATAAGGAAATTTTCACATTTTTGTTTATTTGTTATAAAATACATCATCTGACAATAGTAGTCTTAATGATTAATAAGCAGCACAAAACAAGCAGTATAGATATACACAAAAAAAACATATTCATCTTCGAAGCCGTTGTTTAAACGTTGTTGCGGTAATATTAAAATCAAACAAATCAGCTACAGCATTAAAGCTTGTCGACATGAAGCGGATAGGGTCATGTTGCCCGTACGTTGCATTTCGCTGAGGTAAGTACAACAGATCTCTGGGCCTTAGAGTCCTTTCGGGTGCATACATATTAAGCTGTTGTAGAATAACAGGTGCATCGATCACGCCAGACAAAACCTTTCCCACAAAGACAGCTTGAGCTTCGAACCGCCTTCGCTCTAAAGTCTGCATTTCAAGAAGTTGGCAGCGCTCTACATACGGTGGTAGCTGGTGTTGATTTCGCCATGGAAGAAATCGTAAAGCATATCGCACGAATTTTCGCTGAACGGCTTCAATTCTTGCTATCCAATTAGCATTGAATGGGCACCACACAACCGAGTTGGTCTCAAGGACGGAACGCACCAGGGAATAGTAAAGTGATCGAAGGCACATGGGGTCACGAAATTCTTCAGCAATTTTGAATATAAATCCAAGCTGTCGATTCGCCTTAGCAATTATTTCGTTATAGTGTGGCTTAAATGAGAGCGAAGTATCCAAAGTAACGCCCAAATCACGAACCTGGTTTACTCTAGTTACCGTCTTACCAAATATGGTGTAATTGAACGTAATCGGATTAGATTTTCTATAAAACGAAATCACACTGCATTTTTCGGTGCTAACCGTTAGTAGGTTGCTGGAACACCACCGAAGAAAAATATCAACCATTCCCTGGAGCGCTAAACAGTCTGCAGTATCGTTGACAATCTTGAACAGTTTCACGTCGTCAGCAAAAAGTAATCGGCAATCCTCCGGGAGTAACAATGAAACGTCGTTTAAAAACAGCGTGAAGAGCAGTGGTCCCAGATTACTGCCCTGTGGAACACCGGAGAGGTTCGTGAAATATGCAGACTGCTGATTACCTATCTTTACATAGAGCATTCGATTTAAAAGATAGGATCGAAGCCATTGTACTAGCGCAGAACAAACTCCAAGCTTTTCCAATTTTGCCAGCAGTATACTGTGATCAACTCGGTCAAATGCTGCTTTTAAATCGGTGTAGATCGTGTCAATTTGCGCACCCGCGCTCATATTTTGTATGCACGCTGCGGCAAACTGTACAAGGTTTGTAGCAGTAGAGCGTTTTGCATAAAAACCATGTTGCTCTGGAGAGATGTAGTGCTTGCAGCTAGCGAATAGAGCATCGTGTATTATAATTTCAAAAACTTTCGACACTGCGCAAAGAGATGTAATGCCTCTGTAATTTTTAACGTTACGTTTGTCCCCTTTTTTATGCACAGGAAACATAGCAGAAAGCTTCCAAGCTGTAGGGAATACCCCTTGCTGAAGCGACAAATTGAACAGCAGGCATAGCGGATGTATTAGAACAGCTGCACATTTTTTTAAAACGCATGATGGAATTCCATCCGGACCAGCGGTAAAAGAACACTTTAGTTTCACAATTGCAGCTTCTACGTCTCGATCTGCTATTGCAGGTAGATTGAAATCGAGGACATCTACAGGAATGCTAGTTAATGCTGCATTGGTTTGCGCCATAGTAGCGGCGGAGTCTCGGAAATTGTGTTGAAAATGTTGGGCGAACAAACTGCATTTCTCTGACAACGTGCTTCCATGACAGTCACCCAGAAACATATCTTTCGGCAATCCATCTTCTTTCCTCTTTTTGTTTACGAATGACCAGAAGACCCTCGGATTCGTCCTGATGTTACACTGTATTCGATGGGTATACCGTTTATATAGGTAACGATTATATCTGCGATACAAGTTACTGGCATGATTGAAACTCTGCTTCGAAATGGTATTGCGGCGTCTAATGTATTTACGTAATGCAAGGGATCGCTTTCGTTTAAGTTGCTGCAAGCGGGAATTAGACCACGGTGGTTTGCGCAACGGTCTGCGGGTAGGAACGCAATTTACAAACACATTATTAACAGCATTACTGAAACTAACGATAGCATCATCGAGAGCAGGATTAAGTTCCAAAAATCGCCAATCAATTTGTGAGATGGCAATACTTATAGAATCAAAGTCTGCTCTGCGAAAGTCTAAACACGTTTCCACTGGAGTATCTTCAAATTGAACCGGCAAGGTTTGGTGTACCGTTATAATCAGTGCCGGGTGATTAGAGTCAAGAGGTACAAGTGGCTCGACAGCCTCAAACAGCTCACACAAAGTAACATTGTTAGTTAGTACCAAATCAAGAAGACGATCGTTGCTATTTGTCACATAATTGATTTGAGTTAGACCATGCAGGTTGAAACCATCCAATAAGCCGGAGCTGGCAGGCGAAATATTTGAATGGAGGTAGTCGATAGCAGGCACATTATTGTTCGATCGAATCCATCGCAATCCCGGCTGGTTGTAGTCGCCGAGTAACAATGAAAAGTCAGCAGACTGCAAACGAGACATAATCGAGCTGATGGAACACACATGCAGCTCAATAGCGTTGACGTCGTTTCGGCGATCAGGGGGCAGATACATTACACCGACATTGATTTTGCGAATTGGTGTTGTGATTATTACCCACAGTTGTTCAATTGTGTCACAAACCGGCGTAGGATGAACAAAGCTAATCAGTCGGGTTGAGACAGCAATCAAAACTCCTCCGCCGCGTGTCTTATTACTGTTATTGCGATTGCGATCGCAACGATACACGTTAAAAAGGTTACCAAACAGCTGCACAGAGTGAATATGATCATCTAACCACGTTTCAGTCAATACCATGACATCGTAATCACATTCGGTTGCAGCCAAAAAGAATTCGTCTATTTTAGTCCGAAGGCCACGGACATTTTGATACAGTATCCGAAGTCCAGCAGCGTCATAGTCAAGTTGGTGAGGATTGGCATGTGAATGTCTGGAAGGTTCGGGGAAATCAGGTGTCGAATTGCAATCGATAGAATTATACTTGCCCATGCTAGCAAGCTGGAAGACCCCTTCTCCGTACTCATACACAGGACCGGGACGGCTGATGATCGCTGGCTGCAGTGGCACGACTGTGATGAGCGGATTAGGGGCTTCCAATTTGCTTAAATCAGTGCGCCCCGGGCCAGATCCAGTCGGTGCGCATCCAGAGTAAGTTGAATCGGTGACAGTGTGAGGCGAGTCCGCAGGGGCAATTTGTTCATCAATTAAGACATTTGCTCCATCCTCGACTGACGGAATGCGTTTTTTGGCTGGTTAACGAATTCTCGAAACATTAAACCTGCAGGCCACGAAGAGGGATCCAATGCTATCTCTTTCAACGCAGGGTCAAGACCAATTTTGTATGATACAAATGACAGGCTAGTAACGTCTTTGTCCTTTGGAACAAGCCGTATCACTTCGAAAGCATCCGAAATATCCAAGCAACAAGAGACTATTTTTTGCACGTCACTGTTCGTAGCGAGCGGGTTTAAGCCGGATAAGTATAGCCAAAATTTATTTTGTGCAGCTGGGAGAATAGAAGGAACAGACAAATCGTTCACACTGATGTCTTTTGTTCCACGCTCAGCAGCCGCTCGAATGAGGGGCTGGTGTTCAGTTATAAGGAAATTTGAATTTCATTTGTATGGGAGCCCCTCCTCCTAAACAGGGGAGGGGTCCTAATTCACCATGGAAAATATGTTTGCCTCCAAAAACCTACACATGCCAAATTTGGTTCCATTTGCTTGATTAGTTTTCGAGATAAGGGGAAATTTGCATTTCGTTTGTATAGGAGCCCCCCTTTTGAAGTGGGCAGGGGTCCTAATTCACCATAGAAAATATTCTTGCCCTCGAAAACTCCCACATGCCAAATTGTGTTCCATTTGCTTGATTAGTTCTCGAGTTACGCGGAAATTTTTATTTCATTTGTATAGGAGCCCCCCTACTAAAGTGGGGAGGGGTCCCAATTCACCATAAAAAAAATTGTGTCTCCAAAAACACCCACATGCCAAATTTGGTTCCATTTGCTTGATTAGTTCTTGAGTTATGAGGAAATTTGTTTTCCATTTGTACAGGAGCCCCCCCCCTCTTAAAGTGGTGAGGGGTCCTAATTCACCATAGAAAATATTCTTGCCCTCGAAAACCTTCACATGCCAAATTTGGTTCCATTTGCTTGATTAGTTCTCGAGTTATGAGGAAATTTGTATTTCATTTGTATGGAAGCCCCCCTCTTAAAGGGAAGAGGAGTCATAATTCCCCTTCTAAAGAGGGGAGGGGTCCAATTTACCATAGAATAAATTCTTGTCACCAAAAACACCCACATGCCAAATTGTGTTCTATTTGCTTGATTAGTTCTCGAGTTATGCAGAAATTTGAGTTTCATTTGTATGGGAGCCCCCCCTCTTAGTGGGAGGAGGGGTCTCTAACTATCACTAAAACCTTTCTTGGCCCCAAAAACCTCTACATGCAAATTTTCAAGCCGATTGGTTCAGTAGTTTTTTTTTCTATAAGACAGACAGACAGACAGAAATCCATTTTTATATATAAAAATAAGATAATATAAGATCTACTTTTTTAATGGGGCTTTCAACCTATAGTGGGTTCGCCGCTAAGTAAAAAGTTGTGTAATAAAAATTTTATTAAATAATCTTAATAAAAGTTTTCTTTATTTATTAACAGAGCCAATTCAGCGATACGAGCGACGTAATAAACCAAATTTCGCCACGCTGTCATTCGCATTTAGGTAGGGTAAGACTGTCCAGAACGCACCGGGGTGGTAGAATGGCCCATGCTATTAACTGCTTAAAAACGCGGAAACTATTTGGTAAAATTATGAATGCGCATTTTATTTCGATGTAAAACACGCTAATTCATAATTGTGTAGAATGTAAAAGCATCAAACATAGCCAGATCCAATAAAATCAAGCGATTATCCGCGATCTCATTCCACATGTAAGAAATCACGGTTTTCTCTTAAGCTTTTACCACTAGTCGGTATGCAAATTTCATAATGAATACAGTCTATCTAATTGATATACTGTCATACTCGATGATTCGTCACAAAAACGGCATTAACTATGCATATTTTTCACATATATTGCAAAAAACTTCAAAATACAAAACAGGGGTAGAATGTAGAGATGGTCGGGAAGCGGAAAATTTGCCCGACACCCGCACCCGTACCCGTACCCGCCGGGTTCGGGTATTGAAAAAAAATAATTTGCGGGTTCGGGTCGGGTACGGGTTCTTAAATTTTGTTTTTGAAACCAGGTACGGGTCGGGTCGGGTATCTCTATTGACCACATTTAACACTAAAGATGGGCCCGTCCTGTACCCGACGGGTTGCGGTCGGGTTCGGGTATCAAAAGTAATAAACTTGCGGGTTCGGGTCGGGTACGGGTTTTTAATTTTTTTCTTAATCGGGTACGGGTCGGGTTCGGGTATTCAAATTTTCATACCCGACCATCTCTAGTAGAATGCATCACAGCGGGATCGAACAGTTATAAAATATTTTTAATTTGCAGTACATCTTTTGTTTCGGATTATTTATTAAAAATGTAGTAATATTATGTATTGCAAAGGACTTAAAATTTGCCTTAAACCTAATTGTACATTGTTTGACTTACAATATTTCATCACACATCAGTTGGAGAAAAGTAGATGATTAAATTTTATTGCCAATTATGTTGAGATATGAACCCATTGTATCTCAGCAAACAAGCGTAAATAACAAAAAATACTGGTTTTTGTTAGGAAATTTCACCAGGAGTAAGTGTCTTCTAGAAGTTGAAAAACGTGGAACAAACATGACGTTGCTCTGCAAAATGATGTTTTGCTTAAGCGGGGCATTCTGCACCACCTTGCCCTACTTCGGTGTAAGTCGCATTTACTTCGCAACACGCCGCGAAAGGTTCATCTTCAAACTCTCGCGTCAGTCGATTCAATTTGATTAACACCGAACGAAACGCGATTAAAATTTACCGTATCACGCCACTCGCTTCGTAGAATAATGCCCAATATCCTATTCTCTGCTCAACAGATCACATTAAATTCTCGCCCACTGATAGTGCATTCGTTACATATAAAATGGCATAGCAGAGGTCTCGGACACTCGGTCGGATGTACACATTTTCCTACAGAGTTTCGAACGTAACCTTCTTTACAGAAACATCCCAAAACACACATCCGGTTGCATGGTCTGAATTCTTCTTTCATGTTGCTGCAGGTTGTTGGACATGCAGTACCGCATTCAGAATACTGCTCGTGTAGACCGTGGCATTCTATTAAAATATAGTAAAATGCAACTGAACTTTACCATGTACTTTTTTTTCAAATTTCTAAAAGTATTTTACCATGTTTGACTGCGTTAACCATAACCATACAAGAAATTAACATTATAGTAGTTAAAATGATGAACTGCATTTTATTTAGCTTTTTCAATTACTACTTTTAGGAGACTGGTTAACATGTTTACTAAACACACTTCTTTTATAATAACTAAAGCAGCAACTAAAGCAGCTCTGGTTTGTTTAATAATAAAAATATTGTCAACGTGATGTCTGAGATGTTCATATAGCACATGCCACAGATGCCGTTGTGATAAAAATCGACGTGGAATTCACATGCCAGATCATTCGCTTGTTTGAGTCCATAGTCTCTTGCAGCCTTGATTAACTATCAGTGAGTAGGTAGTACCAGCAGCTGATTTGTCGTTTAAAATAATATATTTTTTAAATTTTTTGATTCACATAAGTCGCAATATGTTTCTATGAAGATGGAACGGTTATGCGAGTAGCGATAGTATAAATATGCAATACACCGTATACGCAACATAGCCAGCGTTACGTGAATACCCCTATTGTAAATGTTATATATAACATTTACATTAGTTATATCATTGTTATTCCAAAGTATTGTTTCTTATTGCTATATGATCAGTCGGAATTAAACTATCACGATATGTAACATACATGGGGGTTTATAGCAAACATTCACCTTAACTCTACTAATAAAAAAATTAAGTTTTACCATTATTTCAGTTTATTTTCACTTCGACTGATTCAACAATATTTCAAAATATGCTATGCTATGGTATGGTACTTCGGCTGATTCAACAACATTTTATTTTACCGTTAGCTGGACTGACTGTCTGTCTGAATGTCACGGTTTTTTGCTAAAGCCAAAAATAGTTTGATACTCCGAGTGCACTTAGTCGAGGAAGTAAAAATACTTTACTTACAGTAACCGGAAGTTTTCTTTTTGCTTTGTTTTGTTTATCCGGCAAACGTGTTCGCACGTTTTTGCTACTTCAAGAGATATGGCTTATAGCAACATTCAAAATATAAGGCACCGAAATTGCACCCAAACAAACTACTACACCAGTCAGTGTCCAAACAATAACACGAGAATGAAACTAGTATTAGCTGCACTTTTAGCTGTCGTCATGACAATTGTTTCCTCTCAAGCTCAATTTGGTAGATAAGATTTTATTTTATATCAGTCGCTCACTAAACACAAATTTCCATTCTAGCGCCAGACTGCCGGGGTCCGAATGAGGTGTTCTCCAACTGTGGCTCACCGTGTCCGTTGACTTGTGACTCTTGGCGGTTGGGGCCACGACAGTGTAACCTGCCCTGTCAGCGAGGATGCTTCTGCCGGCCTGGTTTTGTCCGCAATGTCCAAGGATTGTGCATCGAACCTACTCGGTGTCCTGCACCGTGCGATCGTCCTCCTTACCGTAGTTACCACTAGAGTATTTTGTTAGTTGATATTATGATACTACTTAAACACATAAAACATATTTTATGAAAACACATAAGATTCTCCCAATCATACTAAAGTTGCGTAGTTTACTTATTTTTTTGAGCTCACTTACTTATTGGTCCATGTCCGCCGGTCCGGCAGAACTAAAGGATGAGATGAAATATCTCCACTGCCCGCGGTTACCCGCCATAGCCGACAGCCCGGATGTCGTTGGTAAAGCTACGTCGACATGAGCCTCTGGGTCTACGTTGTCCTTGCGGATTCCAGTCAAGCGCTTCCCTACAGATCTCGTTTGTTCCTTTCCTCAAGATGTGTTCGATCCACTTCCACCTTGGATCACGAATTTTGCCCTCGGTGAGGTCATCTAACTTGCTCTGTATATTCTTGCCACGCTGTGCGAGTAATAGAATGTCTTCGGTTAGGCCGAGGTTCATTTGGTCTACTATCAATTGCTCCAACTAATATCTCATTCATAGCGATGAGAAACAAAAGCGGTGATAAAATGCAGCCCTGTCTCACAGCAGCAGTAAGGCTTATAGGATCGGACAAGACGCCGTTGTGCAACACCTTACTCGAGAACGCCTCGTACTGATGAGCCTGCTTATCTGGAACTCCTCTACGCCTAAGTGCGCCCCCGATGTTTTCGTGGTTGAGTCGGTGAAACGCTTTTTCAAAGACAACGAACACTAGCCGGAGAGAGTCCTGGAATTCATTGTTCTACTCCAATATAATGCGGAGCGTTGCGATATGGCGCATGATCCGTCAGCACGGAATCCAGCTTTCTGCCGCCGGAGAGTAGCATCGATGTTCTCCTGGATCCGGCTGAGGATTATCTTACAGAGTACTATGAGAATAATACAGAGCAACGCGATGCCACGCCAGTTACGGCATTCAGTTAGGTCTCTATATAATTCTTCTTTTTTAGGGACTTTGGCCAATATGCCCTGCATCCAGTCTACCGGAAAAATTGCGATTTTCCATATAGCTAAAAAGCTGATGCATCATGTGGACTTCTGGACTGACAAAAATGGGTCAGCTTCGAGCATCTCGGCTGGAATACAGTCTATCCCTGACGCTTTATCGGATTTCGTACTCTTGATGGCTGCTTCAATTTCATCCAGTAATGGCGCCTCAGAGTTGACACGGTTAATACGACGTTGGCATCATACGCTGTTGATTTGGTTGGTATCTGACATTTGAAACTCGAAAGCATTGTTCAAAATGTTCAATCCATCGCTCGACTTGTTCGACTTGGGAGTTAGTCAAGGCTCTCTTGTTCCGCTTACAAGCTCGTTTAATGGCCCCCTCCATTTCGGCATGTCGTTGACGGGCAGCTTAGCCGATCTGGTTCACGCTCGCTCAATGCCGGTTTTCGCCTCTCTCCACTCGCTGATATTCCTCCAAGTTTCATCCGAAATCCACTTCCTCCACCCGCTGTGCGCTTTACCAACGGTTACGTCATTGGTCGTGATGGTGATGAAGGCGTTCTTGAAGCCGGTCTATTGCTCTTCGATGGTTCCAACAGGTGGCAACTCCAAGGCTCGGAATTCAAGTTGTTCGACAAAAGCCCTTTTTACCTCAGGATTCTCCAATCGGCGGACGTCGTAGCGGCAACCAACTTTCTCCTCCCGTCGTTGGACACGTGCGCCGCGCAAACGTATTTCAGCGATAACAAGATGATAGACGGATGCGATATCAGCGCTGCGTTTGTTATTTCATCAAGAAGGCTCTTCGCCATTCTCGGTCGTCGTGGGAAACCCTCGTGAATTTATGTGCTAATCTACGGGAAAAGAGCGATCCACCAATGACCATGTTATTTTTACTACAGACTTCTATAAACAGCTCCCCGTTTCCGCTCATCTCTCTTAGGCCATGGTATTTCGAGACGTGGTGGTCCGCGTTGTTCAAGCCAATCTTCGCGTTGAAGTCGCCCAAGGGGATTTGAATGCATGTATTGGCGCGTAGCACTGGATTGCTGTAAGGTTTCTAGCCCGTGTTCTGAATCTGGCAACGTTTATTCTTTCGTTTATCGGTTTCCACCTCATCAGGGGCCGCATGTGCCCTTGAGCTCAGTAGGAATTCAACTCCTCTTTCCAGAGTAGCATTTTCACCTCGTATGCTCGTTCACCAGAGTAGAGCAAGACTCGCCCGGATGATGTCATGCGTTCACCAGTACCCAGCCAGTGGACCTCGCTCATTCTCAGGATTTCAATCGACAACGGAGGTTGCGTACCCCAGTAAGAACCACGCGGAGGCAGAGATAGGAGTTAGTGAACAGAGGTTATAGGTTTGTACATGTCGAGCAAATAGAGTCAATAAATACTAGCAAAGGTTTATTTGACTTTTTTGTTTCCTATAGAGATTGATGATATTTATCTTACGCACGAAATCGTTTCCCGATACACACAAACCACCAATACAGTCACACATTAGCAACCCATATATTAATTATGTCTATCAACGTCTTACCTTAATACTTAATTATCATGATTTCATTTCTTCATTATTACTTTTGCATCATCGTCAAGCAATTTGTTCTAAAGGGTGTTGTACTTGACGAATTGCCTATTAATAGATTTTGTTGAAGACCAAAAACTGCAAACCACTCAAACACCCGTGCCGTGGGGCAGAGAGGGTTAATTCATTTTTTAATGCCAATTTTTTACAATCTACCTGGGAGAAGTGGACAAAAATATATTATGCAACTAAATATAACAGCGGCTTGCGGAGACAGATTAAATCAAACGCTCCTTTTTTAGAGTCATATGATTCAAACTTCATGTATACCTGTTTCTCGGAAACTAAACAGCCTATTGAAACAGTTTTACCTTTGTTATACTATAACAAAGGTTTAAAAATTGGTCGAAAAACACGAAATTGATCCGAGGCCCGGAGGGCCAAGTCACATATACCAATCGATAGGGTTCGACGATTTGAGCAATGTCTGTGTGTGTGTGTGTGTGTGTGTGTGTGTGTGTGTGTGTGTGTGTGTGTGTGTGTGTGTGTGTGTGTGTGTGTGTGTGTGTGTGTGTGTGTGTGTGTGTGTGTGTGTGTGTGTGTGTGTGTGTGTGTGTGTGTGTGTGTGTGTGTGTGTGTGTGTGTGTGTGTGTGTGTGTGTGTGTGTGTGTGTGTGTGTGTGTGTGTGTGTGTGTGTGTGTGTGTGTGTGTGTGTGTGTGTGTGTGTGTGTGTGTGTGTGTGTGTGTGTGTGTGTGTGTGTGTGTGTGTGTGTGTGTGTGTGTGTGTGTGTGTGTGTGTGTGTGTGTGTGTGTGTGTGTGTGTGTGTGTGTGTGTGTGTGTGTGTGTGTGTGTGTATGTATGTAATGATTTTTTCTATCGCCTGTTTCTCAGAGATGGCTAAACCAAATCGTTCGCTATTACTTTTGTTTGAAAGGTATTATTGTCTAGTAGATCACTATTGAGTTGTTTCGTGATACGACGTTTCGTTTAAAAGTTATAAGCAAAAATGTGAAAATACGTGACACGGGTTTCTCCGGAACTACATGACCGATTTCAACGATCTTAGTATCAAATGAAAGCCCTTATTAAAACTAAATTGTTTAGGAATTTTTAATTGAAAACAAATAAGCAGTTTAAAAGTTATGCTTAAAAAACCTGTTTTGACAAGGTAATAATTATCGCCTGTTTCTTAGAGATGACCAAACCGATCTATGCGCTATTAGTCTCATTTGAAAGATAATATATCCTAATAGATCACTATTGAATGATTTTTTGATTGGACATTTAACTTGAAAGTTACGAGCAACCGTATACACCACACCAAAATTAACAAAAATTAATTCTGATTTTAACCAAGATAACTAACCTAATTTCAATTATTTTAGTATCAAACGAGAGGTTTTGACCCTACGAATATATATGCAAAATTTCATAAGAATTGGTTGTACCGGTCAAAAGATATTAACCCTCGAACACTCGCGCCAACTTTTGCAACACAGTTACTCGCGCGCACTATAACCCCAAACCAAAGAAAACGTGTGCACTAGAGTTTTGACTGGGAAAACTTGGTTTTAGGTTTATCGAACCTTCGGAAGAGTTTCTTGAAATTGAAAGCTCTATCGTTTGGTGGAATTGAAATTTTGATTAATCCTCCTAAAAGTGAAATAATTAAAATATTTTTCTTCTGTGTCAATATAACACATTGATGTGTTCTGCGAAGTTATAGAGCATATTATTACAAGATATTTTGCTAAAGACAGTAACCTTCTATCTCTGCAGCGAAGATAGAAAAATCTTATTTATTGTATATGAATTTGTAAAATCAGTTTTTCCATTTTTGCTCTTTTTGTAATTGTTGTATGACTTTTTCATGTACTACAAAATTGTACAAATAGTAAAAAAACACAACTTTGCTGAAAACAGTATACCTGTATTTTTGCTTGTTTAGGAACTGTAGAACTTTGTTTATAAAGAATACCCTAATTTTGACTCCGAATTACTCGACTACCAGCAGACGGATACATTTTAATAATTTTACATTTGCTGATAGTTTTGCTGTATGCATTTTCCCAACAATTTAAATTATTAATGCATTGAATAATTATGACATTTTGCGCACAATAAGTTTGTTGAAGAATATACGTTAGTTAAACAACGTTTTGTAAGTTTATAACAATATGGCGTTGAAAAACTTACACGTGTTGTACAAAATACAACAGCGTGAGTAACCGAAGGTTAATAAAAATTGATGTAAATTATTCAAGAAAACTCTATTGATGTGATGCAAATAGAATGGCATTACAGGAAATTATGCATAGCTCAAAAACCTATAAACTAGACCTTTACTAGACAATATATATGTTAAAGAATAAGATTTCCTCTTACAACTTACTTTTATTTGCACTTACTCAGGTTAATAACAACTTATTTATCCTTACTCAGCAAATTTCATAAAAAAAGGATCTATCAAAATTTAAAAGTGTTCCTATTTTGTTCAAATTTTGTAAAATTATTCAATTTTCAAAAATTTTATGTAGACCAACGCACTGCGCGACGATAACCAGTAGATGAATTATGTTCCGAAGATGATTTCGATTTCTATCTCAAATAGCAAGTAAGACCGTATAACAAAGGTTCCTTTCACCACTATGTGGATTAAATCGGGTTTTTATTTGTGTGTTGATTTTTTTATTACTTCTTTAGACTTCTATCAACGAAGCACTGAAATATTTAACCTAATTAAGAAAAATTAATTTTCGGCATCGAAGTCCCCGTAAAACGCTGCATTCGCTTACAATAAAATCTAACAACCTACACTACGACTTGCTTAACATACGGCCGATCACACACGCAACAGTAGCGGTAGTACACGGAAAGGTGCGGTAGTACACGGAAAGGTGTCCACCGTCAGTGTAGAAAATCTCCGCCAGCAGTTCCACATCCAGTGAAGACCGGTCGCACATTTCGCACACAGTTTCTACTTTCTGCACTGGGATTTGTTGCTTGGTTAGCGAACACCGAAAAGTCTGATGCGACTCTGAACATGTCTGCTTCTCGTATGCGATACGTTCTCCACAAAATGTACACTCTTCCTGCAACGGTTTCTGGGACGCTCCGGACAGTATCTCATTCGCGTGCCCGATGACTTCCTCCATCACTGGTTTCAATGCAATGTGAACATGCTCGAAATCTCCCGGAAAACTATCCTCCACAAAATCTCTCATGAAATTGCGCAAGCATCGTACGGATAGCAGTTGCATATAGCTCAGTTGCAGATTGAACGTTTGTCGTATGTAAAGAAAATAGTATATCACTTTGGCTGCATGTAAAATTTCGATTACTGTTGCGACAAACTGTGACTGATTGCAAAGGATGTCAGCAATCGATAAGCAACGTTTCTTAAAGTAACTAAACTTAGCTCCGAGCTGAATTAACTGTAACTTTAAATGATATGCATAAGCATCGTCTACTCTTGCTCGAGTTGACGATAGAGCTTCTAGCTCTTTCAATGTTTGCGTATCACGATTACCACTGTATCGAATGACTTCAGCGCAGTCGTAGTATTCAGTAAGTCTTAAGCTCGGATTTTCAAGCAATATTTTAAGTGGTTCTCTTCCGCTGATTCTACAGAAGAATACAACTGTGGGTGTGCGTAAGCTTAAACGATCAAAACTTTTTGATGGATAGCCAACAAACATCCAGCAGGCTCGGTTGCTAGTTGCTGTTACACCGTAAATTGAAAATTTACTGATTGGAAGATCGGTTTTCATGGTACTGAGATCGATTACTATTTGATTCGTTTTGATCGTTTTAATATGGCAGCAGAAGATTGTTCCTGGAAGAGTGCTTATTATATAGCAATAATTTGAAAACTGCTGAAGGCCTAAAAATTAAATAGGAAAATATTTTTCTCTTATTGCTGAACTACATAGAGGCTTACCTGTAATCATAAAACTGTTTAGGTTTTGAATCGCGACCGTGCTTATCTCGCCATTAAAGCTGCATAAAAAGGCTAGCAGATGCGTTCCCTTGACGACTAACACCAAGATCCTCTGGTTGACTTGATCTATCTCGTACTGTATATTACTGGCAGTAAGGTAATCCTCGTCGTTCCAAACATCATTTAACTTTACAAAATCGGTAACCGTTGCGTCTGATTGAGTGTGGAAGCTGAGTGCAGCTATTTTTCCATTCAATAACCCCACTAATAGCAAATTTCGGTCTTCTGAGATTGTTATCCATTTGAGTACTCTTACAGCATCTGATAATTTTATCACATGCTCAATGCGAACATTATCTGAATAAAGACTGCAGATAGCTACTTTTCCCGATTTAGTTCCAACCGCCAAATGAGCCACCTGCCGAAAAGTTTGATCTCGCCAGCAAAACGTCGTAATCAGGACTTCCTTTACCATCGGTTCCAGACGGTCGTATCTATTGATGATGTTACCGTCGTAAAGGTGCGCAACCCAAAGGGTGGAAATATCAAGATAGGTGCCCCATTCGGCAGCTTCTCTATTGTAACGATGTAGCGTTAACTGTCCAAGGTTGGTTAAATGCGCAACTAGGCATACGTTATAATCTGCGAAAATACCTGGCGGTGAAACATTCGCTAAAATGTTATTAATATACAAGGTGGCAATGTTAGGAATCACTGTTTGATCCAGCATAATTTTAATACGCTGTTCGCGGTTACTATTGTTGTACAAGTCAATTTCTTTAGTCAACAGCTGACCGGTGGGTTTACTTTTTGAGCACTCTAAGCGGCTTAAGTTATAGTTAATCGTAGAATCCTCCTTAATGTGTTTGTATTTGAGTTGCAGAACCTGTATACCGCCTTTAGCCGATACTACATAATATTCGCCCGAACCGGATATGGCAAATGGTAGATTAGTTTGCTCCGGAAGCTGTATACTAGCATACTCATTTATCTCCATCACGTTTGTTGTCTACTGTAAAGAAACATCAGTTTAATTTTCATACAAGTGGTTGGAATGGGAAAATATTTTGCCCGTATGCTGTAACATTTAAAATCATATGCGTATGTTACGTTGGAGCACGGTCTTATATCATACAGTGAATAAAGCACATACAAGAATATCCAATCAACTCCAGCTTTAATTTAACTCCAAATTGATATACATATAATATAAACTTTAAGGCTGCTGTACATTTGAAATGTGATTTGATTTGAGATACATTATTTCAATTTAAAATATTACAAATTAAATCCCCAATTTAAGCATACACAAACTTTTACACTTTTTGACATTTCCCATACACACAGTTCCGTTATTTGACTTGATATCGGCTTCATCAGCTTCATTAATCTTTACCATCGCATGACGAAAACGCAAAGCAAAACAAAACTTGAATATGCTTACGTTCACCCCTGCTGCCTCGAATGTTTAGCTCCAAGCCTTCAAGTACCGTAGGTAGTTAGGCAGTTCCAACGATTGCTTCGAGTGACACAGTAGCTGTTTGCGTAATACCATCGAGTCCAAATTTGTGGCCTTTTGCTATTCTGTTCAGGCAATCTTCGTTACTAAATGTTAACTAAGATGACCGCGAAAAAAGGACTAGAATTTTTGCGAGCTGTATCAAGTTACATGACGAAAACAAACGGATACGACCGTTGCTTGCAGCAGGTGAGTGTACTTACGGTAACAGCAGCTATTTATTCGTTTTATAATTGTCGTCCAACGGTATTTTTCTCGAAGTATTTAATATTTTTGTACGGGAATTAATCAGCAGCTCACTTTGTTCTCTCGATTTTCATTAAATAAATATTTATGAATGGTAATATTTTTGACATTTGCCCTCGGTAGCAGCTAGCAGGGTTGTGCTAACCCTCCGTCACCGGTTCGAATGAATGAAATATTTCATTGCTGATATTCACACCTAAGAGTGACTATATATCAAGCCCATGGCAGGCAACCATGTTCTCGCCGCCAACATCTCGTGTGTGCGAAAATGAGATAGCAATTCAGCACTGCGTTTCACTCAACTGCCAGCAGTCTGATTTGGGCCCGCTGTCAAATTTTGAGCCCCGGACATGCTGTCGTTGACGTTTACTGCAGCTCGATATAGAGATGTCGATGGGGTGCTATATATAGAGTGGCGACAATGTCAAAATTGGAATGTCAATTATCTGTCAGTGTCATTCCAATCGAGCAGGCGACCTAGAAAAATCGCATTGCATACATTTGGGATGACATGTCTTCACTCTGTATATAGTCACTCTATTTACACCCAAAACGGGGTAACAAACTGACAGCTCCCATATATAAAAACCCGATTTAATCCACCTAGTGGTGAAAGGAACCTTTGTTATACCATCTTATATGTCATTTGATATTGGCATTTCCAACTCAAATATTATTACATTATTATAACTTTGTAGAACATTTGAAAGCAATAAAAACATCGTATGCAAATTTTTGGAGCAGAATTGCTTCTAGAGTGGTTTCTTCAAACAAATCATCAAATTTCGCAACCAGTAAGGGATAGATAGTTACTATATGCATCAAAGTTGCTTATTTTAGTGTGCTCTATAATTTTTGTGAAGACGCTATTTTTTGGATGCGTTTGGAAAACAAAAATTTGTGTCACTTATTAGGGGGATTCACAGTCACCTTAAAAGTGTAAGAAAATATGCTATATTTTATTAATTGACTGCTCCAAAGAAAAACCCGTTGAAAAATTACACATTTTTACTATATTGTTCTGGTTTTTGAGGTTTGGTCCCATTAAAGGCTTGGTCATTAAAGTTTTCTTGAATAAATTTCATCAATCATTTTTAAATATCTTTTGACCAGTAGAACTAATCCTTATGAAATTAGGCAGATACATTTGCAGTATTAAAACCTCTCGTTTAATACTAAAATAATTGAAACTAAGTAAATTATCTTGGTTAAAATCGCTATAAATTATTGTAAATTTTAACGTGTAACTTTAATTTCTCATACTAACTAAACTAACTATAACTTCAAACTAAAGGTCTAATCAAAAAACAATTCAATAATGATCTATCTGGTTATATTACCTTCTAAATGAGATTAATAGCGCATAAATCGGTTTGGCCATCTCTGAGAAACAGGCGATAATTATTACCTTGTCAAAACACGTTTTTAAGCATAACTTTTAAACTACTTGTTTGTTTTCAACAATACATCCGGAGAAAATCGTGTCCCGTAGTTTCCACATTTTTGATTATAACTCTTAAACGAAACATCGGATCACGAAACAATTCAATAGTGATATACTAGGCAATAATACTTTTCAAATGAGACTGATAGCGCATAAATCGGTTCCGTTATATCCGAGAAACAAGCAATAGAAGATGAGTGCACACACACACATACACACACAGACATTGCTCAGTTCGTCGAACTCTATCGATTGGTATATGTGACTCGGCCCTCGGGCCGGTCCCAAATGTATTGGGAAATAAATGAGTGGGCCCTAAGTCGCCCCGTTCTTTATAATCAAAAAAACAAACCGTGTAAAAAAAGTACTTGAGTGTACAGAGAGTTACGTGACTTTCAGTTGAACATTATTAGAAAATACAATAACATCTATCTGATTTCCACGTGCACTAATGCACGCATACTAATGCAAACTACGTGAAATTCACGTAAATAGTACGGGAAAAGTTGGATGGAAAATGTTCACAACTTTTCACGTAATTTCGATGTGAAAATTATTTTGAGTGTAAATTTGCGCTTTATCGCTGTTCTTCCCGGTGGTACAACCATTGCCAGTCAATTATTAAGCATCACACTTGAAAATAAAGACTGCAGACCGAAAAGTTTACTTACTCCAATTTTAATCTTAACCAGGTTTTCAATATGTATTCCGAGTTACGAACCAGGGGTGACATTGCGATTCTCGTTTCGAACGATTTTGGTTCGTTTCGACCAAGCAAAACGAATAGGCGAATCGAACCAAAATCACTCCAAACGAGAATCGCAATGTCACCCCAGGTTTTCAATATGTAGGGTTTTTTTTCTAATTCTCATCGTAGTAAGGAAAGCCATTCTAATTTTCATCATTTCTTAGGTGGATTTGATGAATACTCCAAAAGCTCTGCTGCTGATTTGACTCAAACACACTTACCTTCCGATCCGTGCCCTTTGAATTCACTAAAACGCGATTAATAAAGCATTTGATTGAAATTACACAACTGACTTTATATCTTAAATTCGTCGTACCGTTTTAAAATCCGCCCATCAAAATTTTTCATCGTCCGAACTAAAAATCACAATAATGTTTCCGAAGCTAGCGCGCATGTATTTGTGTAGGTCAGCATGACAAATGTTATTCTGCAAAATTTATGTAGGTTATGCTAGTTTTCCCGGCTGCAGAATAACAACAATGCGTTGCGTGAATTACCCAAGTAACAACGGTAGCTGAATTGCAAGAGCAATGGCTGTTTACGGGTTGGTTTAAGGCGATCAAAGCTGCATAAAGTAAGCACTCAAATGGTGTTTAAATAAGCGATGTTTAAGCTACTTTAAGTTTTTCAAACCAGTTCTCTCCCAAAAGCTGATGAAAAAGTTTAATAGCGGATTTTTCTGCTAAACAATTTGCTTTTAAACAGCCATAAACATCAAACCGTTTTACGGCTGCTTAAAGGTGTTAAAATGTAGAGTGGAAGCTTTCATTAGGCTCACAGCTTTCAAACTACTTTAGGTCTGCTTAAGGGTGTTAAAGTGGCTTTACAAACTTCTACACTCAAAATAATCCACACGTCCTTTCCACGTGAAAAATCACGTAAATTTCTCTACAGGGATTTACGTGACTTTCAGGTGATTGTTATTGGAAAAAATAATAACATCTATCTGATTGCATTTTTTCCTATTCGATGCAGCAAAAACGCGTTGGATAAAATGATCATTTTTTCTAAATCTATTTATCCATTCAAAGAATTAATGTTTAAATCAACTAAGAAATGTACCCCGATATATATGTTTACATTTAGCAACTAATATTTCAGTGAATTAGCATTAAATCGGCGACCCAAGAATACGGGTTTCGGATGCAGCATGCCGCATAGGCCAAGTTCAAAATAACTGAATGTAGCATTGATTTTAGTATAAGTAATTTATTGTTTTCTTGTCCGAAAGCAATCGCTGGCTATCGATATTTGTTCAGTTTTATCCCGCTAACATAGTTAATAGTTACATTTTTGATCATATCTACCGCGTTTTAGCTTGTTTGTTCAAAATAGATTTGTTATTTAGTAAACAAATATATTACCTTGCTATACATATAACGCAAATAGTAATTTCTGTTTTACATGAAGAAATTAAATTATTTAAAAAATCTCGCCCTTTCCAGCCCGTATAGTTTATATGGAGCTGTCATTTTTGCCTGCCCAACAGCTCTCCAATACATATGCACTCTGCAAACACCCTATTCGGTTGACAGCAAAAGTTTGTCAGTTATCGACATTATCGACTGCTTCACGCTAGACGGGCTAGGCTTCAGGTGTAAAGATATTCTCACTGTCTGTTCTGCAGATGCAAATGGGGCGGATCATACGGTGAGTGCTAATGGCACAGATGTGCTAATGGATCAAAAGATGGTGGGTTCAATTCCCGGAAAAAAGACATGCATTTTTAATTAGCCTAGCTTTACTTGTACAAGTTGTACGAATTTTTAAAGTTACTCAAGTAACAATTTCAGGCTGATCAAACGCTTTTATAGCTGATTTTATTCAACCTGTGGCTGATCTATGGTTTAGGTTTAGAAATAAAAACCTTTTTTCAGCTCTTAAACATCTAAATCTGGTGATTTTATCAAGCTTCAGGCTAATTAATAGCTGCTTTCGAAGCTGCAATGAAGCTTAATAGAAACTTTTTTGCGCTTTTAAATAGCCAATTTGCGCAATGCTGTCAATTCTATTTTTAGAACGAGAAATAGTTTTGCAATCTGCTTTTCCAGTCGCTTAATCAATGCTTCATCAACCTTTATGCAGCCAAAAAAAATCTATCTTTAAATTTAAAAAATGAAACGCGGCCTTTTTTTATTTTGCTGTAAAACATGTTTCGAACGTGATATTTTTAATTTCGAATAACTTTAATTCGTATAAGTAAGCTATAGCTAATTAAAAATGCACGTCTTTTTTCCGGGAATTGAACCCGCCATCTTTTGATTCATAAGCACTCACCGTATGATCCGCCCCATTTGCATCTGCAGAACAGACAGTGAGAATATCTTTACACCTGAAGCCTAGCCCGCCTAGCGTGAAGCAATCGATAATGTCGATAACGGATAAGCTTTTGCTGTCAGCCGAATTGCGAAATTCTATGATCTGACAGTAAGTGTGCTGTGAGCCGAAAAAAAACTTGGTAGAAGTTTGTAAAACCACTTTAACACCTCTAAGCAGCCCTAAAGTAGTTTGAAAGCTGTGAGCCTAATGAATGCTTCCACTCTACATTTTAACACCTTTAAGCAGCCGTAAAACGGTTTGATGTTTATGGCTGTTGAGAAGCAGATTGTTTAGCAGAAAAATCCACTATTAAGCTTGTTTATGAGCTTTAGGGAGAGAACTGGTTTGAAAAACTTAAAGTAGCTTAAACATCGCTTATTTAAACACCATTTAAGTGCTTACTTTATGCAGCTTTGATCGCCTTAAGCCAACCCGTAAACAGCCATTGCTCTTGCAATTCAGCTACCGTTGTTACTTGGGTATTCGAAACTATGAATTAGCCTGAAGCTTGATAAAATCACCAGATTTAGATGTTTAAGAGCTGAAAAAAGGTTTTCATTTCTAAACCTAAACCATAGATCAGCCACAGGTTGAATAAAATCAGCTATAAAAGCGTTTGATCAGCCTGAAATTGTTACTTGGGTATTTTCATTTAATGAATGACGGAAATTGTAACGATTAGTCGACATTTTCTTCTTAGTCGCACGAAAAAACGTTGGAAATTTGGCTGCTAGCAATTCTTTAATGAAAAAAAAAAGCGTTTGAATAGATCTCAGCTCACTTTGATTGATCGCGTATTAAAGGCAACAAACTAAAATATTAGAAGATAACTAATTTTGCCTTGTGTGTCATAAAAATCGCTGATATTTTTAATAATTTATGTTGGATAGGACGGGAATAGACAATTACGACGAAGCAGCAACATACCCTATTTCGAGTCAGGAAATTTCAATCAACTGTCAGTCAGCTCAATTAATGAACATGACCAGATAGTCGTGACCTAATTAACGAACTGAACGAACTCTAGCTGTATCGAAACAAGCTATAATCGGAGCCAATTAAAACCGGAACCGAACCCATTTTTCCTCCCAGGTCCTGTTGTTCGCAGATATTGGTAAACCTTTGAGCCACAGAGGACTGGACAAAAAGGAGATTCCACACTCCCTGTTGGAAATAGTCTTATGCCGTGAATTTTGTTACGAAACCGCCAAAAGCTGTTTTATTGATTAATTAGGTTACAAACTTCGTTTTGGAAAACTTACATTGGTCTTTCTCTTGCCTACACCCTGACTTTGAAGTTTCGTACAAATTCAATGTAAGCTTCGCCGTGGTTCTTACTTTACTATGAATGCATTTCGAAACGGCATTTATTTTATTTACGCCAAATCAACCTCTTGCCGACAGTCTCTTTCCTAACTCCGCCAAAATGTATCCGTTATTCTGTTCGATTCCGCACACCAATTACTTCCGCCTTCAAATATGGACAACTGTAATCACTTTGCTCCTCCTTTTGATGTGTTTAACATTCACTTTACTCCTATTTTCTACTCACTTTCACTATCAACCTATATTTTCTTCTTCTTCTTCTTCTTCTCCATTTGAGCCATCGTTTCGACAGCTCGATGATAGGGCTCAGTTGCTAAGACTATATTGCCCAACCTATATTCTCTGTCTGTTATAGTTTTTTTTTTCGTGATTACACTTATTTTCTTCTGTTTTTTCCAAATCTGACATCTATCCAGCGACGATGACATCAAATTCCTTAGAATTAAGATATATCAATTTAAGCACATTCGTCCGCAACACTCCCCTAATTAAGCGTGCAACGTATTTCAAACACCACCAACACTGGCGGGTGAAGTTGGTTTTAGACACAAATTGCGCCTCTTCCTCCATCTATTGTAGTTAAAGTACCGAATGAGAAGTTTAATCTAACTCGCTTTACTAACGGGACGACGAAACCGTACAGGCACTTGTTACTTACAATACAAGGCAATGCACGTAACATTGTTCGTCCCTCAGTTTGTTAGCCGCGATTCTCAACGTGGGAGTTCGGGCCATATGCATAGTTCCACTTGTAATGGCTTCCAAAATAACCTTCAACCTGTGAATCAAAACAATACCAATCCCTGTAAATTGAGAAACCTTTTCAGGGTAACCAAGAAACGTCCTTGACGTGTTTCCGTCGGAATTCCCGCCTATGAGGCTTGGCATATCTATCAACAACCCCTTCTCATACTTGAAACATTCTTGAATTTTGTTTATGGTTAAATTTACACTCTGTAAATTTGTCTGTTTGTCCACATCATATTTAGCTTGCCATTTTTTGATCGGTATAGTTTACATGAAACATGCAAAGGTGTTTGAATGCACCGGATTCTTGCATGTAAAGTGGACAGTTCAAATTTGAATGTTTGTGTATTTGAAGGTTTAATCTTTGCTAAATTATTGCCAGATTTTGCCACAGATGTAACACCTCATTGTTGATGTGGTATTAGTCTACTACACACCTTTAAAGAATTACACACCTTTAAAGAATTTGTAAAAAGAATTAACACTCTCTCGAACGAATCTAATTCTTGTAGGTCTGCAGTATCGTGTAGTAAGGTGGGACTGAATTTTGCCAGATTTTTTTTATTTCCATCCAAGATACAGGATAATCTGAGCGGCACAACTAAACTTTGGTAAATATGAGGGTCACTGTCGCCTTCATTTTCGAACGACCCGTAAGAATTCCATTTTGTATTTCCAAACACTTAAGGTCATTCTCTAACATTTGGCTTATTGAGTCATTGCAGTATGGTTTGACGTTTGACGAAGCTTGGAGACCAACCAACGCAGATGTTTCTGCTATTGTAAGTTATTCTGCCCTTTGCGGGGTCCCAGTTTCGTGGTATTAAAAGTGTAATTCTTATTTTTTAACCGTTTTCAACCAATCAAGTACAAATGTTTCAATATTTGAGGATCTCATGTTAGTAATGGGTAGTGTTCGACATCGGAACAAAAATTGACGTTCCGGAACCTGAACAGAGCCAAATCGGACCGGAATAAAGTCGGAATAACAAAGTTCGAGACGATTTTTAACCGGACCGGAACCCAGACTTCAATTTTCGTTCCGATGTAGAACACTAGTAGTGGGCAGCCCCGCTTTTCAAAGGGTCAAAGGGTACCAACGCGCAACTTTTACGGACGGTAACAATTGTTGGCGACGTTCTAGTTCGTGGTAGATGGGTTCGCGTATTTGGGACGTGCGCGGGCAACAATACTAGTAGGCAGGGCTCGGCAACGTCGAAACAAATAAATGAAACTGACTTTCTCTTACCTTCGCTTCATACATGAAGTGACTTGCTTCATTTGTTGAACAGAACGTTTCAAGCAAGCTTCAGATGAAGTTGGTTTCTGTTTCAATTGACGACGGTAGAAAGTCAGGCACGATTTGTCGACATTGACTAGTTTAACTTCAATATACGTTGCATTGTAGGAAATGTTACTCAAATTCAATTTATTTGCATTCAAAGTTGCTGGCTTTCTTCTGAATATTTGATAGAAAAGTACAAATGAAAAGTTGAAACCGATAGTTATGATGAAGTGAAACCGCTGACTGAAGCCAGTTTGAAACTGAAGCGGTGCTGCTTTGTTGAAATCGAAGCTTCACTGCTTCAATGTTGAGTGACGCTATGCAATTGAAGGTGACGTTGTCGGGCCCTGGTCAGGGTAGGCTTCTTAATTTACATCGTCGCCAGATCAAACGCATCGGAATCAATCCAACGCGGAATTTATCATATAGGAATGACATTTCGATAAGACAGAATATATGGATATATGCTACTATCACTACAAAGAGACTTACGTAGTCCTGCGTCACCTATGCGGTCGTGTGTTGTACACAACCCATCTGATTTTTTAATTTATTATTAAGTTAGTAAGTTAATTATTATAATCGAGTTCAAATCTTAAATTAGTTCTCTCCCTTTTTTTCTTGCAGCTCAAAATGGTGAGCGGTGGCGATGGTAAGTGCACAGCGGAATTCACCGTAGCTGAGGAACACTTGAATCGCGCCGGAGGACTGCACGGTGGCTACACGGCTACCATAGTGGATGTCGTTACGACCTATGCGCTGATGACTAAGGACAACTGCTTACCGGGCGTGTCGGTCGACATCCACCTGAGCTACCTAAAGGGAGCTCGGGAAGGCGACGAAATAGTAATCGATGCTAACACAATTCGGGCTGGAAAGAACTTGGCTTTCCTGGAGTGCGAACTGCGACACAAACGGGACAATTCCATCATTGCTCGAGGACAGCACACCAAGTTTATCGGGACTGGTGGTGGAAAGTCCTAAGTGGGGATGTGTGAGTGGGCATACAGGTATTTGTTTTTAGTCAAACAGGGTAGGAAATTCTTTTTAGAATGTAGGAAAATAAATAGATTCAAAGGTAATTCGAAAAAGAGTAAAATTGTTATTTATTATTGAGTTCGGTATTCGTTTTTTGTTGATGTTTAGTTTTAGTTTACAGTTCAATATTCTGTGTTTAGTGGTATGACCTGTAACTCTCTACTGTTAGTATTTATGCATTTGACAACAATCCCACTGTCTTATTTATTCTGTTCTTTCGTGTAGAAGTATTTGTCTTACTGGCTAGACTTGAATCCCTAACACCCAAACATTAACGCATACCTGTGGAAGCTTGTCTGGATGTCAAAATAGAACGTAATTTATTTTTACTCTAAGTCTTATAAGAGATTTTGATTCTACTTTATTTTATGGAATAAACTGTTCAGAAATTCCAGCAAATTTGAATGACTTCGAGGTTCTTGATGTGATGTAGGCTTATGTATTCAACAGATAAAGGGTTTGATATAGGATATGGTAATCCTTTTAGTATGAGGATTCAATGGTTTTTTGGATACTAAATTCGGTTCTACACTACTGATCGTGAGTTTGCTAAACTGAACAAATGTTGGAAACTATCTAATTACCACTATGTGTATGTTTAACTGATGTTGTTTCGTTAGAAAATTATGTTAACGTATCCTGCGGATTTTTATTCCATGCTCTTTGATTGAAATGCCGTCATTGAATGAAAATTTTAAAATGGTTAACATTTATGTATTTTTGGCACTGTTTGCGTTTCGAAGATTTTGCAAGGAGACACCAGAATGGTTCTATCTTATTTATTATGCTTTTTTGTAGTTGCATCGATCGGACTTCTTCAAGTGCAGCATGTTTTGAGTATTTTTTTTCTCGAATTTCTTGTCCTGTTGCTTTGCTGCCATCTACAATTAATGATCCACCGTATTCAAAAATAAAACAGTTCAATATATGTGAAGCTGAAATTTTTAAATCAATGAAATACTTCTCCAAACATTTTTCCCTTATCATGTACGAGATTCTACTAAGACAGCCAATTAATCAAGCATTATGTACTTTAAAACTTGTATTTGGACTCTATGACATACTTAGAAAGAACAAAATGGGCGAATAATATTTTGAACACAATAACGAGAAAATAGAATAAACATCTTGTAAATGATACATTTTACACATCAGTTACTCATAAACGAAAATCTATGGTTAAAATTTCATGCACAATAGAATTGACTCTCTCAAGTATTCATAAAATTTCCAATTCGATTGATAGTATAAAATATTCATTGGTTTGTTAATAAGCAAATTGATAGGTTTGTTATTTAATAGACAAGTTATTAATCTAGTTGTAAGTAATAACTTCCAAGATTGTTATCAGTTTCCTCGTTTTACATTATAAACTTCATTTGACGCTTATTTGTTCATTATGGGACTTTGCTGAAAAACTTTTGCTTTTTAAGCACTCAGTGAATTTACTGCTCAATGGTCAAGCTTCGTTACCTATCATTTAAATATCATTAATATTTAAAATTAACATTTGGCAAATAAAATGATCGGCAATTTCCATCGCACATCGAAATTTGGCACAGATACTCGACTAGACAGTCTAATGAAACATTCACAAACGCGATCAACTGCTAATACGAAATCGAACTCCTTACTTTCTAGTTTATCACCGCTAAATTGGATGTTTCACAAATGAAAATTTCCGTTCATTGGTCGTCCTTCGCCGTTACCGTTAGTGGTTCACTGTCGTCTACCGCACACGTAGAACAACACTTACCGTCCTCCTTCATCAGCACTAACCCGTTTTCGCAGATTAGTTCAGCACATTTCTCCGTTTCGCAGCTGATCTGATGATGTTCACATTCGCATTTTGTGCAATCGTCCCGCATCCAGATCTCGTTGTTCAATCGCTTGATTCCTTTGTTATCGACACAGTGTCCGTGCGGTTTACCTTTGATCGAATTCACACTGCCGTTCGACGATACCGCCGCTACCGCAGCTGAACACTGCTGCTCCAAACGCCGGATCTTTCTTCGCATCTGCTTCATGGATTTTTGGAATGTTTCGATGAGCGATTCCAGACCCTCGATGCGCTCCTCATTCATGTCGTCGTCTATGAAAGATTCTTCCTCCAAATGATTTTCTGGTTCCGGTTTTTTCGCTAGCTGTGAACTGATATCGCGGATTGATCTTACAGATCTTCGCTGTCTGGGCAGCACATTGTAGCGTTTATGATGCCGAGAACAGTCACTACAATCGATCCAATGCTCGAAGTCCATCTGCGAAAGCTCATCGCAGAACCTGTAACCACCTTGTTTGCTAGGAAGTACAAAGACATTTTCCGTAACGCGAGTAATATTGTCTCCATTATCACAAAGTACACGTCCCAATGTAGTCTTTCTAATTTGTGCCAGCTGTTCAGGTTTGAATTGCTCATTTTCATACCAAAAACGATCTCCGTCACGTAATTTTTTGAACTGCTCGACCAATATGCACATGAACAGGGGTCCCACCTTAGCACCCGGCAGTTGGTCTTCCAAAATACCTCCAACCCACAGGTCGATATTGCTTGGATGACCGTACAGCTCTTCCAGTTTGCTTCTAATCTGTTGGTTAGTGATTTCTTGTGCCAAATCTGCAAATGAATTTGCTACCTTCATTCCGCAAAGCTTTCGATACTCGTTATAACCCGGGATTGCATGATCCCGAGATCGCTGAATGTTAATTGCTGCAAGATCCAACGCTACGGCATGTGCGGTTTCGAACAGCTTCTCGGTGAGATCAGTATTCAAATTTTGGTTTGGTTTCTTTAATTTTGCCGGTACAGAAAATAAACCTCGCAAAAGGGGGTCAACGCCACCTTCATATACAATTCTCCACGGAGCGAAGAAAGCTTTGTGCAGCGGAACATGACCTTGATTAATCGTTTCGAACGACTCGTTTAACCGGTGAAGGATCGGATTTATTAGAGAGTGTCCAAATCTAAGAGCTGCCGTTGCAAATTCATTGGAAACTGATGGATTAATAGTTGAATCATAACCGCTGTACGATCCAAGTGCCGACATGCCTTGTTCACCAATGATCTGAGGTAACCAGTATTCATATGTTATGTGTTGCACCATCGCCCCAACTATTTTCCTAGCCTCGAAATACAATTTATCCCCGTCCCAATGAGGATTAATTCGTTTCAACTCAGTAGCGACTCTATTGTGCTCTCTGAACCAAACGACATGCATCGCCAGTAGACCTAACTGTTCGTTAACCCGGATGTCTCCCGCGGTAAAGCAATTTACACTACTCTCGTCCAAATTTCTCCTACAATCCATTCCGTCCGTTGGCGCCGCAAATGGCAACGATGACTTTTGATTTGGGAAACGCGGTCCTTCCCTCAGCAATCCATCGTCCGTTGTTAGATTCCTCAAATCTCTCGCAAAACTCTCGGAATAACCGTACACTTGAGAGCCATCTATAAAGGCAGTTAACTGATTGATCTGCTCCCGTGGCTGAACAGTACCGAAGAAGATGGAAGTCATTCCTGAGCCACAAACGGCACTGGACCGTACAAAGTCAATACAGCGTCGATTGTGCACACGTGGATCATTCGCGGGAATCTCAATAGGATAGCATGGCGCAGCATATTCGCATGTTTTCTTACAGTCCACACCATCCCAACTTTCGGAGCTAACTGACGGTATCGCGTGATCCAAATCATGATCCAGAAATTGTCCCCATTGCATTACCATGTGCGTGATACGATCGTCCGGCGTGATCTCATTGGTCGATATCAAACTGGTTGACACTAGGCGGGCACTTGGTTTCGAAAAACCATTGTACAGAGTCGTTTTGTTCCAGCCTATCGGCATATTGAAGCCATTTTCGTAGAGCGGAGGAAGCAATCTTCGAAAGCCGGTAAGTGAGGATCCCCATGTTGGGTTTTTATAATTATTACACGATCCATCCAGTGTTCGAAATTTAGCGTGAAAACATAGATCCGTACAATTGGGCGTTACTCGATGAGCCATACAACCTGATAGCTGAGCTAGCAGGTCAAGGTAGTCCGGTGAGAGGAGATCTTTGTAATCGAAGTCCGTTTTGTTAGTGGTTAACGCCTTTCCGGAGTCCACATGCTTCCGGATGTTCACCAGAGCACGTTCGTAGACTTCGGCGGCGCGAGCTAATTCGCGAGCTGGTCCCGTTGGAAAGCGAACTATCCGGAACAGGTCACCATGATGTTGTGATTTACTGGTGTTTCCAGTGAAAAGTTTGATAATCGTTTGGTTGATGGCAAGATCGACTTCCCGTGATGCTTCAGCAATGGCAATACGAACGAATTGATCACCGGGAAGGAGCTCCAACTTTTTTCTGTTGATGAGGGAAAAAGCGTTAATCATTATTTATCATGTATTATTTCGTCTTTCTCTTTTCCTTTGCTGGTAGCAAACGAGCTTAATGTTATCAGTTCTAAAAACTATTATCATCAAGAACAAGGCAAAAAGACAGCGAAGTACAAGAGTAAGGCGATATTATAAAATAATTAGGGCGCACTCATACGCGGAACCACACTTACTTAACCGTCAGCAATCCGCTGGCTGTAGCGCGCCCATACTGATTCAACAGAGAGCACTCGTATCGTCCCTGGTCCGTCTCCGTGAGATTGGAAATAAACAGACTACCTGCCGACGACAAGCGATACTTTTCCGTCTGGGTGAGCGTTCGTCCATCCTTTCGCCATTTGGTCTGGTATCAGTACGGATAAAGGATATCCCGATAGCAGTGATGCAGCGGCAAGCCACAGTTTATCGCGGTCATAATAATATCGGTGGCGAGACATACAACCAGGAAACCACATCAAGAGACGGAAATTAGGTTAATTTATAGCGACAAGCCAATCAGCGTCCAGTCCAGGTAGCGCAATTCACCGTCGTGAGTAAGGCCATGGAAGTAAAGAGAAAGAAAACAATGTAGAACGAGCGGTTTAATTAAAAGACAATGATTTCAATTAGTCCCACGCCTTTTCGTTTGCCGACGTCCAAGCCGGCATATAATGTAATATTTATAATGAAACCTTTTGACCTAGAGATTCTTCGAGGAACGGCAGGCACCGTACGTGCCAAGAATGCCATTTTATGAGGACGTAAATTACACTCCTATAGTAAAATATAGCAGCTGTTACAGTATTATACTACCCGACGTTAACGGGAGGGCTTGGCATTATGTTTGTACCGTTTTTGTAAAACAATCTCATGAATCCGAAAATAAACTGCGCTTTCTGATTCTTTTCGCTTTGTCTATGAAACTTGATTTACTTTAAAAAATAAGTGTCCATTCACATTAGACAAACCCACCTTTTTAAAAATAAAAAGAAGAAAACTTGTCCAATTTAATTCTACTATGTGTAGTACACATAGTAGAATTAAATTGGATAAGTTTACTTCTTTTTATTTTTAGGTTTCGTATTCTGCTAAGACGCTCCAAAAACTTCAGTTAAACCCACCTTTTGCTTTCTGATATAGTCAGCTGCTTATTACAATTCGAATAAACTAACGATTGTCACTGAAATAAGGTACTTTTAAATAAAACTGATTGTTAAGTAATACCCCAATTAAAAAAAAAAACAAGTACAAGAGTACCATCTCAGTAATTCCACGAAAAAAAATGTTCAGGTTTTGTTTTTTCCACCCGCTCGAGAAAAACCAACCGCTTCGCCGTAAAGTTTTACCCTGTTCTCACCACGGCAAAGAACACACCTCCCGGTAACCTACCGACCGGTTTATGCGAACATCGTTACAGGCAATCAAATTTAGCGGAGACATACACCGTGGTGAAATACGACCCGCGTGCCGCGTATTGAAAACGTTAAAAATGTTCTGTAAATGTCAATCAGGTATGATATGTTATTCACCACGAGAAGCAGAACCCTTGACCCACCAAAAAGCTAGGACGCAAACCCAGATTTGTCGCAAGAAGAAACATTTGTAAATCTTCTGCTAAGTGAACTTAATTTTGCGCGTATGATTGTTTCTCTTAAAATTTCATGAAAAACAATAATTGAATTGAATTATTCTTGAAGGTGTAACTGATTTAATAACCCGATATATTTGCAATAAACTAGCAGCACTAAAATAGACCCAGTCTCAAATGGCAATCCGAACGAAATTTCAAGCAAAATTCCAAATTTAATTTCAATTTCGATTTTAAGTTCCATTTGAATCATATTCTGGAGTTGGATTTCATGTCATTTGATGTCACGTAAAAATTTAAGTCCAATTTCAAGTACAACTCTAATTGCAAGTAAATTTTAAAGTTCTAATTTAGTTTAGTTCCAAATAAAATTTCAAATATAATTTTAGGTCATATTTCTGTTTCAAATTCATGTCCTATTACAAATTCATTCATGTTATATTTCAAGTTCAATTTTATGTTGTAAATTTCCCACCCTTTCGAACGCGGTGAATTATAACCGTCGCGAACAAAATCGTCACGAGTGCAAATTTCACTTATTTTGTCAAGTAAACCAGCAGCTTATGTGCTAGACAAACAAGATGTGCAGCGCGTTTTGTAACTAACGGTACGGATAATATAGAATTTTAAGTCCAACTTCCAGTTCAATTCGTCGTGAAGCTACCAGTCCAAATTGGTCCAAACTTATGTCTAATTTCATGCCAAGTGCAAGTTTAATTTGAAGTATCATTTCAAGCTTAATTTTAAGTTCAATATCAGTTCCCATTTCATGTCCAATTCAAGAATCCACCCCACCCAGGTAACCGATAAGCATTAATATAAGCAATAGATCAAACTTTTATTTGCATTTTTGGCATTATACCGTTATACCGTATTATTTATACGGATACTGCACGTTGCTGTGTGTCAGCGTTTTGACTGCGGAGCTGTTGTAAATCGGAATCCATATTTCTATTCAAATTCTTCTTGTTGGTAATCAGCTACAAATAAGCATTGTCAGCATTATAAGAGGGTTAGCAGTAAAGTAGACGCATACTTTGCAAGAATAGTTTTTTAATAGCCGACTACTTGATTTTTTCAGGCCAAAATTCTTCTGAAAGGTCGGTATCCCAATTTCTGTTTAAGTTTGGACACACCAGTGCACTATGGGCAAAACGAGCGTAAAAACAGACGCAATTATGAAACGGCCTGCAGACTAATAAAATATAGGTGATCTTATGTAAAATTTTCCGGAGAATCTCATGGTGCCAACCTCTTTCTTGTTTGCCATCGAGAAGTGTCCCATTTTGCTTTTTTTCCCCTGTTTTTAACATTTTCTAACATACTGAGCTATGCCAAGGAAGGTTTTGAGAAAACAAAACGTTATAACCTTATAATTTTGTGTAAAAGAGTCCGCAGAATCGAATAGAGCCTATCCCATTTAGTCTAGAGCACAATAATTTTTTTGGTTGAACTCGCGTTACCAAGCCCAGCCAACCATAGCAAATGGGAACTCAACCAATAAAATTAATGTGCTTAGAGCTAAATGGGGTAAACCCTATACGATTCTGCGGACTGTTTTTACACAAAATTATCAGGTTTTTGAGTTTTATTACCTCGAAGTCTAGCTTGGTATAGTCCAATAAGTGTGAAAAAATGTCAAAAATAGGGGAAAATGAGTCAAACGGGACACTTTCCGATGGCAAGTAGGAAAGGGCTTGGCACCACGAGATTCTCCGTAAAATTTTACATAAGATCACCTATGCTTTATCAGTCTGCAGGCCGTATCCTAATTGCGTCTGTTTTTTCGCTCGTTTTTGCCCATAGTGCAGTGATTGGAAACATGTGGATATGACGTATTACACCACGCACACATATAAAGATTTTTTGACATTAGCTGGGGCCCTCGTTGAGGCTGTTTGCAGCACATCCCTGGCACAAACGTCATTCTCATACATTTTTCTTGAAGACGTTTTGAGCCAGGCTTACTGGCTCGATTTTATGTAAGAATTACGCAATCATACGGTTTTATGCTTCAGAAAATTTGTTGCATGGGGGGGGGGGGGCAGTGACGTAGCCAGGATTTTCGTTTGGGGGGGGGGGGCAAGCAATTTTTTTATTAGAGAAGTTTTAAACCTAAGAGGTTCACTCGCCTCTTGTAGAAGGCCAAGCTATTATGCAGAAAACCATTTGTTTAACCTTCCTAGTGCATTGGGGTCGTTTTCGACCCATCGGCATACTTACAAAGCTTGATACTCAGTAACGGTACGAGCTAGAGACTTGAAATTTTCTGACTTTTCCTAACTTTGGAAAATTAGCATTGTGGGAGAGTTTCAGCTTTCAGCGACATCTAGGAGAGCCACAGCAAAAAAAGTTACATATTATGCATTAAGGGTCGAAAACGACCCAAGTTTTGAAATTGCTCTCATTCATCCATTTTCAATCCGAATTTCGTTTTCTTTACCTCGTTTGAAAGATATGGCCAAAAACTAGCACCCAAGGTATGTTGGGGAATATTTGTTGACTGATGGCCACTTCTGCGTCGGTTCCGGAACACCCACTACCAGGTCCCGGGGAACATTTTTATATTTTGAGATAATTCATTTTGCGGCACATCAAATCACATTCGCTTGATAAAATAAGACTAGTGGAAGTACAATGGGGACATTTTGGACCCGAATGGCCACTTCCCCATCGGTTACGGAACATCCGGTACCTGGTTTTTGAGTCCATTTTTGAATTTTAGGATGATTTCTATTGCGGCACGTCAAATTTCATCTCATTGATAACATAAGACTATTGAAAGTATAATAAACACATGTTGAAGGCAAATGGCCACATCAGCATCGGTCCCGGAACATCCGATACCCGGTTTTTGGGGCCATTTTTGTATTTTAGGATAACTCATAATGCGACATATCAAATCACATCGGCTTGATAAAATAAGACTGATGGAAGTAAAACAATGTCATTTAGAAGCCAAATGGCCACTTTACCATCGGTACTGGGTCATCCGGTACCAGTTTCGGGGGACATTTTTGGCTTTTGAGATAATTCACCATGCGGCACCTCAAATCACATCGCGTTGATAAAATAACAACAATGGAAGTATAATGGGGCGTCAGTCGCATATAATCCGGTACCCGGTATTTGTAATGAACCGTAAAACGGGGTAACTCGGGGCAGATGAATTACCCTGTAATTCAAAAATGTCCCCGAAACCCGGATACCGGATAGTCCGGAACCGATGGTGAAATGGTAATTTTGGCTCCAAAATTTTTCCATTGTACTTCCATTAGTGTTATTTCATCAAGCCAATGTGATTTGATGTGGCGCATGATGAATTATCCTATCCAAAAATGTTCTCAAACCGTGCACCCGATGTTCCGGAACCGATGATGAAATGGCCATTTGTCTTCAAATGGTCCCCATAGCTCTTGTAACTGTTTTATTTGATCAAGGCGTTGTGATTTGATGTGCCGCAAGATGAATTATTTCATAATCCAAAAATATCCCGCGGAACCAGGTACTGGATGTTGCGGAACCGATGGTAAAATGGCCATTTGGCTTCTAAATGACCTTATTTTATTTTCATCAGTCTTATTTAATCAAGCCGATGTGATTTGATGTGTCGCAAGATAAATCATCCTAAAATTCAAAAATGGACTCAAAAACCAGGTACCGGATGTTCCGTAACCGATGGGGAAGTGGCCATTCGGGTCCAAAATGTCCCCATTGTACTTCCACTAGTCTTATTTTATCAAGCGAATGTGATTTGATGTGCCGCAAAATGAATTATCTCAAAATATAAAAATGTTCCCCGGAACCTGGTAGTGGGTGTTCCGGAACCGACGCAGAAGTGGCCATCAGTCAACAAATATTCCCCAACATACCTTGGGTGCTAGTTTTTGGCCATATCTTTCAAACGAGGTAAAGAAAACGAAATTCGGATTGAAAATGGATGAATGAGAGCAATTTCAAAACTTGGGTCGTTTTCGACCCTTAATGCATAATATGTAACTTTTTTCTAATGCATTAGGAAGGTTAAGAAATATATTTATTTATTTATTTATTTATTTATTTATTTATTTATTTATTTATTTATTTATTTATTTATTTATTTATTTATTTATTTATTTATTTATTTATTTATTTGCTTCATCCGACAAACTGTCTTAATGAAGATTTGATTTGGCTGGGAAAAGCCGCCTAGAGCAACATGTTACTCAAAGCGGCATAAAAACCCAGCATCTTTTAATTGAACAGAGACAACACATAGTACATGGCATAACTACATACATTATTCAAATTACACACAACATTCACTAGAAAGAAAATTCATTTTCACGTCGATTATATTCCAGCGCCATCTGCCGAATAGGTTCATGAAGGCCATAGTTGGTCCGGTGCGGGTCAACACGTAGAAGCCGTTGGTTCCGTTGAGGCCGGAGAGGGCAGTATAGATGCAGTTGTGACAAAATAGCAGGGCAGTCCAAAGCGCCCGACAGAATTTTATAAGCAGTCTTGGCTACAATAACTTTTCGCCGCTGCTCAAGAGGTAATACGCCAACAAGCAGACAGAGTTCCTCGTATGGAGGCAGAGCATCGGGGTTTCTCCATGGCAGCATGCGACAAATTTTGCGGATAAAGCACTTCTGAATTCGCTCAAGACGAACAATCCAGTAATCGTAATGCGGATTCCAAACAACGCAGCCTGTCTCCAGAATAGAGCGAACCAAGGAGCAGTAAAGGATGCGTAAAGTACCAGGATCACTAAATTCTCCGCCGATTCGGAAAATGGTTCCCAGCTGACGATACGCCTTGTTAATAATAAAATCATAATGCTGCCTGAATGACATTTGGCTATCCAATACGATGCCAAGGTCTGTCACACTATCACTGCGCTGTAGTGGTGTGCCGTCAATATAGTAATCAAAAGCTATCGGGTACTTTTTACGGGTAAAACTGATGACAGTACATTTCTGAATACTGATTAGCATATGATTGGAGCTGCACCATTTCACGAACATATCAACCAATTTTTGCAGACTCAAACAGTCAGTGGTTGTTTTAATTTGCAAATAAATTTTTAGGTCATCTGCATAGCACAAGCTTGTTCCATGAGGCAATAGTCGAGTGACATCATTAACGAACAGTGAAAATAATAGTGGTCCTAAAATGCTACCTTGAGGTACTCCTGATCCATTCTGAAACCACCTCGAATGAGAAGGGCCTAGTTTAACGGCAATTTTGCGATTGCGTAAATAAGTGCTCAGCCAGGAAAGTAAACTAGATGCGACACCCAATTTGTCCAGCTTGGCTAGCAAAATATCATGGTTCACACGATCGAATGCCGCTTTCAGATCAGTGTAAATGGCATCGACCTGATTACCCTTTTTCATAGTATGTAGACATAGCGAGGTGAACTCCAGTAAATTTGTAGTAACTGATCGGCCCGGATAAAATCCGTGTTGCGATGTGGAAATATAACTTTTCACACGGAACAAGAGATGGTCATAGACAATTGCCTCAAAAATCTTAGAACAAGCGCATAGGGAGGTGATTCCACGGTAGTGCTTCACACTATGCTTATTGCCTTTTTTAAATACAGGAAACATGAATGACGACCTCCAACTTTCGGGAAATTTTTGCGCTCGTAGAGAAAGGTTGAATAAAGTAGCGATTGGAGCTTTCAGGGTATCACAGCATTTTTTTAATAGGGCAGCAGGAATTCCGTCAGGTCCAGGGCAATACGATTGTTTCATTTTATGAACAGCATTAGCAACGTCTTCTGCAACAACAATAAAAGGTCCAACTGAGAATTCGGCGTCAATATTTAATGTTTATGTAACAGAATTTTTTTTTAAATAATTAATTAATTAATTAATTTAGCAAAGTATTCACGTAAGTTACATGATGTAACACAATGTGTTAACAAGTGGTGTTCACAAGTTTGCGTACAATATGATTTCTGCTAATTAGTTTGCTGTTCAGAAGAATGTTTTATAGGATTTTTAAAGACTGTATAGCTTCTGGCACTCTCGTATCAAGCCTACTTTTACCTCCGCAAGACGCTTCGATTAAGGAACATACGCCGCCCAAAGCTGACGAGCGGCGCTAATCAGATCGGTAGTCCTATTCTTCAGCTGACGAATTTCTTGTCAGTCCTCTTCGAGATCGGGAGCCGGCACGCTGTTGTCGTTTGTAGGCACTTCGAGGTCACCCAGTAAACCATTTGGTTTGTATATCTCGATTGCAACTGAGAAATACGACATCATATCTGAACGAAAAAGTTATATTTCACATCAGATAAGAGCATATATGTACCAAAGTGGAGGCAACATAAGTGCGAAAATGTTGACGATTAATTTTAATTCTATCTTGCATTTTATACAGCGGTTTTTATAACACGCAGCTTAATACTCCTGAATATATGATTGAGATATAACTAAATATTGCACTATACTGCTTTATAATTCATAGTCATGAGTTGTATAGGGGAACTGTGGGTAAAATGAACAGGGGGGGTAAAATGAACAGGTGGCCAAATTCCCAGTAAACCGATTTAAATCTGTTCCAGATCAATAGGTATCTTCTCCTAGAAGTATTTCAAGCTGTTTGAGACAATATGTGGTGATCATAAGCTTTCTAATGTGAAAAAAATTGAAAAAGTAAAAAATATTTGTTGGAATCTGACGCCGATGGTAATTTCCACTAATATAAGCTTTTTTAGCGAAACAAATTAAATTTCGACTATTGGTATCATTTAGTGTTGTTTGCTTATCCCTGTCCTGCGGATCTGTCGAAAATTCCAAATATTTTTATCAACTGTTTGTTTATAATAAACACTAGAAAACAATTGGTGTTTTGGGGGCAAAATGAACACTTCACTATGGGGGCAAAATAAACAATGTGTATAATGATGTTTTATTTTCCATTTGTCAGGTGCCAGGACCTAATTACAATTCAATCAATAAAAATGATCGAGTCTCTCGAAAAATGACGGAAAATGACCGATGAAGCGAGTTGAAAGTCAAGCATTGTATGAATGTGGCGAAGATACATTATGTTAACTTTGTGGAGTTCTATTTTAATTTCAGCAGCCTTGTTGAATATCTCCAGCTTATGTAGAACAATGATAAGGTAAAATAATGTTAAATTTATCCAAACTGCATGTTAACTTTAGTTTTCTATGACATGTTCATTTTGCCCTCACTGCATGTTCATTTTACCCACACGAAAAAAATCAGGCTCGAATGTGACGCTTTCGAAAATAAGGAATTTTTCATGACAAATCGTCCTTTTTTAAACATCTTTATATTTTGCAACGTGGAATATGAATCCAGCTTTCAATTCATGTTGTACGTTCAGCATTTGGTTGGTTCCTGGGGAAGCAAATGGCGAAATTGCTAAGGGTGTTCATTTTCCCCCCAGTTCCCCTATGAGGACACGCACGACTGCAAAACAAATTACTGTTCACTTTGTTTTGACATGCTCAAATCATTATGCAATTCCAATGTAATATTGACATGAAAACGATTTAATGTGAACTTTCTATTACGATCTTGTGTTATCTGGGCAACTTCCGTTGCGTCTCCTATTGCTATATCGCCGTTAAGGTGCACATCGAAATACTGCTTCCATTTGTCGACCACCTCGCGCTCATTGTGATTAGATCCCCTCCCTCATCCCTACACATGTCAGGTTTAGGCGTGTAGCCCTCACAAGTTTGGTTCACCTTCTCGTAAAACTTGCGCATGCCATTAGCCCGGAATAGTTGTTCCAGCTCCTCACGATCTCTGGCCTCCTTCTGGCGCTTTTTCCTCCTCAGTCATGGCCACCTCATTCCGCGCTCGTCGTTACTTGACCAAATTCTCTCGTGGATATGCTTAGATAGTTTTTCCAAGCCCTTTTTCCTCTTTATACCTCTTGTTGGCATTCCCCGTCAAACCAATCATTTCGTGCACTCGAGGTTTCCACACCTAGCACCGTGGTTGCGGCCTCGTTGATGGCCGAGCGTATCATACTCCATCCGTTTTCGAGTATCGAAGCATCTAGCTCCACAGAAGAAGGCAGAGCTTCATCCAGTATGCGCACGTAGTTTTCAGCAACTGGCGGGATGTTTAACTGCTTAATGTTTCACCGAGAAGGGCGGCTTTGTCGCGAGGCATAAACCGTCGATAGTTTTGAGCGCACATGTACTCGTCGTCGGGTGTTCCTTCGTGTGGAGAATGTACGTTTATGATGGTGTAGTTGAAGAAACGACCTTTTATCCTCAACACGCACTTCCTTTCATTGATCGCTTTCCAGTCCATTACGCGATCCCGCATTTTGCCCAACAATACGAAGCCAGTTCATAGCTTGCTGGTCGCTGCATTGGAAAAATTGGACTTTACCGCCACGGATCCTCCACACCTTCTCGCCTTTGCGACAGATATCCTGCAGTGCCACGATGCCAAACTTTCGGGGCTCTAACTGATGGAGCAGCTTGTCACCACTAACGAAATCGAGCGATCTGCAGTTAAGGTACCAAGACTCCATACCATGTCCTTAATTCGTCACCTTTGTCCATGCCGAATGTTTCGAGTAACAGAGAGCTACATATAGTTGAGAATCTTCACAGACTGTGAGAGATAGAAAACGATGTCGGTTATATTGTTATTCAAAGGCGCACTCATCCAAAATATACTTGTGCTACTGTTTTAGTTTGGTGTATTGTTATTCTGCATTGATATATTTTTTTTAATGGAAGTCAAAATATTTCGGGGGGGGGGGAAGCAAGGCCCCCTCCCTGGCTACATGGTTACGATAAACGAAAGAGGGGAAACAACACGCTGCATTCGTCATACTGCGCAGCATTAAATACATGCGTTGTCTCGCATAAATTTTGTTTCAAAATTTGTTGTCTATTACTCTATTACCACCACTATCGGACGCGGCTTCAGCTGACAGTCGTCGTGACAGGAATCTGGTTTGCAGTAGGAATAATATCAAAAACATCAAATATCAAACTCCCGGATCCTCTCCTCTACTCTTCGCTCCCCTCTCACTCCTGCATAACCGATCCGCAGCTAATGTCATTCTTGTTAGTGACGAAACCGCAAAATTACTTCATTGTTGATCTTTCAATTTCCAGTACCTACCAGCTGTGCTAGTAGGCAATTTATTTTGTGTAAAAGTAAATTCGATGACTCTAGGTAACGCCTAATTCCGTCTGTATCACTTGGCCGTCTAATGATATGCAATATAAGCGACTTACATTTATTATTCACCCTGTTTTCAATTTGTTGTGTTTGCTCCGTTTTGCAATTTTGAATGTTGTTTTTTAAGCTATCCAGCCAATAATTTTTTTACCCGTTCAAGCATGATTCCTCTAACACAATTAAAGCTTCAGTTTGATTTCCATGGTAAATTTTAAGTTTAAATATCGATATATCAGCGTCTTACGATTTATATCCAATGTCAAGGATCATCAGGCCTTTAATCTTATTTGATTAGTAAGATATGAGTGGGAAGAATTAGTCGAAAGAATTACACTGCTAAATTCTATTTTACGTGGCTTATTGATATTTGAAATAAGCAATTTCTGAGGAAAAACGGCCAATTTCTCTTGAAGGTTTTGGTAAAACTAGAAAACCTCGATTTTTTTATGGTTTATGGCCTGATAGCATTCCTTCTACTCTATTGAAAAAAATGGTATGATGCTCTGAAATCGCCGATAGAAACAATATTTAATCTATCGTTGTAAAGCCAAAAGTTTCCTAAAACCTGGAAATCGTCGTATAGGGTAACCAACGTATTTTAGACCAACGTAATTTGGACAGTAAAATCAAATGGAAATGTCCAAATTATGTACAGCTTCTGATGGGGTCCTAAATAGGTCGGTTACCCTATGTTTCCAGTTTTTAAGAAAAGCAACAAGCAGAATGTGGAACATTATCGCGGGATGATTGCCTTGTGCGGTTGCTCAAAAATATTTGAGACTATTGTCTACGATCGGCTGTTGTTTTATGCAAAAAACTATATTTCTACGTCGCAATATGGTTTTTCTCCTGGCTGTTCTGTTTCAACCAACTTATTTTAATTTACCTAGCTGTGTCTGTGCACCATGAGTTAGACTCAATAGGATCGTAGCAACTGGCCCTGCAATTGTCTTGGACTCTAACAGCTGGCTGCGAAGTCTGTCTTATAAAAACAGAAGGTCAAGGTTCAGAAAGTTCAATAACGGAATGTAGCACCTGAGCTTTGCTTTTTGTCTGTGTACCATGGAACAAAGCAACCAAATCGATGCCATTTATACTGATTTGAAAGCAGCATTTGATCTAGTCGACCATCAAATTCTCTTAGCCAAACTTGACAAATTAGGAGTTTTCTCCAGCATGCTTTCCTGGCAGCTCTTCGTAAACGCAAAATTGCCGTTAAACTCGGCTCTTCTCAATCAAGCTGGTTTTAGCCAGGGATGGTTCGATCGCTTTGACTCAATTTTGATTCATTTGACAGTACTGTCTTAGCCGAGCTTAATTGAGTAAAATGATATATGAAGCAATTGTAGAATTAATTATTATCTACAATTTTGCTGAACAAAGATTTACTGTATCTTTTATAGTTATGGCGCTACAATGCTAGTAACTTATTAGTGACTAAATGAACGTTCATTTAGTTACTAAAGAGGAACTAGCATTGTAGCACCGTAAATACAAAAGATACAGCAAAACTTTGTTCAGCAAAATTGTAGATAATAACTAGTTCTACAATTGTCCCATACATCAATTTGTACAGTTTTGCTCGACTGAGACGGTACTGTCTAATGAATGAAAATTGTGTCAAAGTGATCGAACCATCCAGTTTCCGGAATACTTCAAGATAGCATGTTGGGATCACTGCTGTTTGTCAACGATATCACTAAGCTACTGCCTACTGGAACAAGGTTGTGCTATGCGAACGATGTAAAAATTTATCTACCAATTAAATCCGCCAATAATTGTTCAACACTTCAAAAATTGGTTGATTTGTTTGTGATATGATGCACCTCTAACAGGATGTCAACCAGCATCCGTAAATGCACTGTTATTAGCTTTTGTCGTAAAAAACAGCCACTGGTTATTGACTATCGCATAAACGGTACATTACTTCAGCGCAGTGATACTGTTACGGCTCTTAGCGTGGTATTGGACAGCCTAGACAGCACTATACCTACATTGTTAATAAACCTTATCGTTAGCTGGAAACCATCTTCAGAATCGGAAAAGAATTCTGTGATCCAAGCTGGGAGACAAGCTGTTTTGTTTGGAAACCGCGCCTATGACTTTTGGCTTCTTCATATAAAGCGGATTCAAAAACATTTTATTCGTAGGATCTGCCGAATGTTGCTTTGGAGAACCCCAGATGTCCTCTCACCCTACGAGAATCTCTGTCAACTTGTTGGCATTACACCTCTTGAGCAGCGTCTCAAGGATATTATAGCTACGACTGCCATTAAGATTTGGTCGGGTTTGTATGATTGCACTGCCGTTGTGTCACTGCTCCAGTTTCACTGCCCTCTTCGGCCTCAGTTGAACCGTCAACTTCTGCGGGTTAATTCGCATCACACTAATTACGGCCTTCACGAACCAATTCGCCAAATGGCCCTGGAAAACAGTCGGCGTGGAAACAGTCTAATATTTCAGTGAATTTTGTATCGTTTAGTTATTTATCGAAGGCTATGTTATTTATTTTCCATGTATTTTATGTAAAATTATTGTATGTTGTAAACAAAAGATACTGGGTTTTTATACCGCTTCGAGTAATAATGTCAATGTGATGTTTACTTAAGACGGCTTTTCCAAGTCATATAATTAAGACAATAAGTCGGATAACGGAACAAAATAAAATAAATAAGTAATAAGTAATAAGTAATGAAGAATCGATTTCACCATTCATAACTTTAACCACAAACACCGCCTGCTGGATTTTACATCGGTACTCCGGAGAATCGAGTTCAAGCAGGCGCAACGACGGTACGGTACAAGTACGGTAGGAGATCCACAGAATTACGCCACGTAAGTTCACGTCAGTTGCTGTGGACACCCTATTAAGCTAGAGTTCTCAAGCAGCGGTCGAACAATGGCGCAACATAACGATTTAAGGCAGTGTGGATCGTTGTAGTCCCGTCCGATTTTTGAAACAAATCCGATTTGATGCATGGCTTTAGAAATAATTAGTTCGCGATGTGAGATAAACGTAAGCTAAGTATCAAGTAAAATGCCAAGTTCAGTAACATGGACGACTCTACGCAACTCAATTTCATCAATTTGATAACTAAAAAGATTCGGGGTTTTTAAACGTTAAAAGCTCATCACCTTGCATTTTGATAAACTTATTGTAAGTCAGTTTTGTTTCACCAAACAACAACAATGACGAGCTTAAAGGCGACAACAATCATCAATTTTTTCAACTACCAGAAACCACTTGCAGAATGTTTCAGATCATCTGCATATACATGGAACAGCCCCCAACAGGAAGGCGATGTCGTTGAAGATGAGCAAGAAAAACAACGTCCCCATATTGCTACCTTGCGGAAGTCCAGAGATGTACGTGAATTGTGAAGAAATACTATACAGCAACCAAGTTTCACACGCAGTATTCTACCGCGAGTATGGGCATGGCAATTGTATCATTTGTTAAGATGCACCGAGTCGGGAAAGTTTGCGCAATAATATTGTGTGATCAATTCGGTAAAAAGTTGCTTTCAGGTTCGTGTAACGTCAACTTGCTTCTTGTTCTCCATTTGCGAAATGCAAGATGAAGTAAATTCCATCAAGTTCGTGCATACGGAACGACTAGGTATGAAACCATGCTGAGCTGTGGATTTGATGTGGAATTCTTTGTGCCTCAACTCAAATAATTTGTCGCAGCAGAAAGGTTGGTAATTTCTTGGTAAGTCTCCTACGTTTTGACGGTCTCCAGTTTTATATACAAAATAACGCCCTAGAATCAAGGGTTTTGTGATTTTTCATTCAACAGGAATTATTTGTTCGAGCAAAGTTGGCGCTCTACCTCTGAAGGCTATGTTGACCATAAAGCTAATATTTAGACCTACGCTCTCCATGCAAATTATGCAAAGACTTATTAACGATTGTAACGAGCAAGAGAGGTGGTCATTCCTTTCTTGCTCATTGCAACCGTTAAAAAGTTTTTTCATAATTTGTTTCAATTTTTGGAAAACGTCACTGTTTTGATAAATCTTGAAAACATCTTTCTTCGAAATACGATTTGCCATAAACATTATTTAAAATTTTCAACTAAACTCAACGCCTGATTCTCGTTTATTAATTACCGGTTGAAAATATATAGCGATCCTTTCGCAAAAAAATGCAAAATCTATTGGCAACAATGCAATTAATTCCACATTTGAAACAATGTAATGATGGAACAATTGCAAGCATCTTTTGATCAGATCGTTTAGCACCAGCCAACGACGAGTTGCACTTTAGTGGTTTCTGTTGTCCATTCTGTACGTTAGTAAACCATGGATATAAGCAAGTTTCAAATAATTGGTATTTTGTACGCCATCATTGATCCCATTCTGGTCATTTCATCAATTAGATATTTATCGAAAGGTAATCTCACTGTTAAAACCACCTTCACATATCGTTTGTCAACTTCATTTCTTTTTGCAGACAATAACCAACTCTTTGAGGTTGCAGTGCCAATAATCCTCCTGATTTACTATAGCGCTTTGTCATTCTGGATGGTGTACGGCATATTATATCGCATACCGAAATACATGCGTTATTTTCGAGAATTCGTAATCTATCGGGCGCTTTTAGCGCTGCTCATAGCTGGACTTGTTACCATGGATATGATTTTTATATACTTCGAGAAGGATATAAGCGTAGGTTTTAAGGCATGGGCTATTTGGATGTTAACTGTCATTGGTCTATTTATCGGTAATTTGCCTAAAAGAGCATACTTTTTTAGATTATCTCTAGACATTATGACAATTCTTTCAGGTCCTGTTCCATTAGAATTATGGATAAGACAAGGTGTACTGAAGCACATTGAGCACCAGCAACAACAGGTGCAGGAGCAACAACGAGATCAGGCACAGGAGGAAGGACACCAACCGGAGCACGAACTGCAGCAGGTACAGGGACATGAACTGCAGCAGGAGCAAGAACCCAATGACGTGGAGGTGGGCGTGACGAATGACAGTGAGCAATGATTTTTACCAAATCAAATGACTTTTACATAATGTAAAAAATTGACTGCATTTTAGCTAACTTTAATTATATTTTTTGTATGTCCATATTGACAAATATATATTTTGCGCTGGTTATATTACTGCTGGTTTAGTGTGGTGACCTACTCATTGATCGTATTGAAAATATTTGTGCATATAATCTACTTAACATCGGGCATTTCTTCATGAACTCTGATCTCTCGTTTAACTTAAGCTTATAATTTTTGTTTTTTCTATTTGATTGAAAAAATATCACTAATTAAAAAACCCCTCCAATGCACTGAAACATTTGCTACTTGTTTGTTTATACCAGTTTGTAGGGGAATATCGTCACGGTTAAGCCACTTTCCAGCATTCGATTCGACATAACTCCGTTTCAAAACGAATTTAGGCAATTTAAATGTATGTTTTTTCATAAGCCTATATATGAACAAGGTATATTTCTCGAAAAAATCTGAGATGATTACTTGAAAAATAATAAAGTTATAAGCGTAAAGAAAACAATGTTAAAGTCGAGTCAAATTGTATGGGTTGGGCCGTCGCTTTAATTCGAAGTAATAAGGCCATTGTAAATCATTTTCAAAGTTTTTGTCACCCCCCCCCCCCCCCTCCCTTGGAAATTGGCTTGAAAAATCGGGGGGCAGAAAAATAATTTGTAGAATATGAGTCAAATCAAAGTCAAAGTTTTATAAAATCAATTGTCTGTGGGCTCTACAGTCTGCAAAACTCGAAAAATGAGTGTACGAGTTGAGTTAACGCTTCTAGCACGAAACAAAAATGGAAATTCAAACAATGGAATTTCCGAAAATCGTCCAAAAAATTTTCCTTCGTTTTTGTCTTTTTTCGTAGATTTTTGCATAGAAAATAATAACGTATATATTATAAGGAAGAATAGGTTCGGTTTTCACGTTTAAACTTTACATAAAATTGCTTACCCAAGTTTGTTTTTGCTCGATTAAAAAATTCACTTTGTTTCCCCCCCCCCCCTTCAGTGACCGAACACTGGAAGGACAAAAACTTTATAAAATATTTGTAATGTAAGAAACTTTTACTTGGAATTAGACATGAAACCGGAGTTAAAAAAGAATTTGAAACTTTTATTTGAATTTCGACTTAGAATTGGAGTCGAAATTACAGTTGAAATTTGACTTGAAACTGGATATAAAATTAAGATCTACTTCAAATTGGTCACAAATTAGATTTAAATTGGACTTGAGATTAGATCTGGAATTACATTTGAAATTAGACTTGAAATTGGAATTCAAATTCTACTTGAAATTGGACATGAAATCAGAGTTTGAATTTGATGAAAATTGGAATTAAATTAGATATGAAATCGGGTTCAAAATTGAACATGCGGCTTAACTTGAAATTGAAGTTGATATTGGACATCAGGGACGGTACGATCACTTTGACTCAATTCACATTCATTTGACAGTACCGTCTCAGCCAAGCCAAATTTGACAAAGTTTTATATGGGACATTTGTAGAATTAGTTATTACCTACAATTTTGCTGGATAAAGTTTTGTTGTATCTTTTGTAGTTACGGCGGTCCAATGCTAGTAACTCATTAGTAACTAAATGAACGTTCACTTAGTCACTAAAGAGGTAGCATCGTAGCACCGTAAATCCAAAAGATACAGCAATACTTTATTCAGAAAAGTTGTAGATAACAACTAATTCTTCAATCGTCCCATATATAACTTTTTCAATTTATGCATGACTGGAACGGTACTGCCAAAAGAATGTGAATCGAATCAAAGTGATTGTGCCATTCCTGTTGGACTTTAAATTAGACTTGAATTTGAACTTAAAATTTTACGAAATTAAACATTAAGTTTTACTTGAAATTAAAATTAACGTTTTTCGACTAATTCACTCGAACGTGGTACCTCTTTCCTGTTCCTCTTTCCGCTCCATCCGTTTTTCCTCTTTTACTCTCGTTTTCTATTTTTTCATTCCCGTGTTTTCTGTGTCGTTGTTCCGTTTTTCGTCGTCTGTTATACTTTTTTTCTTATTTTAAGTCCTGTTTTCCTCATGCTTTTCACTTGTTTTTTGTATGTTCAGTCTTCTCTCTTTTCTTTTTCTTTTTTTGTTTCCAGTTTTCGTATTTTTGTTACTTTTTTATCCTCTTTTCTTCTTCTTTTCCGTCTTCGTCTAAGCCGTTTACCTCTTTTTGATGCCTCATTATTCCGTCTATTCTGCTTTTTTATTCTGTTTTAGACTCTTTCTTTCCTTTCCTATATGGTTTTCCTTTGTTGTCCCTCGTTTTTTGTCCTTTTATCTTTCATTTTACCTTTTTCTTTTGCCCATTTTCACTATTATTCTTTTCTTCTATTTATGTCCCATTTACCAGTTTTTACTCTTCTTTTTTGTATCCAGTTTGACGTTTTCTCGAGAACCAGAAATCGTTTCCTCTAGCGGTTTTCTTCTTTTTCCGTTGGCTTCTCTAGTTTTCTTCAAAGGAAATTTCTTGTCTCATTTTCTCTGTTATTCTCTCTCGTTTTTGTTTTTTTCCTGTCCGCCGTTCGTTCTCTCTCTATTCCTTATCCCTTCTTTTCCTGTTCTTTTTCGCCTTTTTTATCCGTTTTCCCTGTTTCCAGGCCCGTCCCATTTCCTTGTTTTTTTTTTCTTAATGATCGTCTTTTGTGGTAGATTTCTTGGTTTAGTTTTACGTCGATTTCTGTATCGTATTAACTTTTTTTTATCTTTTTCCGGTCCCGGTTTTCGTCGTTTTTGACTTTTTAACTTCTTTTCCATCCCGTTTTTCGTACGTTCGTCGTTCGTATGTTTCGTTCTTCCTCTTAATAAAGCCTCCTTCTTAGTCATACTATGCTTTTCTTTTCCGCTTTATCCCTTTTGATTTTATTTTTGTCTTCCAATTTTTTTTTCTTTTCTGTCCCGTTTTTTCACTTTTTCTGTTCTCATTTCTCCATTCTCCTGCTCCATATTTGCTCTTTTTCTTTTCCTCCTTTTTTTCTCTCCTGTTTTTCCTCCTTTTTATCCCGTGTTTTCCCTTTTTTGTCCAGGCTATTTCTATTTTCTTTTTCGTTTTCTACGTTTTATTCAGGGTTCTTCCTACTTTTCTCTCGTTATTTTTTTTTCTTCACCTTTTTCATTCCAGTCTGCTCGTTTTTTGTTTCGTTTTTCCTCCTCCTCTCTCTCTGATTTTCTTCGAGAGAAATGAGAGTACGAGTTGAGTTAATGCTTCTAGCACGAAACAGAAATGGAAATCCAAACAACGGAATTTCCGAAAATCGGCCGATGCCCAAAATCAATATTTTTTTTGCTCAATTAAAAAAATCTCTGTGTTTTTTCACCGCCCCCCGCTTCAGTGGCCCAACACCGGAAGGACAAAAACTTTATAAAATATTTGTAATGGCCTAATCTGTCTGTCCAGTTTTTGTCACGTTTTCCTTCCTGCTCTATTCGCTAATTTTAGCTTGAAACTAAACCTGAAATTTAATTTATAACTGAAATCTCCGAAATTATTTTGTTTTACATTAAATTTCACAGAGAAAGTGGAGCACGTGTCCCAGTGTGCCCTTACCTGGACACGTTAGTATTGATACCTATAATACCTTTGGCTCGAAAATACGATCATTGGAGCACCCAAACTTAAACAGAAGGTAGTGAACTTTAATTAATTTACCTATCAAAAAATACCGACTGTCTACGTTAAAAGCTTCTGACTTTCACTATGAGTACCAGCATGACAAACATAAACCAAACATAATTTTTATACAAAAGGCGGAAAATGTGCCCCAGCCTGAGCCCACATATGGACTTCAATATGAATTTGAGATTAAACTTAAAATTGGGTTTGCCATTAGATTAGATTTTGGATCTGAGATTGTATTTAAACTTGAACTTGGACATGACGTTTTACTTAAAGTTGGACTCAAAATTGAACAGAAAGTTGAACTTCAAACTGGATTTGAACTTGGGCTTGAAGTTATATCTTAAAATTGGAATTAAAGTACACTTGAAATAGGACTTTTGGTGGAACATACAGAGGAATTAAACTTAAAATTGGACTTAAAATAAACATGAAACTAATCTTGATTTAGAATTTAAATTGGGCACTTGAAATAAGATTCGATATTGAACTTGAAATGGAACTTGAAACTGGAGGAAAATCGCAATTAAATTAGACTTGAAATTGGATTTTCAATTGGAGTCGAAACTATTCGACATTTTCCTATCGGCAATTGGACTTGAAATTGAACATAAAAGTTTAATTCTCAGGCATTCAATTGGCTGATATGAGTATTTTCTGAAAATTTAATTGTATTTCTTATTAGTACTCAACGAGAGGCTATATTTTCAATGATTTTTGAGAGTGGTTACACATCTTCCGGTAATTCTCTAAAAACTAGAATACTGGAAATACATATTTTTCGAGCAATTTGACAATAGTGTGAAAAATATCTATACTGTGATTTACTTACATTCGATTAAATTTGTTGTTCTATGTTCTTTCATATTTGGCTCATGAGTTCTTCATAGTTGAAATAACTGATTTCTGAGAAAATCGAAAAAATTCTCTTGGAGTTAGCGGTGAAAATAGGAGATCTTTAATATTGTTTTTAACCCTTCGATATGCTCAAACTTTTACAAAATAATACAAAATGTTGCGAAATTCTAAGACTTTTCGGTTCATTTTGTACGACAATTATATAATTTTTAATCGAAACATGCAACAGCCGGAAAACATCCTAGTGGGGCAATCTATCACCTTACTTGCTCGTTGCAATTGTTAAAAAGATTTTTCACAATCTCTTTCACGATTCATTATTTGCCATAAACACATTTATTTGCAAATATTTCAAACTAAACCCAACGCTTGAATTATCGTCGATTAATTACTGGTTGAAAATACAGAGCGATCTTTTCTGAAAAGATACAAAATCAATTTGGCAACAATGCGGTTAAGCGCAAACTTCTGCTTCTAGAACAATGCATTGCAACAATTGCTAGCATCTTTTGAAAAGATTGTTTAGCGCCAGCAGTAGCGAACGAGTTTCACATTAGTGTTTTCTGCTGTCGGTTCCGTACGTCAACAAATTATGGCTGTACACCTGTTTCAGGTAATTGGACTTGTCTACGCCGTCGTGAATCCTATTCTAGTCATCACAGCATACAGATATATATCGCAAGGTAATCGCACTGTTAAAATTGCCTTCACGTATTATTTGTCAATTTTATTACTTTTTTCAGATTACAAAGGATGGTTTGACATTCTAACGCCTATAGCCTTCCAGCTTGTGTACTATGGGCTTTTGTCATACTGGATGGCAATTGGCATATTATATCGCATACTGATATACATGAGGTGGTTTCAAGAATACGTACTCTATCGGGGACTTATTATAGTGTCTGTAATTGTGGTTGTTATCATTGAAATAACTATTAAAAATTTGAAGGGAAATCCAACGTCAATTACTTCCAAGTTTTGGATGCTACCTGATATTTGTATATTTTTCGGTAATTTGCATTCTAAAGAAAAAAGACTTTTAGATTGTCTCTAGGCTTTATAATCGTTCTTTCAGGTCCTATTCCATTTGAGTTGTGGATAAAATATGGTGCAGAGAAGTACATTGAGCAACAGATACAGGAGGCGCGGGAGCGACATCATGCACAGCAGCTTGCACCACTGGCGGCAAGTCAGCGAGCAGAGGTGCATGGGGAAGGAGAAGGACAACAAGGAGAGCAAGGAGAGGAACTTGCGCAAGTAGAGCAACATCAACATGAATATGAGCATATAGGGTAACCAACGTATTTTAGACCCCATGAGCAGCTGTTCTTAATTTGGCAGGGGCTTGCGATGGGTGCCATGTTTTTGTTGCCAACATCTCAGCACATCTCGACAAGGTTGGCAGCAAATCTACCTGTCAGGCGGGCGCTATTTCTTGCAATAGCGCGAATAGCGCCCTTCGTTAAGTCGACTGTCAAACACCGTTCGTTAAGATAGGGATAGCACCCCGCTGTAATTTGGACACTTACAGCAAAATCAAATGGAAGTGTCCAAATTATGTACAGCTGCTGATGGGGTCCAAATTAGGTTGGTTACCCTGTATGATGATGAAGGGCATTGCAGGAAGTGTTTAGCTGGTTTTGAGGCGCGCGTGTCGAATTTGGAGGGGCAATGATTTTTACCAGACCAAATGTCTTTTACATAATCTAATAAAATGACTGCATTTTAACTAATTGTAATTATAATTTTTGTTGTATGCCCATATTGACTTTTCTTCATGCAGCATTGTCTACTTGCCCGATCTTTTGTTTAACTAGTATTTTTTAATTCTATTGTTTCCATTTTTTACTCAAAAATATCGTTGGTCTTGAAGCTCCTGGGCATTGCAAAAATTGTAAATTGTTCGTTTATAACCATTTTAGTGGAATGTCGCCGTAGTTGTGCCACCTTTCAGTATTTGTCCATAACTGTTGTTTCTAAAAGCAATCTAAATACAACGTTGCAGAGGCTTACGAAGACGTTATGTTTCTGCAAAACTTTGCTATTCCTGATTGATAGGCGTAGGGGAGAGTAGTCAGCAGTGAGACAACGGGAACAACTTCGCAATAAAGAAGTCAAAATCTATGATATTTTCCTGAAAAGGGAAGTTTTGGTACCTATATTATGTAGTTTGAAATTTTTTTTTAATTTTTCAATATATTTCTCAACAAAAGTCGATTTCGGGGGGGTCTACGAAAATTTGATTGCAATCATTTTCAGGTGATGTTCACTACTACATGATTTTAAATTACTACAAGGCATGACATAGTAAGAAGAGGTAATTTTTTTAAAGATACGACAATCGAAATGTTTGCTAACACCACTATTTCACTATTGACGTAGGACTACGTCTTACGGTAAGGTTTACGATAGGGTGTCATTCCAAAAAATCTTTCTTGAAAAGTGGTCAGGTTTTGAACGCTAATAGCTTAGCGGTTTCCCAATCGATTTACAATATTCTTACACCAATCGGTCGGAAAATTTTCTACGCTTCAACCCAAATGAAGAAAAATATTGATTCTTGAAGTTGCACTATTGAAATAATAAAAATAATGAAGCTTTAACCAGAATTCTCGCTTCGTGATTGGTTGTTAGAAATGACTTTGAATGAAGAATTTTATGGAATCCTACGATTCCTTTACCCTTTCTCGTTGATTGCTAATTCCTTATTGTGATGTAGCACCGAGCGGTGCCGCAGTTGTTTCAATAATCTTTACCTTGAAAAATTTCCTGCAAGTGATAACAATTAAAACCAAGTTTAACACTAATTCATCGCAACAAATGCATAGAATAACGCAGTAAAACTAAACCTAATGTTTTGTTTTAATAAATATTGCTGGCCCAATAAACTTTATTGCGATCAGCGGAGAACAACAATCTTTTATATTTTCATTTACGCATATTTTCATCAGAACGGTTTCTGGTAATTGATAAAATTGTTAGAAATTTCGGCATTCTTCTCACTTTACTTGGGCAATACAACAGCTTGAATGTTTGGAACAACACGTCTAGTAACATCGAAGAAAAGTTTGTTCATTTCTCCGTCGATACGGACAGCCAGCTGCGGAAGACACTAGTCTTCTCGTCGTCACACAATCTGCGATGCCTGCGGCTAAATCCAAATTTCCAAATTTCTATAAAAATGAAATATAAATTTCCTCATAATTCGAGAACTAATCAATCAATTGGAACCATATTAGGCACGTGGGTGGTTTTGGAGACAAGAATTTTTTTATGATGAACTAGGACCCCTTCCCTTTTTAGGAGGGGGGCTCCCGTACAAATGAAATACAAATTTCCTCATACCTCTAGAACTAATCAAGCAAATGGAACCTAATTTGACATGTGGGGGGCTTTGGAGGCAGGAATTTTTTTATGATGGTTTGAGATCCCTCACTTGTGTGGTAGGGGGATAAGGACTCTGATACAAATAAAACGGAAATCTTCGCGTAACTCGAAAACTAAACGAACTCGAGGGGGCAGCCCTCCCGCAGAGATCACTTCAATCTAGGTTTATTTGTTTTCCTAGGTCTACTGGCCTCTATTATTTTCTTTCAGTTGGGTCTGAACGAGCGACAGCGAGTAAGGAGAGGATCACCCTTGCGAAAGTTTCCGTGAAATGGTACATCCCGCGTAAGGTTTTTCGCGAAATGGTATTCCGCGATACTCTATATTCCGCGTTATGGTCAACCGAGAAGTGGTGTTCCGCAAAACGGTATTCGGCAAAATGTTATATAATCATGGCGAATATTTAAATGCTATTCGCTTTATTTTATCAGGCTGTGCAATGGGGGGAGTTTTTTTCTACTTTACTGTGAGGAAAATTTGTATATCAAACCACCCATGAACTCCCCAGAAACTTGCAAAACTCGAGATTGGGACAAAGGTCATCCGAGATTCACGATTTATGTACAACACAGTTTAATTTGTGGCAATACGAAGTTTGTCGGGTCAGCTAGTCTATACCTATAAAAATGGATTTCTGTCTGTCTGTCCGTATGTTTGTTATAGAATCGAAAACTACTGAACCAATCGCCGTGAAAATTTGCATGTAGGAGTGATTGGGGCCAGGAAAGGTTCCTATGATGGTTGGCGACCCCTCCCCCACTAAGAGGGGGGCTCCCATACCAGTCTATACCTGTAAAACTGGATTTTTGTCTGTCTGCCCATATGTTCTTTATAGAATCGAAAACTACCGAACCGATCGGCGTGAAAATTTGCATGTAGGGGCTTTTGGGGCCGGGGAAGGTTCTTAGATGGTTAGAGACCCCTTCCCCCACTAAAAGGGGGGGCTTCCATACAAATCTATATCTATAAAAATGGATTTCTGTCTGTCTGCTCGTATGTTCCTTATAGAATCGAAAACTACTGAGCCGATCAGCGTAAAAATTTGCATATAGGGGGCTTTGGGACCGGGGAAGGTTGTTATGATGGTTAGAGACTACTCCCCCACTAAGATTGGGGGGCTCCCATACAAATCAAATACAAATTTCTGCATAACTCGAGAACTAATCAAGCAAATGGAACAAAATTTGGCATATGGGTGTTTTAGGAGACAAGATGTTTTTCTATGGTGCATTGAGATTCCTCCCCTCATTAGGAGGGGCATTACGACTCTTCCCCTTTAGGAGGGGGGACTGCCATAAAAATGGAATACAAATTTCCTCATAACTTGAGAACTACCCAGGTAACCAATAAGCATTAGTATAAGCAGTAAATCAATCGTTTATTAGCATGCCTGGCGTTTTATACTGCAGGTTGCAGTTTATCAGCCTTTTGACTGCATATCTATTCTAAATTGACATCCACAATTCTATTTAAATGCTTCTTGTCGGTAACTAGGTGCAAATAAGCATTATCAGCACTATAAGAGGGCTAGCAGTAAAGTAGCCGCATATTTTGCCAAAATAGCATTTAAGTAGCATTTAAGGCAACTTAAATGCTTACTGGCTTGCATTTAAATTGCATTGGAAATGCTTATTGGTTACCTGGGTAATCAATCAAATGGAACCAAATTTAGTATGTGATAGTTTTTGGAGGCAAGAATTTTTTCTATGATGAATTAATACCCCTCCCCTTTTTAGAAGAGGGGGCTCGCGTACAAATGAAATACAAATTTCCTCATAACTCTAGAACTAATCCAGCAAGTGGAGCCAAATTTGGCATGTGGGTGTTTTGGGAGGCAAATTTTTATTCTATGGTGCATTGATGTCCCCCCTCCTTAGGAAGGGAATAATGACCTCACCCCCCTATAAGAGGGGACGCTCCCATATTAATGAAATATGTACAAATTTCTCCATAACTAGAGAACTAATCAACCAAATGGAACCAAATTTGGCATGTGGGGCAGCCCCTCAGAGAATCTCCTCTATCTAGGTTCATTTAGCTTTCTGAGTCTACTGACCTCTATTACTTTCTTTTAGTTGGGTCCGAATGAGCGACAGCGAATAAGGAGAGGATAACCCCTGCGAAATGGTACTTTCAACGAAAACATTTTCCGTGAAATGGTACATCTCGCGTAAGGTTTTTCGCGAAATGCTGTATTCCGCGTTATGGTCAACCGAGAATGGTATTCGGCGAAAGTTTATATAATTATGGCGAATATTTTAATGCTATCCGCTATATTTAATCAGACTAAGCAATGGGGGGAGTTGTTTTCTACTTTACTCCTCAGAAACTTGCAAAACTCGAGATTGTGACAAAGGTCATCCAAGATTCACGATTTATGTACAACACAGTTTAATTTGTGGCAATACGAAGTTTGTCGGATCAGCTAGTATTTTATAAAGCGCTGTGGGCTATCAGCCAGAGGTTTGGCAAACCATATCATCAAAGCAGAAAAGAACCAAAGGCGCGTAAAGTGTAGCTGCATGCACCTTCCAGCATTGGACAAAAGGTAGGAGTCAAAATGACTACTTGTCAAGCATAGCTACCAATACCCCCCCCCCCCTTTCTTTTCCGCTCTTCCCCCTCCTTCACCAAAAAATTTTCCATTTCTTTCCCCTACCGTCCCTTCATCAATTGTAGAACCATCGTTTCAAAAAAATATTAATATATGTATGACCTCATTCCAAGGTCAAGACTAAAAACTTGAGATTAGTCTATTTTCTTTTTCGTTTTCTACGTTTTATTCAGGGTTCTTCCTACTTTTCTCTCGTTATTTTTTTTCTTCACCTTTTTCATTCCAGTTTGCTCGTTTTTGGTTTCGTTTTTCCTCCTCTCTCTCTCTCTCTCTCTCTCTCTCTCTCTCTCTCTCTCTCTCTCTCTCGTTTTCTTCTTTTCCACTTTTTAGGTTTCTTTTTCCCTCCCATTCAGTTACGTTTTTTTCGATTTGCTTCTTTTCATGCTAGTTTTGATTCTCTTTTTCCTCTTTTTTTTATAAGGCCATTGCAAATAGTTTTGAAAGTTTTTGTCACCCCTTCCCCCTCTTGGAAATTGGCTTGAAAAATCGGGGGGCAAAAAATAATTTGAATGATATGAGTTAATTTTTCATCATTTTCATTGTCTGTGGCTTCTTCAGCCTGAAAAACACGAAAAATGAGTGTACGAGGTGAGTTAATGGTTCTAGCACGAAACAGAAATGGAAATTTGAACAACGGAATTTCCGAAAATCGGCCGAAAAAATTTTCTTTCTTTTTTGTCTTTTTTCGAAGATTTTTGCATGGAAAATAATCTTATATATAAAAATGGAAGTGAAAAAGTTCGACCGCGCATCACTTGAGAACGGAGCGTCCGATTTGAGCCGTCTTTTCTTTATTGTGTTCGTTTCCACCACCGCTATGTTTTTACGGCGAGAAAAGTTGAAAAATTTACTCGGAAGATAGGAAAACTCGAAAAATTAGTTTTCCATATAAAACCCGCAACGCATTGTATGCGCCATGTCGTTGGCTGCTATGATCATCGTACGATTTTTTGCAGCATCGTTGTCGTATTCAAACAAACACGTGGTTACCTTCATTGGAATCACCACATCTCACAATGCTATTAAACATTTGGGGGGTTTACAATTTCAGAAAATAACCAATCAATAGGTCCAACTTATTAATCAACCTAAACTCAAGCCTAAAGTGTCAGCAATAAAATTCGTTAATTTGATTCATTCGTTCATTCATTTATCAAATTTATGAAACAAACACGAATCATTTTTATTCCTTTTTACATCGGATGCGTAGCCAGAAGATGCAGGTTAACAAAAGGTTTAAGCACTAAATTCACTAAATTGCCACTTCCCAATCGTCAAATGAAGAATACATTTTGCATATGTTAACGGATTATGAGCATATTCGGTTTAACTCAATATCAAGTCAATAAATCAACAGTAAGAGCATATGATTTAGAATTTAAAAAAAATAGTGAACGAAGCAACTATTATACATCGTATTTAAGGGATCAGTCCCGGCGTAGTGGTTAGCATTCACGCCTTTCACGCCGAGGACCCGGGTTCAAATCCCAACCCCGCAGAAGTCACGAATGACCCAAGCTGGTTAAAGTGACTATAATCAAAACAAAAAACAATCGTATTTAACTTTCAGTCGATTTCATTTCATATTAGACTCTTTAGAAGTGTAAAAAGGTTTATAAAATGACGCTTTTATGTTAAATTGTTTTAGTGCGTGAATTACCAAAGGAACAATACAGCGATCAATTGATTTTGTGGAATAATAAAATGTAGTTTGTTTTGAGAATTGAGAATAACAGTTATCGAGATTCAGCGATGCAATTCCTTTGGGTAATTCTTATCAATAGATTTATGAATCAAAAAAAAAAATAAAAATCTGATGACTATTGATATTGAATACATATCAGAATATAAAATTGGCCCTTAAATTATCGAGAAATTCAAAAGTTGCAGCAGACGATATTAGCCGTCGTACCAAATTTTACAACAAATATATTAACGTCCAGTATTACTATTTTTAACCAGCAGAGTTTATAAAACAAGACTCAATGCAACTACCACAAACACGACTATTGATATTGCGGGGATTGGCAAACCAACTTTTACACCGATATGCATTTCTTACTAATGACTTAATACAGTTGTTAAATTTAGACATTCTCTGAAATCCCAGCGTTTAATAAACCAAACGCAGAACTCTTTAGACAGCGGCAAAACTTGACTTATACCTAGAAAATATCCCTTTTTCTAAAACGCAGCAGGAGTTCATCTGAAGTTTACATATCGTATATTTAGCCCAATTTGTGGCAGTACGAAGTTTGCCGGGTCTTCTAGTAACGTATATATTAAAGGCAAGAATAGATTTGGTTTTCACGTTTAAACTTTAAGTAAAAATGCCTAAAATTTATATTATTTTGCTCAATTAAAAAAATCTCTTTGTTTTTTTTTTCGCCCCCCCCCCTTCAGTGGCCCATCACCGGAAGGACAAAAACTTTATAAAATATTTGTAATGGCCTAATCTGTTCGTCCAGTTTTTATCACTTTTTCCTTCCTGCTCTATTCGCTAATTTTAGCTAGAACTAAACCTGAAATTTAATTTATGACTGAAATCACCGAAATTATTTTGTTTTACATTAAATTTCACAGAGAAAGTGGGGCACGTGTCCCAGTGTGCCCTAACCTGGGCACGTTAGTATTGATACCTATAATACCTTTGGCTCGAAAATACGATCATTGGAGCACCCAAACTTAAACAGAAGGTAGTGAACTGACCTTTCTAAAGCATGTTTGGCCTGAAAAGCAGCAAGTAATCGGCAAAATGGCAGATCTTTGTTATGCAATTAATTTACCTATCAAAGAAATACCGACATGACAAACATAAACCAAACATAATTTTTATACAAAAGGCGGAAAATGTGCCCCAGTCTGAGCCCACATATGGACTTCAATATGAATTTGAGATTAAATCTAAAATTGGCTTTGCCATTAGATTAGATTTTGGATCTGAGACTGTATTTAAACTTGAACTTGGACATGACGTTTAAAGTTGGACTTAAATTGAACAGAAAGTTGAACTTCAAACTGGATTTGAACTTGGGCTTGAAGTTCTATCTTAAAATTGGAATTAAAGTACACTTGAAATAGGACTTTTGGTGGAACATACAGAGGAATTAAACTTAAAATTGGACTTAAAATAAACATGAAACTAATCTTGATTTAGAATTTAAATTGGGCACTTGAAATCAGATTCGATATTGAACTTGAAATGGAACTTGAATCTGGAGGAAAATCGCAATTAAATTAGACTTGAAATTGGATTTTCAATTGGAGTCGAAACTAAAACGAAACTAGAAAAATAGATTTGAATTTTGAATTCGGACTATTCGACATTTTCCTATCGGCAATTGGACTTGAAATTGAACATAAATGTTTAATTCTCAGGCATTCAATTTGCTGATATGAGTATTTTCTGAAAATTTAATTGTATTTCTTATTAGTACTCAACGAGAGGCTATATTTTCAATGATTTTTGAGAGTGGTTACACATCTTCCGGTAATTCTCTAAAAACTAGAATACTGGAAATACATATTTTTCGAGCAATTTGACAATAGTGTGAAAAATATCTATACTGTGATTTACTTACATTAGATTAAATTTGTTGATCTATGTTCTTTCATATTTGGCTCATGAGTTCTTCATAGTTGAAATAACTGATTTCTGAGAAAATCGAAAAAATTCTCTTGGAGTTAGCGGTGAAAATAGGAGATCTTTAATATTGTTTTTAACCCTTCGATATGCTCAAACTTTTACAAAATAATACAAAATGTTGCGAAATTCTAAGACTTTTCGGTTCATTTTGTACGACAATTATATAATTTTTAATCGAAACATGCAACAGCCGGAAAACATCCTAGTGGGGCAATCTATCACCTTACTTGCTCGTTGCAATTGTTAAAAAGATTTTTCACAATCTCTTTCACGATTCATTATTTGCCATAAACACATTTATTTGCAAATATTTCAAACTAAACCCAACGCTTGAATTATCGTCGATTAATTACTGGTTGAAAATGCAGAGCGATCTTTTCTGAAAAGATACAAAATCAATTTGGCAACAATGCGGTTAAGCGCAAACTTCTGCTTCTAGAACAATGCATTGCAACAATTGCTAGCATCTTTTGAAAAGATTGTTTAGCGCCAGCAGTAGCGAACAACAACACATTAGTGTTTTCTGCTGTCGATTCCGTACGTCAACAAATTATGGCTATACACCTGTTTCAGGTAATTGGACTTGTCTACGCCGTCGTGAATCCTATTCTAGTCATCACAGCATACAGATATATATCGCAAGGTAATCGCACTGTTAAAATTGCCTTCACGTATTGTTTGTCAATTTTATTACTTTTTTCAGATTACAAAGGATGGTTTGACATTCTAACGCCAATAGCCTTCCAGCTTGTGTACTATGGGCTTTTGTCACACTGGATGGCAATTGGCATATTATATCGCATACTGAAATACATGAGGTGGTTTCAAGAATACGTACTCTATCGGGGAATTATTATAGGGTGTGTAATTGGGGCTGTTATCATTGAAATAATTATTAAAAATTTGAAGGGAAATCCAACGTCAATTACTTCCATGTTTTGGATGCTACCTGATATTTGTATATTTTTCGGTAATTTGCATTCTAAAGAAAAAAGACTTTTAGATTGTCTCTAGGCTTTATAATCGTTCTTTCAGGTCCTATTCCATTTGAGTTGTGGATAAAATATGGTGCAGAGAAGTACATTGAGCAACAGATACAGGAGGCGCGGGAGCGACATCATGCACAGCAGCTTGCACCACTGGCGGCAAGTCAGCGAGCAGAGGTGCATGGGGAAGGAGAAGGACAACAAGGAGAGCAAGGAGAGGAACTTGCGCAAGTAGAGCAACATCAACATGAATATGAGCATATATATGATGAAGAAGGGCGTTGCAGGGAGTGTTTAGCTAATTTTGAGGCGCGCGTGTCGAATTTGGAGGGGCAATGATTTTTACCAGACCAAATGTCTTTTACATAATCTAATAAAATGACTGCATTTTAACTAATTGTAATTATAATTTTTGTTGTATGCCCATATTGACTTTTCTTCATGCAGCATTGACTACTTGTCCGATCTTTTGTTTAATTAGTATTTATTAATTCTATTTGTTTCCGTTTTTTACTCAAAAATATCGTTTATCTTGAAGCTCCTGGGCATTGCAAAACTTGTGAATTGTTCGTTTATAACCATTTTAGTGTAATGTCGCCGTAGTTGTGCCACCTTTCAGTATTTGTCCATAACTGTTGTTTCTAAAAGCAATCTAAATACAACGTTGCAGCTGCTTACGAAGACGTTATGTTTCTGCAAAAACTTTGCTATTCCTGATTGATAGGCGTAGGGGAGACTAGTCAGCAGTGAGACAACGGAAATAACTTCGCAATAAAGAAGTCAAGATCCATGATATTTTCCTGAAAAGGGAAGTTTTGGTACCTATATTATGTAGTTTGAGAAATTTTTTTAATTTTTCAATATATTTTTCAACAAAAGTCAATTTCGGGGGGGTCTACGAAAATTTTATTGCACTCATTTCTAGATGATTTCCAATTAAAATTACTACAAGGCATGACATAGTAATAAGAGGTCAAATTTTTAAAGATATGACAATCGAATTGTATGCTAATACCACTATTTCACTATTGACGTAGGACTGCATCTTACGGTAAGGTTTGGGATAGGGTGTCATTCCAAAAAATCTTTCTCGAAAAGTGGTCAGGTTTTGAACACAAATAGCTTAGCGGTTTCCCGATCGATTTACAATATTCTTACACCAATCGATCAGAAAATTTTCTACGCTTCAATCCAAAAGAAAAATATTGATTCTTGAGGTTGCACTATTGAAATATTAAAAATAATGAAGCTATATTTAACCAGAATTCTCGCTTCGTGATTGGTTGTTGGAAATTACTTTGAAGAATTTAATGGAATCCTACGATTCCTTTACCCTTTCTCGTTGATTGCTAATTCCTTATTGTGATTTAGTACCGAGCGGTGCCGCAGTTGTTTCGATAATCGTTACCTTGAAAAATTGCCTGCAAGTGATAACAATTAAAACCAAGTTTAACACTAATTCATCGCAACAAATGCATAGAATAACGCAGTAAAACTAAACCTAATGTTTTGTTTTAATAAATATTGCTGGCCCAATAAACTTTATTGCGATCAGCGGAGAACAACAATCTTTTATATTTTCATTTACGCATATTTTCATCAGAACGGTTTCTGGTAATTGATAAAATTGTTAGAAATTTCGGCATTCTTCTCACTTTACTTGGGCAATACAACAGCTTGAATGTTTGGAACAACACGTCTAGTAACATCGAAGAAAAGTTTGTTCATTTCTCCGTCGATACGGACAGCCAGCTGCGGAAGATGCTAGTCTTCTCATCGTCACACAATCTGCGTTGCCTGCGGCTAAATCCAAAATTTCAGCTGCAAAATCACTGCTGCTGCTTCAGGGGCACACGTAATTTTACTTTCTCAGCAAACAATGCCTACCGGGAACTGCAGACCAGCGGGACTTTCCCATTCTCTGCTTTGCCAGATGGATGTCAGACGAAACGTTTGAAACGGCAAACAATGCAAAACTCGAGTTTGGGACAAAGGTCATCCGAGATTCACGATTTATGTACAACACCCCTCCCCTTTTTAGAAGAGGGGGCCTCGCGTACAAATGATATGCAAATTTCCTCATAACTCTAGAACTAATCCAGCAAGTGGAACCAAATTTTGCATGTGCGTGTTTTGGGAGGCAAAATTTTATTCTATGGTGCATTGATGTCCCTCCCCTCTTTAGGAGGGGAATAATGACCCCCCTTGTAAGAGGGGACGCTCCCATGTTAATGAAATATGTACAAATTTCTCCATAACTAGAGAACTAATCAACCAAATGGAACCAAATTTGGCATGTGGGGCAGCCCCTCAGAGAATCTTCTCTATCTAGGTTCATTTAGCTTTCTAGGTCTACTGACCTCTATTACTTTCTTTTAGTTGGGTCCGAATGAGCGACAGCGAATAAGGAGAGGATAACCCCTGCGAAATGGTACTTTCCACGAAAACATTTTCCGTGAAATGGTACATCTCGCGTAAGGTTTTTCGCGAAATGGTATTCCGCAAAACTCTATATTCCGCGTTATGGTCAACCGAGAATGGTATTCGGCGAAAGTTTATATAATTATGGCGAATATTTTAATGCTATCCGCTATATTTGATCAGACTAAGCAATGGGGGGAGTTGTTTTCTACTTTACTTCTCAGAAACTTGCAAAACTCGAGATTGTGACAAAGGTCATCCAAGATTCACGATTTATGTACAACACAGTTTAATTTGTGGCAATACGAAGTTTGTCGGATCAGCTAGTATTTTATAAAGGTTTGGCAAACCATATCATCAAGGCAGAAAAGGACCAAAGGCGCGTAAAGTGTAGCTGCTGAGACGTCGCGGTTGGTACGTTGCAACAAACTTACCAATCTGTTCGCTTGTTGCTGTCGGCTGAGTTGACCACGAACTCCGTCTCCGAAGGCACTAAAGCAATCAACAAATTTACCAGCTCCAAGTTTATATGCCTACTCTGGCGTTTTATAACCATTCAACAATTGGCCATTTTCAAAACCAAATATTTAAATGAAGATGTGATTGAATTTTCTCACCATTATTTGAAATGACAGCACAACTTCCTTTATTAAACCATACCCAAGGAACATTTTTGCTATATAACAGCTTAAGAAGCGCTTGCTTCATTGGTTTTAGCTATACAATATTTGAATAAGCTACTCTTAAACAAAAATGTTTGTTGGGTAGTAAATCAGTTGAACGTATAGAGCTATCACAATTTTACATATTTAGTATTTAGTTTCCATAATTGTAGCATATAAACGCTTCTATTGAAGCTACTATGTTGGGGAATTGATGTGGAAGCATATTTTTCTATTTTTAATAAATTTTCGAGAATAATCGCTGAATTGGGCCAGAAACATATGCAAGACAGAAACAGCAGGACAGCTGCAAACTTAACCATTTTAATAATATAAATAAATCAGATGTAGCGATTAAATTGTTTAAATAGCTAGAATTAAGCATTGCAGGCTGGCACAGTATTAAATAGAAACCGACTCAAGAACTAGTGCCCCAACCCTATTAGGTCGCTATCCTCTTATGAAATAGACGCAATCAATTTATAGAAATAACTGAAATATATTGAGGATTGAGGATAATGGAATAATTCGCGTTTCCGCCACTACTGGTACTACCAAAACTACTTGAGCAGCTACCCTATACCCACCTATACCTATAAATATTAAATCACTAAACTTTTTACCTTTGATATATTGATACCAAATACCAAATGAAAGGTGTTGTAATTCTTTATGTCTATTAACTGTCATTCGAGGTTGTATGAACTAAATTGCACAGCGTTGACTAACAGTTAAATTCCTTTCACCAACAGGTGGATTAAATCAGGCTTTTTGTTTTCGTTTTAACATTAAAAAGTCTCAAGTTGGATTTTCAATTTTTAATAAAATCTATAAATCTCGAAGTCGCTTTCTGATATCTTTTTTCGAAATATCATACTTATTTGCAAAACATTTTTAATTGAACCCAACGCATAATTATCATTTATTAATTACTGAAAATATAGAGCGACCCTTTCCGAAAATACAAAATCGTTTGGCAACAAGGCGGTTTAGCGCTAAATTCCTCTTGTGAAACAATGCGATACAACAATTGCTAGGATCTTCTCTTCAGTGATTGTTTAACACTAGCAGCAGAGCAGTAGCGGACGAGTTGCACTTTAAGTGGTTTCTGTTGTCTCGATTCTGTACGTGAACATACTATGGATTTACGCTGGTATCGGAAATTAGGAATTTTTTACGTCTTCCTGAATCCCGTCATTGTGATCATTTCAACATTGAGATATTTACCACAATGTAAACTCACTGTTAAAACCACCACTGCGACTTTACGTATGTTTTGTAAACTTATACACTTTTTGCAGATGAGAACAAAGTCGTCGTACCGTTATTTTGCCAGTATTCATATTGTGCGGCTGTGTCATTCTGCTTGTGGAATGGCGTAGTAAATCACAAACCTGATTACGTACACCAGTTTCGAAATTACGTACTCTATCGGGCAGGCATGAATCTACTCATATTTATATTACTTGTGTTGACAATGTTTCAGGAGCATTTGAAAGGTAACGATGAATATAAGCCGTGGGACATTTGGACAATTTCTGATTTTGTCATCGCTCTCTGTAATTCGAATTTAAAAGCATCCATTTTTTCAGAATTATATCGTAATATTTCTTTCAGGGACTGTTCCGTTTGAGTTGTTGTTAAGCCAAGGTGCGATGAAGTACGTTGTTGGGCAGCTGCAAAGACGGTAACAGATGCATGAACTGGAGAAGAAGAAAGGCTGGAAAATAGGTCTAGGAAAAATGTTTTTATATACATAATCTAGAAATAATCGCAACATCTTAGCTAAATGTAATCATACTTTTCACTGTAAGTCCGTATTGGCAAATAAATAGTTACTGCTAGTTACTGGTGCCATAGTGTGGTAACCTACCCATTGATCGTATTGAAAATATGAATATCATCCACTACTTACTCTCACTATCTTCGAGTGACATCCAATCGTTCGTATAATTTATATTGATTTATGTTCAGATGATGTATATGATTACGTGTTTCCGTTTTTTTATTAAAAACTAGCTGACCCGGCAAACTTCGTACTTGACCTGCTGCTTGCTGTTCGACAGATTTCGCAGCCAGCTGTTCGAGTACAGGATAATTGCCGGGTTAGTGCTACGATCCTCTTGATTTTTACAACCTCTCTCAGTGCTGATTTGAACATACGATGACTGGATTATTAGGGTAGAGTCGTACCTCGACGCCAGCTGGTAGTTTCTCTTAACTAAACGACAAATATTGAAAATTTCGGTTGTACTCAAGGTGTAATTTAGGCTTAACACTTTTTTAAGAAGTTTAGCAATTAGCAGAATGGTAAAAATTGACTTCTGGATTTTCTCAGAGCGTCTCTTTTTATTGAAACTTGGCTAAACCATTAGTTAAAATTTTTAAAATTTATTGCCAAATATCCGTGGAAAACATGTGGAAATGTTGATTTGTCAATTTCCAGTACAGAACAGTTTTGCTGGTTCTCAGTTTATTTTTTGTAAAACTTTCAGGTATCACCTAATTCCGTCTGCTGCAGTGGTTCGTTTAATGACATGCAATATACATTCAGGACTTTCTGAATTCTGAATATCATAATGTCTGAACGTCCCCATTATAATTTAGAACTTTCAAATTTTGATAATATACAGAAACCCTGAAAATTGGAAATAGCTCTGCGTGCTGATATAACATACCATCAAAATTAAGCTGTTTGAGTGGTTTAATTCTAAAATATGACCCACAACACCAAGTATTTCGATTAATTGCTGTTGGAGTTGAAAACCGTAATAAACGACGTGCGACATTCGGTTTTATTCTTGTTCTGGATATCGCAACTACGTCGCACGTGGTGCGCTATAGAGCGCGTCAATGTGCGATCACAGCGCACCAAGTGCGTCGTAGTAGCGACATTTATATGTATATGAAAAATTGTGAACACTAGGGTATGAAATGGGGAAGGCAAATGAGGAGCGTCCAATACAGCTCTAGCTATCCCAAGCCCCTACCTAGCGCCTCCACGTGGCCATACCCGGTAATGCTCTATTGAGTAGCCAAGCTAGGAGGTGCGATATTGTGTGGTTCCCGGCTGCCTGATCTCATAATCGAGGTTTTGGGCAGACGGTGGAGCCACACGATCTGGTAAGCATAATATAAGTTATTTTAATTATTTTTGTCGTTTTAGCTTATGAAGCATTTACTGCTTTATAGTGAAAACTTTGGCCAATACGAGTGTTAATACTGCACATGGATATTGGATACCAGAAGAAAAATTAAATTAATTATTAGAAGCATTTATGGAAACTAAAAGGACGCAACTCTATTCCATTCGAAGGACTGCTGGTGAGATTGTTCTATTTTTACCCATATATACCACATTTCATAAATAAACTAGAATCGGGAAGAGGGAGGGACCATCAGAGCACTTGTTTGAAGCGGTGAGCCTAGGGAGAGTGAAACAGTCAACTATCTAGGGTTAATCTTGGCCCGATTAACAACACATCGTGGATAATGAGCGGGCTCTTCTCCCCACCTGCTGGAGTCATTCTGCATTAAGACGATTTATTCAACGATTGACTGAGGTGACTTAGCCCTTGGAAGGAGATTCTCTAAATCCCTGGTACGTGTAAGTGATGTTGCTTATCGACCAATTCCCTTTTGGCCCTTCATACAAGAGTTGGGAAGCATGACCAATCGTTGAATATGTTCAACTCTTTTTGACATGATAGGCTCATTGCTATGAACGGATGTTCTGCTAAGGCAGGTGGTAGTACCATATATTCATATTCATATATGAAAAATTATGAACACTTTTAAAAATGTATACTAATATGGTGAAATGAACAATTCGGCACCAACTTTTCAAAAGGGACAATCTGCAAAATGTAAACAAAACGAATGAAGGTTACATTCCCTATGCTAATCCAGCAAAAACCAATCCTCACTATCACTAGGTTTGTAAAATATAAAAATGTAAACAACATTTTTCAGATTGACTCTTTTGAAAAGTTGGTGCCGAATTTCTGCTAGTGTGGGTAAGACGGTCAGTGAATATATTGTAATTAAGTTGTTGATTTTGCTTGTTAGTTGTTTCTTAAGCTTATAAAGGAAAAGTTAACCGGCAAATGTGGACTTGGACCCAATTAACAGCGTCCCGGGATGCAATAAATTTTGGTATGTTTATTAATACTGCCGTTGCTGAACATATTTCATTTAGCAGCACCCTGAGGGAGGGAGTGGACTACCCTCTTCACTTCTTGCACGCTACACTGCCATTTTTTACGTATTTAGGGTAATTTGCCAACGATCGCACAGCGAAGCCACTGAAATTTGATTTTTAATTATTTTTTCGAAACGAATAGTTATAAATAGACAGAATCATAAAAGTCTGAATCAGATGCAAAATATGTTCACATTACAAGGTCATTTTTATCGAATAAATAAGCTTTTCGTGGAATAATATGCGATTTTTTGACACCACTTGAATGCCCAACAGTGCTAGAACCGTATTGTCCAATAGTTGAACGCTTGTCCAATGGTTGGACATGCGATGTATTGAACCGCCCCAAAGTTAATTTGATAGTACTCAAATAAGTACACTTTTAAGATATGATTATTAAAAATAATCAGCAATCAGTTAACACGATAGTAATTACAAAATATTTCTTAAGGGCTTAATTTTCCTTTCTAATCTTCGATGCTCTTCTCCTTCATTTCTGTTGGTTTCCCGTATTTTTTTTCTCTCTTTACTGTTCCTTCAAAGCACACTTTTCCCTATTCTTCTATTTTCTGCTGCCTATTTCCAAGCTGTTTTCTAGGGAAACCATGTTTATTTCTCTATTTGATCCTCGAAATAAATTTGTTGGCAAGATGATAATCTGGAAAACTTGGTATATCCATTTCCTTGCAGTTGAAAAACTACACCATCCATCTCTGTTTCATCATAAAAACTTTATTTTTATAATAAAATAAAATAATAAAATTCTGATTTTTTTCCAAGTTATGTAAAATAATTTGAAAAGTTAGTTCGCCACGCCAATAAAATACAGAATACAGAATATTTTCAATCTATACCTATAAAAATGAATTTCTGTCTGTCTGTCTGTCCCTATGATCCTTATAGAATCGAAAACTACTGAACCGATCGGAGTGAAAATTTGCATATAGGGGTTTTTGGGGCCAGTGAAGGTTAGAGACCCCTCCCCCCACTAAAAGGGGGGGGGGGGCATACAAATGAAACACAAATTTCTGCATAACTCGAGAACTAGTCGAGCAAATGGATCAAAATTTTACATATGGTTGTTTTTGGAGACAATAATTTTTTCTATGGTGAATTGAAACCTCTCCCCACTTTAGAAGGGGGGGCTCCCATACAAATGAAATACAAATTTCCTCATAACTCGAGAACTAATTAATCAAATGGAACCATATTTGGCATGTGGGTGTTTTTGGAGACATGAACTTTTCTATGATGAATTAGGACCCCTTACCTTTTTAGGAGGGGGGCTCCAATACAAATGAAATACAAATTTCCTCATAACTCCAGAACTAATCAAGCAAATGGAATCAAATTTAGCATGTGGGTGTTTTTGTAGGCAACATTTTTTCTATGGTGAACTGAGACCCCTCCCCTCTTTAGGAGGGGAATAATGACCCCTCTCCCTTTCAATAGGGGGGCTTCCTTACAAATGAAATACAAATTTCTTTATAACTCGAGAACTAATCAAGCAATTGGAACCAAATGACATGTGGGTGTTTTTGGACACAAGAATTTTTTCTATGATGAATTAGGACCCCTCTCCCTTTTAAAGAAGGGGGCTTCCATACAAATGAAATACAAATTTCCTCAAAACTCGAGAAGTAATCAAGCAAATGGAACCAAATTTGGCATGTAGGGGGTTTTGGAGGCAGGATTTTTTTAATGATGGTTTGAGAATCCTCACCCCTGTGGTAGGGGGATAAGGACTCTCATACTCGAGAACTCGAGAAATTTTAGACGCTTTCATAAGACATTAATCAATAACAAGACCACCAAAAACTATCAATAGTAACATTAGATAATTCAGCGCGAGACGGCCACAGGCCGCGAGTATTGCCGGCTACCTGCCGTCGGAAGCGTCGGCCACTGCGGGGGGCAGCCCCCCGTAGAGATCACCTCTATCTAGGTTTATTTCTTTTCCTAGATCAACTGACCTCTATTACTTTCCTTCAGTTGGGTCACCCCTGCGAAATGGTACTTTCTACGAAAAGATTTTCCGTGAAATGGTACATCCCGCGTAAGGTTTTTCGCGAAATGGTATTCTGCGAAACTCTACATTCGGCGAAATGGTTTGTAATGATGGCGAATATTTAAATGCTATCCGCTTTATTTTATCAGGCTAAGTAATCGGTGGAGTTGTTTTCTACTTTACTGTGAGGAAAATTTGTATATTAAAACACTCATGAACTCCCCAGAAACTTGCAAAACTCGAGATTGTGACAAAGGTCATCCGAGATTCACGATTTATGTACAACACAGTTTGATTTGTGGCAATACGGAGTTTGTCGGGTCAGCTAGTAATTAATATAATCGCTTGTAAACGTGGGTGAGAAAACTTCGGCATGCCAGGGGTCGTCAATTTTCAGTATGCAAAGTCATAAAAATTCACTTATTCTACTAATGCGCTTAGCAACAAAATAGTAAGCGGGCTGTAATTCTATAATGTTTGCTTTTTTAATTTGTCATGCTTGTCAAATCTACGAAGGATAGCTGTCGATAATTAAATCAGATCGCCATAATTTACCATAACTTTTTTGTTTTAAGAAGGGGAACCTCCCGTGATACTGGTCTAAAAAGACAGTCGTCATATGTTTGAATCTCAGCAGTAAAAGTCAATAGAATCGTAGGACTAACCCCGCAATTGTCTTGTACTTCAACAGCTGGCTGCGAAATCTGTCAAATAAAAACGAAATGTCAAGTTTGGAAAACGGAATGTAGAACCTGGGCTTCACTTTGCTTTGCTTTAAGGGTAAGAACTTATCTCAGACATATTTCAGATTACAGGGTAAATGTTAAGCATGCCCACACTCATATTATATTTTCATAATCATAATATTTTCATCTTCATGCCCAACGACCTGAGTTTGGGAAACGACCGCGACTAAGAAAAACGCATTTTCTCCGTGTGCTAACCATCCTGCTAGACTTATCAACTCTCGTATATTTTCTCTATACAGGGTTTTAACATAAACTATCGAAACGGGGAAATTTCTCCACCTACTCTATTTCGCTAGGTGAATTTTCTATGCAAGAATCGCTTTCTTCTATTCTTTCGGTCGGCAAATTACACTCCGCGCATGAGTTCCTTATTTGTTATTTTTTACGCGCAACTTCATTCGCAAGCGAAGAGCGAAAAAACGATTAACAAAATTTGTTAAGCAGAGAGCATCATTCGTACTTTCATCGCTCACCAATGCGCACTGTGTGTGTTCTTGCGGCACCGAATTTTTTAGCACCAATTGCGGCTAACTCTAGTAAGCACGCGGAAATGATTATATGTTTAAATTTCTTTCTTCTAGCCACAAGACATGTAAAACAGTTTGAGCTTTTATTTAACTTCAATTTCGATGCACGCACCCTTGGAGAAACCGGACCGCGCATTCCGACGAAGTTCTGTTAAACAGATAAAACAAGACGTTTCATGTGTGAAGCGAAGGAAATTCAGAATCATCTTCATTTATTTGTTTCGACAATGTCTGGCTACGAACTTCTGAAGAAAGACATGTTTAAAAATCAAAATAAATTGATGAGTGATGAATGACTGAAAAAAGCATTTCAGTATTCAGGCAACAAGCCTTTTCATAAGAAACGTTTTACGTTAACGTTTTTTTTCAATAACATTTATATCCGTTATGAGTCAGGTAAGACAGGAGTTTTTAAGTGAAAATCATTTGCTTCTGACGCTAGTGTATATCTTAGAAAATTAAAGGTACTAGATACGCCAGTCTTTGATTTTCCCATACATGAGTAAAATGTATGCCATCATCTATCTCTTCTCTTTTCAGTAAAATCTGTCAAATCTCGAAAGTTGCTTATCTCTTTTTCTTTTTTTCGTGATATTCCACATTTATTTGCAAAAACTTCCAATTAAACCCAAGGCTTAATTATCGTGTATTAATTACTGGTTGAAAATATAGAGCGACCCTTTCCGAAAACACAAAATCGTTTGGCAACAAGACGGTTTAGCGCTAAAGTCCACTTCTGAAACAATGCGATACAATTGCTAGCATCTTCTTTCCAGTCCATTGTTTAGCGTCATCAGCGCAGTAGCGGCCGAATTACACCTTAAGTGGTTTTTGTTGTCTCGAATCTGTACGTGAACAAACTATGGATTTACGCTGGTATCGGAAATTTGGAATTTTGTACGCCTTCCTGAACCCCGTCTTTGTGATCCTTTCATCATTGAGATATTTACAACAATGTAATCTCATTGTTAAAGCCGCCTCTACGAATTAATCGTATGTTTTGTAAACTTGATCACTTTTTGCAGATCAGAACAAACTCGTCGTACCATTCATTCTCCAGTTTACGTATTATGCGGCTCTGTCATTCTGCATGTGGAATGGAGTAGTAGGTCACAAACCTAGTTACATACAACGTTTTCGAGATTACGTACTGTATCGGGCAGGCGCGACAGTGCTAATATTTATGTTTCTTATGTTGGCAATGGTTCAAGAGTATCGTAGTGGTAACGGTGAATATAAGCCGTGGGTCACTTGGATGGCTACTGATTTTGTCATATATCTCTGTAATTCGCATTTAAAAGCATTCATTTTTTCCGAATTATATCATTGTAATCATTATTTCAGGTCCTGCTCCGTTGGAGTTGTGGATAAGCCGCGGCGCGAAGGAGTACGTTGATGAGCAGCAGCGAAGACAGGAACAGAGAAGAAGATAGGAAGGGTCCAGGAAAAATGTTTTATACACCTAAACAAGAAAAAATCGCAGCGTCTTAGCCAAATGTAATCATATTTTTCAATAGCAAATACATATTTCCCGGTAGTTACTGGTGCTATAGTGTGGTAACCTACACATTGATTGTATTGAAATTATGAATATCATCTACTTCTCACTCTCACTGTTGGACTTTCCCTCGAGTGGCATTCAATCTTTCAATTATATTGATTTATGTACATCACATATATGATAACGTTTTCCCGTTTAACCTGTGTTATACTATACTGCCGGAAATCGCATAACAGGGTTCGTCGAACTGAGCAATATCTGTATGTATGTATGTATGCTAGACCGTCCCAAAATAGCACTATGTCAGAAACCTGAGGGCTCTCCCCTCAAATGATAGCTTAGGGTGTCACAACAAAACTTTTATCTGGCGTCAACATTGGTTGACGGGTTGCACATTTCAGTTTTATGAAAAAATGACCTCTTAAGGAGTGAATTCAAAAAAATAGTTTTAGAAACATTAAGGTAGATGATGAAAAGGGACTTAACTATTTTTTTTCATAATCATTAAGATCTGGGGTGACATTGCGATTCTCGTTTCGAGTGATTTTGGTTCGTTTCGACCACGTTAAACGAATGGGCGAAACGAACCAAAATCACTCGAAACGAGAATCGCAATGTCACCCCTGATACATACATAAAAAAAGTTATGGTGGCATGTCTGGAGTCATGTTTAGTTACAGAAATTTATTAAATTCGGCATAATTTTGAAATTTTCGAAATTTTATTTGATTAAACTTCAAAACAGGGTATCGAACAATGTCCCAGAGCAACGTAGCTATATTATAAAGATGGGAAATCATCATAATATTACTTGAATGTACATTATAGAAAACTTTTACAAGCGATTTGTTCACAAGTGACCTACAATTTGTTCCAAAACTTATAAAAACTACCGAAGTTACTGATATGCGTTTATTTGTGCTTGAATAAGCAAGAATAAACGCATAACAGTCACACTCACAGCATGCCTTGATCCTTGCGTTGCCGGTGGAGTATTTTCAAGACCACGTGTCGTTGTTGTTTTGTAATTCACTTGCACGTTTAATTCAACTGTTTCAAATGTCCGTACTGAACTGTACTGTATTTGAAATCTTACGGGAGTAAGGATAACTCTGAAGATAAACTTCCATTTCCTAGCATTTTCTGCTTTTATTTGTAATTTGTTATCGTGGGGTCGCATAAGGGGGTTTGTTCAATTCAGAAACTGGTCGCTTTCCTGTGTCAGTAACACTCCCAGAACGTGTCTCCGAGTGTGACTAATGTGATCCTGGACATATTATATGACGACAAATGAACTATTCTGAGCTAGTTGTGCACTTTCGCGTACTTAGAGATGTCACATGCTGTATTTTAGTTCTATTCAGAAACTGATCCCTTTAGGGGTATCCGGAGCATTTCCGGATATGTGATTAGATATGGCCAATGACGTCTTGAACACTTTATACAGCTACCAATGGTCTAGTTTTGCAAATTAGAGTACTTAGAGGTGTCGTATAATGGAATTATTATGATTCAAGGTGGTTCAAGTTTCATATATTCCGGAACTTGTTCCAACTATAGTTTCGGAACCGTGTATCCACTTTTTCTTCAATAGTGTTCTTGTAGGCCATAAAATCTTTCGTTTGGTAGTTGTTGCAGTCAAATCGGTTCAGGAATTTCCAAAATCAAATGCTTATCCATATATTTTCACTACTGTGACTGTTATGCGTTTATTTGTAATATGGGACTGACATAGTTTAGTATTTTTTTCAACATTTTGGGAACAAACATAGCTTTTTTGTTTGAAATATTGAAAGAATAGGTAATTTAAGGATGATTCCCAGGTTTATCTCAAATATGGTGAAAATTCAAATGGGACTGTTATGCGTTTATGGGCAGTACAGTAGGATTTCGAATTTGGCAACAAATGCGTGTCGCCTATAATCGAGACCCTTTTTCGATGTAAAAATTTTTTAATGTAAATGCTTTAGAAATTGACTAAATATCATTAATCAACGATTGCAACCATTTTTTGTTTAAAAAGTCCGCCAAGAGCTATCCGTCCGGTGCAAAAAAGCCTTTGACACCCTGCGGTAAAACGTAGTCCTACGGCAAAAAAATATATTATTGTTCGAAACCACAGAAATATTTTTCATGAACATACTGAGGGCATCATTTTGTCGTCATTTAAAGCACGTATGCAGAAACTGATTGATATTTAAGCATATTTTTAGAAGTGAAATATCTTGTGTTGCCATAAACGAATACTTTTGTTGCCCAAATCGAGGCATGCCAAAATCGAAATTCAACTGTACTATATACGACTATTCGGGCCTCGATTCAATTTTGCGTTTTTCGACCAATTTCTAAATTTTTGTTTATATGTACCTATAAAAATGGATTTCTGTCTGTGCGTATGTACCTTATAGAATCGAAAACTACTGAACCGATCGAATGCATGTAAGGGTTTTTGGTACCAGGGAAGGTTATTATAATGGTTAGAGATCCCTCCCTCCACTAAGAGGGGGGGCTCCCATACAAATGAAACACAAATTTCTGCATAACTCGAGAACTAATCAAGCAAATGGAACCCAATTTAGCATGTGGGTGTTTTGGTAGGCATATTTTTTTTCTATGGTGAATTGAGACCCCTCCCCCTTTAGGGGGAATTATGACCCCTCTGGAAATGGAACCAAATTGGATTGGCCCACCGGGCAACCGGGCAAATGCCCGGTGGGCCCCAGTAAAAATTTCGTCGTTACACAAAATGAGATTTTCCAAAAACTTTATTTCAGTTAAACTCTTTCTACGACTCACGAATGTTCGATGGCTGGGGCCCAATGATTCATGAAATCAACCCATTTGATGATTGAAAATTCAGCTTCAAATAGGACTACTGGGGCCCCGAACTTTAAACCATAATTTCTCTTTCAATTAAACTTTTTCTATGACTCACGAATGTTCGATTACTGGGGCCCCATGATTTATGAAATCATTTAAGTTGAGCTGTTGGGGTCCAAGCTCCGAAATATTACCAGCTTCAATTCTGAGTATTTAAAAGTAGAATTAGTATTTCATCCACAGATATTGAACTGTCGGCTTAAGCTCCATACTCAGTTTACTTCAGTGGCGACGGCCGTTATCGATCCTGCGCCGAATGAATTATGGTCCTACAGTACTCAATCCTGGACTACCTTTCTTCAAACCCCTCGAACACCAGCTGAATGTGCATCGTCCTCGATAGCGCACATCTATCAGTGCGAAGTGCGATGTCTACTCCGAAGTCTACGGCCTCTTCTTGATTCTCTGCTTAAAATAATTTTGGCTACTCTTTCGTCGGGCATTCCAGACACGTGACCAGTCCAGCGCAGACTGCCACACTGTACTATCTTCATTATAACAGCATATTTCCATTCTTAATATAGCTCGTGGTTCAGGTCTGGTAGCGTCTGCGCTACACTCCATTTTGGGTTTTGCCAAATTTTACGCTAAAACCCCAAGGATTCGTCGATCAGCTTCTTTTAGCGTCCATGATTCGTGTCCGTAAACGGCCACCGAGAGGATTAGTGTTCTCTAGAGCGTCAGTTTTATGCGAATTTGCAAGCTGTGGAACTTCAGCTACTAAATGTAATGCCTGCGTAAAGGCCAATTCGCAGCTGCAATTAGTCGTTTTATTTTGCGACTTACATTGTTGTCACATGTCACGAGCATTCCAAAATATATTCAGTTCCTCTTTGACACCAACACCATTGGGATTTCCACGCCATGTACTTCGTTTTGGCGGTGTTAATGGTAAGTCCCAATTTCTCAATAAACGACCTAAAGGCTTATTTCGCTGCTCTATTTTTGATTTCGGTGATATCGACGTCATCCGCAAAATCAAAATGTACGTGAGGTCTCATCTGCTATTCTGACTCATAATTTTTACTCATCCAGCGTCACACGAATCAACGTAACTAGTTCTGTGGGAAAACCTTGTCCTAGCTGTCACTGTCACAGCTCATTTCGTTTGACTGAATCGTATGCCGCCTTGAAATCCATAAAGATATGATGAGTCTGCAAGTTGTACTCCCGGAACTTGTCAGTAACTAGACGCAAGGTAAATATCTGATCCATCGTGAAGCGACCCTCATGAAAACCAGCTTGATACTCACCGACGAAGAAGTCAGCTAACGGATTCAGTCCGGATAGGGATAGGGAGAGCACCTTATGGGCAAAATTGAGCAACGTAATGCCTCGCTAGTTTTTACTCTCAAGTCGATGTCCGTTTTTAAATTTATGGGAGATGAGCCCAATCAACCACTCCTCCGATATTTATTTTCCTCCCATATGTATTCTGTTCCTGATAATGAGGTGGCGAATTGTTTCGTACAGCTGCTCGCTCCCCGTTTTTAGAAGTTCAGCCAGGATACCATCCTCTACAGCAACCTCACCGTTTTCAGCTCACTGATTGCTCTTTTGACCTCCTCCTGTATTGGTGGCTCCACAGTTTGGCCGTTGCTCAAAATTCTGATCCTGTACCTGCTGATCTTCGTGTTTACTTCTGTATTCAACAGCGTCTGGAAATACTCTTCCACCTGGCTGCTACCGTCGTTTTGTCAGTAAGCAGATTGCCAGCACTATCATTGCACATCACAGGCATGGCAAAATTCTTGCACCTGACCGTTTTGTAGAAACTCCGTGTGTCGTTGCTGACGAACCTCTCCTCTGGACTGGCGAGCACGTGATCTTCGTACTGGCGTTTTTAGACGGTGATTTCTTTTTTCCGCAGCTCTACCAAGACGTAACAAAAAGCTTCGCGCAGAGTCTCGGGCATTCCTCACATTGGAATCGTGTGAAGAAATTCTACAGCGGATTCGCACAGAATACCTTGCTTATAGAAGCAGGATTCTTATAGGAGAATCCAAGAGTTTAATCCCAGGTATAGCTATAACTCAGCAAGGGAATCGCCTGCACTATGAACTGTTCTGTTCTGACGTGTAGACGCAGTAAGCTACTCATATATATTGAACTATTGACATTGTTGCAACACCGCAGAAGCATTTCTGGTAACACTGCTCTGCGGTACGTCAAATGAGTACTGATGAGATGAAAGGGATAGAGATACGGTGTAAATAAACAAGAGGACGGAGTAGGTGTAGATGTAGTGGTAGTAGTAAGGCAATATAGACTAGAAGTGGAGCATAAAATCGCCATCGTGAATTAGCTAGATTACTACTAAAAGTAAACAAAGTGTAGTTTGCCGAAAGTAAAAGTTTTTAAAGCCTTTTTTGAATAAAATAGTTTTGCGCTTGGTTGTAGGAGGAACAAAATCGTTCCGTAATTCTGTTTGGAGGCCTGTAAGTAGAAGATAGTGAAAAGAAACAGCTATTTGGTGATGAAAGTCGAAGAAAGATACTTACCATTGTATTTACTTACATGCAGGAACGGTGAATCGCGGTGCAAACCTGAAAAGGAAAATTCTCGCCAAAAGTTCCAAAAGTATAGGAATTTAGATTGTAAGTAAGAAATATAGTTAATCAAAACCATGCAAATTAACCGGAGACTTTCCGATAGCAACAGCAAAATACCAAACGAAGCGGGAGAAAAACATAAATCCGACGTTAGGGTAGCTGAACCGAAGTTGGGCAACCAAACAATTCCTAAATAAACCGTAAGTTTAAAATACCAAAGAATGATCTGAAATGTAAACTGAATTAAAATTATAATTACAAAATAGGATTAAGTGCGATTAAAGTGAAACAAAAGGAAGTTGCAAGTGGGAGAAGAAACCACTTTATTGTAAGTGAAGTAGAATTTAAGAAAATCTGTATATTAACCAAAATAAATATTACAGTTTGAGCGTCGTTAACAAAAATAGTTGACTGCTTCAGAAAGTTTGGTTCCGTCCCGGAACAGACATCCTATCATTTATCACGCAAATCAAATCAAATATTCACGCAGCGGCAGATCCTCCAAAAAGTCCATGAATACAGAATTCAACGCACAATTATTTCATTGATTTCAAAGTTGCGTATGATACCATCGACCGTAAAATCATGGCCATTCTAACCTCGCAGGGGACTTTATTAAAGTGAGGGACATTCATTTGAGACCACATGAGGGACCATTCATGTGGGCTCATGAAATGGATATTGTCGATAAAACAGCATATGTGGTGGTGGCTGAACAAACTAAAACTCAAAGTAGCGAAGATTGGGTTGAATAAAAATGCGCGCAAACTAAAGTACCGTGAACCGCTAATATGACGCACACGCTAAAAGCTGGTAACTCGGTCCTAATAACGACTGAGTTTGTTTTGTTTCGAGCCTCGAGCCGCTATGCTGCCCGTTCTCCCGATACTCGACACTCGACAGTGCCTGAGTCGAGTCGAATTGCACGACATGACTTACAAAGTAGAGCCCATATTCATTCGATTTACTGTCCTTGTAACGCTGATGTCTTTGGAATAGATGTCGTTTTTTGTGTTAATTTACTATCATGAGAATTTTGCAAACTGGGGCCCCTAATCTCAAAGGCCCGGTGGGCCCTTTGGCTCCCAGTCCGCCCCTGGTTTGTCGGGTCAGCTGGTAATCCTATCCGTCCGAAAATTGCTTACTGATATCTTTCCCACACACATCCCACATTTATTTGCAAAAACTTCCAATTAAACCCAACGCGTATAATTGTCATTTATCAATCACTGGTTGGAAATATAGAGCATTCCTTTCCGAAAATACAAAATCGTTTGACAACAAGGCGCTTTAGCGCTAAAGTCCAGTTCCGAAACAATGCGATTACAACAACAAACTAGCATTTTATTTTCTATCCATTGTTTAGCACCAGCAGCGCAGTAGCGAACGAGCTGTACTAAAGTGGTTTCTGTTATCTTGATTCTGTACGTGAACAAACTATGGATTTACGCTGGTATCGGAAATTAGGAATTTTGTACGCCTTCCTGAATCCCGTCATTGTGATCATTGTAGCTTGGATATATCTCCCAAAATGTAAGCTCACTGTTCAAACCGCCTCTACGACTCTACGTATGTTTTGTAAACTTGATCACTTTTTGCAGATGCAGAACTTACAAAATTCGGCGTATCAGTGCTGTTACCGTTTGCGTATTATTCGGCTTTGTCTTTCTGCATGTGGAATGGCGTAGTATATCACAAACCTAAATACATACAACGTTTTCAAGATTACGTACTCTATCGGGGAGGCGCGATACTGTTCATAGTTATGTTTCGTTTATTCGCAATGGTTCATGACTATTATAGTGGTAAATGTGAACATAAGACGTGGATCATTTGGACAGCTATTGATTGTGTCATATATCTCTGTAATTCGCATTTAAAAGCATACATTTTTTTCAGATTCACAGCATTGTAATCATTCTTTCAGGTCCTCTTCCGGTCGAGTTGTGGTTAGGTCAAGGCGCGAAGGAGTACGTTGATGGGCAGCAGCGAAGACACTTACAGATGCATAAACTGGAGCTGAATAAAGAACGGCAATAGGTCCTGTAAAAATATTTTTATTTCCATGATGTAGAAAAAATCGCAGCGTCTTAGCTAAATGTAATCATACTTTTCACTGTAAGTCCATATTGGCAAATACATATTTTCCGCTAGTTACGGGTGCCACAGTGTGTTAACCTACCATTGATCGTATAGAAATTATGAATTTCATCTACTTTTCACGCTCCTTGAACTTTTCTTCGAGTCCCAACAACATTTTTTTGAATAGTAGCTTATTCAATCATTGTATAGCCAATTACCGTGCAAGGGGGATTGATCAATCCGTACTAAACTTTGAGAAATTGAATGTGGGGCTGTAATGAGCAATTATACCAAATTTGGTTGAAATCGGAGGTGGTCGATTACAACGGGTATGATCACTTGAGAGGGAATGATAAACTTAAAAATTGAATTTTTCAAAAAACCCAAGATAGAATATTTTAAGACCTTTTTTAAATGAATCGTTTTGGCCAATACTAACATCCTGTGAAGAGAAATCTGAGGTGCATGAGAGTTAAATAATAAGTGCCTTCAGACATAGCGTGCGCCATCTTTGCAAATTTGTTAGCTGACAAACTAAAAAAGTGCATTCTTGAATTTAAGAGTTTCTTGGGACGCGTAGAAAAAATATTCCACAGAAACGGAAACGAGAAGTGAACTAAACATTTCTTCATATAAAATGCTGCACATTTTGATCGTTGCTGCATTTTTGCTGGTATTTTCGAGTGTGCGGCCTTTGGTACAGCCAAAATATTACCTTATCCTATCGCCGCGCATGGGTCTTTGGAAGATAGCATCTACTAATAGAACCAGGAAAGGGTTATGAAGAATGTTCTAATGTTCTATTGTACAACAGTTTTTCTAAAGGGAGGGATTGTTTTGCATTTGGATGTATATAGAAGTATTTTTCATATATTTTATATTATTTTGCTTTAAAAGACAAATAATTGAAAAGAACTGTTGAAAAACATGTTTATGATAGTAAAATTTATAACAACATCCAGCCTGCTATCTCAGGCAAGTACTCGTGCATTCCCACCTTTTCCCGCCCTGATATTTTTCAAAATTTCAGTGAAAACACTTCGAACACCTCAATACTTCAATGTGATATCTCTTCGCGTGTCGACTCTTTGCGCTCCAGCATAATCGCCACTAACGGTCCAACCGCTGTGCTGAATACTATTGCAACGGCAACTGACCAGCCAAAAACCTCCAGTGAGTCCATCTGCATCTTCTACCAGAACGTCCGTGGATTGAAGTCCAAGATCTCCGAAGTGTTCCTGAGTACCTCAGAGTTCTCGTACGACGCGTACGTTTTTACTGAGACGTGGCTTGACGATCGCATCGCCTCTCGCCAATTGTTCAGCAATGATTATAATGTCTTCCGGGTTGATCGTGGTGCGCATAATAGTTTACGGAAAAGAGGTGGAGGAGTTTTAGTAGCCGTTGCAAAAAACATAAATGCGGCCCCTGTTCATCTATCCTGCGGACAAGCCGTTGAAAATTTATGGATCAAAATCGCTTTTCATGACAAGGTCATTTTCCTTGGTGTTGTTTATATTCCGCCGAACAATAGCAAGGATAGCGACCACATTCAATTGCATTTGGACACTGTTGTTGAAATCGTGAACCGTTCTGACTGTAATGAGATAATCCTCTTTGGTGACTTCAACCAACCTCGCGTGGAATGGAGTGCAACTACAGGTGGTTACCTATTCGCTGATCCACTTTTATCGTACTTTACACCAGCTTGTCGCACATTACTCGATGGTTTGTCGTTTTGCCGTTTGAGACAACGTAATGCAGTTCGCAACTCCAGGGACCGAATTCTTGACTTGATTTACACTTCTGACTCTATCACTAGTAGTAGTACTACCGAAGAAGCTCCCGAACCTGTTGTGCGACTGGATCCTGATCATCCTGCTCTTTTGTTAACCGTTATGTGTGCGACAAAAATAACACCTTTAGCAGGGCGACAAGGGTACCCGGGTACCCAAAATTGATATTGTTATAACATCAACAATTTTAAACCGATTTTGATGAAATAGGTGTCATTTGATTCGTTAATTTATCTAGTTTTGAATTCTTTGGCTATTTGGCCATTAAAAGACATACGGGGCCCGAAAACCCGGAATTCCGACAGAGTGTCCGCTGTGAGATAGAGAACTGGTTGTATTGCAGGAAAATCAGTCATGCGGATATAAAAACTCTAAAAATTCATACAATGAACTATTTCATATAATGAGATGAATCAGGTTGGTCATTCCGGAGTAGGTTCCTGTGGGGTCATGGGTGGCCAGTCTAGGATTGGAGGTAAAACCTAGCAATATGGGTATCAAAGTTCTTGGAATTAGTTCGGTAGGTGATATTTTTTACATATCGTTGTATTTTGATTGGTTATTTCGAAAATGGTTTCTACGGGGTCACAGATCATACCGCAGGATTCAAGATAATGCTTAGCATTATCAGAACAGTTTAAAACGTAGAACCATCCGTTATACATTTGGAACCAGTTCCGAAATTATTAATCAGTACTAAACTGGCCATATCCGTTCAAAACATCTAAAAGATCCGCTAAACCAATTCTAATATTGGATTAGGCACCCAACTGGCCATCTGTAACCCTACAGGGACCCAATTCTGGAATGGCCAATGCGATCTAAAGTCACCAATTTATATAAAAAGATGAAAAAAGGGTCCACAATGTCAAGTTGAAAACTAATAGCTTTACTGAAGGCTGATATTCTTTCAAAACGAGCGGCTTCCCACATTTTACCGGACGTTGCTCCGGAATTACCGATTCCCGGGAACTACATGTCATTTGATGGCCAAATGCTTTATCTGATCAAAACTAAATAAATGTACGAATCAAATGCCACTGGTTTCATCCAAATCGGTTCAAGATAGCCAAAGTTATGAACATAGCAAATCATGGGTACCTGGGTACCCTTGTCGCCCTCCTACATAATAAAAAAATTCAAGGGCCTCTCATCGCTAATCCTCTTTATGGATATGCACCAAAAAACCTCAATTACTTAAGATCAACGAGTTTTACGATGTCGCAAAATTTCAAAAACGTATGTTTTAAATTGAATGAGTTATAACTATTTTAAAACTGAAAAGGTACCCGGGTACCCTGTTGCACACATAACGGTTAACCATCAAGGGTCTGCCCGCTGTTGCTCATACCAATGACGTTGATGCATCCGAATACAACTTCCGTAAAACAAATTTTGACGCCCTCAATGGATTGCTCTGCCAAATGGATTGGTCTGATGTATACGCCACTGTGAATGTTGATGACGCAGTCACTGCTTTCAATAATAAATTGCGTCGCTGTTTCTCTGAGGTGGTACCCCCATTTAGACCTCCGAAAAATCCACCATGGTCTAATGCGCGGTTAAGGTATCTGAAACGACAACGTTCTAAAATGCTAAAGAAATATTGTCTGCATAAAAACCAGTTCTCCAAATGCCAATTTGAGGAAGCGAGTCGAGTATACCGCTGCTACAATCGACTGCTGTATAGACGACATCTCAATCTGACAGAAAGTAGCTTACGCAGGCACCCGAAACGGTTCTGGACGTTTGTAAACTCTAAGCGGAAGGATTATGGTCTACCTACGTGTATGAAGTTAGGTGATCTAACCGCTTCCACTGTCGATGGAAAGTGCGAACTTTTTGCTTCACATTTCGGGAATGTATTCAACTCTACCGCAGCCCTCCATGATCCAGATATAAGCAATGCTGTTCACTATGCTCCCCCCGACGTTGTTGACGTGGATGTTTTCAGTATTCATTCCGAGATGGTAGTTGCGGCTCTCGCGAAGTTGAAGTCGTCATATATTGCTGGGCCGGACGGCATCCCATCGTGTGTGCTGAAAAAGTGTTCCGGTGCTCTAGTAGAACCTCTGCAAGCGATTTTCAATCTCTCACTGCAACGTCGAACATTTCCTACAATCTGGAAAAGCTCCTGTATGACGCCGGTATACAAAAAAGGAGACAAAACGGATATTGCCAACTATCGTGGGATAACTTCGCTGTCTGCCGGGTCGAAATGCTTAGAGACCATACTGAACAAAGTGATTTTTGAAGCATGCAAAAACTACATTACATCATCTCAGCACGGATTCTTTCGCAAGCGATCTGTGGAGTCGAACCTCTGTGAGTTTACTTCCTTCTGTATCAGCAAGATGGATGCTGGTGTACAAATTGATGCAATATACACGGATATCAAGGCTGCTTTCGACACAGTGAACCACGAAATACTTTACGCCAAACTTCGACGTCTCGGCTTCTCAGATAGACTCTGTGATTGGCTGAAATCTTACTTAGCAAACCGACAGCTATATGTAGAGATAGGATCGGCTGAATCAACAATATTCAGTCCGCAGTGCGGGGTTCCTCAAGGAAGTAACTTAGGACCACTTCTATTCGCTCTTTTCTTCAATGATGTCTCTTCGATTATACCGAACAGTTGTGTGTTGATCTACGCGGATGATTTGAAAATTTATCTCGTCGTCCGCAAGCTAGATGATTGTTTCCGTCTACAGGATATGCTTGACAGCTTTACCAGGTGGTGCCGGCTGAATCAGCTCGTGATTAGTATAGCAAAATGCTATGTGATTTCCTATCGGCGTCTGAAGAATCCCATTCTGTTCAACTACTCCTTCGACGGAACTGTTTTGAAACGTGTCGATCAAATTAAGGATTTAGGCGTTCTGTTAGATTACCAACTGTCCTTCAAAGCGCACTACTCTGCTACTGTGGACAAGGCTAATCGCCAACTTGGTTTTGTTTCGAAAGTTGCTGCTGATTTCACTGATCCACTGTGTCTACGCGCATTGTACTGTTCTTTAGTTAGATCTATACTCGAATTCGGGTCAATTGTATGGTCGCCATATGAAGAGTTATGGATTTCCCGAATCGAATCTGTGCAACCTACGTAACCTTCCATGGACGAATCCGCAAGACCTGCCTCCTTATAAAGACCGGTGTGCATTGATTGGCATCGAAACATTGGAAGAACGACGAAATGCCAACCAAGCTGTTTTTGGTGCAAAAATTTTACAATGTGAAATTGATAGTCCCGCCCTGCTTGGTCAAATTCACATCTACGCACCACAGCGCATTCTAAGGCCCAGACAGTGGCTACGACCACCTCCTAGAAATACTGTATATGGCAATAATGACCCAATGTTGAGTGTGAGCGGACGATTCCAAGAGGCTTATCATTTATTCGATTTTAACGTGTCTACAAAGACCTTCCGTCAGCGAATTTACAAAAGCATGTGATATATTACGTTACTTTAGATCATTAAGACCATATGATGTCAGATGATTTTTTATAGAATAAACAACAAATAAACAATAAACAACATATTAGCAGTTGAATATAATATAAATGTTTATTGAAATAAATGAGTACGAAAAGTCCGCGGCGTTTGAACCATTGGTGCACTGCAATGGAAACGCAGCAAAATTATGTGCGCGGGGATTGGTACATGTACATGATGCACTCGAAGACGTGTTTTGCTAGTTAGTGGCAACAAAACGACATTTTTAATATTTTTGTCTGAAAGCGTAATAAAAACACTAACCGAAAATGTATAGTGCATAATAAGGCCATTGCAAATCATTTCAAAAGTTTTTGTAACCCCTTGGGGGGACCCTTGGAAATTGGCTTGAAAAATCGGGGGGTAAAAAAATAATTTTTGGGATATGAGTTAATTTTTTTTATAAAATCAATTGTCTGTGGGCTCTACAGCCTGCAAAACTTGAAAAATGAGTATACGAGTTGAGTTAACGCTTTTAGCATGAAATAGAAATGGAAATTCAAACAGAAGAATTTCCGAAAATCGTCCAAAAAAATTATCTTTTGCTTTTGTCTTTTTTTGTAGATTTTTACATGTAAATTAATAACGTATATATTAAAAGCAATAATAGATTTGGTTTTCACGTTTAAACTTAAAATAAAAATGCCTAAAATCCAAATTTTTTTTGCTCGATTAAAAAATTCAGTTTGTTTTTTTTTTCGCCCCCCCCCCTTCAGTGGCCCAACACCGGAGGGACAAAAACTTATTAAAATATTTGTAATGGCCTAATATGTAAAAGAAATATTTTAATACATGCATTTATGTACCAGCCAACGTACTAAGTGCGCGGCGGCTGGTGCTTTCACGGTACTACAAATGGTTATATTTTTTCACTTGGGGAAAAAATCTTTGCTGTCTACTTGATTTATAATTTAATTTTTGATGCCAGCGAAAATCACAGTACAGTGAGATTTCGAATGTGGCATGGTTCGATTTTGACACGATTCGTTTTTTGGCATGCCTCGATTTTGGCAACAAAAGTATCCGTTTTTGGCAACACAACATATTTCACTTCCAAAAATATGCTTAAGTATCTCTCAGTTTCCGTAAGCATGCTTTAAATAACGAAAAAAGTGATACCCTCAGCGTGTTCATGAAAAAAAGTTTGCGGTTATAGCATGTTTCGAACAATAATATTTTTATTGCCGTAGAACTGTGTCTGACCGCAGGCTGCTAAAAACTTATTTGCACCGGACAGATAGCTCTTGGTGGACCTTTTAAACATAAAATGATTGCAATCGTTGATGAATAATATTTAGTCAATTTCTGTCAATTTACATTCAATTTTTTCATATCGAAAAGGGGTCTCGATTTTGGCACGGTTTCGATTTTGGCAACCTAGGCGACACGCATTTGTTGCCAAATTCGAAATCCTACTGTATTTTTGTCTGTTATTATAAGTAAATTATTACTTATATTCTATGTAAAACCATAGATTTCAATTAACAACGCTGGACCTAATTGCGAATCGATTCGAAGTATATTTGCTGTTACCAGCAGATATCTATTTTCGGTAAACATACAATGGTTATCGACTTCAATGCAAAGAAGACCCTTAGCACCCAACAAACTAAAACTGAAAGCAGCAGAAATCCTCTCCTAGGATCGACTCTATAAAATTTACGATTCAAACTTAGTTACAGCTGATAGCATCTCAATGCAATGGCAAAGTGCTACGCCCCATTTTGGGCTGAACGTGCCAATTTCGCTTTCGGAACCATCTGGCTTTCGAACCCTCGGTTTTCTATGATGGGAATCTTTCGACCCGGTTTCGAACTGGAGCTTCAGCCGAGATGAAGTCCCAGGCACAGAACCTTACTATAGTGAGAATATTATGCAAATTAAAGTTTTGAAATAATTCTGCTTTCCTCCTTGAATAATTTATCGATATCGAAAATTTATACCATCCATTAAATCGGATTTATGATGCATTCCCATCGTCTGTTTTTCCTCCGCCCCGTGCCGGAGCAACAACACGTTTAACAATTGGGTCAGCTCACCGAGCGCAAAAGCTTCCTTCTACTTCGGTAGTAGTTATTGCTCCGTAAAGCTGCAGTCAGCTGTAGTCTGGGGCACAGTACAGTCTTTGCTTCGGTTGAACTTTTATAATCTACCAACTGTACCAACCAACACAACAATGCGTAAGCCGAAATCGTTATAGTTTTTCAAACTTTTAATAGAAACCTTAAACGTACGTAAGAAGCAGATTCCAGCGGGCTGCTTGGGATTGGCAGTTAGGTGTAAATAACTAAATCAAAACTGTAATCTGATAATCCGTAAAGACTTCATAAGTATTAACGCGATTTTTTTTATTTAAAACAATTTTGTTTGAAGCTAATCTTATTTAATTGCACAAATCGTAAAGCAATAATAAAATAATAGAAAAGTAAAAGTAAAAGAATTCGCATTTCAATTTTCAACATTATTCGACCTGGTAAAGAGTCGAACGTTTCTCGAGAGCTTACTTTTATCCTTATCTCGAAGGAAAGGTGCAACATATGCAAGCACCATATATTTTCTATTCGATCTTCAAATTGGTGGTATTTGCAACAAAACAAGCTGAATTGAGGCCAAAATAAAATTCTCAAAATGAAGTGCCAATATTTACTAGTAAATCGGAAAAAGTACTTTAATTTGGTTGAAACTGTTTGCTCAGACAGGAAAAAAGGCTTTTGAATAACTAATGCGAAAGCCACCTACATACTAGCGTTCTGCATGAACTGATTCGCCTTTTGGCTATATATAACACGCCCACTAGCATGCCCAGGCTAGGACACAACGGGGTCGTATCCTATTTTCTGTTTAAATTTTTATATAATACAAAATAATTTCAGTAACACAAAAGTTCACCGTTTTTAATTTAATCCGTCACCTTTTTGCCATTAATTGCGTAAAACTATTTCCAGTTTTGAGACCAATTTCAAGTCCAGTTGTAAATTAAATTTCAAATCAGGCAGGCCAGGTTAAAGCATAATTTCAAGTCGAAATTTAATTCTTATTTTACGCTCATTTTCAATACTAATTTTATATCAAATATTGTGTCTAATTTTAGATTTAATTCCAAATACAACTTCAAGTGCAATGTGAATTCAATTTATATTTATTTTAAATTTTAAATTCAATTTTAAATACGGCCATTGCAAATTATTTTTAAAGTTTTTATCACCCCTCCTTGGAAATTAGCTTGAAAAATCGAGGGGCAAAAAAATAATTGTAGGATATGAGTCACATTGTTTTTATAAAATAAATTGTCTGTGGGCTCTACAGTCTGAAAAACTCGAAAAATGAGTGTACGAGTTGAGTTAACGCTTCTAGCACTAAAACAGAAATGGAAATTCGAACAATGGAATTTCCGAAAATCGTCCAAAAAAATTTTGCTTCGTTTTTGTCTTTTTTTCGTAGATTTTTGCATGGAAAATAATAACGTATACAGTAGGATTTCGAATTTGGCAACAAATGCGTGTCGCCTATGTTGCCAAAATCGGAGCCGTGCCAAAATCGAGACCCTTTTTCAATATGAAAAATTTAATTTAAATGCTTTAGAAATTGACTAAATATCATTAATCAACTATTGTAACAATTTTAAGTTTAAAAAGTCCGACAAGAGCTACCAATCCGGTGCAAATAAGTTATTGGCACCCTGCGGTAAGACGTAGTCCTACGGCAATAAAAGTATTATTGTTCGAAACCACATAACTTTTTTTCATGAACATACTGAACATACTTCTTCGTCATTTAAAGCATGTATGCTGAAATTGATTGATATTTAAGCATATTTTTGGAGGTGAAATATCTTGTGTTGCCAAAATCGAACCATGCCAAATTCGAAATCCAACTGTATATTATAAACAAGAATAAATTCAGTTTTCACGGTTAAACTTTAAATAAAAATTTAAGCATTTTTATTCATGTTTTTTATTGCTCGATAAAAAAATTCACATTGTTTTTTTTCGCCCCCCCCCCTTTAGCGCCCGAACACCGGAAGGACAAAAACATGCCACTGAGATTTTTTTCAAATACTTTTTCTAGTTTTCCAATTTCTATTCTTTTATTTTTTGATAATGTTTTCATGATATTGCAAATTGCATCAAAAACGCGAAATGCAAGAAACTTGTAGACAGCATCCCAGCAGCGAGCTGTCAACTATTCATGTCAATTTAATGCGATTGACACTCACAATAAGTTGACATAAGTATTTGACAGCTCGTTGCAGGGATTTTACTTGCAAGCTGTGCTGTCTGCAAAATTTTTGCATTTCGCGTTTTTAATGCAGTTTGCAATACAGTAATATCACGATATAAAGTAACTTTATTTTTAGTTTCGTTACGTTCTATCGAAGTTACCTTATATCGAAGCAAAAACAATATTTATTTATGTTTGAATGAAATCCATTGCAAACGCAAGAGGAGCCTTTCAAACCGTTACCTTCTAAATTTTATGATAGAGTTTTTATTAACTGAAATTTGGAAATCTAACTAATGGAATTCTATACCATCATATCATATACTTTAAAATTTAAAAATAGTGATGATTTTTGCTCAATAGAAAAGCGAAGTCATACTGCAAGGAGGATTAATTAGGTGTTTTTTATTAATTAGGAGACTTTTGAAAAAATTACATCATATCGAGGTAAAAATCGCATTAGGCCATTACAAATATTTTAAAAAATTTTTGTCACTCCGGTGTAGGGCCACTGAAGGGAGGGGGGCGAAAAAAAACAAAGCGAATTTTTTAATCGAGCAAAAAAATGGATTTTAGTCATTTTTACTTAAGGTTTAAACGTGAAAACCAAATCTATTTTTGCTTCTAATATATCCTTTATTTTCCATGTAAAAATCTATTAAATAAAGCTAAAAGCGAAAGAAATGTTTTTTGGCCGATTTATGGAAATTCCACTGTTTGAATTCCCATTTCGGTTTGTAATTTGCAATGGCCTTATATCGAGTTACGTTATATCGAAATTACTTTAAATCGAGGTTGCTTTATTTCGAGGTATTACCGTAACATTTTTATTGTTCCTGGGGTTGAAAACTCAGTTTTCCTAAATATTTACCAAGTTCAAAAATTCATATCTCATTAAAAATATATACAGATGAATTACTGATTGATGTAGAGATGGTACGGCTCGTACTGCTCTTGGAGATAGAAATGAAAAAGAGCACGGAGAAAAATGTGATAAAAACTGAACAAATGTCATAGAAAAAGAAGAAAAATACGAGGAAGAAAAAGTAAAACAAAAATTGGCATGAAAAAAATAAAAAGAACAACAAAAAACTCCAGACACAATGGGAGAGAAAACGATACGTAAAACGAGAAAAAGATGGAAAAGAAGAAAACGAGAGAAAAAGGGAAAACAAAGCAGAAAAGATTACTCTACAGAAGGAGTACAGAGGGAGTACGAAAGAGAGTAAAACAAAAATGAGAAGGAAAACAATTCAAACACGAGGAATACGGGAAAGAAAGTGAGGACCAACGGCACAGGAAAGGGAAAAACGGAGCAGAAAAGGAAAAGAAACGGGATAGAAAAAGAGGGAAAAGCAAAGGAGAACATGGGAACTACTAAAAGCGGGACAGAAAAGAGAAAAACAAGAGAGAAATATGAACTAAAAAAGGCGATAAACGGGACAGCAATAGAAAGAAAGTGGAAACAGTCGACAGAAGGAAAAACAAGAGAGAACGGTAGAGAAAACGAGACAAATAGAATGAAGACGGGACAGAGAAGAAGCAAACGTGAGGCAAAGAAAAAGAGAAAACAAGATAAAAAGAGAAAATTAGACAAAAAAGAGAAAACGAAACAGAAAAGATCGGAGTAATAAAGAAAAATAAGAACAGCGCGCGCGTGAGAGAGAGAGAGAGAGAGAGAGAGAGAAGAAACAAGGAAAACTAGTCAAACGGCATATAGAAGGTGAAAGATGGGACAAAATGGTAATGGAAAACTTAGACAAAAATAAAGAAAAACAACAAAAACAGACCAAAGTCTAAAATTGTAGATAAACACGATACGAAAAAAGAAAACCGGAAAGGAAAGGGATAAGTCAGCCAAAAACAGAATAGACAAGAAAAAACGGAGCATCAAAAAGAGGAAAAACGAACAGACAAAAACGAAAAACTAGAAAGAGAGCTAAAAATACAAAAACTAGAAACGAAAGGAGTAGAAAAGAAAGGGAAAACAGAAAACGGAAAAGAAAATTACAAAAAAAAAATGAACAATAAAGATCAATATGAACAATAAAACAAAACAGGACTGATAATTAAAAAACATGGGACACGAAACGAAGAAAAACGGAACAATGAAACAGAAAACATGGGGTGTCGCTCACTAGTACCCGTGTACCTTACAAGGTCCTGGCAGGTGTTGTGGATTCAAATCTGGTTATAATCTCTGATTACAGCTTGGTTCGACCCATGCACCTTCCAACATTGGACAAAAGATAGGAGTCACAACGACAACTTGTTAACCATAGCTACCTATTACCCCTTTCTTTCCATCCTTCCCCTTCATTCCCGAAAAAATACTTCTTCATTACTATCCCTTACCGTCCCTTCATCAATTGTAGAATCATCGTTTCAAAAAAATATTAATATATGCCTGACCGCATTTCAAGGTCATGACTAAAGTCACGAGTTTGGTCAATGTCTATTCTAATTTAAAGTGAAAGTTCGTCTATGCCCATGTTCAAATTCAAGTCTAATTTAATGTCCAACGTCAAGTCCAATTGCATGTCCAATTTTAAGCCAAACATTAAGTCAAATTTAAGCCCGATAATACTCTATTGAGTAGCTAAGCTGGGTGGTGCGATGCTGCGTGCTTGCCGACTGTCTGATCTCAAAATGATATTTTGAGCCGGCGACTGAGCCGACGGCTGAGCCTTGTTATCAGGTAAGCCTTATATGTTATTCAAATTATTTGTTTCAATTTAGCTCATCAATCACCTGTACAGTGAGAACTTTGGTTGTAACAAGTTTAAATAATGCACATGGGTATCAGAAAGAAAAATTAATTTAACGAGAAATTAGCAATCATTAACTTTTCGTCGGAGAGCCCAATTTCGGAAGCAGTTTTGGGGCCCAAAACCGGGGTTCTGTTATAAAAATGTTTTCACGGCACTCTTCTTGCCAATCTGAATACAGCGAATATTTTTTTATTTACTATTTGATGGGGCTTTCAACCGTTGGTTGGTTCGCCCCAAGTACAGCGAATATATTTTCATGAGCAGAATTTTTGTTTCAATCAAAAACTGCTTTTGAAATTGGCAGAATCGTTGACGACTAATTTCACCTTAATTATGGATATTCACTGATGAAAACTAAAATAAAGCAACTATATCATTCAAAGATTGTTGAGATTGTTCTATTTTCGCCTGTACCTATATAGGGTTTATTTCTAATTCCCGTCGTAGTAAGTAAATCCATTCTAATTTTCATCATTTGTTGGATGGATTTAATGAATACTCCAAAAGTTCTTGTTCTGATTTGACTCAAACACACTTACCTTCCGATCCGTGAACTTTGAAATCACTGAAAAGCGATTATTAAAGCATATTATTGAAATTACGCAACTGACTTTATTTCTTAAATTCGTCGTACCGTTTTTAAATTCGTCCATCAAAATTTTTCATCGTCCGAACTAAAAATCATAACAATGTTTACGAAGCTAACGCTCATGTATTTGTGTAGGACGGCATGACAAATGTTATTCTGCGAAATTTCTGCAGATCAGGCTCGTTTTCCTGGCTGTAGAATAACGACAATGCCTTGCGTGAGTTATTTTCATTTATGAATGACGGAAATTAAAACGATTAGTCGACATCTTCTTCTTTGTCGCTCGAAAAAACATAAGAAATTTGGCTGGTAGGACTTCTTTAATAATAAAAAGCATTTAAATAGATCCCAGCTCACTTTGATTGATCGCGTATGATAGACAACAAACTAAAATATTAGGGAATAACTAGTTTTGCATTGTGTGTCATAAAAATGCTGATATTTTTAATAATTTGTGTTGGATTCCCGTCCTAATAGGCAATTACGACGAAGCAACAACATACCCTACTCCATTTCACTTAACTTTTTACTCCTATGTATTCATCTCCGATAAACTGTAGTCAAGTCACTTGTTACGTACATAAGATCTGCATAAAACTACGTAAGGACCGACTCCAGTGTATTCGATTATTACTATTAAATAAAGCTTCCTCATGATCCTTATTGTTTGCCTTACCCTACTAACACGATATCCTCTGCTGTCCTGTAATATCCATGAAAGTAGTATGGGTTCCCTGCATTTTCAAAAGTAGATGCTTCACTAACGTTCCTACCCACTTCCCCTGCGGTTGTTCGGACGTAACTAGGTACCTGATCAGATGATTCCAACAAAAATATTACAGAATTGTAGCTCCGGCTGATATTTCTATCAAATTGTATTATAAATGTGACAGCAAAATTTGCGACACAGAAAATGCTTTACATAGAGTTTAAGTCGTTCTGCTACTTATAACACGGTTTGTTACATTTTGGTTATAAAGCAGGGCAGAATGCTAGTTTTTGTAACTCATCTTGAAATAAACTTGTTCAAATTATCTCGTGTTGAATTTAAATCCCATTTACGTTCAGTTTCAATTCTAATTTTAAATTCAACCTGAAGTAAAGCTTCAAGCCCAAATTAGTCCAAATTCTAATATAACCTAATGCCCTACGTCAAATCTAATTTCAAGTCCAATTGCAATTCTAATTTCTAGTCCAGTTCCCAGTCTAATTTCTAATCCAATTGCAACCTATTCGGCCGGTATTTTTGTGATAATAATAACTTCCTCCCAAGTGGCCTCGAGGTGCGACGTTGGTCTAATAATCGTATGTTTGAATCTCAGCTGGGAGAGACTGTTAGAGTGAATTGATTCGTAGGAATAGTCCCACAATTGTCCTATACTTTAACAGTACGGAGTGTAGTACCTAGGCTTTGCAGAGCTAATAATAAATTCGCCGCTTAACTATTACTGGATTTTCCAGCCCAAAACATTCTTCTGAAAGGTCAGGTGCCCCACCTTTTGCTTATGTCCGAGCACGCTAGTGAACACGCCTGTGGCTACTGTCTTCTATGGATGCTTCTTCACTCCGCACATTTTTCCTGTGTGAGCTTAACTTTTCAAAATTTATTCTATATGCCGTCACATCATAAGGGCTCTGAGCAAATATCAGCTCTACAACTCGGTCAGCAATACGGCGGACGTTTAGGCTAAGAAAGCTAAAGTGTAAAAAGTTATACCCGTAGGAAAATATCCTTTTATTGACAATACAAGTTCTTATTTTTTTATTATAGAGAACCCATTCTTTGGTATTATTTTTTTGTTTTTTAACTAAAACAAGAATAAACATTTGATTTGGTTCCTCTATCACTCGAATTATGGGAACTACCGAACCCTAACCCAATGTTCACTTAGATGGTCACCTTCAAGTCAACGTCACTTTTATTCTTTCATATTCACCTTTTAGTAACATGGAAATGAGCTAGCTAGAATAAATGGAATTAAGTGAACGCGAAGCTATCTCACAGTAGCATTCAGAATAGTTTTTTCTCTTTACTCGTTTGATATGATGGTAATGGGATATATGTACTAATGTCCAGTTTTCGAGCACAGCCTTTAGAAGAATAGATCATAGGAAGAGAAATCTTTTATTTTCTGAATGGAAAGGTAGGTTATCCGATCTGTATGATCCAGTATTCTTCAACATGTGACATCATATTTCAAACATGCCCCTATGTGCACATACCCCAGTGCATATGTCAGTGATGGAAAATACGGTTTTGGGCCACAGCCAGCCAGCAAACAAACAACAGCTCTTTAAAATCGCAAGAGGGGTCAGGCAATGGTCCGACCGTACCGTATCGAATTGTTGCACAGCCACAAAAGGAGACAGCAGTTACAAAGAATTATTTCCCCATCAAGTGCCTACCTGCTGAATGTCATCATCTTCGGCCTTACATGGCAGCTCGATAGTCGTTCCCTCGATTGCTTCCAAATCGTACGGCTCGAAGAGGAATTTCGGTGGCCCAACGTCGTTTATCACGACTATTTCGGCGGTCGACTCGACGCTTCCTAGCTCGCTTTCCGCCACACAGACGTAGGTTCCTGAAGGAAAAAGTACAGAAAAAGCATGGAAGCAAAGTTATACTATGAATACCGGATACCAGAGAGCAGTGGTAAAAAATCTAGACAAAGAATTGCCACGATATGGTTGACGCCGAATGCAGGATAAATCAACAGTCAGTTCGAATAATGAAAATATTGACCATCATCAGCGAGAGTGCCCTACACGTGAACAATGAATAAAAAACACAGAGCCATGAAACAAATGGAATGCTGTCTAGTTCAACAAATTGCTTATTAGATTTCGAGAGTTTTTTTTTGGCTGCTTCAATGCAATGCAATTGCTATTCCGATGTAGTTTCTATCTAGACGAAAGAATGGAAAAGCGCAAACTGTAACAAACAATACAGGCTGGTTTCAAAGTGCCAAGCTACATTAAACCAGAAAAAAGGTAAATAATCAGAAACTATTATTGAGCATTTTAGTAGAATCTCAAATAAGAATAACATAACTGCACAGAACGAAAAAATGAATCTCACATTCGACGTAAACTGAATTGCTTATAAATAATGAACACGTAACAATAACCACAACCACATGTATTTTTCCATTAAATAAAACGTAAACAGCCATTTATGTGCATGTCAAGAGACGTACATTTACAATTTTTTTTTTGAAGTGTGTGTTTTCACTTTTTTCATAAATGTAGAATTAAATGAAAAAAAAAAACCCTTTTATTTTACTCTAGAGATACTACTAACACCTCTGTTTATTGCTTCATTACTTTCTTCTACAGTTCCCTCTGTAGATTGTAAAAACCACCATTATTAAAAATTATTTAATATGTTTCACCTCATTATAAAGCTCAAGACTACAAAACATGAGGATGGTCTACCATTGTATGGTATGGTATGGTTTATAATGAGGTGAGACGGAAGGAACGGTAGAAGAAAGTAATTTATCAAAAGTGTTGATAGTATCTCTAGAGTGAGACAAGACCTGAAGGGGAGAGAGCGGATAACCAGGCAAAGGAGGGTCCTAGGAGCACCGCTTACTAAGATTGTATAATGTTTCTTTTTACCCAAGCTGGGGGATCGAAGCTGTTAAACGGCTGGATAATGCGGAATATAGACCCCATAGTGGTCGTTAGCCTTTTATCCAGCCACTCCGATCCCGACCTCCTCTAGCGGAGATCGGGTAACCAACCCCGGTGAAAACTTTGGTCGTATACTAACCGGAAAGGAGGTATAGTGAGTCTCGGCACTATAAGATGGCAGCCCCATCGCGAGACTTGGTAGTGTTGCCCCAGTACGGCTACACACCCAAATTAAATTACAACTAACAAAATTCAAGCAAATTCGGAGCGGAATATTCGGCATCGACCTAGGCGACGTAACAAGGACGACAAATGGAGACTCGGTACTTAGAACTGCAGATTGCTAAATTTCGCAGGTTGCGAGCGGGTGCTGATTGAACGGCTTAAACCCCGCAAACTCGGTATCGTAGCTCTGCAGGAAATCTGTCGCAAAGGAGAGAAGGTATGGAAGATCCGTGGAGGAAAGGCCCAGTCTTACCAGAGCGGTGGTGCTACAAACAAACCGGGAACGGGCTTTGTAGTGTTGGGCGGAAAGCAGGATCGTGTGATAGATTGGAAGGCGATCAACGAGAGAATGTGTGAATTGAGGATAAAGGGCCGTTTTTTAAATTATAGCATCATTAACGTGCACTGCCCGCACGAAGGTAGACCCGACGATGAGAAAGGCACGAAAGGACGATGAGGCACTGCCTTCTTCCGAGGAGTTAGGTGCTTCAAACCTCGAAGACGGTTGGGGCAGAATACGGTCGGCCATCGGAGAGGCCGCTACCGCGGCACTAGGTATTGAACCTCGGAGTACACAAAATGATTGGTTTGATGGGGAATGCCAACAAGCGGTGGAGGGGAAAAACTGCTTGGAAAAATTATCTAAGTATTGCCACTAGAGAGAATCTGGCCAAATACCGACGAGCTAGGAATCAGTTGACCACGGTCCTGAGGAGGAAAAAGCGTCAAAAGGAGGACAGAGATCGTAAAGAATTAAAGCAACTATTCCGAGCTAATGACACGCGCAAGTTTTATGAGAAGGTGAACCAAACTCGGAAGGGCTAGGGAAACCTGACATGTGTAGGGACGACGGAGGGAATCTAATTACAAACGAGCGCGAGGTGCTCGACAGATGGAAGCAGTTCTTCGATGAACACCTCAATGGCGAAGTCGCAGAAGGAGGCGGAACGGAAATTAACCTAGGAGCGCCCATGGAAGATAGTAATGTCCTAACACCTGATCTCCAAGATCCGAGAAATCGGGATACAGAAGACCAATAAAGCCGCTGGGAAGCACCGCCTACCGGCAGAGCTTTAAAAACATGGCGGAGAAACGCTAGCAAAGGCTCTACACTGGGTTATTTCGAGAATTTGGGAAGAGGAAAAGCTACCGGAGGAATGGATGAAAGGACTGGTTTGTCCCATCTACCAAAAGGGTGATCGGCTAGACTGCTGCAACTATCGTGGTATTACGCTGGTAAACACCGCTTGCAAGGTACTCTCCCAGATCCTGTTACGCCGGCTGTCATCGATAGCACAAGGTTTCGTAGAGAATTATCAGGCGGGTTTCATGGGGGCTCGCGCAACTACGGACCAAATTTTTACTATCCGACAGATCTTGCAGACATGTCGTGCCCACGCATCACATCTTTATTGATTTCAAAGCAGCATTCGATACAGTCGATCGAGACAAGCTGTGGCAGATAATGCAGGAACACGGTTTTCCGGACAAACTGACGCGACTGATCAGAGCTACATTGGATCGAGCGACTGTTCAACATCGCTCTTGAGGGGGTGATCCGAGGAGCGAGCATCGAAACGAGAGGCACGATTTTTACCAAGGGTAGCCAACTTCTAGGTTTTGCAGATGACTTCGATAGGAGCCAGGAACTTTGCGACGGCGGAGGCAATCTACGCCAAACTGAAAGCGGAATCTAGGAGAATTGGGCTAAAAATAAATGCGTCGAAGACCAAATACATGAAAGGAAGAGGCTCAAAGGAAACAAACGTGCGCCTCCCACGGACGGTAACCGTTGACGGCGACGAACTAGAAGTGGTAGAGGAGTTCGTGTATTTGGGATCGCTGGTGACCGCGGACAACAACACTAGTAAGGAGATCCAGCGGCGCATCCAAGCGGAAAATCGGGCCTACTTTGCCCTTCGTAAAACGCTACGGTCAAGAAGCGTACGCCGTCGCACGAAGCTAACAATGTACAAAACTCTTATTAGACCGGTAGTTCTTTATGGACTTGAAGCCGTGACGCTGCTCACGGAGGACATACGCGCCGTTGCCGTGTTCGAGCGGAAAGTGCAGCGGACGATATTTGGCGGAGAACAAACTGAAGGCGGAGAGTGGTGGAGGCGTATGAATCACGAGCTACAGGCGCTGCTTGGGGAGACTCCCATCGTACATCTAGCGAAAGTTAGCAGGCTACGGTGGGCCGGACACGTCGTACGCCGGACGACAGTGCGACGAAAATAGTCATCTTCAACAACCCCACCGGCACCAGGAACAGGGGGCCCAACGTGCACGATGGCTCGACCAGGTCGAAAGCGATTTGCAACTTCTGAGACGACTAGGAAATTGGCGACGAGTGGCCCAAGACCGAGTTGAATGGAGACGAGTGCTTGAAACAGCACGAGCCACCTCGGCTCTATCGATCGAACCAAGCTATAATGGGAGCCAATTATAACCGGAATCGAACTCAACTTTTACCCCAGCGGATGTAAAAGGAGGAAGGTGAGACAAAAAATTGAAAAATAAGACAGGAAAAGAAGAAAAGAAAAATAGGCTAAAGGAAAAAGTAAAACGGAAGAGAAAAAAAGAAAAACAAGAGAAAAGAATGAAAAACTAGGAAGAAAATATGGTTAAACTGGCCGGTAAAATAGAGCAAAACTAGATAGAAAAAGAGAAAAGGAAACACAGAAAATACGAGATTAGGATAATAGAGAATTGAGAACAGAAGAAGAAGATGATTAGCAAAAAATGAAAACGGAAGTCAAATACATAAACAACAGAAAGTGACAGAAAAGGACAAAAAACAAGACATAGCAAGAGGAAGAAAGAAAATTACCTGAAAAAAAGATAAAAAACGGAAATAGTGGATTCGCAGAAAAAAGGAAATAACGAGTGTAAAAACCGGAAAACAAGAAAAAAAGAAAATACGGAAAAGGAAAAACTAGAAACAAAACGGAAAAGAAGAATAGCGAGAGAGAAAACCGATAGAAGAAACGAGAAAAACGGGAAAAAGAGATCAAAATATCCCCTTTGAGGAGAAAGATGGAACAAAAAATGAAAAATGGGACAGAAAAAATAGAAAAGGAAACCAGGATAAACGGACCAAAGAAAATGCTAAAACGGAGAAGAAATATATGAAAAACGGGAAATACAAAAAGAAAACCTAAGAGAACAGGGAAAAAAGAGCCAAAAACAAAACAAACATGACAGAAAACATGAAAAAACGAAGCATCAAAAAGAGAAAAATGGAACAAACGAAGACGAAAACGAGAATAAAAGGAGATAAACGGAATTAGAAAAAGACGAAAACTAGCAGTGAAAACAAAGGGAAACAGAGAATAAAAAATTCACAATACGGGAAAGAAAATAACAAAAGACGAGGGAAAAATATGAGGAAAAACAGAGTTGAAAATAAATTACACAAAATGGGAAAGAAAATCGGACGTTAAATCGGACGGAAACGTTAACGAAAACGGAACAATGAATGGAGCAAAACACCCGGGACAAAAAAACAGAAAACGAAAGAAATAGCGGAAAAACGGAAAGAGAAATCGAAAACCAAGAAAACGGCACAGAAAAGGAGGAAACCCTAATCAAAACTGGAAAAAATCGGGACTGAAAAAGAGTATTATAGCGTCTAATTTCGTGTCCATGACCGATTTAACCTTCCTAATGCATTAGAAAAAAGTTACATATTATGCATTAAGGGTCGAAAACGACCCAAGTTTTGAAATTGCTGTCATTCATCCATTTTTAATCCGAATTTCGTTTTCTTTACCTCGTTTGAAAGCTATGGCCAAAAACTAGCACCCAAGGTATGTTGGGGAATATTTGTTGACTGATGGCCACTTCTGCGTCGGTTCCGGAACACCCACTACCAGGTCCCGGGGAACATTTTTATATTTTGAGATAATTCATTTTGCGGCACATCAAATCACATTGGCTTGATAAAATAAGATTAATGGAATTACAATGGGAACATTTTGGACCAAAGCGGCTGTTTCCTCATGGGTTCTGGAACATCCGGTACCCGGTTTTTGAGGGCAATTTTAAATTTTAGGATGATTTATCTTGCGACACGCCAAATTACATCAGCTTGATAACGTAAGACTATTGAAAGTATAATAAAGACATTTTGAAGGCAAATGGTTACATCAGCATTGGTCCCGGAACATCCGGTACCCGGGTTTTGGGGCCATTTTTGTATTTTAGGATAACCCATCTTGCGACACATCAAATCACATCGGCTTGATTAAATAAGACTGATGAAAATAAAATAAGGTCATTTAGAAGCCAAATGGCCATTTTACTATCGGTTCCGCAACATCCGGTACCTGGTTCCGCGGGATATTTTTGGATTATGAAATAATTCATCTTGCGGCACATCAAATCACAACGCCTTGATCAAATAAAACAGTTACAAGAGCTATGGGGACCATTTGAAGACAAATGGCCATTTCATCATCGGTTCCGGAACATCGGGTGCACGGTTTATGAGAACATTTTTGGATAGGATAATTCATCATGCGCCACATCAAATCACATTGGCTTGATGAAATAACACTAATGGAAGTACAATGGAAAAATTTTGGAGCCAAAATTACCATTTCACCATCGGTTCCGGACTATCCGGTATCCGGGTTTTGGGGACATTTTTGGATTACAGGGTAATTCCTCTGCCCCGAGATACCCCGTTTTACGGTTCATTATAAATACCGGATACCGGATTATACGCGACTGACGCCCCATTATACTTCCATTGTTGTTATTTTATCAACGCGATGTGATTTGAGGTGCCGCATGGTGAATTATCTCAAAAGCCAAAAATGTCCCCCGAAACTGGTACCGGATGACCCAGTACCGATGGTAAAGTGGCCATTTGGCTTCTAAATGACATTGTTTTGCTTCCATCAGTCTTATTTTATCAAGCCGATGTGATTTGATATGTCGCATTATGAGTTATCCTAAAATACAAAAATGTCCCCAAAAACCGGGTACCGGATGTTCCAGGACCGATGCTGATGTGGCCATTTGCCTTCAACATGTGTTTATTATACTTTCAATAGTCTTATGTTATCAATGAGATGAAATTTGACGTGCCGCAATAGAAATCATCCTAAAATTCAAAAATGGCCTCAAAAACCAGGTACCGGATGTTTCGTAACCGATGGGGAAGTGGTCATTCGGGTCCAAAATGTCCCCATTGTACTTCCACTAGTCTTATTTTATCAAGCCAATGTGATTTGATGTGCCGCAAAATGAATTATCTCAAAATATAAAAATGTTCCCCGGGACCTGGTAGTGGGTGTTCCGGAACCGACGCAGAAGTGGCCATCAGTCAACAAATATTCCCCAACATACCTTGGGTGCTAGTTTTTGGCCATATCTTTCAAACGAGGTAAAGAAAACGAAATTCGGATTGAAAATGGATGAAGGAGAGCAATTTCAAAACTTGGGTCGTTTTCGACCCTTAATGCATAATATGTAACTTTTTTTGCTGTGGCTCTTCTAGATGTCGCTGAAAGCTGAAACTCCCCCACAATGCTAATTTTCCAAAGTTAGGAAAAGTCAGAAAATTTCAAGTCTCTAGCTCGTACCGTTACTGAGTATCAAGCTTTGTAAGTATGCCGATGGGTCGAAAACGACCCCAATGCACTAGGAAGGTTAAAGTAAGTTCAATTGCATGTCCGAGTTTAAGCTCAATTTCAAATCTTACTTAATTCCAGTTTTAGGTTCAATTTTAAGTCTGATTTCAAGTCCAATTTGAAGTGCAATTTGAATTCTAATTTCAAATCTACTTTCAAATATGTCTGACCATCGTCAGAAAACCTGGCAGAAACAGAAAAAGAGCCTACGGACAGCTGTAGGCTCTTTTTCAACAAAACCCGAAGTTGGTATTAAGAAACGTGGTAAAAAAAGCAGGTGTTTCGATATTACGTGTCCACAACGCAAAGAAGGGGGCTAGTTTGAAAAGTTTCCCAGCCATAAGTTGTACTGGACCGAACGCGATCCAAAATCTGAAGGAAAAAAACACTCAAGGAAGCTTTACGAGAATTTCCTAACGAAATACAGTTGCGTTTTTATGGATGAAGAATCGTGTCGCAAGACTGCTAGACAAAAACCTGAACAAAAATTTTATATCTCGTTTATACCGACGGAATATCAAATTTGGGCAATGAGAATTCGTAAAAATACGAATGTTTGATAATATTATATTAACAAAAGTCAAAAGGTTATTCTTCTTGTATCATCAATCACTACGTCAAAGTGTCTCAAAGACGATTAATGCGTCCCAATTCAGTGATTCTCCGATACCACGCTATCAGAGTTTAGGTAAGAAGCACTCCGTTGCAAAACTTTCGAACTGCACTCTATCAAACACACCTCTCCTTTGATGGTACCGGCTATGTTTTGTGCAGAAAGCAACAGGATCGAGCGGCAGTGCAATGCAACATAGAGCAGATAAGTAGCAGCAGCTGTCGTGTGCAGCAAAGTCTCGGGCAGCCATATAGAGATAGCAAAAGTAAACGTTAGTTGCTTCCGCCCCACCAAGCATGTCTTTACATCGAACTGCATTGTACCTACACGAAGTCCGCAAAACCCGTTCACCGTGGTGGCATGAGAGGAAATGACAAAAACCCCTTTTTACCCAACCCTCCCCCGTGGAAAGCTCACCAGAATCGGACTCCTTGATGTGTTCGATGGTAAGCTCGATGTCGTCGTCGCTAAGGTAGATCCGGTTGGTCTCGACAAGCGGTTGACCGTTCCGCTTCCACCAGATGTGCGGCAATGGATTCCCGTCCGCTTCACACTCCAACGTTACGCGGCTTCCCGTTTTAGTTGTTACATTCTCCGGAGCAAGTGTGATCCGTGGTGCGGCTGAAAGAATAGGAAAATAGATAGATGCAACGGTAAGGTAAGTAGGTTTATCGAATGAGGGTGATTGGAATTGTTCTTTTTGGTATGGAATACTGCCAACAAACAAAAAGGACAGTCACGGAATTAGTTTTAACGTTTATATTTGTTACTTTCAAAAGTACGATTTAGAGTTGACCTTCCTCGAACTTTAAAATCGTCCACTTTTAGAAACCACCGCAATGCAAATGTGTTATTGTGTAAAATGACACTTAATGTGGATGTCACCTTGAAAAACTATAACGCTTAGCCGAAATATTAAACAGATTTTCTGGGTTTGAACCTTCTAATCCAAAAGATGTGTTTTACCCATTGTGCTGTATCCTACGAACGCCAATGGATGTGGCATGTAGCAAAATCGAAGAGAAATGCTATGAAATAAATAGTAACAGCTGCAGAATTTTCTCCTCCGATGTGGAATGGCAATATATGCGTCTGCGAGATTGTACATACAAAAGTAGGGTACAAAAAGACTCCAGACTTGCAACCTGAAGTACTATTTAGTGCAGTCATGTGCGAATAAACTGCAAACAATAAATACTACCGAATCCAAAATATTGAATCCTGGGAAGTAACCAGCATTGTTCGTTGGTTGTATTTAAAGTGCATGCATTAAAATTATGTTAATCACACACCTTATAACTTGTGTCAAAGTTATATCAAATTTTATTCAACGCAAAGAGGCGAACCAGCCGCAGGCTGAAAACCTCTTAAATAAAGAATAAAGAATAATAATTTATTCAATAGTATTATTTTCTAAGTACACGTTTAACCCATAATATTACTGAAAAATTGGTTCTATTCCAATAATTATTAATAATCATTAAACCACTTTTTATAATGATATTTAAAAACGTTTCTGTATATTCTGTGATTCAATTCATACCGATGTATGCGTGCGTCAAAATTAACACAAATTGGAACGAAACCATTAAATGGATTAAATTAAAGATTAAATTAAATAGAAAACATTTTCTTTACTCATTTTCAAAATTCTACTACAGGGTCCGGCACTCGACTCGAAGTGTACCCAACTTAAGACCGTTGCACAATGGTTTAAAAAATGCTAAAAACGCAAACCTCAGCATTTTGAAGGGAAAAACATGAAAAAAGCTATATTGTTATTAGCAAAGTTGTTGTGACATCAATCAATGGCAACATTTAACAGGAATAATTTTTTTATTAATCTACCTTAAAGGGAGATAAGGCTGCTAAACGGCTGAATAATGCGTATCGTCGGTACCTTCACGTGTAGCCATAAAATAGACCTTGACACTAGACACTGTAGGGTTTTTAACGTTTTCCCTTTCAAAATGCTGAGGTTCGCGTTCTGAGCATTTTAAACCACTGTGCGTTGTCGCAACTGTCACACTGGCAGCAGTTATTTTCCTACAGGACAGTTAATAATAGGACAGCATTAGGATAAGCAGGATAGGATAAGCATTCAAAAGTCAATGATGGCAAAAAAGTTGTAACCGACAGGATTTAAAGGTAATAACGGCAGAAATCAAACGTAATAGAATATACGCAACAATGGAGCACGAACTAACAGACGTAACACTTCGCACAATTTTCTAGCAAACCGGCGCTCAAATGTATAATCTGAATCTCGTAAAAAAAACACTAGCACTACCTGGTGGAGTCTTTGCGCAACGCAAAATGGCTCGCTATAAATTGAGATATGTTGGACTGTTGGATGAATCTTGGCTAGCGTGGAAATCCGAAATGATCGTTTTTGTTAACGATGAAAGTATGCTTCAGTGTTACGTCGGTAAGTCTGTGATTGGAACGTCGTTCCATCACCCACGAACCGACATGACATCCCATACATTTTCCTTAAAAAACTTGTGTCCGAAAATTTGAATCAAAATATGTTAAACAGTAACTCCATCTGCACAACGGCTCGCTATTTATCTTGGAAAAGTAGAGAACAGGTTTGGCAAAATGAAATTCACCAACTCTGTGCGACCGAAACGAAATAATAAAAACACACTAGCAGTACAAGTGAATGCACAAAGCTCTTTGTAAAAATTACTTTATCCTTTGTTTTTTCAATAATTATCGAGATACTTCTGATATTCATACGGATTTTGTTCATACGTTTAAACAAACGAATTTTGAATGAATCTGTCTTCCGTACCTTTGTACATTTCTCTGCTGTTTGCTATATACTAAAAAAAATCGACACGTCGCATCCACGTGGAAAATCATGTAAACTTCTGTACAGCAACTTACGTGAACTTCATGCACTAGTTAATGGGAAAATTGTATAAGTGGGAGTTACCAACAGTTCACGTGATTGTTACATGAAAAGTTTGATGGATGAGAATTACCTGTTTTCACGTAAACTTGACGTGCTGCACGGATCTGCGATCTGTGAACATCCTGGAAACCAAGAAAGCCTTCCGGTCATCGCGGATACTAAGTATCCTGCTCTTCAGCCTCGTCGACAAGAGCCAAAGCTGTCTCCACTTCCTGTCAACCACCAACGAATTGCCGCCGTGAATTCAGCAGCTCACCAAACGGCCTCCAACTCCCGCTCAGTCCAGCATAGTCCCGCCTCTGCAGATACCCTATCAGATCTAGGTACTACCCCCGCGCCTGGTCTGTCATATGGCAAGGTTGCCTCACGTGCACCTTCCCCCCGGTGCCTGTCTCACGACGGAAGAGCTCGTCCAGCTCATCTTAGAGGTTATCGCCTTCAAGCGTCCCTGTAAGACCTTAACTAAGCAACTTCAAACTGTAATCTCCACTGTGAAGCCCTCAACACAGTAAATTTTATCACAGTAGCACAGTAAATATATCGAGCTACTCCACTTTCTCAACGTAAAGAAGATCGGCATCGCCGTCATCACGAAAACCCATCTCAAGCCGAAGGTTAGTGTCTATCTTTCCGACTTTCGGCTTTTGATTTTCGAACGAACTAGTGCAGGAGGAGCTGTAGTAATTGCTGTGAGGCGGAACGTTAAGCAAACTGGAAGTAATCGTAACGTCAATATGTTGATGCGTCCAATCAGCACCCTAGTGACCTACTATCCGAAACAAACCAGAACCCGGAAAGGTGCTGGCGCTCATTTGCGTGTCGTACATTGGCGTCCGGTTCTCGAAGTAGCTTATAAGTAACTTGCATAGATGGTCATCCTGTGTAGCGATAGCACGATCGCATTCCAACTAGTGCTGTTCAAGGCGTTTTTGACATCGATCGTGACTGTGGCACACTACTTGTCGCCTCGCCTCGTTTATCTCATAGACTTCTCGGCTCTCTCTATAACGGATTTGATGGCATCGACAATGGACTTCTCCTTACGGAATCCAAACTGCGCCCTTGCCAGCCTGGTATCATTTCCACAAATGGCGTTAGCCTGTTTAGTATGGCCCGTTCTAGTAACTTGCCTAACGTGGCAAGTAGGCAAATCGGCCTGTACGATGAGGAATCCCCTGGTGGTTTCCTCGGCTTCGGTAACAGTACCAGCTTTTGGATTTTCCATTTGTCTTGAAAATCGCATACTTCTAGGCAGTTCTAAAGCGTCTCTCTAAACTTATCAGGGTATGCTTGGATTGCCGTTTTCAGTGCCTCGTTCGGAATCCCGTCAGCACCGGACGCTTTCTTCGTTCTTAGACCCCTGGCAACCGCAACGAGCGAACAAACTACCTTGGCGGTAGACGAGGTGTAATACGGTCCACACCAAACATCGAATGGTACTGTACCGCTGCCAGCACCAGCGCACTGGTGATCGGCATAAAGGATCTATGGCATATAGTCTCTCTAGGGTTATCCAGGAGTGGATTCAACAGCTAAGAAACAAGGAACTCCAATAAAAGCTTCAACAAAACCCACAACTTTTAAAACCATTTTGACCTATGACTCCGGGCGGGGGTTCAGACGATAAAAATCTGCTTTTTGTAAAAGAAAAATCGGAAGCGCTGTGGCAGCAGTTTGCAATGCCTCATAATCTGCGACCGAATTTGGTAAGCCCACACGAGTATTCTGTCGCTAAGGAAGTCGACGAGGTTGATAGATCAAACAACTTGATATCTGAAAAAAAGGGTTATGCGAAAGGATGAAAAAACTTGAAGGTCCTCGGTTTTAATAGCACATTTCACTGCTGGGAGTTTGGTACTTACCTTCAATGTGAAAGTTAGCTAAAGAAATCCCAGTGCTAAGACTGGGGAAAGACCCTCCTGTTTCCAAGAGCCATCTTGCTCTCTGTCCGCTGCAAGTTGCTAGAGAATTCAAATTCATAATCGAATTCTTTCGTTCGCTGATGAGAATGGCGTCTTCCTTAAGGAACAGTTTGTATACCATAAGAGGAAGATTCACGATCCATCAATTCCATTGTGCTATGAGCAATGGCACTCTTGGATATCGAAAAGGACTTCGACAATGAGTGGCACGACGACCTGGTATTCCAGCTGCATCGATACAATTTTCCGATGTATCTTATCAAGATCATCAGAAACTATCTGTCTGGCAGAGTACTCCAGATCAGGGCCCGACAACATCACCTTCAATTGCATAGCGTCACTCAACAATGAAGTAGTGAAGCTTCGGTTTCAACAGAAGCAGCACCGCTTCAGTTTCAAACTGGCTTCAGTCAGCGTCAGCGAAACGGGTTTCACTTCGTCATGACTATCGGCTTCAACTTTTCATTTGTACTTTTCTATCAAATATTCAAAAAAAGGTCAGCAATTATGAATGCAAATGAACTGAATTTGAGTAACATTTCCGACAATGCAGCGCATATTAAAGTTAACCTTGTCAATGTCGACAAATCGTGCCTGACTTTCTGCCGTCGTCAATTGAAACAGCTACCAACTTCAACTGAAGCTTGCTTGAAACGTTCTATTCAACAAGTGAACAACAAGTCACTTCATGTAAGAAGCGAAGGTAAGAGAAAGTCAGTTTCATTTATTTGTTTCGACAATGCCGGGCCCTGCTCCAGATATCTCTGAATAGTGTTTGTTCGCAAACATTTAATATCCTGTAGGTGTGTTTTAAGAAGGTACCCTGGAGACCATTCTGTATAACATATATACATCTGTCATTCCTCCCCTCTCAGGGGGTGGTGTATGGTCTCAGTTTGTTTTTTAATCATGATCACTAACAGCTTAGGTCATTCGTAATTTCTGCGGGGTTGTTGTTTGAACCAGGTCCTCGGCGTGACAGACGTGAACACCAACCACTCACAGATATTACACCTTTTAGTCTCGTTTGCGGATGACACAGCAAGGGATCATTTACCTCCGACTCACGCTAGATAGACTGTTGATTTTCAGGTGTCTTTTCTTTCTAACAGTATAGAGCCAGGGTGACACTTGCCGTATCAAGAAATCCTTTTCACTATACTCGGTCCTGGAGTATTCGTCGCCAATTCGTTGAACCTCTCGTCACACGCAAGTTGGCTTCAACCTTGTCGAGCCCCCTTTCTTCCTAGTGCCGGTGGAGTTCTTGAAAAGAATGAATTTTACTGCACAGTCGTCCGCCATACTTGCGATGTAGCCGACCCACCATAGTCTCCTTGCCGTTTCAAGGTTTCTAGCAATGACGTTGAAGTCATCTGCGAAGGCTAGAAATTGGCTACTCTTACTTAAGATCTCGTTGGGAAGCCCGCTCACCGGAACACACCTTCAATAGCGATATTGGATAACATACAGGACATTCCATCCTCTTGCCGCAAACCTCTACGCAATTCGAAAGAAATCGAGAGTGTCCCGAAACACGCACATAAAACATCACTCGCCCCAGGATAGTTTTGATCTGTCGTGTCAGTTTATCCGAAAACCGTCTCGAGCATTATTTGCCATAACCGTTCGCGTTGGACTGCATCATGTGCTGCCCTGAAATCCACAAAAATTTGATGCATGGGTACGTTGCATCCCCGACATTTCTGGAGGATTAGTCTGAGGAATCAGCTGGCAGGCTGTCTGCAAACAAATAATCTATCCAGCGACAGAATACACTGTCCCGGTCTGCTGTCTTGGATGCCCTAAAAACAAACGTTAATGGCTACAAACAAAAATACGAAGCGAGTGTAGGGAACGTACGAAGTTAGAAGAATTAACGTAAAATAAATCTAATGAAACTAAATCATTTGTTTCAGTGTAACTGAAATTGCTTTGCATGTGTTGCGAGAATTTGTCATACTAACGGTAAGAGACAAGGAGAGCAATCTTGAATCGCTCAATATGAGACTCACGTATACTGACACATGGCATGATAAAGCTTGCTCTAAAAACAAAGAGTCAGTTTTTGGACGAACGTAGACGTTTACGGACGTTGTTGTTCCGTGTTCCGGAAGGCTCGGTCGGAGGCAACCGAGACAGACACTACAATGGCGCAGAACAAAAGGGAATACGCTCCCTAAGAGTGAGTATAGTGTAATATATGGTGGCGTCTGGCAAACGCCAATTTAAGAAAAATTAAAAGACGTTTGTGCGCGTCTGTTTGTTCTGCCTCTGGGAAGGCAGAATATATTATTCAAATACGCTGGTATGCGTAGCTTGTGCGCCTCTGGGAAGGCTGTGAAAAATCGCTTGTGTGCGATAATTCCCCTGAGAGGGATGTTTTAATAACTCGCTTGTGCGCGTTTTACTTTATTGAATACGCTGGTATGCGTAGTTTGTGCGCCTCTGGGAAGGCTGTGAAAAATCGCTTGTGTGCGATAATTCCCGTGAGAGAAATGTTGTAGTAATTCGCTTGTGCGCATTTTACTTCATTCAATACGCTGGTATGCGTAGCTTGATCGCTTCTGGGAAGGCTGTGGAAAAATCGCTCGTGTGCGATAATTCCCCTGAGAGGGACCGTCTAGTAATTCGCTAGTGCACGACTTTCTTTATTGAATACGCTAGTATGCGTAGCTTGTGCGCCTCTGGGAAGGCTGTGAAAAAATCATTTATGTGCGTTAATCCCAGCTAATTGCCACCTTTATCTCATTTGTTTGCGTTGACAAGGGCTAACATCACTGTGGGCTCAGGAGTCGTGGGCCCCACTGACAGCTGAAGAGCTAACTTGTGTGAAGAGTGGCGAATATATGATATCTCGTTTACGCTAACGCTAACATGTTGGCATCGAAAACATAACTTAATGCCAGCTACTAGGATAATTCCCCAGAGAGGGATGTTTTAGTAATTCGCTTGTGCGCGTGTTACTTTATTAAATACGCTGGTATGCGTAGTTTGATCGCCTCTGGGAAGGCTTTGGAAGATCGCTTGTGTGTGATAGTTCCCCGGAGGGGAATTTTCTAGTAACTAGTGTGCGCAATTTGGTATCTTTTACTCTACCACATGTTCCTCTGAGTATTTTGAGTTCCTATGAAAAGGACGGAATACAGTGGAATTTCGAACCAAAACGCAATTTTTTACAGTTTGGTATGAGGATGATGACGAAAATGATGATAGTAATGACGGAAATGATGAAAAAGATGATATTAATGGAAATGATTATTGTAATCAGGAAAATGATGATAGTAATGACGGAAATGATGGTAATGACCAAAATTAATAAGGTAATGACAAAAATGATAGTTATGATGATGAAAATGGCGGAAATGATGATGACAAAGTCGAAAAAATTTCTGTAATCACGAAAATGATGGCGAAATGACAAAAATGATGATAGTAATGACGGAAATGATAATGATTCTAACGGAAATGATTATTGTAATCACGAAAATGATAGTGGTAATGACGAAAATAATGATAGTAATTACGGAAATGATGGTAATGAGGGAAATAATTATGGTAATAACGAATATGATGATGGTAATGACAAAAAAAGATGATAGTAATGACGGATATTATGATAAAAATGGCGGGAATGATGACGATAATGACGATAATGATTATTGTAATCACGAAAATGATGGCGGTAAAGACGAAAATGATGACTGTAATGTCAGAAATCATGATAAAAATGAGGAAAATGATGATGATAATGACGGAAATGTTTATTGTAATCACGAAAATGATGGTGGTAATGACGCAAATGATGATGGTAATGAAAAATATGGTAATGACGAAAATGGTGTTGGTAGTGACGAAAATGATCATAGCAATGACGGAAATGATGATGATAATGACGAAACTAATGATGGTAATGAGAAAAATGAAAATGACGAAAATGATTATAGTAATTACGAAAATGATGGTAATGACAAAAATAATGATACTAATAACGAAAATGGTTATTGTAATCAGGAAAATGAAGACAATAATAACGAAAATTATGATAGTAACGACGAAAATGATGAATAGATTATGGTAATGACGAAAATGATAGTAATGATTGAAATGATGACTACTCGTATAAAGATGAAAATGATTATGATAATAACGAAAATGATGTTAGTAATGACGAAAATGACCATAGCAATGACGGAAATGATGATGATAATGACGAAACTAATGATGGTAATGACAAAAATGATAATGAAAGTGACTAAATTGGCTATTGTTATCAGGAAAACGAAGACAACAATAACGAAAATGATGATAGTAACGACGAAAATGATGAATATGACGAAACTGATTATGGTAATCACGAAAGTGATGAGGAATGAACAAACTGATTATGGTAATGACGAAAATGATGGTAATGATTGAAATGAAGACTATTCGTATAATGATAAAAATGATTACGGTAATGATGAAAATGATGATGATTATTACAAAACTAATGATGGTAATGACAAAAATGATAATGTAAATGACGAAAATGATTATTGTTATTACGAATATGGAGAGGGTAAGGATGGAAATGATGATGGTTATGATAAAAATAACCGTGAAAATGATGATTATAATTACGAAAAGGATTATAAAAATGACAAAAGTGATGATAATGACGAAACTGAAGATGATGATGAAGACAAAAATTATGATGAAAATGATGTTTTCTCAAAATAATTTACCAGAAGAGTAGGAGAGGGGGTGAATGTAGGGAACGTACGAAGTTAGAAGAATTAACGTAAAATAAATCTAATGAAACTAAATCATTTGTTTCAGTGTAACTGAAATTGCTTTGCATGTGTTGCGAGAATTTGTCATACTAACGGTAAGAGACAAGGAGAGCAATCTTGAATCGCTCAATATGAGACTCACGTATACTGACACATGGCATGATAAAGCTTGCTCTAAAAACAAAGAGTCAGTTTTTGGACGAACGTAGACGTTTACGGACGTTGTTGTTCCGTGTTCCGGAGGGCTCGGTCGGAGGCAACCGAGACAGACACTACAGCGAGATACTCACACTCAGAACATAATATCATTCAAAATTTAAATGCATTAGCATAATTAATTAGTTTTAGTTACGTAGTAGTTTATTAATACTTTTACTCAAACAAATATTTCAACATTGATAAGAAAAAGGATATAAATAAACTTTACAAATTAACCTAAAAAAACAAACAATATATCAAAGATGACAAGTAAGTATAATATATTTAATCAAACTAAAACTTTTCTATTATTCTAATTCTATTATAATAGGTACCTACTATCAGCAATTTGTAAGTAAATGAAAATTGGGATGACTTCGAAGTCGTTTAAATTAATGACTGTTGTACCGAATTCAAAATTTGCTCCAAAACTAGACTAAATTAATCTTTTCACTGAGCGAAAATGAAATACGTACCTACATAAACATTAACAACTTTCGAAGCACCTGTTACCCATGTTGGTCGGGATGACTGGAGCATAAAAACTTCCATCTACACGCTGTAAAATTGACACTCACATGTTTCACCGTTAGACGGTAGAACGGAATGCTGCTCGGTACCCGCCGTAAAAATAGATACACAATAATTTCCTACCCAATTTACCTCTGAGTACATAAACAGGTGTCGGAAATGTGCCATAAAAACGAAAAGCCATTTCTGAGCTGAAACCGGTCTGCTCCTTTTGTGACTTCTCGCACTCAACAAAAACAGTATTGAGCAAAATCTTTGGGACGTTTTAGTCCAATATCATGTTTTGGCAAGTCTCAGCGCCCTTTTTACTGGCAATAGTGTGTGCATTATTCAATAAAACAGTAGTTTATGAGAAATAAAGTACGTGATATTGCATGTTGTACCAGCCACAAATGTAACTCCAAAAATACACTGGAGAGAAGAGGATCGCTGGTACTTTCGCAGCACAGCCGGATACAAGATCCTAGTTACAGATAAAAACCTAACTTTCTTGCATTTACTTTAACTTAAAACACATGTTAGATACAGTATACTGACATCATATATTTTGGGATTCGAAAAAAATAAGGTTGAAGGAAATGAGCCAGAGATTCTGAGCAAATGATTCAATTCCATAGAAAATATTAATAGAGTGGATTAAAAAAATGAAATAGCGTTCAGGCAATGTTGCAAAAAAGTTCCAAAAACTTCATACCTATGTGTGCTCTTTCAACATCCCCGCACAACAAGAAGCAGTCTACCATTCGAGGTTCGGTATAAAATGGCTAGGGTCCTGTTTTCAAGCAATAAGTCCAACCATAAGTCGATTTTCAATATCATTCATTCATCATTCATATTATTAGAGTTTAATTTTGCTTCGGACAATCAACTTATAAAAAGATTTCAATCAAATTTTAGAAGAACCGAAAATTGGGACAACCATTCTATGGTACGTTTTCTCGATACGGTTTGGGAAACATGTATAGACTTTGCTGCTGTTCTGGTTCTGGGAGTAATTTCCCCACTTGCTGGAAGTAGGTCCAGACCACGTACTGCACAGGCTAACATTTCTTGCCCGGCTCGGTCCGGTATGTTTGATATGCATCTACTCGAAATCTATGGACTGGTTTTGTGTTTTGCACATATGAGAAACGGAATGATATAGAAATTTCAGCTCGGGCAAATAACTTTTCGAAAACTAACTGTTGGATTCTGCCAGAGTCGAGCGGGCGGAACGGACGAATGTGTGTCAAGTGACCCAAGATGAATGTCGGATGCCAAAGTATGGCGGTGGACGGTCGGCACTTACAGTTAGCTTGCGAGTTGTGGCTGAAATAGCTGCTGCTCGGATGATTTTCAGTGGAAATTGTATCGAAATGCTGCTTTTGGTATGAATGGATCAACAGTTGTTCCGTGATTCCGGCTTTTGAAGCAAGCCGGCTTGTATTCGATTGAAATGTGCACTACTTAGCGAAAGCAAATGTAGAACTTGAAAATTGAGGATAAAAAATGTGCTGTTGTCAATTATTCTACTTGTTTCGTTTCATTTAGCTAAGAAACTCGGTTCTTTTACATTAAAAATATTTTTATTTTATCGATATTATTCCAGTTGATTAAATGTATGACTCATTGTGAAATCTTTTGATCTTGATCTTTTGATCTTTTGATAAATTCCACGTTGCATATCCGTTTCCTTTATTTGGGTAGCGAAAAGGTGTTGATATATTTCAAAAATATTTGATTATCTCGATTACCAATTTTCTCAGTAGAAATTTAGCAAACAGTCAAGGTCGAATCATTTAATATCTGGACGCAATGTTAATCTTACTGCAACGTTTTCAGTAAGTATTCGGATCTGGTATGTTTTGCAGTTTGTTTTGAAATGTCTCCTCTTTTAGTGCTAAAAAGTCCGCTTCGATTAATTTTGTTTCAAATAAGTTATACTTGATGAAAGCAGTGAACCGAAATTTAATTTTGGATATACACTTCGAAAATCTAACGCGGTCAGTTGAAAAATTACGGAATATTTGAAATTGGATAAAAAAGACCGTGTGCAGCGTTCTCAAAAATTTCCATAAGCGGTATACTATCGAACGGCACGATCATTGCAAGCGGTGTAGTGCAACTAAATATCGGAAGCTACATTTGAAAGTGTTGAGAACAATTAGGGCAAACCAAGGTCTGTCGGATTATCATATCGTCTAGAAATTCAACGCCAGCCAAAGCACCGTCAGCAGGATTCGTCTACAAGAAAGATTTCGATCTTTTCGATCCAGTAAGCATCCAAACAAGATACTGAAGCAGAATCTAGTGGCCAAAAGACGTGTCCGGAAGCTGTACAATGAGGCCCATACGAAGTACAAAGTATGCATCCTCATGAACGACGAAACGTTCGTGAAGATGGATTATGGGCAGTTCCCAGAAAAAAAGTTCTATAAAGTCACTAGTCAAGGTGATGTGCATAGTATTTTCAAATTCGATTTTGCCGATAAATTCGCAAGAAAGCTTATGATCTGGCAAAGGTATTGCGGATGCAGACAAAAAAACAAGTTTTCGTGGCAAACAACACTATGGATTTTAAAATGTACAAAAAGATGTGCCTGAAAAAACGTATTCTTGCGTACATTAAGCCCTCAATATCTCTCAAATCTCTCTCGCCGGGGTCAGTCCAGGCGTAGTGGTCAGCATTCACGCCTCTCACGCCGAGGACACGGGTACAAATCCCAACCCCGCAGAAGTCACGAATGACATAAGCTGTTAAAGTGACTATAATCGAACAAAAAAAAGCTCTCAATAGGCCTGTAAAATATTGGCCTGATTTGGCAAGCTGCCACTACAGTGGTATCGAGACAACGGGGAAGATTTTTTCGAATAGGACCTCAATCCACCCTACTAAGAAATATTGCGTAAACAGAAGTTGAAGATGAGTAGAAAAATGATTCGGGATGCGACAGAGACAGGGATGGAAAAAAATCGCTTCTAGCGATCAAGATCATTAGGCGATCAGATTCAGATTCATTGACATCACTACTTGTAAGCGACAAATACTTTGTCGCGATCCGTACAGATTATGTACCTCATGTCAGATCATGTTCATTGCATGATTGCGTTGAGAAATATAACAGATACAGACGATTGGTTGTGTGCATCGTATGAATTACAATACAAACAACATCTGTGACCTTTTTTCTCGCAGCTAGGTAAGATGCAACACTGTGATCGACTGCTGAGACTGTTTAGAGAACAAAATCTTGTGATCAACACTAAAGATTCACTGTTTGGCATGATCTGTACGGATCGTGATCTGTGCGTGTGGCGATAACTCACAGATTTTGTCAAAATCACTGATCTTCCATCCCTGGACAGTGATGTAGAGGTTGTAGAACAAAATAGCTCAGGTTGGCCAAAGTATCCTAAATATTATGGGTAGTCTTCGGTGAAAAGTTCGAGAGTTCATCAAATCCAAATAAAAATGATTTTTTCGTATTTTTTCCTTTAAAGTGCAATAAATTACCTTCATTTGGTGAATTTAACATTTTTAGCATTAACATAGTTCTGAGTTAGATCCATTTTTACGTCTAGATATTAAATAACTTAAACTGAAATGACAAAATCGAAATTATGACTAAATGCCCTGTAAATAGACCCTAGAAACTCCTATTCCTATCTATAGCCTAGTGATACCAGGCGGGATACGAGGAACCTTAGTGGAGATCGGGTAATCAATCCCAATAAGCCCAAGATCGTAAGGCTCGTATGCTGGCAGAAATAGGAACACGCATGCGAAAGCTGTGTGTTGGCACGAGGTAGTATGCTTGTCTTGAGCAACCCCTCTTAGGGACGGCGCTCAATGATAATACAGCTGCACGGTGGAACATCGTCTTCTCATCCTAGAGAGCATTTGTAGTCTAGGTTACGAGCGGCTGACGATAGTGTCTGACCCGAAACGGGCAGCTGAATGAAAAAACTTGTTGTCTCGAAAGCTAAAGCCAAGAACTGCAGATGATTGCAGGTGCAGTTCGAATAGCTGCAGCTCTACAAAATCGGCATAGTAGTCGTCCCTGCTCTGCGTGCGGGTGTGGTGACAGGGCTTTCCAACCCAGTTATGCAGGCAAGAGCAATTGTAATCCGAACATTTCTTTCGCTGATGTATCTCCCGCTTCCTGCTTGAGATCTTGACGTGCTGGGAGTTCTGGTTCGGAGCTCCCTGTACAATCCAATGACGCGAATGGTATTTGTGCATACTATTAGAATGTGAGACGTTTAAGGACTAAAGTATACGACCTATTCCTTGCATCTAATGACTGCAACTATGATGTAGTCATGCTAACTGAAACCGGCTTAGATGGCTGCATCGATTCCCTTCAACTGTTTGGGTACGCCTTCAACGTGTATCGTTGTGGTCGAAGCTCGAAGAATAGTGACAAAAGTAATTTTGGTGGCGTATCGATTGCCGTTGCTCAACAGTTCCCTAGTTCGCTGGTCAGCTTAAGACATGTAAATTGTCTCGAGCAAGTCTGTGTTTCTGCTATCATCAAAGAAATGAAGTTTTTGCTTGCTGCAATCTACATCCCACCTGACAGAAGTAAGGTTGTCAAGTTTATCAACAAGCATATCCTCTAAATCCGTAAATTTCGTGACAAAGGGTCTTCAGATGAAAGAATTCTCATTTGCGGTGATTATAAACAACTGCAAATTACTCGGTTTAATGAAAAGGATGAAATAAGTTAATCCACTGCGTAATTACCTCGGACAAACACTAGAACTCGTTTACTGCCTCACTGAATAGGAGATCTCTGTGCATCGGGACATTTTTGCGCTACTTCCTGTTGATCTTGCCCATCCTCCACTGGATTTATTCTTGCCTTGCCTGGCGCGTCCCTCAGATGTTCCGGCTGTCAGCTTCGGAGTTGCGCCTCTGAACTCTCATCGTATTAATTTTTATGCACTTAACACACTTGCACATTTCGGCTTTGGATTGGGCTGCGTTATTGAATGAAATCGATGTGGATAATGTGACATTGCGGTTTTGCGATGTTATTTGCACTTGGCTGTACGAAAATCTTCTCAGAATAAGACTTCCTTCGAAACCTGCCTGGGATAATAGTAAGCTGCACAGATTGAAATGGCATCTAAACGCAAAACAGAGACTACTTCGAAAGCAACGCGCACCGCAGAATACACGCGCTTTCAAATATGCCAGCGACGAGTACCGTAAGCTAAATAGTTCGGTCTTCAAATCATACGTACGGCGGACGCCATTCAGATTGCCAACAACTAAATTTCACCGGGTCATGTACGTTTTTTATGAACCACTGACGTCATGCATCCACACCTTCATTCTGCTCAAAGAATTATTTGACTTTGAACACGTTTCTTTACGCGCTTTTAGTAGAGGCTTGCCAAGGTCTAGGATCAGCCACGTAGCCAGAGGTGGGGGCCAGGAGCCCTATCTTGCTTCTAATGCATTATATGCATATCTTTCTGCTTATAAATATAATACATCACAATACATTTAACGTATTGTAGTTCTAAACGCAAAAATATGCATATAAAACAGTTAAAATCAAAATTGGAAAATGAAGTCCGGGTTCCGGTCCAGTAAAAAATTTTTTAGTCCGATCTCATTCCAGCCCGATTTGGCTCTGTTCCGGTTCCGGAACCGTACAGAAAGGGAACAGAGCTAAATCGGATCGGAATAAGATCGGACTAAAAAAGTTAGTGTCGATTTTTAACCGGACCGGACCCGGACCGGAACCCGGACTTGAATTTTCGTTCCGATGTCGAACACTAGTCTACGATGCTGCAGAAGTTTTGTTCTAGATTTATATTTAGTATTCATGTTGACTATGTTAAAGTTGTAAGATGAAACAAAATACAAATACAATCCAAACTGTACATTTTTCCTTTAGACGCGATTCCCTTGCGCTCCAAGCTATTGAAATCGTTATACAGGCCGGACTCGATTATCCGGGGATTCGATTAACCGGGGATTCGATTATCCGGGGATTCGATTATCCGGGTTTTTAGACTCGATTATCCGGGTGAAAAAAAATAATTTTTTTTTTTCGCTGATTTATTTTAAACCCAAATGTTATAGTTTTCATGCTACATAATGATTCCAATTAGACAAGCATTGATTCACCTCCCTAAAGCTACAAAATTCCTTTCTTATATACCTTTTATCGGCGAACAAAACAAAAATAAATCCTGCGATGATGAAATCAAGTTTTTTACTTAAAAATCATCATCACCATCATCATTATCATCATCACCATCATCATCATAATCATCCGTAAAAAAATTGCAAGAAAGGAATTTTATGACTTTAGGGGAGATTGATCAATAATAAAAAAACATTTATAATCCCCAAATATTGAAAAACATAACATACAAAAAATAATATTCTACCAAAAAAAATCATCAGTGGAAAAAGACGTAAGAAAGGATTTTTCTGACTTTTGGGAAGATAGATCAATAATAAATAAAACATTTCTCATACCTAAAAGTCAAAAAACTTGGCATACCAAAAGAAATTTTGTATCAAAAAGGATGATTCGATTATCCGGGTGATTCGATTATCCGGGCTGAAAATAAAAATGAGCACCCGGATAATCGAGTCCGGGCTGTATTGCGTCATTCACCGTAGACTTCATCATATTCAGACTATTGCAATCACTATCACTAATAAACAATGCGTAATACGCTCGACTTCATTTTTATCGGATTTTGAAATCATAACTGTAGCAACCCTATTGTGTATAATGATAATAGAACAGCATAAGTTATCGAGGGCCTAGGTCAAAATAGTGCTCAACATTTTAATAGTTGCTTAACGGAAAACTAGCAGTCATTAACTTTTCGTCGGAGAGCCCAATTTCGGAAGCAGTTTTTGGGCTCAAAATCAAGTGTGTACAGAATATCTTGACTGTCCACTTCATATTCGATAGTTTGATAGTCAAATTGGTGGATTGTACGTCATGAACATGTCAAGCTAACAGAGATCGAAAAGTTTTCTCTACACGCATTCACTTTTTTCTCACTATCTGGTTGTAGATAGACTAACGACTTCTACCTGCGAGGACGCCAGGAACAGTTTGTCGGAATAAACATCCACAAGTTGATGGAAGTGATTCGTTTGTAGCTGATTTGAATTGCAAATCCGTTGAAATCTTTCTGCCACGTGCAGATATGGATTTTCGTCAACGTAGGACTCGCGACTAGAGCTCTTGAATTGAACGAGCAAAAAATTGATCTCACGCGATTTGCTTTGAGGATGGCTTTCGCAAAACTAGCTTTCGATTTGTGAAAAACACAAACCGCAGTTTTGGCCTTACTCGATGGCACTCGCAAAAAGACTACTGATATCAGATACCACCATATTTTGTTCTTGTTTTGTTTCTTGAAGCGTTGAAGATTTCAAAACAAAATCAACTAATTAGTGTGAACTTCATGCCAAAACTGACAGAAATGGGTCTATCCAAATACGAAACAAAACTTCGTTATTTTCCAGTTACGCAAAAGCGTTAATCGTGCTAATCAAATTAAGTGGAAAATTGTTTGTAATAGTGATGGTAGATAAAATTCACGAAAGCAGAATAAAATATATACAACTAGGTATCATCAAGCATCAGCTGTCCTTCACGAAAAAAAACTGAAAAAGTTTCCAAATGCTCTTCCAACAGAATAGTGCTAAATAGTCTTGCTTCCATGCTGTCGGCTGTAACTTTCCACTATAACCTTAATGGCTTTTAAATGATGAAAAAAAACAGCAAGCAAAACTTTTCTGCTCGAGGACAAACTGCAATAGTGAGATGATTCCCAAGTGGAAAATATGGCGCGAAGTATGGTAGAAAAACTTTGAGAAATGGTTCGACATCGACGGTATCAGAACACAATTTGGCGAAGTTAAGCCCGTGCTACCTACATAGTTGTCAATGACCTACTTGTGTTAGTTATTGCTTGAATGTTTACCGCGATATCTAATAAATTTGCTCTACAAAAGTCTGGAGCCGGTCTGACATGAATCGGACAGGTTTTAGAGACAAAAAAAAAAACAGATAGAGAACAAGGATGACACGGAATGGAACAATTTTCCGCCAAAGTAATAAATCATTGAACGACAGGCTAACCTCTTTCTTCGAACAACGGCGAGGTTTTTATCTACGTTGTATTTAATTCACAGGAGGGAGTAAGAAAAATATAGCTAATGCTCAATTGAAAATGTATGTTCACAGCGGATGCAACAGGAAAGGAAAGGTTTCTTATAACTAACATCTTCTTCAACTTATTTAAGTTTCAAATAGATTGTTGTAAGTTACATTTATTTACTTTGTGGAAATATAATTTAGATGATGAGATAGAACAGAAAACTCCATATGCATTTTCAATACACATAGTCGTTAACAATTTTCTTTAAATACTGAACCTAATGAATTGTGATACGACAATTATCTTTTTGGCATTATTCAGCCCAAGTGGATAGCATAGATTATTCGCAGCTCTTATTCTTCCAGGTAAACTCATTTAAAAAACCTACCGGCATCTTGAAAGCACACTACGTATCACAACAGTCTATTAATGTTGCAACTATAAATAAAAGTTCGAACCCACAAACCGCGTCGAAAACTTCAAAGTTTACCAAAATATCTTCTTATTTTTCTCATCTGTTTTGAACTTTACAACAAACTATATCACAGCACTTTATTACCCCCAAAGCTGCAATAGGTTTTGTTCTGTACTTTTATTTAGTTAGAGGTCCATCAGCTGAAACCGCTAACATGCCCAGACTTGAACAAAAGGTGCATCCGACCTTTCAAAACAATGTACTGGCTTGGAAAAAACGAAGTAATCGTAGGATGGCAAATCTGTTACTACTTATCACTAAAATATCGGTCGACTAGCTTGAAAACTCTGCACTTCCGGAAGCAATTGCATTTGAAGTTAAAGTTGATCAATTGTACTAGAAATTGGATTTGGAACTGGACTAGAAATTAGAATTGACATTGGACAATTAAAATCGGACTTGACTCGAAGGACATTAAGTTAGAATTGAATTTGAACTAATTTACTGAATTTGAGGTTTTACTTCAAACCGGACATAGACAAGAAATTAGACACGAAATTTTATTAGAAATTAGAATTGATATTTGTCGCCTCATTCTCTCACAAGTTTTACTTTTTTTCTGTTTTGTTTTTTCTCTTTTCCAGTCCCGATTTTCCACTTTTTGTCCCGGGTTTTCTCCTTTTCTATATTGTTTTCTTGGTTCACACAGTAAAACAAAACGCAGGATTGCTCCTGGCTAAAGCCAGGCATTTATTGCTCCGTCTCGATATTTTTCTTCTTTTTCGGTTCGTTTCGTCTTTCTTTTTCTTTGTCTAGTTCGAAAGAACTCGAGGTTTATCCCGTTTTGCGTTTCCATCTGTCTGTTATGTCCTGCTTCTCCCGCTTTTCTGTTTTGTTTTATGTTCCGTTTTATCTCTTTTATCTTCCGTTTTCTTTTTTTCTTTTTATGTTTTGTTTTTACTCTTTTTCTGTTCTCATACACTGCATTGTTCACGTTCTCACTTTCTCTGCCCTGTCTGCTCGTTTCTAACCTCATTTCCCTCTGTTTTTCCTGTTTTCTTTGTTTTCCACTTTTTTCCTATTTTATGTTCCAGTTTTCTGCCATTTTCTCGATTTTTCTCCGACTTTAATTTTTTCATACCAATGTTTATTGTTTTTCTCTTTCGAATTTTTCCACTTTTCCTATCCCGTTCGTTTGACAGCTCTTGTCACAATTTTCTTCATGCTACTTTCCGCTTTTTCTCCTCCTATCTCATTGGACCTTTTTTGCTTTTTCTTCTGCAGAGCAGCAGAAGACGGAATACCTCTAGATTCATCGATAATGCTTCTGTGAATCTACTAACAATATTTAACTAGAATTGACATTGGCGTTTCCATAAGAAACTGTTTGCTCTACAGTGTGACACATATATATTCGAACAAAAACAAAGTCATATTTTTATAAATAAAGGCTTTATTTCGAATTTTAGTGTGAGAAGTTGTTTACCCATAGATACAGAACGTAACAAACAAGCATTGCTCTATTGAATCGCCTTTTACCTGGATAACACGCTTCAAACAATTTTTGAAGTCGTTATATGCGGCACGCACTACTTCCATCGGAATGTCATCCCATATCTTCTGGATAATTAATTTAAATTCATCCATATTATGATATTTATAATCCTTGAGCTTCTGCATTAACTTTCACACCCTTTTCAATAAACACAAGAGGAAGTTCCCTTTCTTTGAATTACCTCCCCATACTATGGCCTTTGATGAATTTTGGTATCGTGGAACATTCTGTTTGTGCTTTGGAACGTTGATGATCGAAACCGACCACAACCGATCATTTTGAACATGATGCGGGGCTTGAAGAACAACTTCTTATCAGAAAAGATCACTTCGGAATCACCGTGCCGACGGAGCAGCAGTTTGCATCTTCCCTGCCGTTTTTGTTATGTTGCTTCCGTGAATCAATGGATATTACGTTTTTTGAATGCTTTCAAATCCGAGATTCCCTATTGATATTCAGTTCAACTACCATTTTCTGTGCGGACTGGCCGCAACTGCGACAGATTCGCTTTCGAACAACCTTTTGACCTCTGCAGTTCTAATGCTTCATTTTCTTCCGGGTTTTTTTACGGCTTTCAACAGATTCTGTCTGGACAAATATTTTTACTGTATAGTATGCAAATCCTCTTTCAATGCCGAGATGTTCGAGGTCATGAAAAATAGTGCTGCATGCAGCACCGTTTCGGAATTTATTTATTACCAACGACCGTAACTCGAACATTGGTATGTGTACACCGAACGGGACACAATGCAAAGATGAAACAAGTAAGACTTAAGCCATGATGACACACTCACATGATATTAATTTGATTGTATTAATTGTTTATACCGTTGCAAGCATAAAATGATTTTTGTACGAATATATATGTGTCACACTGTACGTTGTTTGGTTCATGAGACATGATTTTTTTCTCTTTATTTCCGAAATTTTCAGCCGTGGGCTGGTTTATTTCGTAGAATTGAATTTTTTGGATTAGGCAAATATCCGAGGAAACCTCAGAAACTCATCATCAGAAGATTAAAATTGAAGCATTCCATGCTAAATGATGGAAAAATTATATATTGTTTAATTTGTCATTGCCGATTTAGCTTTGTTATTGTCGAGGTTATTTTACGATATCTGTTATTTTTTAAAATCTCAACTCAATTTCGTGTCTTTTACATTTTTACCGAAAATAATTTCTTGCTATGTAGGTATATCTTTTTACAGATGCGCATTATACCCAATACTGTAGGGGAACTGTGGGTAAGACGAACAGGGTGGGTAAGACGGACAGGTGGTTGATTCTACTAGTTAAGCATTAAAATTCGTATATGTTTTGATGGGCATCCAACCATCTGGCTATCTCATGCTGTCTGAACGTTTCCATCATCATTTAGAACTTTCCAATTTTGATAAAGTACAGAAAAACTAAAAATAGGAAATGATTCTGCGTCTGGATGTAACTTTTTTTCCATCGAAATTAAGCTTTTTGAGTGGTTTAATTCCAAAATGTTGCCCATAGCATGAAGTTTTTCGATTGTATACCTTTTCAAGCAACGTCTGCATTGAAATAATACGTAATTTCATTTGCGTATGAAAAATTGTGAACGCTTTAAAAAAATGTGTAATGATGGGGTGAAATGGACAACTGCTAGTGTGGGTAAGATGGTCAATGAAAATATTATAATAAAATGGTTGATTTTGCTTCTTGGTGATATCTCAAGCATATAAATGAAAATTTAACCGGCAAACGTGAACTTTAAACAAATTAGCAGTGGCCGGGCATAAAACAGTTTTTGGAATGCTTGTTCATATTGCCGCTGCCAAACAATTGTCTATTGGCTGCCTCTAGTGGGAGGGGGTGGACTGCCCCCTTCATTTTTTGCACGCTACACTACCATATTTTACGTATTCAATTTGTTGAGGGTCAAAAATAATAATATGCTCTTAGTTGGAGCGATTTACAATACCTGTCCATCTTACCCCCACACATTGTCCGTTTCACCCGCAGCACTAAAAATGTTCACTTTTTCGGACCATTTTTAATACTCAAAATACACATTTAAAAAAAATTTTTGTAAAATATTTCACTAGCTGCTTTTGAAAACAATATATTGAACTAAAGTAAACTGCATTTATATTTTATAAATCGTTAGTTCTCTGTATTACATTAGCTGTTCTTCTTAACCTGTTCGTCTTACCCACAGTTCCCCTACCATTTTTTTGAAGATGTCTGGCAATGTCGTCGCAGTTTCCCCGTACAGAATCAAATTCATCATCATCAGCACTAGCCGGGCCGGGCAGTTTGCCATTCGCTGCAAACTTTCAAACAATGCTTTCAAATTAGAGCAAATTTCGTTGTAAGTCTGACAGGTTGTATATCTACCACCAGTCAACCAGTAATCCTACTGAAGAGTGGGCACCATTTGCTTGTATTTTCAGACGACGTGCAGCGCCTGGCACGGTTATGTTGATGAATTTTTCTATGTTTCGAGTTTTTCTCGGACTCTCGCCTTTAGTTTACCTTTTTATTAACCATATTCCGGCACTTTCTTTCTGGTATTGTTGCGATGCGCCTGGTCTGATAAAAAAAAAGCTTTACCATTTGCTCGCTTGGTAGATGGAAAAACGAGGCTATAAATAATTAACGAAGCGAGTTTTAAATAATTCCGATAACCGTTGTCTTGTGTCACTGAAAACAATATTCACATCAAAAAATTTAAGTACAGTTTTTTCACACATATTGTTGCTGACCACGTTAATGGAGATAAATGAATATTCGGTTTCGAACTTTTTAAAATAGATGCGGCTATATTCTGAAAATGCTTCGAGCGAACAATCGCTGAGCGAATACTGATTAATACGAAGTATTTCAAAGTGATTAATTTTAATAGCCAATCAGCTGCTACCAACGCTATGGAAAACAATCAAAAGTATGGCGATAATGGACTTGTGAAGTCGGGTTTCCTTACCAACTATGCAGACCAGACTGGTATAGGAACCAAGAAATGTTTTAATCTGCCAAATCAAATTGTCATTAATGTAGGTTACACAAACGTTTCGCTTTTCCTGCAAGATATTCTTATTTTCGGTTTCGTCAATATTTGCTGATAGTTCCATGATTACATTGGCAAAACATCCCACTCATGTCATGTAAGTACCACATATATGCGAAAGTTAATTAGTACCAATCATGATGCAAAAATAAATCACAATTTCCGCAGTGTTCGACAATGAAAATTTTCGCCGATTCGTGAAACAATACCATGAATAAACATATTTATGCCCCAGACAGGTTTCACTCTGGCAGGGTTGAAAAACTGTTCCGTACGTGTCGTATACGTATGCCGTGCCGCCCGTCGTCATCATTGTCGTTTCATTTGCATAATAAATCAATGCAGAACGTAGGTAGGTAGTAGGCACAGAAATTTCCATTTCAAAAGACAACCTGTCTCTTTCCTGTTTTCGAACTACCTAGATTGTTTTACAGCGTCAGTCTCTATCAGTTGATTCAGCAAATTAAAATTGCTTGACTTGACACCGGTCGCACAACGAGCCCTATTCGATTAGTCCCACATCCAGATTGAAATTTATGTAAACTAAAGTTTTCAATTTCTTGAACTAACATTGTCAAAAATTCGCAGAAAACGAGCAAAAACATTTGTTTTGATTTTCGTTTTACGCTCGAATGCAAATTTTATAGGCTTCGTAGGCGGGTTGGTTATAAACATAAGGCAACCCGTAAGCAAGTCGATTAAACCAACGATGCGTTACGAATCACTTCTACAATAATGTGGTGAAGTTTAGCGTTCTACCAATTTCCAGTGAAGCAATCGAAGTGAAAATCTAATTAGGTACCCGTCTTTTCATCAATCTGGATAGAATTGGGTGGAAAACATTGAAATGAAACATACTCTGGCACTTTTGATTTACTACTGAACTTGCACAAATTAGGATAATACAGATAGGGTTTATTTCTAATTCACGTTGTAGTAAGTAAAGCCATTCTAATTTTCATCATTTGTTGGATGGATTTAATGAATACTCCAAAAGTTCTTGTGCTGATTTGACTAAAACACACTTACCTTCCGATCCGTAAACTTTGAAATCACTGAAAAGCGATTATTAAAGCATATTATTGAAATTACGCAACTAACTTTATTTCTTGAATTCGTCGTACCGTTTTAAAATCCGTCCATCAAAATTTTCCATCGTCCGAACTAAAATTCACAACAATGTTTACGACGCTAACGCGGGGTTTTGTTTTTAAAAATGTTTTTCACTGCGTTCTTTTTGCTAATCTGAACACAGACAGAGAATATATTTCCATATACAAATCTTTTGTATCTTTGATTCAAACAAAAAAACTGCTTTTGAAATTGGCAATTATTGGGCTTAATTCAATTTTGTTTATGTATGATAATGTGGGCCGATCCCGGCGGTACTGCAATACCGGGCCAACCCGTGGCGGAAGTGGAGCAAGCCCCTAACCGTTCCGCCCTTTTCCAAAAATCAGTTTAACATTTGTTGTCTCCCTATGGGAGATCTATCAGATGTTAAGCTGATAAGAACAGATACTACACTTTGATCTTAGCCTTTAGGCCGAGAAGCGATACCGGTACGTTGTATTCGGTCACGTTCCCATACGAGGCGACTCTGTTACACTAGCGATTGATTGCATCTATGCTACAATTCAATAAGAATGTTTCTATCGGTATTCTAGTTTTTGAAATAGGTACAGACAACAAACTATTATAATAATCATCATCACACACAAACGGTACATCAAACCAGCAGTTAACAAAACAACAACAGCATATTTCAGAGAATTTCAGCTAATAGAAAATTGCAGTGAGTAGAGCTGAAACTGAAACCACGTGTGTCACGTGTGACGTGACATGACGATGTCGAAATTGGAAATTTTGAATTCAAATGAAGTTTCTTTATTTCAATTCAAATTTTCAATTCAATAAAAAATTAAACTGTTACTCATACCCATATTGAACCGAAGCACTAGTTTAATCCTCTAACGCAGTGATGGACGAAGCGCGGTCCGCGGGCCGCATGCGGCCCTTCTTAATGATTCATGCGACCCACGGGCTAATTTGAGGGATGGCAGACTTATGAATAATTTTTTTGATGACACAAGGGTCACTCAGTTCAGTCGTAGTACCTCGTGCATATTGTAGATCTGATTGCTCTCCGATTTAAATCTTGTGGTGATTGCTAAAAATCGGCTTTTGCTGCCGCCTATTTTGCATTTTGGTAGGTATGCGAAAGAATGGCCAGAGGTCATTGCGGCCCGCGGACTCATGGGGCGACCTGATTTGGCCCGCACCACGCTTATGCCTGGGCACCACTGCTAAGGGGTGAAATCGTTAAAACGATGCGACTAAGTTTATGACTATTTTGACGTAGGACTACGTCTTTGTTTACTATCTGGGACTGGGTAGCACTTTGTGAAAACGAAAATAGAAGTGTATCGTTGGAATGAAAGATTTCTCGCGTAACTTTTCAAAAGGACCTAAGTAACAAATGTAAAAAATCGAGTTCATGCATGATTATAATAAATTACATGTCAATAAGTATTATACGAAAACATCCATACAAATTGCAATTCATTAAATCGATATAATCAAAGGAAGCAAAATATCCTATGTCCAATTTGGATTCATTCTTGCTTCATTGTTACATTGGACATTTTCTTTGGTAACCATGACAACATCCAAAGTAACATTGCCACCTAGAAGTTAGCATCGACGGGTTCACTTCCAGACCTTCCACTGCTAGCTCTGGAATTCCACAAGGTAGCCATCTCGGACCTTTGGTTTTCCTCATCTACTTCAACGATGTCAACTTCCTGCTTAAATGCTCGCGACTCTCTTTTGCCGACGATCTGAAGCTGTATGCTAAAGTCGATAGTCCGTCCGACGCCGCATTCCTGCAAGAGCACCTGCTGATTTTTGCAAAATGGTGCACAGACAACCGCATGCTGCTAAATTCCGACAAATGTGAAATAATTACATCCTCAAGGAAATTGAACCCTCTCGTTTTCGACTACATTCTATCAGACGTGCCTCTACGCCGCGAAAATTGTGTTAAGGACTTGGGAATACTGCTTGACTCTTAGCTCGACTTCAAACAGCACATCGCATATATTGTCGATAAGGCCTGCAGGAATGTGGGATTTATCATGCGGATCGCCAAGAACTTCAACGACATCTACTGCCTCAAAACTCTCTACTGTGCTCTTGTCCGGTCAAACCTTCAGTACTGCACTCCTGTGTGGAGTCCGTACTACCAAAATGGAATTGACCGAATCGAATCAGTGCAGCGCCGATTCATACGTTTTGCACTTCGAAGATTGCCCTGGAACGACCCCTTTCAGTTGCCCTGCTATGAACAACGCTGCAGACTCATCAATCTTGACCCGTTGAACACTCGTCGCGACGTGATCAGAGCAATGGCAGTCGCCGACATGCTGACCTCGAGAGTAGATTGCCCATGTCTACTGGCGAACCTCAACATATACGCCCAAAGTCGTGTTCTACGCAACGGTCCATTTCTGCGTGTACCGCATCGGCGAACCAACTATAGCACATTTAGCACAATCACAGATAAACAGACGAGACACTCGCGATAATTCCATCGTCCAATCAAAAACCACTCATTTTTCAAAAAAAGCATGTTTCGCAACATGGCCACACCGCGACGTGCAAGTGTTGCTTTGAGTTTTCAGTATAAAACCATTCAAATGTACAAAACCCTGCAGCATAAAACCCTGCAATGCAAGCTACTCCGCAACATGCATAACAGAGGGTGCTAGTGTGCAAGCAAAATGTGCTGGACGATGGTTTTTAAAGGGTTTTCTTCTAAGTGTCATGTCAGTTCGTCAGTGGCACAATCATCGGTTTGCAACGCCATTTCAATCGATTTACACATAGCTTCGACTTAAACGTCAGCCGCGAGGTACTGAAAACTCGTTTCCTGGCACTAGCACGTAGATTCTAGTTTAGTTGATAGGCCTGTTGATACGCTGGAAGGTGCATGGGTCGAACCAAGCTATAATCTGAGATTATAACCGGATTCGAATAGGCCTGTTGATATTTTTATACAAATAAACAAATAAACAAAACAAATCAATCAACTCGAATCTGTACTTTGGTCGTTATTTGCGTTGAAGTAAGTGTATTGCACTTCTAATTCCAAACATTTGTTTTGAACGCACCGAAACCAATTATTTATTTAAAATGATACCTATAGATTCTTTAGTTGGTGTTGAAATGGAGAAAAAGCGATTCCTAAATTGGATGATATTTAACGAAAGATATACATTGCCAAAATTTAGTACCGATAACGAACCGTTTAAGTTTAAGGCAACAAGGATATTTTCGTGCTCTACCGATAAACCGGGAACTGTAATGTTCAAGAATAATGTGGGCGATGCAAGTCCTAAAAACATAGAATTACTATCTTCCAAATTCGTACCGTTGCAAAATTTAAAAGCAGAGTCAATTTTTACAGCTCTTATCAGTTTACCCTCTGTTAAGTTAGAAGATCTTCGCAAACTGTTACCGTATGTAAAACAAAAGTGGTACTACGAAGCTTTTTTAAAGACTTTGACACCTCCTGGCCGCAGAAGAAACCCAAAGGTTGTGAATAGTAGAGGATTCAGACATGAACATACGCAGCGATGAAGATTGAGTGATGCAATGAAATATAATATATGTTTAAATAAATTGATGATTGGATATGTTATATGTTTTTTGATCTAATCTCTAGCTGATCTGATAAGCCAGTCGTCGTATGTTCGAATCTCAGCTGGGAGAAGCGGCTGTTAGAGTCAGTAGGATCGTAGCACTGTCCTGTATTCTAACAGCTGGTTGCGAAGTCTGTCGTATAAAAACAGAAGGTCAAATTTCGATAACGAAATTAGCACCCAGGCTTTGCTTTTATGTTTTTTGATCTGTCAGCATTCGATTGCAGAGTAACATCTTACCTAAGTCGGAAAAAGGGTACCAATGTTGCTTACATTGAGAATAGCAAACAACCGATAGTCGGCCGGTTATCTATTAAATTTGTTTATGCAATCAACAAATAAATAAGATCTGTTAAACCTTAGGTGAAACGATGGTTCTACAATTGATGAAGGGACGGTAGGGGAAAGAAATGAAAATTTTTGGTGAAGGAGGGGGAAGAGCGGAAAGGAAGGGGGGGGTATTGGTAGCTATGCTTGACAAGTAGTCATTTTGACTCCTACCTTTTGTCCAATACTGGAAGGTGCATAAAGATCAACAAATATTTTAAAATAAAAAAAATCGAGAAAAAAAAGTTCCAACTTTGAAAAAATTGCAATTGTTTATAAAAATGTACTATTTAACTATTGAAAAACAATCGAGAGGAGGTATGGTATACCAATTTTGAAAGCTTGTGGAATAGTGAACACATCTGGTAGAAAGTCATTTTTTGATATTACAAACTATGTTTACAATCAGCATTAAAAAAATAATAAATATTTCGAATTACAATACTTTAAAAAATCATATCTTGCGAATTCCAACAGTAACATCGAAATACAAAAATACGTGTCGATTTTTTTTAACAAAGAACGTAAAAAAATGTTCCAGAGAGAAAAAAATTTGACTGTAAATTTCCCGTGGAATGACCCATAGATACTACGATATATATAGTGATATTGATGTCGTGCTATAGGAATATCGCATTACCGGGTCGATGGAACGAGAAAATTCAAAATGACCAATCCAACAACAGCTTAATCAAAACGATTTATGTAATTTGTCCAATGTACAGTATGGCTAAAAAAATGTCCTATGTAACATTTTGGGTTTGTTTAATGAAAATTCCACATGCAATTGCAAAATTTCCATTAAAACACTAAATCCATTTATGCACCATGACTGCAGTGAACAAAATAGGAAAAAATTAATCCAGTTTTAAACACTTTTAAATAGTATTTCAGCGACCTTTACGCGCGCTTTACTCGAAAAAAATATATTGTTAGATAGATTCTTTTGAAAAGTTACGCGAGAAATATTCGAATATTTTTAATAGAACACCACTGACATGAATAGTTGAATTAATCGATTAGTGCAGACAACGCTCACCGAATAATCGGTAATCGAAATAATTGAAAATAATGGACATTCACTAGTTGAATTAATCAATTAGTGAAGTCAATGCCCACCGACTAATCGATAATTGCATATTTCGGGCAACACTCAATTTGTCAACTCAACAGGTACTGGATCAATATTCCTTTTTGCTAGTAATAATGTGGGCCGATCCCGGCGGTACTGCAATACCGGGCCAACCCGTGGCGGAAGTGGAGCAAGCCCCTAACCGTTCCGCCCTTTTCCAAAAATCAGTTTAACATTTGTTGTCTCCCTATGGGAGATCTATCAGATGTTAAGCTGATAAGAACAGATACTACACTTTGATCTTAGCCTTTAGGCCGAGAAGCGATACCGGTTCGTAGCATTCAACTGCGTTCCCATCCAAAGCGTCTCTGTTATATTAGCGATTAATGAACACAACAACATAATGCAATAGGAATCATGTTACTCGATTTCAAATTTGAAAATTAGTAGACATTTTCTAAACACAAATTTTGCAGCGGGTCTTGAATTTTCTAATTTGGTATACCTACAATATCTTTTTTTAATGCGGCATAGGTAATTTTATATGAGGCTGTAATAGTTTAAGAAAATATATTTGTTTTGGTCAGGCAATTCTCACAGGGAGTACTTTTACTCACATTTACATTTTGTCATATCAAAGAAGATCGATTTGAAAATTTAGTTCACTTTTTCGTCCCTAAATACTATATACAAATTAAAAACAATCATTGTGATAGAGATCACATCAGATTCAGCCTAATAAATTTGATATTTCAAAACTTTTGGAGATTAACTGATTTTCAACTTTTTCATACAATTACAATAATTTTCACGATCTAGAATGATGAGTAAACAGTAGATCTGCTTTGACTGATAGGTTCATCAATCAGCTTCGAAAAGCGCCTTTAGTTATGCTTAACATCGGTATAGTCCGTAGCCAATTTATTATAATACAACCACAGTGTCCGAATGAAATCTGCGCCTTGAAAATGTAAAAGATTCACCACTAGCATCGCTCCGATAATGGTCGCTACACCGAACCGTACAAAAGTTATTACTCGTTTTATCATGCACGCCACGGGCAGCAAGCAGTTTGTGACGCACGTTTCTCTTCATACTATATGTATACGTATATGGTATGCTGTTATCAGGGCTTGTTCGTTCACTTTGACTCAATTTTGATTCATTTGACAGTACCGTCTCAGTCGAGCAAAATTTGACAAAGTTGTGTATGGAACATTTGTAGAACTACTTATCATCTTCAATTTTGCTGAATAAAGTTTTGCTGTATCTGTTGTAGTTACGATACTACAATGCTAGTACGTCATTAGTAACTAAATGAGCATTCATTTAGTCACTAATAAGGTACTAGCATTGTAGCACCGTAAATATAAAAGATACAGTAAAACTTTATTCAGCAAAATTGTAGATAATAACTGGTTCTACAAATGTCCCATATATAACTTTGTCAAATTTTGCTCGACTGAGACGGTACTGTCAAATGAATCAATATTGAGTCAAAGTGAACGAACAAGCCCTGGCTGTTATTATTGACTGCAGCCGCAGCGTGTCGACGCTACGAGTGTGTTTGTTTTACCCTCAGTGCAGTAATGCGTAATGCCCATCTCTCCGCATTTCTTCAATTTCTTCAAAGAACTATCATTCCATTTTTTGTTTGAAACAAAAATGTTGTTCATGAAAATATATTCGCTGTGTTCAGATTGGCAAGAAGAATGTAGTGAATACAGTTCTATAAACATAACCCCACTTTTGGGGCTTAAAAACTGCTTCCGAAATTGGGCTCTCCGACGAAAAGTTAATGATTGCTAGTTCCCCGTCAATAAAACTGAAGCAAAGATTGAAGCTTATCTAATTTCCATTTAATGCGAAGAAAGAAACATTCAATATTGAGCAAAAATTCTAAAATATGAGATAACTAGCTTAAACATTTTATCATTGATTTTGTTTCGAAACACAACGACTAAAAATGTTGAAATTATTTCACATATACGTAAGGTGTAACGTAAAAGGCATTAGTATTTACTATTACTATTCAATACAAGGGCACGAGCTTGATTTCAAAACCACCTCTAATTATATTTATTCCGCAACTACTTAATAATATTCATCAGCAATAAACTAATCATTTTGATTAAAATGTAATTGGCAACACTCCACACAACTACGAAGTATTCTAACCCGCGTGGCGCGCTCATTGTAGATTGAGCTTTGCGATAGCTCCACTGAACTAGCCGACCACGTGTTTTTGTTTTCCCACACATTCGCAGCTATAAGATTAAGATCAGAACCGCGTGGCTTGAAGAGAAAAATGATGTGGTGCATTCTGCAAATTGAAAATGATCTAAACGATATTTGCAAAGTAAATATTAAGGCGTTGGGGAGTATCTAGATCACGATAGCGTAATCTGGATTACATAAATATTGCTCTAAAATTGAATTTTCACAGCCTCTGTTATAGTTTTAATGATTTTTAATAGTAGCGTTTTCATTCCTAAAGCGAAATATTCAATACAGGAGGCAATACCTAATGATTCGCTACTCAAAAGCTAATTTTCATTATTAGGTTTATACTGTTAATAAATACGTTCGTTGACATCACAGTCATTCATAAAAATAATTTAAATCGTACGTATCCAATCCCGGCAGCAGAGCAGAAACCGGCACAAAGCCAACAATCGCTAGCGTACAATGTTCGGTCGCTCTGGCATCGTCAGGGCGATGTTCGTACCGGCAAGACTGTGCTTCACAGGATCATTTCTGTAGGCTAGTTTTCACTACAAGTTTTTTCCAAAAGGAAAAGATTTCCCACCCACGATGATGAGACATTGTGACTTACCTGGAGCGTGAAAATCGGTCTGGTTGTGCTCGGTCAGTAATGACCAAGCCGCAGACTATTGATGATCGTGCTCTCTCGCAATGGTAGGTCGCTGTCTGAGTGGTTGTTTTGATATATTTTCATCTACCAATTAAAGTACGAGTGAACGGTGGGCCGACTACCTGCCTTCCGATGATTGATACTGAAAGTTCGTTAGTCCAGCCATTCTTATTCTTGCCAGGAAATTCTTCGTTAGTGTTTGTTTCAATTAGTGATGGGCAAAACGGATCATTAGACTGAACGGATCAGAGCCGGTTCATTTAGTCAAGGATCCGGATCTTCGGAACGGTTCATCGGATCTTTAGTTACACTAAATATATATTTGGGTTTTTCCCTATTTTTTGTGCAAAATTTGAGAAAAGAGCCAAGATTACTTCATGCAGAGAAAGAAAAACTCTGAAGAAGATTTTACGGAGAATATCGTCACGCATGCTTTACGTGTTTCTCGTAAAAACTAGTACTTTAAAACGGGTTTCCCTCATTTTGTTAAAATGCGTTATGGCTACGGAGACATTTCCATTCAAACCCAAATTTGAAAATATTGTTAAGGTGTACGAAGAATAGGACCATTAGGTTGGGAGAGTTTGGCTTATGGGAGAGTTTGCTCTAACTCTTTTATTCATACGGCCTATTGTCTATGATATCATGTTATCCTATACCTCGTCATTAGTCTACCTTCATGACAACAACCTGAAATAGAGTGAAGAGAACGAAGAGCTAGGTACTAGATAAGACATCAAATGAAATTCTAGATAGAACTGTCAGTGGCGATATAAAACCTAATGAAATTCGCAGCAGACTAAAAGTCGCGCGGGCAAAGATCCGTGTCTTAAAAGAAAAGATCCGCGGATCAGTCATTCTTTTTACAGATCCGGATCTTTTCAATGGATCAGGAGCAGATTGCCCATCTCTAGTTTCAATTGATTTTGTAATAATCTGACATACTTAATGATGCACGAAATTTTGCTTTTGCCTTACACTTCACTAATTGATTAATTCAGCTGTTCGTGCCTGAGTCCAGTACTATTCAATTTGGAAATAAACGAATATTTCTTTTTTGACGTAGGACCAGGGATGGTTTGATCACTTTGACACAATTTTGATTCATTTGACAGTACCGTCTTAACGGGGCCAAATATGACAAAGTTATATATGGGACATTGGTAGAATTATAATAGAAATAATAGAATCTATAATTTTGCTAAATAAAGTTTTGCTGTATCTTTTGTAGTTATAGCGCTACAATGCTAGTATCTTATTAGTGACTAAATAAACGTTTATTCATACGCTATAGCGTTGTAGAACCGTAACTACAAAAGATACAGCAACACTTTGTTCAGAAGAATTGTAGATTAGAACTAGTTCTACAAATGTCTCATATATAATAATGTCATATTTGACTCGGCTGAGATGGTACTGTCAAATGAATCAAAATTGAGTCGAAGTGATCGAGCCATTCCTGCGTAGGACTACGTATTTGTTTACTATACTGGGACTGGGTAGCACTTTGTGAAAACGAAAATAGAAGTGTAACCTTTGAATAAAAGATTTCAAATGCTAATAACTACTGAGCTACTGAATACTGCACAATTTATATGTCGTTGAATAGATAAAATGACCAGCAATTTTATAGGGCGTGAGAGAGCAATTTGAAAGAGGGCGTAAGAGGTGGGGGGCTCTTATTTAAATGAAGATTAAGATCTGCTTTTTACTTATGAACCCCCGACCACGTACTTTCAAAGCCACCATTGCATTCAATGAAGAATTGAATCTGAATATTTCGCTTTTTTCCTAAACAATGGCACTTACAGATTCTTACAAACATACATATGCCAGAAATGCAGTTTACATTAGTCATTGCGCTAATGATCTGTTATAGTCCTACGTCATCCTTTCGTACAACTCTTAGGGTTGTATACTTTGTAGTTTTTCATAAAATCCATTGTCTGTGGGCTCTACAGCCTGGAAAATCAATGTACGAGTTGAGTTAACGCTTCTAGCATGAAACAGAAATGGAAATTCAAACAATGGAATTTCCGACAATCGGCCGAAAGAATTTTCTTTTATTTTTGTCTTTTTCGTAAATTTTTGCTTGGAAAATAATAACGTATATATTAAAAGCAAGTACAGATTTGGATTTCACGTTTAAATTTTAAGTAAAAATGCCTTAATATTTTTTTCCTCGATTAAAAAAATCTCTTTGTTTTTTTCGTCCCCCCCCCCCCTTCAATGGCCCAACACCGGAAGGACAAAAACTTTATAAAATATTTGTAATGGCCTTACTTATTTATAAAAATGTTTTTTTTGTTTTCATGCATATCAAACCAATTTTGATCATATTAGCTCGTTGTATTCAATTGGAATTGTTCCTTAATTGCTCGATTAATTCAACTAATCGAATAACAATAAAAAATTATTCCAATGATATTAAATCGAATACTGCCAGCATGAATAGTTGAATTATGAAGGGAATAAGATGAATAATTCAGCTATAAATAAAGGTGTCCGTTAATCGTTTATACGCTTATTAGATCAAAGAGCTATAAATAATTCCACTTTAAATAAAGATATCCGTAAATCATTAAACCAATCGCATAAAAAAAGAAATATTCGTATATTTCTGAATCGAATACAACTACCACGAACAGTTGAATTAATCAATTAGTGAAGTGAAGACAAAAGCAATCAAAATTTCGGACATCATTAATCGTATCTAATTGTTTCAAAATCAATTAAAACAAACACTAACGAAGAACTTCCAGGTTAGAACAAGACTTGCATGACTAACGAACACATCATGATCATACTATCAATCATCCAGAAGGCAACTCGGTTCACTCGTACTTTAATTGGTAAATTAAAATATATCAAAACAGCCACTCAGACAGCGACCTACCATTGCGAGAGAGCACGATCATCAATAGTCTGCGGCTTAGTCATTACTGACCGAGCACAACCAGACCGATTTTCACGCTCCAGGTAAGTCACAATATCTCATCATCGTGGGTGGGAAATCTTTTCCTTTTGGAAAAAACTTGTAGTGAAAACTAGCCTACAGAAATGATCCTGTGAAGCACAGTCTTGCCGGTACAAACATCACCCTGACGATGCCAGAGCGACCGAACATTGTACGCTAGTGATTGCTAGCCTTGCTAGTCTACCTGTCTATCATGTCTAGCTTCTGTCATGTTTATTTTTATTACCTGTTATTTTAATTCATGTCAAAAGAATAATAAGGAAATGCATGTTACAACCGATAAATAAAATTAGGTAGTTTTACACGCATACACACTTTTCTAGGGTAAGGTACCATTCCGATTCAAACTTCGCACACTTCAACATAAAAGCACTGTCTAACTGACATGACACATTTTGCTTGCACACTAGCGCCCTCTGTTATGCATGTTGCGGAGTAGCTTGCATTTGGAGGGTTTTATACTGTAGGTTTTTACATTTGTAGGGTTTTAACTGTAGGTTTTTTACATTTGAATGGTTTTATACTGGAAACACGAAGCAACACTCGAGCGCCGCGGTGTGGACATGTTGCGAAACATGCTTTTTTGATAAATAAGTTGTTTTTGAATGGACGATGCAATTAACGCGAGTGTCTCTCGTCTGTTTGTCTGTGATAAAAGCATCGTTAACATCGTTAAAAGGATAAAATCATGCGCTTATTAATTACAATTCAAAGGAAAATTCTGAATTACATGGTGTTTTAGAAAACAAAGATTAAAATATCTCAGGATTATTAATTAGTAGTCCTTCCAATAGGGAATGGTAAAGGAAAGTAATAAAACCAAATGTGTTTTTTGTACTCTTAGAGCACAGACAAGGGATGTGCGATATTTTATCGATACCGGAGGTATCGATATTTTCATTCGATATATCGAGTATCCGGCATCGATATTTTACCATGCGATATTATCGGATATCGATACCTTTTCATCCGATATTAGAGGTATCGAAAGCTACAAAAAAGCCAGTTCTTCACGCATAACTTTTTGCCAAATTATCGAACTCGCGTTTTTCAGTTCTCAAGCTTCCAAACAGGCATGTCTAAAAGCTGAACCATACTGCATATCGCATTTGAAAAATGCTACAAAGTTTATTTGAGGCGGTACGCTGCTGCCGTGCCTGATAAAATGAACTGCACGCTCAAAAAAGCAACCGCAACCCGTTTCGGTGTTGTCTTTCAGACGTCGGTTTTTAGCACTTCGGTAGCACTCGGGATTACGTGTGCTAGCTTTGTAAAAGATCCTCGGATATGTGCTGGACGTGTTTCTTTTTGCTAGCATTAGGTTTTCGTATTCACGGCCAACTGAAATCAAGCGCTTCCATGTGTGTTTTTGCAAACTTGAGAATACTCTTCTACGGTGGATGCCGATATCAACGGACTGTTAGGTTACTTGTTTCCTGAAGCCACCACCGAACATCGTATCGTTGCAAGCGCAGATTGATTTCCAAGAACCATTTATACTGTGAACTGTGAAGCGAGCTACGCATGATAATTTGCTTTAAACCGATCCTGCTCCTGATCAGTTATTTATATTCTCTACCTAAAAATGCGAATCTCATAATCCAGCCATGCCTTGTGGCTTTCAAAATATTTCAGAAAATCGAAAAACTTTTTTATTACTTAACATTAGTTTATTAGATGTTTCCGGATATATGGAGCTTTACCGAAATTAGCTGAAAGGAGAGCTTTCAACTTGGACCCCAGGACCAAACATTTCGGCTTCACTCAAATTATATGCAGATGACAGTCTTGCCGATATCAGTTAACTCGCGTTGGCCGATATCAGTTAACTCGGAAATGTGTTAACCGGGTGCATTGAAAACTGGTGCTAAAAGTATGACAAATTCAACACCACCAATAAATTCCTAGCCACACTTCGTGTTTGTTTGCATGTATGAAAAAGAGATGAACTTGGTTACATCGTCTTAGGAAGCGGTAACGACCGTATAAGCTACGTTCGGTGTTTTGCCAATGTCTGATTCTAATTTGGAATTTTATTTCTTGAGATGTGGATTATCTTTAATATTTTCCCCCCTAGAATAACACAATGTGAATAAATAATGTGAGAAGGTAAACTTATGCGAATCTAAATTACATCCAACACTTTTCTGATTATAGGAGTTAATATAAGCATTTATGATGCTACTTTTGTTGAAATATAACAAACTATGAACTATAAAATCTTGCCAGGATATTTTCTTGCATTTTAGACCAATCTATTGAAAAATTTGTTTGAAACTGATCAGTTGTAGTCCTGGTGCTTCTAGTTAAAAAACGCCCGCCTGACGCGCCTGACCAATAAATCTGCAGCGAACATTGTCGAGTGGAACGTATACGGTATCTTGGAGGTGCGGAGATACCGACGATATAAACGAGGCAGGTGGCCGCATCGCAAGCCCGGGACGGATCGTATCTGAAAACTTTGTGAATATTTCGGGTTTCGATATCGGTGAATATCGAAGTATCGATATTTTGGTTGCGATATACTCATTACTCAGTATCGGATCGGTCCGATATATTGCGATACCAGATATCGATACTTTGGCTTTCGATTCCCATCCCTAGACAAACAGACGAGACACTCGCGTTAATTCCTTCGTCCATTCAAAAAACAACTTATTTTTCAAAAAAGCATGTTTCGCAGCATGCCCACACCGCGGCGCTCGAATGTTGCTTCAGGTTTCCAGTATAAAACCATACAAATGTAAAAACCTACAGTATAAAACCCTGCAAATGTAAAAAAACCTGCAGTATAAAAACCCTGCAAAAGCAATGGTACCTTACCCTAGAAAGGTGTGTATGCTTTCTTTCTACGTGTAAAGCTACCTAATTTTATTTATCGAATGTAACATGCATTTCCTTATTATTCTTTTTGACAGATATTATAATGACAGGTATTAAAAATAAACGTGGGAGTAGCAGCTAGACATGGTAGACAGGTAGACACAAGGCTAGCAACCACTAGCGTACAATGTTCGGTCGCTATGGCATCGTCAGGGCATGTTTGTACCGGCAAGACTGTGCTTCACAGGATCATTTCTGTAGGCTAGTTTTCACTACAAGTTTTTTCCAAAAGGAAAAGATTTCCCACCCACGATGATGAGACATTGTGACTTACCTGGAGCGTGAAAATCGGTCTGGTTGTGCTCGGTCAGTAATGACTAAGCCGCAGACTATTGATGATCGTGCTCTCTCGCAATGGTAGGTCGCTGTCTGAGTGGTTGTTTTGATATATTTTAATCTACCAATTAAAGTAGGAGTGAACCGAGTTGCCTTCCGATGATTGATAGTATGATCATGATGTGTTCGTGAGTCATGCAAGTCTTGTTCTAACCTGGAAGTTCTTTGTTAGTGTTAGTTTCAATTGATTTTGAAACAATTAGATACGATTAATGATGTCCGAAATTTTGATTGCTTTTGTCTTCACTTCACTAATTGATTAATTCAACTGTTCGTGGTAATTGTATTCGATTAAGAAATATACGAATATTACTTTTTTATGCGATTGGTTTAATGATTAACGGGCATCTTTATTTAAAGTTGAATTATTTATAGTTTTCCATTGAATTGAACTAATAAACTGATAAACGATTAACGGACACCTTTATTTATAGCTGAATTATTCATCCTATTCCCTTCATAATTCAACTATTCATGCTGACAGTATTCGATTTAATATCATTGGAATATTATTTTTGTTATTCGATTAGTTGAATTAATCGAGCAATTAAGGAACAATTCCAATTGGATACAACGAGCCAATATTATCAAAATTGGTTCGATATGCATAAAAACAAAAACATTTTTAGAATAAAGTTAATAAGAATTGTAGACTGCCTTAGTGATGTATAAAATTTTCATTTATTCTATTGTTAATTGTTATTTGTCAATCAATCATTTGAATGACGAACATGGCTTGGTTTGAATAATTTCGAATCAAATTTACACGATATGTAGAATAATAGCAAGCGTTTAAGTTTCAAATAATTGTCAATAAGTTTTTAGATTCCGCCAGTACTAGTATTCGTCAAGACACTTCGATAAATGAGTATTTATGAACTTAATAATGCTTTCTTTATTCTTTATCGGAAAAAGCCCGCTGGATTGGATCAATTTAAAATAATCAATGTTCATTCTCCAGCAGGCACAAAGTCTTCATCTTTACGTACCAACAGTTAACAAGAGCAGATGAAGCATGATGATACAATTGACAATAATAATATCTAAAACTTCTAAAATCTAAAATCAACTTGGTAAAAAAGATTACTTAAAAGTTACTAATAAGATCATTGCAAATTATTTTTTGTTTTGGAAAATGAATTATGAAACTAATGAAAGATATTTTATATCATGAAAAACGAAATTTTATCCGACCGAATAATGTAGATCCGAATATTAGCCGAAACATGGCAATTCAGTCGGTAGTAGATCAAAACAAACAAATCTTTGTTTTCATGAATGATTCCGACATATAAAACCACGCATGCTTATTTTTTGTCTTTTTTGTTAATTTTATCGTATTAGCTACTAAAGTGCATCATTTGAACTATGAAAGTCAGAAATGTCCGGTATTGGGAGCTGTCCGGCGTTGGGTGACTTCCCCCTGTACTTGTTGTTGATAAGCGAGCGGTTACAAGAATACGATATTTAACAGCACTTAGTTGCATTAAACACCAGGTAACAGTTAGTACAACATCAATCTGCAAAAATATTCAACTCCGCTTGCAGAAAGCCAGCATCTGATCGGTCTTTGATAAGAGCAAAGAGTTTGAAGTCAACCACATACGACAGTTTTAAGCATCTAAGTTTGAATTTGACGTCATTGAGGTAGACCGAGAATAAATACGGTCCAAGATGGCTTCCTTGAGGAACACCAGATGTCACTGCGAAGGATGGTGATGCACGGTAACCAATTTTGACGAACATTGAGCGGCCTGTTACGTAGGATTCAAACCACTTTAAGGTGTTGCTACATCAAGTCACCAAGTCGAAGTATTTGGATATCGCAAGTTGATGATTGATTTTATCCAATGCCGATGATAAATCTGTGTAAACTGCCACGATTTGTATGCGAGTATGTAATGATCGTGCGATAAACGACGTGTAAGAAACCAAATTTGTGTATGTGGTTCGTTTAAGTACGAATCCATGCTGACTGATTGTGAGATAAATATTCAAACACGATAACCTCAAAAAGCTTTGAAGTAGTGCATAATGATGCGATCAGGGCCCGGCATCGTCGAAACAAATAAATGAAACTGACTTTCTCTTACCTTCGCTTCATACATGAAGAGACTTGCTTCGTTTGTTGAACTGAACGTTTCAAGCAAGCTTCAGTTGAAGTTGATAGCTGTTTCAATTAACGACGGCAGAAAGTCAGGCACGATTTGTCGACATTGGCAAGGTTAACTTTAATATGCGTTGCATTGTAGGAATTGTTACTCAAATTCTTCTTCTTCTTCTTCTTCTTCTACTCAAATTCTTCTGAATATTTGATAGAAAAGTACTAATCAAAAGTTGAAACTGATCGTCATGACGAAGTGAAACCCGTTTTGCTGACGCTGACTGAAGCTAGTTTGAAACTGAAGCGTTGCTGCTTCTGTAAAATCCGAAGCTTCACTGCTTCATTTATGAGTGACGTTATGCAATTGAAGGTGACGTTGTAGGGCCCTGGATGCGATGCCTCGCTAATTCGCAATATTTTGCTTATAACCCTATAAGTAGATGGGAAAAACGTAGGAAAGTTTCTATATGGTGGGAAAGACTCCTGATTGTAGCGACATGTTGACAACTTAAAGGTTGGCAGAGCACACAACAGCACCTTTTTAGGATAAATGAAGGTTTTCCATCCGGGCTAGGATTGGATGGTAGAGTGTTTACATTTGTTGCAAGCATCCATTACTGATTGGTCAGGAATTGCAGGGTGATTTCATTAGTAAAGACATCGATGAATTGCGTGCGAAAGATTGCACATTTATTTTGGATATTTGTTGCTTCAGTGTTGCAGAACATAGTGGAGGGAACACCTGACTCGGTTCTTAGTTCGTATATATAAGGCCAAACCAATTTTGGCTCACAGACGGCGAAGGTTCGTTGAATGCGATTTAGGTATGAGTTATTCAGTTTCATGTTAAGCCGTTCGTAGTGTTTGAGCTGATTTGAACGGCTCTTATAACATTTTTAAGAGCTTTTCTTCTCATGAGTTTGAACAACTTCAGCATGCCGTTGGACCGAGGGACTGAATGAGTTCTAGACGCACAATTTTAGGTGACAACTAATCACACCTGCTAGCTAGCACCACTGTCTTCGAGCAATATGTCTTAGTTGAAATTGCAAAGGAATTGGTTCATTTTTAGGAAGAAGGTTTTGCGATAATTGTACCTAAGAACGTAACAGATTCGGCAGAGTTATCCTCAAAATTACATTTGGGAAAAACAATATGAAGATGTGGGTGGTGACGGATTTGTTTGACAAGTGTATTAGGAGCACAGCTAATCGAAAGCAAATCATTGGCCACCGAGTTCTGTTGAGGTCACAGTAGTGTAGACCCTTTTTGTTACACCGCATTAAATACTGAAGTAAAAATTTCCGTTTTACTTACCAAAATTATGGTTGTTCGTTAGCAGAATGCATTCAATAAAGGAAACCACCCGCAACCACGGGTGTTGATGAAGAGATTATAAAGCGATTTGGCATAAATCTGGTTGTGGATTCGAGCGGAAATAAGCTTTTAAATTTTAAATTTCGAAAACGAGAAACAAAGTTGTTTTACGGGCGAAACAGCAGCTTTGAGCATTGTGTTAAATATAACTGGTATTACATGCCAGTTATCGTGCACAAAATCTAATGCATGATTCCACCGTAGTTGACTCTCTGATATTACCGATTGGGATGATATGTCAAGTCAGAACTCAGAAGACACATAATAAGATATACAGTAGGATTGGGCAAAATTCTCGAAAGTATCGATAATTGAATATCAATATCAAATCCGCCGCTTTATCGATATCGTCGATATATCGTTCGTGAAGTATCGATATTAGATTTATCGATACTATTTAAGGCGGCATTAGAAAATACTACACAAAAAAGAGATTCATAAAAATTAATCAATAAAAACAGCTCTATTTTGGACACGTCGCTTTGTACGGAAAACCGCACTCGTGTACCACCTCCCACATCTGTTCGCGCCCGACTAAATCGTATGCTGCCCAGGAATCCACAAAAATATGATGGGATGTACTCCCGATACATCTGGATGACCTGCCGAAGAGTAAAAATTTGATTGGTAGTAGCACGGGCCTCGATAAAGCCCATCTGGTACTACTCTACGAACTCTCTTGCCGCCGGGGATAGACGACGCAACAAAATCTGGGAGAGCACCCTGTTAGTGGCTTTGACTAGCGTTATGCTGCGGTAATTACAGCAATCTATCCGAGATGGGACAAACCACACCCTCAATCCACTCGAGCGGCAGCCCTATCCCAAACCATCCAGTGATGTGCCGTTGCTGGCGGTTCTTGGCCATTCCTGCAGAGTTCCGCCGGGAATTGCTCCTTTCCGGTTCTAGCTCTTCTCGATCTCTGATCGAGATCCCACCCCTACCACTTTCACCGCTATTATGGCGCGTAAAAAGCTGGAAAGTCTTTGTTAATGCCGTCAACGCCCAATGCTACTCTCTGTGCTCTCTGGTAAATTCTGAATTGCTGAAAATCGCGTATCGTTTGCACTTACTGTTCAATAAGCGTTAAACATGTAAGTGACATTGTTCAAGGTTTTGCATAAGAGTCAATTCCAATAAAGTAAATTTGAGAATTAAGCTTAGTAGATACCTGAAAAGAAAACAGCTCCAGAAAAAATCCTCAAAATATTGCTTTCTTCAGCATTTCCTGGCCTAGTTTTAGCTTATATATGTTAAGCTGCATATCCCGCTTTATCAAAACAGTATCGGAATGAAATTATCGATTTAGCATAATATCGACGTCGTAAGTATCGATGAAATATATCGAAATATCGGCCTTCCAGTATCGATATCGCGGGTATCGATACGGTATCGCCCAATCCTAATATACAGGCGAGTAGGAGAAAGACATATGCGAAAGATGTCGCGAGAAAAAACAACTACTGATTTTTAATGGATATGAAATTGAAACAAACAACACTACACTAACAAAGAACTTCCAGGTTAGAACAAGACTTGCATGACTATGACTAGCAAGCCACACACAGTATCAATCATCGGAAGGCAACTCGGTTCACTCGTACTTTAATTGATAGATTAAAATATATCAAAACAACCACTCAGACAGCGACCTACCATTGCGAGAGAGCACGATCATCAATAGTCTGCGGCTTAGTCATTACTGACCGAGCACAACCAGACCGATTTTCACGCTCTAGGTAAGTCACAATGTCTCATCATCGTGGGTGGGAAATCTTTTCCTTTTGGAAAAAACTTGTAGTGAAAACTAGCCTACAGAAATGATCCTGTGAAGCACAGTCTTGCCGGTACAAACATCGCCCTGACGATGCCAGAGCGACCGAACATTGTATGCTAGTGATTGCTAGCCTTGTGTCTACCTGTCTATCATGTCTAGCTTCTGTCATGTTTATTTTTAATACCTGTTATTTTAATTCCTGTCAAAAGAATAATAAGGAAATGCATGTTACATCCGATAAATAAAATTAGGTAGTTTTACACGCAAACACACTTTTCTAGGGTAAGGTACCGTTCCGATTCAAACTTCGCACACTTCAACATAAAATGATCGTTAACATTACTAAAAGGATAAAATCATGCGCTTATTAAAAAAAACTTATTAAATCTCTGAATTACACGGTGTTTTAGAAAACAAAGATTAAAATATTTCAGGCATTATTAATTAGTAGTCCATCCAATAGTAAATGTTAAAGGAAAGTAATAAAACCAAAAGGGTTTTATTGTACTCTTAGAGTAAGACAAAACCATAAGGGGAAGAGTGAAAAAATAGATAGATTCAATAGATTAGATAGAAAAATTAGAGGGTAATTGAAGCAGCACTCAGTACATACTTAAAAAAGAACCGAATTTGCGAACGGACGGCCGGGGGGACTGGATGAACGGACGGACGGACGGACGGATGACCGGACAGACGGATGGCCGGACGGACGAGCAGGCGGACGGACGGACAGGTGGGCGGATCGACGACCGGACGGACAGGCGGGCGGATGGACGGGCGGACGAACGAGCGGATGGACGGACGGACGGACCGGGCGGGCGGACGATCGAGCGGGCGGACGGACGGACCGGGTGGGCGGACTCACAGGCGGGCGGACGGATGAACCGGGTGGGCGGACGTACAGGCGGGCGGACGGACGGACCGGGTGGGCGGATGTACAGGCGGGCGGACGGACGGACCGGATGGGCGGACGTACAGGCGGGCGGACGAACGGGCGGGCGGTCGATCGGGCGGCGGACGGACAGACAGGAGGGCGTACGGATGGACGGGCGGCCGAACGAGCAGACGGACGGACGGACCGGGTGGGCGGACGTACAAGCGGGCGGATGGACGGGCGGTCGGTCGGGCGGCGGACGGACGGACAGGTGGGTGGACGAGCGCGCGGACCCGTCTGTCCGCCCGTCCGTTCGTATATTCGGTTCATTTTTAATTATGTACTGAGTCAGTTACCTCTAATTTTTCTATCTAATCTATTGAATCCGCCTGCTCGGCCGTCCGGCCATCCGTCTGTCCGGTCATCCGTCCGTCCCCCGTCCGTCCGTTCATCCAGTCCGTCCGTCTGTCCGGTCATCCGTCCGTCCGTCTGTCCCCCGTCCATCCGTCCGTCCATCCGGTCCGCCCGGCCGTCCGTTCGCAAATTCGGTTCTTTTTTAAGTATGTACTGAGTGCTGCTTCAATTACCCTCTAATTTTTCTATCTAATCTATTGAATCTATCTATTCTTTCAATCTTCCCCTTATGGTTTTGTCTTACTCTAAGAGTACAATAAAACCCTTTTGGTTTTATTACTTTCCTTTAACATTCACTATTGGAAGGACTACTAATTAATAATGACTGAGATATTTTAATCTTTTTTTTAATCACTGTAATTCAGAATTTTCCTTTCAATTGTAATTAATAAGCGCATGATTTTATCCTTTTAGTAATGTTAACGATCATTTTATGTGAAGTGTGCGAAGTATGAATCGGAATGGTACCTTACCCTAAAAAGGTGTGTATGCTTTCTTTCTACGTGAAAAGCTATCTAATTTTATTTTATTGTTTTTGACAAATATTATAATGACAGGTATTAAAAATAAATATGGTACAAGCAGCTAGACATGATAGACAGGTAAACACAATGCTAGCAACCACTAGCGTACAATGTTCGGTCGCTATGGCATCGTCAGGGCGATGTTTGTACCGGCAAGACTGTGCTTCACAGGATCATTTCTGTAGGCTAGTTTTCACTACAAGTTTTTTCCAGAAGGAAAAGATTTCCCACCCACGATGATGAGACATTGTGACTTACCTAGAGCGTGAAAATCGGTCTGGTTGTGCTCGGTCAGTAATGACTAAGCCGCAGACTATTGATGATCGTGCTCTCTCGCAATGGTAGGTCGCTGTCTGAGTGGTTGTTTTGATATATTTTAATCTACAAATTCAAGTACGAGTAAACCGAGTTGCCTTCCGATGATTGATACTACGACTATGATTAGTGATGTCCGTTAATCGTTCGAATAATTCAACTAGTGATGTCCGAAATTTTCAATTATTCGATTACTGATTAATCGGTGAGCGTGGTCTGCACTAATCGATTAATTCAACTATTCGTGTCAGTGGTATTCGATTAAAAATATTCGAATATTTCTTTGATTAATTCGATTAATCGAACGATGATGAACGATTAACGCGCATTATTCGTACTCATTGAACTATTCGATTAATTCAACTACTCGTGCTGGCAATATTCGATTAAAAATTATACGAATATTCCATGTGTTATTCGATTAGTTGAATTAATCGAACGATTAACGGACATCACTAAATTCAACTAATCGAATAACTATAAAAATATTCGATTAATTTTAATCGAATACTGCCAGCACGAGTAGTTGAATTAGTTCAAAGGAAATAATATGAATGCGAATAATCCCCGAATAACGGCCGCTAATCGTTCATAATCGTTCGATTATCGAATTAATGAAAAAAGTATTCGGATATTTCTAATCGAATACCACTAGTACGAATAGTTGAATTCATCGATTAGTGAAGACAACGCACGCCGATTAATCGGTAATCGAATAATTGAAAATTTCGGACATCACTAGTTCTAACCTGGAAGTTCTTCGTTAGTGTTAATTTCAATTGATTTTGAAACAATTGGATACGATTAGTGATGTTCGAATATTTTATTGTTTTTGTCTTCACTTCACTAATTGATTAATTTAACTGTTCGTTGTAGTACTATTTGATTAAGAAATATACGAATATTACTTATTTCATGCGGTTGGTTGAATGATAAACGGGCATCTTTATTTAAAGTTGAATTATTTATAGTTTTCCATTGAACTAATAAACTAATAAACGATTAACGAACACCTTTATTTATAGCTGAATTATTCATCTTATTCCCTTCGTAATTCAGCTATTCATGCTGGCAGTATTCGATTTAATATCATTGGAATAATTTTTGTTGTTATTCGATTAGTTGAACTAATCGAGCAATTAAGGAACAATTCCAATTGGATACAACGAGCCAATATTATCAAAATTGGTTCGAAATGCATGGAAACAAAAAACATTTTTAGAATTAAGTTAATAAGAATTGTAGGCTGCCTTAGTGATGTATAAAATTTTCATTTATTCTATTGTCAATTGTTATTTGTCAATCAATCATTTGAATTACAAACATGACTTGGTTTGAATGAATTCAATTCAAATTTACACGATATGTAGAATAATAGCAAACGTTTAAGTTTCAAACAATAATCCATAAGTTTTTAGATTTCGCCAGTAGTAGTGTTCGTTGTGTTAAATATAACCGGTGCTACATGCCAGTCATCGTGCACAAAATTTAATGTATAATTCCACCGTAGTTGACTCTCTGATTATTACCGATTGGGATGATATGTCAAGTCAGAGGACACATAATAAGATATACGGCGAGTAGGAGAAAGACATACACGAAAAATGTCGCGAGAAAAACAACTACTGATTTTTAATTATTTGAATGAAATTGAAACAAACAACACTAACAAAGAACTTCCAGGCTGTAACAAGACTTGCATGACTATGACTAGCAAGCCACATACAGTATCAATCATCGGAAGGCAACTCGGTTCACTCGTACTTTAATTGGTAGATTAAAATATATCAAAACAACCACTCAGACAGCGACCTACCATTGCGAGAGAGCACGATCATCAATAATCTGCGGCTTAGTCATTACTGACCGAGCACAACCAGACCGATTTTCACGCTCCAGGTAAGTCACAATATCTCATCATCGTGGGTGGGAAATCTTTTCCTTTTGGAAAAAACTTGTAGTGAAAACTAGCCTACAGAAATGATCCTGTGAAGCACAGTCTTGCCGGTACAAACATCGCCCTGATGATGCCAGAGCGACCGAACATTGTGTGCTAGTGATTGCTAGCCTTGTGTCTACCTGTCTATCATGTCTAGCTTCTGTCATGTTTATTATTAATACCTGTTATTTTAATTCCTGTCAAAAGATTAATAAGGTAATGCATGTTACATCCGATAAATAAAATTAGGTAGTTTTACACGCATACACACTTTTCTAGGGTAAGGTACCGTTCCGATTCGAACTTCGCACACTTCAACATAAAATGATCGTTAACATTACTAAAAGCACTGACGAACTGACATGACATGACATAGAAGAAAGTCCTTTAAAAGCCATCGTCCTACACATTTTGCTTGCACACTAGCACCATCTGTTATGCATGTTGCGGAGTACCTTGCATTTGCAAGGTTTTATGCTGTAGGGTTCTTACATTTGTATAGTTTTATACTGAAAATTCTAAACAACAGTCGCGCGCCGCGACTGTGTTGGGAAACATACTTTTTTGAAAAATGAGTGGCTTTTGATTGGACGATGGAATTAACGCGAGGGTCCCGTCTGTGCTAAAAGGATGAAATCATGCACTTATTTAATAAGTCTTATTAATTACAATTGAAAAGGAAATTTTGAATTACACAGTGTTTTAGAATGCAAAGATTAAAATATCTCAAAAGTGTTTTATGGTACTCTTAGAGTAAGACAAGACCATACGGGGATAGAGTGAAAAATTAGTTAGATAGATTAAATAGATTAGATAGGAAAATTAGAAGTAAATTGAAGCAGCACTCAGTACATTTTTAAAAAGGCACCGAATCTGGAAAAGTTTTACCGAAAGCTAAACAGCCGACCGTTCGGTAAAATTTTTCATGTTACCAAACGTTACTAAAGATCCGTAAATGTCGATATGCACCGTTTAGCTGTTTAGAATTCGGCAAAATTTTACCGAATTTTTTAACCGTGTAGGTTTGAAGTTCGTTTCCTTTTACCGAATTACAAGATGTGCGTCTTGAATCAGGTAATCACTTAAATCAGACTATTACTTAGCAATCTGGAAGATCTGCAAACAGGAAAAACAGTGTCTGGAAAAAGTTGGATCGATGGGAAAAAGTTTTTGAGGAAAATGTTTTGTAAGTTATGTTCAAGACAGAGGTAGCATTTTGTCTCAAATTATAACTGATGAACTTTTTGCAAGACGGAGAAAGGGAAATTTGGCAAAAATCTGACATAATACCAAATATCTGAAAAATTTTGAGCTTCATCCGTTTGCCTGGTGCGTAATCAAAAATATAGCAAAATCTAGATTTGTCTGACATAATGGCAAGCGCTTCACACTACTTCACTACTACGGCTTTTTGTGGCGTTCAAACAACTATCATTTTTTGTGGAAATTGCATAGCTCGACGAATACATGCGTTGATTTTTGTAAACAATTGTGGTCTATCCATGATAAACGAAAGAAAATTTTGATATGACGAAGTGAAATCATAGAGAACATATTCGAAGGCTCGAAGGAAGTAATCAATTTTTTGTGTTTAAAATCTGTCGGTAGCGCCCTCCAGTAATAGTTTGCCAAACACATAAAAAATATACATGTGACTTTATCAATATTTCTATGTGCTGGAGTTACATAGCAGCGATGGCAGCGACATCAAGATTTAGTCTGCCACTTACTGCTCAAGGGGTGCTCTATTGAAGGATTACTCGTAGATCACATAAAAACCTTTTACACACTTCTCATCAATTACCTGGTAGTCTGTTCTCTGTAGCCAAATTGCCGTATGACGAACTGCTGCTAGAACATGAATATTTGTTTCACTGAAAAATTTAAGTTTCGAAATATTTTATCAATCTAAACGGGTACGGATGTATGGATGTAGAGGTATGAAAAACATTTTGTGTCAAAAACTTGAGTAGTTTCAGATATAATTGCTTTTAAAGCTCAAAATAATATATAGGCATGACAAAGGGGTCTGCTACCTTATGTGTAGGATTAACGAATTTTGACCCGATAATCCGGCAGTCAAACTAACGTCAGTGGATTTTTGAAATGTCGTGTTGTTTACATCAAAACGTAAACAACTCCGGAAATTTCCGAGTCGTAAATACGCAATTAATTTGTGTTGTACATACTAACTACTAAGTAATGCTCAATTTATTCTATAAAATACTTATAAATTCTTGTTTGGCTTATAAATAAGCGCAAAACGTTAATCTGTTTCAACAGAGTGATGAAAAATGGAACTCCTTGGCAAAATTGAACGCAGTTATAAGGAGCACCATTTACCATTTCCATTTAGTTGGAATGAGTAACATCTTGACTCAAATGAAGGCCCCCCAATGAAGACGGTGTTCGGTTGAAAAAAGCTAAGTATAATGCTTTTTAATTCGGAATTTTCCGGATTAGCGTGTTCCGGACCATCGAGTAGTCGGATTATTGGGAGTCAGATTAGCGGGGGATACTGTATGATTACTGCTTTGCTGGGACATGATGCTTCCAAAAACCAACAGCCAGCACTGAAGCGGGTAGGTAAATCCGCTTGTCTGCTCCTTTTGATATCTACTTCTTTGGGGGAAATCTTAAAGACGATTCCTTTTCAATTACAGGTAGTAATAATTCTAACTAGAATAGAATTTTATAAGGTACCCCGGGGCAATTAGGGCTAAAAAATGCATAGTTAGGGTTTATTTGACCGTGTAATCTATACCTATGATTATTTCGAAACTCTTTCAGCACAGAAACTCTTCAGTGGTATGACTGGTATCGAAGGTTTAATTACGAAAAAGCCCTATAAATTTACATGAAATGAATCTGGAGGACGATTTTCAAAATCAAGGCGATAGGTCCCGCTTGCCTCATTTACCAGGGCCTATATTCAAATTTGATTGAAAAGCATAAAATAACAGAAAATTGTGTACACTCAAGTACTTTTTTTACACGGTTTGTTATTTCGATTATTAAGAACGGGGCAACTTAGGGACCTTTCATTTATTTCTCAATACATTTGGGAGGGGCCCGACATTCATCACGTAGTTTGTAAATGGTCCATAAGTTACATCGTTCTTGAGTAATCGAAAAAAACAAACCGTGTTGATGTACAGCAACGTTAAAACATTGCAAGAAGCAATCCAAGATAATGTTTCTACGAATGGTTCATCCAAAAATGCCGTAAAAATCAGAGAGGTTGCGTACAAGACACGACCGCATATAGGTGACGCAGGACTAGATAAGTCTCTTTGTGGTAAGCATGTATCTATGCATGTAATCATTCGATTCTTCAAGTATAAAGGTTACATGCAGCACATATAGGGTTTGTTGCGACTGCAGGTTGAGAATATTCAATTATTTTCGAATGAATGTTAATAGCGCCTCAAATCTTACTTCACTATTTAGTTACATATATGTGTAACGCCCCTGGCCGGATTTAAGTCCCGGAAGATAGGGTAAGTTGTCCTATAGTGGACCCTGTACCTATAATGGACCCCAGGTACAGTTTCGGCGTTTATTAGCTTGTACTTCTTATTTCCGAGGATATATGACCTGAAACAGAAAGCACTAAACATACCACACGGCTCAGTTTATGAAATTATAGCGGAATTTAATGACTAATTAAGGCTTCCAAGTGGATTGGGCATATACCGATATGTCTAAAGCGTTTGATGCCGTTAGTATAAATAGCATCTTAGAGGCAGTTGAAGAGTTTGGCGTTCGAGGTTCACTGTATAACTGGTCAGTGTAGTATTTGAAGCAGAAAATACAATTTGTTAAAATACGTGGCAACAAATCTTACTCATTTACTGTAGACTGTGGAGTACCGCAAGGCACTCACTTAGGACCGCTGTTGTTCATGATTCTAATGAGCAAATTGCTTGATGATATCTCTCAATCAAGTATTCTAATTTACGCCGACGATGTAAAAATATTTTCACCTATCAATGGACGATTGCTTGAAATTACAGCTCGGCCTAGGACACTTTGGAATGTACTGTGAAAACCGTGGAATAAAAGTGAATACAGACAAGTGCACATTCTCCTTCGATAGTCACATTGATAACGTGATCCACTCAAACCACTCAAACGTGAAAACCACTCAAGCACTAATTAGTCCACTAATGATTAATTTACCCTGTTAACTAGTACTAGTACTACTAGTTAATTAGTACTTTATGGTAGCATTTGCGTAGATCTGCATCTGACAGATAATCAAATTGTATGGGAGATCTGTCAGGCTAACGCAAATGCAACCGTAAAGTACCGATTCTGCGCGAGCCTTTATAGCATTGACCTAGTTTGTCATTTTTGTTAAAGTAACCAAAACGCGCACGGTCGCGTTTATTATTTTTTTCGTAACATAGACAGCGCAAGTGTTTTTGTTTGTCAATATAGCGAGCCACCGCACACTTCCTGTATGTTATGTAGAAGTTAGGGCTGCACGATAGGTATGAAATTATTAATAAATTAGTCGTAAGTTGCCTGTCGACCCGTCAGGTCGATCAGGTGGAGTTTAATCTAGATTTCTTTCTTTTTGACTTTGAAGAAGTCCATGGGGAAGCACGGGCTACTCTGTATATGTATTTATGTATTTGATTTGATGATATCAAACAATTGTTATGTTAAAATGGTTTGGAAGTTCTGCAGGTTGAGCAATCTAAGTTTTTGCAAGGCGATAATTTTTTACAGTGTTTTATTCATTCTCATGATTGAAAGCTACTAAATAAGTTAAAGTTGTTTCCAAATTGTTTTGTACCTTACTATTTTATACCGAGTTGACAGATAAATAAACATTAGCATCACTACGGATCCCTCCTGCCTTATCTTGTCCATCATGTTCGAAAGAAGTTGCAAAGCAAATGAAACGTTCAAAACTATTCTCGGATAAGAGAGTCGCTGATTTTCCTCGCTTTGAGAATTCTGCGTCACATGACTAGGTTTAATGTTTAAATGATATAATTGGTTGAAGAATGGGGGTGGTTCTGCACTCTGGCGTACTTCCCAAGCACAGATATCAAATTGGTATAGGTTTAAGCGTGGTAATGAATCTTCGACCTGTTGGGACGGGGAGCTTCTGTTACTTTTTTGCAAAAAACACGTGTAAATTTTGATGACGTCTTTTCTTCGACCAATCAGGATGCGAGGATTTCTAGTTGGACAATGCTTCATTATTTTCAGTTTTTCAATAGTGTACACTTACGAAATTATAGCGTTCTCCATTTGAGCCAACTTTTAGAAGATATTCCGATCGATTGGTGCAAAAATATTGAAAATCGATCGGGAAACCGCTAAGCTATTAGCGTTCAAAACCTGACCACTTTTCGAGAAAGATTTTTTGGAATGACACCCTACCCAGGCAAACTTTGCTGTAAGACGTAGTCCTTCGTCAAAATCAGATGAGAAATCTCCCATAGGCAGATAACAAATGTTAAACTGATTTTTGGAAAAGGGTGGGACGATTAAGGTGAAGGTGAAGTCTCAATATTTAGTGTAATTTATGCCCCAAAAAGTAATAGAACCTATAGAATGCAATGTTTAGTGCTTTGAGTTGCAAAATCTTATTACGGCTAGCAGGTTTTTTGAACTGATTTTATTTTTTTTGTGATAGTTTTCCGAGTCTATGGGAGCAAGTTGGTACACTGAAGAAGGGAAGGGATGGGTGATATTCGGTGCCATACTGACTGCCATAAATGTACTCTGACGACCTTGTCGTTAACCCTCTAACGGGTAAGACCGTCTGTAGACGGCCTTCGCTTTTAGAGCTCCATAGCCGCATACGAAATTTATTTTCAATTGGCAATATGCAAAATGTGTTCAGAACAGATTTCTTGACATTTTGATACTAAAATCATAACATTCTGACCATGCACTCAAAAGTTATCATCTTTCAGAAACAAAAATTACGAAAAATTCCGAAAATAATTAATGCGCGAATATTCCCTTTTTTACTTTTGAAGGAAAAGGACATCTAGAAAAAAATGATTGACCTAAAAAGTTTTTCTATGAGTAAATTTTATGCATTATTTTAATTTTGTAATATATTTGAATTGAAAAAATATCTGGGCAGAGCGTTAGACATGAAAAAAGACAAAGAGAAATTGGATTTTTTCTTATCTGGCGCTCCTCCAGATAATTATTTTTGCATGAAAATCAGAACTTATGGTTTTTTTGTGTATACTTTCATGATAAAATAGTCATTAGCTTGATCGCATCGTTTTTACGGTTTTGCGCGTTAGAGGGTTAAGAGCTTGCTCCAGTTCAGCCACGGGTTGGCCCGGTATTGCAGAGTGCCGCCGGGATCAGACCACATAACCTCTAACATCAATATGTAATTTAATAGATTCTTTTTCCGTATGTCAGATTGTCAGCTGATGTTGGTGCGTGAGGGTGAATTCGTTTAACCTACCTGAAAATCGCGAGGGCGGCTCTCCGCTGGTGGCAGTTGGTGACACCGAAGGGGACGCACTTTGCGGGGTTGTAATTGCATTATGCGATGTTGTAGCTGCTAACGATGCTACATGCACCGACGGAAGAGTCGATGTTAACGATGAAAGCGCTACGTCAGTTCCAACAAAGAGGTCAAAGAGATTAAACGGGGTCACATTAGTAGTAGTTAGTAGTTTAATGAGCACCGGTGAGAAAGCAATGTGTCAGTTGTTGTTAGCCACATGTGGGGGCGGCCACACAGGATGGATGCATTAGAGAGAAGAGAACATGAAAAAGTTTAAAATTAGTTTAGCGAATAACTAAAGCGAATGCTGCTGCTGCATGTGAATAAGTTAGGCTACGACGTGCGAGTAGCATCGCACTGCAGATACCTATAGTAAAATGTATTTTAAACACGCAGTTATTAAAGAGTATTATGCGTGGTAAACTCAGTTTATGGAGTTCGTGGACATGTATTCACTCAAGTGGCTTTTTACGCGAAAATCTTGCCTTAATCAAAAAAGTGTAATGAGCACAAATTCTGTAAATTGAATGTAAATGTAATTAAATGTAAAAAATTCTTGTAAAAATGGTTACGTAAATAACAATCTAAAGAAATGGGACAGCTACACGAAAAAACTGATAGTCATAAAATGCAAATCTAAAAATATGCTTCATATCTTCATCAATTAATTTTTTAAATAAATGATGCTACCGGCAACCGATATCAGAACATTCGCAATTTTTCTCATCGTAGTAGATAGACTGCTTTAATTGAATTAAAACAATGTCAAAGAGGAATGGGGAGACACAATGGCTTTAATAGTATCATAACCAGAGAAACTACGAAAAACAATGCAGACCACGTTGCGACATTACAAAAAAAAATTATCGTCACCATCATTGAAAGTCACTTCCCTCGGTTTAGTAAATGGTGTATTATAACTATAGCTATTTATTGATTCTTTGTGAGGTTGATAACCATCCAAAATAATCACTGCACTTCGTGGGCCATCAATGGAAAGGATTATCGCACGTAATGCCCTTTTAACGGTACTTCGATACGATATTTTCAGGTCATTGATTTTCTGCCGAGTAAGTGCCCGTAAAAGCTTGCATTCGAAAGTTTTTAATCGCCTGCACGATTATATGAACCGGAGTCAGCTTTATTTTCACCTGAATGTGCAACATCAAGCGGCTTTCAGTATACCGTTATAATGACTGTTTTAATTTTCACCCACTGAGCTTGCTCTATCCTTTGGTCAACCCGATAGTCGATGAATCTGAGTGCTGCTTCGCACGACTACTGCCGCAGCGCACGAGGCGGGCCAGGATGTTTACATTCAATTTTGGTCAGCATTTTGGCGCATTCAAAATATTGCTATATATTCAATGATGCGAGTAATGTTTAATTTTCACGGGGGAACTTGATTGGTAATAGGAATTATGTGTTTTTAGTTGGAAATGAAATTAGTTGAATGTGCATTGAATAATTATACTCCTCACGGTCACGGGAATCAAAATCTGTTGTTATACATTCTACTACAAGTTGACTTTGAGATTGAAGAACTATTACAGCTTTGAGCTTTAGCTCGTTTTTACTTCTGCTAATTTGCATTGAAGCCACCAACACCAATAACTATATAGTTACTGTAATTTACCGCATTTTGTATCATTGCAAGAATGGGCTGCTTTATCACCGGATCTCAATCTCTTGAATTACTTTCTGCATGGGGATAAATGCTCAGACAAATTAGAAGTACAGAAGGTTACACTTTGGAATTGTTCAAGCACCAGCTTGCCGTGGCATAAAGAAAAGGTGGGGCACCCGAACTTTCAAAAGGATGTTTCGCCCTGAAAAAAAGGATTTTTCGCCCTTACGAATAATCGTAAGATGGCCAATCTATGATCACTTATCAAAAAATACCGACCAGTTGGGTTGAAAACTCCAGACTTTTGGGTGCAATTGGATTTAAAATCAAAGTTGAAACTGTACCAGAAATTAGACTTGGAACTGGACTAGAAATTAGTTTTTAAATTGGACATGAAAGCGGGCTTGACATATGGCATACAATTACTCTCACATTTGGATTAATTTGGGCTCGAAGCATTATTTCAGGCTTGAATTTAAAATTAGACATTTGAAATTAGACTTGAAATTGTTCACATCGCATTGCATTAACAGCAAGGAAAATGGCGTGCAAGTGGACACTCTTTACACAGACTTGAAAGCTGCGTTTGATCATGTCGATCACTCCATCTTAGTAGCTAAAATGCAACTTCTCGGAAACTCAACACTCTTTACTGAATGGCTGAAATTTTATCTCGTTAACCACTCGCTTTCTGTTAAATTAGGCCACATTGAGTCAAGCAGTTTATTACTATATCTGTTGTTCCGCAAGGGAGTAACCTGGGACCGCTGCTCTTTCAATGACGTGTGCCTTATTATCCCGCCTGGTTGTAAACTTATTTACACTGACGATCTGAAATTATTTCTTGTTGCCCAAACTATGACGGACTGCAATGCACAATTCTTGGATTCTTTCTCTGACTGATGCTTGCGAAAGTTATTGACTATTATGGTATGGAAATGTTCTGTAATTTCTTTCACACGTAAGAAACCCTCAAAATTGTTAAATTATACAGTATCTGGAGAAATGCTTGCAAGAATCACAGTAAGGATCCTATTGAATTACTAGATTCCCAACTTCCGTTTAAACATCACTATTCCCGTATCATAGCACGTATCAATATAAACGTTTGGCTTTACTATGAGGATTGCCAGAGAGTTTACCCACCCGTTTTGCATGCGGTCATTGTACTCCTCATAATATGTAGTCCTCATACCGAAATTTGGAACAACCGGATTGAAGTAGTACAGGCCAGATTCCTACGTTTCGGTCTTATGTTTTTACCGTGACAAAACCCCAACCGCAAAGAGGCGAAATATTTTTCAAGCAATTTTCGTGGGAAAGCTAGTAACTGGAGAAATAGATGCTTCAAACATAGGGGAATGTCCCCGGTTATGAAACAGGTTTTGTTTTTTGGCCATAGCTTTTGATCGGATCATGCAATTTTAAATTTTTTAGAAGCATTGGAAAGTTAAAACGTATACCTATCTTTTTGCCGAAGGAAGTATATGGTTTTTGTTTAAAACACAAAAGTTATAGCAAAATTTCGAAACATGGTTTTTTGTGGCTAAAACAAAAGTGTCCCCGGTTGTGAAACACCTCGGGAAATCTTTAGAAAAGAAAAGAAAATATAGAAATATCGAAGGAAAATCAAAAATTAAAATCATTTATTCATGGAAAATACTAAAAATACAAAATTATTAATCAATTTCTTCGATTAATCATCTAAATCTGAATCGCAATGAATGCATGTAAAAAAGCAAGCAATCATATTGGCGCATTTCAAATGCACTGGCCTGTTACATGTGTTACATGGAATTGGGTTTTTGCTAAACCTAAATGAATCCTGTTGTCAAAAAAACTCATAATGCCTCAATTGAAGTAATGTACGATCATTGAAGTATAAAATAATTGATTTTCTAGATGTTTCACAACCGGGGAACTAGACTGTTTCATAACTGGGGCGGTGGCCATATTGCAAAAAAATTATACAGGCCGAACTCGATTATCCGGGGATTCGATTATTCGGGTGAAAAAAAATCATTTTTTTTTCGCTGATTTATTTTAAACCCAAATGTTATAATTTTCATGCTACATGATGATTTCAACTAGACAAGCATTGATTCACCTCCCTGAAGCTAGAAAATTCCTTTCTTATATCCATTTTATCGGCGAACAAAACAAAAATAAATCGTGCGATGATGAAATCAATTTTTTTACTTAAATTCATCATCACCATCATCATTATCATCATCACCATCATCATTGTAATCATCTTTTACTGATGATTGGATTTACTGATGGAAATTGCAAAAAAAAGAATTTTATGACTTCAGGGGAGATTGATCAATAATGAAAAAACATTTATAATACCTAAATATTGAAAAACATAACATACAAAAAATAATATTGTACCAAAAAAAATCATCAGTGGAAAAGTCGTAAGAAAGGTTTTTTCTGACTTTTGGGAAGATAGATCAATAATAAGAAAAACATTTCTGATAGGGGAAGACGGGGTAAGACGGCCCCCCTAAGCGAATAAATTGCTAGCATAAAATGTGTACGAAAATTCACCTTTTCTTGTTCCACACATGGAAAAGCATTCATTTATCTACCATTAAAAATTATATAAATAATTAATTAGTCTATTTTTCCGTGATTTTTCATCAATTTTCGAAACGTCTAAAAATTACTCGTTCACAACCAGGCGGGGTAAGAAGGACCACCAAAGGGGTAAGACGGACCATGGCGGAGTAAGGCGGATTGTGGCAGGTTTGAAGGTTTCTTTGAGTTGTAAAAACAATTTCAATATTATTAACTAACTAAGAACAAGTTCTTAAGGGGTTTTCGGTACATACTAAAAGAAGGTATAGTTTAATTTAGAGACCTGCTAAAAGAAGGAATTTTACTACTAGTTCAATTTTGAAAATAAGAGTAGACGTTATTTTACTCCACTGGTTTTTATTTACTCTTTTCTTGGCGTTATTTTGTTGATTTGTCAGCAGGAATTTTACTCTTTGAATACGCTTCACTTTAGGTGAAGGCAAAGAAGGCAACATAATAAATGAGCCGTTAAGTGACTTGGGATCATCGAATTTTGTTTCCGTTAGATTCAAATTTACATTGATTTTGTTATTCGAATGGCACTTGTTGGCTTCTTTTGACGTGGGAGGCTCTGTGTTAGACAGGATGATCTCAGATTCAGGAATAATTTTTATTACAGGTGTACTCTATTTCGAAAAAGACACTGATGAAGCCTGCAAGTCGTAAACAAAATGCGTATCTGTCAGAATAATAAAAAAGTTAGTCAAATTCAACAGGAAAACAGTTGGTTTTTTCATTCAATATTTTTAAAATCTATTAAGACACTAATCAGAGGAAATTTAGGCAATTATGAGCACTATGACGTATGGCCCTTTTACCCCGTGAAAACTGGCCCGTCTTACCCCTAGTTAACAATTTACATTATTTTGCTTTTATGTCTCAATCCGTACTATTTTATATACCTTTTCCGCCACACACAGAACACGAATTGCCCAATTAAAGTCAGTGGTAAGAGAAACGACAAAATACATAACTTTTTTTGCTGAATAACCTTAAATTTGTTGCTGCTGAAATTATATCGCATGAAGACACTGCGAACGAAAAGTTTGTTTTGATTCTAGTTTTGACGTTGGATACGGCCGAGTGCCACAGGTTGTCTCGAAAGTGTTTAGATAGTCTAATAAACAAAACATACTGGGGCATTTGTAGAAAATTTAAGGATTTCTTGGCGAAATCAATGTGGTCCCTCTTACCCCACCGGGCCTTCTTACCCCTTGTTACCCTACCTAAAAGTCAAAAAACTTGACATACCAAAAAAAAATTTGTACCAAAAATGATGATTCGATTATCCGGGTGATTCGATTATCCGGGCTGAAAATAAAAATGAGCACCCGGATAATCGAGTCCGGGCTGTATAACAATTTTTAAGTCAATTATTTCACCTAAAATTTGTCTGTGTGATGAAATAGAGGTCCAAAACTTAGCTTATATGTCTTTGCCTGAGCTTTTTTCTTCCATTTGGTACACAAAATAATCAATTGCAAAACATGCGAAAAAACTTTTTTGGGTGTTTTTTCAAACACTTTTCCTACAAAGCATTGTAAATGTAGAAGTTTGACCGTTGTTTGCTCAAAAGTTATATTACTATGAGACTAGACGTTGGTAGCAACTTGGCAGCACTAGGACAATAAAAACGTTAAAAATTACGGGTGTTTCACAACCGGGGCCGTTTCACAACAGGGGACAATCCCCTACTATCTGAAATCGATTTGAATGTACCCTCCAGAAACGTAAGATCCCGTGGTTTCCTGCGCCTTGTATTCCACTGCACAGATTATGACCAAAACGAACCCCTAAAGGCGATGTGTGACGTCTTTAATTGTTTGACTTTGATTTATCAAGTGGTAGTTTTAAAAATAGACTAAGGCAAATAATGTAATATGCTAAGTTAGAAATGTGTATTCAGCTAATTTGTACTATGCTAATATTGTAATTGTTTGTAGTATATACGTCAAATTTGTAATAGTGTCAAAGTGTCAAAAGATGGTGAAGTTTTTACGCGCACTTAAGGGTAGACCTCAAGTGGGCTTTTCCCCAATCCCAAGTTTCATTGAAACCCACAAAGGTCAGATGAATGAACTAGAAATTTTTAATTTTATTTTCTTTATTCTAACATCAACGGACAGAGTTTTCTTAAAATGTATGGGAAAAGCCAATTGGAGTTGACAACTTTGACATCATTCTCAAATCGGTATAAAATCACCGGCCTTACAAAAATAAATTAGCTACATAGATTGTCATGGTCATGTACAATGGCAAACATACAGGTCTGGAAGCTTACTTTAAACATTTTTATATACAAATACAATTACAGAAATATAAATAACACAAAAACACTAACTTAGCATGTTGCACTGAAGTATTCTATGTTTGAAATAGTCTGATGAGTGGTGCAATTCGAACAAATGATAAACCCTGGCACATTTCTTGGACTGCTTCATGCATTCCATACACTGTACGGTGGAATTCTGGTCGAAAGAATTCTCGGGATCTCTGACGCGTCAATTTCATTTTTCAACAACTTACAAGAAAACATCACTATCGGTCACAGGCTTAGAGCTTAACCATATACACCATAGTGTAGTCCTGTCGATCCAGAACTCCACTGTACGGCTCGTATAGATGTAGCCGATGGAACTTTTTTGAGAAAACTTAACTTGAAATTTGTATGGGCATTTGACTTAATGGAGGCGCATGGTACATTGTGAATATCCTAAACGTTTAAGTAACAGATCAAAAGGAAAATGATATTGTTGGAAAAGGATTATTAGATTATGCAACAAGCTTTTCTAAAATTCCTTTTTTCGTTCACCTGAAAGTGCTATTAGCTTTTCTCCTCGTTAATTCCGGTATGCATGTTTGGTGTTCTGAATTGAAACTACAAATGTAATTATTTTTGTTAGATGTTGTTGAACCCGGGTCCTCGGCGTGAGAGGCGTGAATGCTAGCCACTACGCCGGGACTGACCCCTACAAATGTAATGAGAAAAGCAAAAATTCGTGTAATATTGTTTTTTTGCATGTTGCGTATCTTGAAAAATTGCGCTGGTGTATTAATTTCATATGGATGTTCATCAATGAAGACGTTCCGATACCATAAATACCATGATACCACAAAAACTTTCAAGCCTTGGTACCAAAGCATGTCTAGAATTGCCAATACATTGTTCCGCTTTGTCAAAATTATGATGCCATTGAATTTTATTACATACGTTTCGTAAGAGATCCCTAAATGGCAGAAGTAAAATGATTGTCAATGTTTTCTGAGCGATTTGCGGCTACTCCATCATTTACTTATAACCGGACCACGAATTAATTTTTAAAACTCTGTCATCTTCAACTATGTCCAATAGCACCTCCTTCATCATTTACTTACTTGGCTTTTTTGGCGACAATCCACTTATCGAATCCATGCCAAATTCAGGAGCCGTCTCCACATTTCTCGGCTTGGGCTGCGCTGCCCAGTAACACCTAACACCTGCTGCTATAGTAGCTACGTCAACAGCGCTCATCCAACGGGTACGCGCTCTGTTTTCGCTGGTCTCTCATCCAACATCCTTGCTACGTGACCAGCCCATTTTAGCCTGCCGTGGTTTAGTCGCTTCACAATAGCCGCATCTTGGTTTACTTGGTAGATTTCCTGATTCATGCGATTCATGATTTAAGACGCGTGTTCGCTGTTTCCACAGTTCTACGGTTAACACCGAAGATACCGATGTCGCCCGCAAACGCTAGGAGCATATGAGATTTTGTGAAGATGGTACCGATTCTCTACACGCCTGCCCTTCGAATAGCACCTTCCAAATGTTGAAAAGCAAATTCGATAGCCCGTCATCTTACTTCAAACCACAAACGCGTCCGATGTTTCACCCGTTATCCTAATGCTTGATTAAAACCATTAACAAGAGAACGTTTCAGCCTTATCAGTTTTGTTGGAAAACCATGTTCGAGCAGAATTTGCTACAGCTCATTGCGTTTAATCGAACCGTACGCCGCCTTAAAGTCTATAAACAAATGGTGAGTCTGCAAGTTGAATTCCCGGAATTTATCGAGGATTTGTCGCAAGGTGAACATTTGGTCCGTCTTGGAGCGTTCCTCTCGAATACCGCACAGCTATTCGCCAACAAAGGTTTCCAGCCACGGCATCAGTCTGTTCTGAGAAACAGGATACGGGAGAGAATTTTGTATGCATAATTAAGGAAAGTAATGCCTCGGTGATTGCTGCATTCGATTCAAAGGCCTTTTTTGTAAAAAGGGAACATGAGACTTTCTAACCAGTCCGTAGGAATTTCCTTCTCAGTCTTAACCTTTTAGTATAACCTGATGGATTGCAGCCGTTCTTTCAAAAGTTCGCTCCCGACTTTCAAAAGTTCAGCAGGGATGTCATCCTTTCCAACTGCTTTGTCATTTTTCAGCTATCTCGCTGCTTTTATAACCTCGTCCAAAGTTAGTGGATCCATAGCTTGTCCATCATCTTCAGTCGTTCTCCTATTTCTGTTGAGCGCTCCATCTTATTGACCATTCAACAATGTATCGGAATGTTGATCCCAACGCCTAGCCACCTCCTTCATCCATTGTTTGGCAATTTCGCTGCCCATCAAACCAGATTTGTTGGAGTATAGTTGCAAATTTCCAATTGCTGTTTTATTCAACATGATACGTAACAAAGAAAAGGCAAAGAAGAATGCTTTTTTCGGTTATCCAGCAGCAAAACTATTGTAAACATCTCTGAACGTTTGTCTCAATTATGCCACCGTATTTAGTTAAATAGAGAGAAAATACCGTCCTGTATCGTAAACGAATAACTTGAACCGCAATTAACGTATTATCAGTATGAGAAAAGTTTAATACACTTCCAGGTGAACAAAAAAGGATTTTAGAAATGCTTGTTGCGTAATCAAATCATCCTTTTCCAAACCGTATCATTTTCTTTTTGAACTGTTACTTAAACGTTCCTCATATTCACAATGTACCATGCGCCTTCATTAAGTAAAATGCCCATACAAATTTCAAGTTAAGTTTTTTCAAAAAAGTTCCCAAGGCTACACCTATACGAGCAGTGCAGTGAAGTTCTGGATCGACAGGACTACACTATGGTGTATATGGTTAAGCTCCCAGCTAGCATTTTCATATGTATAAAAAAGGTAAAAATCAGCATTACGTACAGATATACATGCTAAATAAATCGTATTTCATGCGCAAAATTGGCATATCCGTACTATTTTGGAGGCGATATACGTGATTACGAATAATTTTGAGCGTTACGACTATATAAGTATTTATATACGATAATATCCGATTAAGCGCGAGTCGCTCCGTACACCTCTACGATTTTGTGCTGAAAATCGTATATATGTCAGTCATTATCATTATATACGACAGAAAATCAACTTGGTCCCACTTTATCCAGCTTTAGTTACGATTTCGAGTTTGTTAGGAGATATTTACGATAGTTTTCGTACATTGATATACGAGTTGGTGCTAGCTGGGCTCTAAACCTGTGACCGATAGTGACCCAGCTAGCATTTTCATATGTATAAAAAAGGTAAAAATCAGCATTACGTACAGATATACATGCTGAATAAATCGTATTTCATGCGCAAAATTGGAATATCCGTACTATTTTGGAGGCGATATACGTGATTACGAATATTTTTGAGCTTTACGACTATATAAGTATTTATATACGATAACATCTAATTAATCCGACTACTCTACGATTTTGTGCTGAAAATCGTATGTATGTCAGTCATTATCATTATATACGACAAAAAATCAACTTGATCCCACTTTATTCAGCTTTAGTTACCATTTCGAGTTTGTTAGGAGATATTTACGATAGTTTTCGTACATTGATATACGAGTTGGTGCTAGCTGGGTGATGTTTCCGACATGTGATGTTGTTAGCTACAAAAATAGCTCTCGAAGCATCCCTTCTTTTAATCAAGGTGTCCATATTTATTAATTTACACCTGTCTTCGTACGGTGGAAGATTCGATAAATCAGACCATGGGAAAAATCGTAATTCATACCTAACATCGCCGTTCCACAGCTTCGATTCTTGAACTCCAGAGACGTGCGCAGGGGCTCCATATAACGGAGGCAGTGTCCTAAGGAAAACTCGAGGGCGCAGACAGTACGGATCTCGAAAGTCCTTAGCTAAGCGCATGATAAACCCCAAGTTTCGGTTTGCTTTGGATATGATGCTGGAATAGTGGTATTGGAAGGTGAGCTTGGAATCCATTTCTACTCCCAGGTCTTTGACGACAAATTGAAGAAGAGACTCTTCGATCCTGTAATCATACTGGATTGGCGTTTTACATCTAGTGAAGGAGATCACTAAACATTTGTTGACGCTTATAGTAAGGTTGTTCATACGACTCTGCAGATCATACAGCAAGGAAAATGTTTAGATCATCCGCGTGTAGAAGTTTGCATCCCGGTCGGATAACGATACAAACATCATTGAAGTAAATGATGAAAAGTAGTGATCCCAAATTACTTTCCTGTGGAACAGACAAACATTAGAATCCCCAGGCCAGTTGCAAAATTTGGTGATCTATTCGATCGAAAGCTGGTTTAAGATCAGTATATACTGTATCAATTTGAGCAGCCTTCTCCATATGACGGAGACAGAATGAACTAAGCTTAGTTCATTTAGTTAGTTAGTAAAACTTTCTTCAGCAATATTATAGATAACAGCTAGTTCTGCAAATGTCCCATACACAACTTCCAAATTTTACTTGACTGAGACAGTATTACCAAATGATTAAAAATTGAGCCAAAGTGATCGAGCCATCCCTTCTCGGAAAGGTACTTTACTCTCCTGTGAATACGAAATTTAACTATATTCAGCCAAATTATAGATAATAACTGGTTCGAAAAATGTTTTATATATGTATAACTTTTTCAGATTTTGTTTCCCTGAGACAGTCCTACTATCAATTGATGCATTAAATTGAATCAAAGTGATCGAACATTTCTTGTTTCTGAGAGATATACATAGAGATTTACATAAATTGTTTATAGTTTATTGTTTAGGCCATTACAAACATTTTATAAAGTTTTTGTTCTTCCGGTTTTGAGTAACTGAAGGGGGTAACAAAAATAAATAGATTTTTTTAATCGAGTAAAAAAAATTTGTTTAAGCATTTTTACTTAAAGTTTAAAAGTGAAATCTATTCTTGCTTTTCATATATACAGTCGATATTTGTATAACGCGGGTAATTGGGACCGCGTTATACGAAGCGCGTTATACAAGTACACGTAGCATATGGAAATTGAGTTAATTGGGGCTATACCCGAATTTTACGAAATTTTGAATCAATACGACCATGGTTCCTTTGGGAAAGATGTCAAGTATATATTTTTCCATCTTGCAGATGCTTGGTGAGACAGAAAAAATCCCCTGTTGGTCTTCCAGAGCTTCCGGAACATCCGCTAAATTTTCATTTCTGTGAAGTCTTCTCATAGCTTCAAAATCCTTCTTAAAGTCCCTATGGCTTATTATTTGGCGTAATATAAGTAAAGTAAACAATCCGTGCTATTGAGAAGTCATCATGCGATTCTCCGACAAATCCGGAACATCCGTAAAAGTGGTCAACGAGCGAAAATTGTTCTTTGAGTTCGGAATTATGTTCATTCAACCTCGAATTGAACAATGTAAAATAGGAATACAAATTCAGCGGTTTGTAACTCATCCTGGCCACTATGAAATGCATCGCAAGATCCGATATTAAATGAATAAAATTGATGATCAAGGGCATCGAACTGCTTATCGCGTTGACGAAAGCAATAAAGTTTTTGTAGCCTGTTCGCTCTTACAAGAAGCCACATTCTGAATTGTCCAGGAAAAGGTGAAAACAAAAGCAATAGGGTAGTTGATCCAATAGTTGTGGTAGTACCAATAGTTGCGCTACTATTCATTATTAATGCATATTTTCGTCACAGTAGCATTTTAGATAAAACAATTACATTCATCATATAAAACAAGTTTTTAGAAGTATTGGTAGTTAGACTACACCATTTAAAATTAAAGCATTATTTGCTAAAATGCCAATTTTCCAAAATCTAACGCGCAGTTGGAGCGCACAACTATAGGCGCTCATCTATAGTTTTGCTACGATGTTTTTTCACTTAGCAACCTAGCAATGTATATGGAATAACACAATTAAAGGAACACCAAACTTAATTAAGGAAACATTAGCACAACTGTTGGTACAATATAATTGAATCGGATGATTAATTTTTTCTTTATAAAGCTTCTCGTACAACGAAAGCAATTGTCTTGCCTTGTGACAAATACCTTGTATTTGATAAATTTATATCTCACAAGCATTAGTTGAAGCATGTACCTCAATAAACAAGCAAAATGAAGTTATATTGTGCTTAGTGGCGCAACTAATAGATCATGTACCCTAATACTTCTCTCTCACTTTTTCGCAGGCAAACCCCATAAAAATATTAGATACCGTCAACGCGGATTACGGAATGGCCATGGCTAACTACGATGGTTAGATTTCTGTTAAAATTTTCCCAGAAGAGCACAATACCTGGCGAAGAGCTTACACAAAAGTTGATATATTTGCTATTAGATTTGTAAGTATAGTAAATGTTACCGTTGTTCAGTTTACTATACCACATCTATCAAATTAAACTAGCGAAATTGGTAATTTCAACAAACTTGCGAAATAACCTCGTTTATTTGTCAGCGAACATTTGCAGTATTTGCATCATTTCTGTTTCTGAATCCGAAATGTTTTATATCAAACCTTTTTCAAATTGTAACGCGGACTTCAACATGAATTTTCATTTATTGTTCACTTTGACGGAAAATCCTAATTTTCCAGTGAACGTTCTGGCGGCCATGTCGAGTCGTGAGCGGCCTATATAGTTGAGGATTGCTGATATTCCATTTTATTTTGAACTGTTACAAATTAAAAACATTTGCATTTCCAGTGACCAATTTCAGGTAAGCTTTGAATTTCCTCCCGGTAAACCATCCAATGGCCAAATTGAGTCACAAGTAGTCGAATTATACTTCTTGTGTAGTCAAATTACACTCAAAATATTCACGATATATTCTGAATTTTCCGGAGGACCACCTTACGACTTCCTAAGGTCACTTATTTATTACTTTTTTTTTTTTAATTTGTATCATTTACCCGACCTTAGTTACTTCAAAAATATTTTACCAATTTTAACTAACTTTACCAATACGAAAATTTCAACGGATATTCCGGAACCTCCAGCAGGCCAACCCGTAACTTTGTGGATTCCGTATATCACTTAGAGAGTCAATTGTTATATGCCCTACAACTTCTTAAAAGACACCACGGTCGTATCTGTTCAAAATCGCTTAAAATTCGAGTTTAGCCCCAATTAACTCAATATCCATATGCTACGTGTATTTGCTATATGCGAAAAACCGCGTTATAGAAATATCGTGGTACCCGCGCTATAGAAATCCGCGTTCTACAAATCCGCGTTATACAAATCTCTACTGTATGTTATTTTTATCCATGCAAAAATTTTTGCCCATTTTCGGAAATTCGATTGTTCAAATTTCCATTTCTGTTTCGCGTTAGAAGCGTTAACACTCCACACATTCATTTTTCAAGTTCCTTAGGCAGTAAAGTTCACAGTCAATTCATTTTATAAAAAACAATTTGACTAATTTCCCACAAATTCTGTTTTTACCCCCCCCCCCCTCAGATTTTTCAAGCTAATTTTAAAGAGGGGGGGGAGGTGACCAAATCTTTAACAATAATTTAATAATTTGCAATGGCCCTATTGTTTATTGTTTAATGTTCTTTTTTATAACTCACATAAACTCATCTGATAACGAAACTGCTCTACGAACGCAAACGACATGACCAACGGCAGTTGCATCAGATAGCCGAAACTTTTTCTATAAAACGTGCCCTAACTGCACTCACCATTAACGTGTACGGTGGCATTGACAGACACGTTTCCAATGGCGTTTCCGGCATAACAGCTGTACATTCCACCGTCGTCCAGCGTTGCTACCGGCAAAATCAGCGACCCGTTACTGAAAAGCTTGATGCGGCCATTCTGAACGTTTTGGTTATTAAATTTCCACATAATGCTCGGTGTTGGGACCCCTGGGAGAAAAAAGGAAACTTAGAAAGGTGTGATAAAATTGAAGCATTTATTGTGTAAAAGAAGGTTTTTTTTCGCTTTTCCCGTGGGCTTCTGAAGGGTTGGATCGATTTTCCTGCATGCTGGATGACTAATTTTCAAGCGGGTTTATTTCTGTACTGAACATTATATTTATTCATTTCTTTCATATAACAAATAACACGTTTTTCTAAAAACTACCGACAACACTTTAACACTACGTCCTGTTTCTACTGAAAATGTAACTGTATTAGGCGTTTGTCGATTTTTTTATGTTATAGATAGTGGTCCGCACTGTCAAATATTATCACCTATAAATTCGTGGGAACTATTCAGAACCGTCAGATTCCGGGTAGTTTTGAATGGAAAAGTAGGTGAAATGAATTCAAAAACAGATTAGGGAGCATTTTTTTACTCAAAATTCGAGTTTGTATAGTTTAAGGCGACTCACTTAAACCAAGTGCTAGATTAGCTCAACCGTTTTGTAGGTAAAAATATTTAAGACCGTGCATCATTTACCGTTCTAAATGGCTTCATTTAATTTGATTTAATTCGACCACATAAATGCACCAATCGTAATACCCAATGCTTTCACATTGAAATAAAATCCGTAGGGGAGTTGACCACTATAGAATACTGTCCTAATCCTAGATCGTCAATAAATACATGGCTTGTTTCCGAAAATTTGAAGGCTTTAGCAAATATTGAACATCGCATCGCATAGACTCAGACCCCCGCCCGCCCCCGTCCAGTACTCACCTGACACCACACAGTGCAGCGCAATCGGTTGCCCCTCGGCTAGTACCAGCTCGACCGGCGGAGTCTGTATGAACTTCGGTGCTTCAGATTCCGTTTCAATGACCTCGTTGTTGACAATCATTCGAGCCGGCCGGGACTGCACCTGGCCCATGTCGTTCTTCGCCATGCACTCGTACCGGCCGGCATCCGTTGCCGTGACCTCGTCGATCCGCAGTGACCCGTCCGGCAGTACATTGATTCGGGTATCGTCCGAGTGGATTTCGTTCGTGTTTAACATCCACACAATTTCCGGTCGGGGGTCGCCAACGGCTTTGCATGTGAAAACGGCCGTCTGGCCGTAGCTTATCTCGATATCTCGGGGTTCGGTCACAATCTCCGGTTTGGCTGCGTGGGTTGGGAGAAAAGGGATTGAGAGAAAGTGAAAAACGTTGAACGGCAAGAAAGTGTACATACAAGAGTGCTGTGCAATGAAACGTTTCGAGGGTCAGCAAATGTGCACATAAACGCACGCTGATAAGAGGTTCATTTGACGGCCAGAGCAAATCAGCAATATGCCTCTAGGATACAGCAGAGAATCGAAAGCAATAAGAGACTCTTTTAATGGCTCTCCACTATAAATAGAAATACGTTATTGCTTATTTCGGGAATGTTTATTCGTGTTTACCCATATAATCAGAGTGGAAAATGGAGAAATGCATATTATTATTTCTGGACTTGGATTAATTTCGGGAGCGTGTAACCCAAGTCTGAAGAAAATAAACTTTATGAAGAATTTTTATTTATTATTAACCATCGTAAGCTTGTGCCTATGAAATTTTCCATGCGTGTGATTAACTTTAGAGTAGCGTACTACACGCAGAATAATCCACATGTCCTTTCCACTTGAGTTACACTACTTTCAGTTGAACATCATTGGAAAATACAATAACATCTATCTGATTTCCATGTAAATGCACGCATACTAATCCATACTACATTGAATTCACGAAGGTAAATAGTACGGGAAAAGTTGGATAGAAAATATTCACATAACTTTTCTCGTAATTTCAACGCGATAATTAATTTGAGTGTACTCTACCCACTTGAGTTAATTACTTTAATGCATTTTTTAATCAAGCGCATATTGCGGCGGAGCCCCAAAATGCTTATTGTTCCTGGAAATTCCGACGTTCTTGGAATAGGACGGGCAAACAGACACAACAGACAGCACAGACAAGACAGAGAGGAGAGACGGAACAGACAGACAGACCGACCTACAGGACACATTAATAGACGGATAGATCGACACACGGAATGGACGGACCGACAGACAGGACAGGCAGGACAAACTAGACAGATTAGACAGACAGACAAGACAGCCAGGACAGACATACAGAACAGACATACAGGACCAACAAACAGGACAGCCAGACAGGACAGATAGATCGAAAGACAAGACAGACAAGATAAACAGGACAAACAGTGTAGACAGACCGACAGACAGACAAGTAAGACAGACAAACCTAACGACGGACAGACAAGACTGACAAGATAGACTGGACAGACAGGACAGACAGACAGAATAAATAAATCTACAGACAGGACAAACAGACCGACAGACAGGATAGATAGACCGACAGATATTACGGACTGACCTACTCACGGGATGGACGGATCGAGTGGCATGACAAACTAGACAGACAGAAAAGACAGACAGACTGACAGACAAGACAGACAGACTGACAAACAGGTCAGACTGGACTGACAAAACAGATAGGACAGACAGGTTGGATAAGACAGACTGGATAGACAGACAGGATAGATTAGACAGACGGGATAAACAGGCAGGACAGACAGGACTAACAGACCGAATGATAGGACAGACCGAGAGACTGAAAAGACTGGACAGATCGGCATACAGGACAGATACAACAGAGAGGGCATATAAACCGACAGACATAACAGACGTGACAGACAGGACAGACAAGAAAGACTAGGCAGACATACCGACAGACATGGTTGACAGGACATATGAGTCAGACAGGACAAATAGAACGGTCTGACTGGACAGACAGCACTGACAGACCGACAAAAAGTACAGATAGGATAGATTCAATAGACAAGCAGAACAGACAAACAGGACAGACAGACAAAACAGACAAACAGGACTTGCAGACAAGAAAGGCAGACAGGGCAGACAGAGATGAGAAAGACATGACAGACAGATCGATAGATAAGACACACAGACAGACAAAACAGACAGAGAGGCAGGACAGCAAATCAAAGCTTTGTGCTTAAACGTCTTACTATGACTTGAGTCTTCTTTATCGACAGACTTCGCAGCCAGCTGTTAGTATGGAACAGAAGCAGAACAGATAGGACAGACAGAATGACAAACAGGCAGACAAGACATAGAGGCAGACAAGACAGACTGACAGGGTAGTCAGGCCGACGTAATTAGATCCATTATTTGAATCAGGCCTGGATCCGAGGATTAAATGTCGTTGTAGTTGGCACACTTGGCATAAATAAAGTTATAATCAGCCTCGTTGGTCCGGAAGCAAAACGAACAGCGATGGCATTGTGATAAAGCTAAAGAAACGTATATTTTTCTGACATTGTGCACTAAACAATATGTAAGAGAAAATTTTACATCGCTGCGATACAACACAAAGATTAATGTCACAAAATTTTCGATTTTTTTTCTCAAAAAATGCTCTGCAAAAAATATCTGAAAATCTTTTGTGCAAAAGCCAGCCTTTTCTTTGCCTAAATAGTTGTTCCAGTGGAATAGTTTTACTGAAAAGTGATTTCAGAAACATTTTGCCCAGCGTGTTCTCCCCATGTTGGCACAACATTTCAACCCCCTTTGACTTACTGCAATGAAAATCGTCCTCGGTTAGGTCTGCCACATTTCTGCCAGCGAGAGTTTCCGGCGTTCCACAGCCGGCAGTAGCGAGCAGCGAGCTGCTCGAGCTGTTCCGCAGCACCCTCAGGAACCACAATAACGAGCAGTCGCATTCCAGCGGGTTGTCGTCCAATCGGAGACGCTTCAACGCGGGTAGAGCTTCGAAGGTTCCCTCGGGAATATGCCGGATTTGGTTGCCGTACAGGAATCTGTGGATAAGTTTAAAGAGTGAAAGAGTAGTGAGTGCATGGCGGGAAAAAAATACTAACAAAACCACGAAACAATGCCATCGTTGTCCTGGCTGGCGCCGCTTTGTGGGTGAGTGTGTCTGTCGGCGGAATAGCTAAAGTCGCGTGTTGTTTAGGTATTTTTACGAAAAAATGTTTCAAATTTACAGTTTTATCAAGGGAAGATTTTCGAAACGAAGGTCATAAGTACGTCGTACGAGTAAGCGAGAGTCCAGCGTTTGTGAGAACCGAAGGCATAACTCGCTGCAATCGCAGTTTTTGCCAATTGAAGCTTTATAGAAATAAGAGACCCGACTCCAACGCTTAAATTTAATTCTACGAACATTTATAATTTTCAACCTAAACACATAAATTGACCTTTAAGAGTACAGATTTTAATTGAACTTGAGGTAAATTACGTTATAGTTAAGCTTTTCCAGCGAATTGTTTTGAATCAAAGAATATTATTCATTTGAAATAATCTAAAAGATGAACGATTGAATGAAAATTACCGAGCTGGTTCTGAAATTTATAACCTGGGCGCATTGATGCTCGTGAACTTTATGGAAATGGCATTTTTTCGTATTTGCCTCTTGCATTTCCGTCCGTGAAGAACCGTCCCGATATAATCGAGAGTGAATTGCCTTACCGACTGCAGTCGTTTATCACGCTAAAAGCAAAGACTTTTTCCGCTCGTAAAATTTCAATTACGAAACAAAACTGCAACGGAAAGCCGTAAGTTATTCCAGCTCATTGACACTGGAATCGTGCGCTTTTAATTGCGAAATCTCGCCGAAATTTATCGGGCAAATGTTTTGGAAAAATGAACCGAAAAACATTTTCCATTTCTCCGTCATTCATCCTTTATTGCCGTTGTTCACTGTTCTCCGCTCTCTGACACCGCATGGCCACATCCATCCACCGCAGCAAGACCGCAGCTCTTCGCCTAATGACCGTATTTGGGTGCTAATTTTCCCATTGCTTTCCACCCGGTGTTGTTATCTTTCTTCCCATTCTGAATAGCTGTGATGTATGATAGGATCTAACCATAAAAATTAGCAATTTTAAATATTTTTTCTACAGTCAAAGTTCTTCGTTTGCAAATAATTTGAATAATCGCATTTGAAATCCAACTGTATCATACCGAATCTCTTAAAAACACACCAAACACCAGTTGACACGTAAGTATATTATGATAGGACATTGGGGCGAACCAACCACTGGTTGAAAGCCCCAATAAAAAGAATTTAATAATTAAATAAGATGAATATTTAATCCTGTTGTAAACATTACTATAAAAAGAGTCGAATCAGACCGCTAAGTGATTCGGTACAGTGAAGGATTTTTTGCTCATCAACTTTTTTCTATACTGTACAGCTGGAGCTAATTATAAAATGTGCTACTACTGTTGTGGTCGGAAGAGGTGTCAGATATACAGATGCTTGTGCATGCGAAAATTTGGGATCCCATTATGTGCTCAGTAGAGTTGACACTCTCCAGTCCTAATTTTCAAATAATTCAATCCGTATAAAGAGTGTTCTTCACACTCAAAACATTTCAACTGAGAAATCTTGTGATCTTCATTTTATGCATGTCCAAATATTAGCATAACCTGCTGAAAAAGACCATGACTTTTCACTGCTGCTCACATCAACTCACAGATTTTAATTGGCAAACATGTTAAATTTCCCGTTGACTAAATTCAGATAGAAACAGTTTATTTATTGCTGTTTAGATTCTAGAAACGCTCAACTGTTGCAAACTCTTCCTTTGAAACGATTTCTTCCCAAAGGCATATTTCCACCGTAAGCTACCATCCAAAACACACCAAGTACTACCACCAAAAACGTTGTCCCCACGTCAAGAGCTCATGTTTTCTTTTTTTGGAGAAAACCCGTGCGGCTCTTATTAAACCCCTTTTTGGCGCACCACACATACACAGAATCAAATAGGAAAGCGGAGATGAGAAAAATTTACAAACTGATATTTATGAAAATTTATGTCGGTGTTCCACTTCTTCCGGTTCGTTCATTTGATACACTCTCACCCAGTCAGTAGCGAAAAGCGAACCGGGCGCGGCGGTGGAAAGCATCCTCGGCTGTTTTTTTTCTGCTGAGCCCGACTCCACTCACACTAGAGCTAATTATTTTATTAAAAAATATCTTTTTCTCGTTGTCAGGAACTGCCGCCATCTACGGTCTGTATATATGGCGTATATCTTGCTGTATCGTTTCGGAATGCTAGCTCTAGCTGGGACTCGGACGACTAAGCGATATGATACTAATATTGTTGTTGTTTCCATCGTTGTTGTTCTTATTATTGTTATTGTTATTGCAAACGCGAGTACAAAAATAGGAGAAGAAAATGCAATGTATTTGGTGGCAGCAACAGTACCGAACGACTGTGCCATAGTATGGAATATAAGCTTTTTTTTTGCTGCAAACATTCAAAAGTGCTTTCGGTAATTGGAAAAGGAAGCAAAAGCACCGGGTTGCTTTCTTCGAGGTGGAAGATTTAATGTATTTTCGGGTGCTCTTTCATGCGAAAGGATTTATTTGTTGAAAATTCGGCCATAACGAACGTGGATGATGAATCCGGCTGAATAGAATAGGAGATAGATGCTTGAGTTTTCATTCGTTCTACAGGGAAAGAGTTTGAGAATGATCAAAAAAAGAAATTTCTAAAATTCTTGAAATAGCAGTATATGACACATTCCGCGGGCCGGTATACCAACCAGACATTTTATAAAAGTTGCTTTTAGCATTGTTGAATATTTTTTCATGATTGGGCAATGTTTGAACCTTTCAAAACTGCCATGACTGATATTCTAGCATTTTCGGAAGTTATATAAAACGTGTATCGAAAATAAATGAAATTTACAAGAAATAAATGATTTTTCGTGATATTTTTAAAAATACTGCTACAGTGCGCTAAAACATTTCATAATATCATTTGTTTTGGACAAACTTACAAAGGAATATATGCTGAATCCATTCCAAAAATAGTTTGGATGTAATTTTGCAGTTATTTTGTATTTCAAGTGGATGAAATAGGGCCATTTTTTTGCGTTGTAACGTCACGAAAAAGGTGTACTTTTTAGCTTTCGCAGAAAAGTACAAATTCGAACAATCTAATAATCCGTATTCTCTTTGTACTCAAAAATACCTTTAAAACGGTGCCTAAAGAATGATGATAAGTTAAGTAGAACCTAAGTTACAACTGATTGAAGTTCGCGTTGTAACGTCACGGCGGGCAGCCGGACGGATTCAAAACAAGTGAGACATAAGTAATAGCATCGAAACCTTAAGACATAGCATTATAGTTGCTTCAAGAAAGTTTCTTCATTTAAAAAGCACTTTCTAGTGGTGAAAAAATATTCGGACATTAGGGTGTCTTCAAGCAGATACAAAAAATATTTTCTCTATTTTAATTCAGAAATGATTGCTGTCTACAGAAAATTTGTAAAAAAACTAATTTCAAGAAACTTCGTTGAATACTGAAGATTTATATTTCTTACATGAAAAAAGTTATAGAGCAAAACTATTAGGGACACCCTTCAAAAAAATTTTTTTTCGATCTAGTTCTTCAATAACGCTTCGTACGCCTTTTAGATGTTCTAAGAAATTGGTAATCGAATTTAATTTCACATTTTCGTCGAAGATAGTAGAGATCTATCTTTTTTCCTTAAGGAGCTATCCCTTGTTTCTTTTATTTATACATGTTCACCTACGGTTGCCTTCATAATATTTTTTTTAGATTTTCCACAGTCTTCTACCCTAAGTTGTACATGATGGAATACGGCATAAATTAACTCACAAAAAAACAAGTGAGATTAGCTGCTCTCCCCCGAGATACACCCTCTTAAAGAGTACATATAAAAATAAAAAAGCCAGTGATAGTTTCTAAAGGGAAAAAGATAGTGCTCTAGTATTTTCGACAAAAATGTGCAACTTAATTAGATTACCAATTTCTTAAAACATTTGTAAGCCATACGAAGGGTTATTAAAGAGCTAGATCGAAATTTTTTTTAGGGTGTCCCTAAGAGTTTGGCTCTATAACTTTTTTTATGTAAGAAATAAGCTTTCAACAAAGTTTTTTAAAATTAGTTTTTCTACAAATTTTCTGTAGACAGTAACCATTTCTGACTTAAAATAGAGAAAATATTTTTTGTATCTGCTTGAGGACACCCTAATGTCCAAATATTTTTTCACCACTAGAAAGTGCTTTTTAAATGAAAAAACTTTTCTGAAGCAACTATTATGCTATGTCTTAAGGTTTCGATGCTATTACTTATGTCTCACTTTCTTAGCATCCCTCCCACAGCGCGACGTAATTTGTGAACAACCCCACAATTACGTAGGCGAAATAGTGAAAGACAAATCAACAACACATTTTTGGATTATCCCTTATGTACAGAGGGCAGCAACAGCGTTAATTACCGAATATTAAATGAACAGATTTTTCGTGACGTTACAACGGAGCTACGACCCTCTCTGTGCAAAGCAGAGCGTTGTAACGTCACGAAAAGTAAAAGCTGTTTAAAAATTAACTTCACTAACTATCGGAATTCTGAAAACGGCAAGTTGTTCAGTATTCATCTCTTATCAAATCATAGAAGAAAATCTTTAGATAAAATTTGAAAGAGAGCAGAATTTTCATGTTTTTTAACAGAAGAACCAAAAGACGTATTTCTGGCGCGTTGTAACGTCACGCTACATATTTGCTTTCCAAAACAATCTGGGCAAATCAAATGCTATTAATTTGTCCACTTTTAATAGGAAATTTTATGCTCTTTCCAAATATATAATAATATTTGGGGGTTTCTCAACGATTTTCCCAGCTAAAACATAAATACTGTGCGAAGAAAAGTCAAAACGTTGTAACGTCACGGCGGAATGTGTCATATACAAATCGCTATGTATGCTTTGCCCGATCGAATGGAATGTTTCACTTTATCGTTGTTTAACAAAACAAAATAATAAGAAACATCATTCTTATAATTTATTTGCGATCCTAGTTGGCTCGCACAGTTTGATTCGATTTTACTCTTTTGACTAAACCGACTCAGCCAAGCATAATTTCAAAGAGTTGTGTACGGGTCACTCATAGAATTAGTTATAATCTACAATATTACTGAAGTAAGTATTTTTGATAGTTACTTACGGTTTTATAAGACTGCCACCCTGCTGGTAGCAAAAAGAGCGCTCTTTTTGCTGCCAAGTATATTAAACCTTATAACACCATAACTACAAAAGGCACTGCAATGCTTAGTTCAGCAATATTATACATTATGTTTACTAAATTGGTACCTTCTGTTTTATCGCCGGTGGTCAAACGTTGGCCGTCAGCTGCTACACGTCCCCGTGTTCCTGATCCAGCTTATAAAGTACCCGAATACATATCCGGTTCGAAGCAGGCAGGGCAAAACATTGTGTCCGTTCCCGTAGTTGATAATTCGGCAAACGAATTTTGGCTTTACTTATCACTCATTCGTTCGGATGTTACCAATGAACAAATTTCTGCTATGGTGGGAGCAAATCTCGAGATGTTCCAAAAACCTACATTTGTTAAGCTAGTGGGTAAAGGAGCGGACAGTAGTAGCATGATCTTTATTTCTTACAAAGTCGGTCTCGATCCCGCTCTTAATTCAAATGCGCTTAACTCATCTATCTGGCCAAAAGGTATTGTATTCCGCGAGTTTGATTCTACGAAAACATTTCGAAGATCCCAGCTGTGAACTTGACACTCCATCGGAAGTGATAAAGCAATAAATAGTGACGCTATCAGGCGCTATTATGACGCGTAATAGGCTGGAGCAGGCGTGTGTTTCCGCTACCATATAGGGCTATCGTTTCCTGATGTGCAATATTTACATCCCTCCCGACAAAATCCGGTCAGTTGATCTTATTGAAGAACACATTAGCACTGTCCGTGAATTCTGCAATAGCGCCTCTCAAGGTGACAATGTCCTCGTGTGCGGCGACTGCAATCAATCCCGCTTTGTGTGGTACAAAGACAAGAACGGCACACTTCCTAGTAACTCATATTTTACTCCGGCGACTACAACATTAGTCGATGACATGGATTTCTTGAACATCAATCGAGTAAACCTACAACTGAATAACAACGGCCGCTCTCTAGATTTAGTTTTTGTGCCTGAGGCTAGCACTGCTGTAGTTACCATATCCGAAGATACTCTACTGCCTGTAGATCTTAATCATCCTCCACTAGATATCTGCATCAATGTTTGTGGCGAATTTCTGTGGTGACAATCAGTGACATATGAGCACAGAAAACTTAATTTTCGGAAGATCAATTTCGACAGTTTTGCTGCTTACGTATCAGCTGTGTATTGGAACTGTATCTACAGTTGCGTGGATGTTCATTAAAATGGGCTCCAAGTTCAGTAACGTTATCCGTCCGTGGCTGAATTCGAACGTTCCAGTGAAAAGCAAACCAATTTCACCTCCCTGGAGTACTTCTGTTCTTCGAAAAGCGAAAAAAGACTACAACTGCTGGCAGCGTCGTTTGAGGGTTAATAAATCAGCTGTGATAAAGCGCAACTTCAAGTGTGTAAGTGACAACTTTAGGAAGCTAAATGTTGCACTCTATAAGTCATACGTTCTAAGGATACAGTTTGTGTTCCGTCAGAATCCAAAGTCGCTTTGAGGGTTTGTAAATAAAAAAAGAAAAAATCATTTAATCCCATCCAACGTAGTTTACAATGACAGAAAATCTGCCTAGAAGTGAAACAGAAGCATCTGATTTCTTTGCGAAACATTTAGCTTCTGTCTTTCAAGCCGAACAATCGTCTGATGCAGACATCCAGCTTGCCGCGTCTAATGTCTCGCTGGATTCTGTCGATCTGGATACATTTAATACTTCGTCAGTCATGATTGTCGCTGCCTCAAAGAAGTTACGTTCCCGGACCGGAAGGAATTCCTGCTATTGTTTTTTGTCGCTGTGCTAGTGTTTTGCTGAGCCATTAGCCTTCATTTTGAATCGGTCATTCGACAATAATCAGAAGAGAGGGACACCAAAGAGAGTTTCTCGATGTTACTTAGGTCCTTTTGAACAGTTTCGCGATATTTCAGTATCTTTTGTTCGACTGCCTGTTGTCAACTTTTAGCAAAATTGACCTTAAAGTATTACTCCGCCCAGATAACACAAAATCGTAAAAAGAAAGTTCACATTAAATCGTTTTCATGTCAATTTCATATTGGAGTTGTATAATGATTAGAGTATGTCAAATCGAAGTGAACAATAAGTTGTTTTGCAGTCGTGCGTGTCTTCATATACAATTCATGACTGTGAATTATAAAGCAGGATAGACAATTGCAATATTTGATTATATCTATATCATATATTCAGGAGTATTTAGTTGCGTGTTATAAAAACTGCACAAAATAGAATTACAAATAGTTGTCAAAGTTTTCCACTTTGGTACATATATGCTCTTATATGACGTGAAATATAACTTTTTCGTTCAGATATGATTTCGTATACCTCAGTTGCAATCGAGATATACAAACCAAATGGTTTACTGGGCGTAAATTGTTACAACTGGAAGCATCGAGCAGATTGGTGTCGTGGTTTTCGTCCTATCTAACTGGAAGAACGCTGCGTGTCAAGCACGGCAATTTTATGTCTTAACCATTTATTAAAATATCTGGCGTTCCGCATGGGAGCAATTTGGGACCACTTTTGTTTGTCATTTTCGCCAGCGATGTTTCATTCTCGCTTGGTTATATATGCAAACTGATTTACACCGATGATTTGAAAGTCTACGTAGTGCAATCATTTGCCTTCATTCTCAACCGAGTGAACCATGTAATTGTAATGGATTTTGGATTCTACTGGATCCTAAGCTTACCTTCCATGCGCACTACATGTCGATTATTTGCAAAGTAAAACGAAAACTTTGTTCCATCTCCAAAATTGCCGAAGACTTTACAGATCCGCATTGCAGAAGGGGTTATATTATTTCCTCGTTAGACCGATCCTTGAAAATGCTTCCGTAATATGGACACCAAAAGACGTATCATAGAACTTATGACTCGAACGTATCCAGAAAAGATTCATAGGGCTAGTTCGCAGAAAACTCCCGTGACGTGATTTTTGGAATCTTCCAGCATATCCAGATAGGTGTCAACTGCTTAGTCTCGAAACTCTTGCTCGAAGACGAAAGATACAGCAAGCCACTTTCGTTGTTAAACTGCTAGCTGGCCATATCAATTGCCCACATCTTTTATTGATTTCCGCGCTTCAGGATTCTATCGTACACGCTATGTATACAACCAGCCTATTTCTGCAAACTCATATACCCGATGTCCTATGGCAAATAGCTAAACGACCAAGGTTTGACAACAACAAAATTATTACATATTCTACTGTTTATATCCACTAGAAATCATATTTGTGACCGAGTCCAAATCGTACTTATGATGAATCAGATTTTGTTTTCATTTGGTTTCCATTTTCATTGAAAGTTATAGATATGATACTGGCTTTTTGGTCACGGGTTTCGAGCGAAAATATTTATATTTCGTTTAATGTCGACGTTTCGAAGGGTATCCCTTCATCCTCAGGACAGCTATTGATTTACAAAATTTTTACATAGTTATACAAGTCTTGTCGTCTCAGAAGTCGCAAATCGCTTTCGACCTGGTCGAGCCATCGTGCACGTTGGTTCCCCCTGTTCCTGGTGCCGGTGGGGTTGTTGAAGAGGAATATTTTCATCGCACTGTCGTCCGGCATCCTTACGACGTGTCCGGCCCACCGTAGCCTGCTAACTTTCGCTACATGTACGATAGGAGTCTCCCCAAGCAGTGCCTGTAGCTCGTGATTCATACGGCTCCGCCACTCTCCGCTTTCAGTTTGTACTCCGCCAAATATCGTCCGCAGCACTTTTCGCTCGAACACGGCAAGGACGCGCATAAAGAACTACCGGTCTAATAATGGTTTTGTAGATTGTTAGCTTCGTGCGCCGGCGTATGCTTCCTGATCGTAGCGTTTTTCGAAGGGCAAAGTAGGCCCGATTTCCCGGTTGGATGCGCCGCTGGATCTCCTTACTAGTGTTGTTGTCCGCGATCACCAGCGATCCCAAATACACGAACTCCTCTACCACTTCTAGTTCGTCGGCGTCAACGGTTACCGTCCGTGGGAGGTGTGCGTTTGTTTTCTTTGAGCCTCTTCCTTTCATGTATTTGGTCTTCGACGCATTTATTTTTAGCCCAATTTTCCTAGACTCCGCTTTCAGTCTGGCGTAGATTACCTCCACCGTCGCAAAGTTCCTGGCAATGATATCGAAGTCATCTGCAAAGCCTAGAAGTTGCTACTCTTGGTAAAAATCATGCCTCTCGTTTCGATGCCCGCTCGTCGGATCACCCCCTCATGAGCAATGTTGAACAGCATGCAGGATAAACCATCACCTTGTCTCAACCCTCGCCGCGTCTCGAAGGGACTCGAGAGTGTCCCAGAGATGCGTACGAAATACATCACTCGATCCAATGTAGCTCTGATTAGTCGCGTCAGTTTGTCCGGAAAACCGTATTCGTGCATTATCTGCCATAGCTTGTCTCGATCGACTGTATCGTATGCTGCTTTGAAATCAATAAAGATGTGATGCGTGGGCACGTTGTACTCCCGACATTTCTGCAAGATCTGTCGGATAGTAAAAATTTGGTCCGTAGTTGCGCGAGCCCCCATGAAACCCGCCTGATAATTCCCTACGAAACCTTGTGCTATCGGTGACAGCCGGCGTAACAGGATCTGGGAGAGTACCTTGTAGGCGGCGGTTACCAGCGTAATACCACGATAGTTGCAGCAGTCTAGCCGATCACCCTTTTTGTAGATGGGACAAATTACTCCTTCCATCCATTCCTCCGGTAGTTTTTCCTCCTCCGAAATCCTCGAAATAACCCAGTGTAGAGCATTTGATAGCGTTTCTCCGCCATATCTCTTCCGGTAGACGGTCCTTCCCAGCGGCTTTATTGGTCTTCAGCAGCCCGATTTCTCGTTTGACTTCTTGGAGATCAAGTGCTAGGACATTGCTATCTTCCATGGGCGCTCCTAGGTTAATTTCCGCTCCGCTTCCTTCTGCGACTTCGCCATCGAGGTGTTCATCGAAGAATTGTTTCCACCTGTCGACCACCTCGCGCTCGTTTGTAATTAGATTCCCTCGCTCGTCCCTACACATGTCAGGTTTCGGTGTGTAGCCCTTCCGAGTCTGGTTCACCTTCTCATAAAACTTGCGCGTGTCATTAGCTCGGAATAGTTGCTCTAATTCTTCACGATCTCTGTCCTCCTTTTGGCGCTTTTTGTAGATTCCTCACGATCGTGATCAACTGGTTCCAAGCTTGTCGGTATTTGGCCAGGTTCTGTCTAGTGGCAAAACTGAGATAATTTTTCCAAGCATTTTTTTCTCCTCCACCGCTTGTTGGCATTCCCCATCAAACCAATCATTTTGTGTACTCCGAGGTGCAATACCTAGTGCCGCGGTAGCGGCCTCTCAAATGGCCGAGCGTATTCTGCCTCAACAGTCTTCGAGATTTGAAGCACCTAACTCCTCGGAAGAAGGCAGTGCCTCATTCAGCACTCGCGCGTAGTTCTCGTTAGCGTAGTTGTTTGTTAGCTACTATCATTATAAACGATGAAATAACAACTTGTGCGCGCTTTGTTAGAGTTTATTTACGATAGTTTTCATACTATGATGTACGATCTGACTGGGTAGTGATGTGTTTCAAGCGCGTCTCGGGACACTCTCGAATCCCTACAAGACGCGGCGAATAAACTGACGACTTAGTCTGCATACTTTTCAACATCCGACGAGCTTGATTCTTGATCCGACGAGCAAATATCGAAACGAGAGGTATGACATGATTATTTTAACCTCACAAAAAACTGGCATCACCTGGCGCGTTCTTCGCACTACGCAAAACAGCTTGCTATAAATTCAGTTATGCCATAAATTTGCTTGTATTTTATCAGCAGCGCAAGCGTAGGCGAACGACGTTCTCGCACAGTGACTGTTGTTGACTCAACTAGAGTGGAAATTTGAAATGATCGTTTTTGTTGGCGATGGAACTATGCCCCAGTGTTACGTCTGTTAGTCTGTGATTTTACTTTTTTCTTTCTTTTTTCTAACGACGTATAGCAGTCGGCTTAACTTTTCTGTTGGGGAAGAATAAATGCTTAATGCGAGAAATGTAGATTCAGGCAAACTGAAAATTCTTGATATTAGGCCAAAAATATAGACTTAGCGAAGGTGAGAGTCGAACTCACAGCTTCCAATCTCTAGTTGAGCGTGTTGTTTAACCAATTACACCACTAAGCCGTCTATACTCTGTGGTCCTATATCAAGATTTTGTTATGACGCATGCCTGATTCTATCACTCATTCGCACATTTATCCGGCGCAAATAAATTTTTGTTGACTGTATTTGATGCAACTGCACAGATTGATAGACATATAGCTATTCGGTTTGTGATTTTACTGTAACATCATAGTGATCAATTTGTTATTATTTTTTGTTGTTTGACAACTTGGGTCATTCGTGACTTTTGCGGGGTTAGGATTTGAACTTGGATCCTCGGCGTGAATGCTTACCACTAGCCACTACCGGTATAGACCCCATGATCAACGGCAGGTTGAGTTCCCACTATCTCTCTCGGCTGGTACCCGAGTTTTTTACTAACTAAACTACCGCCACCCGCTATATTAGAAAGTCTAATATCAAATTTTGTTTCATTCTTCCAACTCTATCACTCCCGTATACACAGAATTGGTGGCGGTAGTTTAGTTTGTAAAACACTCTGGTACCAACCAAGAGATCGAGGGTGAGTGCCCCACCTGCTATCGCCCGATCTATTTTTGGTCAATATAAATTTTTTAGTTCATCCAATTAATCATACTTCGTATCAGACACTTGTTCACTTTCCGAAAATAGTTTACGCCATGACCGCGTATAATCATATAGAATAGGGTGGGGCATAAGGGCGACGTTTGAAGTTGTCATCAATTTTCGTGAGATATAAAAAAAAAACCACAACAAAATATATTTTATAGTGATGCAGTAACTCAGTGTCTTCACATTCAACTATAAATCATCTGGAATAATAGTGTTATGCGAAATAAGTTCTTTATTCTTCTGATCAAGTGCTGATTCGCACTTTTACCCCACTAGCTGGGCAAAAGTGCGAAGCTCGAATCCATGAAATTAGCACAGCAGTATCTAACAAAACCATATTATCTTCAATCTGCGGTATGTTTCAGTACGGAATATTCTCAATTTGCACCATTCCTATTTTGCGCTGATGTATTGCAGCATCCGTCAGATCGAAACTTTTCCAAACGTTTATTTTTGTTTCATCAGCGGAAAACATTGTTTTCCTTCCACCAACATCTGTAGAGCACACAGTTTTCTGCAGATTTTCCATTTCTAGTATCTGTAATATAGTGCCTTAAGGTGTATACAATTAGCTATACATGTTTGCCTCGTCCATGAATCGCACTTTTGCCCCGCACTATTACTCCGCTAGGCGCTTGACGAGATTTGATTAAATAATGGAAAAGTGAAATATATTTTGTAAATTCTTTTCACCGTATTTTCAAAACAAATATGTGAGTGACGTAAAACGCTGCTACAAATTTTCAATAAATATTATCCTCCTGTTGATATCTTATTTACCGTATAACGAAAAACTACATCAAAGCCGCCCTAAAATAACATTTGCACATAACTCAGTAACTATGCTTCGTATGCAACCAAAGTTTACATTAGATTTAAGATGTCAAAGTAGTCACCCATCCATGCCAACGTAGTCAATTTACTCGGAATCGGCACCGATAAATCTTTGAATCGCACTTTTACTCTCATCGCACTTTTACCCCTCCTTACTCTACAAGTAAATTTAAAAAGAAGCAAGTTTAGTAAACCAGTAGAAATAGTAAAATAAATTTGGTTAGACCATCTAAATTTCTATTATTCTGGTTGCATTCCTTGACACGAAAACATAATTTAAACGGATTACCTACGAATGGTCGAAAAACAAATGGCCGAATCACGAATGGCCGAATCACCAATGGCCGAAACACAAATGGCCGAAATAACAAATGGCGTAATATATCTAATGGCCGAATCACGAACGGCCGAATCGCAAATGGCCGAATCACGAATGGCCTAATCACGAATGGCCGAATCACAAAAGGCTGAAACACGAATGGCTGAACGTCAGGCCTACAGCCTGCACAAATGTTGGGTATATGCTGTCTTTACTCGCTGCCGCTCTTTCGGACTTAACTAAGGGATAATCCCTACTAGTCAGTAAACCTAGGAAAATGCATGCATCTAAATAGTAGTGGTTTCTGCGGGGGGCTGCCGACGCTTCCGACGGCGGATCATCGGCGCACACTCGTGATCTGCGGCCGTCTCGCCCTCAATCATCTAGGAATTATATGCGCCTGACACGATCAATAGGCCTCGCACCCTATAATAAACGTAAATCATTCGCGCTTAGGGGAAGAATCAACTATCAATCATTTATACTATATCTACCAAAATAAACAAAATAAGACGTAGAATATGTCTTGTTTTTCTGAACCTAAGGTACAGAATTTTACGAAAAGCGTTTTCCTTCACCTATCAATGACGCGGATCATCACAGAGCTGCGAGTGGAACAAAAGGCAACGCAGGGAAAAATTTCAAAGGTTTTTCAGGGGGATGTTTCAAATTCGCGGAGAGAAATAGATGAAAAAATTTATTCAAAATGTGTAAGGTCTCACAAAATGAGCAAAAAAAATTTTGTTGATTTAGGCATTCCGGGAAAATTCGGCCTTTCGTGATTCGGTCTTTCGTGATTCGGCCTTCTGTGACTGTTATTGGAATTCGGCCATTCGGTATCAGCCCATTTTAACCTCGTATCTGCAACTCATACATTGCTTTATCGAAATATCGATTCATTTGGAGACTAACAAAATATCAATATCTATAACTTAACATAAAAAATGGGTAGGCTGTATGCGGTTTATAATAGGTGTTAAATTTCTCATTTTAATACGAGAAAGTGAGGAGAGTGTACTACAACAAATATTACGATACATTTACAAAGACCAAATGTTTCTAATAATACTCGCAATCTTGTTGAAGGCTTAAAATGGACAATTAAATAATTATTTAGATGTCATTTGTGGCTGTGAAACATCTAGATTATAAATCACTTTATGCTTTTGTTTTGTTTCGATATTTTAGGTCAGTTGGGCAATTAATAAATTATTTTCTGCAACATCTTTTCGTACTTAGCTTTCTCAAATTAAGCGAGAAATGAACATACATTGCTTCTACTTTGATCCATTTAAGATATTTCTCTGCACTAAATTGGATGTTAGCCAGGTGCAGGCCAATTTCGTTTTTCTTCAATTTACAATTGTTGGATATGGGATAACATTTGCGCCGAGCTGCTAATGATCCTTGTTTGCTCCGCTTTTGTGTTTCGCAAAGCTTAAAAAGGATGCACAAGCAAAGTAAACCACTAGATACTGTGGGCAAAACGAAAAACCGAAGAAATAGGTCCTGTGCACTGCCCTATATTTACATTTTATATATTTTTAATTACTTTCACATCTCAAACCACATTTCGACTTGTTAACATTCTTTATTTCGAAAGTTCCTGGCCTTCATCATTCTGCCTTTTAAACCATTTGACTTCTAGTTTTAATTTTGTTCACACAAAGCAAAATTGCACGGATTATAAAGTATACGATAACACAAGTCAGAATGCAGTAACAAGGCTAGGCAAGATCGATTCATAAACAATCATTGCAAGCGATTCCAGTTCCATTTGAAATATAGACTAAAAGTAATAACTTGTCATAATCGAGATTAAGCCGCGCGGGGCTCAGTTAAAAGTCTCGCCGGCGTTTCCCCCTCCAAGGGTCTGTACTAAAGAACAAGTAGTGTATTGGAAATTTACATTCGTGAAAAACCATATAGAAGTCATGTGTTTCTCCCAGCACTTGCCATTCCATGGTCAACGTTATAACTTTCATTGTGTCCGCCTGCAAAAAACGTAGTCACGCCAGCAGAACAGCGGAAACGAACGAACGAACGATCTCGAGCTGCTATCTTTTATCGCTGCTACAACTTTAAATCTAATGTACATCAGAGCAGGTCCAAGTTCAAAACCTTTTTCATGCTCTATACAGATACTGAAAATAAAATTATGCGATTACTTGTACGTGCTGAATTGGTGCTGGCGGTTTCCGAACTGGTCGACTTCCAGCGCAGATATGAATGCCAAATTTGATGCTAACAAGACTTGTTTTGAATTGAACAAATTACTGCCTTTTTTGCCTACGATAAGGTTCAGCACCATAAAAGACCTGGATGTTTTATGCCATTAAAACACGGCGGTCTGGCGGCCAGCAGATTACTTCTCTGTTCGGTGTAAAACTAGTTAGTTTGAGTTATTTCGAATTCGTGATTGCACTTTTCTATGTTCATTTGATGGTGCGGAGAAGTTTATCCCAGCAGTTTGATCTGCAGATGGCCAAAGAGCTGAAATGAAATTACATACAGTATGATGCAGCTCAGCTCGAGTGTAGATAAGAGTTTAAATTATATCAACTTAGATTATGGAGTACCGGTTTACCGTTTGCTTAAACTCAAACTTAGTTCTATCCATAAAATGTTGGTGAAACAATCAAAAAGCGTTTTTATTATTGTCACTTGAACTGTAGGATAAAACTAAATGTCAGTTTGCATTAAAAAATATAAATAGCAAATAAACATTTGTCGGAAACAGAGCCCAGCTGAAACTGTAATTGAACTAACCGCCGAACCATGGTTCTACCAGCAAGCATTCCTCGGCGTTGTTAATTGGACAGAATGAAGAGTTAAAGAAATAAAAAAAACTTGTTCAGGGCTAATGCAGATAAAGTACTATGCTTCTCCATTCACGAGGTATTGGATGGAAACGCATTATAGTTACATAAAAGCTAAACATAAAACAGGTTTCGCAGCTTTCATAAGTATTTCACTTTTGCCTTTCTTGCAAAAGAGTGTAACGACTTTAAATACATTAAACCCGTTTTTTCTCATTTTTCAATTTGGTGCAATGTTAATTATACTACCATCGTTGACGTTCTCGAATGCCCTTAGCAGCATGAAATTTTAATTGGTTTTCGCATTGTTACAACCATGCCAAAGTTCACGTGCAGTAGCAGATGACACTTCACCGTTCAACGTGTACTATCTGAGAAAATACCAGAAAGCAAATGGTTTTGATATTAATCACACAAAACCCTTAACAAGTTTATTAAATATTAACTCATATTATTAAGTATGAGTTGCGAATCAAGTAAGAAATAAAATTCGGCAACGCTTAGCAGCAATCGTGAACTAATAAATCCATTTGAATAAACTAGACAAACTAAATTTGCCATCATAGGCTTCTGCAACGGCTTATCGGATAATAAATTTTTCATGTGCTCCGCAAATTAAACACAAATTTGAATTCTACGCGCAGCAATACAATTCATTTCGGAAGCAAAATTTGTTATACAAATTATTTTCCTTTTTGCCTCAGACAAGAAAGCAAAGATATACAATCTCAGCAGATTTCCCGCTGGCATAAACTAAAATCCGTACACAGAGTCCAGGTACCGGTAGCGGTTTGTTTGCCGCTTTTATTCGCTACCCGCTGCACCACCCACCGGCTCCCCGCGTTACCGTCAACGCGAATCCACATTATTGTCCCATTAATTTGAATAACCTAAAAACATCCGTTTACCCACAGAATTATTGTCCGCACAGAGTTGTACGTCTAAAAGCGTAGCAGAAAGTCTCGAGATGCGGTACACGTAGCATAAAAAAAACCAGCGAGCCGGAAATGCTTCGGCATCAGATGAGGATAATAGCATGGGAATTTATTCAGCCCGTGTACTGCTGCACAGGCTATATTAATTGCTCCTTTCATGGTTGCCTATTAACCTGATAAAACGGATGGGTCGAGATTCTCTTGTTATTGCAGAAGGTGTTGAAAGCGTCTCAAGGGAGGCTGAATGTTGATGCGCTCTGCTCTACAGTATATACGGGTTATCTGATGAATGCATACCATGAAATCGGATTTAATTATGGGGTTTAATGGCAAAACTTTTTTATGGCTAATCATACTTCAAATAAAATAGCAGTTGGCAAATATCTCAATCCACTTAACACTGAATGAATGCATTTCTGACACAGCTTTCACACAACTTCAAATAATACCGTGCCAATTTAATATGAAAAAACTCAATTACTCTTTTACTGGACCTAACTGAAAGCAAATTTTAGAAGGTTTCACAACGTCTTAAAAAAAGGTAGAGTGTAATTTCAAAAAATTTAATAACGCAAGTGTCGAAAAGTTGGCAGGTTTTAGGCGCTTATAATTTAACGATTTGCTGATCGAATTTTATTATATTTTCGAAAAGTCTTCTTCCAAAAACTGATCTCCTCACATCCACTCCATTAAAGGAACATATTGGTTTTAAAGTTCTTCTTCTTTTAGCAGCATAGAGCCGGGGTGGCTCTAACCATATCAAGAATGTCCTCGCCGTTGTACTCGGTTCATGGCTAGTTGTTGCCAATCTAGCACGTTGAGCCCCTCTGTTCCTGGTGCCGGTGGGGTTCTTGAAGAGAACGGATTTCACTGCACAGTTGTCCGGCATTCTTGCGACGTGGTCGGCCCACCGCAGTCTGCCAATTTTCACCGGGTGCACGATGGGAATGTAGTGTAGTGTAGTAGTGCTGGAAGCCCGTGGCGCATATGCAAAGGTGGGCACCGCTAATCAGCTAACCGCTTACATTTTAACCAGCGAGTAGTGCGTTCGCTAGGTTTTAAATGTGTTAGCGCTTTAATTATCTTCCGATAAGTTAAAGTGCCCCTAAATAAATTACTAGCCGCTAATTTTTGAAAATAATAACAAAAATAAGTGTGCGATTTCTTGCAAATTGATAAAATTACTCGCTGCTGTTCGCGACGGGAGCGAATATAGTTCATTCATGGCTAGTTGTACTATTTCCAGAAATTATTTCCAAAAATTAGTGGCTGGTAGTTTACTTAGTAGTACTTATATTTATCGGAAGCTAATAGAAGCGCTAGCATATTTAAAACTTAGCGAACGTGCTACTCGCTAGCTAAAATTTTAGCGGTTAGCAGGTTAACGGTGCCCACCTCTGCTCATATGCCTACCCCACTCTTCACTTTCCGTTTGTACTCCTCCAAAAATAATTCGCAACATCTTTCATTTAAATACAGCAAGTGCACGGATGTTTTCTGTAACGGCGTTTCTGTGGCGTTTTGTACATCGTCAGCTTTGTGCGGCGGTATATGCTCTTTGGTCGAAGCGTCTTTCGGAGGAAAAAGTAGACACGACTTTCAGTGTGAATGCGTCATTGAATCTACTTACTCGTATTATTGTTGGTGGTAACTAGAGATTCCTCATATGAGCCGTTCCGAATTATAGTGGTCTATTGACCATTTTTGTCAAAAATGAGATTTTTGCATAAATCACATCATTATCGATAGATGTACTATATAAACACTAAAAATTACAAAATAGTAGATTTCCAACCTGCTTTTTTCATAATGAATTTTTGGTCCGGAACAGAATGACCATTCTGTTCCGCATTATAGTAGTCTATGTGCATGGGACTCACTTGTGACAGAGATTGAGATAAAACTCCCATAATTTGCGCATTAGGTGAAAATAGTTAATAAGCGTAAGTCGACTGTTGTTTTTTTGGTGCCGATTGGACTCCCCCTTCCACTATGGGAGAGACCCCCCCCCCCACCCCTAATCAGCAACAGCCTTGTTTTCGTCAAATCCGCTAATTTTCGTTTGCTCATATCTCCGGAAATACTAAGTCCAGAAAGATACTATTTTCACATTTTCAAACAAAATTGCCCAAGAAATTCGAAAAAAGTAGTATTTTTTAGCACCAGTGCTGCCAAATATTTTTTAATTCGATTTGAAAACTAAAGCTCTATTTTTCTCTCAATGAATACATTTTAATCTCAAAAGTTGCGACTCCATCGTATTCCAGAGATATTTTTTACATTAGAATTACTTATCGTCACGAAGTATTCCTTGCCGATCCAGAGACAACATTTTGAAGCAAGCGGCCTCCAATTTCTTATGTAAAACCAAGAGCAAAATATTTTTTTCAAGAAGCAGTGAGTCTCTATGCCCTGTTGTGAAAGCATGTATACAATATGTAGTAACATTTTCCTGAGCAGTATTGCCAGCTTTTTAGTTTAAATTTTGGAATTTGGAAACACTGTCGAATTTTTTCTTGATTTTTATATAAAAAATCTGGCAAATTCGATGGAGTTGGAATTTTTGAGATCAAATTGTATTCATTGGGAGAAAAATAAAGAAAAATAGTTTTTAAATCGAATCGAAAAATATTTGGCAGCATTGATACTAAAAAATACTATTTTTTCAAATTCATTGGGCAATTTTCTTTGAAAATGTGAGAACTATGCCTTTCTAGACTTAATGTTTTCGGAGATATAAGCAAAAGAAAATAAGTGGAATTGACGAAAACAGCCCAAGTAACAATTTGGGTTTTATAACACTCTTATGATGGTTTATATGACCAATTTTGGTCCTAAAACCCGCAATAAGAGCGCAATAAAACTAACATATTTGGGACGGCTTTTGCATATAAAACGGGGCATCAAACTTGGAATTCTGACCGTACTTGGTAAAAATCCAAGAAGGTCCATTAGAAGTTTTACTTTTTCTTGGTCACTTGACGTGGAATGACCCATTTTCAATTTATTCAATATTATTTTATATTTTAACATTATTTTCAATATAGTACAAGAAAAATTTGCAATTCAAACAAAAGTGTATGAGATAATTGTTCATTCAAACGAATATGAAATTGCTCAGAGTAATGCAATGTACTGTTCCGTTTCAAGTTTACCCTCTATAGTCTATGAAAATAGTTTAGCTAAAGTATTTAGATATAAAATCATTTGGAAACTTTAATAAGATGTATTCTTACACAAATCTAAGTGTAACAGTGTAGTTATCTTTCTTCTTCACTTTATCGTCTATTTCATCTCTATCTCAATATTTTCCTGATTTTCATTCCGTTATCGAAACTACCTGCTGTATTTACACGACAAACTTCGCAGCCAGCTGTTAGAGTACAGGACAACTGCAGGGCAAGTTGCTGCGACTATTGATTATTGACTCTAACAGCGCCTCACTATGGGGCAGAACCCGAAAAAGCTCGGACAAAACCTCAAAATTTTTATTTGAGATATTCTTTCAAATTTAATATTCTACGTATAGTAGACACATAATCTATAAGAAATATACATAAATTGTTTTAATAAGTAGTTTTTCAATAGGTGTTCGGGAACGGAATAAAAATAGCAGCGACTCTTGTTAGCGTAGTGCTTCAAGCTACAAATAAGCATGTATTTTAGTAATTTTGCATGATTTAATAATAAGTAAACTCACAAATTCAGTGCTTCTTAGTTTCGTTGTTCCACGAACAAATTCAATTGTAGGTTAGATAGAATATTTTAATATAAGATTGTACATAGGCACTAGAATGTAATACAATTTTAGCACATAAGTAGGTTTTAAGAACAAATTTAGTTATAAGTTACAAATCTGTGATAAGAAAATCTTATTTACTGCTCACCTCAATTCACAATGTAGAGAAAAGTATGAAAAATGTATGAATAATTAGTGCAATTATGAAGCACGTTTTTACCGCGACTTAGCGAAAAATGTATCAGTCTTTTTTCTAGTTGGTGTTGGTACTGCTGCTCACTTGACGGTTCATCAAGCCTGTCACGCTGATGGATGCTTATCACTGTGGCTCGTATCAGTTCGGAGTTACTGACTCATTGGGTCACAGAAGCGTTGCCAGTAGTAACAATAGGCATTAAAGAAGGTGAAACACAGTGTAAAAAAATTTTGGAAAATGAAAAAATAAATATCATTTAATCTTTTAGTATGTGGCTACCACGCTGCTTAAAATTCTATACTTTTAAAGGACAATTTACATTAAAGGGATTATAAACTAATAGTTTAGGTGATATTAAGACAGATTTTTTACTAGTAGGCTTTGTTCTGACGAAGTGTTTTAGAACAAAAAAATTGTTATTTTTGTCAATTTTCAATAGTGTGTAGAAAAAGATTTCCACAGATTTCCGCTCTGACACTATCATAAAATCAACATTCAGGGTGTTAACTAGTAATAAGCTAAAAATTAACTGCTACTAGTTGCGATGTTCGGAGATATTCAAGTTTTCCGAATGCATGTTTTCCGGCATTTTAGGCTACAAATTAGTAAATGTGCGCGCCAGTGCGAGGTTCATTCATGCTGCACGTTAAATAGTCATACTTGTGTATGTAAGACACAGCATTTATTATCGTTATGAGATACATTGGAGTCGATAAGGGCAATTCAGCACATTCAGCATTCAGCACTTAACAGTTTTTTCCCACTTAGCTCTGTTTCAAGTCAAATTGGCAGTAGAATATGTTCGATTGGACTTTCAGCTCGATTGAACTAGCCTCCATTTTGTTTATTTAGAGTCGAACATGTTGATACGTGTTTGCAGGATAAACAGATTGCAATACTCTGTCAGTTACTCGTTATTTTTTGTGCCTTCTGCCAGGATTTGGCTGAGACCGATGACGACCTATCTCGCCACTCGTATCCTTTTGCTGCGTATGGCCAAACTAATGAATTAAAAAATTTGCATGAATGCACTAAAGCAGATAGTAGGATAAGTTAACCAATATAGTAAACCCTCTACCTGTAATGGACCCTCAGATCAAATTTCGGTATTAATTAGCTTATGCTTCTTATTTCTGAGGATATATGACGTGAAACAGAACGTACTAAACATAACATGCATTTGAGTTTATAAAATTTTAGCTGCATTTCATTATTAATGCTTTAAAATTGACGTTTTCAACAAGTTAGGGTCCATTGTATACGATGCAAAAAATGTCGCCTTTACCGGACTCTCTCCATGCAAAATACACTAAAATTCCTATAATGGACCCGGTCGTTATTCTATTGAAAACCACAAGGGTTCATAAAAGTAAAATGGACATTCCAATCTGTTTTAAAAAATATGTAAAATATAGAGATTTGCAGCAGAAATTTATATATTTAGGCTTATTCGAAAGTTACTAATATTGTAAGTGCCAATGGTTGGGTGTTTAGTGTTATGCGTTCAAAATAATTTACAGAAAGGTCCACTAATGGTTGATTTACCCTATACCAGAATAATAATACTAAATTACTCTTGATATACAGATTGTGATAATTTGTATAGGAGGTCGTCAGACTACCAATTTCGACTACATACTTAAAAAAAGTGTTTGAGTATTTAAAATAATTATAACTTGATTCCTGTAAGTCCTACAATTTTGGTATGTTCAGTAACTTTACGTAACTTTACAGGACAAACAACTTTTCTGAAGACAAAACATTTCTAAAGTCATTATTTAAAAAGTTAGATCTCAACGCCATCTATGGGAATAAAAACACAACTACTTAAAATTTACAAAAATATGCGAAATTTTATAACAAACAATATTGCTGAAGATAATAAAGCTCTACGAAGCATATGAAAGAAGTTATGGGGTTTTGTCCGAGGTCCGCGTCAATCTGCCCCACTGTGCGCCTCCCAGCCGAGATTCGAATATACGACGACTAGTTTATTAGATCAGCATCGTACCTCGAGGCCAATTGAGACGCTACCTCACCTACCTCGTTGTACAAGATTATCCGGATTTTAGACTCGATTAACCGAATGAAGAATTTTTTTTAAATGATCATCATTATCATCAGTGAAAAAATTTTAACAAAAGGATTTTTATGACTCAAATTATAAAATTACTCTTACCTTCAAGATGGTATGGAAAATAATTAAGAATCTACACTATGGGCGGCGCTAGTGTCTTAGTAATATAAGAAGTTGTTTTATTTGGAAAGGGTGTTTAGGTTACAGTTGCTATTTAACTAGTTTAGAAATTAGTTTATATTTTACTATTTACCTTTATTTATTTATGTGACATAATTGCCTATTAAGTTCTTGCAAGTTTCGATTTAAAAGAATTAGTGAAAAAATGCAACAATTAGGCACCAACTTTTCAAAAGGGCCAATCTGCAAAGTGTAAACAAACCGAGTGAGGATTTTTTTTGCTATGCTAGTCCAGCAGAAAATAACTCTCACTCGGTTTGTTTACATTTTGCAGATTGACCCTTTTGAAAAGTTGGCACCGAATTTTCTATAATTGTACAATTTTCATGAATCGTGCAAAATGTTTAGAAAGTAACTGGGAATGTGTTCACGTGACTGAGACCAGTAGATTAAGTGAGTTGGTGGGATTTTTCTGGCCTTCTTAGAAGTACCTTTAATAGATGGTAGATGGATTTTTTACAGGCAGTTAACGGCAGCTAGAGAAAAAAAAATTGAGTGTTGAAGTTAACTATTTCTCATAGCCTTGTAGTAGTAAGACAATTCTGTACTATTTTGATATTATCTTAAAGCTGGTAGTCATTGGATTAACCTTCCCGAAGACCGAAACTTTCTAGGTAATCAGCAGCGCAAGATACAGCCATTTACAAAGCTCATGGAGATAGACCACTATGTTGCGGAACGTTTTGGGGATTTCGGTGAAAATATATATGAAATCATAGTGGTCTATGTACATTGGTGTGAATAAATCGTATATTTTGACAAAAGTTGGGATTTTTATGTATTCTCATGTTGAATCACTTTATACACTACACATTAGAACACTTGGTTTGGAGAAAATAATGGCATAGAATTTTTTATAGAATTTTTTAGACAATTGCGTCTCCTGTAAAATTAACTAAACGGTCAATAGACCACTATAATTCGGAGCGGCTCATATATGAACCTATCAACCACTTCCAGTTCATCGCCGGAAATTGTCACTGTCCGTGAGAGGCAAACGTTGTTTTCTCTGGAGCCTCTTCCTACCATACATTTGGTTTTCGATGCATTGATTTGAAACTCAATCCTCCTAGCCTCCGTTTGTAAAGGGTAGGCGCAAGCACCGGAAAAATCCTCAACTCTCTCATTATGACATCGGAAAACAACTTGGAATCGTGCTGTCAACGATGAGTCGTGTGATTTAACATTGCTACGAAGCTCTGAATATCGAACGGAAGAAAAAATATGGTCGGAATGGATGTTCTATTAGTGATCAGGATCACAAGCGTGTCGTGAATATATTTAGGCGGAATCCCAATGCTTCGGTCAGGAATGTGACCAACAAATTGAATCTGTCCAAGTCTTTCGTTTAGAGAGGCAAGGACCGCATGGGACTGCATACGCACAAAGTGCAAAAGGCTCCAAATCGTGACAAACGGCAAAATACGGTGGGACCCAGATGCTGAAGAAGTCTCATTAGCTCATCATGGATAATGAAACTTACGTCAAGGCGGACTTCCGGCAGCTTCCGGAGTTACTGTTCTTCACTGCTCAGCACAAGTTTAATGTTCCGGAGGAAGAAAGGAAGCACAAACATTCAAAGTTTGCCAAAAAAATACATTATTTGGTAAGCGATCTGCTCATGTGGCAAACGGAGTGCGCCGTTCGTAACTACCCGAACAGTAAACGGCCAGATCTATCTCAAGGAGTGTCTACAGAAGCGTCTAGTTCCTCTGTTGAAGCAACACGATCTTCTGGCCGGATCTAGCTTCGTGCTACTATTCAAAGGATACCCTAGAGTAGTACGAAGCCAACTGGGTTACTTTCGTTCCCAAGGACACGAACCTCCCCAACGCACTGGAATACAGGGCCATTATGAAGCAGGCATTACGGAAGCATCCCAAGGAGGTCAAATCTGAGAGAGACATGAAGAACAAGTGGGTTTCCGTACAGGAGAAGCTGCAGCCAGTTGCTGTACAGGAACTTATGAGTGGAGTTAAGCGTAAGGTGCGAGCATACGTTGAAGTTGAATGAAATAAATATGTCAAAAGTTTACTGATGGGTTTTATTTTATTGTCTAAAAGTTTGAAAAGGATCGGACAATCAGGTAATTGTCTGCAGCGTTTCTTCTGTGGTGCAATTTGATGTGGGACAACCTTTAGTCTGGCGAAGAATGCCTCCGCCGCGCCTACCCAAGGTTTCTGGTAATGAAGTCGAGGTCGTCTACGAAGACTACAAGTTGGCTACATTTACTGAAGACTGTTCCTCTCGCTTCGATGCCCCCTCGCTGGATCACACCTTCAATAGTGATGCTGAATAATATACATGAGAGTCTATTCCATTGCTGCAATCCTTTGCACGATTCAAAGGAACTTGAAAGTGCTACCGAAACATGTAGCACAGCATTCGCTCGACTGTTCGCGCTCGACTGTATCATGTGCTGCCCTGAAATCTACGATAATATGATGCACGTTGTATTCCTGATATTTCTGTAGTTTTTGTCGGAGAGTGAAAATTTAATCCCTAGAAGCACAGGTCCCCATGAAGCCAACTTGATACTGCCTCTACCCTACGAATTCCATTTTGCGATTCAAGATAAACGACATAACAAAATCTCTAGGAGAGCACCTAGCAGACAGCGTTGAACACTTTAATGCCGCGCTAATTACAGCAATCGTGCTGATCGTAGTTTTATAGATGGAACAAACCACACCTTTCCTCCATTCCGTTAGCCCATCCTCTTCGCAAATCCTTGTAATTATCCGGTGAAGTGCCACTGTTACTGGTTCATTACCATTTATATAGAATTCTGCCAGGAGTCGGTCCTTGCCGGCGGCGCTGTTGTTCTTCAGCTGACCGATTTCTCGGCGTATTTCTTCGAGATTGGAAGTCGGCACGCTGCACTATGGCGTAAAGCTGGCCAAAACTCAAAAATACAATTTCAAGTTTTTGCCATTATTTTATTTTTATCATTTTCTGGAATACTTTGGGAGGTTAACTTGAAAATTTTAGCCAGTTTGAAGTTAAAATGAATTTTTGACAAATGTCTGAAGTTGAACATGTTGAAGAATGATATTTTGTTCTTCCATACAAAATATATGGGAAACTCAACACCAATATTCAGCGATCACGAAAGTATGGTGGGAAACGTCAGAAAAACATGCATCTTACAGGAAATTTTCTCTACTTTTCGGAAAACTAGATGGCTTTCTGCGCTTTGCTGCGCTAAGGAAGTAATATCGATTTTTTGGCGGGTATATTAGAAGTGATTTCTTCTTGTTACATGAAGGAATGATTTGCTCTTCCATAGGAGAATATCACGAAACTCCTATTCAAATGATCCGGATTTGTTCAAATTTTGTGTAGTTGTTTCTTTTCGGAAAATTTTAGACGCCTGACTTTTTACTTGGCATTTAGGGTGTCTTTTTCTGAGTTAGGGTGGTCCCAAAAATCATTATTTTTGACCAATTATCTTTCTTTAAAAATTCGTGACTGTTGAACTACTGAACCAATTTGAATCTATTTTGAATAGCGAAGGCGCTTCGTAGAGCTAATTCTATAGTTTGAACGAGCTTAGTGAATATCGCAAAGCAAGGCCCCTCCGATTTTTGATTCTTTTTTACTTTACTGATGATTGTAATGGCTAGTAAATTGATAAGTCTGCTACCTCCCAGTCGGGATTCCAGCTTGCAATCGATAGACATTGTAGGTGTCCATGAAATAATTCTCGAAGGACAAGAGTAAATAGGAGGAGGGTAATGAGTATAGTAATAAATATATAATCTAAAATTAATTTACATTTTTACTTAGATATGCATTGTCAAATCAAAACAAGCGTATTTTTACAATTTTCAATTTTGGTATTTTTTGAACCAGCCTTATTTTATTATAATTTTTTTTGTTACAAAATTGAAATTAGTGACTTATAATTTACTAAAGTTTTTTTTTAAATAATTTTTTTATGGTTTGTGAACCCCCTAATGCATCATGATACAAGTTTTTTATGCTTTCAATGGCAAATACAAAATTTTCCATCTCAAAAACAAAAACCACAATAAAACAAGTAAAAAACTAAACTTACTTACTTACTTAGGTGGCTTGCCGTCCTAAGACAAAGCCTGTTGAACAAAATTTCTCCATGTAACTCGGTTGAGGGCTACCGCTCTCCAATTCCTCGGACACCGAGTACTCTCTGTCAGATCTCGCTCCACCTGGTCTAACCATCTTGCTCGCTGCGCTCCTGATCGTCTTGATCCTACCGGATTTGAGGCGAACACCATCTTTGCAGGGTAGTTGTCCGGCATTCTTGCAACATGCCCTGCCCATCGTATCCGTCCAGCTTTAGCCACCTTCTGGATACTGGGTTCGCCATAGAGCTGTGCGAGTTCATGGTTCATCCTACGCCTCCATACTCCGTTCTCCTGTACGCCACCGAAGATCGTTCTTAGCACTCGTCGTTCGAAAACTCCGAGCACTCGCAGGTCCTCCTCGAGCATTGTCCATGTTTCATGCCCGTAGAGAACAACCGGTCTAATAAGCGTCTTGTACAGGGTGCACTTTGTACGGGGACTTAGTCTGCTCGACCGCAATTGCTTGTGGAGTCCATAGTAAGCACGACTTCCGCTGATAATACGCCTCCGAATCTCACGGCTGGTATCATTGTCCGCCGTTACCAGTGAGCCAAGGTAGACAAATTCATCGACTACCTCAAACTCATCGCCGTCGATCAATATACTACTGCCCAAGCGGTGTCGTTCGGCCTCGGTTCCGCTGGCCAGCATGTACTTTGTTTTAGACGTATTTACCTTTAACCCAATCTTTTCTGCTTCGCGCTTTAGTCTGGTGTACTGTTCAGCCACCGCCACAGATGTTCTGCCGATAATATCCATGTCATCGGCAAAGCAGACGAATTGACTAGATTTGTTGAATATCGTGCCCCGCGTGTTGATATCCGCTCGGTTCATAACACCTTGTAGCGCTATGTTGAACAGCAGGCATGAAAGACCATCACCTTGACGAAGCCCTCTGTGTGATTCGAATGAACTTGACAATCCACCCGAAATCCGAACACAGCACTGCGTACCATCCATCGTAGATTTAATCAGTTTGATGAGCTTCCTGGGGAAGCTGTTTTCGTCCATGATTTTCCATAGCTCTTTCCGGTCGATGGTATCATATGCTGATTTGGCTGGCAAATGAGTGAACATGTGCAAATATATCACCTCTGTTTTCTAACTCCTATCTCTACCTCCACGAGGTGCCGGCTGGGGTACGGTAGCCAAAGTTGCGCACCTGGTGGTACGCAACTTTGGTTGTCGTATGCAGACAGAGAAGGTGGAACACTCGCCGTGTGGTTTCCGGCTACCTAATCGTGCAGTTCGGCGCAGGATTTTCGGAGGGCGCGGCTGCGGGGTGTGAGCACACCGGGAGAGAGTTATTTTCTCAGCTGGCTTAGCACAGAGAGAGAGAGAGAGAGAGAGAGAGAGAGAGAGAGAGAGAGAGAGAGACTCTTAATCGGTCTGTTTTACACAATCTGCACTTACGCCCTTTGGCGGTTGGTGCCGAATTGTACGTTTGGGCAAAAATTGAGCCACGGGACCTGATCCTGCCGGGAGTCGGCAAATCAGGTGCCCCTAAGTCAAGGTCTATCTCCGTGCCGATGACTGAATGGCTGGAGGGGTGAAAACATGCCAGTCGCGAACGGAGTGCTTTGGGCATCTTGCCCCTACTGTGCCATGCGGGGCTCTGGTACGGTCAATCTTTGTTGTCCCTTGCGTTTCGTGGGAACAGCATAGTAGTCCTGCCCAATTTCCCTTATGGGTTTTACGCCAAGTGCGTTCTGGCCAACTTAATTGGCTTCGCTTACAATTTGCTGTCTGATCTGTGTTGGAGATTGTTTGTGCATATACTCCGCTAGTCAAATAGTTAGAGTCGCACAAATAAATCTTCAACACAAACGGGCAGCAAATTTGTATTTATGCGAAAAACTTTTTAATGGCTCTGTCACCATCGCATTGGTCCAGGAGCCATATTTTCGCAAGGGGTACTTTCATTCGACAGATATTGGAAACCAGAACTTTGCTGTTTTCAGCAAAACTGGTATGACAAATCCTCGTTTGATGCCCAGGGCATGCATATTGTTGCATAGGTCAATTAGTGCATGCCTTATCTCTGAGTTGACTACTCGAGATATTTGTGCAGTCACAGTAGAACTCGTCGTGGATGATGTCCATAGGCGCTATGTCTACTGTTCTGCATACTTACCACACGATGAACCGTCTCCCAGCGACGATTTCAGAAATGTGGTGAGATACTGCCAATCTAGTGGGCTTCCGCTCATTGTAGGCAGTGATGCCAATGCCCATCACATCATTTGGGGCAGCTCGGATATCAATCTGAGAGGCTCTGATTTGATGGAATATTTGAGTGGTACCAACCTTGGAATACTCAACATTGGCAATTGTCCAACTTTCATACGAGCTGGTAGAGAGGAAGTGTTAGATATAACACTCTGCTCTAACAGGATCAGTCATGAGTTGGCACAATGGCATGTTTCAAATGAGACACCAATATCTGATCATTGCTTTATATATTTTGATCATTTGGGTGTCTCCTTGAACGCTGCAACATTTCGCAATCCGAGATTTTCTGACTGGGAACTCTTTGAGGAGGAACTGGCGACGAAATTTCAAGGATTCGAACCAACGATTGAGTCATCGATCGACTTGGATGTGGCTGTAGATGTCACAACATCTTTTATTGCGGAAGCTTTTGAAGTAGCTTGCCCACTAAAAACTATTAAAACGACTAGAGGAACACCATGGTGGAACTCTCATCTCGCGGAACTAAAGAAACGATGCAGGAGAGCCTGGAATAGACGTCGGAGGGATGGCGTGGAGCCTTTCAAGCAGGCCCGGAAAGCCTATGCAAAGGCTTTACGATCTTCAGCACGCACGAGCTGGCACAGGTTCTGTAGCAACGTTTCCAGTTTCGGCGAGGCAAGTCGACTTAATAAAATACTGTCAAAATCGAAAGATTATCAGGTTAATAACATTCGAAGTTCGAACGGTGAATACTGTTCGAATGACAATGAAATCCTGGAATGTCTCTTTTATAGTCACTTTCCGGGCTGTGTGGAACCTGAAGTTCGAAACGATCCAGAAATCGTTTTAGGTGGCTTAGACTCATGGGCTTTTGCTCGGAGACTTGTCACAACTGAAGCGATTGAGTGGGCCGTGAACAGCTTCTCTCCATACAAATCTCCTGGAACAGATGGAATATACCCTATTCTACTGCAAAAAGGATTCAAGTACTTCAAACACATTCTGAGAAGGATGTTTGTGTGTAGTATTGCTATTGGGTACATCCCAACTCAATGGCGTGAAATAACCATTAAGTTTATTCCTAAAGGTGGACGCGCGACATACGAGCAAGCCAAAAGTTTTAGACCAATCAGTCTAACGTCTTTCTTGCTTAAATCACTTGAGCGGATTGTTGATCACCACATCCGCGAAACAAGCTTAGTAGAAGTTCCTCTTCATTCAGCACAACATGCTTATCAAAGTGGCAAATCTACAACCACTTTATTACATGATGTGGTGGATAAAATTGAGGTTGCTTTTTCACAAAAGGAATCTTGCTTAGGAACTTTTTTGGATATTGAAGGCGCGTTTGATAACGTATCTTTCGCTTCCATTTTGGAGGCTGCTCGTTATCATAATGTGCCTTCAATAATCATAAAGTGGATAGAACAAATGCTTAGTAACCGATTGCTTTTTTCGTCCTTACGGCAAGCAAGCATTTGGAAGCAAAGTGTTTGTGGATGTCCACAAGGTGGCGTTCTCTCGCCTCTTTTATGGAACCTTGTGGCGGACGGCCTATTGAGGAAACTCAATGGTCTAGGCTATCCGTCATATGGTTTTGCGGATGACTATCTCATCCTAGTAGTTGGAAAGTGCATAAGCACATTATTTGACTTAATGCAGCAGGCACTACGTGTCGTAGAAACGTGGTGCCGAGAAACTGCACTTTCGGTAAATCCGAGCAAAACATCTATCGTCTTATTTTCAAGACGTAGAAATACCAATGGAGCTCGCGCTCTGCGCTTTTACGATTCGGATGTTGATGTTGTGAACGAAGTGAAGTACGTGGGGTTGATTCTCAACTCCAAGCTTGACTGGTCTACAAATATTGACTTCCGAATTAAAAAAGCGTGCATGGCCTTTGGGCAATGTAGACGAGCAATTGGCAACTCTTGGGGGCTTAAACCCAAATACATACACTGGTTATACACGGTCGTTGTCAGACCAATACTGGCGTATGGTTGTCTTGTATGGTGGCAGAGAGGGGAAGTTGTGACTGTCCAGACAAAGCTAAACCATCTTCAAAGGATGTGTTTAATGGCAATGTCTGGTGCATTTACTACAACTCCTACTGCCGCCCTAGAAGCTATTTTCAATATTAAACCTCTACACTTCCACCTGAAGCAAGAGGCACTAATATGTGCTTATCGACTATACGCGATTGGCCTTTGGCAGTCTGTGGACGGTTCCACTGGTCATACTCGACTGTGGTCGCAAATTGTTGCTGAGGACAAGTTTGCCCTTGCTCCTAGCGATGTAACGCTCATGCGTACTTTCCCGTATAGGACTTTCTCAAGTGACTTTCCTCCTAGAGAGGATTGGATGTCAGGCTACATGGAAAGGAAAATTTCCGACTATGTGGTCTGTTATACCGATGGTTCCTTGTACGAAGGTCGCGCGGGTGCTGGTGTTTACTGCCGTGAGCTGGAATTGGAGGAATCCTATTCGTTGGGTAGTTACTGCACCGTTTTTCAAGCTGAAATCTTTGCAATTATGTGCGGAGCTCAGTTTGCACTTCAGAAAGAACTGATAGGCAAGATTATCTACTTCTGTTCTGACAGTCAAGCCGCTATAAAAGCCCTTTGTGCGGCTAATTCTAAATCTAAAACAGTCATCGCCTGCCACACCCAATTAGAAGAACTAAGCATTCTAAATGCCGTTCATCTGGTTTGGGTTCCTGGCCATTCTGGTATAACCGGAAATGAATGGGCTGATGAACTAGCAAGATCTGGAGCAGAAAAGTCGGTTTTCGGACCGGAACCTGCTTTACCAATTGCGGCATGTTGGATAAAACAAAAGATTCGATCTTGGTTTTCATCTGAACATGTACGTTATTGGGAAAATCTTGAAACTTGTCGTCAAACGACACGTTTCATTGTTAAGCCTTGTGAGAAGGTTGCGAAATTTCTTTTGCAACACTCAAAGGTAAATTGCAGTATTCTTGTCAGATCACTGACTGGTCACTGCAGACTAAATTATCATATGGCTACGATTCAGCGAGCTGAATCGTTTCATTGTAATTTATGTGAATCCGACTACGGTACACCATATCACGTAATTTGCAACTGTCCTGCAGTAGCACAATTGCGTCATAGGATCTTTGGATCCTACGTCTTAAATGAATCGGATTTTAGGAAACTAAAATTACGAGACATTTTGATGTTCCTTACCGAAAGCGGTATTGAGCTATAAGCTCTTATTTATCATGAGTATACCCCCCAGGGGGTGTACTTTTGATAAGTTAACTACCAAGGATTGCAGTATCCCCTCGGGGGTACAAAAATCTTTCGGTATATATATGTTTGTGTTTGTCCAAATTCCTCATCCACCCCTTCCTATTCCTCCTGTTTTCCTTCCCGTCCTCATCAGGTAAATGATGACACGGGCAAGATGGGCAAGGCACAAATCTTCCACATGATTGTGAGGAACGTGCTGCTCGAGCCAAAGATGCTGAATAGTCTGCTCGACCGCAATTGCTTGTGGAGCCCATAGTAAGCACGACTTCCGCTGATAATACGCCTCCGAATCTCACGGCTGGTATCATTGTCCGCCGTTACCAGTGAGCCAAGGTAGACAAATTCATCGACTACCTCAAACTCATCGCCGTCGATCAATATACTACTGCCCAAGCGGTGTCGTTCGGCCTCGGTTCCGCTGGCCAGCATGTACTTTGTTTTAGACGTATTTACCTTTAACCCAATCTTTTCTGCTTCGCGCTTTAGTCTGGTGTACTGTTCAGCCACCGCCACAGATGTTCTGCCGATAATATCCATGTCATCGGCAAAGCAGACGAATTGACTAGATTTGTTGAATATCGTGCCCCGCGTGTTGATATCCGCTCGGTTCATAACACCTTGTAGCGCTATGTTGAACAGCAGGCATGAAAGACCATCACCTTGACGAAGCCCTCTGTGTGATTCGAATGAACTTGACAATCCACCCGAAATCCGAACACAGCACTGCGTACCATCCATCGTAGATTTAATCAGTTTGATGAGCTTCCTGGGGAAGCTGTTTTCGTCCATGATTTTCCATAGCTCTTTCCGGTCGATGGTATCATATGCGGCTTTGAAGTCAACGAATAAATGATGCGTGGGAACTCTGTATTCACGGCCCTTTTGGAGGATTTGCCGCAGTGTAAATATTTGATCCGTTGTAGACCGACCTTCGACGAAGCCGGCTTGATAAGTTCCCACAAATCTATTCGCAATTGGTGATAGACGGCGGAAAATGATTTGGGACAGCACTTTATAAGCGGCATTGAGAACGGTGATCGCTCGATAGTTCTCACAGTCCAACTTGTCGCCCTTTTTGTAGATCGGGCAGATAACCCCATCTTTCCACTCCTCCGGTAGCTGTTCCGTATCCCAAATTCTAACAATTAGTCGGTGTAGACAAACGGCCAGCTTTTCTGGTCCCATTTTAATAAGCTCCGCTCCGATGCCATCTTTTCCAGCTGACTTGTTGTTCTTTAGCTGCATGATGGCCTCCTTAACTTCGCCTATCGTTGGGGCTGGCACCTCTTCCCCGTTTGCTGCACCGTCGAAATCGCTTTCCCCGCCGCCATGGTTTTCCGCCTGGGCGCCATTCAGGTGTTCGTCGAAGTGCTGCTTCCACCTATCCGTCACCTCACGATCGTCCGTCAGAATACTGCCAGTCTTATCCCGACACATTTCGGCTCGCGGCACAAAGCCTTTGCGGGATCCGTTCAGTTTCTGGTAGAACTTCCGCGTTTCCTGAGAACGATGCAGCCGCTCCAACTCCGCATATTCCTGCTCTTCCAGGTTGCGCTTTTTTTCCCGAAAGATTTGGTTTCGCTGCATCTTCTTCTGTTTGTGTCTTTCCACGTTCTGACGTGTGGCACTGCGCATCTTGGCCGCCCGCGCAGCGTTCTCCTCATCCATCACCCTCCTACATTCATCGTCAAACCAATCGTTCCGCTGATTCCGGGCCACATGCCCGATGGAGCTCTCCGCTACACTGCTGATGGCTGTTTTGATAGTGTTCCAACAGTCCTCGAGAGGGGCTTCGTCCAGCTCGTCCTCTTCCGGCAGTGCAGCTTCGAGTGAATGCGCGTAGTTTGCGGCGACGTCTGGCTGCTTCAGCCGCGCGAGATCTAACCGTGGCTGGCGTCGGTACCGAATGTTGTTCACAACGGAGAGTCTTGGGCGCATCTTAACCATCACTAGGTAGTGGTCCGAGTCAACGTTAGCGCTTCGATAGGATCTGACGTCGATAATGTCTGAGAAGTGCCGACTGTCGATCAAAACGTGGTCGATCTGTGATTCTGTCTGATTTAGTGACCTCCAGGTGTACTTATGGTGGATTCTGTGCTGGAAAAAGGTACTACGTACGGCCATATTCTTGGAGGCGGCAAAGTCGATAAGTCTTAGGCCCATTTCATTGGTTCGCTGGTGTGCACTGAACCTTCCAATCACCGGTTTGTATTCCTCCTCCTGGCCGACCTGAGCATTGAAATCCCCGATGACGATCTTGATATCATGTTTTGGGCAGCGGTCGTATTCACTCTCCAACTGCGCGTAGAATTCATCCTTGTCGTCATCGGTACTTCTGAGGTGAGGGCTGTGCACGTTGATGATGCTTATGTTGAAGAATCGGCCCTTGATTCTCAACCTGCACATTCGAGGATTGATTGGCCACCACCCAATCACCCGTTTCCGCATCTCGCCCATCACTATGAAAGCTGTACCCAGCTCGTGTGTGTTGCCGCAGCTCTGGTAGATGGTATGTCCATCTCTGAACGTACGTACCGTTGAGCTCTTCCAGCACACCTCCTACAGCGCTACGACGTCGAACTTGCGGCTCTTCAATACGTCGGAGAGCACTCGAGTGCTCCCTTGGAAGTTGAGAGATCGGCAGTTCCACGTCCCGAGTTTCCAATCCATAGTCCTTTTTCGTCGCGTGGGTCTATTCCGATTGTTCCAGTAAGAATATATTTGTTCTTCGTTCCATGCTTTAATATTTTTCGTGGTGACGGCTTGCAAAGCCTGCTACACCAACCCCCTGTTTCGCCGGAGGGCCAACGAAGCTCGAAAGAGCCCTCCTTTCCTGTCAGCATACGACCCTGGCTTCCACCGGGGTTGGTTACCCGATCTCCACCAAAGTTGCTCGTATCCCGGCTGGTACCACGAGGCGGTAGGAATAGGAGTTGCTGAATAAGAGGCTATGAACCACTGTAGGGTCTATTTTATGCCTACACGTGCACAAGGCACCGACGGTACGCATTATTCAGCCGTTTACCAGCCAAACTAAACTAAACTATTTTGTGAATCACCCTAAGGAGCGATAATTTTTTTCGATTTTTGATCCCAAATTTGAAATCAGTGACCCAAAATTAGTTAAAGATGTTATATTCAGCCGATTTGAAATAACTTTTGACTTTTGGCCAAGCGTTGTATGGAGGAGCGCCACTGTGCATCGATTTAAAAATTTCAAGGCAGTGTATGATTCGGTTAAGCGAATTGAATGGTAGCTGATTATGCATCATTACACTTTCCATAATAAAGTGATGACAATATACAGCAGGAATTTCCAAACAGGACGATGTATTTTAAGACACTTCTTTAAAAACATCTCAGCTCAAAAAAAATCAGAAAGAGAGAGAGAGAAAACGGTTTTAACCATCTTAAATTGGTCCCACTATGCGACTGCAGGCCCGTGCCAGTTTAATGTTTGCGGTCTACTGGCGTACTCAAAGGTGGAGCACCAATTCTTCAAAACACGTTTTAGCTTTAAAACACTCCAAATTTGAAGATACTAACATATGTGGTTCTTCTGGATAATGAACCTAAAAATACCCAATATATCTACTTTTCCAAGACCACCTACTATTTGCAATTGTAGTGTCCCACCAATGGACAAGCCTGTGGCGCTGTCGACAAGTATGTTCGGTGTGATTGAAGAATACCGAGTAGTTCCGACGTTATTTCTGGATTCGGAAAAAGGATTCCTCGGATTGCACCATAGAAGAAAATATAGTAGTGGTTTTTAATTCGGCCTCCGGTTTTCGACATAGTGCAATTGCGAATAGTAGCCTTATCATTGCATATATTTTTGGTTGGAAATTCAAATGTCACAAGTTGACAGTTCAAGGGATTTATTCTAAGTTTTTTTTATGAATTTGTTCCATTTTCCATGATAAAATTTCTCCTATTTTATTTGGTCTTGCTCGCATATGGTATATAAATCATCGTGACATCTTTTTCAATGAAGTGACATAGCTTTATCTAAGCTGATTAACATAGTGGGTTGTGTGGACAGTTGGGGGGTGACATGAATATAAAATTCTCAACGCGATTTTTAGATAATCTAGACTGTGAACAAGAACACAAAAAAGCTAAACCAAATATCAGAATATCTAACAAAAAGCGTGCATTTCAATAGATGAGCATACTCTGAAGCCGGTTCTGTTATATTTCTCTGAAAACCGTTTTCTCTGCAGGTGCACTGGACAATAATGCGTTCGGTTATTCAACGTACATATGTCGCCGAACCATGCAGTAAAACTCCGCCATTTAATCGGAGCAAAAAAAAAAATCTTCGACAGCACAACCTAACATACCATTCACCCAGCAATCGAAAATACTATCGAGAGCAATTTGGCCTTCCGGAAGTGAAATTTAATTTGTCTCGTTTGCTCACTGATTTATTGCTTTACGGTGCAGCCAACCTACTACGGATTTTACGTATGTCTATGGTGGGCGAACAGAATGAACGCCGAAACGTGACAGGAGTTTTTCCTGTCATCAACGATTTGTGTGCAATGCTATAAAATGCGAAAAGAATTGTATGTGTAAAATTCCAGCGCCACAACAGAGAAACCATGCTGTGGTGTGAAGAACATGTTTTTCATATTTTCCTTTGAATAAAACAAAGTAAAGGCTCAATGCTACATTCCTATCTAAAAATTCAGTATTCTCTGAAAGAAATATCAAATATACGCAGCCAAATAAGATCTGAGTTGGCAATTGTATGCCAATGTGTTACTGATTTTTATGTGAGAAAATAAAGAAGCGAATAAGTTTAGTCTTTCCGAATGAAATCTATCTGAAATATAAAATTTCTTCCATGACCGTCCCCGCTTTGTATGAAACTTCCAACAAAAGATAAGATTCGATGATAGCTCTAATAGTATGTAGAAAAAGCCAAGTAAAACATAATCAAGTTTCAATCTAATCTATTTTTTGTCGGGACAGTCAATCCACGATATTTCTTTTAATGCCGGCAGGGTCCTTTTTTGCTTGACTAACGTACCGATTCCAATATTCAAGTAAAAATTGAAACAAAAAATGCGATTAACAAGATTAAATCACTAGAATAGATTTGAGAATCTGCTAAGGGACTTAGCAATATTCATTCGATTTAATGCAGTGTTTAGATACAGGCCGATTCAAATACGACATCTATCCAAAGTCTGCTTATTTGAGAGCCCTTTTCGTTCTCAGTTAATTATATTACATATTTCTATAGCTTAAATGTCCTCCAATTCACAAAAAATTAGAAAACAGCATTTTACCAGATTCTGTAGAAATGGGAAATCAAATGACAATGTGAGTAAATAGTCAAATTAATCTGTCAAGAATCTTGCTCAAGATTGCTTTGACTCAAGATCAAGATCAAATATTAAGGGTGCTACAATGCTGCGACGCCGTTGGTAGCCAAGTGAAGGTTCCCTCAATTTTTCCAACTCACAGTGAAATATGGGAAAATGCATCAATAATAGCATAAGGGAAGAATTCATGGTATTTCAAAATGTACTCAATATTGACTCGTAGTGTGTATTTCGGAAGTTAATCTAGTCACTGAGCAGTGGACCGTGTGTGTGTGCGTTGGTTATGCACACGTCTCGTTTCGAAACCCTTTTCATCATTCTTGTTCGTCAAATCCTGTCCCAAAAACGTCGGTCGGTCGGTACATTTGTATAGTCCCTACCCTATACTTACAATCGTTCCAGAGCCGGCATATTGGAGAAGGTCTGCCTTTCAAAGGTGGTGATATTGTTGAAGTGTAAATATCTGAAAAGATTCAAAAGCGAAAGCAAAGAGTTAAGCCGGTTACATGTTTGTAATTTAAAACGAAGTAAGATTGATAGGGAAAAATAGGAAAAGGTTCAAACGCTACCATGCTGCTTCGGCTTGCCAATCGAGGGCTTCTCAAATATTCGATATTCCCATTTTGGTTTTAACAACATTCGCGAAACTCAGCTTCGATTTTTTTTTGCGTTACTGTGACTGTGAGCGGGGCTGCAACAAGTTGACAGAGTGCTTCTGTGTGATGAAATTGAATTGGATTGTACCTACTACCTAGCTGAATATAGTCAAATAAAACCAACTTGTTACATGTTGCACGTTGCACAGCACAATCAAAAGGAGTCTCTTGTTTATGCTACTAGAAACGTCACGTAAATTTATTTGAAACAACAGCAAATGAACAGTTCCACGCGAAAAAGTTAAATAGCAAGATTTTATCCTTTCATATTTGTCCTCTCTAATTAAACTTTATTTACATATTTGATACTAGGAAATATGCACCTTCCACAAATATTGGCACCATTTTGATTCAAGACCAATCTTTAAACAGGCGTATTTATTTTCATGGGTATTATGTTTAAAAAATCGTATCCCGAAGAAAATCGATTCTTCAAAATTATGTCCAAGGATAATTTGTAAGATATTGATTTCTAAATATGACAAAGTATAAAAACTGGTCGAAAAACGAGAAATAGAGCCGAGTCCTGGAGGGCTAAGTACCAATGGATAAGGTACGACGAGTCGAGCAATATCAATAATTGCCTAGAACCATATATTCTTGTAAAATGCAACCAACATTAGCTAAGTATGAAAAACTTGTTTTTAAAGAATTTCCAAAGAAAATACTCTATAGTTCTTTTAACTTTTGACTCTTTTAGTTCAAGGGGGATATTCATACGAAGAAAAATGCTGAAGACCATAGAATCTATTATCATTTACCTTTTTCACGTGGAACTACTAAAATTTGAAAATTGCGAAAATATGTTTGGTCCCGCCTTCAGAAAAACGTGAATACCTCAGCGAGATTTGAAGATACGTCCATACTTTCTTCGACAAAGTTGTTCGTCATAAAATTTTCCATCTATACAGTATACGTACGTTACTCTGAGATACTGTTCGATACCCTGTTTTGACGTTTATTTAAATGAAATTTCGAAAATTTTAAATTTTTGCCAAATTCAATAAATTTTTGTAACCAAATATGACTCCAGACATGCCACCATAACTTTTTTATGAATGTATCAGATCCCAATGATTGTGAAAAAAATAGTTAAGTACCTTTTTTCACCTACTTTAACGTTTCTAAAAATATTTTTCTGAATTAACTCCTGAAAAATGCCATTTTTTCATAAAACTCAAATGTGCGACCCCTAAATCGCGGCAACCAATGTTGACGTCATATAAAAGTTTTGTTGTGACACCCTAAGCTATCATTTGAGGGGTGAGCCCCCGGGTTTTCTGACATAGTGCTATTTTGGGACACTCTACCATAGATGGTTAAATGAAAGCAAAAGACAATAGGAAAAAAGTTCCACTTTTCGCCCTTTTGAACCACTGCTGTCCCATTTTTTCTTATCTTCAGTCCAGTCAGTTATACACTCATTTTAATTTTCTTTCCCATTTACTGTCTTTTCATTCCCTTTTTTCTTTTTCGTTCTCAGGTTTCGTCCAAATTTCGTCTCATTTTAATTTCTTTCTCTCTCGTTTTTCGACTTAGTCTGTTTCATTTTTCTTCTTTTAGATGCCCCGTTTTTTCTTCGTTGTGTTCATTCTGTTTTTGAAACTCTTGTTTCTTTTTGCTCTCCAGTTTTCCTATTTTATCTGCCGTTTTTTCATCCTTTTCTCTCACGTTTTACCTTTTTGTTTGATCTATTTTTCCTATTTTCCTTTTCCTGTCCTAAGATAGGACTTTTGCCTTTTATATCCCGTTTGACCACTTTTTTCGTTTACCTCTATTGATTATTTTCCCTTTTCTTTTTTTCTCTATCATTTTCCATTTCTTGTCTCAATTTCCCTCCATTTTGCACTCGTTGCCCCTTTTATCTGCCCACTGCTTCCTCTTTCTCTCATTTTTCTGTTTCCCTTTGTCCTTTTCAATCCTGGTTTTTCTCTTTCGTTCCATTTTTGATTTATGTTTTGTTTTATTCTTCCGTTTTTCCTCATTTGCAGACTGGTTTTCCCTCTTTTCTTGTCTCGTTAACACTAGTTTGTGTTAACTTTGTTTGAGCCCATTACCCCTTTTCTACTTTTTAGTCTGTTCCGCTCTTCCCATTATTGAGTCCCGCTTTGCCTCCTTTTCTGTGATGTTCTGTTTTTCTTTTCCAGTTTATCTCGTTTGTCTTCTAATTTAATTTTTTGCTCCATTTCTTTTTTTCTGTTCATATTTCTCAATTTTCTTTCTATTATATTATCTCCTTTTCTTTTCTTTTCAACCCCGTTTTTCTCCTATTCTGTCTAGTTTATTCTCATTTTCTTTAACTTTTTTCTTCTTTTCTCTTATTTTTCATCCGTTCTCCCTCTTTTTATGTACCGTCGTTTTCCCTTTTATTTCTCTTCAATTACTCTTTATCTTTATCTAACTGTCCTAGGCTTTGGGCGATACCAAGCGTCCCGGTACAGCTCTTTGTAGCTGTTCGATTTGTTCACTTTTCTTTCTCTTTTTAGTGCGGCCCTTGCTGCTTGAAACTCCAACGTACGTTCTTCTCGGTATGACAAGGTTCTCGGTCTCTACACTCGTTTTCTGGTTCTGAATTAAACTGGTCGACGTTGGCTATTCGATTCTAGCTTTCTTGGCCAGATACGATTTTTCAAACATTACTCCCATTAAAATATACCCTTTATCCAAAGTTGCTTATAGTATCCACACAGAATGGGACAAGACGTGTGGGAGAAAGAGTGGAAAATCAGGGAAGGGACCATTCGTCTTTAACCAAACTGGCGATACGCTGATCGAATCAAATTATAATGGGAGCCAATTGTAACCGGATTATCAGCGAAATTCAGTCCGATGTAGTTCAAAGGTTCGCCAATATGTACGATCCACAGGTCCTAGGAAAATAAATCGAGTTCGAATTCAGTTAGAATTATAACTGTTACAACGGTTTGCTTTGTAACAGATCCTAGATTTCAGGAGTACAACCTGCAGACTCATTATATATTAGGGAATTCCAAGGCGATGTATGATTTAGTCAAACGTCATAAACTGTGGTAGATAATGCCTGAACATCGTTTTGGACACTGATTCGAACAACCATAAAGGGAATCAAATCATGGGTACGGATAACAGGTGAGGCCTCAAACGCTTTTATGATAGCATGGACTGGGTATGCTTTCAAACTTATTACTGCAAGGAATCGATATCTGTAGGAGGAACTGGTCGTATGCGTAGGGATCCGAATGATGAAGTGGTCGAGAAATTCATATATTCACTTAAAAACATGCGGCAAAGTCAAACGACGAATTATAATTGCGAATTGCGCCTTCTACGTACAACGAAGACTAATCATCTAGCTGGCCCTTTACGTAGATAAAATATGGACGCTGCAGGAAGCTGATCGACAAGCGCTCGGAGTTATTCGTGTGTAAGATTATGCATTCAATACATAGCGGTAAACTGGTGATATCACAGTACTACTGAATCGATAATAATCAGTGTTGCATGACCAGTAAAATATTAAAAGCTTATACTTACAAACTGTGAAGCCGGTCCAGTGATTCGAAAGCATCCGGCGCAATGAACGCTATCTTGTTCTTGTTGAGGTATAAATATTTCAGCGACGGCAGCCCGCGGAATGCTCCGCTTTGCAAGCGTGAAATTTGATTTTCGTTCAGGAAAATCGTATGCAGATGAGCCAGCCCGGAAAATGAATCCATTGCAACTTCACGAATGTGATTGTAGCGGAGATCCCTGCGAAATAAATAATAAGAAAGAATAGAATAGAAAAAGGTATCTCCATATGGCTTGTTTCTGCTATCAATTATAAGTAAGTCAAGCTATTTTCAGTTTACCATGGCAAGAGTAAATGTTTTCGTGAAGGAGTAAAAATAGAATAAGCTTGAAAATATGAGATAAGGAACACGGAAAATTTAACATGGACCTGTGGAATACGACAATATATTGCTGATTGCATTTAAAATTTCACTCTAAAAATGCTATTTTACGTTACATTATTCCAATGTTTTCGCCACACTTATTCCTTAAATAAAATAAATTGCATTGTTAATAATATAGCACCATTCCATTAGCAATAATAAAATAGCACTTTCATGAGCTATTCCGCATTTTTAGGAAGTTTAATTTCGTTGTGCACGTTAGAAGTCAAGAAATCGACAAAATTATGTAGATTAAAATATGGTGTCTAGTACTTCCGTCAAATTGCTTCAATCCGCTCATATTACAGAATAGCACTCCTGAACTAACGCTGTATTTTGCTGTGCACGATAGAAGTCAAGTCTTTTGAACAGTTGTATTTTTAAAAGTCTTCACTTTCTAATAGAAGCAATGGAATGAGATTTTATTGCGATGACACTCGAGAAGCACCAAAAACCAACAACATATGTTTCGGCTACTAGAAGCACCATTCTATGGCGAGTGCCAAGTCTTATGGCCTGTAATAGAACACGTAAATAGTAGGGCTTGCAAGGGTAAAATAGACAGTTACATGGGCAATAACATTATCATTCATTTATAGTATTCTTTTCATCGTCCTGTGGTGATACAATTATTCCATAAATTTAGAGTAAGTCTAGTTCAGGACTCTCAAAGAAAAAAATCTAATTATAAACAAAAGATAAATGACAGTCGTAGATAATTAAAGTGCAGTTGCAGTTCAATTTATTAATTTTCGTTGATGTATTCTTACTATGTAACTATTGTATTTGTACTAATTAATTAATTACATCTGAAAGTCCAAGTTGATTACCATTACTTATTATTTGAGCGAAAATATACTTGCATACTTGGGTACACGCTGAATGTTATTGTTCCACTAAACGTAAAATAATTAACGAGTTTTTTAGGAATATCGTTACCGTTACCGAATACGTTAGGAATACGTTTACCCTTACAACTAGCGGTGCCAACAACACTGATGATGTCATGGATGCACAGCTACTGTCACTTGCTTGCTCTTAAAATTGTATCATAAAGTTTTATGGATTCGAGTAATAAAATCGCAAAGAACCCAGACAGGAATATAACTTGGTGTGTCAATGCACGTTTTAAACACTGACAACATTTATTGTAAGGTATTTCCAGCTTCATCATTTTTCCGTCTGTATTAAAGTCAGGATATAAAACATAGATACTAACATTGCGATTATTGATTGTAAATACAGTATTTTTCGATGCTTCAGCGTTTAATCTGTCATCGATTTTTCATTTAATTCAAGCAGTTATTCAATTTTTCATACTTTCTACAGTCATTAACAGCTTACATATAAGGTACACCGGGGCAAGTGGGATCTAAAAAATGCATAGTTTGGGTTTATTCCACTGTGTTTTCTATAGCTTTGATTATTTCAAAATTCTTTCAGCACAGAAACCCTTCAGTGGTGTCACTTCGAAGGATTAATTACGAAAAAGGCCTATCAATTTACATGAAATGAATCTGGAGGAGAATTTTCAAAATAATGGTGGTAGGTCCCACTTGCCCCATTTACCGGGGCAAGTGGGACCTATATTCAAATTTGATTGAAAAGTATAAAATAATAACAAATTGTGTAAGTCAATATACAGAAATGTTAAAACATTGCAATAAGCAAGACTTTATAATTTATATAAAATACAGATCGTGAGCAACTGCGCTGTAAAGCATTATTGTAATGAAATGTAGTTGAATATGTCGTATCCAATTCTTGCAAGACGTAATTTAGGATTAACCATTGTTTAATAGCTCGAAAATACGATTATGATCTGTTTGTTCTACCATGCCCAATTCGGTAGACCTATTCATAAGAGATAGTTACGCTATAAAAACCACAACACTTTATTGTTTCAATTCCAGTTGCAGAGTTGCTTAATTATATCAAATTTGCCTTTCCAAATTCAATTAACATCGTTTAGGTGTAACCAAAATGTGGCCAAACTGTTTGTTCCCTCATAAGCTGCGCATATGGGCTTCTTTTTTGGGGCCCCTTGGTTTAATCCTTTTCGGTTTTATTTTAAAGCTTTACTGATATAAATATTATGTAATTGATCTGAAAATGTTCGGTAGTACATCTAAAATATGTATTAAGACAGGAAGTTTTGTGCTGAAACACTTTATTTTTAATAGGTCCCACTTGCCCCGAGTGCTTTGAAGTGCCGACCTTATTTTGACCCATTTTTTTTAATGCCGTTTGTCAAATTAACCCTTTATAAGGCCGTGGCAATTATTTTGCCACCAACGAAAAATATTCGTTTTGCGCCTATAATGACATCAATATAATTATAGAAGCAAAATAAAAATTTTTTGTTGGTGGCAATATAGTTGCCACTGCCTTATAAAGGATTAAACAACTAGTTTTCGGGTGTAATTTGTTATGTTTACTTACTGCCAGAAAAACATGTACTTTTACGTAAAGCCTGTGGCCAAAATATCATTTACAGAAAGGTGCGTCAAACTTACAACGCAAATTGAAAATAACGTTCAAATTTAAAGTCCAGTTTTGATGTTTGGAATGCCTGTTATAAATAATCTATAATTTTAATACATGCGTTTGAGTTGTATCTTTCATTTCTAGAAAGGTTCGGTTGGAGAAAATGAGGTTGAAGAAAGTTATGAGCTCCGTTCCCACTTACCCCGTATTCCCTCTTGCCCCGGGGTACCTTATACTAATGCAATTTTAATTTACGTTGACAAAGATTTACGACCGTAAGGCTAAAAACAGAAATTTTAATAAGTTGTGTTACGAACGCCCCTCGTTAGTGAACGCACCTCCAAAATGAATCTAGCAGCGTCAAACTGACAGATGACCGAGCCTTCTGAAGGACAATAAAGTACACCGGTGTGATTTAAAGCCTTCAGGCCAATAAGAACGTGTTTAGGCATCGTTTATATATTGAAATTATAAGTATTAGGGTTTAACCTAAATTTCTATCGACACGCAACGTAACTCATTTTCCTTAGTTTATATCATTTATTGCTCATATCTCGGTTATATGCTACATATCCGTGCTAAGCGCCCAATTCCATTGTTAGTGACCAAAGCTCAAGGAGCGCGATTAAGAACACGATTCCGGCGTAAATAGAACCCAGGTCCGGATATAACATCACTGCAAACGCATAAACGAAAATTTTAATCTCTTTCTCTATTCAGCAAATTAAATAGATTAAAATTACGGAAATTATTTCTTGTGTTGCTTTGTAACAAGTTGTATTACTGTTGTATTGAATCATATTAGCTAAGTAACAAAGTAATAAATCATTGTTAATCATCAAAACCGCAGGACATAATCTACATTCTAATCCTACATCCACAGTTATCTACAGGGCAACAACAATCCACCTAGACAACTCGCACCCGTTCATTCAATATTGCCTGTATGAAAGCAGAGTGGATTCATTCATATTCTATCATCCTAGTCGGCAGGATTCACGGGATTCAATTTCACACAGAAACGTTACCGGTCGATAAACCATTTCTGAATAGCACAACAGTTAGGTAGGTGCCTGCCACTAGTCAGTTGCTTTGTCAGCTATTATCTAACGAAACAAAGTGAATAAAACACAATCAAAAGACAGCTACCGGCGAAAAGTTCTCGGCTATCGGCAATAGTGGAACGTGACATAAGTGTTTACGATGTGTATTATTTAACAATCGATGCAATGACAACTTTTCGAGCAACATTTTCCGAATATGCCCGATGGTCGTTATTCAAAAATATTCCTTTGAGCTGTGTACGGCTTCGTCTTTTAAGTTTTATTTAATTAATTTATTTATCATTCTGAATATATCATGGACGAACTTCAAACAAATCCACATAAATCGAAACGTTTTATTTCATTATCTCGTCCACAATTAAAATTATATTCCGCTTTAGATAGAATTTTATGCTATCGTATTTATCGAATTATTGGTGTAACCCGTTCTCTGCTATATTTTTGCATTTTCTCTAACAGAATATTGATAATAATAATAATATCTTCTCTAATATGTTACAGCCTTGTCTGTAAGCAAACCCAGACCCCTGACAGGACGTCATGTTTTCGTAGCAAGAATCGCATCTCGCTCGCTAAATGCTTTACACGAAGCTGAAACTAATACAGGCACATCTAAACTGCAGCTGGAGCGAATATACGCTCTCTTATTCGGGACAGGAATTGCTGTGGTCCTGGAAAAGAAGTTGGCATTATAAACTAACAATATTCGTGATAAAGCCATGGAAAAATGTCAGTACTGTGGTTAAAATAAAAACGTGGAGTAAGTCAAGACTCAAACAAATTTTGCTAGATTTCAGTTGCCTCTAGCGTTAGACGTAAATTTAAGCTTTTTAGTTATACATTTCGGTTATCTTCGTTATAGTGAATCTAGATTATCACAGCAAAAAAGTGTTTTTTCGTCAAAGTTATAGAAAATTAGTTTAAGTGCCATCGATTCGCTTTCAATTAGACGCGAGGCAACGCACGCGGGCTACTGCTTGTATGTCAATACAATTCTATCATTTGGAAATAATTTCACTGCCTACCCTTACTAACACATACTGGATTTCTGCTTTCAAAATCCGGAGGATTCCTATTTCATAGTGAAGCGGATTCCTTTACCGAGTTATAGGTATCCTAGGGATTCGCCTATTGGATTCTTATACAAGAATCCTGGCTCTATAAGCAAGGCATTCTGTACAAATCCTATGTAGAATTCCTCTATACGACTCCAATGCGAGGAATCCCGGAGATTCGGTGTGAATATTTTTGATTCATCCGGGTAACCATACACTTTTCGAACTCGTCATCATAGCTGTGTTTTATATGGAAATAGGACACCATACGAACCGTTGCTTTTCAAGAGATGGCGCTTTTCTAGTTGTAGTAAGATCAAAATTTCTCACTTATCTATGTATACCTACCTGAAAAACAACCACTAATCATATTTTATTTGTGGTACAGTTACTTTGTTATGCTTAATTTTCATGACTTCTGCCTAATTTTGATAAAAACAAACTTTTCCTACACCTCTCCATAGCATCTTCCTATTATTCATCCGAGAGACCGGAAAAGTGATTTGATACCGTACGAGAGCCAGGAGCTGAATATATTTGCGACATTTCAATTCGACAAAATTAAATTTTGCAACATGAACGCAATAAATAAAAACAATGTTTACCAACTATTTATTGGTACAGGTGTTAAACGTGATATTGCGATTTGCAATAAACACAAAAGAAACTGAGATACATGAGAGAGTAATGTTACTGCATTGAGTACATTTATTGTCGCGCAAAATTGAGCTGTCTCCGAAATGTACAATATGCGTTACAAAGTAGCGACATCTGTTGTAGTACTCAACAGGGAAACATTGATAGTTTCAAGCATACAAATTCACGAATGGCGCATGATGAAACACTAGCACCAACTTCTGTTATTTATTATCAGAAACTAGAGGCGGTGTCCTGTTGCTTTGAAATGCTGAAGAAAGTGAAAAGTTTTTTCGTGCAGTTCTCGGAAATACCTATACATTCACAGCATACAAGCTAGAAGCACAGAAAAATAAATATAACTCTTTGAAGAACAAAAATATTATCACGCTCATTTTGGGTGCACAATAATAACACCTTTGAACTTGGGAACTGGATGTTGGGGGTCGAAAACGGGTGCCTGAGCATGCATCACAAATTATACTTTTCAAGGACATTTTCAAATATTTCGTCTTAATGTTTATACTAAAAACCTAGCAAAAATGTTTCTGCTTATTGTAGGCTAAACACTGCTCATCTGGGAACATATGTGGAACTATATAGCAATGAATCCCGGTTTTCTTGTTTTCTGTTTTAAAAGTAGCAATTTCTGGTGCCGTTGCCCTATAGACGTTTGCGCCTACATTGATACTAATGTTGCAACAATCCGGCTACTGTCATGTACCTTCTTCTCGGAAACTAATCAATGTATTCGAAACACTTTTGTATTGTTTTATTAGTAAAAGTTTTAAAAAGACTTTAATATCTTTTGAGCTTATTTCAAAAATTTATTTCCCGATAATGCGAAAAGCCAATCGAATCAGTTTGTTTTGCATTCAAAACAGTGCATTTTATTCTAATATTTACGATTTTGTTTTCACATGGGAACCTCTTCCCCTTTCCCCTACGGCTCCTTGAAGATAGTCATTCAAAAAAAAACATAAATTGCGGTACCATGGATTGGCGCTGGGGGGCTTATCCGGATTGAAAAATGACATGAAAGTATATTAAGTTATCTCGTGTTTGACCCATGCTTTTTTTAAAATTCCAACGCATAACAAAATGGCGGACATAAAAACATAAAAGTAAGGTTTTCACGCGAAAAAATTGACTTTAAACATTTCAAAAAAATACAAAAATTGCAATATCGAAAAAATGATAAATCAAACACTAGATAATTTTGTTGGCTTTCAAACAAAAAAAATCATGAGAATTGTTTGAGCCGTTCTTGAGATATTTATGGTACCGACTTTGAGAACCTGGTTTCGATAAAAACGGTGTTGAAGTTTTTATTCGCTGTGTAATCGCTCCAGACATGCGTGGTACAAATAGCTGTAACTTTGTCAATTTTTGGAATTCATCCAAACGACTTCAAACACATATGGTCAGAATGTTAATCTTTCAAAATAATCAATAAAAAAAATTTCGGTTTTTACAAATTGAAAAAGTACTATGCCCCCTTAATACTGTTCATGGTTCATGTCATGCTTAATTCTTCAATTAACCACTTGATCGCAGAATTTTACGCTCAAAAATCCCAACCACTCGTCGTTCAGAGTGTTCTTGTTCTTGCTCTTGCTCTTGCTTTTACTCTTGCTCTTGCTCTTGCTCTTGCTCTTGCTCTTGCTCTTGCTCTTGCTCTTGCTCTTGCTCTTGCTCTTGCTCTTGCTCTTGCTCTTGCTCTTGCTCTTGCTCTTGCTCTTGCTCTTGCTCTTGCTCTTGCTCTTGCTCTTGCTCTTGCTCTTGCTCTTGCTCTTGCTCTTGCTCTTGCTCTTGCTCTTGCTCTTGCTCTTGCTCTTGCTCTTGCTCTTGCTCTTGCTCTTACTCTTGCTCTTGCTCTTGCTCTTGCTCTTGCTCTTGCTCTTGCTCTTGCTCTTGCTCTTGCTCTTGCTCTTGCTCTTGCTCTTGCTCTTGCTCTTGCTCTTGCTCTTGCTCTTGCTCTTGCTCTTGCTCTTGCTCTTGCTCTTGCTCTTGCTCTTGCTCTTGCTCTTGCTCTTGCTCTTGCTCTTGCTCTTGCTCTTGCTCTTGCTCTTGCTCTTGCTCTTGCTCTTGCTCTTGCTCTTGCTCTTGCTCTTGCTCTTGCTCTTGCTCTTGTTCTTGTTCTTGTTCTTGTTCTTGTTCTTGTTCTTGTTCTTGTTCTTGTTCTTGTTCTTGTTCTTGTTCTTGCTCTTGTTCTTGTTCTTGTTCTTGTTCTTGTTCTTGTTCTTGTTCTTGTTCTTGTTCTTGTTCTTGTTCTTGTTCTTGTTCTTGTTCTTGTTCTTGTTCTTGTTCTTGTTCTTGTTCTTGTTCTTGTTCTTGTTCTTGTTCTTGTTCTTGTTCTTGTTCTTGTTCTTGTTCTTGTTCTTGTTCTTGTTCTTGTTCTTGTTCTTGTTCTTGTTCTTGTTCTTGTTCTTGTTCTTGTTCTTGTTCTTGTTCTTGTTCTTGTTCTTGTTCTTGTTCTTGTTCTTGTTCTTGTTCTTGTTCTTGTTCTTGTTCTTGTTCTTGTTCTTGTTCTTGTTCTTGTTCTTGTTCTTGTTCTTGTTCTTGTTCTTGTTCTTGTTCTTGTTCTTGTTCTTGTTCTTGTTCTTGTTCTTGTTCTTGTTCTTGTTCTTGTTCTTGTTCTTGTTCTTGTTCTTGTTCTTGTTCTTGTTCTTGTTCTTGTTCTTGTTCTTGTTCTTGTTCTTGTTCTTGTTCTTGTTCTTGTTCTTGTTCTTGTTCTTGTTCTTGTTCTTGTTCTTGTTCTTGTTCTTGTTCTTGTTCTTGTTCTTGTTCTTGTTCTTGTTCTTGTTCTTGTTCTTGTTCTTGTTCTTGTTCTTGTTCTTGTTCTTGTTCTTGTTCTTGTTCTTGTTCTTGTTCTTGTTCTTGTTCTTGTTCTTGTTCTTGTTCTTGTTCTTGTTCTTGTTCTTGTTCTTGTTCTTGTTCTTGTTCTTGTTCTTGTTCTTGTTCTTGTTCTTGTTCTTGTTCTTGTTCTTGTTCTTGTTCTTGTTCTTGTTCTTGTTCTTGTTCTTGTTCTTGTTCTTGTTCTTGTTCTTGTTCTTGTTCTTGTTCTTGTTCTTGTTCTTGTTCTTGTTCTTGTTCTTGTTCTTGTTCTTGTTCTTGTTCTTGTTCTTGTTCTTGTTCTTGTTCTTGTTCTTGTTCTTGTTCTTGTTCTTGTTCTTGTTCTTGTTCTTGTTCTCGTTCTTGTTCTTGTACGTCTAGTAGTTACGTCTATGTAACTGAAAGAAAAAATAACAACTCATCAAATTAGTACGTCATCTCGCGGAAGCACCGAGGTAATGAAATTGTAAGAAAGTAGCATTTTTAATATGTTTTTGACGGCTGGGTACCCAAAAACCAGTTATAATTACTCATCCTAAGGTATGGTCCATCAATTTTCTAGTGAAGCAGTATTAGTTTTAACGAACTCAATCGTTCTTCCATTAATGTGTTTATCATAAGCAACAAATTGATAATAATCTCTCTCACTAGTGAATTATAATTTATTGGAGTAATACGTATTAGCTTTTGCTTGCTTAGGTGGTGATATATGATATCTGCTACATAATTCTAAAATTAATTTTGAAGCCATTATTCATATTTATGGCATTAGGACCAGGGAGAGAAATAAACTACAGTTCCGTACACCATATTCGTTCGAGTACGTGCATGATTTCGTTTGATATATTGATGCATTATCGGAATATCTAGAACCCGTTATAAATTTTATCATTACATACTGCACCCGCTGCTGCTTGCTTTGAGACTGCAAAACTTTCTGTCGGTTTCCTTTTCTTTTAGTTTCCGACTTTCAGGCTCTTGTATTTCTACTAAACGGCAACGGGAGTAGACAAAGGTAAATGCAGTTGCACTTCCCCCTTGCAACCTCAAAGTTGACTCTTTTCCATATTTTCCGTTAGAATTCTCGACTCGTTTAGTCGTACAGAACAATGTTTTGCATTCCAATAGTCCAACACAGTTAGAACTGTGGCGACACAGGGCAAAAGTTGCATCTTTGATTGCGAGTTCTTGTGTAGCTCAAGTTCTCTGGAAGCTTTTTGGCTTATTTAAATGCACGTATACATATTTCATAAGTTTGCAACAGGATTCGAATAAAAGCAGTATCTCAACGCTGTCTTTTCTGGGGACCATAACATCGGCATAACGACCTCGGCGATGTGTGCTTGCCAGCGAATGAGGCAACTTTTGGTTCCACCCGGAAAACTACTTCCAGTGTGAGCATAACTTATTCATACCCTGCCGATGCGGTTCTATCCGGCGAACTCCCACCTGCTGCTATTCATAGCAGTACAAAAAAACTTTTAAACGATTCTCTTTGGAACAAACTTTGCAAATCCATTTATAAAATTAGTCATTTCTGAGATAGTCAGATTCTCCCCGGTGATGTCTCCATTTTTTATGATTTATGATATAAGGAAATAGAACTTCTTACAATTTTCTCAGTATAGAAATAACTGTTTCTTTTTCATACCTAGCAACATTTAAATTACAGTTTTAAGTAATTCTCCCAGTCACCATCAATCATGTGTTTAGTGTAGTTTGTAGTCTGTAGTCTGCGTAATAGCAATTTTGCAAAGAGTTTTGTTGCAGTTTAACCTATATTATTATAAAACATTTAATAAACTGCTATCTGTACTAGTTGTACATACATAATTCAATTCCAAGCAGTGACAGTAGTGATAAGCAGCAACATACATAGAAATGTGAATAAATATGGATCATCCGTATTCGAAGCGTTGGATAAACTTTTGGTTCTAAATGAATTGGTCGACATATTGTATAAATCATATTCATCCTGACAGCTGTGGAATAGAAATTTTCATCCCACATCCGAAGTGATAACTCCATTATTTATGCAGCTGGAAATTAAGTTTCAACACTCCCTGCTCGCTGCACTTGACTTAGTCTCACAAAATACCCGAAACTTTATGCAAAGCTAGAATGCTTATTCGATGATGTTCAACACCGTTTCATTCGGTCGATGCGTATCACAGAATATGTGCTAATATTTACCCACTCACTCGGTGATACCATTCAAGTCGTGTCTACGCTCTACTTCGCCGAGATATGCGCCATACAGGCATGGGATGTCGCGCCAAAACCGAACTCTGTCATCCCGTCAGCAGTCGCCACCTATGCCACGGAAATGAGGATGACAAATGTGACGGAAGCAGAAACGCTTCATAGATCAAGTGTTGCTACACGGCAGGAGGACTTTTGAAGTACCCTTGCAAAGACCCACCCACCCCCCATATCGTTTCACCCTGCAGTCGACGGAAAAGCCATCAAGAAAACGTGAGCTTAAAATTTGTGTAGATTGCATAAAATTATCTCGCCAGACCTACGGCGTATATAAATCTGCATGAATCACTTTCAAACTGTCTTTGTCACATCATGTTAACAGAAAAACGGTTGCTAGAGGACAGCCCAAATATAGTCAGTAGGCAGGTGCAGATAAATTGCATCGCCGTAATGGGCCATATTGCTAATGACTTGTTTGTGGTTTTTGATTTCTCTTCTAGATACATCAATAAAATACAATGTATATAAAGCTTGAGTCATATAATATCTGGACACAAGAAACCGATCTATACGGAACCTTGTTAATGAAATAAAAATGTTAGTACTCAAATAAAAGGTAGTTTATTGCACTTCAAAGGAAAAATAGCGAAAAAATTTATTAATAATCTATACCTATAAAGAAGGATTTCTGTCTGTCTGTCTGTCTGTCTGTCTGTCTGTCCGTATGTTCCTTATAGAATCGAAAACTACTGAACCAATCGGCATGAAAGTATGCATGTAGAGGTTTTTTGGGGCCAGGAAAGGTTTTAGTGATGGTTATAAACCCCTCCCCCCACTAAGAGGGGGGGCTCCCATACAAATGAAACACAAATTTCTGCATAACTCGACAACTAATCAAGCAAATAGAACAAAATTTAGCATGTGGGTGTTTTCGGTGACAAGAATTTATTCTATGGTAAATTGAGACCCCTCCCCTCTTTATAAGAAGAATTATAATTCCTCTCCTCTTTAAAAGGGGGGGCTTCCATACAAATTTCCTCATAACTCGAGAACTAATCAAGCAAATGGAACCAAATTTGGCATGTGAAGGTTTTCGAGGGCAAGAATATTTTCTATAGTAAATTAGGACCCCTCCCCACTTTAAGAGGGGGGGCTCCTGTACCAAAGAAACACAATTTTCCTCATAACTCGAGAAGTAATTAAGCAAATAGAACCAAATTTGGCATGTGGGTGTTTTTGGAGACAAAATTTTTTTCTATGATGAATTGGGATCCATCCCCGTTTTAGGAGGGGGGGATCCTATACACACGAAATACAAATTTCCTCATAACTGAAGAACTAATCAAGCAAATGGAACAAAATTTGGCATGTGAAAGTTTTCGAGGGCAAGAATATTTTCTATGGTGAATAAGGACCCCTCCCCACTTTAAGAGGGGGGGCTCCTATACAAACGAAATACAAATTTCCTCATAACTCGAGAACTAATCAAGCAAATGGAACAAAATTTGGCACGTGGCTGTTTTTGGAGACAAAATTTTTTGCTATGATGAATTGGGACCCCTCCCCACTTTAGGAAGGGGGGCTCCTATACAATTGAAATGCAAATTTCCTCATAACTCGAGAACTAATCAAGCAAATAGAACTAAATTTGGCATGCGGAGGTTTCTGGAGGCAAAAATATTTTCTATGGTGAATTAAGACCCCTCCCAACTTTAAGAGGGGGTGCTTCTATACAAATGAGATACAAATTTCCTCATAATTCGAGAACTAATCAAGCAAATGGAACCATATTTGGCACAATGAGCTATTATTCAACGCATGTATGAATACTATAATAAACGTGATCTAGTTGGTTCAGTTATACTGCTGGCGGTGGTCTGCACACAGCAACATTCGTGTTATTTATTCCACCAGAACGAACGTTGGTCCCGTGACCAGGATTTGGAGCTGGCCACTGGAAACGCTTTACTAACGGGACACATCTAAGGCCCGTACAGAGTAAACGCGACACGACTTCGCACTCATGTTGCTAAATGCACAGTCCTGCTTCGGAGGAAAAAGAGCTGCGCGTATAACTACAGCAAGAAATGTCGCGTCGCGTCGCATGTCGCTTGCACGGTACCCTTAGGGTACCGCCAGAGTAAACGCGACAGCGACGCGACGCGACTTCGCTCACATTGATTTAAATACGCAGCTCTTTTTCGCCGTAACCAGGGCTATGCATTTAAAACAATGTGAGCGAAGTCGCGTCGCGTCGCTGTCGCGTGCACTCTGTACGGGGCCTTACCCTTAGTAAACGCGACAGCGACGCGACACGAATTCGCTCTCATGTTGCTAAATGCACAGTCCTGCTTCGGGCGAAAAAGGGCTGCGCGTATAACTACAACAAGAAAAGTCGCGTCGCGTCGCATGTCGCTTGCACTCTGGCGGTACCCTAAGACTGGAGAGACAAAATTAATCATTCCATGCGTTCGTGTGCGTGTATGGAATGTTTAAGATTGGAGGGACAAAATTAGATATGAAACTATCTAATAGAAGGACGCGGTGGTAGCTTAATTGCAAAAAACACTCGGGTACCAACTGAGAGAGTGTAAATTGGTGTCCCACCTGCCATTGAACAATCCAATATATATTTGGACTGATATCGAAATTTTTCCGGTGAGGTATGACATTGACCTGTAGGACTCGTTGTAAGAAATCAGCAGGCGCTGGAAAAAGTGATAACTCAGATTTTAACTTGGTTCGCATACTCTTAGCATTTCGTGCAAAAGTAGCCTTTTTCGTTTGCATTATTTTACCAATTTTAGAACGGTTACCTTCCCACTTCGCGATTATTAGATGAGTGCAAGATATGTATGACTGAAACATAGTTAAAATACAATATTTCTTGCATAATTTCAAAGATATTAAATAAATTAAAGTGTTCGAAGTTTGAATCACATTTTAGGGACTGATTCAAACTTCGAACAGCCATGAATAATATCGGGGTTCCCGGGTTTTCCTTCGGGATAATGAATTATCTGCATTATAAAGCTGTAAAGTTAACTTGCTTTAGATGTGGTACATGGAGTTTGAAAATATTACTAATGGACTACAGAAGTGTGGATTGAATCTAATTATTTTGTGAAAATAATTAGATTCATTAGACTATTAGGTGAATTTAAAAAGACGGTGTTTAGAAAAAGGATATAATTTCACCCATTTAAGTTGAGTGACAGTAAAAATATTAATACTTATCAAAGTAAAATATTCGAGCTTTGAATGTCGACCATGAAAGTGTTCGAAGTTTGAATCAAAACCGAGCTTTACTCGTTTTTTTACTGTTTTTTGATATAAACTAACATTTTATCCTTATTTTTAAAATTTTCCCACGGAAATAAATAAACGCTATTAAACCAATTATTGGGGTAGAATAAAGATTTTTTCGAACATTTTACTTTGAAGAAAGATTTCAGCATAGCTTAAGTGTTCGAAGTTTGAATCAGAACGGTAGATCTCAGCTTACTTTTATTGATCGCGCATGATAGCCAATTACCTAAAATATTAGGGAAAAGTTTAAAAAGGATAAACAATAATAGAACAAAAATAATAGATGTTAAAAACATCTTGTTTTTTAATAAAAGAACTGCAATACCACCTGTTCTTCCACTAGAACAAATCCTTCAGTATCCCCAATAGGAAAATACCCTCCCGTACCCTCCATGTAATTTTCCACTTTTTAATTTTCTTAGTTGAATTCAAGTAAATTCTACACCTAGAGTTTGAATATTAATTCTAGAACCACAAGATAGCTTAAACACAACCGGTCATTCTGCACGTTCGTCAAACCGTAATAACAAATATTCAGTTCATTAATGTCACTAGTTTGTCAACATTGCACTTGCTTTAAGTACTACATTTATGTATGTCGGTCTGTGTGGCCAGCTGCACTTTGCCGGCGTTCGTATTCTATCATGTCGCAACATGTTGCCATCATCGTCATCGTGTGTCCTTTCGCTTCATGTACATACGTTTCATATGTAACTCATATTGACATTATCCAATTAATTTATATTTATTGAGCGTATAAACCATTCCAGCGCCTAACGGTTCGGTTGTTGGTCGCATGCTAGGCGAAGGCAGACTGGACACTGACAGTAATCGTGTGGGCAACCCCTTAGGTTTCTCTCCAGAGCCGGTGAAGAGTGTCAGAATCGTTAAATGATGTAGAGACAACCCGGTAGGAAGCTGCATAAAATGAAACATATTTTACGCGTTGGTCTGATTCGTGTGAAGAGATGGCATACTAATATTATAAGCCGATATTTGTATTTTCAAGAATACACATCAAATATAGCACTAAGAAATTTTTAGTGACAGTGGAAGTAGATGCTAATGCAATTCGAAATTTTCTGCCTTCACAGAGACAAAGGTAGTTACACTATCCCAAAATCATATTAATTAACATTTCCTAGTTTATTTTTTTAAAAGATCTGACGTAGAGAAATTTTTTATACAGAAATCATCTGGATAGAAATACAAATACTGTGATAGTTTAGTACACCCACTCGCTAGTAGATAGAGCTGCTGACGTACTAGCAAATTCTTCAAGAAACTGGTATGAAAAGCTATATTTTTATTGAGTTGTCTACTTGTAAAGCATTGTAAAGGTGATATCGCTGGGTTCGATTAAAGCGTTTACATAAGCCACTCTGGTGGTGACCATGCGATGAGTCTATTATTTCCATCATTCTGACTGATCTAATATGCACACGATGTAGCCGTCAATGTGCGAATAATGTGAGTGGTGTATTCTGCATCATTTACCTACCATCGTTGCACCCCCAGCACACTAACATCATTTCTAAAGGTTCCTGTTCCTATATATGTAACTCGCTACAACTTAACGTATCAGGTTTAGAGTAGATGGATGGCTTTGCATGGCACCCCGTTTACCACTTGAGGCGAGCACATTGTTTCCATACAGTTCACGATACCGTGGACTATGCCACCCTCTCTGCACGATACGCTGATTCTGTGCCACGCAGTACCGTGAAAGTCCATAAATTTTCCCCAGTCCCTTAGCCGACACCCAGAACACAGTTGATGCAGTGTTTGAAGGCTGCGGCCCTCGGAAAACGCAACTCTCCAATGCTTGAGAGCTGCGTTTATTTAGCCTCATTTTGATCAAACTCACCTCCAATGAGCACCACGACGTGCTTGAACGACTGTATATACCTACTCTTGCACACATCATGAACGTATGAAACTCGCTTTGTTTACTATATGAAAGTTTAAGCATTCGGTTTCATTAATTTCCATGATTTGCTGTACATTATTTGCTTTACTTACCGAGCCATAATTTTCCCTCAAAAATATCATTTTTCTCACGTTTTGCAGATTAATATTTAAGCTTCCAAAACCCCTCAATTATAAAAGAGATTTGGTTTGTGTTTGTATGTTGTTTCTTCTCCTAATCATATTCGATTTTTTTAGATTCTCAGTTTTTGAAATAGAAAGATTCATGAAATTTTTAACGTCTATACTTTGAGAGTCGCATATTTCGATTTGTAGGTAAATTAAACTGACTAGCTCAGGATGTACATCCTGGTAACAATATCTTACATAGTCCAAGAACTCAGAGGTAACCAATACACTCGCGAACTGAAATGCTGCTGGGCTGCCTAACGCATATATGTTTTATTCTTCCTACCGACATGTTGGCCAGGCAGTGCCGTACTTATGTGCAGGTTTCAATCGTCTCTCCTACGACGTACGACATACAGAGTTTTTCGCTTTCCGAGCTATAGCAACATTCTTCATAAATATCTGTCACATATAGGTATAAACCACGTTCGTCCCCACCAGGATGAAACAAGCCTTGCAGCAACACGGTGCAGATAATTTCCTCGGATACCCATAAATTTTAATTGAAGACACAGTAATGGGCTCGATTTCGGTCAAGCCACAGTTCGTCCTCCAGCAAAACGGCATAGATGGAATGGCAGACGTTTGAAAATATACCCCAGACGACCAGACCAGTTAATGTTTTGAAGAAGACACATAATTCATTGCGACTTAATTCAATGACGTTTTCAGACGGAGAGAATCAGTGGAAAAACTGCCATCCACATTGAACCTATCATCATGCTCATGCATACACTATCATTACGTTACTAGATCCCGGACGACACAAACGAAATCACATTTGGGGATGTCTAGAACATCGTTAGTTAAGGCTACCCACATATTCAAGGCACGCTGCAACAGTTCAGATTAACTGAACTGTTGGTTCTGAAAAACTTTTTTACCCCATTAACCAAACTAGTGAGCGTAAAGTATTTTCAAACTGTTGGTTTGCGGCGATAGGAAAATCGCTTTCCTAGCATTAGCATCAACCGGCATGAGGTTAGTTTGCTTTCGAAAGATTTTGTTTTTTAGGGTAACACAAGACAACTTTGGGCCAGTGAGCTAAAATAATCTATTTCTACTAGAGAAAACACAGTGGGCATTACCGTTCTTCCACAAATGCGTTCAAAGTTTTATGAACGCTGACTGCAGTGGCTATCAACGTACCCCACCATTTAACATTTAACGATAATTCATACTGGACAGCAATTCGTAATTTTATGATGAGGTTTTCAGGCAGATTACACGCCATGACCACCACCTGCATCATAGAGTTAAAGTAGGACAGAGGAAACTAATTTCCAAATGGTTTTATTCGCGAAAAGCTTTCTCTGTGTAGTTTCACTTTTATGCATTGTATTTTCAGAACTGCCAATCAGCACCCATAGTAACTTTCATAGCGAGCAAAGTTTTATTTTTACCGGCACTCACTCATGCACTGGCAGCCAGCCAAAGGCAGAATTGCAATGGGAAGGTAAGCGTATCATGCAGATACGAAGTGGCAAATAAAACTTTTAATTGCTATACATTTTAAAAACCAAAATGGATATTAATGCAGTTATCGGAGTTTAGAAAAAAGAGTCATAAATTATCCAATGACATTAGCATTGGACTGGCTGTAGTTTTGTTCACGTGTTGCACGATTCTGGCCGGAATAAAAGGGGTTTTGCATTGGGGCAATGTTTTCACAGATGGCTTTAATTATGTGAACAATCTTTGGTTTATAAATAACAGCCTCTATCTATAAATTAAAATTTATGATATTTAAGTCCTACAGGTTTAGTGCTTTTTGAGGCTTTTGTTGTTGCTATTACAGTAAATTATATCATGCAAAACCGCTGTAGTGCCGTTTAAGTAAAGTGCACATCCAAGCAATGATTCAGAACGAAAAACTCATTTGCATTGGCTCGACATCAATTGGACTGCTCTTGCAGGGCTATTTCACTTACTAAAAGGATTAAAATCGTGAAAAAAATTGTTAAAGAACGATAACAACTATATTAAAAATTTTAAAGATAAAAGAAAAGACTCAATTTTTGAATGTTTTTTTAGAAACATAAAAGATAGGCGTTTGCTGCCTAATTCGAAATCTCACTATAATACTGTTTACTCTCTACTCTTGACTCTTTACTCTTTACTCTTTACTCTTTACTCTTTACTCTTTACTCTTTACTCTTTACTCTTTACTCTTTACTCTTTACTCTTTACTCTTTACTCTTTACTCTTTACTCTTTACTCTTTACTCTTTACTCTTTACTCTTTACTCTTTACTCTTTACTCTTTACTCTTTACTCTTTACTCTTTACTCTTTACTCTTTACTCTTTACTCTTTACTCTTTACTCTTTACTCTTTACTCTTTACTCTTTACTCTTTACTCTTTACTCTTTACTCTTTACTCTTTACTCTTTACTCTTTACTCTTTACTCTTTACTCTTTACTCTTTACTCTTTACTCTTTACTCTTTACTCTTTACTCTTTACTCTTTACTCTTTACTCTTTACTCTTTACTCTTTACTCTTTACTCTTTACTCTTTACTCTTTACTCTTTACTCTTTACTCTTTACTCTTTACTCTTTACTCTTTACTCTTTACTCTTTACTCTTTACTCTTTACTCTTTACTCTTTACTCTTTACTCTTTACTCTTTACTCTTTACTCTTTACTCTTTACTCTTTACTCTTTACTCTTTACTCTTTACTCTTTACTCTTTACTCTTTACTCTTTACTCTTTACTCTTTACTCTTTACTCTTTACTCTTTACTCTTTACTCTTTACTCTTTACTCTTTACTCTTTACTCTTTACTCTTTACTCTTTACTCTTTACTCTTTACTCTTTACTCTTTACTCTTTACTCTTTACTCTTTACTCTTTACTCTTTACTCTTTACTCTTTACTCTTTACTCTTTACTCTTTACTCTTTACTCTTTACTCTTTACTCTTTACTCTTTACTCTTTACTCTTTACTCTTTACTCTTTACTCTTTACTCTTTACTCTTTACTCTTTACTCTTTACTCTTTACTCTTTACTCTTTACTCTTTACTCTTTAGCTCCAGGGTAGCTTTGATCAGCAGCGTCAGTTTGTCCGGAAAACCGTTCTCGTGCATTATCTACCATAGCTGTTCACGCTCGACTGTATGCTACCCTCAAATCCACGAAAACATAATGATTAGGCACGTTGTACTCCCGACGTTTCTGGAGGATTTGTTGGAGAGTAAAAATTTCATGTGTAGTAACACGGGCGCCCGGCTGATACTTTCCTACGAATCCTCTTGCTATTAGGGACAAACGACGTAACTAAACCTGGGAGAGCATTTTGTAGGTGGCGTTGATCAGCGTAATGCCGCGGTAGTAACAACAGTTATTATAGATAGGATAAACCACACCTTCCATCCCGCCTCCCGGTAGCCGCTCCTCTTCCAAATCGACATCCACCTGTCGATCAGCTCGCGCTCGCGTGTGACCAGGTTTTCCTCCTCGACACATCTCTGACTTCGGTATGTATCATTTGCGAGATTGGCTCACCTTCTCATAAAACTTGCGCGTCTCATTAGCCCGGAATAGTTGTTCTAGCTCTTTACAATGTCTGTTCTCCTTCTGGCGCTTTTTCTCCTCAGGAATGGTTGCTCTAGCCTTTTACGATCTCTGTTCTCCTGTCATCTAGACCAGGTTTTCTACCATGCCTCGGGGAAACGTGTTCCTCATAAACATTTCTTCAGAATGACATAGACTTCTGGGACAGAGGAAAAAAACGTTTCTTCAACATGGTTTAAATTATTCTATCGCCCACAGCTTCGTCCTTAGCTAGTTTTCTGATCGAACGTCCACTCAAGATGCCCCAGTTGTGCACAATTTGTTTTCTTGGCTAGAGGCCAGAGATTGAAGATCAGTGATTTTGATAAAATCTGTGAGTAATCGCCACACGCACAGATCACGATCCGTACAGATCATGACAAACAGTGAATCTTTAGCGTTCATCACAAGATTTTGTTCTCTAAACAGTCTCAACAGTCGATCACAGTGTTACATCTTACCTAACTGCTAGAAAAAAGGTCACACATTTTGTTTGTATTGTGATTCATACGATGCACACAACCAATCGTCTGTATCTGTTATATTTCTCAATGCAATCATGCAATGAACATGATTTGACATGAGGTTTGTCATAATCTGTGCGTGTCGCGACAAAGTGTTTGTCGCTTACAAGTAGTGATGTCAATGAATTTGAATCTGATCGCTTCTATGATCTTGATCACTAGAAGCGCTTTTTTTTCATCCCTGGTAGAGAGAAAGACCGCGTATGACGACATATACAGGGTGTTAGGTAGTCAAATCTCAATCATTGCAGTGTTACTAAACATTTCTAGTTTTCAGTTCTGTTTGCATTAAATTAGCTCTGGTACAAAAACTATGCTAGCTAGCTCAATTCTGTTAGTTTCATTCGAAAGCTGAGGAAATTTTATACTGAAAATTGGTCTTGAGCGTCCTACTTCAAGAAATTAAGATACTTTTCAGAAGCTCTTTCAGTTTCGCTGCGATTTAATTTTAAACGTATCGTGTTAGGTGTTGAAATAGTATCTAACAACTGCAAGAATTTATACATCACGCATAGCACACTAGATTACCGCGTGCGACAAACATAGTCTGACACGTCTGAAAAACAACAACAGCAACAACAATGTTTTTCATAAACTGAGGGTTCGCCTCCACTTTTTCTTGCATAATCTTGCAAAACTCAAGTCACTTAGGTTTATTCGCAGGCAGCAGCTCTTGCACCTGTAGTGTGGCAAGGATGCATTTTTACTCGGTTCAGCACGCTCCACACCTACAGACTGACATGGGGTTAAGCTGCAATTTACCTTGTGCTTGTCTTGAGATCATCTCCCACGATCCTCAAAATTATGGTCAATCGCTGACGCCACTTGCTCATGATGCTCTCCTCGAACCTTCGCTGAAAACAACGTTCCTTCTCGAAAACGACGATGCGTTGTCGTAAACATCCCTGAATTAAAATCATTGTGTAACAAAACGAACACTTCTGGATTTGTGTTCACTTACTTGCACTAGCCGATAATCAGAAAATCCACAACCATACTACTGCTCTGCTGGGCTCTCGTTGCTACATAATTAGCGAAGCCATAACAAAGGTGAATGTACGCGAATCCTTCCGGAGAATATATTTTAATACTGCAATCGTTTTGGGAAACGTTTCAGATAGCCCCAAGAAGTCAATTTCGCTATTGTTTTCCATATACGTGTAACCGCGTTTGTCGCACTCGGTTATCTAGTGTGCTATGCGTGATGTATGAGTTCGTGCAGTTTTCAGATACTAATTCAACATCCAAAACCAGACGTTAAAAACGAAATTGCAACGAAACTAAAAGAGTTAGGCGTTTCTTGTCAAAAAACAAGTTGTAGAACGGTACTGGCGCTTTAAATTGGAAAATAAAAGCAATCAGTTTTATCACACCTTGCCATCACACCAAAATGCCTTGAGAAATACTTATTTCAAAGCTTTTTGTATCTAAAAAGTCGCTTATTTCATGAAGTAGCAGATTTATAATAAATTTTCAGCACAAAATTTTCTCAGCTTTCAAATGAAGGTAACAAAATTGAGCTCGCTAGTGTAGTTTTTGTACTAAAGCTAATTTAAGGTAAACAAAACCGAAAACTAAACATGTTTAGTAACTCCATAATGATTGAGATTTATCCATATTCGTTGAAGGATTCTTTTTCGTCAAATGTGATCCTCTATCACCCCCTTAAATATCTGCACTAAGCTACTGAACACCCTGTATTTGTATATTCAACGACGAAGCTGCCTGAAGTCGTTGCTGAGTACGTTATAAGCTTTTGGGGCAACGCTGCCGGACAAGGAAGAGCTAAGCGGAGTCCCTTTCAAGGACTGCCGGGATAGCGTTAAAGCAACCCTCAACAGGAGGAATGTCAGTCAGTCGTTGTTAGACGAGTAGAATGCAGTGCGAGCATCGATACTGCAGCAGAGATGGATATGAAGGAATTTTGTCGGATGAACGAGCAGGGATGGAATGGCGGACACAGCACTCAATGAGCAGCGAATGACACAGATACGGATTACCAAGAGCGTAGAGAGAAAGACTACATTAGTACATCAGATGACGGAGGTGTGTCGACACCCACAATAGGTGAACTGATCGAAACCGTCAAGCAGAACAACAAAGCAGCTGCCAAAGATGGAATCGTAGCGGAGCTTATCACGATGGGCCCCGGATAGGTTGACTACGGAGTCTATACTAACTATACAGTCAGGATATGAGACCCTAAACAGCCATCGGAGAAGTGGAAAGAGGCTGTAATATGTCCAGTAAGATAATCACTATTCTCAACACCTATAAAGCGACCTCTTTCTCAGACAATCTTTCCCCGTCTATCGCCTATCGCTAGCTACTTTGTTATAAAAATGCTCGCTATTTCATTCTTGCAATCACGGTACGGAATTTCTCGGTAGCTGGTTCAGGGATTTCACTGAACAGCTTACTACTAACTACATATTCCTTTGGCCTGCACTTCAATTCCATTTAAATTAGCTTAAAAGCTGATGAGTAAATCATTGAACACGATGAGCGCGTTGGTTCAGCGATCTCATTGAACGACCATACCAACACATTGTTCCTGATGCTAATTCAGTATCAATGAAGAGAATGTGAAACAACTTCTACTCGATATGAAAATAGAACGCGGTTGCCATATCTGCGTGCGTCATTCGCAAAATTTCTCATTTGCAGATTCAGCGACACCATTGAACAACTTTCATATTGGCTGGTAAATGGCTTGGTAATGCGTACCATCGGTGCCTTGTGCACTGGGCATAAAATAGACCCCACAGTGGTTCACAGCCTCTTACCTAGCAACTCCTACCCCAACCTCCTCGTGGTACCAGCCGGGATACGAGCAACCTCGGGTGGAGATCGGGTAACCAACCCCGGTGGAAACCAAGGTCGTATGCTGACAGGGGGGGAGGGCTCCTTCGAGCTACGTTGGCCCTCCGGCGATACTGTGGGGTTGGTTGCGGGCTTTGCAAGCCTGAACCACTAAAAGAAACCAAAGCAATGGACTCCGTAAGTAATAATAATAACTCTAATCGGAACAATCGGCAAAGACCCAGGCGACGAAAACGGACTAACGATTGGAAATTAGGAACATGGAACTGTCGGTCTCTAAATTTCCTCGGAAGTACCCACGTGCTTTCTAAAGAAGTGAAGAGCCGCAAGTTCGACATCGTAGCGCTGCAGGAGGTATGCTGGAAAGGAACGATGGTACGTACGTATAGAGATGGTCATACCATCTACCAGAGCTGCGGCAATACACACGAGCTGGGCACAGCTTTTATAGTGATGGGCGAGATGCGGAAACGGGTGATCGGGTGGTGGCCGATCAACCCCCGAATGTGCAGATTAAGAATCAAGGGCCGATTCTTCAATATAAGCATAATTAACGTGCACAGCCCTCACCTCGGAAGTACCGATGATGACAAAGACGAATTCTACGCGCAGTTGGAGCGTGAATACGACCGCTGCCCAAGACATGATGTCAAAATTATCATCGGGGACTGTAATGCTCAGGTTGGTCAGGAGGAGGAATTCAAACCGGTGATTGGACGGTTCAGCGCTCACCCGCAAACGAACGAAAACGGCCTAAGACTTGTCGACTTCGCCGCCTCCAAGAACATGGCCATACGTAGTACCTTCTTCCAGCATAACCTCTACCATCGGTACACCTGGAGATCACCCAACCAGACAGAATCACAAATCGACCACGTTCTGATAGATGGTCGGCACTTTTCAGACATTATCGACGTCAGAACCTATCCGGGCGCTAACATTGATTCGGACCACTACCTAGTGATGGTAAGGATACGTCAAAAACTATCTGTTGTGAACAACATACGATACCGCCGCCCGCCACGGTATAATCTAGCGCGACTGAAGCAACCAGAGGTCGCCGAAAGCTACGCGTTATCTCTCGAAACCGCGCTGCCGGAAGAGGGAGAGCTGGATGAAGCCCCTCTTGAAGACTGTTGGAATGCCGTGAAAACAGCCATTAACAGCGTAGCGGAGAACGTCCTAGGTAGTGTGGCACCGAATCGACGTAACGAATGGTTTGACGAGGAATGCCAGCAGATATTGGATGAGAAGAACGCAGCGCGGGTACAAATGCTGCGTAGAGCCACCCGTCAGAATGTGGAGCGATACAAACAGAAGCGGAGGCAGCAAACCCGACTCTTCAAGGAAAAGAAGCGCCACCAAGAGGAGAAGGAGTGCGAAGAACTCGAACAGCTGTACCGCTTTCACGACACACGGAAGTTCTATCAGAAACTCAACGGATCTCGCAAAGGCTTCGTGCCGCGGGCCGAAATGTGCAGAGATAAAGATGGAGGTATCTTGACTGATGACCGTGCGGTGATCGAAAGGTGGAAGCAGCACTACGATGAACACCTGAATGGCGTGCAGGCGGAAGACCATGATAGCGGAGGAAGTGACCACATTGGTGCAGCAAGCGACGAAGATGTGCCACCCCCATCGATAAGGGAAGTTAAAGAAGCCATCCAGCGGCTGAAGAACAACAAAGCAGCGGGAAAGGATGGCATTGGAGCGGAACTTATTAAAATGGGCCCGGACAAGTTGGCCGGCTGTCTGCATCAATTGATTGTCAAGATTTGGGATACGGAACGACTACCGGAGGAGTGGAAAGACGGGGTTATCTGCCCTATCTACAAGAAAGGTGATAAGCTGGATTGTGAGAACTACCGAGCCATCACTATCCTGAATGCCGCCTACAAAGTGCTGTCCCAAGTCCTCTTTCATCGACTATCGCCAATAGCCAATAGATTTGTGGGAAGTTACCAGGCCGGTTTCATGGAGGGTCGGTCTACAACAGACCAAATCTTCACCCTGCGGCAGATCCTCCAGAAGTGCCGCGAATTCCGAGTCCCCACGCACCACCTGTTCATCGATTTCAAAGCCGCATATGATAGCGTAAACCGACAAGAGCTATGGAAAATTTTGGACGAAAACGGCTTTCCGGGTAAGCTTACTAGACTTATCATGGCTACGATGGATGGGATCCAGTGCTGTGTGAGAATCTCGGGTGGATTGTCGGACCCATTCGAATCTCGCAGGGGACTTCGACAAGGAGATGGTCTTTCCTGCCTGCTATTCAACATTGCGCTTGAAGGTGTTATAAGGCGAGCGGCGATCGAAATGCGGGGCACGATTTTCAATAAATCCAGTCAATTTATCTGCTTTGCTGACGACGTGGATGCTGTCGGCAGAACATTTGAGGCGGTGGAAGATCAGTACACCAGACTGAAACGCGAAGCAGAGAAGATTGGATTGCAGATAAATACGTCTAAAACGAAGTATATGCTGGCGGGCGGGACCGAGCGCGACAGGGCTCGCTTGGGCAGCACCGTGGTAATCGACGGGGATGAGTTCGAGGTAGTCGACGAGTTCGTATACCTTGGCTCGCTGGCAACAGAGGACAACAATACCAGCCGTGAGTTTAAAAGACGTATTATCAGCGGAAGTCGGGCCTACTACGGACTCCACAAACACTTGCGGTCGAACAATGTGAGCCCCCGTACAAAGTGCACACTGTACAAAACGCTAATTAGACCGGTTGTCCTCTACGGGCACGAAACGTGGACATTGCTAGAAGAGGACCTACGAGCACTCGGAGTTTTCGAACGGCGGGTGCTAAGAACCATCTTTGGCGGAGTGCAAGAGAACGGTGTATGGAGGCGAAGAATGAACCACGAGCTCGCGCGTCTCTACGGCGAACCAAGTATTCAGAAAGTGGTTAAAGCTGGACGGATACGTTGGGCAGGACATGTTGCTAGAATGCCGGATAGCTATCCTGCAAAAATGGTTTTCGCATCAAATCCGGTAGGAACAAGACGAAGAGGGGCACAGCGAGCGAGGTGGCAAGACCAGGTGGAGCGAGATCTGGCGAGCACTGGGTGCCCGCGGAACTGGAGATCAGTTGCCATGGACCGAAACAGATGGAGAAATTATACTGCGCAGGCCTTGTCATAAGACGTTAGGCCAATTAATAATAATAATAATAATTGAACAACTTTCTATTACAAGAGGGCGATAATGGGGAAATCCGACTTTTAGGTTTGATATTGATGGCAGTGGAGGGTGAGTTCCTCAAGGAGCTAATGTAATGGCCTGTAATCTGCTTGTAAAGTAAACTGTCGTATTCAGTGGTTATTTAATTCATATTTTAAATATGTTTGCTTGCTTAATGCTTTAAATATACTGATCAAACATGTATATGTTCTAAAATGTACTGAACAATGTTTTTCTTTTATGATTAAACAGTCACAGCACTACACGCAACCCATAACTTCTAATGCACGGGGTACTAAATAAAAATAGCTCTGTAAAACAAAACAAAAAGTTTTGTTTTAAACCCTGTCAGGTATTTTTTTATCAAAGAGTTTGCAATGTTCTGGTTTCGTAGAACACGAAAAACCTGTTTGACCACAATGCCGCAGGACATACTTAAACATGCAATCCTCATTTCTTCTTTGAGTGCATGGGGTATGTTACGGCTAGAAATGTTGTAGTTGTTCATACCGCAACATGACGAAATATTGAGCCAATTTTGCCCTGCTTTGATAGCATCACCTCGCACTGTTATTCTGTTTTCAACACCAACGTCCAGCACGCACTAGGTAGATGATGCGGGTCATCATTTTACGCTCCGAGTGCTGCACAGTGGTTACTGCGCTGGCAGGCGAACTTTCGGAACATCTGTCCCTCCCTGGTTGAAGCAGCTCATAAAATTACAGCGCAAAGCGTACCCGGCAGCAAACGTGTAAATGTAATTAAAATTATCCCTTAATTTATTTCCACCCACTCGAGAAAACGGTGCATACTTGTGCCGCTCCGGGGCCGAAAGAGGTAGGGCCAAACCAGAACAACTACAAGGCTCAACGGAGACCGAAACATGGTCCGGCCGTAACGCAATGAACACCGTAAACAATCTTCAGTCAACAGTAGACAGAGCGAACTGTTAAAGCGGGTTCATGGAGCATACCAATAGTAGAGTCTACTACTGTACGATGCCGCCTAGTGGCTGCCCTGCGGAAGGATAAATGTGTGTTTGGCTAGTGTTTAAGCTCATAATGGAACTTCCACTTCCACGAGCGATTGTTTGAGCCGAGCAAAATTTGTACGCGCTCTGTTCAAACAGATAACTATACCGACTGTGGTACAGTGGGATTCAACTGACACTGGAAACCGAACGGACCACGAAAATGATTGTCAAAAAATAGTTTTGTGAACGATTGAGGTTTTTCCTACAACTGGCACATAGCTTTTAGAAGGTAATTACAGATGATAAACACATTCCATTGTCGCCGAGCCACTGCCCAGTGCGGTTTTAAAAAAATACCTTTATCTAAATACATCTCCAATGCAGCAGCATAGTTGTTTTTTGAAATTTAGTTTTGCGACTTGAATCGACAAAATTTGGGTAAAATGACTTTTAATGCCACAATCAGACACCCTGCCATCGGATTTGCTTTCTCATGGCGAAAAAAGATGGATTTTATCCCAGTGAAAACAAGAAATATTGATTTGTAAGTCTCTTCATATCAAGAAAACTAGAGCTAAGTGCATTTCATTTGGTCAAAACTACTAGAAAAAGAAGCGTGCCCTGAACAAACACCATACCATTGGAATCCTTATATAAATATCTTTATTTTGACGTCAAAAGATTGAAGGCATCTCAGTGGCAATTGGAGATATTGAGATAAAGATAAAGATAAAGATAAAGATAAAGATAAAGATAAAGATAAAGATAAAGATAAAGATAAAGATAAAGATAAAGATAAAGATAAAGATAAAGATAAAGATAAAGATAAAGATAAAGATAAAGATAAAGATAAAGATAAAGATAAAGATAAAGATAAAGATAAAGATAAAGATAAAGATAAAGATAAAGATAAAGATAAAGATAAAGATAAAGATAAAGATAAAGATAAAGATAAAGATAAAGATAAAGATAAAGATAAAGATAAAGATAAAGATAAAGATAAAGATAAAGATAAAGATAAAGATAAAGATAAAGATAAAGATAAAGATAAAGATAAAGATAAAGATAAAGATAAAGATAAAGATAAAGATAAAGATAAAGATAAAGATAACTCCCACAGTCCATTTTATTTTTTCACGTACTAGAAAGTCTAAACTTTTTTCAAATTTTTACACAACAAATATGGGTAGGTATCAAATTCTTATTTTTCCTTAACACGAACTGGTTGAGAAAATATTCCGACCACATTTCACCCACAAGTTGTGCGCCACAACACAATCTCGCCAGAGCCACAGCCAGAAAACAATTATATATTTGTAAAAACACTAGCCAAGTAACAATTATTGACATGTACCACGACTCCCCAGTGTCCCCCACTATTAAGCGCCAGTGTAAACCCGATTATTTTTGTAATGCTGCCTCGCTGACTCATTGTCAGTTTATCAAAGCTTTGTTCATCGGTAAAATCCCTCAGTGATACCATGTTGTCTTGCATCTATCACGGTACTTCAGCAAATACAATTATACCATCAAAACATGTGCTGCCCAGCATTCCGATACAGGGCACCCAACATTCACAGCGGAACAAAACCGCAACGGATTTTCACCAATGCAATGCAGATTTTTCCCACACCATCCAGTCGCCGGGATCGACACGAGCAAATCCGGCTGCTTCCCGTTGCAATAACCAGCATCAATTACCGGCTTAATTTATGCAAATCGATTCTGCATGTGAATCGAAATGAATATTTTTCATCGTATCGCGTTTCATGCAATAAAATCGCGAAAATCAGTGCTTCTCATTTGAATAGTTCGGCCAAACTGTCGGTTCGGAGGAACCAAGGGATCTCACTTTTTGTGGCTAAGTAATTACAGTGAGCAAATAAAAGAATTATTTATTTTTGAGCTTTAATACTTTTGTTAAAGCTATTTGATAGGATTACAGAAGCAATGCCGGTAGAGGTGATTCGTAGTACATAGGTATGTACATATTGCATTTATTGGATGAATGTTTTTGGTGGATGATATAAAAAAAATATTCATATATTAATTAAGCACGGAAATGATTCCATTACCATTGCTGCACTGCAATTTTAATACATCCTTGAAAATATGCAGCATATGATATCAACGATGATTTCTACTTCATAAAACTGCTACATGAACTACAAACAATCGTTAAGCTTTTTGTTGGTCATAAACGATTTTAATAAACAAAATTTCCAAGCAGTAATAAGTGGTAATTTTTGCTGCCCTTCCTAATTGTTACCCTTGACACACATGTTGTGTCAACAAAACGAGATTTAATAGGCGATATATTGTAAATCATTCCTTAAATGAGTTCTAGCTGTAGTTGTCATCGTTTAAAACAGACATTCCGTTTTGGAAATATTAATTCTTCTAATTGAATTTTGTTGATCTTATAAGGTCAAATCCTTACGCAACATGTTTTGTTATAGTAAATCCCTAACCAAGTTGAGGAAGTCTAATTAGATTTTATGTCATTTGAAATATTGATTATTCTATATTCAGAGCTTGATTGCAGACATTTTTAATTTATTTCAACTTTCACCAACATACTTTCAACAATGTTAGTATAGCTCAATTATTGATTTGATTCAACGATTGGCCTATTTAGCACAGAGTCAAGCTACATGCATTCGAATTCGGTGAATTAGTTTATTTATTAGCATACTGACGTAGACTCATATGAAACCGAATAGCTCTCGGGCTTAACCAATCACAAACGATCGACAATTTCATCTGAAACTGAATGAGTCGACCAGATTGATCTCTGTGCTGTAGCATAAAATAGTTAGCATAAACTGATTACTGCCTTTCTCGTCGCTTCGGCCTGGGTCAGATGGGACTCTAATGCTTCTCCCCATCAACCATGATGCTGCTAATGACTCCGACTTCACGCTCTATCTATTCTATATACTGTATAAGATAAGCAAGCAATGGTCATTGAAGTCGGCCAACTTATATTTGCTAATCGGATTGTGAATTATTGAAGACTGTTGTTCATCTGTGTCTAGTTGTTGAACTGTACTGTGGCCAATTTGAACTGTTTCATTGCTTTCATCCTGATGGCAAATGCCCACACGGCGACAGCGACACTTGCATGGATGCGATCATTGATAGCAGCAGCATATATCGAGCGACGAATTAGCAACATATCGGAATAACATTCCGTCCGTCGATGTTCAGCTCTAGGATACATTTCCTACAAATTCCGACTCGGCTAGCAGTCCATCGATTTAATTATCGATGTGATCCGAGCCGGTCGAACTCGAGCATCGGTACCACATCGACGACAATTAGATACAATGCACTGTAGTTATTTACAAGAATTGCAACTACAAATGTTGAAATGACGCATATGTTAGTATCAGTAATTTCTGCTGGAAAGCATTTCCAGCTCAAATAGCAAAACGGTTTGTCCGGACTATTTTACACTGGAATGAAACTTGGCTGATATGTTGGATTCAACAAGGATTCATTTTCCATTAAACATAATTTTGTTCCGCAAGAGTAATTTATCAAAAGGGTGTATTAAGAAATGAGATTTCTTTCTATGTTTATATCTTTTTAGGTATTTATATTTTATGATACATTTCCCCTTTGATTTGCCTAATTTTAATTAGAATGTTTTCAATGGAATAGAATGTGTTAGAATGTGTTCAATGGAAAATGAAGCCTTGCGTTGTATCCAGCACATCAATAAAATTTCATTCCAATCAATAGTCGAGGCAAAAATTATTTTTTTTCGGTGATTGAAGTGGAAATACTCTAGAGCAAATTTAAAAATTTTACACACACATTTGGGATTAAGAAAGTTTTTTAGTTCTATAACTTAGGGTTTTCCTCATCATACTTACATACCTTGGTTGGTGAATGACTGGATAATGCGTAATACATACCCCATAGTAGTCCTTAGCCAGTGACGTAGCCAGGATTTTCATTTGGGGGGGCCAAGCCATTTTATATTAGAGAAGTTTTAAACCTAAGAGAAGAGGTTTCATCACCTCTGGATGGAGGCCAAGTTATTATGCAGAAAACCATTTGTTTAAGCAATATATTTAGTGCTTATGTTACAGAATTTTCTTTCGAATTAATTAATTGATTTATTTAACTAAGTATTCATGTAACACAAGTAACTTTCTAATGGTTTTCAAAAGTTCGCGTACAATATTGTTTCTGCTAATTAGTTTGCTGCCGAGAAGAATGTTTTACAGGATTTTTAAAGACTGCATAGCTTCTGGCACTCTTGCATCAAACCCTTTCCCTTTCTTTTCCCTCCGCAAGACGTTTCGATCAAGGAGCATACGCCGCACTAAGTTGTCGATGTACAAAGCGGACCGATAGTCCTATTCTTCAGCTGACGAATTTCTCGCCGGATCTCTTCGAGATCGGGAGCCGGCACGCTATTGTCGTTTGTAGGCATTCCGAGATTAACTTCCATTGCTTCTCCTATTGCTATATCGCTATATATTGAGGTGCTCATCGAAATACTGTTTCCACCTATCGACCACCTCGCGCTCGTTTGTGATTAGATCCCCTCCCTTGTCCCTACACATGTCAGGTTTAGGTGTGTAGCCCTTATTAGTTTGGTTCACCTTCTCATAAATCTTGCACGTGTCATTAGCCCGGAATAGCTGTTCCAGCTCCTCACGATCTCTGTCCTCGTTCTGGCGCTTTTTCCTCCTCAGGATCATGGTCAACTCATTCCGCGCTCGTGGATACTTGACCTAATTCTCTCACGTGGATATGCTTAGACAGATTTTTCAAGCTCTTTGTTCCGCTCTATTGCTTCGTGGCATTCCCCGTCAAACTGATCATTTCGTGCACTCGAGTCTTCCACTCCTAGCACCGCTGTTGCGTCCTCGTTGACGGCCGAGTGTAAAATACTCCATCCGTTTTTGAGGGTCGAAGCATCTTGCTTCACAGAACAAGGCAGAGCTTCATCCAGTACTCGCGCGTAGTTTTCGGCAACTGGTGGGTTGTTTGGCTGCCGAATGTTTAACCGAAGAGGGCGGTTTTGTTGCAAGGTATAAACCGTCGATAGTTTTAAGCGCACGTGTACTGCTACTAGCTAACGGTCCGAGTCGATATCCGCACCCCGTAGGAAGCGTACGTTGGTGATGTTGGAGAAAAACCGGCCCTCGATGAGAATATGGTCGATTTGGTTAAAAGTTCGTTAGTCAGGTGATCTCCAGGTGGTTTTGTGAATATCTTTGTGGGAAGAGAATGTGCTTCTGATCACCAAGTCTTGGGAAGCTGCAAAGTTGATGCATCGCTGGTCGTTGTCGTTGGTGTCGGTGTGCAGGCTATGGGGCCCGATCACCGGTCTATGCATTGCTTCCCTGCCGACCTGGGCGTTCATATCCCCGATGACGATCTTAATGTCCTATCGTGAGCAGCTATCGTACGTTGCCTCCAGCTGCGCATAGAACGCTTCCCTCTCGTCGTCTGGTCTACCGTAGTGTGGACAATATACGTTTAAGATGATGTAATTGAAGAAACGGCCTTTTATCCTCAACACGCATATCCTCTCGTTGATCGCTTTCCAGTCCATTACGCGATCCTGCATTTTGCTCGTTCCCAGCTAGTTGGTCTATCAACCGCTCTGGAAAAATTGGGCTTTGCCGCCACGGATCTTGTACACCTTCTCGCCTTTGCAACAGATCTCCTGCAATGCCACAATGCCAAACTTTCGGGGTTCTAACTGATCGAGTAGCACCCTGTCGCCACCAACGAAATTTAGCGATTTGCAGTTCCAAGCACCAAGTCTCCATTCCATGTCCTTCATCGCCTTAGTCCATGCCAAATGTTCCGAGTAACGGAGAGCTACATAGTTGAGAATTTTCAAAGATTATGAGAGATACAAAACGATGTCGGTTATATTGTTATTCAAAGGCGCATTCAACAAAAGCTACAGTTTTAGCTTGGTGTATTGTTATTCTGCATTAAAATTTTTTTTTTAAATATAAGCCGAAATATTTCGGTGGGGGAGCAAGGCCCACCAAGGCCCCCCCAATGCATAAATATGCATTGTCTACACGAAGATAGACTCGACGACGAGGAGCAAGCGTTCTATGCGCAACATACGACAGCTGCTCGCCACGGGACATCAAGATCCTCATCGGGGATATGAACGCCCAGGTCGGCAGGGAAGCAATGTATAGACCGGTGATCGGGCCCCATAGGCTGCACAGCGGCACGTACGATAACGGCCCGCGACACATCAGCTTTGCAGCTTCCCAAAACTTAGTGATTAGAAGCACTTTCTTTCCCCGCAAAAATATCCACAAAGCCACTTGGAGATTACCTGACCAACGAACATTGAATCAAATCAACCCTATTCTCCAACGTATGCTCCATACGCTTTGCGGATATCGACTTGGACCAATATGCCAAACGTGCCTGTCTCGACTGAACTGCCAGTCAAAGTTCAACAACTTTCTGACATCGTAGAAGCGCTGAGTATAAAAATAGATAGTTTAACATCAACAAATCAACTGCAACTCGATTGGCCTGTGCCTACTCCTAAAACGCCTGCTTGGACCAACCGTTCGGTTAAACGCCGGCGTACTGATGAAAATGCCATCGTTGATGCCCCTGCTGATGTTGGAACGAACATTGTTGATCTGAGTGATCTCCCGGTTCCCTCTATTGCGCCAAAAGCAAACAAATTTTGGCTGTATCTTTCACGCTTAAATCCAGTTTTGACCGATAGTGATGTACAGAAAATTATTTCTCGTTGTTTGAACATTACCGATCCGGTTGATGCAGTGCGGCTTGTCCCTAAGGGGAAAGACGTTGCCAACATGTTCTTTATATCCTACAAAATTGGATTGGATCCTGATATGAAGTCTCAGGCACTCGACCCTTCCTCGTGGCCAGTAGGAATGCTGTTTCGTGAATTTTTTGATCGTCTAAAAAACTTAAATCGTCTGACCATCCCTCCCCCGCCAGAGAGAATGGAGTGAACGGAGTGCGAACGAGAAGCGACGATAACTTGACAACGTACCAATGCAGCTATGATGCCAACAGCCATCTGGACCCGGGACACACTTTAACAGGCATTATGGAAGCCCCAACCCCCTCTGACACAGTCGTGCTCTCTGCTGTTACCTGCTGTCGACATCGTCCCGGTCCTGTGTCGGAGTGCGGGATGGGGTCTTCCAGCCTGCAATCTCAGGCATGTATAATTGTAATGATGATCTTTCGGTACCTGATTATTTTCGCTGTTCCAGTACATCGACCCGCGGCTTTGTCTTAGAGCAACCTGTTAACGACGCAAACAAAATTTGGATCAGCTACCAGAACGTGCGCGGGCTACGAACAAAAATTGACGAAATCTTCCTAGGCACAACTGACTGTTTGTATGACGCTATAATTCTTACCGAAACGGGCTTAGACGATCGCATTCATTCTGTTCAATTATTCGGTAATTCATTCAACGTGTTTCGGTGCGATAGGAGTCACTTGAATAGTACTAAAAGTTCATTTGGTGGTGTTCTGATTGCTGTGGCAAAACGACATCCGTCTGCATTATTTGAGCCTGTACAAGGGAAACATTTGGAACAGGTTTGTGTATGTGTTTGCGACCATTTATGGCTTAAGAATTTTGCTTTGCGCCTTTTATCTACCGCCGGATAAATCAAACGATGTGGCAATTATAAAATGCCATACAGCCTCGGTGCGTGAACTATTGGGGAATAGTTCTGATAATAGCACTGTTATTGTTTGTGGCGACTATAATCAGCCACGTATTGCTTGGTCTATACAAAACGGTGTGACACAGTGTTATAATTCTGCGCAACTTTCGGCCGCCAATGCAGCACTGATCGACGGCATGGATTATTTGAACTTATATCAGGTCAATGCACAGCGTAATCATCTGGGTCGTCTGCTAGATTTGGTGTTTACAAGTGATACCAATCTGCTCGTCGAAAGGTCCGTTGTACCACTAACACATCCGGACTTGCACCACCCTCCCCTGCTCGTTTCGCTACCAGCAATTGTATGCCAAGACGCCGTTCAAGAGTGTGTTGTTCCTGTAAGACGCGAGTTAAATTATCGCAAAATCAATTTCGACGCCTTTTCTGCATATCTTTGCAATATTGATTGGTCCGAATTATTAGAAACTGACTCTGTTGATACCATGGCCGTGCGCTTTTGTGATACCGTTTGCTTATGGCTAAATGACAATTTGCCGTTTGTGAGACCCGCTTCCTCTCATGCTTGGAGCACACAGTTGTTACGTCGTTTGAAGCGTATGCGTAATAAATGCCAGCGTAAGCATCGTCGGTGGCGTACTATTCAAACAAAACACGACTTTAAACGGGCCAGTGAAGAGTATAGGCGGCTAAATGCTAACCTTTACAAATCGTACGTCTTAGGTGTTCAAACAGACCTACGTAGAAACCCGAAAAAGTTTTGGACGTTTGTAAACTCGAAACGAAAATGTTCCTCGGTCCCTTCTGAAGTTTACTTCGACGACACCGAATCATCCACTGCATCTGATTCATGTGAACTATTTGCTACGTTTTTCTCGTCTGTTTTTGCTTGCGATCCTGGACCATCAAGTGCTGCTGATTATGCCACGTTGCAGGTCCCAGCCGATTACATCGATTTCGATATCTTTGAAATTGCTCCGGATATGATAACCGCTGCCGCCAAGAAATTCAAAACATCGCACTGTGCTGGTCCTGATGGAATTCCTGCCGTTGTCTTTTGCCGTTGCGCCGAAATCTTAGCTGTACCGCTTTGTTGTATTTTCAACAAATCTTTTGCGCAAGGCAAATTTCCTGAGATTTGGAAGCATTCTTATATGTTTCCGGTCTTTAAGAATGGGGATCGCCGTAGTGTCAGAAACTACCGTGGTATTACAAATTTGCCTGCTGCCTCGAAATTGTTCGAAATAATTGTGAGTGCCGCATTAATTCAACGTACCAGACACTACATTTCCTCGGACCAACACGGTTTCATTGCTGGCCGCTCCGTGACTACAAATCTTCTAGATTTCACTTCTAATTGTATTATCGAAATGGAACGTAAGGCACAAGTGGATGTGATCTATACTGACTTAAAAGCTGCCTTCGACCGCATCAATCATCGAATACTGCTTGACAAAGTCTTACGTCTGGGTGCTACGCAACAATTTGTCACCTGGCTACGCTCATATTTGTGTCCTTTGAGTCCTGCAAGTGAAACTTGAGTCTAAGTTATCGTCGCCGTTTACAAATAAATCTGGTGTACCTCAAGGCAGTAACTTGGGTCCACTTCTGTTTATTATTTTCTTCAACGACGCTGCCTCTGCTCTAGGAACTGGGTGCAGACTGACTTGACGATTCGTTGCATCGAGGATTGTCGTCGTCTTCAGACACTTTTGGATACATTTGTGAACTGGTGTAAATCAAACTACTTGACTATCAGCACTGCTAAATGTGAGGTAATGACATTTCATCGTATCAAATCGCCGATAGTATTCGATTATAGAATTGATGATCAAATATTAAAAAGGGTTGAATGCGTTAACGATCTTGGTGTCACATTAGACCCGAAAATGGCGTTTGATCGACATCGTGCGATGATAATTTCAAAAGCTACCCGTCAGCTGGGATTTATCGCCAAAATTGGACGAGATTTCAATGATCCACATTGTTTCAAAGCACTCTATTGCGCGTTAGTCCGTCCGATTCTTGAAAACGCTTGTCTGATTTGGACACCGCACCAGCTCTATTGGAACCTTCGAATTGAACGAGTGCAAAGAAGGTTTATACGATTGGCTCTACGGAATCTGCCTTGGCGTGATCCAGATAACTTACCCCCATATCCTGACCGCTGTCGTTTGCTTGGTCTCGATACACTTGAGTGTCGGCGTAAGGTGCAACAGGCGTTGTTCGTGGCCAAACTGCTGAATGGCGAGATTGATTGTCCAAAGTTGCTGTCGCTCCTGAACTTTCGAGCATCTCAAAGGACTCTGAGACCGACGTCACTGCTGACTAACAGATTTCACCGCACTGAATTTGGCCGCAATGAACCAGTGGCATCGTGTATAAAAACTTTCAACCAAGTAGAGGAGTATTTTGAATTCGGTGAACCGTTGAATAAGTTCAAGCGTTTGGTGACAATGCAATTGTCGTAGATTATTATTAGTGTTAATAGTACTTCATTTAGATTTTAAGTCAGATGGGTTGTAAAACAATAAAACAATAAAACAATAAAACAATTACCTAGGTCCTAGGTACTTAGGTTCAATGTACATTTATACGCATATCGCATACGTCGAAGACGGATGGAGTAGGATACGCTCGGCCGTCAATGAGGTCGAGACCAAGGCGCTAGGTAAGGAAACCTCGAGCGCACGAATTATTGGTTTGATGAGGAATGCCAAAAGGCGATAGAGAAGGGGAAAACAGCATGGAAAAACTATCCTAGCATTGCCACGAGGGAGAATTTGACCAAGTAACGACAAGCGCGGATTAAGTTGGCCGCGATCTTGAGGAGGAAAAAGAGTCAGAAGGAAGGCAGGGATTTGGGGGGCTCCGTAGCCGCAAGGTTACCGAGTCTGCTTTGACAAGCGAGTGGTCGTGGGTTCGAATCTTAGTAGAATCAAGCCATTCGATGTCAAGTGACTTTAGCATGGGTTTATTCTCAGGCCCCTCCATTTACCCTTCCTTCGTGCTGAATTCTATATTTACCCTCTGAAGCCTCTTGACAGTGCAAATGTCCCTCCTAGTTAAGTGTACTGGTCAGAGGTACGAATGAGTCCTCGCCAGGGACGGCTATAATATGGGATAGTGCTGGCAGCGAGGAATAAGTGGGTAAAGTAGATTAAGCTTTGAAGGAAGGGTAAACCCCAATACACGCAAGCACGCATAAAATTTAATAAGCATATCGCTCACTCAATAGCGATTATAGCAAAAAGAAATGCAGTGCAGGTCATACAGCAAACACCCGGGCGATATTACAATAGATCAACTATACTGGTCGCAGTAATGAGTCCACACATGGAAAAAAAAGGCAGGGATTGTGCCGAGCTCGTGCAACTATTTCGTGCTAATAACATGCACATGTTTTACGAGAAGGTGAACTAAACTCGATTAAGGAGCAAATCAGACTTGTAGTACTATACGGACTTGAGACAGTAACTTTGCTTACGGAGGACATACGTGCATTTGTCGTATTTGAACGAAAAGTACTGGGACTATTTTTGGTAGAATACGAACGGAAAGCGGAGAGTGGTGTAAGCATGTGAACCACGAGCTACAGACACTACTTAGAGTTGGAGTGATGCCCATCGTACACTTGGCAAAAGTTGGGAGACCACGGTGGGCCGGGCACATTGCAAGGATGCCGGATTACTGTGCAGTGAAATCCGTTCTCTTCAAGAACTTCACCGGCACCAGGAATACGAGCTAGATGGTTCGACCAGGTTGAAGTCGATCTGCGTGTGTCGAGACGCACAACGAAATGACAACGAGTAGCCTACGACCGAGTACAATGGAGAGGAATTCTTGATACAGCAAGAACCCCCCCGACTCTATGCTGTTAGAAGTAAAGAATATTCAAATTTTAAAAACGTATTTGAAGAGAGCGTTAGCAAAAAAATAAAACTCGTCTGTAGATTATCTCGCGCTAAGCATTCGCTTAGATAATTCTTTTTGTATGTAAATAGCGAAGTCTAAGGTATAAACGGCTTTAAGAATCGACTCTTCTTTATCGACAAACTTCACAACCGGTTATTAAAATCAGCCAAAAAAAAATCGTAAATGTCATGTATGAGTCATTTATAGAGTCGATTATTATCCATAAGATTGCTGAACTAAGTATTGCTCTATCTTAAGTATTTACGGCGCACTCCCAGTTCACACTGGGCGGTGCACCCAGAGCGCTCTCTGCGCACCACCCAGTGTGAAGTGAGAGTGCGCCGTAAATACTTAAGATAGAGCAATACTTAGTTCAGCAGTCTTATGGACAATAATCGCCTCTATAAACGCCCCATACATAACATTTGCGAATCCTGTTTGGGTTAGGTGTTACAGCTAAAAAAGTAAAATAGTTGCAGGACAGCCCTGGCTCGAAAAGGTGTAATTTTTCATTTCCGAGATATAATTTTTTAAAGAAATAAAGCCTTGGCAATGTCATAGAAGCCCATGATGTACTCTCAACTGCAACTGAAAGATTCTGGCGTGGAAAACTCGAAACAAATATTAAAATTACCTTTCATTTGCTGTCAATATCATTAAAATCGGTTCAATAATTCAAAAGCAATGAATTTTCAAAGAAAGGAAAGTTGGCAAAAATAATGTTTTCTGGAACAAAATCTTAACAAAATCGGAGCCTTTTCAAATTTTGAATAGAATTGCTGAACATAAAAGCTCAAGAGAACCATTTAATAAAAAAAAAATTTTAAGGTTGAAGCCGTTATATGAGAGGTTGAAGACTTACGTATCTTTTTGCTAAAGACAACATATATTTTTCGCTTGAAACAAAAAAGTTATAGCGAAATTGGTAGAAATAGTATTTTTTGACCAAAAAAAAGTATCCTCGGTTGTGAAACACTTCGAAAAATCCATAAAAGAAAATAAAACTAAAGAAGAAAATAAAGAAACATAAAATGAAAATAAAAAACTATATTCATTTATAAACAGAAAACACCTTAAATGCAAAGTAATTTATCAGTTTCTTAATTTAATAATCCAAATCTGAATCGTAAGCAAAGCATATAAAAACAGAAAATTTGAGATCTAAAATATGCGGATTTCGCTCTCATATGTCTGAAAAGTGTGTTGGAAATGTCTAAAGTATTGAATAATCGATTTTCTGGATTGTTCATTGCCGGAGAACTAAACTGTTTCAAAACCAGCCAAGCCAGTGTGTAAAAATTTATATAATATTTTTTGAGTAAATTATTTTACTTAAAACTTGCCTGTGTGATGAAATAAAGGTCCAAAACTAAGGTTCTATATACATTTTACTGCCTTTTTCTATTCTATTTGATTCACAAATAAATCAATCACAAAACATTTCAAAAAACTTTTTTGGGCAGTTTTTTCGAACACAATTCCTACAAAACAGTCTATAAACTGTATTTTGATTGTTGTTTGCTCATAAGCTAGAATATAATAAGACGAAACGTTGATAGTAATTTGGTATTGCTAGTTTAATAAACATGTCAAAAATGATGGCTTCTATACTCCTGTATCAGACAATATAGACAATTAGGTCATTTTTATCTTATTCATTATTATCTTATAATTTAATTTAAACCATGTTATTTATTATCTTAGATTATTAAAAAACACAAATACACCACTCTGCGTAGATTGGTCAGTAAATTGACTCCTAACGCGTTCTCATATAGCATGTATTCAGCTCCATCATCTATCATCAAAGTTCCGCAGAAGCAAACACAAAAGAAAGTCATACGAATATATGGAAAAACTTTCTACGGTGCAGACTGCACCAATGAACAAACCATGAAATGAAACACTACAAAATATCGGAACGGAATTTACCAAACTTTCGGGTAACCAAACTATTAAATCTTACCTCTCATATAACGGCGGTAATAGTCGCTTTGATCCCTCTGGAGACATTCTCACTTCGCTTTAGCTGCCTTCAAACTTTATGCTATTTGATCCGCACAACAATCCGGAGCGAGCAGTACCGGATAATCTACAAGAATGCGATAGAAAAGTTTCCTGCGTGACGGAACAGTTTAGCACTGTCCTGCTGGTAAATTGAAATTCTCTTCCATGCATCAGATGGCATGTCATCCTATAGGCGAAGCAAATCCCCAACCGGATTCAATAAATACCAAAACTTAAACCCTGGCCATTAACACGTACATACACTCTCACACGAGCAATGTACCACTTCTATCTACTAGTATCAGCTTCTGATCTTTCACCTCCTGTATCTATTATGTCAGACTGGAGCTCCACCGAGCAACACTGGCAGGGGGCAACAACTATTTTCAACTAAACCTATCAGCTTCACCATCCGCCGATCGGACATACCACAGTTGACAGTTTCTATACAAAAGACAACTACGGTGCTGTGCTTTTGAAAAGTTAGAGACAAAACAAAAAAGGAAATTCGATCGCTCGACGTCAGCAACGCATAACTGTCGAAAATAAAGTGAAGGGGTTTAATGCTCTGTCAGGTCGCAACTTCACACAGAGTGAGCCAAGGATTTAAGGCATGTACCTTGGTATCTTTTGATTTTCACAACACAATAGTTCAACTGTTGTCGTTTGTATTATAAGTACTAGGAAGCAGTATTGGAAGCTTTGAACGCAAAGGGATATAGACCCAAAATCCTTATTTTGTTGACACATACTTCTTAATGGGGAGAAGATGCTGTAGATAAGTGCTGTGACGTATGGTTTTAATTTCACTCAAGACACTCCAAGTGGTTGCTCGACGACTAGACGAAAGATAGACACTTAATTTTAACGAGTATCACATGCACTGAACTTAGGTGTCTTGAAACGTGGCAGTAGCAGACGACAGCATCCTGCAGAGTTAAGCCGTATCCTCAAGAATTTCAGAATAAATTACACCGATCAACGAGGGGTTTTTCTCCAGAGAGCAAATTTGAAAGAAAAATAAAAAAGAGTGCGTTAATTATGACTATAATTTTTACATACTTGTTACTTACATGTAATTGTTCGTATGATTGACATACAAAAAGCCATGCGTCACCATCGTCTTACAAAAGACACAGAAATTATGGACTCTCCGGTTCGAAAAGCCAGAAAAGAAATGTTTTCGCTTAATACGCGCACAAAATGTTCAGAACATATATTTTTATTTAACTTTAAGGCCGTTTTTTCACTTATTGTTGGCTAGTGTCACCAGCCTAACACGAGTTGTTCAATGGAAACTTTCTTATGACACATAAAAATAATCACTCTAGAAGGCGTTATCATTAAAATTTATTACACAGTTATTCGAGTGCTGAGGAATTAAAACTGATTATGTGCACAAGCTATTCCATGCTGGAGCGTACCACGGTACGTTCTCCACCTTCTGCTTAATTTATGAAGTGATGAATTATGAACTCCAGATAATGCGGTCTAGATGATGTCCGGAAATTGAAATTTAACACCTAGTACTTCCGCAGCTTATAGTTTTGCATTGCATTCTAGAGCAGCGGTTCCCAAATGGGGGTTCGCGAACCCCCAGGGGTTCGCCAAAACTTTAATTCGCTGCAGAACAGTATAGGGAAATCCATCAGGGGGTACGCGAACCGAAAAAAGGTTGGGAACCGCTGTTCTAGAGTATTTATACTGAAAATATTTTTTTTTAAATCTGTTTTAGAGCAATATGCATGCACAATTTTAACAAACTATAACATTATTCACGATTGACGCAAAATTGAAATTGAAAATGAATGGTGCTAAAAATAAGAAAAAGCAAGCAAGATTGTAAAGACTTTGAATTTGAATAACCGTGAAATGGGATTAGAACAAAATTAAAAGAATAGAACAGAATGAGTAATTCTCGTTGAAACGGTGCCACTACTGATATGAGGTCTTCAAATATTGGAACTTTTGCAGTTAATTGATTGAAAATGGTTAAAAAATGAGAATTACATTTTTAATACCTTGAAATAGTGGACCCCTCGTTCGCCAAGGGGCCTAGTAGTTTCAGAAAAAGCAGAATTTTCAGCAAACCTTGAGATCTATATCATGTGTTATTTAATAAATTTTCAATGAAACAACTAACAAATTGCCCGGTTCTGTAAAGAAACAAAACAGGGCTTTCAAATATAGTAAAAAATTTTTGGCGGCCATCTGTAAGGAAGAAAAACTGGGCTTTCAAATGGAGTGAAATTTTTTTGGCGGCCATCTTGGATTTGGTTGCCATATTGGATTATATCAAAAAATTGCCGTTTTCGCCATGAGTCCCTCGACCGATTTTCATTCTATTGCATTGGAAAGCTTAGAGAAAATACAATAAGAAACATTCATATAATTAGGTATGCATTGGTACTAACTAAATAAAACAACCAGTTATCTGTAGCAAGGTTCACAGTCTTCATATAATTATTGTGATATTTCCAAAATGAAATAAACTACACCAATTTTTTTTTACACGGGGGAAGACAGCACGTAGAAAACCGTGCAAAAATAAATCGTGTTATGTCGAGAAACCGTGCCAAATAATTCCGCGTAAAAAAAAATCTGTATAGAAAAGAATTGGGTGTTCAACTGATGTTGGCGAAATTTTCGAAAAATCGTGTTATTTCGAGAAATCGTGCAAAAAAAGTCGCACAAAAAATCCGTGTAAAAAAATCTGTGTAAAAAAAGAATTGGGTGTACAAATAACACGATTAAGCAAAGAGGAAGCAACTACGCTCGATGCTATGTTCGACCTGGCACATCACGGAGCTTAATGTGGAAGAAACATTTGACGTCATCGCTTTTGGTGGTGTGACCTGGGATTTGGTGGGAGACGTAAAGTACCTGATCCCTTGGCAGTCGTTGCCGTCCAGCGTCAAGTAGAGCTCGTTATCCATTATGGCCACGACATCGCGCTTCGCCGAAAAGATGTTTTTCACCTTCAACCTGTCCTTCTGAATGATTGCCGGCTACTCAATCACGGCTGGCCTCGACTGACGATTCCACATAAAAATGTCCATTTTGGTCCACTACACACTACTTTTTCACTGTTTGGTCGATTGCTCCTATCACCCGGGCCTCCAAGGAGCGGAATGATGAGGGCTCCTAGCTTTCGATTTTTCTCTTCAGCTTCTGCTGCTTTACGGTCGCGCAGTACCGTCGGGTGGCCAAAAACAAGCTTCCGTTCGACGCTCTTGCCTATATCTGGCGGACATAAAGTGCCTCATGATGTCTTCGCTCCGAATGAAGTTGGCAAAACGAACATAGCATTGAGCGTAGTTGATTGACTGTTTTCACCATGACTGCCACAAATCAACTGATAATCTTTTTTTTATGTGCTTAATAAACATAGTATGTAAGAAAATTTTGTTCCAATAAATTAACTTTTGTAGTTTTTTTTCATCGCAATCTGACATCAGTCCATTTTTTATAGCGGTTATTTCTTTTTAATTAATTTTATCTTTACTTTATTCAAATTTTAACAAAGTTTTCTCTCGATTCGGCTTATTGTTGACTGGAATTTATTTCAACACAGAATCTTAATCCATTATCTGAATCCCGAATAATCAAAAACCTTTGCAAGGCTACTCAGTCACCAGTACCTGCAGTTTATTTCAGTTAAAGGCAAAGGCCAACTAATGCCTACAGCGCAAACGTGACCGCATGGAGCAAAATATGTTCAACTGTATTTAAATCCAGCCATCATTGTATGATTTCCACCAACGACGCAGCACAGCCGACAACCGGTCATAATCCTTGCGGTGCTATGGTCGGATAAACAATGGCCGTTTGCTGCCGCACCCTCGCACAACAGCTATTTACTCACAGTTACGGTTATTTCCCGTTCAAATCACGTGGTTTCACATTGTACAATCAACCAGCCCGCTGGCATTGCCGTCATTCATCCACCTGGTGGTACCACTCAAGAGAGTGCACGGCGTGGATAATACTCGGGAAAAACCTCGGTCTGTAACCGCAGCCAGCATGAATAGAGTGGAAATATATTTGCATTTTCATCTGACAGAAACTAACGTCTTGTTCATTTCGACCATTATACTTACCTTTCAGATGTACAACGCAATGTCGAGATACAACATTGTTCTAAAAATGATTTACGTTCTGGCAAACTTGCCTTTTCGGTGGCATTAAATGTCTTGTGTTGGTGAAACATAACAATCTCAAAATGGCTTAAAAAGTGAACGCCATAACTTTAACATTTAAATTAAAATGACAAATTAAATATCAGCGTCAATAGCAGATGTCCCTAAAATTGATTTTGTGTACAACAATCGGAGTTCAACAGTACTCAACATCTGCGAAACTGTGAGCCTGCTGTTCAAAATAGCTGCGCCAATATTTTTTAGCTCTAAAAGGCGTAAAATTACTTTAGTTTGGAATACCGCCCTCACTGGAATCACCTATAATCAACACATATTTGGCAATCGAAACACCATTTCAGTTAATGGGTTTTGCTATCGAATAATAAATTACCTTCGACACCATATTGGCGCTCCAATGGAGATTTTTGATGGTGCTCCATTCACTGATCGAGTACAATACAACTGGAGAGGCAAAAAGGCTTGCGAGAGCACACAAATGGCTAGCGGGGCGTAAAATTTAGCCTCCTTTCTACGCCAAACTCGAGTCATAATTTTTCACGCTGATCAATGGAAAAGCATGCCGTCATTTTCTCGCTGCAACATTGTGAAATTGTTCCTACGTGCAATTGGAATTTACTGGCCGGAAGTGAGCAGGAATAGTGATTTCGAATGCCAATGGTTGTGAAAAAAAAATTGAAAATTGTTCCGAGTGAGAATCGATCCATTGAAGGTGCAACGTGCTATAGGGTATCAGGCTAATTGCAACTTGCTGGTTCTAAACAATGAAAACATAGCTGTTTGACTCTGTGTCTGCGAACCCGGTACGAAAATGTTTTTCTTCCTCGGTGAGATTTTAATTCGCTGTGTTAGTTTTTTAATTGAAGCTTGCAGAACAAGGTCATATCACCAATCGATTCTGGTTTGAAAAGCGAGCAAATGTCTGTTTGTGTGCTCACCCGTGCAGCTTTCTTGCTCTATTTCTTTCAACGAGACCCAGGTAGGTGATTCTGCCTAGATCCCCAACCGAACTTGCACACGCCCAGCAACATTAAAACATGCTACAACAAACCATATTATGATTATGTTCCGGGACGCATCACAAATGGCTTTTTGCGCAGAGTCCGGACATACTTTCCTGGCAAAGACATATCCACCAACTGGAAGATTCTTCAGTTCCGTTAATCGCGGTTCGATTTTGCATTTTTCTGGCTGTTCTGCATTCCAGTGCTCATAGATGGCTCTGTCGATAATTCGTTGACACCGACGCGTGTCAGTAATCGCATTTCTTCGCCTTGATCAAGCTATTAAATTTGTTCTTCTGCTCCGGAAGTCGTCCAGTTGTTCTCTCTTTCAACCCTTTACTTATACGCACAAACGCTGGAAACTTCTTCCGGGATTCAAATTGACAATTTCCTCTGTATCTGGTATTGCTGAGGTTATTGAAGATACCGGTATCCCCCGCACTTCGGCCTACTGTAACCTCACAACTTTCGCGGGGTGTGCGATGGAGTTCCATTCACCTACATGCACCGCCCTTCGCTATCAGTTCGTACTCCAACAAAGATCGTCCGCAGAGTCTTCCGCACGAAAACGGCAATGGCATATACCGTGACCGCACATAATTGCGATCAGCTCCTAATTCCGATCACTCAACCTAAATGGTCAATTTTAACCGTTATGTGTGCGACAGGGTACCCGGGTACCTTTTCAGTTTTAAAATAGTTATAACTCATTCAATTTAAAACATACGTCATTGAAATTTTGCGACATCGTAAAACTCGTTGATTTTAAGTAATTGAGGTTTTTTTGGTGCATATCCATAAAGGGGTTTAGCAATGAGAGTCACTTGAATTTTTTTATTACGTAGGAGGGCGACAAGGGTACCCGGGTACCCATGATTTGCTATCTTCATAACTTTAGTTATGTTGAACCGATTTGGATGAAACCAGTGGCATTTGATTCGTACATTTATCTAGTTTTGATTAGATAAAGCATTTGGCCATCAAATGACAAGTAGTTCCCGGGAATCGGTAATTCCGGAGCAACATCCGGTAAAACGTGGGAAGCCGCATGTTTTGAAAGAATATCAGCTTTCAGTAAACCTATTAGCTTTGAACTTGACACTGTGAACCCTTTTTTCATCTAATTATATAAATTGGTGACCTTAGATCGCATTGGCCACTCCAGAATTTGGTTCCTGTAGGGATACAGATGACAAGTTGGGTGCCTAATCCAATATTAGAATTGGTTTAGCGGATCCTTTAGATGTTTTGAACTGAAATGGTCAGTTTAGTACTGATTGATAATTTCGGAACTGGTTCCAAATGTATAACGGATGGTTCTACGTTTTGAACGATTCTGATAATGCTAAGCATTATCTTGAGTCCTGCGGTATCATCTGTGACCCCGTAGAAACCATTTTCGAAATAACCAATCAAAATACATCGAAATGTAAAAAATATCACCTACCGAACTAATTCCAAGAACTTTGATACCCATATTGCTAGGTTTTACCTCCAATCCTGGACTGGCCACCCATGACCCCACAGGAACCTACTCCGGAATGGCCAACCTGATTCATCTCATAATATAAAATAGTACATTGTATGAATTTTTAGAGTTTTTATATCCGCATGACTGATTTTCCTGCAATACAATCATTTCTCTTTCTCACAGCGGACACTCTGTCGGAATTCCGGATTTTCGGGCCCCGTATGTCTTTTAGAGGCCAAATGGCTAAATGATTCAAAACTAGATAAATAAACGAATCAAATGACACCTATTTCGTCGAAATCGGTTTAAAATTGTTGATGTCATAACAATATCAATTTTGGGTACCCGGGTACCCTTGTCGCCCTGCTAAAGGTGTTTTTTTTTGTCGCACACATAACGGTTAAGAAAATTGAGTCAAAATCTGTAGTAAATGAGCACACTTAGTTATTGTGCTATGTGTTTATGTGTCAGTTGTTGAAAAATGACTGCCTTTGGGGCACCATGCACTTCAAAATAAATTAAATTCGACAGGCAGTAGCAAAAAACGCCATCAAAATGTATTTTCTTAGCCGAAGTGCTAAGCGCTCGATCAAATTTGCTAAGATCATAGCAGCCTGAAAACATATTACCTTCTTCGGTGTTCTATGATAACAAATAGATACAAGCATATGTAACCTTCTATATCAAATTTGGCTGAAAAAATGCTGAATTTGCGTTTTTTTGCGAATTTATTCCATTAAAGTGATTGATCGGAATTATAAACATAATTTTTTTTCTGCTTCTAATTCCGATCACTATATCAAAGTTATCAACTGGCAAAATGCAAGCTATAGAAGTTGCTATTTGGAGTTTAGGATTAATTGCAACATGATAACATGGTAGGATTATCGAATTTTTTTGACGTAGAACTACGTCATACAGCAGGGTGTCAACCAAAATTTGGAGTCAAGCCACCGTCACGAAAGAATGAAAGATTTTGAACGCTAATAGCTCTTCCAATTTAAAACGAATTTTGATCATAAACGATGCAGCAATTGTATGGCTTTATGAAAAATTTGTTTGCCAATCGCTAAATAGTGAAAATTAACGAAAGATTTCAAGCTAAAAATTTTCCATACATTTTCCGTATGATAGTCTTGTTTCCCAGGCACGGACGACCATACACACCAAACTTGTGGCTTGTAACAACTCCCAAGTGAGCTGCTACCCCGACAAACTTCAGCAGCACGAGACCCGGACTTCGTCGCAAGGTCGGCGCGCTACTGAGCAAACTGGAGGGATTTCGCGATACAAATTCTACACTGAAACGGCCAACTTCTTTCTAGTAAAGGGTTTTTATTGTAACGTGTAGTGTGTTGATGGGGTGGTTCGCGGTACTTCACTACTCACTGCTTTCTTCTGCGGGTTAACGGTGACGACGACTGATCCTACCCGGCGAGCGCTCGCAGATCTCCGCTGACGATGTGCAACCGGTGTGGCAACGGGTGTCCTCTATGCCGGCTGGCAAAATGGCGTCGACTATTAACAGGTGGCGAATGGGCGACCTGGAAAAGCGTTCCAGGTGGGTTCTTGCAGGCGCTTCCTTCGTTGTCGGAAATCGGCTGGCGACGGACGATACCGACTTTTACCAAACCGAGAAGGGAATCCTCCTTTACGATTAGGGCCGCTGCCCGAGGGTAACGTCCTCCTTTGCGTTTATGATCGCGGACGATCAAAGGACCAATCGCTGGTCTTTTACGGGTTAGGCGTAGGCAGCCGTCAAGCTGCCTAGGCCGAAACGAGTGCAGGGTGTCTTCGGTTGCTCGCAAGCTTCCGGAACGCGATCGCCGATCGCTAAACAAAACGGCATTCAACAGGTATACAAAAGTATACAAAAAGGTCCTATATAAAGGTGAAGATTTTTCCCTTTTAGTAGCTGTTCGGCTTTTCGATGGTTGCGTTGTAGTTACCTGAATGCTCGGGTAGGGAATTTGCAAGAGCTCCGAAATTGGCACTTTAGCACAATTAAAAAATACCTTTAAAATTTTATACTGCCACTGCACTCGTTCGCCTGATTCGAAATGGCCGTTGGCACATTCTTGAGAACGGCCCAAAGGTGCTATTCAATTGATTTGGCGGTTTGTCGACCGCATTGTATTTTGTGCCGTTACCCTTTTACCCATCGGTGTTGTGTCATGCGTTTGAAATGTGTTTTCTGTTTAGTACTAATTCAAAAAGGTGGGCGTTTATCTAGACATGTATAACAAATAATAAAAACATTTAATTGTACTGTAACGATCAGTTACAGGCTGCTGTTGATTAGCATAAGCAAGCATACGCAAAGGATTCCGCCCGTGTGTTGCTACTCCGTGATTGACCAGGACCGATGAAAATTGCAAAATGATGGCTGGAAAAAGCATGCTTAGGACAGCGCACTTTTACTTATTGTGCAACCTTATCAGGTCCCTGCGTGCTGATCAATACCGACGCCCATTAATCGTTTCCATCTAATTTTTCGGCCTATGGCCTAAATCTAGTGGAAGAACAGGTGGTTTTTAAGTTCTTTGAACAAAAAATGGTAGATTACTTACAGTCTTGAGAAAATAGTTATGGCATATCAAATTGTATGTCGGCAAAATATTTTTATTGGCGAAAGAAAAGGCAAATAGGCTAAATTTAGAAACCTGCTGAAAATACCCTCCCGTACCCTAATCATCATAGGCAAAGATCTCACTATCCCTCTTCCCTTATCGCTTCAGACACATTCCAGCGTTACAAAACACCCCGCAAATCAGTTTCTTTTGAACCAAATCCCTGGCATACAACCGGAAAGTAAAGTACCCTTTAGTCACCAATTTTACAAGCTATTTGCTAAAAATTTTGTCAACAAGAGCAAATTTACACAGTAAAAATGGTTGCTAATTGTGTCCCGTAACGCTGGAATGTGTCTTCAGGGTAATAGGGGGTATAGCTTTCCGACAGTCAATCGGAATTTAAAACACAAACCAAAACTCGAATTATCAGTGAATTAAATGTGGGAAATATTATCATGTAAGACTAAATAACGGCCGGAATAGCTGGGGATAGCGGGGGAAATAGCTGGCAGCCCCATCAAAAGACTCGTTAGCGTGGCCCTATTAAGGCACCCTACCTAAACCTTAAACTACTACGAAAAATCAAGATCATTCGACTCGGAACATCCCGCACAGACAAAGGCGCCGAAATAAGGATGGTTAGGAACTGGAACCAGAGCTTGAAAAGAGATCGTAGGTTGACTGTGACTGCGTGAATTCGTACGCTTTCTGCATTCAACTTACCCTTCAAACACGATTGTCTGACTGTTTTTTGAATGCAGTCAATCTGTCGCATGCTAAGGCTGCAGCCTACAATTCATGTGGCATCTCAACAGAAGCCAACGGTCACTCTCCCGCTTTGCGTTCATATTGTAGAGTGTGAACTGCATACTGACTGGGAGCATAAAGTGACGTATATTTTCGGTTAACTTTTTGTCTCCAAATCGGCTACCTACAATAAAAGTTTGTCGCCCGGTGTAGGTTCGATGCAAGTAAAATGTTCATTTGTGTCGAACGGCGTCCGACTGACCTCATCCATGCACATGTAGTGGTTGTTTTTTATAGTATTGAATCATGCGATAACGCGGTTACTTTTCATTGGTACGGTGACTGCTACTAAATTGATTGTTTTACAGTCATTCGCTGCTCCAAACAGTAAAGGAAGCTTGATCGAAGCGAAAATGTAAAAAATGATCAGAACGCATTCGTTCTGCTGTACAATCGGAGGTATGACTGCGCCAACCTCCCTACGGGATGCGGACAACGATACAGTAGCGGTATATGTGCGCTCAAAACCATCGATGGTTTATATCTTGCGACACAACCACTCTCCACGGTTAATTATTCAGCAATTAGTCAGGCCGAAAATTACCGAATACAACGCGCGCGTACTGGATGAAGCTCTACTTTTCTCTGTGAAGCTAGGTGCTTCGATCCTCGAAGACTAATAGAGCAGCTCATGGTCGATCGTCAATAAGGCCACGGCCGCAGTGCTAGGCGAAGAAACGTCGTGCACAAAATGATTGGTTTGATGGAGAATGCTGACAAGCGATGGAGAGGAAAAATGAGCTTAGAAGCCAGGGAGGGAGAATTTGGTTAAGTATCGATGAGCGAGGGATGAGTAGACCATCATCCTGAAGAGGAAAAAGCGTCAGAAAGAGGACAGAGAACCTGAACGGCTAGAATAACTAAGCGCAAGTTTTTTGAGCAGTTGAACCAATCTCGTAAAGGATACACATCGAAGCCCGATATGTGCAGGGATGAAGAGATAAACCTGGTCACAAACGAATGCGAGGTGTTTGACAGGTGGAAGCAGTTCTTCGCTGAGCATCTCAATATAATCGAAGGAGATGAAACGGAAGTCAACCTAGAAATGTCTACAATCGACAACACCGTGCCGGTTCTCGATCAAATGAAAAATAATAGAGCCGCCGAAGAGGACCGACTCTACAAAAATAGCCTACTAGCAACGACACTTCACTGGATATTTTCAAGGATGATCTGGGTGGAGGAGAAGCTACCAGAGCAGTGGATATATCGACAAAAAGTGCGATCGGCTCGATTGTTGTAATTACCACAGTATTACGCTGATTAACGCCGCCTACAAGGTGCTCTCCCAGATTTTGTTACGTCATCTATCCCCAATAGCAAAAGAATTCGTAGGGCAATACCAAGCGGGCATTATTGGGGCCCGTGCTACAACGGATCACATTTTAGCTCTCCGATAAATCCTCCAGAACTAACTTAACTCCGCCAGTGACGGACCTTCGCTGATGAACCGCCACGGGTGGCTCCCTAAAAAGAGTGAACAAGTGATGGGGAAATTGGATCGGGACCCGAGCTGTCTGTCACAAGCCAGGATAAAGGAGGAGTGTTGAGATTTGTCGCTCGGTCTGCAGCTCCGGATGGCTCCATGGTAAGTTTATGGTGGATCCATCCGGAACTGCACATCGAGTCTCTTCCGCGGCAAATCTTGTAAAAATCTTTTGCTCTCAATGTAGCAAGTAGTCAAGGAGCATGCTACATTCTGAGCAAAGTGCGGAGGAGGACCCCAATCCTCGGTGTAACGCGACCCGTGCCTAGGGATGAATGCTTGGGGGGGTCTAATAAAGTTTCCCAAGGTCGAACGGAGCCTGCATGGTACCAGAGCACCCTGTGCAGTATATTGCTCCCTCTGTTCCAAGCTGGTAAAGAACCGTTGATTTTCTCCCCAGCAGAGTACAACCATCGCCATGGATAACCTTGAAACAATAATTGATGGGGCAACCAACGACCCCCAAGAGTTGGTGATAAACACCGGAGTAGGTGTAGAGGTGGCGCACGACGGTAGACCGGAAGTGCGCAGTCCGATCGGCACGGACAATACTGGCGAAGTAATGGATACAGGGATGGAAGAGGACTTTAACCTCGACAGCATGTCGCTGGAAGGAGGACTCTCGGCTTCATCTCTGATCCTGAATTCGCCATCAGGGAATGCGGAAAGCGACGCGGATAACCTTCCCGATCCGGTGACGCTACCTGAAGTCAAGGGGCAACCTGGGACTTCCGGAGCTGTAGCCAAGCGTCTCTCCAAAGCGCAACGGCGACGGCAGAAGTGGTATCGGAGCAAGGGCTACTCAAAGGACGAAGCGGAGGAACTTGCCCTTCTGCCGGCCGGCCAGCCTAGCCAGCGGGACCTTGTCGTTACCAAAAGGCAACGATCCGCTGATACGGCGTCGCCGAACATCAGCAGCAAAGGTCCCACTAAAAAGAGACCACGCAGTCGAGCCTGCGCGGGTTTTTCGGCACCAAAACCATCCTCGGGGTGCACCTACAGGGAAATGGTGGATGCTTTCAGTGTAGCCATAACTACGGCTGATTATCCCGTTTCCCTGCTCACTACGGATCAGCTCCAGACTGTCCGCGCCGTTCTTCTGGATCAAATAGCTGACCAGGAGACTCCAGCCATTAGACCCAAGTTCAGGAGCTGCCAGTTCAAGAACGGCTACTTGATACTGGCTTGCTCTGACCAGAACACGGTCAAATGGCTGGAGCAAACGGCATCTACTCTCGTCCCGTGGGAAGGAGCACAACTACGGGCCTACGACACGAAGGACCTGCCGAAGGCTCACACCTTCATAGGGTACTTCCAGGACAGTGTCGGTACCACGGACGAGAAAATCCTGAGATTCCTCCAGAACCAGAACGACGGCTTTTCAACGCAAGCGTGGCAGATACGCCGTCGCATTGTGCGTGGAAATACCGTGGAACTGTTAATGGAGGTTGACCAAAAGTCGGCAAGTCAGATCACTGAGCAGCGCTTTACGCTAAATTTTATGTTTGGCAAAGCACGCATGCGACAGGTTGGCAGAGGTCTGATCAACACAGGCGCAACAGTCTCTGCTGCAAAGTCGAGGAAGGTACGAGCGGAACTCCCTTCTGGGAGCGCCCCGCCACCACCAAGACAATGCAATCCTGCAACGTTGAGGGTGGAAAGTGCGGAACTTCCCACTGGAAGTGCCCCGCCGCCACCTAAACAATGCAATCCTGCGAAGACTAGGCGAGCGCCGCGAAAACCTCGCAAGAGGCGTACGCAGCAATCACCAGTCGATAGCAGACCTCAGAGGCTCAATCCGCCGTTAAGTGCGGGTCGGACATCTGTGGCCTGTCGCCTGCGGCAACCGAAGCCTGCCGGTGTGAGCGACCCAGCCGCTCAACTCAGCGAAAACGCTGCTGGTACCCGTTCGCCAAGGCTCGATCCAGTACTGGATCAAGCTGAAAACGGCAATCCTGCCTCCAAATGAGCAGCTTTCGCTGCATTCAGGTGAACCTCCACCATGCTAAGGGCGCGTCTAGTGTCCTATGCCGGAGGTTCACCAAAGAGCAGCTGAGTGCTGCTCTGATCCAGGAGCCATGGATCAACGATACCACGATCCTCGGTCTATCCGGCGCTAATGGTAAGTTGATCTATTGTAATACACAGTCCAAGCCTAGGACTGCCATTCTGTTAAATAAAAGAATAACATTTTCTCCAATTACAGAATTCATCCAACGCGACGTCGTTGCCATTACGGTGGTAGTCCCGACGACTAGAGGGAAGCAGGAGATAGTCGTTGCGTCCGCCTACTTTCCAGGGGACAAGGACGAAATACCACCGCCCGAGGTTGCTGAACTTGTGCGGTACTGCAGAGCAGTCAACAAGCCGTACGTGATAGGCTGCGACGCAAATGCGCACCACACGATATGGGGCAGCTCGGACACAAACAACAGGGGTGAGTACCTACTTGAATATCTTACTTCTAACGATGTCAATGTAATCAATGTAGGGAATGACCCCACCTTTATAAACGCTATCAGACAAGAGGTCCTAGACCTTACTCTATGTAGCGCCTCTATAGCTGAGAAAGTCAAAAATTGGCATGTCTCTGATGAACCAAGTTTATCAGACCACAGACATATCATTTTCGACATCGAGGCTAATCCTCTAAAGAGAGAACAATTCAGGAATCCGAGGAAAACCAATTGGAGTTCCTTTAGGGATCATCTGATTGCCTCACGTAATTCCTGTCACAATAATATACGAACTCCAGTTGAGCTGGATATCGCCGCTAGTGACCTGCAATGTAGGATCACAGACGCGTATAACACAAACTGTCCCGTAAACACGCGAACAGTTTGCCGTGATGTGCCCTGGTGGAATGAGACGCTTAGCAATCTCCGTCGGAAGGCAAGGCGTCTGTTCAACAGGGCCAAAATCACGTCTAACTGGGAAGACTACAGAGCTTCCCTCACCAAATACAACGCTGAGCTACGCAAAGCCAAAAGGAAATCTCGAGTTAAATTTTGCGAAAGCATTCAAACTCTGCCAGAGGCTACGCGTCTGCAGAAAGCGATGTCCAAGGACCATTGCAATGGTCTAGGGCAATTGAAAAAAGAGGATGAGAGTCTCACTGTTACCACCAGGGAAACTCTGGAAGTTCTGATGAACACGCACTTCCCTGGTTCGACAGTGACCACTGGGCAAAACATAGGTGGGCAACAGTGGAATGGGTCATTACACAATGTGCCAAATGATTCGGTTCTACTTGCACGCCGATTGTTTACGGAGGCCTCGATCAATTGGGCACTCAGCTCTTTTGAACCAATGAAATCTCCAGGTTCGGATGGTATTCTACCCATTTTCTTACAAAAAACGGACGGTGTTATAATGTCCGAGCTCATCAACCTCTTTCGAGCCAGTTTCACTTTGGGGTATATCCCAGAGAATTGGCGGAAAGTAAGGGTTGTGTTCATACCTAAGGCTGGCAAAAAAGACAAAACCATGCCTAAGGCTTTCAGACCGATAAGTCTGACTTCAACGCTTCTTAAGCTGATGGAGAAAATCACGGATAACTATATCCGCAATGAGTTTTTAAAAAACTCTCCGTTACATGTAAATCAACATGCATACCAACACGGTAAATCTACGGAAACCGCACTGCACTGCTTAGTGACGTTAATTGAGAAATCGCTCAAATATCAAGAGACGGCACTTTGTGCTTTTCTTGATATTGAAGGCGCTTTCGATAACACGTCCTTTGCGTCAATTAATACGGCTCTCTGTCAAAAGAGAATCGACCACACTACAATGAGCTGGATTCAAGCAATGCTCTCGAGCAGACAAATTACAGCATCATTGGGAGATACGTCGGTCACGATTTCGGTGATCAAAGGATGTCCACAGGGAGGAGTTCTCTCCCCCCTGCTCTGGTCACTGGTGGCCGACGCACTCCTTCACAAGCTGTCACAGCTTGGTTATGAGACCATTGCTTACGCCGACGACGTTGTACTTATCGTCAGAGGAAAGTTTGACGCAGTACTGTCAAGTCGCTTGCAAGGAGCTCTAAACACCACCATGTTATGGTGCTCACAAGAGGGACTTAATGTAAATCCCACCAAAACAGTCGTTATACCATTCACTAGGCGAAGGAAACATACCATTACTCCGCCTATACTGAATGGTGTCAGACTGGGCTTCAGTAATGAAGTCAAACACCTCGGAATAATTCTCGATAAAAAACTGAACTGGGCTGCCCACCTAGATTATGCTGTTAAGAAAGCAACTTCGGCTATCTGGGCATGCAGGTCACTGTTTGGCAAAACCTGGGGATTGAAACCTCAACTAGCCTTCTGGTCATATACTACTATTGCACGGCCTAGGATAACCTATGCTGCAGTCGTATGGTGGCCAAAGGTGAATGAGGTGACAGCCCAAGCCAAACTAAACAAAGTTCAGCGCCTGGCCTGTCTTACAGTTACCAGTGCCATGCGTACAACACCTACTGCAGCCATGGAGGCAATGCTATGCTTACTGCCTTTGCATCTTCATGTGAAGAAGGAAGCAGAGCTCGGCGCACTACGGTTGCAAAGGAGTAAAACCATACTCGAAGGTGACCAAATCGGTCATCTTCGCATACTTCGGGAATTCAATCTGACCCCCTTAGTAACTTCAGTCTCTGACTGCATGGAAGCCAGGCCCAATATGGACGTTCCATATGAGGTGATTGAAACAGATCGCTCAATGTGGAATAATGGAGGGCCAGATCTTCCATCTGGAACTATCTGTTTTTTTTACAGATGGTTCAAAAATGGGGGCCTGCACAGGCTCCGGAGTCTACGGACCCGGCATCAGGGAAACTATCTCATTAGGAAAGTGGCCCACCGTTTTTCAAGCAGAAGTATATGCCATATACATCTGTGCGACAATATGCTTGAAACGAAAGTACAGGCATGCGAAAATCGGTATCTTCACGGACAGCCAAGCAGCACTACTGGCTCTCAAGTCCGCCAAATGCGTGTCCAAATTAGTTTGGGAGTGCAGCACAGCATTGAGGGAACTCTCCCGCCAAAACAAAGTTTTATTACTTTGGGTGCCCGGTCACTGCGGAATCGAGGGCAATGAATTTGCTGACAACCTAGCAAGACAAGGATCAGCTCAGCAATTTATTGGTCCTGAACCGTTTCTGGGCACCTCCACATCCGCCGTGAAAGGCGAACTGATGACATGGGAAAAGCTAGAAATAGCATCCCGTTGGAATCAAACACAGGGTTGTAGACAAGCTAAACAGTTTATCTACCCAAACCCTGCAGTAGCTAAAAAACTACTCCATTTAACTCGTAGTGAACTACGCACGATCACGGGACTCCTAACAGGACACAGCCCCGCTCTTTATCATTTAAAGAATATCGGCAAGGTATCATCTGACACCTGCCGCTTTTGTAACTCTGAACCTGAAAGTTCAGCGCATCTGCTCTGCTATTGCGGAGCTCTTGCATTATCAAGGCACAACTTCTTAGGAAGTTTCCTTCTTACTCCATATCAGGTATGGAGCCTAAATCCCAAAACGGTCATTGGCTTTATAAACCATGTAGTACCGAATTGGGGCACAGGATTACAACTATTCCGCTCAACTCCATCAATGGGTATGAGCGATCCGTAAACTGTGTACAGCAATCGGGGCCTGCCACAAAAGACGATCATTAAGACTGTCGCAGTGGCCTTTTAACCCAATGCCCTTCTGGCATACAAAAAAAAAAAAAAAAAATCCTCCAGAATTGTCGGGAATACAACGTGCTCAGGTCCACGCATCAAATTTTCGTGAATTTCAGTCAAGCGCAAACAGCTTTGGCAGATAATGCACGGAACGGTTTTCCGGATAAATTGACGCAGCTAATCAAAGCTACCCTGGAGCGAATGATACGTTCGTGTTTCGAGGGTACTCTCGAATCGCATCGAAAGGGGCAATAGGGATAGATTGTCCTGTATGTTACTCAACATTGCTATTGAAGGTGTGATCCGGCAAGCGAGCAACGAAACGAGAGGGAGGATTTTCAACAAAAGTGGCCGACTCCTAGTCTTCGCAGACGGCCTCGACATCATTGATAACGGCGGAGGCAATCTACGCCACACTAAAAGCTGAGGTTGGGAGGATTAGGGTACAAATCAATGCGTGGAAAACCAAATATATAGTAGTAAAAGATTCAAGAGAAAATAATAGTCGCCTCCCACTGACAGTGACTATTGACGGTGATGAACTAGAAGAGGTTGCTGAATTCGTATATTTGGAATCTCTGGTCACCGCCAACAAGAATACGGATAAGGAGATCCAATGACGCAATCAAGCTGGAAGTCGCGCCTGCTTTTCACTCCGCAAGACCGGTAGTCCTCTATGGACTTGAGAATGAAATTTGTCGTATTTAAACGAAAACTGTTGCGGACTATTTTTGGTGGAGTACAAATGGGTTGTGGAGAGTGTCGTGGACGTATGAACCACGAGCTGCAGCTACTACTTGAAGAGATTCCCTTAGTACACCTGGGAAAAGTTGAGCGATTACAGTGCACCGGCCACGCCGCCGGTGGATGCCGGACGACTGTGCAGTGAAATCCGTTCTCTTCAAGAACCCAACCGGCACCAGGAATTGAGGGGCACAACGTGCTATATGGCTCGAACGGGTTGAAGCTCAATTGCGTGTGTCGAGACGCTCAACGTATGATGAGTAACCCAAGATACAGTGGAAAGGAATTCTCGATACGACAAGAGCCACCCCGGCTCTATGCTGCTAGAAAGCACTGTCAAATTTTAACGAAAAGTAAAAGAATTGCGCCACTATTTCACAACCTTAAAGCAAAGCAAAGTTTTGGGTAATAAACGTCTTTAAGACTTGACCTTTTGCTTTTTTAAATAACTTAAAAAAAATTTTTTTTCAAGTTGCAGAGCATACTAAAATAAGCAACTTTACTGGATATAGTAATTATCTATCTCTCACCGGTTGCGAAATATAATGATGTGTAGAAAAAGAGCACTTAAAAATCAATTATGTTCAATAACTTTGCACACGATTTTTTTATTGCTTTCAAGTGTTCTACAAAGTTATTCAGTATATTAAAATACACATTTTCTCTGAAGACTGTTTGTTGCTAGGACCGATATTTAATAAGTTATAAAATATATGAAAAAATCGCACTACTTTGCAACCTGTAAGAGATAGACAGTTAATATATTTAGCAAAGTTGCTTATTTAAGTATGTTTTGCATCTCTTTGGAATTTTTTTTATTATTGAAAAAAACAACAGTTCGTATCACCCTAATAAATGAATTCACAGTAACCCTAATAGTGCAGAAAGATGCGCTATATTTTATTATTAAACTTCTCCGAAGAGACCACCTTTGAAAAATTATGCATTTTTTACCCAATTGCTAATGTCCGCACTTTTTCGAAACCGGACCACCGTGCGCGCCGGTTGTTAGAGTACAGGATAATTACGGGACTAGAGCAACGATTCCGATCTAGATGCACCGTTCAATCGATATTCGAACATATGACGACAGGCTTGTTAGACAGCATCGTATCTCTAAGCTAATTAAGCGATTTGGTTCCCAAAGACCAGTAAAATTCTTCTGATTTTCTTAGCAAAAAAATGTTTTCGAAATGTGAATGTTTATTTATATTTGTTTTGCTTTATTTCAGAGGCTTTGGTTGTTGGTTGTATCGAGTGGTACTGAAAGAAAAATATCATTTCGATGTCGTTTCGAGAGGAAATTATCAAATCCCATGACTTGGATACCTGCATAAACATAATTTTGAAACGATGGTTCTACAACTGATGAAGGGACGGTAGGGGACGGTAGTAATGAAAATTTTTGGGAATGGAGGGGAAAGAGTTTTCATTACTTTCCCCTACCGCCCCTCCATCAATTGTAGAACCATCGTTTTTTTTTTGTTTGATTATAGTCACTATAACAGCTTTGGTCATTCGTGACTAAAAAACCATCGTTTCAAAAAATATTAATATTAATGCCTGATCGCATTTCAAGGTCAAAGACTAAAAACACGAGCTTGGTCAATACTATTTGCCGTAGTACAATCGCAGAAATGCATCAAAATAGTATAGTTTCACGGTGCATTCATCTTTGATGCAAAATGACACATTTACGAACATATTTGATCCAACGAAAATATATGAATCGATTGGCTGAGAAACCCCACAAATGCCATTTCAATGAAAATCGACTTTTTGACAATTTTTGGTTTCTCGAGAATTCCTATACATCTTCTCTTAAAATTTCAGACAAAGTTAGTTCCCCTTTGATTGGTGTTGTAAAAATCTGCTTAACCGCATGAACTGTAATTCAGTTTTTTGTTGCATTCTATCAATTTTGTCGAAAGGACTTGGGAGGTTTCTCAAACAAATGATTCATATGCGATGAATAGCAACCGCTAGAGCAAACAATAGAAATTGAACCAAACACCGGTGGTAATCTACATATAGAAACAATATATGCATCGTCTTATCGATTGTATACTCAAACATTGCACCACCAAACATCACCAGTCATATCGGTTTAACGGCGTGATACAGAAACGATAAAATATCCCTTGTCAAGCATACTTGATTTTACGGTTTTCATACGGTGATGTGTTTGAAATTCTTTACTACTCTGCACTCTGGGGTACATCGTCATGTGGTACAAGGGCGTCGATTCACCCACCCCCAACCTGTTGTGTTGATACACACATAGTCCCCAACCAGCAACATCAACGATGGAAAACTCTCGACACATCTCCACCACTTTCGTGGAGTAACGTTGAAAAGCGCAGGGTGAGTTTTGATCAGGATCGATTTTAGCTGAGTGTAGATCTTTCGTATCAAATTGACAATGACAATCATGATGATGAAAATCTGCTCTGCTATTCTTATACGATTTCTTTGTTGTACAACATAAATTTTTAGTTGATTGTAATCAGAATAAGTATGTGAACAGACACACGTGTATTGGGTAATGCACAAAACAACTGTTCGTCATAACTTTGGATGTCACAAAATCTCATCCGTACAGCAATAAATATTTAGCACAAGTAGGGTATGTTGCTACATCGTCGTAATTGCCTATTCCCGTCCTATCCAACACAAATTATTAAAAATATCAGCATTTTTATGACACACAATGCAAAACTAGTTATTCCCTAATATTTTAGTTAGTTGTCTATCATACGCAATCAATCAAAGTGAGCTGAGATCTATTTAAATGCTTTTTATCATTAAAGAAGTCCTACCAGCCAAATTTCCTACGTTTTTTCGTGCGACGAAGAAGACAATGTCGACTAATCGTGCTAATTTCCGTCATTCATAAATGAAAATAACTCACGCAAGGCATTGTCGTTATTCTACAGCCAGAAAAACTTGCCTGACCTGCAGAAATTTTGTAGAATAACATTTGTCATGCCGTCCTACACAAATACATGCGCGTTAGCTTCGTAAACATTGTTGTGATTTTTAGTTCGGACGATGAAAAATTTTGTTGGACGGATTTTAAAACGGTACGACGAATTTTAGCAATAAAGTCAGTTGCGTAATTTCAATAATATGCTTTAATAGTCGCTTTTCAGTGATTTCAAAGTTCACGGATCGGAAGGTAAGTGTGTTTTAGTCAAATCGGTACAAGAACTTTTGGTGTATTCACTAAATCCATCCAGCAAATGATGAAAATTAGAATGGCTTTCCTTATTACGACGGGAATTAGAAAAAGACCCTACACCAGAAAGTATATTTCAACCATAAAAGAAACTTTTATTTCGGTTCAAGTATGTCACATAAAATTGGTTGTGCAGCTCAACCGAAAGTTAAACTTTACCATAACCAATCACTGAGCAGCAGACGACTGTGGCAACAGTCAGTTTCTATCGTCTGAGCAAAATATATTCATAGAATTATTTATTTCGTAAATCTGGAAGCTCGTGGAGCGAGGCAATAATACAATCATCTTCATCGATTGCTTCCATGGAAAAGCCACTGAAATGCGCTCGAGAAAACAAAATCCTTCACAGCACTTGTGAGAGGAAGTGTGAAATAAGGGACGATGCAATGTACAATTGTACAATGTACAATTGAAGGAGAAGTTAAAAATACTTTTTGATAAGAAATTCATACCGGGTTTCGCATTAGAAACACACATAAATATTTGTAAAATTGTAAACCGAAAGTGCGCTTCAAATACTCAAGATAGAGCAACAATTTTATAAAAAAATAATGCCATTTGTTAGTTGTTTCATGGCAAATTTATGAAATATCACATGATATAGATCTCAAGGTTTGCTCAAAATTCAACTCTGTTTGAAACTGTTAGGCCCCTTGGCGAACGAGGGGTCCACTATTTCGAGGTATCAAAAGTATAATTCTTATTTTTTAACCATTTTCAACCAATTAAGCGCATAAGTTCCAATATTTGAAGACCTCGTGTCAGTAGTGGCCCCGTTTCAGCGAGAATTACTCCATTTTGTTGTCTAGACCTTTGTAATGAGGTCAGGCATTAATTAATTTTTTATAGCGATAATTTTTACAGTCGACGGAGGGTAAGATAAAAGAAGGTAATGAAACAAAGATGTTGATAGTATCTTAGGGGAAGGCGTGAAGGGGAATTAGCGGAAAATTAGCCAAACGGGGGTCATTGAAGCAACACTTATTAAGTTTGTGTAACGTTTCTCATTAACCGCTGGAGGATTCGTGGATACAATCAAGCAATAATGGGACACAATAAACACAGAGAGGGTTTTATTATGAAATCTCAATCAGTGCTATATTTTTGTCATTTAATTTCAAATATTAGAGCACCTGGTTTAAAATATAACCGAGATTTCCGAGATTTTGTGAAACGCGATATTTTTTCTTGTCTCCCTAGCGCAACAACATCACTTGAAAGTCACAACCAGTGCGTCATATTTTTCCGAGTTCGCTTGCACATCATCTGCAGACAACATTTGAAGCAACACAGAAGAGCACTAAAAGTACATACCCGCTTATCGTATGTATATTATCATGCCCCCAAGTGCTTTTTTCACAGACAAGCTGACCCAACGCGTAAAATACTAGTACCGAGGTAACTACAATCTGATTCATCTGAATTGAAAACACTGCATTATGGCAAAAGTCATAAAATTAACGAAATATTTCGCGAACAACATTAATATAAATCAAAACAACGGTTCATTCCGCTTATCTATGTTTTCACTATTTCTGAAAAGTGAATATTCATATGCAAATATTTATACAATGCACTGCATGAGCACAATTACGTTCACCCTTCTTCACTTCGTCCGTCAAGATTTGCGCTCCTATCGTGTCAGCCACCAGCGACGCGGCGGACGGCCAACCACCCCTACCCCAGAAATCATGTGTTGCATTTTTGACGAGTTACCCTCCCAAGGAGACCTCTATCACCCGAACAGGACTAAACACAATATATTTTTTTCCTGCATACGAGGTTCCTTACTGTGTGCTGTTATGCTGGGTGAGAATAAATCGTGCCTTCTTCGTATTGTGTCCGGATTCAAGCTGGTCCTTCTATCCTAACTGATGGAAGGAAACAAAATAGAAAGTGCCCGGTGCTAGATACGCGATTCCATTCGAGATGGAAGTAAATGTCGCTCGATATTTATCTGACAAATCATCTTATCTAATATTTTATATTTAGCAGATATTTAACATCTATAAACCTAATATCTTTTTTCATACCAGCCTTTTTCAGGACGCGTTTCATTTGTAATCCCCAAGAATTGGAAAATTCTCCTTGACAAGTCTACCGATAAAACAAAAAAAAAGTTTGTTCCAACACGTTATTTAGTTTCCGAGAAAAAGGTAGAGCATTAGATGGTATTTTCGGCATGCTTCTAATTAGTGGGCCTACTCTGTTTTCGTGTTACCTGTACCTGAACCAATTTATCACCGTGAAACGAATGTACATTGTGCAAACATAGTAGTGTAGATTGGTAAGAATTAGTGATGATTTTCCGCCTAGGATGCGGAGAACAGAGGGTAGGCCCAAAATAGAAACAGGCTGAATAACTAGTGCCGCAACCCTACAGAAAGTTTAAACATGTGAAAAGGGTCTATGTGTAAAAGAGAGACTCTCTTTGCGTCCCCTCTTTTCCGCTTTTCTTGGCGATGCAAATGCACTTGAACGGATAATTTTTCATGAAACGGTTGCTGGCGTTAGTAGCTAGCTATTAGTGAAGGAAAATTGCATTAGAATGCATTTATGTCGCTGTAAAAAACGTAAGAGAGGGCACGAAGAGAATCTCATTTGCGTATAGGTCTTTTTCACATGTTGCGCGAGAAGTGATTTTTATTGCGCCCAGTTTGTTCCGCGGGGCACTACAATATCACCCTATATTGTATAAATAACTGTCAGAAAAATAAATGATCACAAAAATAAGACGCCTGCATAAATTTTAATTTTGAGGGTATTTCGTGTAAAGCAGGGGCGTAGCCAGAAATTTTTCTTAGGTGGGGTTTTAAAAAAAAATCTGACATAGCCTAACCTTCAGGAGTTTATTCAGGAAACAGTGAATTATTTTCATTCGAAAGCTATTTTGGTTTCTTCATTTCACAAAAAAAATCGAATTGAAATGAAGAAGGTAAATGTTGAAATTGCGCCTTCCAGTTGGCATCGTGATACGTTGTATATTCAAATCTCGGCTTGGAGAGACTAGGATCGAGTCCATTCAAGGCGCGAAATCGAAACGAGAGACTCAATTTTCAGTGAAGGAAGATAGAAAACTTCTTGGCTACGCAGATGACATTGATATTGTAGGCCGAAACGGCGGAGGCCATCTGCGCTAGACTGAAAGTGGAGGCTAGTAGGGTTAGGAGTAAATATGTCACAGACTAAATGCATGATTGGTAGAGGCTCAAAGAGACGAACGTCCACTTTTCATGGACGTTAACGGTGACGAACCAGAAGTGGAAGATGAGTTGTGTATTTGGGATCGCTGGTGGCCGCGGATTTCACAAGTAAGGACATCTTACCGGGGAGATTACCATCGAACATCTTGTGAAAGCAGGTAAGCTACGGAGGACCAGTCATCGGTTCTATTTAACAACTCCACGGGCATCCAAAACAGGGGGGCCCAACGTGCGAGATGGCTCAACTTGGTCTTGCGACTTGCGTTTTCTGAGATCTTTGGAAAAAGACGACGAGTAACCCAAGATTGAGTTGAATACAGCCGACTAGTTGAAATAGTACGAGCCACCCCAGGTCTATGCTACTGACGACGACAACGAGGATCGTACAACTAGTCCCGTAAATTTTCCTGTGCTCTAAGCAGTTGGTAGCAGCAATTTCAAGCTTCTAAGTGTAGAACAAATTTCCCTCTGGGAAGGGGGGGGTCTGAACCCCCAAAACTCCCCCCGTCGCTACTCCCATGCTGTAAAGTATATCCACAGACTATCAGACGTAACACTGAAGCCTCATTCCATCGCCAATAAAAACTATCATTTCAAATGACTTAAGCCAATACTCAAACAACAGTCGCTGCGCGAGAACGCCGCTCACCTGCGCTGAAGCTGTTGTCAGATAATACACAAGTAAATTTATAGCATTGCTAAATTTATAGCATTGCTAAATTTATAGCGACGTACTCTGCGTAGCGCGAAGACTCCACCAGATGATGCTAGTGTTTTTTCCAAGTTTTAGGAGTGTCATTGAAACGACGTTTGGTTAGATAATTTGATCGAAATGTTAAGTCTGTTAGTCTGTGGTATATCCATAACATTTTTCTTAAAGTAGTCTAATACAAATCTATCTCCCTTTCTTTAATTATCAGTCGCAATTGTTGTTGAAAAGCGTTACAACTGGCACGCACGATATTCGGAGGCATTTCATTTCAAATCTTCCCAAAATCGAGTTTTTAGTCTTGACTTCAAGGTCAAACATATTTATTAATATTTTTTGAAACGGTGGTACAATTGCTGAAGGGAAGATAGGGGAAAGTAATGAAATTTTTTTGGAAAGGGATTATAGCTTGGTTCGACCCATGCACCTTCCAGCATCGGACAAAAGGTAGAAGTCACAACGACAACTTGTTGAGCGTAGCTATCAATTACCCCCCCCCCCCCCCTACCCACTTACCTTTCCATGATTTTTATTCCATTTCCAAAAAATTTTCATTACTTTCTCCTACCGTCCCTTCATCAATTGTAGAACCAATGTATCAAAAAATATTAATTCAAATCTTCTCCAAACGTTGCATAATGGGCAAAAACGTGCTCGTAATCCCAAGAATTAGAAGCCGCTGGTTTGGAATCTTACAAGATACCCATTTCTATGTAAAAAAATGCAGGAAATCGGTTGGTGGTAGTTTTATCCTGCGCAGACTTCGGGAAGTGGTCCATTTTGCCCTATTTTCCCCAAACGTCATGATAAAAGCTAAGTAAACAGTATAAAAACTTATTTGCGCCCGTGAAACGACCTCAAATAGTTTTCAAATTTTGTCAAAACATCAGAAGAATCAAATTCCATCCATTCCATACTGTGCGAAATGCAAGAATAGTCCATTTTGCCCAATTCACCCCCGTATACATAGATAACCTAATTAAAGCGATTAAAACTAACTCAAAGGTAAAAACAGTCTTCAGAAAAATTGTGTATTTTATCATACTGAATAACTTTGGATAACAGTTGAAAGCAATAAATTGACTGGATGCGAAATTATTGTGCAGAATTGATTTTTAAGTGTACTTTTTAAATAAATCATTATATCTCGCAACTAGCAAAAGATAGATAGTTACTATATTCAGCAAAGTTGCTCATTTTAGTGTGTTCTATAATTTTTCTGAATAAAAAAATTTTTTGGACGTATTCAAAAAAACAAAAATTTGCATCACCCTGATAGATGAATATAAGATCACGTTGATAGTTTAAAAAGATTCGTTGTATTTTATTGATAAACTTCTCCAATGATACCTCGTTCAAAAATTACGATTTATTTACGCAATAGCAAATAAACGTGTTTTTGTAGATCTAGGAGAGAATCAGGCAAAACGAACCGATTGTGAATTCATCACGGTACTAAATCGATTACAATCAACTCTCCTGATGTCTTACGAGTAAATTGGTACTATTCGTGTTTATTCCCCTGTCTTTGAATTAGTTTTAATCGCTCTAATTAGGTTTTACTATGTATTTAGGGGTGAATTGGGCAAAATAGACTATACCTGCATTTCGCACGGGATAGAATAGATGGGATTTGATTCTTCTGATGTTTTGATAAAATTTGCAAGCTATTTGAGTTTGTTTCACGGGCGGCAAATACGTTTTTATACTGTTTAATTAGCTTTTAACATGATTGTTGGGGAAAATAGGGCAAAATGGATCACTTCCCGAAGTCCGCGCAGGATGAAACCAACACCAATCGATTTCCTGAACAAATGCGACGAAATAATGACAGGAAATTGATGGTTGGTAACTGGAATTGATGATCGCTGAATTCAACAGCGACCCGACAGGGTGCTGTTAGACCAATTAAAACCTCGAATATTCGATATCGTGGTACTGCAGGAGATCAGTTGCAAAGGCTAAAGGATCCAGAGCGGTGGAACGACCAACTTTGCAGCTTCCCGAGACCTGGTGATCAGAACCACTCTCTTTCCTCGCAAAAACAAATACACCTGGAGATCACGTGATCAACGAACATTGAACCAAATCGACCATATTCACATTGATGGCCAGTTTTTCTCGAGCATCACTAGCGTATGCTCCCTACGTGGTGCGTGAATATTCACTTGGGTCATTATATAGGGTAAAGAACTAGTTTTAAGCAGTCTAAGCGGGTCACTGATTGTTTTACCTTATTACAAGCGATGGGTTGACTAAGTGGGGGATATCAGCATACCAATCTTCTTGCTATCTTTAGTTCTTCAAGCTGTTACCATTGAAAGACACTATTGTGGAGCTAAACTTTTGATTTTTCGCTTTAAAAGTTGGAGCGGCGGAACTAATTTTGAACACACCGAACCCATTTTCACCCGCAAGGTGCTATTTTAAGCAATCCTAAAATCTGAATTTTTTTACGTCCCGTTAAAAAATCCCTCGAACTTTTCCCCCTATTCAGTAAGTTCGCGTTCCTATCCGCGACCTACTAATCGGCATCTGATGCGTAATCGGCATAGCGTATCGGCATAGATGCGTAAAATGCCATCTGTCTAAATTGTTTATCGGGGCATACACTCACCGCACCGTTCGGCAAACGGTATTCGTCGTCTCTTTTATTCTCTGGTGTTCTTATGGGAAACTGTCTCACTCGCTATTCATAAGGATGGTGGGAGAACAAAAGAGGTAAACGTACAAACGATCAGAACAGTGTTGTCAAAGCAAATAACATTGAAAAACATCATTGCTTTATTAAATCACTGAGAAAATCTTCGTAAATTATTGAAAAAGCTGTCTTTTGTGTTGTTTTTAATAAAGAAAAATTAATTATGAACATACATTTCTCTTGAAAGTATTGAACCACGTTTTCACCATAGGAGGTTTCAGGTAATTTCAAACTTAAAATTCTTATTTCCAGAACCGAAACAGTGTCTTGGCAGCACGATAGTTCTTCAGTTGTGCTGCAGCTGCTGCTAGTGGTGAACAGGTTCCGTCAATTCAGAATTTGTTTTCAGTTTTGTTAGAAAATAATAAAACTTTTGGCTAGTGACAAAGCCTTAGATAATAGAAAAAGAGAGACTGAATAATATGGTATGTGACAATTGAGTGCTTGACTTTTAGAGTGGTTGTAATCAGTGCTGAAAATTTGATGAATTCGTTAGTAGCGAGGTGGCGATTGCTGAAGAGCAGCTGAAAAATGTACGTTTTTGGACAACAATTTTTAATTCATCATATTTCTTGTCGGAAACCCAGTAAATTGTGTTTGTGTGAATCAAATGTATGGTTAAGTAATTTGTGAAGATGATCCTATCAAAAGATTTTGAAAATATGAATAAAAAAGTGCATTTTCGGATCATTTATGTTCAACTGATTAAAATAGGTAACACTGCTTAACTCGTTCCTTACCCTAGTAGCAGTACATGTGCGCTCAAAACTATCTACGGTATATATTTCGCATTTGCAATTAGGCAACCCGTGACTTGCCAAGGACTACGCTTACATACTGGATGAAGTTGTACCTTACTCTGTGGAGCTGTGGATGTTTCGACCGTCAAAGATGGATGGAGCAAGATACGTTCGACCGTCAATGAGACCGCGATCGGTGTGCTAAGGGAGGGAGGATCGATAGCACGAAATGATTGGTTTGAAGGGGAATGCCTACAAGCGATGGAGATGAAAGAGCTTGGAAAAACTGTCGAAGCATTGCCATGAGAAAGAGTTTGGCCAAGTATCGACGAGCACGGAATAACCACCTTGGCTAGAATGAACTTATTTGGGCACTATCCTGAGGATGACCCAGCAAACATTTTTGTTTAACAATAGCTTATACAACTATTGTACAGCTAATTTCCGTAGAACAAATGCTGGATAATTTCAAAGATTTGGAGGGAGCAGCAGCTACCATAGGAAAGAATGGAAGGTGTAGTTTGTCCCATCTATAAAAATCCCCCAGAAATGTCGGGAGTGCAACGTTCCTAGGCCCATGCATAATATATTTGTTGATTTTAGGGCAGCATACGATACAGTCGAGTGCGAACAGCTATGGCAGCTAATGCACGAGAAAGGTTTGCCGGACAAACTGACGCGGCTATCAAAGCTACCCTGGACCAAATATGTCTTTGAAAGGTCGGTGCCTCACCTTCTCCCTATGTTTAGGCACGCCCGTTACACGTTATACAAAATATGTACCAAAAAAAGCGAAAAAGTCCATAGAATCGAAATCAAAAATACAAAAATATTGCCTTTTCAACATTTTTGTTATTCCTCCTAATTTGTCCATGCTCCTGTAAAGAAACAAAATGATCAAAAGACCCTGACATGAATTATATTGGGCGTAAATATCAGCAGATAAGGCACTAAGGCTTTTAACCGTTTTACTAAGGCATAGTTTTTATGCAAGCGTGATTATTTTGCGACAGTACGTATGTTATCAAATGCTCATGTTTTTTTCACTCTCGTCTGGTCAAACGTTCCATTGTCGGTAAATTGATTCTAGTCGCGTCTCCTCTCGGAGCACTGAATTCCATGTTAGGTTCCATAAAAAATCCGTCATGCCAGTCGGAAGTGTGAATGTAAAAAAGGGACAATTTACGGCACACGGAATGGTCCGGATGTCAAGGAAATGAAAGCAGGCCGAACCTTTCGACATTATTGATAACGTTACTGTCGCCAAGCTTGCTGGCGGGAAATCGTCGGCTTTCGGTTTTCACAACTTGTAACAAAGTGTTTTATGTGACAATTTGATTTATTGAAGGTATATAATTTGAGCTGGCGAACAATCCGATACAAATGTTTTTGGTTTATGCTCGTTCATTCGTGAGGAACATAAACAAGAGCTTTCGATCCTATTCGACAAACCGACAGAGATTTGATTATTTATTTCGTTCCAGCTGTTTGAATTACAGTTAGAGGATTTCATCGTCTTGACGATTTAAGGTTCAAGTTATTATCTGTGATCACCAGCAAATATTTTTTGTAAAGTTAAATTTTATTTACAGAAATAACGACAAAACTTACTGTTATCTGATTCCTGAAATATTAGAATGCAGACATATTTAAGTTAAGTTGAAAGAAAGTAAATTACTTTTACGATGAACAAAACTGTTCGACTATTCGCAGACAACACTAAAGCTCATTTTGTACTATTCGCAAGCACCACGGACGTTTACAAAATTTTGAAATTGAATAACACGCGACGTCAAGCCATCCATCCAATGGGTACTTACACAATGTTGGTGTCGGCTGGCATTTCCGGGATCTTATCGAGCTGCTGCTTGAGGCATCGTACCGTACGCTGTTGGCAAGAGCATTTCTGCGGACATCCCATTGCATCGGTCGTGATCGCCAGCGCCGCCAGAGTGATGATAACGGCAATCACTGCCACTGGTCGACACGGCAACCGACGGACGTCGCCGGTCACAAGCGGGAACAATTTCGGCATTTCGCGTTTATGCGCACAATGAATGATACGGAGCCAAACGAATTTCGCAGAATTCCGCGAATCGGCAGTTTCGATGTTTATTTAACACTGTTTGACTTTCTGTCAGTCTTGGTTGTTGCCGGGCGAGCTGAAATTAGAGTTGGAAGCGGGAAAATGCAATTAAATCATCGTCGAAATTGAAAGACGTATAATCTGACATGTAGTTTAAACGGTGGCCAGTTCAAATTATAACAAACGAGAAAATGTGTTTATCCATAAAGGCAATGACCTCATTCATTCCAAACATTCGTTTTATTTCAAATCTTCAAGGATTGTTTAACACCATCCCACCCCTTCTATCTAGTTTTATGTCTATGGGTGAGTGTGTTATGTGCAAATTGGCAATAGATTACAGGGCAAAGTTACGAATTGAAAATGTGTGTTCTCTAGTTTGCCAAAATGCCATCAATAATTTATTCATGTGCACAATAAACCTAAATCAATACATATGTTGACGTAGCGAATAGTTTACTATTCGTGTTATGTACTTCCAATGAAGAAGAAATGTGAACTTTTCTGTTCTGCTGCAAACAACCGATCTGAATTCCTGCTACAATGTAAATTCATTCAATGTAAACAACATCTCAAACCAATCATGGATGATATTTATTCATATTAAAATTCTTCTTGACTCTGTGGAAAGTGATGTTGACACCTAAAGTTAATCATTTTTATTGATATGGACTTAAAATAGCCCACGATTGGTTTCACAGACAATATCTGGACTCAAGCACAGCACCCCAAAAATCCTTAGTGAGGATAACCAAAAACATCCAATTAATCTACAGACCAATCAATTTTCGGCTCATCAAAATTCCAAATCAACACTAACATTTTTTTTAAATTAAAAGCATGCTAAAGGCGCTTAATCAATTCGATGAAATCTCAGACACAAAATTAGCCCACCCTTCGCTCCATACCTATTATCACTTCCACCCAAGTTTGCAATAAGCCTGCTAAATTGAATCAAAATCGTTAGCTTTTCCAGCCACTTTTGGTACGTTGATGAAAATTAAAAGACGTCTGCCTATGAACTTCGCAGTACTGCTCTACTCTACCAGCGGCTTCGTAGAACCATTCGGCCTAAGTTGTTGCACAAATTGTGCGGCTCCCAGCCAACCGGATGCAGGAAAAAAATGATGATATTCAAAGCAAACTCCTGACCGGAATACTAATTGCTCGGCTCATCGTTTCGACTGTACGGGTCTGCCGGCCAACGGATCTGCGCTGTTTGACCCAAACTGGAGAGATGGATATTATTCTATTTCCATCCAACATGCAGTTAGGATACGAGAATGAGCGAGATAGGCTTGGAAGTGACAATACCGACAATGACTGTTCCCAAAGGCATGAAAAATTGATTTACTGCTCGTGTTAGGAGCTTTGGCAGAAAAGATATTTTTTCGCTGGATTAACCTGAATTTGGATAGGCGTTATTCTATTAAACTTCTCGTTCTCAGATTCTTTTTTTCCTCTTTTGACGTAGGAATACGGCTTTCCAAAAATTACGAACAGAAAATGATGACCTAAAAATGGGATAGTCATGAAAAATAATCAGGTTCAATCAATTATAACTCAGTCATTTTTTAACAAACATATTCGTTAGCTACGTGCACCAATCGAAAAAATGTTTTTCCTACATCAGACAACATGAGCAAATTATGTATTATTTGGATAAGCACATGTGAATCTCGCAGTTCTAAAATTAGCAGCATCGATCAGCTTTTTTCCATATGCTAGTGGGGCTGATTTCGATTGTGGGTGCAGTCTTTTTGGCGGCTTAAAATGTTCTCTATAGAGAAACTTTTTCTATACAGAAAGAGACATTCTATGGTAAATGGTAAAAAAATATTTATTTTAATCTATCATTTTCTAATTTAGCTGAAATTTTGCAAGGATTTTCGCTTTAAAAAAAGATGTCATTTTGTGATATTTGATTTTGAAGTGATTTTTGAAGATCTCAACTGCTGCAATTGTGCCTTCAGCAAAATTGTACATAATAAAATTTCACTTACATATATAAAACATTTTTTTTTGTTGAAAAAAAGTTAAATGATTAGGATTTTGGCCGTTCGATCATTAAATTTGAATAAACGCTAATTTTTTTTTACGCCAACGTTTCGATCCCGATTTGGATCTTCATCAGGGCGTAAAGTGCTGACCGCCTTTGTCGGAATACTTTTAGCCTCTGGACCAATTTGCCATTCCACATACTGGACCAATTTGACATTCCACATATTCTCATCACGACACATTTTCTTGACGATATTATCCACGTTAATGCCCGTTCCACAGATCACGTGTTTATGTGTTTCTTCGATGTTCCTGCACCCAACATGAACGGGCGAACTTGTGTGTCAGAATCTGTGCAAGTAAGCCCATCTTCTCATTTCGGCTGCCTCTCATTCCTTCTGCCACCCGGCCATCGATTGCCCTTCTCTTAGTGCCCTTTTGTTCGTAGCACTCGCTGTCTTCCTCCAGTAGAATAGCGTAATGTCGTCATGGTTGGGCCATCTGTTGGTCCACAAATCTCATTTCAAAAGAAACTTTGGAAATTTAACAAACGTCTAAATACAAAGGTATAAGTACGAACTATTAATAAGACCTTTGTTAAATTTCCAAAGTTTCTTTTGAAATAAGATTTGTGGACCAAAAGATGGCCCAACCACGACGACATTCCCCTACTAATGAGGATTATTCCGGCTGTGACACACACTGCATCCAACGAGATACTCCAGAAGGCGCTCGTTACTCGCATCGCCATTAGTCGCTGAATAGTGAGCCGTACTTTGTTTCCCTTTATTTTCAAAGCTGTAAGCCAGACTGGACCACCATACCAAACTATTGACGTGCATACACTCACTAGCAGCCGCCTTGTACCTATTGCTATTGATAACCGAGTGAATGGAGTGATTGCCTGCGACGATTTTGCATTCAGTCGATCGTCAATCATCACGCCTCAATGTTCGATGTCCCGCTTACACACAATTGTGTGAAGAATTGTCGAAGAACGTCGGGTATATCTAGCAGACAGATTGATCTGTACGATGCCGGATCTTCAGGGGGCTCTCCTGGCTTCGGTAGTAAAACTAGTCTCTGCGCTTCCGCATGTCCGGAAAGCGACCTTCCTCCAGGCATTTCTGTAGCATCGTCCTGATTACGTCTGGGAATGCTTGAATCGCGGCCTTTAGAGCTACATTAGGAATCCTGTCGGGGCCTTTACCTTTAGTCCTTTTGCCACTGCCAGAAGTTCCTCGTTGGAGATCTGTACCCTCTTGGCACCTTCGTCCTATAAGTATGGCGGAGGTGGCCACAGCGTTGGGTTGTGCCTCAGAAAAAGTCTCTCTATGATGACCTTCAACTTTTCTGGGGATAGCCCCATTGTTATCTTTGACCCTTTGACTTCCGCCATCACAATACGGCACACCCCAAGGGTTATCATTAGGATCACGGCACAGCTCTTTGTAGCAGTTCGCTTTGCTTGCTTTTATCGCTCTTTTTAGTGTGGCTCTTGCAGCTTGGAACATCAGCCTACGCTCTTCTCGGTCTGACGCACTTAACGCTCTCTGTAACTACTGTAACTACTGCGGAGTTTGCTGAGTTGCTTATTCCACCAATACACTGGTCGACGTTGGTTCACGGTTTCCAGCTTTCCTGGCATGGTCGCATCACATGCCCTTACCGACAACGAAATACCCGTAAGCCCTTCCGCACTTCGACTCAGAGGCTTACTGCCCGTTGTAAGTGCCTCGATGATTTTGCCCTCCTTACTGATATGGCCTCTTGTTGCTCTACGCTGTACCGGATCGCCTGAAGACCGCTGTGGGTATAGTGCTAGGACATCCTCCAGTTTGCTACTAGCGACGGAGAATTCGTAACGTCGATGATAGATTCACGCCCGTCCTTACGGAAAGTACTAGTCGTACCTACGTTCAACAGCACTATAACTTTGCGAGGGCTTCTACCCTCTGGAATTAGTCCATCTACTACCCCAACAACCCCAATGGTAGTAGATCTACTGCTAAGCATTAAAATCTCCTCCGAAGATTACAGACCTTCTTCTAATGAGCTTTTCCGTAACTATGTCTCCAGCATGTGATAGAACTGCTTTGTTGTCTACCTAGGAGGCGCGTAACAAGTGTATATGTAAATCCCGTTGATTTTGGCGATCACGAACCCCTCATACGCATCGGATTATGGCGTCTGGGATTATGGCGACGTCGCACTTAGTTTCCGTCGGCGACTGCCATTGAGGATGGTGGTTGAGGATGATTTGGATTACCTCCATCAATGCTGGTCAGCCAACGACGCCCGTTGTTACCATCCTCTTTTCTGCAGGCACCTAGGATGCTTCGTGCAGTCTCTTGTGCTCATTTTCGCCGCATTTCCTACACAGATCAGTTCTGTTACGGCCTTTGCAGTCTCTTGCCAAATGACCAAAGCCATTTGAAGCATCTTTCCATTTGCTTCGTAACTCAAGAGGTGGATCCCTGTAGCGCACTGACTAACCGATTTTTATGCTGCCTACCTCCAACAGTATGTTTACAACAGTCGTCGACAATCTTATCGATGCAGTATGCATATCACTATGTGTTCTACGCATCCGGATAGTCATTGGGAAGTCTCCCGCCCCGCACTCTATTACAAGCGCGCTCTGTAGCTCTCCCTCCATGGTGATCTCATTCAGGTTTCTATATTCGATCACTGGCTCTTGGGATAGAGCTCGAACATTTGCCTTATTCACCAAGCACTTTTCGATGAGCTCCTTGAAAGCCGAAATCTAAATTAGCGGGTCGAAGCTCGCTTCGACTTCAGCTCGAAGAGCATCTCGCCTTTCGGTGTGCGCCTAGTCCTTACCACACTCTACCCTAGTTCCCGAACTTTCGGGTCTTCCCTTACTTTTCGGAGAATTCCTGCGTACTTCGTTTTGTCCCTAGCTTCGACAATCATGGTATCGCAGTTATATTCCTCCCGATGATGCTTGGGCTCTCCTCCGCTTTGTCGTTCTTATTTGTTCCCCCCTCTTGCTGCTCTGTCTTACTATTCTGGTTTCCAACAGTACACCATCCGCTGCTTTTGCCAACCTCCTCGGGATCTGCGGTGACCCTCTGGTCTTCCTTGTATTTTTTGACACCCTCATTCTCTCCAGGCGTTTCCCTTTTCCGTTTCTCTGACCTTAGATTTGGGAGTCCCTTGGGTCTCGTTTTCCATCGCTACTTTTTCGGAGACCTCAATCAGAACTTTCTCAACATTGTCAGCTCTCCTCTTAAACTTACTCTGCTCATGCTCTGCAGCAATTACCGCGGATTTGATGGTCGAAGATTCCTAATATTTAAGGTGAAATTAGTTGTCATCGATTCTTCCAATTCTCAAAAGCAGTTTTTTTATTTGAAACAAAAATTCGAAACAAAAATGTTAATGAAAATATATTCGCTGTTTTCAGATTGGCAAGAAGAATGCAGTATTTACATTTTTATAAACAGAACCCCGCTTTTGGGCCCAAAAACTGCTTCCGAAAGTGGGCTCTTCGACGAAAAGTTAATGACTGCTAGTTTCCCGTTAAATAACATTACTCCTGTCCTTAATGAACTTATAGAGCTCATCCACTTTCCGTTTAACATCCAGTTTAGCGGATTTCTCAAGCAGCAGACCAACTTAGGAACCACCGCTAACATTCGGAGTAACCATCTGGCTTGGCCCTCCTTGAGCTCCTTGCTGCCCTTGTTGAGATTCTACCCTATTGGTGCCTGCTGTGGCCACTGAGTTAGAAATGCGACCGCATAAGCTACCCACTCCTAGAGAACGCACTCGTTCGTTCGTCGCCCTGTACCAGCACGCAGTCATCGTCGCTTGGGTTTTAAAATATATCTGTATTCTCAATGTTCTTGGGTCCCTCCTCTGGGCCGGCCGCGATCTCCACTCATTGTAGATAGTCGCCTTCCGTGATCTCATGTTTATCTTTGTAAGCAAGGGGGTCATGCTAGGGTTGACACGGTTCCTTCCGAGGACCGTGTTCAGAGCCAGATCGGCGTAAGTTAGGAATGGTCCATCAGAGCCTACTACTCACCAACTTTGGTGACGAGTTTCGAACGTACCCGGAGGCCTGCCAAGGTTTTGACGGGACAGGGGCAGTCGAACTATTAGCCCACTACCGTTTCTAGAAAGTGTCACCCTTCCATACTCAGGTAGTAGAATACGACGACAACCAGCTTTGATGCGCCGTATCCCATATTTGAACTATCTCGTGTACAGAGGCGACAAGACACTCAAAAACCGCTAAATTTCGAATCAATACGGAGAATTACATTTATTTGTGATGGTACTCGCCGTTTTGATTCAAAATTTAGCGGTTCTTGAGCGTCTTGTCGCCTCTGTAAACTATAGCCTCTGTAATCTCGTGTCCTTGCCATGCCATTTTACCATTAAACCATAATTAGGATCTTACTGGCGTCGGTCCCGATGTGCAGTTTGCAGTTGCACTCCTTTGGGGCTAAAATGCTTTAAGCGGCATAGGCTCGCATTGTCGGAGTTGCGTTCGGGTCTACATAGCATTTCATAGAAGTTCAACAGAGCCCGCTGTCAAACCCCACCAGGCAGACTTCCTAATTGGCAGAAAGACCGGGGGGTCATCAAGCCCCTGGACTATTGTCCCTGCTGCCCACACACTATGTGTGTGTGTGTGTGTGTGTGTGTGTGTGTGTGTGTGTGTGTGTGTGTGTGTGTGTGTGTGTGTGTGTGTGTGTGTGTGTGTGTGTGTGTGTGTGTGTGTGTGTGTGTGTGTGTGTGTGTGTGTGTGTGTGTGTGTGTGTGTGTGTGTGTGTGTGTGTGTGTGTGTGTGTGTGTGTGTGTGTGTGTGTGTGTGTGTGTGTGTGTGTGTGTGTGTGTGTGTGTGTGTGTGTGTGTGTGTGTGTGTGTGTGTGTGTGTGTGTGTGTGTCTGTCTGTCTATCTGTCTACCATCTCGGAGATGGCTGAACCGATTATGGTTATTTGAAAGGTGTTATCACCTTATAGCTCATTATTGAATTATTTTGCGGTTTAAAAGTTATAAGCAATAATATTAAAATTACGTGACTTTTGATTTGCTCCGAACCGCTCAGCCGATTTCAACAATTTAAGAACCGAAAGGTCTTGCTACCGCAAAGGTTGTGGAAATGATTCATTAAAAACAATCAATCAGTTTGAAAGTTATGCTTAAAACTGTGATTTTTTAAGATGTCAATTAGTCGACGTTGCTCAGAAATGGCCAATTCGATTTATGCCTCATCTCATCTCATTTGAAAGGTTATAAAACGTCATACACTCTTAAATAATTCTACCTGTAAATAGGTCGGATTTAGTTAAAGCTAGGTTTGTACTACACAAAATGCCCTTAAATTCTTATTCTTATTAATACCATCACAGCCACAATAAGGATTCCTGGAAATAATTTTAATTATTTCTATTCATAGAAATATTTCAAATTATTTTCTTGTCTGTATTAACATTTGCATAATATCAGTGATATATTGCAAATGTTTAATCGGCCAGGCCAACTGTAAAGTATTGCCGCGAAGACAATTTACGAAATGAATCTTGTGTGAATAAGTTATTCATACATAGATGCATTTCAAAATCAACAGGGGAAGAAGAAACGGGGACGTCTCGTACCAACCGTTTCTGATTAATTGTAACTTTGTTTCGTTGGGAGTATCTTTGCTAATAAAGTTTAAGTGATACTCTGGACCCTCGGGGATGAACTTATGGTATTTAGACCATAAGCCCGGCTATTGTTGGCCAAGGTTATAGCGCCTTATTTCGCTCTCTGAAAATAAATGAAACACCATCTACCTAGCTACCAAAACATATTATCATAGATAAATTAATTGGTTACCCGTCAAACATTGAAGAATAATGAAATAAATGAATAAAGGAAAAGCAAACAGATAAGAAATGAAGTTATAAAACGATCTCACCGAGATTTCCTATTTCTGTTCTCATCCGTTCCATTTTTTGAAAATTTGTGAACTGTCACATAAGGCACTGAATATGTTCTGGTGTTCCGTCGGATCCATTACAATCTTATGGACGCTGGCTCCGGGTACTGTTGAACGATCGCTCCGAAATTAATGGACTAAGATAGTACACTATCTGCTTCTTGGTGGTCATGTCGCAAGGAGCCGCAAGTTCCAGGCTAAACGATCATAATCTGTTTCTGGAACTCTCCTGTTTAGTACGTTGATGCTTCCGGTGTAATGTCCGAAGAGCTGTAGCTGTTGTTGTTGGTATATTGATGGAATTCGCAGGATAGCAAAGCGTAGATGAACGAATTCACGGCATAATTTTATAATCCAATCCAGAACATTATTTGTTACTTCCATGGCGTAGCAGACATCGCCTCCGGTTTAGTAGTTTCACTTCAAACTAACTAAATGACCTACAAAATGGATTAACTGGCACGAAATTTTATTCACTGTTCGCAATTTTTTGGCAATTTTTATATTAGGAACAATTTTCCTCTTCAAAGAAAACGAAAAAATTTTGACAAGAAAATATTTCATGTCCGTCCGCGGTCACAGTTTGCTTCGATCTTTTCAATTCAGACTGAAAATTTATGTATTTTTATAAAAAAAACATCAGAGTTAAAGATCGCAAATTATTTTCCATCTGCTTCCTGTTGTTGTTGTTCGCTGGATTCTGATTCCACCGGACATTCGTCACATTTCTTTTCAATTTCCTTTACTTTCTCGCAGTGATTTTCTTCAGGTTCCTCCACAATGTAAGGTAGATACTTTGGCGAATCAGTAGGTTTTTTTGTATTGGAAACGTCCTCGACGTGAAGCGCAGCAGGTTCGGATTCCAGTTCGATTTCTTCGATCACCGGTAGAAGGACGATCGAATCCAACAGCCGAGGGTACGTCCCCAAAAGAGCCGGAGCAACTTCCATGTAATGATGATGGTGATCCAAAGCGTACGGAATAGCCACTCGGGGCAGCGGCACCGTTCACGGGGAGTGCAAATCTTCCGTGTAATCCTCTTCTACGCCGTCCCATGACGGGTTCACCTCGGAGGAATTATCCATTTTAAAACTGCACGAACGAGACTCACAAAAATGTTTCAGTACTACACAAAATGCCCTTAAAGTGTACAAACTCAGATTTGGAGTAGTTTTTCATCCAAAAATTTGGTAGTAGGAACTTAAAAGTGCGTTATTTGTTATAGAGAATAATTCGGTTATCGGTAGCAAGTAGCCAAAATTGGTTGAAATTTTTACCCAAAGTTTGAGTTTGTACACTTTAAGGGCATTTTGAGTAGTTTCAACCTAGATTTAACCAAATCTAACCTATTTACAGGTAGAATTATTTAAGAGTGTAGATAACTATTGAACTGTTTTTTGATTGGGTATTTAATTTAAAAGTTATTTATGAGTAGTCGAATAAAACAAAATAAAATTTACAATAATTAATAACGGTTTTTTAACCATATAACTTACCAGGAATTCAATTATTTTAGTATCAAACGAGAGGCCTAAACGCTCTAAGTATATGTATCTGTTGAATTTGATAAGAAATGGTCTACCCGGTTAAAAGTAATTTAATAAAAACTTGAATTTGAGTGAAATTCTTTAAGAAAACTTTATTGATATGAATCACATAGAATGCACGGTGAGACCAAACCTCAGAATACAAATTTATGTAGTTCAAACTTATAGTGTAGTTATACTTTTAATATTAATGTCTAAAAAATAAAGCAACTTCACAAAAGTTGTAGAACACGCTAAAATAAGCAACTTTGATGCATACAGTGACTATACTCTGCCATACAACTAAAAAGTGAGCCATTTCATGAAATTTCGAAAAAATTTGAAAAATTTTCTGTAGCAGTATTTTATGGTCTATACGATCGATATGGACTGTTTTCAGATCAGTATAAATCACGTCAATTTGTGCTTTTAATTCCTAGACCAAAGCCCCAAAACGGTTCGTGCGGATCGACCAGGCGTAAATCCATGTTGGTCAGTAGAAAATTATGTTTAATAGAAAAAAATTTCTGTTCAATTAGCACACACAATTGCCTGTTATAGGCAACTAAAAACACATTTGATATCATAGTTCCATCAGTACTTTTAGCAGACAAATGCGGTAGAATATCATTTTTAGTCTCTCTTTGTGGTTTAAAATCATTTTAAAGAAAAATGCACCTTACAGTCACTTTTTCGTACGTAGGTACACATTTACGTCACAGTTTGTGACCGCTCGCGTGGTTTTATATCAGTTTGTACAAGGCTGCCAACGAATACGCAGTGAGTGAAACTGCTGCTTCTCCAAGCAGGAAAATTTTCACGGCGATAAAAGGTTTCTATAAAAATTTTGCGGCTACCATGTGTCGCTTTCAATGTCAACGAGATTCTTATTCGAGCCAACTGGGAAAACCGGAGATCTTTGTTCACCTGAATGTGTGAGACAAGTTGGGAAGCAACGGAACCGACATGCTGAAGGCTTTGAGTAATTAAATTTTCTTTATGAACATTTTCTTTGTAATTAAATTCTATGAGCATCCAAACTCGGAATTTCATTTGCATAGTTTTTATTTCCGACCAGAGCTCAGGACCGGATGCCGACAAGTTTTCCTGGCACTCTTCGTTTAGCTCACGAGAACGTTCATGGCAAGATGCAATCTGGTGCATTCCTATTGAAAGAGGGAAAGGAGGTACAGAATTTTCGGCGCTGTTCTAAAGGATAGAGCTATTGTTTCTTGAGAAGGCTTGTTTGCACTCTGTCTCCATTGTATCTTAAATTCACTTAGAAATGAAAACTAGATATTATAGGATAGTTAAATTAAAAGATTAGATTACTGGGTTGAAATATAAAACAAACGAAGTTATAGTTTCTCGTTGATCCATTTAGGATATGCTGATTTTATTTATAGAAATGCACGCTCAGACATTGCAACAGACTAGATTATACAATGAACTCTACGACTGAAACGGAGTGCACACTGTAATTATGCATTATTGACCATATGCATCCTGTCGTTGGATCCAATGTCCTTTCACTGCTACATATAAGATCCGCTTAGCGTTGGTAATCCACTTCACTTGCTAACTAGTCAACTAACCGGCGGTACATAAGTTTGTGCTTGACTAGGTGCTATAATCCGACAAAAGCTGCAACTGTTAATTAAAGTCTTCTTTAGAGCTTTGCGTTTTGGGGATACAATTCGCTAGAACCGCAATGCTTGTTACGTTGGTTACGACTTGGATTGTCAGAAGATTGCATTCGCACACTGTATGGTAAACCACAGAAAACTGGCTACTATTTATTTTTTTGTAATATTGTTTAATAACTGTGTGATTAAAAAATAATATACTACAACAACCCATTGTAATTATATCATCCAATTCCATAATATTATCACATATCTACTTATAATCATGAATTTACTTCTCTCTTTTTCAAGATTAAACAGCATTTCAATATGAATCCAATAAGACAACAATCGCTTGACATAAAGAGTTTGTCGTCCCCAATTAAACGTCCGTTCTATGTTAATGGTCGAGATTTTGCCACTGCACGAGATAATTTATGCTGATGTGAATCCAACCGAATCGTAAGGTACATATTCAAGAGCAACAATCGTAACTTAAGTCTGATTTTCACATTCCATCGACAAAGCAAATTGAAGAATGTTCTCAAAGGAATTGTTTGTTTTGCGAGATACAGGCACCGGATGGTCGAAAAAACGACAGTAATGCTATATCGTTTTGATGCTTCCTTTTTCACACTTGCCGTACGTAGCTCTAATTCCTAAGCATAAAACACATACCTCACACTTGAAATGATGAGAACCTGTGTTTCAAATATGCTAAATTTATAACACCGTAGGTGCACGTAATCTCCCAGTTGGACACGAGCTACTACTCTGATCTAACAAACCGGCCGTCGTATGTTCGAATCCCGACTGGGAGAGGCTGTATAATTCAATAGCATCGTAGCACTAGCCCCGCAGTTGTCATGTACTCTGACAGCTAGCTGCAAAGTCTGGCGAATAAAATTAGAATGTCAAGCTCCGAATGCGGAATGTAACACCAAGCTGTGCTGTGCTCTTAGGTGCCACGTAATCCCGTAATATAGTCTGTACCATTTAGGGGTAGGCCACACAAACGTGTTTCGTTTCTCGTAGAAAAAATAACATACAAAAACATAAGGGATATTAGCTTCTTGGTTTTCCATAAGGCTTTAAAGGAGAAAATTCAAAAAAATGTTTGTTAGCTATTGTGCTTTGCAGCAATTTTACGAGTTCTACGCAAATATATATTTGGACGTTAATTATCCTGTATTCATCAATACATTGAAGATATGCTTTCCAAACAAAGAGGTGTCAGAGGTGTCAAATTGGAGGTAAACAGAGTTGCTAAATTGCAAATGTGTGTGTGAGACGCAGAAAAAACCACACTAATAATTTTCGCGTGGGACTCTAAGAAGGTGGATTTTCTGCTATATTCTTGCGAATTTTCAAACTTTTCATTGAGAGGGGTATCTTAATTTCTAGTCCATTTGTGCTGGTAACCGTATCGACCTACCATCTTTTTTAACTACTTCTCCAAATTGAAGGCCATCAACCACAAAATTATTGCAATACTAATTGTACTTTGCAGCAATTTTACGAGTGCTATGCAAATTCGTAGTTGAATAATACTTACTTAATATGTTGGTATTTCACCAACACATTGAAGATATGCTTGTCAAACACGAGGGAGGGGGGAGGTGCAGAGGAGAAGCAATAGGAGTAGTAATAGTAGTAGTAGTGGCAATAGTAGGAGCCTAAGATGATGGAATCTCCACAATACAACTGGTCATAACTTTTCTTCTACTGCATAAAAATTAACCAAAAATGCATTGTTCACATCCTGTGATTTCGTTGCTGTGCTTTTTCTTTGTACGCTCCCATGGAAAATTCGGAGCTATCCCATCGTGATTTGGAAAAAAAACTAAGGATCTGTAATTCAACCTTGTCAAGAATGAACCAACCCTATGTTTGGTTGTCTTAACTTTAATTATGAAATCAGGCTTGAATTAATTTTGACGTACAAATGCTTACTTACTTACTTTTTCGGCGACAATTCATGGTGAATTCAGGAGCCGTTTCCACATTTCTTGGTCTTGTGCTGCCGCTCTCCAGTCGCACATAACACCCGCTGCTCTAGCATCCTCATCAATAACGCTCATCCAACGAGAAAAGAATCTGCCTCGAAGTTATCAGCCTCTGTGGGGTTCTCTGCTAAATGTTGTTTTCACTGGTCTCTTACCCAGCATCCTTGCCACGAGATCAGTCCATTATAGCCTGCCGTGTTTTAGTCGCTCCACAATATCCGCATCTTTGTATACTTGGGATATATAATGATGCATGCGCCTGCGCCACACTCCTTCGTCTAATAAGCCGCCAAGATTTGGTCGCGGGATCTTGCGCTCAAAAACGCCAACAGCTCGTCAGTCGCTCTCTTTCAACGTATACGTTTTGTTGCCGTAGAGTCACTCCCGGAGAATTAGCGTCTTATAGAGCGCTAGTTTTGTACGGGGCTGCAGGTAGCGGGATCTCAGCTGGCTACGTAATCCGTAGAAGCCCCTGTTGGCAACCGCTATCCGCTTCTTGACTTCACGGCTCACATCGTTGTCATATGTCGCTAACGTACCAAGGTAAACAAATTCGTCGACCACTTCAAAAGCATGTCCATCTAGCACCACCGCAGTTCCATCAACCGAAGGGCTATCACGCTCTCTACCAGCCACCATACACTTTATTTTGGTAGAATTTATGATAAGCCCTATCCTCGCAGCTTCCTCTTTAAGATGCGTGCACGCTTCTTTCACAGCTCTATTGTTAACACCTATAGTATCGATGTCGTCCACAAAGCCTAAGAGCACACGAGATTTCGTAATGATGGTACCGCTTCTCTGCACGCTTGCCCTTAGAATAACACCTTCCAATGCAATGGAAATTAAATAAAAAGAAAACTTATCCAATTTAATTCTACTATGTATATTTTAATCTTGACGTATTTCGCCTACGACTTGCAGGCTTCCTCAGTGTCTGTTTTCGAACTACTAAGACGCTCAAAAACTGCAGCCAATGCAATATTGAACAGCAAATTCGATAGTCCGTCACCTTACTTCAAACCATCTAACTTCACTGGCGGGTCTGATGTCGCACCTGCTATTCTGACGCTTTATTTTGAACTATCAAGGGTGTTAGCCTCTAACTGCTCAGCGGTTGGGGGAGGGGAAATGCAGATGGGGAATAGGGTGTGTAGGTCTCTGGGCTAAATTAATACACTCACGTAAATTCACTCGGGGACAGCAATAGCCGAAGCAAACCAATTTTCACGAATAACTGTAACCAAAGGGATAATCTTACCATGTACCGGGATGCTGCAAAGGATCAACCAAACAACCAGTCAGTCGTTCGAAGTGGAAACTAACAGACGAGGGCTGCCGACTCCTTTTGAGTCCGATTCGCGAATAGCAATAGAATTTATACTATAGGATAATGTTCAGTGAAGTTGAAAAGAATAGGTTTAACGTCTACCTTGCCATTTTATTTTTCCCTGGCCCTACAATAATTATGCTTAGCCTAGATTACTTGCGCGCTTTTCATGTTGCTGGTGTATACTTTCAAGGCTTTCCTCGTTCCTTCGGTCCGTTGTTGAACTGGGCGTTTCACCATCCCCGGCATAGAGCGTGCCAGTATGGTTAGCCTCGCCCTGGCTAGTGGGATGATTCTGGCGTGGACTGGCTTCAACCGCCCCGCAACGTAGTATCGATCTCCGGTATTGCTGGCTTTTGGAAGCAACCGGTATGTGCTGATGGTGGACGAAGTCGATCGTCACCGTCACGGATGAAGGCCGTTTAGACGCTCCGATATCTGTGAAGACCAGAATTGAGAATAAAAGGCCCCTCAAGGACCTGTTCGAGAGGATTAGCTATCATATCACTTCAGCCTTAAATTTAGCCTTCCGTACCACCAGCAACGTTTTTTTGTGAACTTAATTCCTAATTTAAATTACCTTTTTGTTTCTACTATTTTTGGCACTATTATTTTCACTTATTTGATTTGCTTTGATAACTTTGTATAGTTGATTTTCTTCTTCACACCTTGCCTATAAGTTTTACAATCAGTCTTTTATATCACATATTAACAAACAATACAGGCCATTTTACCTATCAACAATTACCTCTTTTACAATTTACACAAAACATTATACAAATAGAGATAATACAAATTTTAAACAAAACTTCTCGTTTCGAACACCGCGCGCACTTCTAACTTCGGTTAGCTTCCGAGATCGAATACTCCCTAGTTATTTGAATAGAGCCTTTTTAAAGCTTCTGTCAGTTTGGAATCGGGCTTTCAAAAGCTTTCCGATTCCAAACAATAGGCCGTTTTTGGACAATTCCCTCGGTAGTGTCATCCTGTGGTATTGAATACCTTGGTTACATCTCCGACGTATCTGTGCGCGGCTATGTATGAGTGATCCGTCCGCCCGCAGGCTTGGATGGTTATCACCCATACTGTTGCGAGTCTTCGAGAGTGTATTAAGGAAGCTTACCACCGTGAGTTACCGTTCCGTCCGCAGACATGGAATGATATAACCCATACGGTCATTGTGTTCCATTTAGTCGAGCCGTCCCGCCTGAGTTACCGATCCGTCTATAAGACGTGGAGCGCTATAACCCACACAGATGACAGCTCGCCCAGCGATGGGTACTCGCTATCCACATCGGAGCAAACTTTCCTCTCGGAATCATCTCTCCGTCCGCAGACTTGGAGAGCTATCACTCCAACTGTCGACAGTTTGCTCGGGGGTGGACTTAGGAAGGGGCGTTTTCGAGCAGTTTGAAATAGCATTCTAAATTGGCGGAGACAATACAAAAACTTGTAACCATCGGTTACAAGGGTTTTGAACGTATCAGCCAAATCAGTTTTGTTGGAAAACCATGTTCAATCATAATCTGCCACAGCTCATTTCGTTTAACTGAATCGTACGCCACCTTGAAGTTTATAAACAAATGGTGAGTCTGCAAGTTGCATTTCCGAAATTTATCGAGGATCTGTCGCAAGGTAAACATTTGATCCGTCGTGGAGCGTCTCTCTCGAAAACCGCACTGATATTCGCCAACAAATTTTTCCTGCAACAGCCGCAGTCTGTGAACCAGGATGCGGGATAGAATTTTGTATGCAGAATCGAGGAGAGTAATACCTCGAAAATTGCTGCATTCGAGTCAATGGTCCTTATTGTAAATAGGGCATATGAGACCTTCCAACCAGTCCGTAGGTAGTTCCTCCTCAGTCCATACCTTTAGTATAACCTGATGGATTGCACGATACAGCCGTTCGCTCCCTACTTTCAAAAGTTCGACGGGGATGCCGTCCTTTCCAGCTACTTTGCCGTTTTTCAGCTCTCTTGCTGCTTTTCTAACCTCATCCAGAGTTGGTGGATCCACAGCTAGTCCATCATCCTTAATCGTTATCCTATTTCTGTTGACCGCTCCCTCTTTTTCTGCATTCAACAATGCATCGAAACGTTCTTTCCAATGCCTAGCCGCTCACGATCTTTCTGTAATCAGGTTCCCCACCTTGTCGTTGCACATAACAAGAGTTGGCACGGTCCGGTTCCTGATTCCGTTGAGCGCATTAAAGAAGCTTCTCGTATCGTGCCTCTCGAAGCAATTCTCCGTCTCCGCAAAATCGCGATCCCAGTGCTGACGTGTCTTACGACGGTGAAGTCTCTTTTCGGTAGCTCTAGCATATCTCTCTCTCTCTCTCTCTCTCTCTCTCTTCTTCTTCTTCTTCTTCTTCTTCTTCTTCTCATCAGTCGCTCGTTGACACTCTGCGTCAAACCGCAACGGTCACGTTGGACAACCGGGTGCGGATCTTGCTTGCTACGAGATAGTGGTCCGCGTCGACGTTTGGTCCCCGGAAGGATAGCAGGCCTAATCTGAGGCCATTAGGGTGTTTCCAGGTGTACTTCCGAATTGTGTGCGAGAATTGTTCCAGTACTTCCGAATGTTCCGTCATACAAATTAGGTACTACAGATAGCCATTCCTCTGACTGCAACAAAGTTGGCCGAATGCATGCTCTCAAGGTCACGGAGCAAATTGTTCCAGTCCATATAATTGCCTATCGCATATTCTCTTTGGGATACGGAGCGAATAGTCTCGTGTTTCCAGGGTGCGAAGAAAATATTAGCTCTCCTTGTCGCTATGCTCCTTCTGCGCAAGATGTAAGAGAAACCAGTGTTCAGGCATCGTTCGAAGGGAGAGGAAACGGTTGAACAGAAAACGAAAGCACTTGATCGTTGTGAAAAGTAGATTGCTCTGCCTCTGTATGCATAAGATGAGCAAAATGAAAGCTAATAGCCTGTTGATTAGTTGATTAGGCGATTAGTCTTCTGCAGCTTTCAATTGAAGTAGAGTCCTGACATTCCAAGTACCAAGTTTCCAATAATCGTTGTCCTTTTTCTTTTGCCTGGATTACTTACTTATGTGTTCATGTCATGTCCGCCGGTCTGGCAGAACAAAGGGATGAAATCTGAGATCTCCACTGTTGACGGTTACCCACCATAGCTTTTACCTGTCGCCAGGGCAGGTTTTCGTCTACAGCCTGGATGTCGTTGGCTAAGCTGCGTCGCCATGATCCTCTGGATTTGCCTCTTCTACGCTGTCCTTGCGGATTCTAGTCGACTGCTTCTCTGCAGGTTTCGTTCGCTCCTTCCCTCAAGGTGTGGCCGATCCACTTCCACCTGCGTTCACGAGTTTCTGTTGCTATTGGCCATTGATGACATCGACAATGAGTTCCTCATTGGATATCCAGTTATCAGGCCACTAGGCACGAATGATATATAGCAGGCACCGGTTAATAAAAAACTGCAGTTTTTGCGTTGTCTCTGCGTTTCTGGCTACCAAGATTTTGAAGGCGTCTACCTGCTCAACCTGTTGTCTCGCTACTGTGAAGTTGGTGGGATTGGTGGAATTTTGCCTGAATCTATACCGATTATTCCGTTGTAGTTCATTTCCTGAATTTCTCCTAGCATAAGTTTTTTAAGCATACCGCCTTACTAGGGCGCCGATGCCTAGTCTCGCGAACAGGGCTGCCGTCTTGTGTATAGCTGGTGAGACATAGCGTTTGTTAAGTCAGACGGCCGCTCCGGATCAGTCGCTGTTGTATGCAGCCGCTAACCTGGGATACAGTCGCATACCTGGTACGGAAACGGCGATTCACTGTGCAGTGGGATCACAGTCGTGAGCCGCCCCTAACCTGGAGACATGCGCTCACGGCTGGCAAGGCTGTTCCATTTGCCAACACTCAGCGGAAGCGAAAGCGTTCCCTGTCGGTATACGAGCTCAGTTTCCACAGGGATTGGTTACCCGATCTCCACTAAGTTTGCTCGTATTCTGGCTGGTATCACGAGGGGGTAGGGTTAGGAGCTGCTGGGTAAGAGGCTAATTACCGATGTGGGGTCTATTTTTATAACTGCAGGTACGCGGGGTATCGATGTTACGTATTATTGTGCACATCGCACATGTCCAGCGACGGGAGGAGAGTTGGGTGTCGTTACGAAATCCGCTAATTGAAGAATCCCGCGATGAAAAGAGTTTTTATCATACAACTTGAATCCCGAACCACGAAGTTGGCAGCTGGTAGAACTATCGAAGAGCAATGGACCGGCATCAAGAACGCTTTTATTACGACCAGTGACGAAACCTTCAGCAAAATACGCAAAGTAGTATCAGTGATGCACCCATGGAATTTGTGGTCATTTGTGGTCTGATGACAGGTCTTAAAATTCTGAAAATTTGATATGTTGTATTAAGGTGAAATTAGCAGTCATCGATTCTGCCAATTTCAAAAGCAGTTTTTTTGTTTGAAACAAAAATTCTGTTTATAAAAATATATTCGCTGTGTTCAGATTGGCAAGAAGAATGCAGTATTTACATTTTCACAAACAGAACCCCGCTTTTGGGCCCAAAAGCTGCTTCCGAAATTGGGCTCTCCGACGAAAAGTCAATGATTGCTAATTTCCCGTTAAGACTCTTAAGAGAACGTGTAGCGAACGCCGAAATTTTGTCGTCAATCGTTCATTGTTTGTCTCTTGGTGGAAGCAATTAGATTCCACAGTCCAGTAGGCGCCCGATTACGACACTAAAGGCCCAGACACAATGCATACGGATTTTACTACGTTGCGGCAATTTGACAGAAAACCCATGAAAAAACTGTCAAATAGCCGCAACGTAGTAAAATCCGCATGCATTAGGCCTGGGCCTTAACATGTGATTTTTGTTACTTAATAGAAAAATAGTAAATTTCCATTTTTAAACTTCTGCTTTTGACGGTGGAAATGCCATCAACATCCAAAAGGGCTTGTACAAATAATATCACACTTCCGCACCGTAGCAGGAGGAATGGCAACAGTCTGGTTTCCAAACATCAGGTGTGTCCTCCTCCGAAGCACGCAAAAAGGAACATACGTGCAATTCCTTATTATCGAGAAGAAGCAGAATCGTGCTGACAGCTTCGAGCACTTTCTTGACCTTGTTCCGACGTAATTGATAGCACTTTTGACTTCTAGATACAGGTAGAGTATGACATACATAAAGAGATGTCTAAAAGCAGAACCAGCTATTGAGGTGGCTAAGCCCTCTGGTGTGAAAAGCTGCAAAAATTGTAACCACTATTTTTTGTATCGATTATTACTCTGAAAGAGAGCAAACCATCCAACGGCAATAACAATCAGCAATCTTAGCATAGAAAAAGTATCGGCCATGTGATAGAACATTAAATTTTTAATTCACAAATTGATGAAGCAATACTTTATAGCCATCATGGATTAAATCTAGTATATATTGAATAGTTAGTTTATGTAAAATCTTTCCTTCTACAACCCTACAGTCCTTGTTGTCTTCAGGAAAGTTGTTAGACATAAAACTTCCAATAATTTTTTTACCGGTAGTCTTCACCATATACGAAGGGCATAGTCGGAGAAAATAGACAGTACTCTTAGGGTAGGGCAAGGCGTGAATAGAAAAGAGCAGAAAAATCAGAAAATGACTCGGCTGCCACTCCCTGGACTTTAAAACGTAAATTAACAAATTAGCATGAGAATAGCTTGGAAAATTTGCATTAGATATATACTGTTTAAATGACGCACCTAAAATAAGTGAAAATGTTGCTAATTTGACATTAAAATTGATCTCGTACACCAACAATAAATACAAAAAATAAAGTGTATTATAAAAAAGTACGCTAATTAAGTTATGAGTACGTTGCCTTTAACCGAAAATCCCTTCAACAAATTAGCCAAAAGGGTCTTCGCTCTTACCAAACCAGATCCGCGAGTTGAACCGGCTTAAAATTCGAACCAAATAATGCCGGACTCGAATTCAACGGACTCTACCTAGACATGCATGATTCAACGATGTGGCAGATAGAGTCTAGGGCCGGGCCACTGAGTTTTGCATATTGCCTCAGATAGCATAACATAGCTGCATCAGTGTCACATCCCGCTTTTGTAATTTGATCATTAATTCAATAGTTTCTACAATCGAGTTTCGATGGCTGGTTTTTCAGATTGAATTCAAGTCAACACTAGACTAGAACAAAACAAGATATTTCCGAGTTCAATTTCGCACCCTAAGTAACAAATTCACTGACTACACCTCCGAATCCAACTTACCTGCCTACAATTCCGGCTTCCCCTCTTATATCTCTTATTCTGGAACACGATTTATTATCCCACACCAAAAAGCCATCACCGAAGGGCGGGATCGGATCAACAGACCGCGATGAAAACGCGACCGAGAACGCGACCAAACCAAAACCTGCTAGTAGTTGTCTACTCCCAGACGATTATAAATTCAGCAAATCCCTAAAACATTTATACACTTCGAAGATTACCGCGTTTCTGCCAGTCGGAAAAGCGGTGCATTGAATCGCCAACAGGCCTTTATGTTTCCGCTTTCCACTGTTTCACTTCCGCACAATAATCACTTTTCTTTTTTTTTTGGTCTCTCGCGCCCGAAACGGTTTGCCTTTTTTTCTGAACAGTTTTTCACTCGTTTATCCTTATATTGTTTTCTTTTCACAGGGATATTATCCGCAAACACGACAACATAAATATAAACCTGGAATATTATACCGCTTCAGCTTTTGTCTACAGCAGACTTTTCAACTTTCAGTCACAGGACACAGCATTGAAAATTTCCTTATTTTCTTTGCTTCTCTACTATACGGAAATACTACAGCCGAACTAATTCCACAAAACAATTCTCTGCTGCGTTTTAAAAGTCCGAGATAAGAAAACTAACTGGACTTAACACTTATGTTTTGAGCTTATCAGCTTGGCGAGAGCGGTTACCACTTTAAGCTCTGCATCCGCGCGCACAGCATCACTCCACTAATACTGTTTTCATATGCAAAATTCAAACACTACACTGCATGCTCAGCTGCTTAATTGAAAAGTCCTCACCATTTACAAACTCATAACAATTACGAAAACATGTCACACATCAGCTTGTACTGTCACGCTTGATCCAATTCCATAAGAATCACTACAATTAATTAATCACAAGACGCCGAGAGTAAATCATTTATATAGTTTCCACACGAACTCTAGCTATACTTCTTGAATTGTCATTCCCTAGTGCGCTGACGACCGCCGGACCTACCCCAAGAGCCCCCGACGATATTGCTCCTATTCGTATCGTCTAGATCCCGTCACAATCAGACAAACTTCTCATACCACCGCGGGAACTAGCGGGTACAGGCGTCAAGTGGGTGGTTGGCCAAACCACCCTTTAACAATTGTCTAAACTGTCTGGCTGAATGAAATCTGTAAGAAGCGCGCAACTGCTCGACTACGGAAACGTCCACCTCGAATACCGGTCCACGAAAGACTGCCGGATAGCGTGGCTTCTGGATGATATCTCTTATGTGGTTCTATAGTAGAGCAGTCATAAACACTGAAATCATGAGAGAGCGATACTAAACTTTCCACTCGCCGGGAGCGGCGCCCATTCAGATACCGTGCCGAGATTAACAACGATACCGGATGCAACGGCGCGGCGGCGAGAGAACTGGGATATACGATGCGTCGCTGTCGCAGAATCCAAGCAGGAATGAGAGAAAGTTCATCCTTTTCCTGTATATACAGACTATTTGCCTCCCACGCGGCCGTCCAGGATTGAATTTAGTGTGCAAGAAGGCCAATACAACGTGTTGACAGAATTTAAAAGCTTATTAAATGTAAAAAGTTTAAAAAATCTACAAAAATAAAAATAAAAATTTATTCAGTTGAGATAAAATAAACGGTGCACCCTTGTGTAAGTTATAAACGACCAAGATTGATCAAGAACAAGATTGCGTGATAAATGAAAAGGGTTGTGTTCCAGACGTAACACAAAGTTGACGTAGGAATCTGTCAGGCGAGATTTTGCGTTGAAATATTGAATATTGAAGCAAACATTATTTTGAGAAGAAACAAATAGCATGAAAATAATATCAGCATCCTAACTACCCAAACTATTAGGAATACATATTATCAGTGTTGGGCACAGCTAATTCGCTAACCGATATAATTTGATCGATAATCGTGGAAATTTCACTAATCGCAAACTGCAAATTAACAGTCACTGTTTATTTTTCAACATATCGCAACAACTTGCATTGTAATCTATTACTGTACAAACTATTACTAATTTGTATGTATTACATGGCTTTTCCTAATTAAACTAAGATCAAATTAGCGAATTAGCGGTGCCCAGTACTGCATATTATTTTATGCTTATCGTAAAATCATGATTTCCATATCAATAGAACATATGAGCCTAAGTCCCGTTGAAACGGTTGGGACGTTCATGACAAAAAAGGCGATTTGAAGATAAAATTCAATATGGCGGCCCAATATATAAGTGCCAAAAAAATTTTACTCCATTTGAAAGTCCTATTCTTCTTCTTCTTCTTCTTCTTCGTTGTTTCAATTCAAATTTAGGAACTATCACGTGACATAGATCTCTAAGCTGGCTAAAAAAAGCTTTTTTTAACTATCAGGCTGCTTCGCGAATAAGGGGTTGTTTCGAGGTATTAAAATTTATTTTTTATTATAGTCACTTTAACAGCTTAGATCATTCGTGACTTCTGCGGGGTTGCGATTTGAACCCGGATCCGCGGCGTGAGAGGCGTGAGTGCTAACCACTACGCCGGGATTGACCCCATAGTTTTTTTTATTAACAGTGTAATTCTCATTTTTTATCCATTTCCGACCAATCAAGTTGAAATTTTATTTTGAAATGACGGTTCTACAATTGATGGAGGGACAGTAGGGGAAAGTAATGAAAATTTTTTTGGGTAAGGAGGGGAAAGAGTGGAAAGAAAGGGGGGGGGGGGGGGGGGGTAATAGGTAGCTACGCTTAACAAGAGATTTTAACCGGATTTGAACCCACAACACCTGCCAGGGCGTGTGGCTCGCTGGTACCCGTGTACCTTTGAACCGTAGAGGCGCTGGACAAAGGGAGACTGCGCAACCTCCCTTATTAATTTAGCGACGTATCTGGTTTTGGGTTTTTTTAGACACACAGATTGTGCCTCTTCCTCCGTCAACTGTAGAAACCACCGACCGAGAAGTTTTAATCTAACTTGTTTTTACTTTCAGGACGACGACACTATGCAGGCCCTTACAACATACAAGGTACTGCGAGTGACGTTGTTCGTCCGTAAGCGTGTTAATCCGCGATTCTCAGCGCGAGTTTTCGGAGAAAGGCTCCGTTCCTATGAAATTGATCAAACTCGTGTTTTTAGTCTCATAGCTGGATCGCTATAAGGCTCTGGGTCTGCCTCTTCTTCGTTGTCCTTTCGGATCATATTTACTCCTCTCCTCAAGATGTTTCCAGACCATTTCGACTTACGTTCTCGATGGAGTTAAATATCTATTTGTGATGCCACAGGGCTTCACAAACAGGAAATGCTTCATGTACTTATTGAAGCAGCTAAGCTAGGAGGTGCGAACTAGAGCGCCTGTTCTCCTGGTGAGGGGCGGCTCACACAGCGTCTGTCTCGTAACGGGCGGCTGAATATGAAATGCTGTATCCCGCAAGCTATACCTAAGATAGTAGACCCATCAGCGGGATGTAGGTATCGCGACCCCGGTGAGGTAGTATACCGAAAACTCAATTACCACGAATATCGAACAAAGAAATTCAGGACGGAACAATCGGTATAGGACACGGCAAGGGACAAGGAAACGATTAAGGGATAACGATTGGCAACTTGGTACCTGGAATGTCCGAACTCTCCATGAACCGGCACGGGCTGGCTTGCTTGCTCGAGAGCTGCATCAACTCGAAGTGGAAATCGCTGCTATTCAGGAAGTTCGGTGGCCAAATTCCGGAGAAAGGGAGTTCCGTGCAGTAGACCCTATTGCAGGCACTTCTTTCAAGTACCACATCTACTACAGAGGCGGTAAGAAAGCAGAACATGGAGTCGATTTCGCAGTGTTGGGAAAACAAAAGCAAGGAGTTATCCGGTGGAGGCCCGTAGATGACCATATAAGCGTGTTGAGGATTAAGGGCAAATTCTTCAACTATAGCCTAATCAACTTATACGCACCGACAAATGATAAATCCGATGATGCTAAAGACGAGTTTTACGACAAGCTTGAGAAGACCTATGGACAGTGTTGCCACATAATCATCTGTACTGGAAGGTAAAAAAAATCTTTTTCATCTGTACTTTTGCTTTCAAAAATCTGTACCACAAAGTTGGTTTGTTACATAGGAAAACCTGGTTTGTTTGCTTTAAAAAATACAAAAATCGCAAATTACTGATTTCTATGATGATATTGGTACATATTCTTGCTAACCTTAAAGACAGACACGTGTTGTTTTGTTTGCATTCATGTCAAGAAGTGCTCCTCTATTGATTTCAAGTAACAAAACTGAAAGAAAAAATTAGTTTTTGACACCCAAAAAAATCTGTACCCATCTGTAATCTGTACTGTACAGAATCTGTACCAAAAAAATCGGAAAAATCTGTACTGTTCCAGATAAATCTGTAAATATGGCAACACTGGATTGGAGAACGGCAGCCCAGGACCGACGGTACGGGAGGACCATAATTCGTTCGGCGCAGGATCGGTAACGGACCGTTGCCACTAAAGTAAAGTAAGTAAGATGCCACAAGGCAGCGATTAATAGATACCTGCAATTTTTGTGTTGTATCCGCTGAGACGCACCACAACGTAACTAATATTTGAGCCATGTAGTAGTGATATTACGAACCGAAACCTGGCATGTATAGGGACGAGGAAGGGAAATCACAAATGAGGGCGAAGTGGTCGACAGGTGGAAGCAACTCTTCGATGAACACCTCAATGATGAAGTTGCAGAAGGAGGCGCAACGGAAGTGGTAGTGCACATGGAAGATAGTAATGTCTCAGCACCTGATCTCCAAGAAATCAAATGAGAAATCGGGTTGCTGAAGACCAACAAAGCCACTGGTAAGGACCGTCTACCAGCATAGCTTTATAAACATGGCCGAGAAACGCTGGCAATGTCTCTTCTCTGGGTTATTTCCAAGAATTGTAAGAAGGAGAAGTTAACGGGGAAATGGATGGAAGGGATGGTTTGTCCTATCTACAATGTGGGTAATCGGCTCGACTGCTGCAACTATCGCGACATAACGCTGTTAAACGCCGCCTCAAGGTACTCTCCCAAAATCTGTTACGCTGGCTGTCACCGATAGCTCAAAGTTTCGTAGAGAATTATAAGGAGCTTCATGAGGGTTCGCGCAACCATGGATCAAATTTTTACCAGCCAACAGATCTTACAGAAATGTCGGGAGTACTATCTAGCATGCACCGCGTAGGCGAGATTCAAAACTAACTGGGCGGTTGAACATACATCGCATTTTTATTGATTTCAAAGCAGCATACACTCAAGTACTTGACTGAAGTTTTTGGAGCGTCTTAGTAGAATACGAAACCTAAAAATAAAAAATAAGAAAACTTATCCAATTTAATGCTACTATGTGTATTTTATTCACGACAGATACGTATTTCGCCTACGACCTTCGAACGTCGAAAACAGACACTGAGGAAGCCTGCAAGTCGTAGGCGAAATACGTATCTGTCGTGAATAAAATACACATAGTAGAATTAAATTGGATAAGTTTTCTTATTTTTTATTTTTAGGTAGACTCAAGTACTTGTTTCACACGGTTTGTTTTTTCGATTATTAAGAACGAGGCAACTTAGGCACCATTCATTTATTTCTCAATATACTTGGAACCAGCCCGACATTCGTCACGTAGGTTGTAAATGGTCCATAAGTCGCACCGTTGTTGAGCAATAAAAAAAAAACAAGCCGTGTAAAAAAAGACTTTAGTGTACTATACAGTCGATCGAGACCAGCTATGGCAGATAATGCACGAGCCCGGTTTTCCGGATAAACTGACGCGACTGATCAGAGTTAGGGTACCGCCAGAGTGCAAGCGGCCTGCGACGCGACGCGACTTTTGTTGCTGCAATTATACGCGCAACCCTTTTTCGCCCGAAGTAGGACTGGGCATTAAGCAACATGTGAGCGAAGTCGCGTCGCGTCGCTGCCGCTTGTACTCTGTACGGGCCCTTAGATTAGATCAAGTGATATGTTTCGTGAGCATCTCGGGGACACTCTCGAGTCCCTTCGAGACGCAGTGAGGGTTGAGACAAGGTGACGGCTTATTATGCGTGCTATTCAACATCGCTCTTGACGGTGATCCAACGAGTGGACTCCGAAACAAGATGCATGATTTTCACCAAGGTTAGCCAATTCCTAGACTTTGCAGATGACTTTAATATCATACCCAGGAAATTTGTGACGCACGGTGGCGCTCCTCCATACAAAGCTGGACCAAAAGTCAGAAGTTACTTCAAATCGGCTAAAAATAACATCTTTAACTAATTTTGGGTCACTGATTTTAAATTGAGGATCAAAAATCGAAACCACGTGGCGCTCAATAAAAACATAAGAAATGAATATTTTCAATGTTTTAGCAATCATATAAATCTTTCAGTTTCCTGTCTATGTTTCTTTCGAAAAGCTCATTGAAATACCTTTCATTTTATATCATAATCATCAAACCGGTTCAGTAGTCCAACACCCAGCTAGCATTTTCATATGTATTTTAAGGTTACAAATGAGAAGTACATACTGATATGTATCCATCAATCAGCATCTTTGGCTCGAGCAGCACGTTCCTGCACGTTCGATGTGTCCATCAAAGTCGTATTCGATTTACGCAAAACTAAGTTTTACGTACCATTTTCGATGCACATACGCATTGAGGACATACGCATTGAGGAATAATTTCAAACGATTCATATACAGGGTGTTCAATAAGTTTGAATACAACTTTTTTATCGTTGTGTAAGTGCGCATATTTGCGTTCTGTGTATTGTTAATGGTATTAGCTTTAGCCTTATAAATAGGCTAACTGACGCGCAAGGTGTCATTTGTTATTTGATTACTAGGCCAAGGACCGTGCTGCCCGCTAAGATTACGTTGTTAAGATAGCATCCCGTTGGAATCAAATACAAAGTTGTAGACTAAACAGTTACACAGTTTATCTACTCAAATCCTACAGTAGCTAAAAAACTACTCAACTTAACTCGCAGTGAACTACGCACAATCACGAAACTCCTAACCTAATTGGACACAGTCCAGCTCTTTATTAATTAAATGTCGGATGAAACCGAAACCTGCCATTTTGCATCTTTGAAATTGAAAGATTAACGCATCTGCTCTGTAATTATGGGGCTCTTGCTTTATATAGGCATAACTTCTTCAAAAGTTTTCTTCATGCAGCCCAAAGCCCAAAACATCATGGATTTTATTAACCCGAAGTCGGGTACACTAAACTCATTTTTTTCTCGGTTTGTTTTTTCTGGTTACTTAAAAACGGTGCACCTTAGGCACCATTTACAAACTACGTGACGAATGTCGGGCCAGTCCCAAATGCATTGAGTCATGAGAGAATGGTCCCTAAGTTGCCCCGTTCATAATAATCGAAAAAACAAACTGTGTAAAAAAGTACTTGAGTGTACAAAATTACAACTATCTAGCTTAACTCCATCAGTGGGTATAAGCAGTTCGTAAACTGTGATAGAGCAATCGGATCGTGCCTCAAAAGATAATCATTAACACCAACATTGACAATTAACATCAACAATAAACAATTAAGACTGCCACAGTGGCGATTCAATCTAGTGCCCCTGTGGCATACAAAAAAGCCTCGCAGGTATATGTATATGCATTCTCTATCAGTAAGGGTTAAAAGAAATCCTTACATCCTACCTATATATTTGTATGCCCGATGATGACCTTTATGCCATAAATCAGCAGTTTGATTCGGATAAATCGTTGTTGTATGCCATCCAAGGGTACCACCTGGCACCTAGCAGGAAATCGACGATCCTGAAGTAAGATCACCGTCAAAGGTTGCCTCTCACCTGATAGAAGGGGTAGGAGTTGCCCAAGGCTGAGTTTACTATTCCTTGTGCCAACAATCAACGGAAGCGTGAGTGTCTCTCGCCCTGTCAGCATACAACCTTGGTTTCAACCAGGGTTGTTTATCCGAATTACAGCAGACAGACTTTAGCTAACAAATTAGCTTTAAAATTCTAACTAGACGTCATTCAAAGCCGCTTTGGCTCATATTATTTACCAAAATGTTTAAAATTAGCCAATATAGTGGCAAACTGCAAAGCTGTCGATGAGCTGCGGAAGTGAACGAAAAATAATAATAATTTATATTATCCTTGCTTCTGGATAGACGTATGCTTTTAACGCATATTATCATTAATATACATATTATATCTACTCCGGAAAATTATTCGAAATACACAATAAAGCTCATTGAGTATTCATTTGATGGTGTTAATTACGGAGCACAGTGTCCCGTCGATAAAACGAACTCCTAAATGCAGAAATATTCAACAGATAGTTAATAATTCAATCAACCAATTTCATTCTCAATGATGGAACAGGAGTCGGATAGAACCCGAACCCCGTTAGCTTCAAGCAACGTGTGGTGCATATCTGCGGAACCCGAAAAAATCATATGCTTTAAACAACACTCCTTCGTATGCAAACCGCATCATAGAGGACCAAGCAGATTTCGAATCATTTTTAATCAAATTGCTCACACCATTAACTATGCATGTCATATGGCGTCGAATCTGTGGTATCGCTGAATGAATAATGTTTATTTGGCGCTATTTCGGCGTACAGTATAGTACCTACCTATACAGTGCAATGTAGTTCTGTACAATTCTGCCAGTCAAACATGGTTATTTCAATAGAATTCGAAATGCTTCAACTTGACGCACTTTTAGCCAAAGCTGGGATTATTGTTTGGATTGGGAAAATTTATTATCTAATTACTAACTAATTTGCATTTTATGGATTCGATCGTATTACCGTACCGTTTAATCGCAGATAAAAATGTTACTATTTGGATTTACACTCAAGCACTCTTTTTACACGGTTTGTTTTTTTGATTATTAAGAACGGGGCAACTAAGGGATCATTCATTTTTTCTCAATTAATTTGAGACATGCCCGATTTTCGTCACGTAGTTTGTAAATAGTCGCTAAGTTGCACCATTCTTGAGTGATCGAAAAAAGACAAACCGTGTAAAAAAAACTTTAGTGTAAGTCCAAGCAGCAATTTTATTTATTTTAATGATTTTAATACGGTTTTACCCATTGGTCATTCACCAATAGTCCAAGCAGTAGTACCATCTGTTATTTGATGTGAAATTAATTTATTTTCAATTTTTTTTATTTGAGGTTTGAAGAATCTAAAAATTCTGTAAGGTAGTTGAAAGATTTACAGAAGTTCCAGATAAGCTAGTCGATCTCAATTCAACTCAACCGATGATTGGCCTGAAATCATTTAACTCACAAACGGTTGCATTCGATATATTGGGAGTAGTGCCATATGAGGTGGTCTTGGGCTCGATCGCTTAACATGACAGTATGCACAGTTCTACATTACCTTGTAGATTAGCGATCTCAATCGGGCAATTTTAAATCGTTAACGCTTCTCGTCGAGGACTGTTTCTCGATTGGCGTGGCAGTAGCAACGGGAACTTAGCTTCGGACGGTGCAAATGGAGCAGCACCGATTCTGACTAGCGTTCGCAAGATCCCATCGCTATCCAAAATAGCCACAATTTGTAAATGGGACTGGTCTTAGCAACTATCGCATGGCGTTTCTCTGGTGGGTTCTGTGTCTTCTTTAGCGTGTTTATTTCATTAGGATATGCTTAAGCTTGTGCGAGTATCCTCAGCATCGCTTCTGCATCTTCAGTTTCACCTCGTCTTTTTACGAACTTTTCGTCGTAGATTACCGATGTAACGGAGTCATAGGCTGTCGTCCCATGCAGGCTGCCCCATAGAGATGGTCGGGTTTCATATTTTCCAAGCCCGAACCCGAACCGGGCCCGAAAATTTTTTTCCGTCAAACCCAAACCCGAAATTTTATTTTCAGGCAAACCCGAACCCGGAATATTTTTTTCTGTCAAGCCCGGACCCGACTTGAACTCGAATTTTTATTTTTTGTCAAGCCCGAACTCGACCCGAGCTCGAATTTTTATTTTTTTGTCGAATCCGAACCCGCCCTGAACTCGAAATTTATTTTAATTTTCATAAAACTCACACCTCGATCTAAATCTTTACCAGTTATCTTTTCGTATTATCTTTAACTGGCAAACTCTGAAATCCATTTGAAATTTAGGTTTCAGTTTCCCTTTGACTTGATTAAAAATTTTAAAAAAAATCAGGTTATGCTAGAATTATTTTCTTTTTACTTTTTGCGGGAATGTATTCCAAAAACGAAACCGTTTGCCTTCAAAGACACTTTAACTTACAACGCACGAAACTTTTTTGGAATCGGAATACAAAGTCTAGTCTTCTATCAGCCGGATCAATCGCTCAGTTATGACTTGATCCAACTATCGAATTCTTGGTGTATATAACTTTTAGTCTAAATCCGTTCCATCCAAAAAGTGACCAATCGAGTGTAACTGATATCTGAGTCATACTAAATGTCATTAAAATATTGATTTTTTTATTATGCTTAAATAATACTGCTATAATAAATGGTTGCTGGTTGCGAACAACCATAACCGCGACTTTTAGCTCGAGCCTAGGAACAGTCATGGGTTTTACGAGAACAACTTCAGATTTCGCAGCAGCCAGAGACATCGATCACTAAAAATTTAGCTCGTAACAAAACTGAATACTGAATTCCGTCAAGAGATTCGCGACTCAAAACTGGTTGCTGTAGAATCTTACCATTTATTGAATATTCAGATTCCCGTTGATAATAAGAACACTTGCTCGGGTTATTCGTAGGCTTTAGAAGCACGTTTATTGTTACCAACCTATCGCTCCAACGGTACAACATCTACTCCCTGAAACTATGCTTCTAAAATTGTCTCTCTCCCTACTCTGGTACTCTCCAAAATCATCTCGCGTTCTCACTGACGTCTCTACAGTTGGGTTGGGAACCACAGCGCTATAGATAATAAATCTAGATCAATTGAATCATTTGTTTCAGCGTAAGTAAAAGCAAAGCAAGGCAAATCAAAGCCTAGGTGCTACATTCCGTTATCGAAACTTGACCTTCTGTTTTTTTATACGACAGACTTCGCAGCCAGCTGTTAGAGTGCAGGACAATTGCAGGGCCAGGGATGGTTCGATCACTTTGACTCAATTTTGATTCATTTGACAGTACCGTCTTAACGGGGTCAAATATGACAAAGTTATATATGAGACATTTGTAGAACAGGTTATTATCTATAATTTGGCTGAATAAAGTTTTGCTGTATCTTTTGTAGTTACGGTGCTACAATGCTAGTATCTTATTAGTGACTAAATGAACGTTCATTTAGTCACTGATGAGTTACTAGCGTTGTGGCACCGTAATTACAAATGATACAGCAAAACTTTGTTCAGAAAAGTTGTAGATTAGAACTAGTTCTACAAATGCCCCATACATAACATTGTCATATCTGGCTCTGCTGAGACGGTACTGTCAAATGAATCAAAATTGAGTCAAAGTGATCGAACCATCCCTGTGCAGGGCCAGTTTCTACGATCGTATTGACTCTAACAGCCTCTCCCAATCAAAGAAATTTATAATGCCTAGTATTAAGGTTACTCAGAAGCTGCTGAGTCTCAATAAGAGAGACCTCAGCACGTTTACCGGTCTGGTGACAGGACATTGCCCGAGTAAATATCATCTTCGGAATCTCGGTTTCGTGCAAGATGATATTTGTCGCCTGTGTAATACCGAGAGCGAAACCTCGGAACACTTACTTTGCAATTGTGGAGCACTAATAGGACGCAGACTGCAGTATCTCAAAAAGGCCCTACTAGAGCCTAGGGAGATCTGGTTTGCGTCGCCGATCAGGACTATAAGGTTTATAAACCAAGTCATCCCTGATTGGCACCTGTCTCGCTCCAGCTTCCAGCCTACCACTTCTTCAATAAGTGATAGGTAAGCCTGAAGCGTACAGCAAAAGAGACAATGGGGCACACCACAATAGTTCAAAATAATGGACGCAGTGGTGAGAGTACCCAACAGAAGAAGAAAAAAGAAAAAAAACAGCCTCTCCCAGTCTAGATTCGAACATACGACGACTGGCTTATTAGGCCAGCGTCATACCTCGAAGTCAACTGGGAGGCAATTTAGCGTAAGTAAACTTCCAATATGTAGTGATGATCATAATGATGATGTAGTGAAGTGATCATAACGCATACCTTTGCGAAGTGTTCCGGATTGGAGTAGCCCCAGTGCCTGCTGGGGCTGCTGCCCAGTGCTCGTCCTTCATATCACTACTTTGACAAATATGGTAACTGTAAATATCCTTCCGGACATTTTGCATGGGCTCATTGGTGACTAAATAAGGGTCCGGAATAATCCATCATGAATCATGATTTATTTATCATGAACGGTAACTGCAGATGTTGCATACGATGTGAACTGTGCATGATTGTTAGCCTGTTAACTGTATCACACATTTTATGGCCTATCACAATTACTCGTTCAAATGATAAGACCAAGAAACGTCAAGAAATAACATAATCCATTTTTAACTAAATATTTGTAGCCCTAATACCACATTATACGAATACTTATCCTTTTTGGCAACGCTTCACAGTAAAGCAGTGATTTTGTACACCCGTAGCTAAATCTATTGTATAAACCTCTTTTATTATTAACTGAAAACTATTTTTAATATAACGTTTTCTTCACTTTCATACGACTGAATATATTTTAACTAGTTCTTTTCTATATTTTGGAAATAGGAAAAGTAAAGATAAAAGATGACGTTGAAGTGGAAATGATCGGATACGACACGAATCGTGACAGAAAGATGTTTCAGAATTGCGAAGATGAGATACAGATTTTCTTTTGAGGATCGAGCTGGAGATTTTTTTTTCTCAATTTGTTCCGATAACTAGATTCGAAAACGTTTGTAGACCACACGGATCAATTTGTCATCACATAATTAGGGTAGGACTTCCTGAAAGGTTTACAGTACAATGCATTATAATTATAATAATACGGTTACATACTTGAAACTACAGATTAGAGAGTTTGCACCTTTATTAATTCAAAATATCGTTCACTATTCATTTGATTTAATACAGGCGTTTGTATTTTTGCTTGCAGCACATGTATTTACAAATTCAAAACAAATGATGAAACGCGTTAGAAATTAAATTTACGTGCTATTTTTGTAAAACTAACGGTTAAAGTAGAAAACTATGTCTAGCTTACATAAATCCGAGCAAAAAGACGGATCGTTGGAATCGTATATGAATAGATAAAGTATTAGTTGAGACAATCATCCAGTATTCTCATTCTCAGGGTCCTTCCTCCGATTCGACGCTTCTGATGGGAGTCCAGTGCACGCTGGGCATCTGTAGCACTCTGAAAACGTATCATAGCGTCACCGGTAGCTCGGCCATCACGTAGGTATTTCCGCCTAACATCATTCAGCGTGACACCGTATTCCTCGAAAAGTCTAGCTATTTCCTCATTCGCAGCTCTGAAGGGTAGATTACTGATAGCAAGTATGTTTCCATCCGTTGGCATTCGGTCATTTATAAGTTTCTTAGGAGAAAGTAGTGGATCTTCGAGTGGCGGATCATCACTAAATTTGAAATTACTGTCATTCCAATCGCGAGATACCTGCTCACCAGACTGTGAAATCTGATCATTTACCTGTTCATTACCCTCAGATCCAATAGATACACGGGATTCGGAAACAGGTTGGTCTTCAATGCTAGTTTTTCCGGCATCTTGATCATGGACAGAGCTTGATTCGTCTTTTTGGTTATTCAAACCAAAAGTTACAGCTTGTTCCTGGTTTCCTTCAACAATTTCTACACTACTATCATGGCTTTTGTCCTGTTTAAAATCATGTTCTTCTATTTCATCTTGATAACCCGTTTGACTGTTGTGGACAGAATTACCGGCACGACTTAGATTACCATTATTGTGATAACTACTCTCAGAATTTTTATCCTCTGATCGCACATCAAATTCTTTGCTAAAATCTGAAGATTGTGGGCCTCTACTATGGAAATTACTAGAATCTTTGGTGTTGTAGTTATTGTTGCCGAAATTGCCGTCACTATTACCAAATCTATTGCCTTCGAAGAACCTTCCGTTATTTCCTCCTAAGTTGTCGCTTGCAAAGTTATCTCCTCTGTTTCCACCGGTGTAGTCATTTTCTCTACTGTAATTATTTTCCGCACCGTCATTATTTCCTCTACTAAAGTTATTACCACTGTTGGTTCCAGCACCCCTCTGATTGATTCGTTGCATTACATCCATCATTTGTTGAGAACCTAAATGTTTTATAAATCCTCTTCGTTTCCCAATTAAAACACCATTTTTTACCGCTGCGGCATCGGCTTCCTGTGTCGATTCAAATTCTACCAAGCATTCGCCGGTTGCCCGTCCAAAAGGATTGCGAATCAATTGAATATGCTTAGGATTAAAGCCTTCTCGATCAAAGAAATTTAGGATAGTTGATTCCTGCATTGTATACTCCAAATTACTGATCAAAATAAATGCTGTTTTATCGTTGTTTTGCATTTTTGATCCCAGAAACTGCTGCTGTACAAACCTGCTGTTATTTGCATCCATTTGATCGAACCTAGGTGGAGAGCCAAGAGAGTCGAATTGAGATTGTGGTTGAAAAGTACTAAAACTATTGCCGTCTCTTGAGTTATCGTTTGAAGGTGCTGTTTGATTCTGGTTATCAACATTGCGCTGATTTGCGAAATCTGGTCTACGTCGAGGATCACGACTAAAATCTCCCCCGAATCCGCCAAAATTCATCGGTGGTTGTGGCTTCTGCAATGCTGAATGTAGCCGCTGTTGTTGCGAAGTGAAAGCATTTCTAGGATCTCGACTAGTGTATTTCTCTGGCTGCGGTTCATTTGAATTGCTTCGCTGATTGTAAGAATCCTTGGAATTATTCCACAAAAGGTCATCACTAACAACATTTGAAGAAGACAGATCATTTTGTACTGAAACATTGCCGCTTTCGCAATTGTCGATTATTTCCATTTTATCGTCATCGCGATTCAAATGTTCTTTAGAATCTTTTGAATCTTCTATCATCTGTACGGAATCATCCATATCGTGTGGTGCATTGGCTGAAGGTTCGATTACTTCATCATCCTCATCTTCGTCCTCTTGGACTATGGGGGCCTCGTATTCATTTTTTGCTGCATCGTACTCAATATCACTACACTGTTTCATGTATACCCGCTTGTTCCTTATGTAATGCCTATGGGTACTCTCGCAAGCCCGACGAGCATCCTCGATTTGATGAAACTTAACATACCCATCCATTTGCTTTGGATTTTTGTAGTTCTTTATAATCAATACCTCAACTATACTAAAATCGGAAAACATTCGCATCAGGTCCAACTCTGTTGTCAAATTAGGCAAGTTCCACACTACCAATGAGCCAAACCTATTTTCCGATTTGTAGCCGATATCGTCCCGTATTTCAATAACATCATCCTTATTTCTGTTGCTTTTAACATCATCGCTGATATCGACCCAATTGTTCTTAGAATCATCATAACTCGGACGGTATGAATCGGTAGCATCCTCAAATTGCTTATTAGTAATCGGTTCAACTCTTATTTCTGCTCTCCTTAATAGCATTCCATCCCGCGAAAGGGCATACCTCTTACCGTCTCTGCGCAAAAATCTTACGTAAGCCACTCCAGTTCTCTTTCCATTGCGATCATTGATCATTTTAATTCCGTTACTCGAAATAGACTGCCCGTAGAAAAACCTGCGGATTTCTCCGTATCCAGTACTATTTTCCATGTTGAAAATTTTTACCGACTGACCTCCCATTTCTTCATTCTCCGAATTGTCATCCTGATCCATGTTATCTTTTTCGAATCCAAAATCGCTACGAGTGGATCGAGAGTTAGTGCTGGAACTGCTAGTATACTGCATTGGAAAATTATTGCCCTTTTGATGCTGAATTTGGCTTCTATCAAAACCGTCACTGCCAGGTCCTGCCTTGGACTGCTGAGAGCTGGAATTCGAAAGAGCCATTCTAGGATCCCTTTTTGAGTGCAACTCTTGAAGCTTAGTCAAATGTTCCTGACTTATTGGCTTCGAAGCCTGAAAACTCCCGTAGTTGACGGCAGGATACGGGTTTGGCGGAAACCCTGGTTTCAAGTTACTTAGCACACTCTGTGACGGTTGATCAGTTCTAATTCCAAATGTATCAGCGTTTAAAGTTGACGAAGTCAAACTTCCATTACTAGGAACAATACCTGATGGTTGAATGGGGTTTGTCTTGCTTCCAGCAGAGGCCAAATTCATTAAATTTTGCTGGATTGGACTGCTCCATGGGCTAACAAACGGTTTAGTTTCTTGCTCTAGTTCAGTAACCGGAGTAACGTTGGCAGGTGGAATTGCGTCATTTCTATCGCTAAACCGAGAAACTCTCGGTTTCGTTGACTTCTCCATTTTTGCATCTTTTTCTCGACTGCGTTCTTTAGTGCGATTGTCATGCCTATCACGTGAACGTGACCGGCGACGCCTGTCACGGCGATCACGACTACGACTGCGACTGCGTCGTTCGCGACTTCTACTGCGACTGCGGTCTCGTCCACTTCTGCGGCGACTACGTTCGCGTTCGCGGCTTCTGGATCGTGAACGATCCCTAGAAGAACGTCTTCTGTCTCGTTCTCTCGACGACGATCTGCTCCGACGACTGCTCTTATCACCCGTTTCCTTTTTCGAACTTGAAATACTTGCCAAGCTCGCTGTGCTACTTCCAGTAACTATGCTTTTTGTGGCGGCATCTTTCTCTGCTTCAGCTGCTTTTTTCAATTGTGCTGACAACTGGGCAAACGCGGAATTTGATGATGCCCCACTATACGACTGAGCACTCAACGCCGAAAATAAACCAGCCGCTGGAGCGTTCGGTTGAAACATGCCACTAGAAGTCAAAAATCCCAAACCAGGAATTTCAGAGTAGAGTGACTGTGTTTGTATGACTTGCGACTTTTGCTGGCTTAAGTTTTGTGCCAAAAACCCAGACAAACTAATGACCGGTGGTTGTGGTTGCTGTTGTGGTGGCTGTACTACAGGCTTCGTGACCGGAATGGCAGGTGCCTTTGCCACAACTGGTGACGCAGATGCTGGAACAACGCTCTGCGCCGATAATTGCATAAACGACATCGTTGTTCGACGAGCCTCCTCGATCACCTTTTGCATTTCGGCACGGGACGACAGAAGCAGCGTAATTTGTACCTCTTTTATCTTACCTCCATTTAGCATCATTGCCTGGCGTGCATCTTCATCCGTGCTGTAAATTAATAAAATAGAACAGTTGAACAACCTGTAAACATAGAAACATTGCATCCAACGCAGCTTTTTGCGCCAATCTGATGGGATTACAAACTTTCAAACATAAACTGCAACATTAAAAAATCTCCAGGTTTTGAATAGAAACATTCGTATGCTTTACCCCTCTCTAGGACAAATGATCTACAGAAGGTCCCCAGTTTAAGGGCTTCAGCCATTTGACCATATGACAATTTTACGCCTATGATGTAGCATTATTTTGTCCACGCGCTCAAATGTCTTCAACATTGATATATAAAAAGTTACCACAATTATGTCGAAGATTATTCCGCGAAAAAAGTTTGGAATAAAATGATCGACTTTCATTAAATGTCGTGTATCGATAAATTAAGAGCGACTGTTAAGTGTGTTACGATCAAAATTTTGTCCAACAATAATGCATGTAAATTGGTTAAATTTTTTATTTAATCAAATTATATTTCTTTTTGAAGTTCAAATACATTTTGACTTTAAAATACAGAAAAAATATACAGCTAACCAGGCTTGCCACTTCCTCACTCATTGCGCAAAAAGCACCTTTTTTGTTCAATACAATAAATTAGACTGTGTTGTTCATAAGTCGAGAAACTCGGATGACCTTTGTCACAATCTCGAGTTTTGCAAGTTTCTGAGGAGATCTTGGGTGGTTTAATATACAAATTTTCCTTACAGTAAAATAAAAAACAACTCTCCCCTTTGCTTAGCCTGTTAAAATAAAGCGGAAAGCATTAAAATATTCGCCATGATTATATAGGGTAGTGTCGTGTCGGTCGGGCCACTGTTATGGTCGGGCCACCACAATTTTTTCAGTCTTAGTAACTCGAAATATCTATGTACAAGCATTGTACATCTTCTTACTGTGACCGCTAACTTTTCACAATATTGTGAGTTTCAATCGTGTATTCAAAAGACGCGTACTGAATTTAGTGATTGAATCGTACAAAAAAAGTTTTTCGGGCGTAGTGAACTTTTCTTCAAGAAATGATTCATGAAATGCAATTATTGAGATACATATTGAAAACATATTAAGTGTGTTGTGCTCTATACGAAGACTATATAAAAGTCCCGTTTCAGTAAGATGTTTGGGCAGGGTAAAGCAAAATACGACAAAAGCACTTTTTGTAAAGGTAGGGCCACTTGTTTAGTCATGGTTGGGCCACCATAATTTTTAGCGCGAAAGCACAATATTCGCTAGAAAACATCAGTCACGTGTTATGAGATGTAATAAAGCAAAATTACTGTGTGAAAAACCTATATTGTTGTCGTTTTTTCATTGTAATAGTTCACTTCGGAAAAGGCGATGAATAATAATATTGATTTTACAAGATCGCACAAAATTTCGCAAAAATGTAATTAAAAATAGAGTATGTGTACTTATATGGGCCGTTGTTCACGAAATTCATTGTTTTCTTGTCTCTACATAGAATTTCAATACGTATATCTTGGTTTTTCAGCGGTGGCCCAACCTGTACAACATGGCCCAACTATGACAACATTTTTTGTCTTCACTGAAATGCCTATAACTTTATTATTTTCCAAGCAATCCGTTCAAGATTTTCCAGAAATGTACCTTATTCGTAGACCTTTCCATCGATGTGTATAGATTACCGAAATTCTTTTTGAAACGGAAATTATGGGCGAATGCCAAAACGTGGCCCAACCACGACGACATTCCCCTAACATTTCGCCGCATACCATTTTGCGGAACACCACTTCTCAGTTGACCACCACGCGGAATATAGAGTTTCGCGGAATACCATTTCGCGAAAAACCTTACGCGGGTACCATTTCACAAATGTTTTCGTGGCACCATTTCACAAATGTTTTCGTGGAAAGTACCATTTCGCAGGGGTTATTCTCTCCTTAGTCACTGTCGCTCGTTCGGACCCAATTGAAGAGAAGTGATAGAGGTCAGTAGACCTAGGGAAATAAATAAACCTAATTGATAGTTTTACTTGGTGATCATGTTTTTGACTAATGTCTAAAGAGTCTAAAATATCTCGAATTCGATTAGTTTTTAAGTTACGCAAAAATTTCTGTTTTATTTGTATGAGAGTCCTTATCCCCCTACCACAGGGGTGAGGCGACTAAAACCATCATTAAAAATTCCTGCCTCCAAAACCCCCCACATGCCAAATTTGGTTCCATTTGGTTGATTAGTTCTCTAGTTATGAGGAAATTTGTACATATTTCATTTATATAGGACTCCCCCTCCCCCCACTATTGAAGGGGGGGGCATAATTCCCCTCCTGAAGAGTTCCATTTGATTGATTAGTTCTCGAGTTAAGAGGAAATTTGTATTTCATTTGTATAGGAGCCCCCTGCTAAAGTGGTGAGGGGTTTCAATTCACCATAGAAAAATATCTTGCCTCCAAAAATCTTCACATACCAAATTTGGTTCCATTTGCTTGATTAGTTCTCGAGTTATGAGAAAATTTGTATTTCATTTGTATGGAATTTGTAAAGGGGAAAGGGGTCATAATTCCCCTTCTAAAGAGGGTCTCAATTTACCATGGAAAAAATTCTTGTCACCAAAAACACCCACATGCCAAATTTTGTTCCATTTGCTTGATTAGTTCCTGAGTTATGCGGAAATTTGTGTTTCATTTGTATGGGAGCCCCCCCCCCCCTCTTAGTGAGGTGAGGGACCTCTAATTATCATGCGAACTTTCCCTGGCCCCAAAAACCTCTTCATGCAAATTTTCACACCGATTGGTCCAGTAGTTTTCGATTCTATAAGGAACATCCCGACAGACAGACAGAAATCCATTTTTATATATAAGATAAAGCATCTTTACGAACAATCAATATACAATCTTTTCTATTCATTTGACAGCTCAAAAGTTGAAAAGAAAGCACATTCGAAATTAAAGTGATTTTCTGTTGATTTCATCATGCTTTGTGTTGATTCATTTTCAATAAATTTTCATTTAGAATCGTAATGTTTGGCAAGTAGTGCTAATCCAACGGTAAATCACTTCACTTCAACGTGACAATTTTTTACCGTGCACAATCAGATTCTGTTCAACCATCTCGTTCACTTTGTTCGCCATAACGCAGATTTACCTTAAACTACTTCTCGCCTACAATAGTTTTTTGAATCTTATTCCCAATATTTCTCAATTGAGCGAAGCCTTAGAGTGTTGGGAGGGCCTTATCCTTGGGCATCGTCTAGATGTTGTTGGCGGCATACCACTCTTTGTTATATATTCACAAGATGCCAAATCCGGCCAAAACAGCACAGAACAATCGTGTGTTACGTCAGGAAAGCCAGCAGATATTTTTCCATACACCCATCCACGTAAATGCGGCATCCTGCTATTAATACCAGGCTGAATAATGCACTCCAGAACCACCGAGAGGTTCCACAGCCTCTTATTCAGCAACTCCTATCTCGACCTCCTCGTGGTACCATCCGGGTTCCTTAGTGGAAATCGGACAACCGGTGGAAACTAGGGTCGTATGCAGACAGAGAAGAGGGCACTCGAAAGATGAAGTGTAAACTCTCCGCCTGCAGGACGATTCTCTTGACTCCCAGGAACCAAAGCAGAGGGTCCACAGCCCCTAAAGGAGATGGTTGTAATAGCTGTTATCCATGGCTATTATGTAAAAAATTTGAATGGATAAACCCCTAATCCAAGATGTGACGCGACCCGTACCGAGGGATGAATGGTGGAGGGGGTTCTTTAAATTCTCTCGCCGCAACGGAGCCTGTGGAGTACCAGGGCGCCCTCCACAGCAATTTGCCCTTGCTGCATCAAGCCGGTCACTGATGCAGTGTACGATTTCTTACTTCGAGATTCACTCTGCCTGATCTTTGACTGTGTGCTGGAGGGTGGGCTGAAACAAAAGGAGAGCCGAACAGTTATGGCCAGTAGGATGGCCGTACAATCGCTCAATCTATAAAAGAATATATTACGTCGAGTATCCACCCCTAGGTTACTCAAAAGTTGCTGAGTCTCAATAAGAGAGATCTCAGCATGCTTACCCGTCTTGTGACAGGACATTATCCGAGTAAATATCATCTTCGGAATCTCAGTTTCGTACAAGATGATATTTAACTTCGGAACACTTGGTCTGCTATCGTGGAGCACAAATAATACGCAGACTGCAGTATCTCAAAAAGGGGAGATCTGGTTGGCGTCGCCGATCAGGATACTAGGTTCATAAACCTAGTCATCCCTGATTGGCACATGTCTCGCTCCAGCTACCAGCCTGTCACTTCCTCAATAAGTGATAGGTAAGCGTATAGTATAATAATAAAACGGGGCATACCACAATAGTTCAAAATAATGGACGCAGTGGTAAGAATACCCAACAGAGGAGAAGAAGCCAGAGTGCAGAACCACCCCTCTTCTTCAACCGACTATATCATTTGGACAATAAACCTAGTCCACTCCTAGTCCTGAAGGTAAACAATTTTGCTAAAGTATAAAACCACCCTTTTCTGCAACCGCCTTTAACATTTAAGATTCAAATTAGTCCAAATTGATGTTCTGAAGGTAAAACGTCATCGAAAAGTGAGCGGTCATCCTTTCCTTTTGCCAGATTGTATCCATATAGGTACTGCAAGAATTTGTTCGAAACTGAAGTTTTTGGAGCGTCTTAGTAGAATACGAAACGTTGTTCGAAACTGTTGTCTTGCCTTTGTGTATGTGACGTGACGCAGAATTCTCAAAGCAAGGAAAATCAGCGACTCTCTTATCCGAGAATAGTTTTGAACGTTTCATTTGCTGCTTTGCATCAATTAGTTGCTGGCAATTCTTTACATAGTTTCCATAGTCAAGCATTACATTTAGATTAATTTCTTTCGAAAATGATGGACAAGACAAGGCAGGCGGGACCTATAGTGATGCTAATGTTTATTTGACTGTCAACTCCGTATAAGACAGTAAGGTACAAAACATTTTGCAAGCATCTTTAACTTATTTCGTAGCTTTCAATCATGAGAATGAATAAAACGCTGTGAAAAATTATCGACCTGTAAAAACATAACAATTTTTTGATATCATCAAATCAAATACTTAAATACATATACAGGGGTTAGACAAAATGATCGGGACTTGTAAAATTTTGATGAAATTCAAACGGCCATAACTTTTACAAAAATGTGAACATTTTTAGATGAAACCAATTGTATTCGACTGGCTTTACTTACTACGACGGGAATTAGAAATAAACTCTAGAATACGAGTAAATTTATAGCATAACTAAATTTAAAGCAAGCAGCTTTGCATAGCTGGAAGACTGCACCAGGTGCTGCTAGTGTTTTTTGCGCGATTTAGAATAATCAATTGAACGAAGTTTTGCTAGAAAATTTGTTCAAAGTGTTACATCTGTAAGTCTGTGCTTAAAATATCGATTTATAATTTCGGCAGAAAGGATTGAGCATTGCACATGGGCAAAAACGAACTAAAAACAGACGCAATTAAGACACGGCCTGCAGGCTGATAAAAAGTAGGTGATCTTATGCAAAATTTTCCGGAGAATCGCGTGACCCCCTTGCCTATTTGTCATCAAGAAGTGCCCCATTTTGCTTATTTTCCCTATTTTTAACATATTTTTACCTTTTTTCGTCTATACCAAGCAAGATTTTGAAAAAACAAAACATAAAATTCTAATAATTTTGTGTAAAGAAGTCCGCAGTGTTTCGATTTTAGTCTGGAGTAAACTCTTCATAATACCTACCCTTTCATCCCATCCGAACTAATTCAATTTGAGACAAGAAAACTACCCAGCTAGCATTTTTATACGTATAAAAAAGGTAAAAATCAGCATTACGTACAGATATACATGTTAAATAAATCGTATTTCATGCGCAAAATTGGCATATCCGTACTATTTTGGAGGCGATATACGTGATTACGAATAATTTTGAGCGTTACGACTATATAAGTATTTATATACGATAATATCCGATTAAGCGCGAGTCGCTCCGTACTACTCTACGATTTTGTGCTGAAAATCGTAATATGTCAGTCATTATCATCATATACGACAGAAAATCAACTTGATCCCACTTTATCCAGCTTTAGGTACGATTTCGAGTTTGTTAGGAGATATTTACGATAGTTCTCGTACATTGATATACGAGTTGGTGCTAGCTGGGTAGTGTTCGGAGGAAGTGAGCATTATCATAACAAAATTATCGGAGATTGTATATCAATTTTCGGATAGAGGGTACCGTTGATTCAAACTTCGAACACTTAAGCTATGGTGCAACTTTGTGTCAAGGAAAATAATCGAAAAAAGCAAAGCCATGGGTATAAACGTCCTTTAGAACTTGACCCTTCTTTATCGACAGACTTCGCAGCCGGTTATTAGAGTACAGGAAAATTACGGGGCTAGTGCAAAGATCCTATTAACTCTGTAGCGGCACCGGCCAGTCGATATTCGAACATAAAACGACTGGTTTGTTAGGCCAGCATCGTACCCCGGAGCTAACTGGGCGGGAAGCAAAGTAATCAAAGGCTAAAATCTTCGAGGGACTAATTGTGAAACAACTGAATGACTATTTAGTGCAAAACAGTTTATTGTGTCCTCTCCAGTCAGGATATCGCAAACATTGCAGCGCAACCACAGCGCTCATCAAAATCGAAAATGATATCCGTTGTGCCATGGATCGAAAACTTGTCACAATCATGGTACTTCTCGATTTCAGCAAAGCTTTCGATTCCATTAATCACTCACTGCTATGTAAAAAATTTAAGCGTCTATTCGCGCTTGAAAAATGTGCTATTGATTTTCTCCACTCATATCTTTCGGGAAGATCACAATATGTTGAGTTTAATGGCATGAAATCGAACTTATTAAACGTAACAAGCGGAGTCCCGCAGGGGTCAATTTTGGGACCGCTTTTATTTACTATGTTTATTAACGATCTGCCTGAACAACTTTTGCATTGTAAATTTCATCTTTATGCTGATGCCTTTCAACTATATCTTTCCGGAAAAATTAATGAAACACGAGAAGTAGTGAATAATATAAATATGGACATCAGCAAAATTATCGAATAGAACATCTCCAATGGCATTCGATTAAATGCGGCAAAAACTCAAGCAATTGTTTTTAGAACAAAGAGAATGGTTCTTGATGAGGTTGATAATATAGTGGTTGGAGACAAAATAATCGACTATTCAAAGGTTGTCAAGAACTTGGGCATACTCATGGACAGTTACATGAAGTGGGATGCCCAAGTATCAGCCGTATGTAAAAAGGTTTACGGGTCTATGCAATGTTTAGTTGCACTGCGCCATTTCACTCCTCAATCGATTCGGTTACAATTAGCTCGGGCTCTCATAATTCCACTATTTGATTATGGAAATGTCCTGTACGCAAACGTCTCAAACGAGAACTTTGAAAGGCTCAAATTGGCATTCAATTCTGTTACTCGTTACGTCCACAATGCTCGCCGATTCGACCATATTTCAAGGTTCCAGAATTCTCTGGTTGGGTGCACATTCAAGAACTATTTGGACTTTCGAATGTGCTATCAAACATACAAGATATTATTTGATGGGCCAGCTTACCTGTCCGATTTTTATTCGTTTTCTCTATCGCCTAGAACAAATAATCTTTTGTTAACCAGTTGCACAACTGAGGTCGGCAAAAAAGCTTTCCGCCGTCGTAGTATTTGTCTATGGAACCGTCTACCAAGTGTGTGTAAAAATGCCAGGAATTATCAAATTTAAAAAAAAAACTTGTAAATCATTCTTTGCCACATTAAACTGATCTGCAGGAGTTGTTCATCACATTGTACATAAGCTTTGAGAACCAGTAGGAGGTTATTTGTGTTACAGTGATATATGTATTATAAATAAATAAATAAATAATAATTTCATCTTATTAAGCAGTTCAGCAGCATGCGAATTTATTGATTTCCACTGAAAAATGTCGGAAAAGACGAAAAAATCGTGTTCTATATGAAAAAAAGCGCAGTTCAGTTTAGATTCAAACTACGGCCACTTTTATGGTCATCATTTAAACTGCGAACAATTCTGTCTCAGATAGTTTTCGGCATCGGAACGAAAATTGAAGTCCGGGTTGCGGTTCATTCCGGTCCGATTAAAAATCAGAACGAACTATTTTATTCTGACTTTATTCCGGGCCGATTTGGCTCTATTCTGCTTCCTGGACCGGAACAGGGCCAAATCGGACCAGAATAAAATCGAACTACGAAATTTCGTTCTGATTTTTAACCGGACCGAAACCCGGACTTCAATTTTCGTTCCGATGTCGAACACTAGTCTCAGACTTCAAACACGCGTAATATATTGATGAGAATTAGAGATTATCGTGCAACAGTTGCCTATATTCTATCCGCCTAGCAGTATGATTTGGCTTTTCACACGTAAAAACATTTTAATTGATACTACTGATACTGATAAGAACCTAAAAACCTGATATTATTCGTGGATGTCCAAAATGTGAATCGCTCGTGCAAAATGTGGTTCAAATTTCGAACACTTAAATTTCTGTAATATCTTGAAAATAAAGCATTTATCACTGTATTTCAACTTTGTTTTAGTTAAGGGGAAACCGAAAGTGGCTCAAAGATGGCTGGATAAATGGCTACCATTCGAAGCATGTATTATTTTGCGCCTTAAAAATGCATCTGTATTGGCAGAGCACGCTTTCGCCACGTAATCAGTGCTTCCAGCGCTGTTATAATGTCCTAAAACTTGTAATTCAATTTATCGATCTGCTGTGTATCAATAAACGCTCAGCAAAACATAATTGCTAATGGAAAATAAATTTAACTGAACATATCGATCATTACGTGTTCATAAAAGCGACCAATGTATAATTTGGAATTAGTTAATAGATATTTGGTTACGCACATATTTCGTTGAACTAGCGATTTCCGAAAAAGCAGCAACACAGTATCAAACTTTCATCACATCAATGAGCTTTTAAAGAGCTTTCAACTTTCGCCGCATCGATGAGTTTAGAGTGAAATAAACAAACAAAACGCAAACGCAGGAATCAAAAACGCAATCCGATGCAAGCGGATTAATTAAACATCCTAGTGATCCTACGCATTATTCAGTTGCTGCTGTTAATTTTGATTGAATCGGAATGCCTTGATAAAGAAAACAAACCCTTTTTCGGGATGTTTGTAGTCAGTGCGGTTGGCTGCGGATCAGCTGTTTATGTTTGCAAGCTCCCCTATTTGACATATATTACCAATACTAATGCAATATTCAAATAAACGTTTAGGTTTTTAACGAACACATGAGATGTACAGTACAGTGTTTGTCGCACTAACACAATAACGTTAGCCACTTTCGGTTCCGCCTTAATACAGGTATACCTCGATAGTACGTTTAGCTTCGTTTAGCATACGTATTACCGAAATGTACGTACTATCGAAACACAATTTTAGGCTATGAAGCATTGTTGTATTATGCTTAATATTACATGAAATTTGCATACACTATTGAATAAATATATATTTTAGTGGTATTGATTAAATATAGCAGTTAATTTTTAATTCTTTTAAATCAGTGACTTTACCCTTTGTAAAGCTTGGAATGAAACAAATAAAGTGTTGCTAGAAAATGCACGTACTATCGAGGCAAATTGTACGTATTATGGAGGGTACGTACTATCGAGGGTACGTACTAACGAGGGCACGTACTATCGAGGTATACCTGTACATACCTTCCACGTAAACATAACAAGCACTGAAACTCGCTTTTAAATTGATAAAAATAATGTAAACACAAAAACAGCATTTTTTACACAAAACGCTAAGAGCAGGCTAATCAAGTAAAAATCTGAGTTTTCACTTTTTTCCAGCGTCTACTAATTCCCAGCAAGGAGTCTTACAGCTTAATGCTATACCTCCCCGGATAGAGGACATCCTAAAGGGCCAAACAGAATGCTGCGGCAACGCATCCGTCAGTGTCTGTTTACCCCTAGGGAAAACTGTCAGAATAACGCTGACGGACTGACGGACACGTTGACGCAGCATTCTGTTTGGCCCTTAATGAACACGATAGTGTTACTACGCACATGGTTTTGTCGTGTTAGCAATGTTAATGTGGATTTCATCATGCTAAAGTGTCCGAAATTTGAATCAGAACGGTATTTTCAAAAGCGATATTTAGTCGAATAAAAACAAAGCAAATCCTAGGTGCTGACATTTCACTATCGGAACTTGACCTTCAGTTTTTTAAGTGAGCGTGGCTTTAATGGCCGTCTCTTATCTAGTTTTTCGTTCTTTCCCCTTCTCGTCTTAACCCACTCTGTTTGGATACTGTGGATGCTATGCAAACACCTTGATTGCATTATTTTCTTCTATCATTCCCTTCGTCTATTGGAAACTCTATCTGATCGCAGTCATGTGTTAAAGTACAGGACAGTTCTGCAATCCCACTGACTCTTACAGACTCTCACAGTCGAGATTCGAACCTACGACGATTGGGTTGTTAGACCAGTATCGTACCTCGAGGCCAACTGTGAGAAGATGACCAAATAAACAACTTTAATTTTGGGCCGTCAGACTGCCTTAGAACGGCTAGCAAATTAAGTAGATAATTTTGGGCACTATCCTCACAGTCTCATTATTATCACCCACGCGCCCTATTCAATAACAGGTGACCCGAGTTACCTAAGTGACTTCCCGAATCGCAAATAGTGCTCTCACCTACAACATTTAGATGAGGAGCGGTGCGAATAGGACATTTTATTCCTATTAACTTATTATGTCCTAGTGTATGCAATTTAATATGTACTTTCAATCTACTCTGAGTCATAATGGAAAGAAAATATTCCAATAAATTTTCAAGACATGATTCAATGCAGACTAACCCTATTATTTTTTCCTTACTTAAAACAAAATCAGATATTATTTCTATAACTGTAGACTTTCCAATAGACGAATCCAGCGGGTTGAACCAACTTAAAATGGCAGTTATACCCGGAATCAAACCCAACTTTTCTCCTAGGCCCCTATAATTAGCTGACATCGCGCAGCCTTCGGATCTGCCCTTTGTGTCCTCGCTTTTTCTAATTTTCTATTTTTTTCCTTTAAGTCTTGTCACGATCTAAGTTGAGCGTGTAGGGCGCTATATCTCTACATATTTGCGTTAGTAAAAGGAAATGCTTATCAACTTAGGGATTATTTGCTTCAAAAAATTCTTTATTGGTTTCACTGTTCCTGGTTTTTGCTGTCAGGTATTGTAGCCAATTATCAATGTATAATTATCTACGTCTGCATAAAAATCGCGAAGAATTTGAAATTATTGCGCATTGGTCAATGTTTTTATTTAATTTAGTTTTGTTCTAATAATTAATGAAGCAAATTTTTATTCTCAGTTTCTATTAATGGTGCTGAGGTGTTCAGGTTCTGAATATTTTATAGCAAGGAATCAGCATCGCTTGCATTCGTGCTTCGTTCGATGCAAAAAAAATTTACAACAAAATTATTCCGAAGCCGTGACAATAATTACGCAGGCTTAAATTCGAATTAGCAATTTTGAATAGTATTTTGTATTGTAATTTGTAATAACAGTTGTTTCAAGTGAAGAGCGGAATATGGGAGTCTATGGTCATGGTGGCCGGACGCCGCATGAAATTTGTTATGAATCGGTAAATTCGCGGAACAGTAAAGTTTTTAATGACTGAAGTTTTTGGAGCGTCTTAGTAGAATACGAAACCTAAAAATAGAAAATAAGAAAACTTATCCAATTTAATTCTACTATGTGTATTTTATTCACGACAGATACGTATTTCGCCTACGACTTGCAGGCTTCCTCAGTGTCTGTTTTCGAACTCGAAGTTTGAAAACAGACACTGAGGAAGCCTGCAAGTCGTAGGCGAAATACGTATCTGTCGTGAATAAAATACACATAGTAGAATTAAATTGGATAAGTTTTCTTATTTTCTATTTTTAGGAAAGCTTTTAATGTAACCATTCGTAAACAAATTAGAACGCGTGACTTCAATGAACTGCTCGATATCGTTAACTTGAATTTGCTAGAAAATGTTAAATTATCAAAACATTCGTGATAAATAGTCAACGTCATCTAACAACACGGATGCAATATTTTCCGTCCATACAGTGGATTCGCGCGGGACTAGACATCATCGAATCGATTTCGGGCTCAAACACGTCGCACGCGCTTTCTAAACGTCAGACTATAATGGTGATCGCGGAAAGTTTTTGTAATACATGAAATGCGATCGCTGACGCGCGCGTTATTTCGTTGGATCCTATCATCTATCAAGATAAACTCTGATCTGTACCTTCCCCTACTAACACAAATCCTATCCCGTGATACTTGTGGAGATGCAGTGGTGCCCGCGGTCTGTAGCAACAACAAGTATCGGATTACAAAACAATTCATTCCTTTTCCCATGTAGTACAGCCTTTTAGTCGTGGCCGGCGTCGTTATTGGTCAATTTTCAAAATATTGAATCAGTAGAAGTTGCACAATGAGAATGTCATGCTACTCCCAAGCACCATTCAATTGGTTCTTTGTGCAATCTTACTGATTCGGCCAATCACGGAGTGAACTACGGGCAGTCTACCTAAGCTAAGCTTAGCTACGTCTTGTCACGATCTAAGCATACTAAAACCCCTTTGTTATCTTTGTCTATCATTACACTCGTCTATAGGGTGATTAATCTATTTTGGACAGGCATTACGTGTATTCTATTTTGGGCATTTAAAGCAAAATCAAATGAAAATATATAAAATAAAATACGCGTAACACCTGTCCAAAATAGATAAATTACCCTATTGGAAAAACTAACATTACACCATTGCTTTCTATTATTCTAAAAAAATTGTGTTAAAACTTTGATTACACAAACAGAACAAACATATAAACAATAGTAAAGTTTGTTGTGAAACTTCAATGTTATTAATATTTTCTCAGCCTTACACCCCTATTCTGCGTTTCGAACGAATCTTTATTTCGTTCGACTTGTTTCGAACGAGATGTTTTGCCCATTTGATTTTACTGGCGGCATTTTCGTTCGAAAAAACTTCTGTTCGAAATACCAATCCGTTCGAAATATAGAATAGCGGTATAACAGAAAATTAGTGCCTCTATAGACAAACGACGAACATTGCCGACAATGAAACTTCTTGCCAGGGCAAATTATACAGTATTATGCTGCATTTCGTCGAATCGCGTTTTTGATTGAACGATTTTCATCAGCAAAATTAAATAGGTAATCAATTCGATCGAAACACTTTAAACTGAGATCCGTCGAAAAGAAGAATAAGAGTGATAATAGTGCACTGGCTCGAAGAACGTACTATCAGGATGCCTGCTGCGACAAATGGTAACTTGTTTCCACATCCACATGCAATACCAATCAATGAGCATACCGCTTTTTCAATAATTATATTGCAAACAAGATGAAGTATGGAAGCCAGAAAACACTTGAGCAATATCAACATACTAAATGAAATAAAAAGCGTTTGTTACAAAAACGTATTAGTCATCTCCAATTTTACAAAACTTGCTGATTTCACTTCGAATCTAATAGACAGTGATATTCAGGTGGACGCCTTTATTTCTTCAACAAATTACTTAACAGAATCAACTTACCTTTATTACACTTTCTTTTATTTGGAAAACTTCAAAATGGAGACAAAAATATGTTTTCGATGTATGTCTGAGTCTCGCGACTCGCGATTGACCGTGAATTTTGTGTAAGGGAAAGCAATAAGCACTTTTGCTATTGTACCACAAACAAGTCCCCAGTTCTTTACGGGATTTTGGGAGATAATTTTTCTAAAAAAATCTAAAATTCTAAAAAAATCGAATTTTAACCGAAAGATTAACATTTTGAACATACGTATCTGAAGCATACTGAATAAATTCCAAAAATAAATAATAATGCAATGCGCATGACAAAAGCGATTTCAGACTTCAAAAATTTCAACATCGTTTCTCTCGAAACCAAGTTTTCGAAGTCTGTATCAAAAATCTCAATCTGGATCTCCAGAACGGCTCAAGCATTTTATTGTTTCAAAGCATATGAAATTATCTAGTGCTTGATCCAGACGTCCATCGTCTCTCGCGTTCTCGAAATATTTTAAATGAGCCAAAAAACATGGTGTTAAAATTCCTATTCCCCCTTAGAGAAATTGAGGGCTTTAATGCAATAATGAGAACTATGTGTGATGACAAACGCAAATTGAAAAAAGATAGAACTGCAAATGATGAGAAGGAGTTGAAGCGAATATGGAATTTGGCTTCCAAACAAGAGCCGTATTCGGGAGCACAATCAACAACACTGGACCATTTAGTGCTTGAGATGTCTTCTTCCATGAATTATTTTGAACTGGTGTAACGCTAAACACCCAACCGGTGGCACTTACAATACACTCAAGTCGCTTTTTACGAGAAGGGTAGGTTCCGCGTAAATCAAAATCGCGTAAATTTCGAAATTCACGAAAAAACCGCGTAAATATCGAAATTCGCGTAAAAAAAACCGCGTAAATTCCAAAATTGGCGTAAAAAAACAAAATTTTGCGTAAAAAAACTCAAAAAACGCGTAAAAAACGTGGATTTCAACACTACGTTAAAAAATAGACTAATTGAGCACAACTGCGTAAATTCCGAAAACGCGTAAATTCCGAAATTCGCGTTAATTCCGAAATTCGTAAAAATAGTCACGTAAAAAACAAACCGCGTAAAAAGCGACTTTAGCGCATAAGTAAAAAAATATCAATTTATGTTGCAAATCTCCATATTTTACATATTTTTTAAAACGTATTGGAGTGTCTATCTTCCTGTGGTTTACAATAGAATAACTATCGGGTCCATTACAAGAATTCTAGTATATTTTGCATGAAGAGGGTCCACTAATGTTAAGAGTATAATGGACCCTCACTTGTTGCATTATCGATTTTAAGGCATTAATAATACAGCTAAAATTTTGTAAACTCAAATATGTGTTATGTTTAATACTTTCTGTTTCTTGTAATGTACAAGCTAATAAACTGAAATTGTATCCGAGTATCTATTCTAGGTTGAATATCCAACCAACTCAGAGCAAACCACAATAAGTGTGCAATAATTGTTCAAAGTAAAGCGATTTTTGAACAACAAAATGAGTCTTTTGTTTTCAGATTGAAAACTTTTCCATCTTCAACGCACTCATAATCAACAAAATGAAGTCTTAAATATTTCAAAAGAAAACTAATTATCTAACGACCGCAAAATGTGTCGAAAATCATTTGGGTTCGGGAATGTTTTTCACTACAACAGCAGTTCTTTCTTTTATATTGAACTAAACATAAAAATCCACACTTCACACATACATCGGATAGGTTTCAGAAAAAACAAAAATTTCCATAAATTCCATAAATATCTTGTAGAGATGGTCGGGTAGTGGAAAATTTACCCGAAACCCGCGCCCGTACCCGATGGGTTCAGGTATTGAAAAAAAAATTATTTTCGGGTTCGGATCGGGTACTGGTTCTCAATTTTTTTAACCGAATACGGGTACCCGTTCCCGTACCCGATGGGTTCGGGTATCAAAAAAATAAATTTGCGGGTTCGGGCCGGGTATGGGTCGTCAATTTTTTCTTATTCGGGTACGGGTTGGTTTCGGGTATTCAAATTTTCGTACCCGACCATCCCTAATGTCTTGGCACTACATCCGGAAGAAGGAATTTGATTTTCTGAGTTTTTGTTCGATAGACTTGGCAGCCAACTGTTAGAATACATGCTGTTGGCCTACGATGCTGTTGACTAACAGTCTCTCCCAGTCGAGATTCGAACATACGACACGGCACGTTTGTTAGACCAATGTCGTACCTCGAGAGCAACTAGGAGGCATAATTGTGATGATCTATAAGATAAACTTTACGTGAATCCATGACTTAAGAGTCTTCACTACATTTAATGCAAATACGTTTAGTGTAGCTATCTTAACTTTTAACCCTTCGCCATTCCTACTTTGTCTAGCAGATTTATTTTTTCTTAGGTTGTCCATTTAAAAAAATGTTACAGGTTTCGACATTCTAAGAGTAATATTTACACACAGCGTTGTTTTCGACTTGACTCTTGGTCGTTTCGTTTAAGCTCATTTTAGATAAAATATACCAATTTCGTTTTGGATACACAGGATTTTGCTGAGCTGCCTGGAATATGTCATCATGATCTAAGAACTTAACGATTTTTAAATGTTCCAAAATAACGAGTGCATACAAAACTGTTGTTCTTACAGCTTTCAATTAAGATGTGACACTTTTTACTGGACGAATTAGACTTTAAAAGTTGCACAGTTATTGTTTACAACAATATGTGTTCTATCACTAGCAAAGCGTTCACGAAAGAGTCAATACAACTGTGATGGGCCGTACGAAGTTCGTCAGCGAGAACAGGAAAGAGGAACAGCATGACTTTATTCTTGCCCGCTCTATTAGCACAATTCTAGTGGAGTTTAACTCATTTTGTCTACAACATATGAAGGTGAAGTACAAGTTGACACGGTGTATTGTATCGTATTGAGCACACTATACTGCTAGCCAAAATGAAGCATCTCGGCACTTCTGCTGCTTTCGCCTGGTGGAGATTAAAACCCTTCCTTGAAAACCGCTGTCTTTCTGTGAAATTAAGAAATACTGAATATTACGACTACCAGGGTAGCTCACGCGTTCCTCAGGGTAGCAGCATAAAATGTATGCTTTGTATGTAGGGTATACAACGGCTCAGCATCAGCGTTGCCATATACTTCGTAATCAGGATCAGTCGAAAGAAGCTTCCAATTCAATACCGTTATTCCATAAACAGCCAGAATATTGAGCACGTAACGGTCGTCACTATACAATCACTAAAGCAGTATCATTTCCAAAGCAAACAAGAATCTGGAATTCATAATGAGAATGACAAAAGAGTTTCGTGACCGTACTACCTGAGAGGTTTGTATTTCGCGCTTCTTCACTCAACTCTGGAGACGGCAGCAGTTGTTTGGAGCCCTTACACCGACCTTTGGACTGCGCGGTTCGAATCTATACAGAAAAGGTTCATTAGGAACGCACTTCGAGATCTGCCCTGAACGGATCCAGTCGAACTTACTCCATATTATCACAGTTGTAAGCTGTTGGACATGGCCACATTGGAAAAGAGAAGAGACGATATGCGTGCCGTAGTTGTTGGTGAGCTACTAAGTGAATCAATTGGCAGCTTGGATTCTAGCACAGATCAATGTAAACCCGAGAGTTCTACGCTGAACTGACTTACTTGGAATTCCATTTCATCGGACAGTATATGGCCAAAACGCTATGTTACCGCTACGTAATCGTAGACTTTTATGATTTTAAATCATGTAGACCATGTCGTCAGATGATGCAAAGAAAAATAAAACCTTAGGTACACGTAAAAAATCCTTAGGTACACGTAAAAGATGGATTTAAAATGATAAACAAACCAGTTACGAATTAAATCAGGTTACAGCAGTATAGACCATTTTACGAACTGACAACATTGCTGATATTGATATTGTTTTCCCGTGGGGTCATCTGCGGATTGTCAAAGTACCAGCACGGGAAAGCGCAATATCAATATCAGCACGTTACCTTGTCGCTTGTCATATAAAATGGTCTTCAGAATATATTCTTGCGAAATATTCCCAATAAAAAATCGATTTATAGAAAGTAATGAAATATTTTTTCCAGTCATTTTGCCCAATGAAGCTCAAAACTGAAATTGAAACCCCTTCCCTTGTGTACAAATGCAATTCGAAGCCGGAGAGCTCGAAGGCGATCATATTGTGCAGCTAACATACAGAACGTATCACTTGTCCATATTTCGTTCCTGCCACTTTCTGTCCTTCCCGAACTGATGATCCTGCTAATACAGGTTCCAAATCGTTGCTCGATTTGTTTGATAATTGCTGAAATTAGATATAAACGTATCACCACGATCCAAATATGTATCAGGCCTTGTTCTGCCAATGCCATGGGTTTAATTTATTCAATTAAGATTGTCATGCGTTAGTCAACCACCAAGAAAGTTAGACTGTTTTCAGTTACTCCAACTACCAGTCCATTACCTTTGGTTACGGCTACAGCAATTAACGACGAGAGAAAAATATGGAAGCATCTCAAAGTCCGCGGAATTTTCAAGCCTGAAGAAAGTGTCTGATGCGGATTTGAAGAACGCAATTCTGTCAATCCTATCGCGAAGCAGCTGCAGCAGATCGAAAACCTGGAGAACCAATGCATATCCGCCTGACAGCGGCAGTGAAAAATTCATCGAAACCCTGGATACATCAGCTGTACTGGACTATTGGTTCCACTCGTATTCGAATTACATCTAAGACACAAGCTCAGACTCTGAAACGTCATTTTCTCCAATGGGGCTTACGATTTTCCTAGGAGCCTAAGTATCAACAAATTTTTTAACAGCATAGTATACTTATCCTCTTTTTACACTAAAACGATAACCAGACCACGAAACTTAGCGCCAACATTTTAATTATTAAGGACCATAATCCAAACGTGGGTAGTGTTTACCAAACAGTTTATGATGCAAATAGTATAAAACTGACCAGAAAAGAAATGAAGAGAAGTGAAGAAAAGTACTCCAAAAGTGTTGGGTGTCATCGATTCGATTCCAGACAGACAGTTACCAAGTTGCAATAGAATCGCTGGCATTTATTATACTATTTGTGATATCGCATCGCTAATACATGAACTTCCTAAATTGTTGTTAGTGTAAAGAATATGTTTAAGGTGAATTCGTATTTCGTTACTTCACCGGACAATGAATGAATACGAATTAGCCCCTCGACCATTGTAATCATTACTAATGAAAAAACTTCAGACAATTTTATGCAAAATACGAAAACGAAATAATCAAAATAAATATCAGTGGTATCATATTCTGCGTAGTTGATAAATAAATTTAATATAGGAAAAATCTGCGGTTAATTCAGTTTCCCGAGTAAAGTTTTGGATGCAGCATCCATTGTTTCAAGAATATGAAAAGTAGTTATTTTATCACTAACATGCAATCCAGTTAGCGGTCTGACAGATACGGACCACCAATTAGAAGTTTTCTTAATTCTGTGCACAAAGACTTATTCGCACAAATTCTGTGCACAATAACTTTTTTATCGTCAAAATCTATTGAAAACTTTCACAACACTATTTACTTTCAGGACGTCATGCTGATCTAGGTTCAATCGAGCAAAATAATATCTGGCCTATTGGGACGAGGAGTTTCACTTTTTCTGAAATCTAAGCAAACAAAATCGCAAGTGCATAGGAATAGGATTGTCGACGCGGCAAATCAGAAAGTGTACTTACATGCGATTGGCTGATTCACTATTTCTGAAAATGTTTAATACTTATACATTTTTCAATAGCGATTGTTTGAAAGTCTGTTGTTTTCCATATTAATCTCTGATTGGAATTTTTTGGTCGATGCAGATCTTGCAGGTCTGTTAAGAAACGACCGTGTTATAAGCACGCAAAACGTAAACACTTTTTGTTACATGTTCTTTTTCTGTACTTGTAAAATGCACCCCATTATAGTAAACAAAAGCCTACTTCAAAAAATGTATTCATCCAATCTTTAAATGTTGTGTAAACAATTTCGAGTCCCAAGTAAGCAAACGTAAGGGTTTGACTTGCACCTTTCGTCATATTTTTCCTGTTTGTTATTAAATGCTGTAATGGACGTCGTGCACAAAATTACTTCGTCGTAACATATTATTGCGTTTACTTGAAACCTTCGGTGGACGCAGAATTGCAATACGAAACACTTGTAGTTCGCTGTTGCAGCAGTCGTTTGCAACCGAAAATGAACCATTAAATGTTAAATGTCGGTTTAAACTTATGTCATTTCTCCCTTCTGTATTAAAGATCTTGAAGTTTCTAAAACGTTGAAAAACAACTACTGAAACTTTACGTTTAGTTATCTAAATCTACAGCAAACCTAAGCTCAGCGTCTTCACATATTATTACCAGTCATCAGTAGTAAAACCTACAGTTTTGTTGTCTATATTTTATACATTAATTTGGCACGAATCTCTAAACTGTTATCACGGCACACTATTTGAAGTTAATTGCTATACTCGTGCTATACTCATTTCGTTAGTTCAGATTTTACAGAGCTATAGCATTAGTATCTCTTAGTTTACTACTACTATGTGCAGTTTGCTCGGTAATGAGGGTTTTACGTACTAGATACTAGCACGGATTAATTTAACATTGTATTCCAAATAACTTTACTGTGTAATGAATACTTTAGTCATTTTAGACACTTATTTATGTGTCACAAATAAAACGCTAGTGGTTACAGCAAAATAAAGTGCATGAATCATATCACAGCCAAATTATCAAATAAATATGTAAATAATTATATAACTTTTAACAAAATATAAGCATGTTTATTTTGTGTTGAATAGCAACAAGAGCAAAACCTGCAAAAATAAATACATTTCCAGTTTTTCATAGTAGTGTAACCAGCTTCTGTCTTCAACAGATGCAAAAGTTTCCTGTCTAAGCATAGCCATAAGCAATGGATACGGTGGTAGTTATTTGAAAAAAAACCGGGCCCCTATTACGAGCATCACTTACATTTACTACTTTTACTTCCATGTCACTTCACCTCACCCATATTACAAAAACTCACAAAAATGAGCGAGATGAAATTAATTCAGCGAGGTGACAGTAATAAGGGCCTGCTATTAGAGTAACTCCAATCGAAAGTTCAACTGTTTGAGGAACATACTTACCTACTTTAGTTCACCCGACGCACTACTCATAGAAAATTGTTTCTATTTATTCCTATCAACAGATTCATACAGTAAAAATGCATAAGATAATAACCAAATCCTTTCGTTTCTTTACTGAACAATACAAAGAGGTGCATAGAAACTAAGTTTTTATTATTATTAATATTATTATGTTAGACATTTACCCGTAACATATATTCCATCATGTTTGCAATAAAACTACCATCCAACAACTCTCCTACCCTAAGGAGTGTAATCATGATAGATGAACTTGATCATGGATAAAAGTGAAAACCCACGAGTAAAATGGTTAAAAGCCGTTATTGAATCTTTCACAGCATAAAAATGCAACCAGTCTTGCAGTGCGTGTAGATCAGCTGCTCTACTGCAAAACCGGTATTGAATATACTTAACAAGCAACAACAAACAGTCGAAGCCGTCGATCGGCAAAGACGAACGAAATTGTACTTATCCGATCTCAGATGGATACTTTCAAGGAATTTTCTTCCTTATTCAGCAAAAATCCCCTCTTTAGGCCATCACGTTACATTGCAGTGCAGTGTTGAATAACCGGAAGAATTATAGCATAGATGATCAAACTAGTCGTCGCTCGCCGCTAGTCACTACTATCACACGCTAACTTCGTTACTCAATAAAATTTACACGTCAAGAATCAAAAGCCAAAGTTTACCAAAGCATAAGAGTTGCTAAAGTACAGCATTACGCAACGCATACGTTTCATGTGAAGATAAATCATAACCCCCTTCATCACCCAACGGTTCCGTTCGTTATATGGCACAAAAGCTATCAATGTTGCAATGTTTCTTCTAATAGCTAGAGAAAGACACCAGCTGTCCGCGACCGTCAGTGCGACAAGGCAGTGAGTTTGGAAAGTCTAACGATATACAAACCTGAATGCAATAAAAGCATCACCCATTTCGCCGCCAACGATGTGAACTCCGCCATCAGGGATTGACAAGCCCTTAAAAAAATTACGCACGTCTAGTGCATTCGCCGACCACGGCAAATTCTGCAAACGTATGATAACGCTCATCTTGACTACGCAACACTCTGGGCTGCTCTTGAAATTAATGGAAAATTTTCTGTTAGTTCAAAACTAATCCTAGAGATGCTAATAACCACTAACGAATACTCCTTTTCCTTGCTTGGTCACCTCCAGTGTTAGCCTAGAAAAGAAAAGAAACCAAATTGGCATATGTTTATTTGCAAAAAGAACAACATCTGAAACTGTCTTGTTTTATTTTCATGAGATGGCAATAAATAATGTATACATTAAGCAGAAATATAGCTCTTAATATACTTAATTATACTTAAATAAAATTAAATAAATTTAGGTTGATTTTCTCGAAGAACACCCATTTCCAATAAGTGAACATTTTCAAAATCAGATGGTGAATATTCTAATAAGCCATATCAACCACTTAGTTTATGTAATTGAATCTTCGAAAAAATATGGCTTTAAATAAACATTTTAAGTCACGTCAGATGGCAAACCAGTAACACAGAAAATATCGGTACACAACTTATCTGACTTCCTTAGGTTCCTGCTGAGAAAACCACCATACCTAAATTATTCACGCAACCGATATACCCACTCTCGAGCAGAGATTTCGTCTTCTTCTGAACGAGCATGTTTTAGTAGTGAACTTACTACAGTGCCAACTTGCGAAGCTGTTTTCCTCCAGATAAGTCGCTATGGCAGGGGAAAGTTTTTCCTGGACAAAACGTCGACAGCATAGGAAAAACTATAAAACTATGCGTGCATCGAGATAAGCCATTAGTATACGTTCGGTACGTCGACGTCCGATGGATACGCATTAGTACAACGGTGGTTCGTAAATTTTTTTTCTCATTGATAAAAGCAGCATAAGGATGCATCTACGGAGAGTGAGTTCTCATGGTGTACTATTAAACTATTTAGTTATTGATCCGAAGGGCATACCCTTGACGGTTGTGATTCTAGAATCAAGTGAATTTTCAAAATATTCTAGTTAGCAAAACTGTAACGAGAGCACTATGGTTAATAATGGATTTGTGGAAAACAGTTATGCGTATAGCCATTGAAAATGTGACAAAAATCGAAATAATTCAATGATTAGCGTTGCTGTTGTTTAAAAGTGGTGATCAATGTGTATTGTAAGAAAAAAAAACAAAACCTTCGGCTTAAACGTATGTTTAAAGACTTAACCCTTCTCTATCGATAGACTTCACAGCCGGTGATTAGAATACAGGACAGTTACGGGGCTAGTGCAACAATCCTACTGACTCTAATGTGTATTGTTACGAATGCTTAATTTCTACGCATACTCCAACATCATTACATCATTGGTGATAATGTTTCATTTTATATTTAATCATTTATTAAGTTGGAAGAGTTCAAACAATTCCCTCAACAAACCAAAGAATATCAACTGGATTGTGTTTGATAAAAAATAGGATAAAAAAATCTTACGCTTATCACGTAAAGAACATTTCAACAAACACGACGGTGTACAATAAGCATAAGATTTTATTCTATTAGCAGAACTGCGAGCATTTTAATGCGAAGTGTTCGAGGTTTGAATCGGTTCGAAGTTCGAAGTTTGAATCAAAACGGTACCAACCGTCGGCACGCTCATAAATGACTTAATTTCAAAGCCGCCAACTTCTTATTTTTATCACTCCATAAATATCATCAGTCTTATGCTTAATTCCAACGGATCCTAGTTTCGAACGAAATAATAATTTCCATTCTTCTTCTTTCGAAAAACCGATCCGTCGGAATCCAAAATAAAACCGATTAAATGAAGACTAGGCAAGGTAAAGCACAAAATCACACCTGGCGCGGCGCATTCTCAGATCTAGCACTCTTTTCTAGGTGGGGCCTCCAGCATTTTTTCGGTCGTTTTATTCAGTCAGCATATTGTAAAATAAATCAAAAATTGCACTCGAGTTTATTATAGCTTTCTCAAAGCTTTAAAAATGGGGGGGGGACTAAAGATAAAGCCTTATCTGGGAACCTGATCAAATGAAAATAACAAATTCATAACAGGATGAGTTCTAAATAACAAGTTTTTTATAACAAAATCTCTTTTGCGTTTTGTTATAAACTGGATCTCGTTGGTAGGTAAAATAACAAGATTTGTAATAAAATCCGCTGAAGGTATATCACAAATATATCAAATTATGATATAATTTGATTTTTTTTTCTTTTTCTAACGACGTATTGTAGCTTTACTTTTTCTGTTGGTGAAGAATAAATGCTTAATGCGAAAAATGTAGATTCAGGCAAACTTAAAAATTCTTGATATTAAGCCAAAAATGTAGACTCGAGTGCGTTGTTTAACACCACTAGTGGTGTAATTCGTTAAACAACACTCGACTAGAGATTGAGAGCTGTGAGTTCGACTCCCACCTTCGCTAAGTCTACATTTTTGGCCTAATATCAAGGATTTTTCAGTTTGCCTGAATTTATATTTTTCGCATTAAGCATTTATTCTTCCCCAACAGGATATAATTTGATCAAGTTTATTTCAAGATGAGTTACAAAAACCAGCATTCTGCCCTGCTTTATAACCAAAATGTAACAAACCGTGTTATAAGTAGCAGAACGAGAAAGATTCTTGGTTAAACATTTCCTGCGTAGCAAGTTTTGCTATCACATTTAAAACACACTTTGATAGAAATATCAACTGGAGCTACAATTCTGTAATTTTTTTGTTAGAATCATCTGATCGGGAATGCTCTCATACTTACCGAATTACCAGTTTCAATGATCGAATTTTGCATAAATTGAGTATTGACCAGTAACACTAACGCCCAAATTGCAATTTTATTCAACAGTAGCAGTAACACAGCAACGTGCGTAAAATTGATTTGGGCCGTGCACACTTGCACAAAATGCAACAAAAATAGTATCATGATAATGTTCACTGGGGCCAGGCTCCGACCACGGGCTTATTCTCATAGTCACCTCACTTCTCTCACGGATTCGGTAACTCAACAATAAAGCAATGAAGTTTCACTTTCATCTGAAGCAGCACCATTTCGTTTCAAAACTAGCTTCAATCAGCGTCAATTGAAACAGGTTTTACTTCATCATGACATGACGATCGGTTTCAAAGTTTCTTTTGTACTTTTCTATCAAATATTAGGCAGAAGACCAGCCACTTTGAATGCAATGAATTGAATTTGAGTAAAATTTCCTACCTTGTAACGCGTGTTATAATCAACTTAATCAACATCGGCAAATCGTGTCTGACTTTCAGTCGTCGTCAATTGAAACAGTCACTAACTTCAGCTGAAGTTTACTTGAAACGTTACTCGCTTCATATATGAAGCGAAGGTAAAACAAGGTCAGCTTCATTTATTTGTTTCGACGATACCAGGCCCTGACTGGGACTAACACATTTAGCATAACACTGTTTGAAATAACGGTCTTTTGACATAATGGTTATTTTGCATGACTTTGACTTAATTGATAATTTAGCCAGATTTTGTTGTTTAGTGCTTGGTAACAAGAGGCAGTAATAGACAATGCGGCTAAACCGTAACGTTGTTTACCAAAGACTTACCCATGCTCCCTCGCCGTGGCCGGCGCTTCCGGTGGCGGGTCACCGGCGAACACTCACCCTGAATCATCTAGTAAAGCGACCATATGGTCATAAAATGATGTTTGAAGAATTATGTCAAATGGTCGTTATGCCAAATAGCCCCTTATAATTATGCCGAATGACTGAAAATTGACGGCCACCATGTCCTCTATAAAATTTGCATGTACCGCTGCACAGTGGAAAATACTGGGACAAAAAACCCAAAATGTAGTTGAAGTTTTTCATGAAGTATAATTTTTCTATGAAAGTATACAGACTAAATAACTATATTCCAAAATTTAAGAGCACTGGGAATGATATAGCTTTTTGGAGAATTTTTTGAATCTGAGGTTTGTGTGACAACTTCCCACATTTTCCATTCAACGCAAGTTTCGAAAAACTGTTTTTAATCGTATCCTGTTAGGTATTTGCAGCCAAAGAAAACGTGATTTGGTATTGAAATGGTTATAGATTAGCACCTTATTTTGCAGTTTGACGAAAATCAAGTACATTCTAAAATATATTTACTTCAAATCTCAAAATAGTAACACACATATGACTTCGCATTTTCAAAGTTGAGCATCTTTTTTTGGGAACGGAAGGTAACCGTCATTTTTTTCATATTTTATGTAGAATTTAGTCTACTTTCCAAAAATCATATCCGCATTTTGCGCAGATTTGCACAAAGACTAAAAATATTGAAATTTATAGAACCATGTCTTTTTAGGCAACTCTGCTTTGTAATTACTTCTAGCAATACTATTATAGATATTTTTAAAGTAAATCTTTAAGCATTTAGCAGCTAAAGGTTAGTACCAGGTCAGCAGAGCAGAAGGGACACTTTGACATTAAAATTTTTGTGAATAAACATGGTTATTGGCTGGAGAAAGTGCTATTTCTAAAACTAAAAGTTTATTTTTAAATGTGGCTCAATGTTATGGATTGCTGAGTGTTACAAGGTCATTACTACTTCTCCTAATTATCCCAATGCAAAAAAACACAAAATAAAAATAATAGTTCAAGTAGTTATAAAACTTTTTTTAGAAAATTATTTTAGAGACACCCTAATTATTGATTTTTTTTAATATTTGAAAACATTAAGTTTTAGTAGTCAATTTGGTTCACAGTTTATACAAAATATGTAAGTTCCATGCTACTTTACCAATTTTATTAGTTTTGTCTCAGTTTTGTTCTAACTGGCACCGCTGTGCGCTGAGAGCATTAAAATTGAACCATTGACAATTTTTCTTAATAGGGCATCGCCTCTAGTTTCTGATAATAAATAACAGAAGTTGGCGCTAGTGTTTCATCATGCGCCATGCGTGAATATGCTAGAAACTCAATGTTTTCCTGTTGAATACAACAGATGTCGTTACTTATTGTACATATTGTACATTTCGGAAACAGCTCAATTTTGTGTGACAATAAATTTACTCAAGGCAGTAACATTACTCTCTCATGCATCTCAATTTCTTCGCTAATCGCAATATAAGGTTTGACACCTGAACCAATAAATAGTTGGTAGACATTGTTTTTATTTATTGCGTTCATGTTGCGAAACTTTTTTTTTCGAATTGAAATGTCGCAAACATATCCAGCTCCTGGCTCTCGTGCGGTATCAAATCACTTTTCCGGACTCTCGGATTAATGATAGTAAGATGCTATGGAGAGGTATAGGAAAAGTTTGTTTTTTATCGAAATTAGGCAGAAGTCATAAAAATTGAGTATAACAGAGTAAATTTACCGCAAATAAAATATGATTTTTCAGATAGTTAAACATAGATAAGTTAGAAATTTTGATTTTACTACCACTAGAAAAGCGCCATCTCTTCAAAAGCAACGGTTCGTATGGTATCCTATTTTACGAATTCTTGTGCTTGTGGTAGATATTCAGTATTGATGGCAATCAAACAGTTGTGGATCGCGACTGGAAGATCGAAGGTGGTTGGACAAAAAAATTCTTCATTTTAATATACAATGGAATCAGTCTATTTTGGACGGGCGTTACGCGTACTCTATTTCGGACATTTAGGTACGGCAAAATCAAATGGAAATGTCACCCCATGTGTACTTTTTTGCTCAAAACTTTTTACTCCGCATCACCAATTTCGTTAATAAAATCTGGAAATGGAACAAGTTATAATTTGCCTGTGAACAAGAAGCTTTATTGCGCACTTCAAGCCAGTATCACACTTATAAAGGCATGAGGTTTTTATTATAATTGGTAAATGCAGAATTCAGTACGAAGGAAGGATGTGGACTATGCTCAAAGCAGCATTATTCGCTTTGACGGAGCTGCTTCCGAATGATACTGTAGTCTTTTATAGAAATTCGGTAGGGCACTATACGATTTCGCCACTTCCTTAGACAAGCTCCACGAGTAGACAAATGCAATTCAGTCTTTTTCCATTCTAACTCAAAGAATTTTAAGGTGAAACAGGATTTGTTTCATTAGTTTTGTTTTTTCGAATCCAATTTCGAATCTTTTTAAAGCATTTGAAAGACTTACGTATCTTTTTGCTGAAGACAGCATATATTTTTCGCTTGACACATAAAAGTTACAGCGAAATTGGGAGACAGAGTATTTTTTGATCAAAAAAGTGTCTCCGATTGTGAAACACTTCGGAAAATCCATAAAGAAGAAAAGGAAACAAAGAAAAATAAAATGGATATAAAATACTACAATCATTTATTAACGGAAAACACCGCATCAGTTTCTTAAGTTAATCATCCAAATTTAAATTGCAATTAGTGCATGTAAAAACAGAAGGTTTGCGATCTCAAATATGCAGATTTCGCTCTCATGTGTACAAATTTATAAAATATTTTTCAAATCCATTATTTCGCTTAAAATTTGTCTGTGTTATAAAATAGAAGCCCAAAACTAAGGTTATATGCATTTTACTACCTTTTTCTGTTCTACATAAAGAATCAATCCTTAAACATTGAAAAACTTTCTCGGGTATTTTTTTCGAACACATTTCCTACTAAACTTCCTATGCGCTGTAACTTTATTGTTGTTTTCTCAAAAGATTGAGTACAATCAGACGAGACGTGGTGATAACTTGGTAGTGGCACTGCACTGCACTGTTTTTCGTTTGGTGAATGTAGGCAAAAACTTCGAATAATCTCTAAATTGTCCTTACCTGTACTTTACTTGTATGAACAAGTTTTGAACAACGTATTTTCGAACTGATCTGATAAGCTTCCCATATCCATCAATTTCAGATAATAACACTGACGGTCACACTGCAGATGGTCCGTTCCTTATCGATAGAGCATCCGCAGAGTTACTCATTGTTTAAACGAGGAGTAGTGCTCGGTGATATGACCTACAGCTATGCCGCAACCGATATGGGATCATCGAATGGAGGACGCGTAAAAACGGTAACAGTCATTAAAAATTTATCCGTCCCCAAGCCCACTAGTATGGTATTCAACGATCGCACCGAGCATTATTACGAAACATCAGATCAAACGGGTCATATAAAACGAGAACGAGTTCAATATTGGCCCGCCGATGAAACAAATAAATTGAAGCAAGTTACGGTACTTCCACCGTCATTTGCTATACCTGAAACAGAAGATTTTTCTACTGTCGACTTAAAACATTCAATGGAACTAATAAACATAGCAAAAAGTGCTGCGAAAACTCAAAATAAACTGTTAAAGAAACTTCCTTCTGATAACACAGGTCCCGTAACTTTCCCTGCAGATGCTCAAATGGTCAAAAAGAAAAATAATGGAGTAGTAACGGTTGCCAAAGACTATACCAGTGTAGCAAACTCTGATACTAAAGAACGCGGCAAAACAAAGTCCACCAACAAGCTCAACACAAAAGTAGAAATACCAGCCAATGAACAACAGCCAAAAAGTTACGACTCCATCGATACAAGTGCTGCTTATCATGACGACTTTGAACAAACTGAATACGTTTACATTCCAGAAAAGAACACTTACGCTTTAAAACAAATTTCGAAAGCGCCGTCTGCAATAAAAAACAAAATAAAAAGCACACCTTATGCCTACAAAGACCCTTCGTCACCCAGCACAATTGGTTTTACTCTTTACGGTACCGCCAATGACAGTGCACCAGACATACTGTTCTCCGAACTGGCCAATGCCGTTGCTTCACGGAACATCTCTATGATTAAATCCTTAGCCGGTCAGCTAGATGAACCGTATATGTATTCCCAATACAATTTTGAATCTCTCAAAACCGACGACTACGGTCCACTGGCGTTTCAAGAAAACGTCAAAGGTAAAGCTGAGATTGTCTCAAGCACCGTCCCCGCTCCGAAGTTCGACTTTTTGGAGACTTCTACTGCGACAAGCTCAATCACGACGACAACATTGGCGATAACGACTCCAAAGAAGTCCCCACTTAGGTACATAGCACCGCGACTGAGAGGAATCAAGAGGTTTTCATCAAGAAGACAATAGTTAAGCCCATTCAACCTAGTGCAGCTAAAATAATTTATTCGATAGCTTTGTTACACTAAAGCTAAATTGCTTTGTTACACAATAAAAAATTGTTAATAAAATTCCTTTAGTTTTTTACTTTTGATATAAGATATGCGTAGCAACTGAAAAGAAATGTTTATCTTCTACTAGTTGAGTCCGCGTGCGTCGCCTCGCGTGTAACTAATAGCGAAACGCAGGCATACTAACCCAATTTTCCATAAAACTTTGAGGTGTCATGTCAAGGACTTGGTTTTGGTTACAGACAAGGGTATTGTACAGTATAGGGAAACATTCATAAATTTCATAACGTAGCGGGTGTGTGGCGTGCTAACTTCCAAATCCTTAAATGTGGATTCACGCAGTAAACGTACGCCTGCCAAGGCATAGTCATAGTGGAAAAGTGAATGTTTTCGTCCAAATGAGATTACCGAACACTTAGACACATTCAGCGACAATCGGTTAATTTGACACCATTTAGCGAAGTTTTCCAACTGCTCCTGCAGAAAACTCATATCCTGTGGTTGCTTTATCGTATGGTATAGCTTTAGATCGTCTGCGTATGAGAGTTTCGCGCATTTCAAAGTGGAATCAACGTCGTTCATATACAGCAGGAATAAAAACGGTCCTAGATGGCTTCCTTGTGGAACACCAGAACAAACAGGAAATGGCGAAGAAATGTGATCACCAATTTTCACAGACATGCTACAACCACATAGGTAAGATTGAAGCCAGAGTAGCAAATGTTCGTTCATGCCAAATCGATCAAATTTGGCAATTGCAATTTGATGATTCATTTTATCGAATGCTGCAGATAAGTCTGTGTTTGGCGTATTACAAACGAAGTGAAGGAAATCAAGTTGGTTGTTGTAGATCGTTTAGGCATAAATCCGTGCTGATTCGACGAGATGTAGTGTTTATATCTCTGGGCAAACTCCTGGAGAATAATCAACTCAAACAGTTTAGGAGTGGCACTTAATGCAGCTATACCTCGGTAGTTCGAGACTAACGCCATCCGGGGTGAGATTGTGCCACGGGGGTGAGATTGTGCTAAAAACCAAAAATGTTCATTTGTGAAAATTTATTATATCTATAGAAACTTGTGACCCAAATTCAAAATGATGATGAACATAACATATTTATTCATAACTTCCAATGGAACACAGATAACATAAGCAAACTATTTAGCCTAAACAGGGTTTCAAAGTTCGCGATCAAAAATACTCGGAAATAACACTTGTTAAAAATGTCCCGCGTAAACCAACCCAAACAAGAAATCGCATCAACTTGCTATTGTGAAGGTATATAAACTAATCATTTACAATGTATTGAAAGGTTATTATGCGTTGGATAAGTTTTGATTACGAAAATAATATTTTTCGAAACTTTGTACTTTACGAGCTTCACGGGGGTGAGATTGTGCCAAGCCATAATGATCGATCCAATTTGAGGATTTCACATATACAACAAAAATACGTCAGTATACACAAGTACACTCACATTCTTTACTATTATGCACAATATGTTGATACATTAGATTGCATCATCCATTTTGGAGCACACAACATCAGACCTATGATAAATAATTTAAACTAATTTTTACCTTTTCTCTGGAAATTTCAGATGCTTTGAATAAACACTCTAATATAAGACGAATATATTATACCGTGTATAAACTGTCAGTTTTAAGGAGGGGGAGGGGGTGGGATAGACCACATGTTCTGCGGCCGCGAGTTCTCGAACGAAGTAATGGTTACTTTTGTTAAATGATCAAATAGGTGTGCCCCCACAAAATCGTTCATACCGTTGAAATGGGTTTTACTAAACTTATATTAGAGGCTTTCGGAAGTATCCCGGAAGCGTTGCTGTGGCCTGATCCTTAATTGCGTTAGTAAAGGAGGATGATGCCTGCAGATCTTTACGAGTGGTACCGGAACTTCTGTAACCGTACAGTCTACGCACAGCTCGTCACTAACGAAGCACAGATCAAGGGTCCACTTCTGAGCGTATTTTCTTTATATGTGGGAGGGTATCGTATATGTTTTGGCCTATATGTTATTGGCCACCTACGGCAAAATCAAATGGAAGTGGCCAATAACATATACGTCTAACGCCCTGGCCAAAACATATACGTTACCCTGCATAAAAATTATATGGAATTTCATATGGATAGATATTTGTCAACAATCTGAGACCAATAATTATGTACGGAGTTTTTTGAGTGCATGTGATGTTCTACAGGTACATTCTGTTGAATAGTAAAACACAGAACAGAACAGAACAACGCGACGATCCAAAAGTTATAACAGAGTTTATTTTGAATTTGTCTTCTTTTTGAGAGATTTTGGCACAGAAATTAACAGAGTTTTGGACGCCATTTATCATCATACGGTAGTTTGTTTACTACCTGTGAGTCGAATCTGGCGAACGTGATTTCAAAACGAATAGCAAGCGTAATATTCGACAGAGTTGCCCTCTAAACTACGGAAAACGGTAGTTTTTGTACTTTTTCGGTCTGCCGTTAACGATATTGATCATTTAAATTAAAAATAGAGCCAACAAAAGGGCGAATGTCGCAAGCGGAAACAAACCGGGTGAGAGTTGATTTTTCAATGCTGATCCAGCAAAAAATAACTCTCATCCATTTTGTGCACGTTTGCGACATTCGCAAATATGATATATATAATTCGTTAATTATATCTTTTTGTGAATTATATATTCATCCTATAAGACTATGTAAACAAACCAACGATAAACATCAAAGAAATGAAATTAGCTTCGGCCGTGCAACACTCTATAACAGCAATATGATCAGAATGCACGCTTCTCTTCACGGCTAGTGAGTACATCTTTTCGACAACATTTCGGCGACAAATCCCTTATCAAATCTGGGCCGAATCAGCGAGTCGTCTCCACGCTTCTCGGTCTTGCGCTGTAACTCTCCAGTAGCCCCTAACACCCGCTATTCTCGCATCCTCATGCACAGCGCAGGCCCAACGACGAGCGTCGAAGTCAACAGCCTATCGGTTTCTCACTGGTCTATCAATCGGCATCCTTGCTACGTGACCAGCTCGCTGTGCACGGACCGATTCCTGATTCCGTTGATCGTTTTATAGAAGCTTCTCGTATGTATTGTGCCTCTCGAAGCAATTCTCCACCTACGGATGAACACGATCCTAGTGCTGGCTTTTCTTACAACGGTATAATTTCTTTTCGGCAGCTCCAGCTCCTCGGTATCTCTGCTCTGGCGTGTTACAGTTGCAGCCAATATGCGACTTCTGACTCGATTCTGCTTGTCAGTCACCCGTTGGCACTCAGCGTTAAACCTCACGACAATATTATGCTTCTGGACGCTCTACTCATGTACGACTGACAGTTTTACAACAAAAATTAAGGGTTGGAAAGTCGCACCCGCTGGCTGCCATTAGGCTCACGAAAAGATGGAACAGTCATATGCTATCGTGTGTTTTCTTCCAAACAATTAAGGAATATGGGTTAATGGTGCAAAACGGGCACCTGCTCGTCATTTTCATGCGCCAATCAATTTCTCGTGATTTTATACATGAGGAAAGTAATCTTTAATCCATTAAAAACAGCAACAACAAAAAGTTCCGTTTTTTGGTCGATGCTCAATGTGCGTCGTCAGATAAACACATATGCAACAGATGTCGCAGATATACATAAAGTGCTAATCAACAGAGAGCGCTTGTGACCAGAGCTTTTGCCGAGCCTTTTTCTCTACAGCAGTCAGCCCCAACGTTCATTCAATTCCATAGTCTGTTTTGTGCTGGAATTCGAACGCTATGCACAGTACCACCACACTTCGTTCAGTCATACCTCTGATTGTACAATCAAATGAATGCGTTCTGATCTTTTTTGCATTTTCGTTTCGATCAAGTTTTTTTTTACCGTTTGGAGCCGCGAATAACTGCAAAACAGTCAATTGATACAAGCACGTATGCAATGCATTGCCAAACTCGCACAAATTGATCCCACCAATACATGTACAGTGGACCCCCGTTCGTTTGAACGATTCCTCATGCAAACTAACGGGGTTAGCTTTTAATTTGAACAACTGGTAACCCTAAATATGCTGGAGCTTGTGTGAACTGGCTGCCCTGTTCTTTGTTATTGTTTTGGTGGTTTGATTCAGTTGGCAGTTGCAAGCAGCGAATATTTCATTCTCCGATCAGATTTCTACCATAATCGTTGGGAAAACGCATTGTGAAACAGATTGAACACGCTAGATCAGTACAAACAAATCGCGTTTATGTGCATTGTCTGCATAAGCAAATGATGTCATATTGAGAATGACATTTGAACCATTTTTAATTTGCACGTCGTGCAAACCAACGGGGTTCAAATTAAAAAGTGTTCAGATTAAAAACGGTCAAATGAACGGGGGTCCACGGTATACACAGCTTCAATTTTTGTCGGAAGGTGTGCGCTGTTGCTTCTGTTACTCGTCATTTGTGTGGGCGAGGAATAGATGCCAGTCTTCTTGATGGGATGTTTTTGGTTTATACTACAAAAAACAACCACTACATGTGCATGGAAAAAGTCGATCGGACACCGACCAACACAAACGAACATTTGACTTGCGTCGCACCGACCCCGAGCGACAAACTTTTACTGTGGGGTAGCCGATTTGGAGACACAAAGAGAAACGAAAAAATACGTCATCTTATACTGCCGTGAATCGCATAAACGCATATGCGTTTCACGGCAGTATACTCCTAGTCAATGTGCAGTCTTCAACACGAACGCAAAGCGGGAGAACGCCTGCTGGATCCTCTTGAGAGGCCACATATTGATTGTAGGCTGCAATCTCGCAAGCGGCAGATTGACTACATTAAAAAAACAGTCAGAGGATCGTTTTGGAAGCGCAGGTTAAATGCAGAAAGCGTAAGCATTCTTGCAGTCACAGTCAACTTACGTTCAAGCCCTGCTTGTGACAGTATTAAGTTAAACGTCAGGTATCATTGCGACATAATATTACAATTACACACAAAATAGTATTATTACAACTACAATTACATACAAAACAGTCAACAGAAAGCGCTTGCGTGTAAAGATGCGCACTAAAAACTCAATAATTCGACAATCAAGTTTCTTTCATGATTAGTATTATTGATGTGTAAATGTCCCATTATGGGAACCGGTTCTGGATCCACAGTGACCTCTCGGATCCGGATGACTCGTACCATGACTTGTTGCTGCAGCAAAATAGCTGATTTGTTTAAAAAAAATCCACATGTTTCACAGATTTTAAAAATTTGACAAAATATCTAGAAAAGCTATCGCTCACAGTCTCTAAACGAACACCGGAATAGCTCCGGGACCATGTGACACATAGTTACAACCTCCTACAGAAATTATAAAAATAGAAAAGCGTTTCGGGAAATTTTTCAAATTTGGTGAAAAAATATTGAAAAATAAAAAAGTTACGACCATTTTAGTGAATTTTGCGTTGCTAAAAATGATGTATACCTTAGAGGAGCCAATTACAAAAGAAAAGAAAAAATATCAACTTAAGAGGTAAGAAACAAGAAACGCCCAGCTAGCATTTTCATAGGTATAAAAAAGGTAAAAATCAGCATTACGTACAGATATACATGCTAAATAAATCGTATTTCATGCGCAAAATTGGCATATCCGTACTATTTTGGAGGCGATATACGTGATTACGAATAATTTTGACCGTTACGACTATATAAGTATTTATATACGATAATATCCGATTAAGCGCGAGTCGCTCCGTACTACTCTACGATTTTGTGCTGAAAATCGTATGTATGTCAGTCATTATCATTATATACGACAGAAAATCAACTTGATCCCACTTTATCCAGCTTTAGTTACGATTTCGAGCTTGTTAGGAGATATTTACGATAGTTTTCGTACATTGATATACGAGTTGGTGCTAGCTGGGCGATTCCCTTCATACAAAAGATTTGATGGTGATCTTTAACCTTTAATCTTTAATAATCATTAACTGGAGAGACCGAATAAACCTGCCACCTTATGTAAACCGGTGCATGCTGATCAACCTACCGACACTGGAAAGTAGACGAGCACTCCTCCAACGTATGTTAATATTCGACGTGTTAGGTTAGCAGATCGCATTGACTGTCCAACTATTCTTAAGAAATTACGATTCAACACACCGTCATGAGTGATGCGCCAAGCTGAGTTCTTTCGACGATCGACTCACTTACGCTTACGGAAATAACAACCCACTGGAAGTTTGTTTTAGTCGTTTCAACGAAGTTTATAATTTGTATGATTTTGGTATGTCAAAAAATGTGTTTAGATTAAGGATAAGCAGTAATTAGTACTAAGTAACATATCTATGCGATGTTTTGTTATATAGAAGATTAAATTAAAATAAAAATTAAAATAAAAATTAAAATTAACTATCATAAAAGCTATCAATACTTTGTTACCCTAAGAATAGAAAAATTAAAATGAAATTGTCTAGTACAGCTAAATCAAACGTTATCAGTGTAACTTTTGCTTTGTTGGTCGGTTTTCTTGTGCCGTCGAAATCATTACTAACTACATACACCAAAGACGCTCACAATACATTTGTTATACGCCCGATAACATTAAAATCTATCTTTTTCACATCCCGTAAAATGGTTTTTCTGCTTCAAATCCACTCAATCTTTGGATTTATTACAACAGGAATATCTCGATATAAGACAATTTATAATTTCAAAAAGTTGTCTTATATCGAAGCATGATTTTTTCAACAAAAAATTGCATTTGCGGTCGCCAATTTTACTCTGTGTTGTGTGTTTTTAGAGCTTTTTATTATTGTTTGAGCTGCTATTTTTTTTAACAATTTTTAAGGTTATTTTAAAATAATGAACCTCTTCATGGCGCCGATTTTGGAATGAAAAATTAGCTCTGGTATCGCTACCAGCTATGTCAAAGGGATTTGTCTTATATGGAGGTAAAAATTGTCTCGAATTGTCTTATATAGAGGTTGTTTCATAACGAGGTTGTCTCATATCGAGGTATCCCTGTATTGAGAAAAGCAATAAGTTTAGTAATGTCAGAATATACAGCAAATACTTACCATTTTATTTCTACATATGATATGATTATGCAACACCATTTCGTTTAAGATATGCTTTCCCTTTTTATGAAATGAAAAATTTCTATTTAATTATATTCATGTATATAATTACTAACTACATTTCGCATTTGCATTATCATCTCAAACTACAATCAGAAGTCTTGAGGTATTAAAATTAAACGAGTTCAATTTCGGTGGATGGGCTTATTGGACAAGATTTCATAGAAAAAAAATCTTGTCATATATAAAACATTTTTACAACGAAAGATAATCTACAACAATCTGCATTATTTTTTAAATGTACGCTGTGTAATAGGGTTGAAAATTGTCATTAGCAAACAAATGCTTATTTATTGATAACATAATTTTCAAACCTTAGAAGCTTAAATTTATTGTTTCACCGGCAAAAATCAATCTCAATCTTAAAAGGATACTCAATTTAGCCCGATGTTAAGGTACATTCAGCTCTATACATGTTTCATGATTTTTATAGGTACATTTTACTTCTTTTATGCAATACGGTGAAATGAGCGTAATTGAGCAAAGTAACCGTGCCATACTTAAGCAGTTTATATGCTTTCTATAATAATAATTAATTTAATTTAATGTTATGTTCACTGTAAATATTGCACACCACGTCTCCAAATATACATGAACGCATTTTAAATAACACCTGAATAGTCGTAATTGTAGAAAGAATAAATGATCGAAAGAAAAACATTACTTCCATTACGAAAATCCGCCCATCAGGAACCGTGAAAGCACCAGTCGCCGCGCAGTTCCAGTGGCCGCGCACCCGGCAATATTTTCATTGATTACATAAAACTAAGATAAAAACATAGGTATGAAATGGGGAAGGCAAATGAGCGTCCAATATAGCTCCAGCTTTCCCAAGCCCCTACCTAGCGCCTCCACGTGGCCATAACCGGTAAGACTTTATTGAGTAGCCAAGTTAGGAGGTGCGATACTGGGTGGGTTCCGGCTGCCTGATATGAAAATCGAGGTTTTGGGCAGACGGCGGAGCCACACGACCTTGTTAATAGGTAAGCATACAATAAGTTATTTTAATTATTTTTTTCATTTTAGCTTATGAAGCAGCTCCTGCTATACAGTGAAAACTTTGGCCAATACGAGTGTTAATACTGCACATGGATATTAGATACCAGAAGAAAAAATTAAATTAATTATTAGAAGTACTTATGGAAACCAAAAGGACGTAACTCTATTCCATTCCGAGGACTGCTGGTGAGATTGTTCTATTTTTACCCATATATACCACATTTGATAAATAAACTAGAATCGGGAAAAGGGAGGGACCATCAGAGCACTTGTTTGAAGCGGTGGGCCTAGGGAGAGTGAAACAGTCAACTTTCTAGGGTTAATCTTGGCCCGATTAACAACACATCTTGGATAATGAGCGGACACTTCTCCCCACCTGCTGGAGTCATTCTGCATTAAGACGGTTTATTCAACGATTGACTCAGGCGACTTAGCCCTTGGAAGATTCTCTAAATTCCTGGTACGTGTAAGTGATGTTGCTTATCGACCAATTCCCTTTTGGCCCTTCATACAAGAGTTGGGAAGCATGACCAATCGTTGAATATGTTCAATTCTTTTTGACATGATAGGCTCATTGCTATGAACGGATGTTCTGCTAAGGCAGGTGGTAGTAGCATATATTCATATATTCAAAATTAAGATAAAAACATACAATTTTATGCATACAGTTCCGATGTTACACTTTCTGTTTATGTTAAAGCAAAATAGACAACCAGGCGACGCTTGAAGAAGCAAAGAAAAAATAAATTCTAGCGGATGGTACTACAAGACGCCATCTTTGCAAGTTTGTTAGCTGACAAACTAAAAAAGTGCAAAGCATTCTTAAATTTACGAGTTTCTTGGGACGCGTAGCAAAAATATTCCACAAAAACGGAAACGAGAAGTGAACTTAACATTTCTTCATATAAAATGCAGCAAATTTTAGTCGTTGTTGCATTTTTGCTGGTATTTTCGAGTGTTCGGCCATTGGTACAGCTAAAATATTACCTTATCCTATCGCCGCGCATGGGTCTTTGGAAGATAGCATCTACTTATAGAACCAGGAAAAGGTTATGGAGAATGTTCTAATGTTCTATTGTACAACAGTTTTTCTAAAGGGAGGGATTGTTTTGCATTTGGATGTATATAGAAGTATTTTTCATATATTTTATATTATTTTGCTTTAAAAGACAAATAATGGAAAAGTACTGTTGAAAAACATGTTTATGATAGTAAAATTTATAACAACATATTAGTAGTTGAATATAATATAAATGTTTATTGAAATAAATGAGTACGAAAAGTCTGCGGCGATTGAACCATTGGTGCACTGCAATGCAATGGAAACGGAACAAAATTGTGTGCGTGGGGATTGGTACATGTACTGTACATGATTCGTGTTTTGCTGGTTAGTGGCAACAAAACGACATTTTTAATATTTTTGTCTGAAAGCGTAATAAAAACACTAACCGAAAATGTATATTGCATAATAATATGTAAAAGAAATATTTTTATACATGCATTTATGTACCAGCTAACGTACTAAGTGCGTGGCGATTGGTGCTTTCACGGTATTTTAGACATTCGAATATGAATATTTCTATTTCACTACGTATTAGCATTGTTTTCAAGGTTATATACTGCCGTGAAACGCATATCAATCCCATTTTCTATGGAGTTTCTTATATAAATGACAGTTATGTGATTCACGGCAGCATAGTGCTTAACGAATTGCTCATTGTCCTTTTCAGATGACTAAAAACTTCAAATCAGCCTCACATCAGAACTCCCTTGAGGTTAACAAGTACAAGTAAGGTTAACAAGTTTAACATAGTCATGTCTGCTATAAAGACATAAAAACTATTGAAATCACTTTGCTGACAGAGCAGGCTATAATCATCTAATAAAGCAAAAATTGATACTAAGAAATCTTTATTGTTTACTAGTTATAGGCCTATTTTAAATAAAAAAAATATTTTTGTCTCAAAAATTATAAGTGAGTTGTTGGTTTTACTACCATAACACTCGAAATATAACACTTTTCGAGAATTTCGCAGTTAGAACGTTTTTATGCAAATTTTGAATCTACGCAATTTTTTTTGAACATGAAATTTACGCAGTTTCTTCCAGCCGCACATACCACTCGGAAAAAAGTAGGTTCACTGTATTCTAAATAGACGAATCCTACAAAAGACTGAAAAGCAAGAAGCTGAAAAAGGAAGGATTGCAGTTCGGACTGTTGACAACTGAAAGACATGAAAAGCTGAAAAGTACAGAAAGCTGAAAATCAAAAATCGTCAAAACGCGAAAAACATAAACTAACTTCACGCGGTCGAGTAGTTCTGCAATGAAACCGCTTGCCAATAATTTATCTCTATATTTCCATTTTTCTTTATTTTTTCTGTCCCTCCTTTTATCTTTCTATCCATCTGCCGCTCTATTTCTCTTGCTTTCACTTCACTATCTCTCCTCCTTTCTCTCTATTTCTCTTTATTTCTTTCTCCCTTATTTGCTTTTTCTCTCCCTTTCTCTCTCCCTATCTGTTCCTTTCTCACTCCTCTCTTCCTTTCTGTTTTCATCTCTCTTGCCTCTTCCTTCTCTTTCTCTTCCTCTCTCAAAGAAAGAAACGCTCAGCAAAATTCTGGCCATCCTCCTGACTCTCGCCATGTCCGTCATTTTTGCCCTTCTGATCAGCAATAGTGTAAAATTCATTTACCTAATCAATTAAATCAGCAGAACGTTGAACTGATGTTGATGGTTTCCTCCGTACAAATATACATACGACAATCGGAAATCGGGAAGTACGACGTACGACGATTGGGAAATTAGGATAACCAACCTATTTTGAACTTTACAGTAAAGTTAGATGGGAGTGTATAGCTGCAAATGAGGTCCAAATAGGTTGTCTACCTTGCTCGAAAGAAAGTCGGTTTCAAAACGTTCTGTAATGCACGTGGTTGTTCTCTTTTAGTCACCTTAAGTGCTACGTAAAAGTTACTTCAGGTGAATATACGGGTACTTTACTACCAACCTGATGACAATGCTTATTTGCAACTAATTACTCACATGAATAATTTGAACAGAATTTTGGATTCAAGTTTCTAACAGTTATGCAGCCAGAAAAAGGCTGGATAATTCGTAACATATCGGTGCTTCGCATACCTGCAGGCACAAAATAGACCCCACAATGGTCCTTAGTCCTTCTCGTGATACCAGCCGGAATCGAATACGAGCAACCTCGTCGTATACCGACAGGGGATGTGGCATTCATGCGAATGCTCAGTGTAACAACAAAGAATAGCTTAGTCAGCATTGAGCGGCATGTCAGAGGCGACTCTTGACGGCTTGACCATTCCCCAACCAAGTACGCGGTTCTACTTTAGGTTAGGAGCGGCCCACGACAGCGTTTGATTCGGAGCGGGCGGCTGCATTATGAAATGTGTTGTCTCGGCACTACACCAAGATGGCAACCCAATCACGAGACTCGATAGCGTAGCCGCTAGTAAGGCAACCTACATAAACCCATCTTGCTAAGAGCACTCGAGCAAATACGAATCGGATTTCGTATTTAGGATCGACTTAGGCGATGAAACAAGGACGACGAATGGAAACTCGGTACTTTACTTGTAACTGCAGATCACGCAATTCCGCGGGTGGTGACCTGATGCTGCTCGAACAGCTTAAACCCTATCGACTCGGCATCAAAGGCCGAAAAGGAAAAAGATTTGTAAAATCCGCGGTAGCACTACCAACGAGCTGGCAACGGGGTTTGAACTGGCAGGATCCCGCGATAGATTGGAAAGTGATAAACAAGAGAATGTTTATGAGGATAAAGGGCAGTGTATCCAATATAACACCATCAACTTGCACTGCTCGCACAAAGATAGACCCGACGATGAGAAGAAGGCTGTAGACAACGTACGACAGCTGCCTGCCACGGGACATCAAGATCGTCACCGGGGTTATAAACAGGGGTGTAAAATTGTCAAAATTTTGCGAACTAAACAACAATGGATGGCGACAATTTTGAATTATCCTACTATCGAAAATAACAGTTGAATTATAGCTAAAAGGCTGTGTTTAACTGCTTTCTGCTTAGTTTCAGTTGTTTCAAGATGATTATACCAGTAAGTAGGTACTAGAACCAGTACCAAAACCAATGAGTGGGACATGGACAATGTATGTAGTTTGACAGCCACACCACCCCCTGGTTATGAAGATGGGACTGGCTATGAAGATAATATCATAGTCTGCACACACCGACATGAACGATAACGGCTAACGATGTGGGAAACTTCGCAGCTTCCCAAGGCCTGATAATCCGAAGCACCTTTTTCCACGCAACGATATTCAGAAAGCCATCTGGAGATTACCTGACCAACCATACAATGAACCAGATTGACCACGGTCTACTAGATGGCGGGTTATTCGCCAACATCACGAACATACGTTCCCACGAGGTGCAGATATTGACTTTAAGCATTACCTATAGTAGCAGTATATGTGCACTCAAAACTGGCAACCGACACTGACACACGTCAAAGCCGTTCTGGATAACTCGTAATCTGCCGACAACTCTACGCGCGAATACTGGATGAAGCACTGCCTGTAAACCAATTTCGTAATGACTGCACACCAAAACCTGACATGTGAGGGAAGAGAGAGAGAGAATGTAATCACAAACGACCGCAGGGTGGCCGACAAGTGGAATCGCGATGTTGCAGAAGAAGAGAAGAAATCTGGTTGCTGAATACCAACAATGCCGCTGGTAAGGGTCGGTTACCAGGAAAGCTTTATAAGCATGACCGCGAAACACTGGCAACGGCTGTACATTGGGTTATTTCCAAGATTTAGGAGAGAATGCTACCGGAGAAATGGATGGAAGTTGTCAATTCTGCAAATAGGGACTGCTGCAACTATTGCGACAAAACGCAGGTACTATCTCAGATCCCATTACGTCGGCTGTCACCGATAAAAGGCTTCATGGAGACTCGCGCCACTGCAGACCAAATTTTTACCATCAGACAGATCTTAGAAATGTCGGGACATCATTATTGATTTCAAAACAGCATACAATATAACAGTCGATTGAGACCAGGTATGGCGCATAAAGCAAGGTTTTTCGGACAAACTACGATGGGGCGGACACGTCGTAAGGACGCCGGATGACAGTGCGATGAAAACAGTTCTCTTCAACAGCCCCACCTGCACCAGGAACAGTCACACGTCATCGTGCAAAATGGCTCGACCAGGCCGAAAGTGATTTGCAAGTTCTGTTCTGAGATGATATATATTTAGCAGCTGAGACCCGGGATGGCTCTTGCCTTATCAAGAATTCGTCTCCATTGTATTCGGTGCTGGGCTACTCGTCGCCAATCCATTACGCGTCTCAACACACGCAAGTCGGAGCCATCTAGCACGTTGGGCCCCTCTATTCCTGGCGCGGTGAGGTTCTTGAAGAGAACGGATTTCACTGCTCAGTTGTCCATCATCTTTGCGACGTGGTCGGCCCACTGTAGTCTCCTAGCTTCCGCTAGGTGGACGATGGGAATCTCTTCAAGCAGTGCCTGTAGCAGTGGCGACTCGTCCGCATGTTCAACCTGTTCATAGGACAGGCAACAAAATTCAACCCGACAAAAAATTTTTTCATCACTAGTTCATGATTTCGTTTGAACCGACGCATATGCAATACGAATAATTCGGTAAATTAGTTTACGAAGCTGCTGAGCAAACCGTTCAACACGACGTTTGAACGTTGCTTTGATCTCAATGCACAAGCATATACCAACACATTATTCCTGGTGTTGATTCTGGGTACGAAGGAGATAAAAAGAGAATGTGAAACAGCTTTTACTCGAAAGCGCGGGCGCATTATTGTCTCATTACTCGTTCATCTTCAGCATTGAACAACTTACTACCACATATCCCTATGGCCTGCGCTTTGATTCCATTTTATCTAGTCACGAAGCTAATGAGCAAAACGTTCAATACGGCGCTTGAACGTTGCTTTATTAGCACCAGGAACAATCTATTGGTACGAAGGGGATGGCATGCATTATTCGCAAAATTTTCTCATTAACTCGTTCATCTTTAGCATTGAACAACTTACGCATATTGCTTGTGGTGCGTGTAGTGGTTATTCTTGAATTTGGTTCAATAGGTAAATTGAACGGAAAGTCTTAGGTTCGTAGTTAAAATTCAGAGACGAGTTTGCTGGAAAAGTAAATCGCCGTTTTCCGTTGTTATTTAAATAATAGGGGTATTCACGTAGCGCTTGTTATGTTGCGTATGCGGAGTATTGCGTATTTATACTGCCGCTACTCTGCCGCTTCCATAGAAACCGGAACTGCTATGCGAATTGCGGCAGCATATACATGAAATACACCGTTTACGCACCATAGCAAGCGGTACGTGAATACCCCTAATGTTTGTTTTATGAATAAAATATAGAATTTCGATAATAAAAAAGCTGCGTATTAATTTGTATTTTTCGCTGGTTGAACAGGTAAGCTAAACTACCACGAGTCGCCACTGGCCTGTAGCTAGTTTTTCATAGGCTTCTGCCACACTCCGCTTTCCGTTTGTACTCCGCAACACCTTTCGTTCAAATATGGCTAGTGCACGTGTGTCCTCCGTAAGTCCGGTGAGGACTACCGGTCTGATTAGCGTTTTGCACATCGTCAGCTTTGTGCGGCGGCGCATGCTCCCAGGTCGAAGCATCTTGCGGATGGAAAAGTAGGCTCGATTTCCAGCTTGAATGCGTCGTTAGACCTCCTCACTCGTATTATTGTCGGCGGTGACCAGAGATCCCAAATATACGAACTCACCAACCACTTCCAGTTCATCACCATCAATAGTCACTGTCCGTAGGAGGCCAACGTTGCTTTCTCTGGAGCCTCTTGCTACCACATATTTGGCTTTCAACGCATTGATTTGAAACCCTATCCTCCTAGCCTCCGTTTTTAGTCTGGCGTAGAATACGTCCGCCGTCCCAAGGTTTCTAGTAATGATGTCGAGGTCATCTGCGAAGGCTAGGAGTTGGCTACACTTGCTGCAGATCGTTCCCTATCGCAACCCTATGTACAGCAGTAATAATAAGTACAGTAATGAGGAGTACATCACACTTATGTATCAGTTATGGGATATAAAAATGCAGAATTTGTTTAGTTCATTGATAATAAATATTTACATTCGACTAACAGAAAGCATCACCTTCTGGACGAAAAACAGATGCTGCAAGACCACAAAGAAAATTATGTTTGACGCTGCGAAAATACCACAGGAATTATTTTGTTCAAAAACGTCAATGTTGCCACCGGGATATTCCTAACAGCGAACTAACCAGGTCAAAATAATCTTACTAAACGTGCTGCTGATTGCCCGATTAAGGTTAAACAAATAAAATAACTATGTTCTATTCTCGAAAAATAAAAACAAAATCTTCATCTACGTAGCATAATTTTCAATACATTTCAGTGCATAACTTCGTAAAAATATAGGTGGTTTCCAAAACGAGTGCAAGGTTTACAATCCGTTTACAAGTTATTTCCAAACTGAACCGAACTTTCAGAGATACTTCATTATTATAACTGTAATCATTCTGAACTAGATTTGCATTTGCAACATGCTCGAGAAAAAAATATATCAATCTTTTTCACCAAAAGCTATAGCTACAGCAGCTATACTTCTGAATTTTTGGAATTTTTCCTAAGCAACCGCCATATTGTTTTCAGGCTAGATAGCGTTACGTAGACCCCGCAGACTGATTACGAATTTCCACAAAATTCACAACTTACCGTTCGCAATATCCTTCTTAAACTACACTAAAATAGCTTTTCATCTCGGAATCCTAGTTATTAATCCAGTAATAGCGCTTTTGAAATCATATAATTCAGTTTTTCATCACGACGTATTCCACCAGCTTCTTTTTTTAGCAGCAAAATTGCGATTTTCTTTTTTGACGTTTTACTGTTTGCATCTCTTTTGTCAGTATTAGAGTGACTATATACAGAGCAGAGATGCCAGGTGTTTTTTTGAAAAGTCTTCACGAATCAAGGAAAAATGTCTTCATATGTCTGCTTTCGGCTTTCCGCCCATTTAAATTGCATGGTGAAGACATGTCTTCACATGTCTTCAAGTGAAGACATTTCACTTTTTTGTAACAAAAATGTCTTCAAAATGAAGACATGTCTTCACTTCTGGCATCTCTGATACAGAGTGGCGACAATGTCAAAATTGGAATGATAATTCAAGAGCAACATTTCAATAGGGCCCAAGTGCAAAATATAAAAAAACTGGTTTTTTGGTTATATTTAAAGCTTTTTTAAGTATCTATAATAATACCAAACATCATAGCGATTTGAAAACTTTATGAGTCTTAAAAAGCAAATTTGAAAAAGCCTTATGTGAAAACTGGCAACAAAGTTTTCATTTTGTGCTTTGGCCCTTCTGTATGAAAAAGCCTATACGCAGTTTGTGTTTTGTTTTGCATTCGGCCCTATTTTTGTTGTGGGATTTCTGCTGCTTGCTGCTGCTGCGAAGATGATCCCCGCCGTACAATTGCGCGAGAGACTCGACGGACGACCGAAAAAAACAATACGATGCTACCTGCATAAATAACACGGTCATTCACAGACACGACATGTTTAGTATTTAAGCCTGCGCGGCAACAAAAATTTAAGTTACTTTTCGGCTTACACGAAAAAAGCTATTTCGCTGTATATATATATCACCTGTGGAGGAACCGGACAGAGTTCGTTAGTAGCGCGCCCGAGACATTTACTATCGCTGAACTGCCAAGGCGTAATGCACTTGCACGCTGTGGTGAGTTAGAATGCTAAATGAATGAACAGCTGCTGCTTCACACTACCAATAGCGACTGCCGCACTTCACGGGTAACACGTTCCGCTTCACAAACCTGTTCAACGGTGGCAGATTTGCCGATGAAATTAAACCCCAACTTTTCTAGTAGAAATAATAAAGCTGATCGGTGTTCCAGTTACGAATTTTTAACCTTTTCTAGCCATTACGCTTCAAAACAACGGGATAAAAAAAGGCCAAACGCGAAACGCTGTCTAAAAACTGGCCCAACACCAAAATCATATCACCACTGACAGTAAATAAAAGCCTCATGTCAAAGGCCCCATCAACAATTGATAGTCAAATCAGCCTTATGAAAAAGTCGTATTACCGAATGATCTCCGAAAAAGGCCAAACGCATATTTTTGCAAATTACAAAGTAAATAAATGTTTTTTCTGCTAGTTGTTGTATTACACATTAAACTATTATGTTTTTGCATCATAATGTGACATTCAATTCTAAGCAACACTGTTTATATCAAATAAGGAGTTAAAAAATGATGCTCAAGTTTCAACATCGATTTTCTCAAAACTGTCAGTTTTGACTTCGGCCTATTTGAAATGTTGCTCTTGAATTATCTGTCAGTGTCATTCCAATCGAGCAGACAACCTATCCAACGCGTATGCAGGAAAGAGAAAGAAAAACCTAGGATAAACCGCATTGCATACATTTGGGATGACTTGGCGCCACTCTGTATATGTCGACTAACATTTGAAAGGGGCGGATAAGCCAACTGTCAAACAGAACGAGTGAGAGTTCATTTTCCTATGCTGCTCCAGCAAAAAATAACTCTCACTCGTTCTGTTTGACAGTTGGCTTATCCGCCCCTTTCAAATGTTGGTCGACATATAGTCACTCTAGTCAGTATATGTCGTATATAAAGCATTGCACGCAGATGTCAGTGCGTTTTTTTCCTCCCAGGTTTGACAGTGTTGTGGGGTTTGTTTTGATTACTTATTCGTAAGACCCAGAAGTAAAACACTGCAAAAAGGGCAAAAATATATGTTGTACAGAACTGTTATCATTTTCCTGCTTCGGAAATGTCGGGTATTTCCGGTTTCCGCAAACAAGTGGTACCAATTACAAGTAATAAACCCACTAGCAATAAAATTAGGTTACAAAGGGAATCAAAACAAAACACACAAAAACGTCAAACCAGAGTTGAGGTTAGGCACCGTGCAAAGGTTTATGTCGTATCTCGTCTTTCTTCATGGCAGGTTGGCAGCATTGCAAACTAAAGCCCTATAAAGGTCATAAACAGTGATGCCAGATATACAGACACATTTGTATTAAAAATACTCAGAGGTGAGAGATACGCGAAAGCAGTCATCTTGGGAGCCAATCGAGCAGCGAGGGTTGTCAAAAGGGAGCCAATGGAGCCAATCGAACACGCAGCCTTTTTGCTTAAATGTTTGATTAACAAGTATTGAAATAGTTATGAAATCTACTTTAAGCAATTGTCATGCACCTTGAATATTATACTCGGACACAGTGTGTATAAACAAAAACATTCCATCAAGAAGACTGGCAACTCTGCCTAAAGTCGAGCGACAGTAACAGCACAGACAAACAGACGAGACACTCGCGTTAATTCCATTGTCCAATCAAAAACCACTCATTTTTCAAAAAATCATGTTTCGCAACATGGCTACACCGTGGCGCGTGAGTGTTGCTTCGAGTTTTCAGTATAAAACCATTCAAATGTAAAAACCCCACAGCATAAATCCCTGCAAATGCAAGCTACTCCGCGACATGCATAACAGAGGGTGCTAGTGTGCAAGCAAAATGTGTAGGACGATGGATTTTAAAGGATTTTCTTCTATGTGTCATGTCAGTTCGTCAGTGGTAACAGCAATGCTAACTGCCCACGGTCCTGCTAGGCAGCCATGTTTTTAGAGTCAACATCTAACCATTTGCGTAAATGAAACAGCATGACACCGCTATATGTTCTGTTCGTTTCACTCTGCACACCCGGTATGCTGGCAGACGGGTAGTATTTTCAAATCTTAGCCAGATGTTGAACTAGCACATACTAGTGTGTGTAAATCGAAACATGGATGTACACGAACACGTATGTAATGGATTGCCACGCTTGCACACATTGTTTTCAACTTATACATGTACATATAGCTTCAACTTTTGTCGGGAGGGGTGCGCTGTTGCTTCTGTTGCTTGTCATTTGTACGGGCGCGAGGAAGAGATGCCAGTCTTCTAGATGGGACGTTTTTGGTTCTACACAGAACGCACCTTAATATATCTTATTGGTAAAAAGCATTGCAAGTAGCTGGCAGGCAGCCATGTTTTCGATGCCAACATGTTAGCGTTAGCGTAAATGAGAAATCATATATTCGCCACTCTTCACACAAGTTAGCTCTTCAGCTGTCAGTGGGGCCCACGACTCCTGAGCCCGCCTGATGTGAGCTCTCGTCAACGCGAAGCAAACGAGATAAAGGTGCCAGTTAGCTGCATTGCACGCAGAGATTAGAGTGACTATATATAGAGTGGCGACAATGTCAAAATTGGAATGATAATTACCCAATAGAAAATTTTGACAGATGCTGTTTTACGCATCTACCGACGAAATAGGATGCCGAAGGAATCAACCTATTAATCAACCGACTTCGTCGGATCGCGTTGGATGGTTGTCTCCGTCACCCGACGCATTGGTATATTTAATCTGTTACCGTCGGGTAACGATTAAATCAGATGATGATCGGTTTACTCTGTACAGAATGATCTTTTGACAGCTAAGTCTGATTGATTTTTGAACAAGGCCAGTTTACTTCTAATTTACTTGTTCTTTATTTGAATAGCTAGGTAAGTATCCTTTATATAAAAAGATAGCTGCATTGAATTTGTAACTTATTATCGCTATTTTAGTTGGAATTTCGCACTGAAAATTATCGTGCGACTATTTTTTCCTATCGGATTGTGGAGCCACACAACGGAGATGGAGGTTAGGTCCAGTAACAAGCTGCTCTTGACTCGGTTTATATCTTCCTTAAAGGAACTCCGTCCGGATCTGCGTCGCCGTCAATGAGGCATGGAATCGAAAAGGTTCTGCGACAAGTTCATCTTCTTTGTCACGATGGGAACGGATTGGTTCTGCGGAGGAAATTGATCGATTGGCTTCATGAAGGATAAGCAGATTAGTGAAATTAAACTATAGGAGTCGTTCGTGTATGTTCCGAAGAAGAGAGAAATTTCTTCAATGAACAGCTTTTTTCGATACCAATTAATTACCTTCTGATTGTTACAGGTTGTCATCGCGCCGACGTCGCTCGTGCTATTTCAAGCAGTCTTCGTCGTTCAACTCGGTCTTGGGCCGCTGGTCGCCAATTCTCAGAAGTCGAAAGTCGCTTTTAAACTGGTCGAGCGATCCCGCACGGTGGGCATCTCTGTTCCTGAGGCAGGAGGAGTTGTTGAAGAGGGCCACTTTCAGGGCATTTTTAGGAGCATTTTTATTAGAATTAGGTTTGGTTCTATAGACTTCAATATAATGCTCAAATTGATCCACCTATTTTGTCTGCATTGATAAATTTTATGTCCCGAATAATCGACCTATTTCGTCTGGTTCCGTAGGTTGCAAAATTTTCTCCATCGATTAATCCACCTATTTCGTATGATTTACATATTTCGTCATCTGATTCCTCCACCGATTTGATCGGCTTTGGTAGGCAAGTTAACTACATACACCAATTAATCCACCTATTTCGTCGGTATATTGACAAATTTTATCTCCCGATTAATCAACCTATTTCGTTTGGTTCCATCAGACACCTCTATTTCATCCACCCCATCGGCAGACAACCATGTTTTCGCCGCCAACATCTCGTGTGTGCGAAAATGAGATAGCATATCAGCACTGAGTTTCACTCAACTGCCAGCAGTCTGATTTGGGCCCGCTGTCAAATTTTGAGCCCCGAACATGCTGTCGCTGACGTTTACTGCAGTTCGATATAGAGATGTCGATGGGTTGATTTCATCACCCGACTAAACAGCCAATTTAGTCGGTTTTAGTCGATCGATTAAACATACCGACGAATCGGTAGATCGCCCTGTTAAACTCCCATAAGCGTCGTTGCAACAATCAGCCGATTCGTCGGGTCCAAAATCGGGCGATTCAGCCGACGCGAACCTACTAAATCGGAGGAAAAGTAGGGGGGATTTTTTATCGGGTTGTGGAGATGTGCTGAGATGTTGGCAACAAAAACATGGCATCCATCGCAAGCCCCATCGGGTTTTGGGATGACATGTCGCCACTCTGTATATAGTCACTCTATCGACCTTTTCGCGTGCCTACTCTGAAACAAAAACCATGGTATCTCGCACAATTTTGCAGAAAACGCATGCTTTTTGTCAGTACCATGAAAAAACTATTCAAATTTACCATGATTCTTGTACAAGTAATATGTTCTCAGATAATTTTACCTATAGTTATCATATATATATAGTTCGGCGGATAGAAAATTGGGAGCCAAATAAACGTCAAAAGCGGAGCCAAAAGCTTTTCAAAATCCAAAATGCAGGAGTAATGGTAAAAAAACACACTTTATTTTCATAGAACTAGTCATTTTCAGCACCCGCCAGTGATTATTTTTCGTAAAAACCTGCACATTTCACCATAATTTCAAATTTAATTTCATAAATCAGGGATGTCAATTCGCCTGGTTTTCTATCCGCCGAACTATATATATAGTAACTATAATTTTACCACCTTTCGTGGTCATGCCTTGCAAAAAGGTCGATAAAGATATACATTTATAGGGCTTCACGGCTAGTGGGCACAACTTTCGGAAAAAATAACATGCTTTTGGCAACTCTGCTCACGTCAAGTTGACATTATCCCCCTTGTAAAACTGTCAAGCGCAAAGTAAATTGATATATACCAGGTATATGACAATGCGAGCTGTCATATACACTTTGCACTAACACATCTACACTAGTTCTGAGATTTCGAGCATTTTATATGGAAAATTAGTTAATTTTTTTAAAAAATCGTTGGATACGCAAGATTTGTCTATTTTTTTTCTCACAGTTTTTATGTTTATGCTTAGAACATTATTTCTAGTATGTATTTTCATGAATACAATGAAGTGCAACATTCCAAATTGCAAGCGGAAATTTTTTCGTCAAAACGGTATCAAGATGTCTCAAAGAAATGTCGTTATATCGCTTTCCTACAAGTAGTAAAACAAAAAAGATTTTTTTTAAAATGCTCGGACATGATTGTTCAATAAGCAGCATGAGCAACATTGTTATCCGCCCGCGATATTTTTCGTCTGATTTCTGGTAAGCTTTTAAAGTGTTAATTATCTTCTTAGACCGTTTTGTAGCAATCTAAGATTACTTTTTATGGTTTTCTACGTAGTGTTGAGACGGGTAAATTTATGATAAAAATCAGGTATCATCTTGGAACAGTGACTTCAACTTAAGGATTTTCAAGCAGTACCACAAGCATCTATTCGAATAAAACTATTTTTTAAAAGAAGACATCAAAGGCATATTCAAGAGCATCATCCAAGCAAAATGTTGGATGGAACGTGTTTTAATTTAAGCAACCGTATACCGTATTGATCGTGAAGTATTAGAAACATTAATTCATTTTTCAATTGCACATCGAAATAGTTAGTCACCCATGTTCTCAAATTTTTTACGCATAATAAAGAAGGCTACAAGTGCAAATGACTTTAAAATATATTCCTTACATTTCATTGTAAATGTTCAAATATTTCTCTGGAATAATATAGCTGCATTCATTAATTACAATTAATTTAGTTTTAATTTTCATGCAAGTTCCACCATATTTCAGAACTATTTCTTCTTCTTTCTACACACACTAATGCAACCCTCGATGGTCACATACCTGGTATATATCAATTTACTTTGTGTCAAGCGTACGTTAGCAAAGTTGCCAAAAGCATTTGAATATTTTCCAAAAGTTGTGCCCACCGGCCGCCATTAAGCACGCGAAAAGGTGGATAGCAGAGATGTCAGTGCGTTTTTTCGTCCCTGATTTGACAGTGTTGTGGGGTTTGTTTTGATTACTTATTCGCAAGATCCAGAAGCGAAAATGACAAAAATATATGTTATGCAGAACTGTTATCATTTTTCTGCTTCGGAAAAGACGGGCATTTCCGGTTTCCGCAAACAAGTGGTACGAATTACAAGTAATAAACCCACTAGCAATAAAATTAGGTTACAAAGGGAAACAAAACAAAACACAAAAACGTCAAATCAGAGTTGAGGTTAGGCACCATGCAAAGGTTTATAAAATAATTTATAATAATAAAAAATAACGTAAATAATAACATGGATGTCCATCAGATAAAAAAAGAACCTAGAGATGATACGGACTTGGAGCAGCGTATTCCACGTCATTTGGTGCAGCGAGATATAGCGGCAAACATTTCCGTATCAGTGAATACCATTGACTTGACCCGTGACGAATATTTCAATGAATTCGAGAGCTTCCTTAACAGTATCCAAGATTACCGTAAACCGCGAAAGGACAAAAGAATTTTCCGCCAACTAAAACATGTTGAAGAAGTCCTAGCTCTACAAACAGTTCATTTACAACTGATTAGTTTTTATCAGGAAGCTTACATTGGCACTTTGTTTGGAATTAATTTTAAAAATGTCATGATATATGGAAGGATCATCCCGGGTGCTGTACGGCAGGAAAATAATACACAAATTTACAAATTAGACGATGGATCGGGAACGGTTGATGTCCATTATGCTCATGGTTTACCAAAGGATGTTGGTATGATTTTACATTTTTTTAAAAACTAATTTCGTCAAGTAATCAACACACTTCTAATAGAAAATCTAGTTTCCATCAATAAATGCGAGGATATTCTTGCAACACGCAGTCCTCTCAATGAAGAACAAGTACCTGACAGTACAGAAGAAAAGGAACATTTGAAACTCTTGCTAGCGTTGGTGAAAAATCGTTGCCAGCAACGATTAGAATATTTTACACTTGGCACTCGATGTTTCGTTATCGGTCGACCGTTTTTAAATCGATGGGATCGTGTCTCGATTTACGCCTATACTATGCACGCCGACGCTGATGCACCAGAAAAGTCTGCAGAAGTGTTCTGGAAAACGCACCTCGCCATATGTTATGAACAGAGGTATGCTCCTGCCCTAGGGATAAATCAACGGTGATATAACATTTTGAATGTCTTAAGTGCTATTTTCAAGTGCATTTAATTACGCTGATAAGAAGTTTATAAAATTGAGTAATTTTGATGTATATTTCCGCGCACATATTCTAAAAAAAAGTATCATTCCAGCACAAAAGAATATAACGCGTGATCGAGATAAACTTTAAACTAGTTTTTTTTTTTTGCAAATCCCATTCTATTCTGTTTTTCACCTTATGAATGTCGTAGATACACGGAACTAAACGTTGGTCATAAACAACTGAGCGGTACAGTTAAGCAACCAAAAACAAGAATCAAGTTTAAGCCGTTTTCGCTCTAATAGCCGCTCGCTTGCTAGTAACGGCCTGGAAACCAGATTTAATACTAGCCACTGAACAGCGTGACCCACATGATTCGCACTGCAGGAAGAATAGACGTGTGTCCTTCTGGAGAAGAGTTTCAGGCGAACGGCAGGTGTGGCATGTTACATACTCCTTGATGTACCGTCGCAAAACGTTCTCGATCTGCTTCGGCTGGAATCGACCCTTGATGATGAGCTGCGAATTGCCGTCCACCGAACCGCTGGTTCCCAATTCGGCTAACAAAAAGTCTAGTAAATGTTTCGGCTGACGATGCAAAGTTTTGCATATTTCAGTAAAGTTAGCAAATGAAGTCTTTTTCGTGCCAACGCGCAGCACCTGAGGGGGACGCATGACAAATTTAGGCTTTCGTCCACCGGCCATATCAGGATTCTTGTCCAGAATGATTTCGAAAACACGCTGCAATAGCTCGTCATATGTGTAATCACGATCAGAGCCAGCCCATGTCGTACTGTGTTCATCCACTGTGAATAACAAAGAAAAACAGGGCATAAGCACAATCTTTCAAATAAATGATTGCATCATAATAATGTTAGTACCAAATTCCGTCACACTCCCGTCATTATCCGTAAGGCATGTAATTTAAAAAACACCCAACAATTAACCCATCAATACATTAGATATATCCAAAGCAATCGTTAAAACGATCACGTCAATTTTTAGGTTCAAGATACATACCATTCTCCTTTTCCTCTTCGCGAGCAGCTTCCTCTGCCTCCATCAGTTCCGTAAGATCCTTCTTCTTCTTCTTTTTCTTTTTCATGCTGAAATCGATCTTCATATCATCGTCATCCAGTCCATCATCGCCAATACTGAAAACGGCTCCATCGGCATCATCCATTTTTCCAGCTTCCTTGCCTTCTTTTTCGCTCTCGGTTTTTCCCTCGGAAGCAACCGCAAGAGCAGTATCCAGCTCATCCAGATTAAACGGCTTCTTCTTTTTTTTCTTTTTCTTGCCGAAACTTTCGAGGTCTAAATTATCATCCAAATCGTTTGCGGTGACTCCATCCAATCCTATCGCATTGTTACTGTCCAGTGGTAGAGAACCATCGCCGGTAGTGGGTGTTTCAACATCACCGTCATCAACCCCAAGTGCACCATCGAGGTCAAATGGAGTCTTCTTCTTTTTCTTCTTCTTCATCAATGAAGGGTCAAATATCTACAAACAACAAGAAAACTATCGGTAATCATTGGACTGAAACAATTTAGTCAACGAATTCGATAAAACGGCAGGTTTATAGGAATATCTATAAAACAATCTCCAACATCTTAACCTCGAAACATAAATGACATGCTATGCCAATAAATTACCAGCATGGCAGATATTGAAGTTAGCTTTTGAAGAAATTGCCAACAAAAACCTGGCATAACGGAAAAAACCAACTTACCGCATCATCTTCAGCCATGATTAATTATGTAACTCGTAATTTCGCAGCAAACTCAGCAATATATTCCGAAATATCCCTAAAAAATTGCAGAAATTTCAAATTACTAAAATTTCATCAGCTTTTTCTGACTTGACAGCTAAGCAGTTCTATTTTCGATACGTTCCCCAAAAGGAGTATAGCATCAGCTACTGAAATGACATTAGTGAGATAGAAATGCAAGGGGTGTTTCAAACAGCATAGATTACAGCGCACCCAATAAAAAAATAAATAGACCATTTTATATGACAAGCGACAAGGTAACGTGCTGATATTGATATTGCGCTTTCCCGTGCTGGTACTTCCACAATCTACAGATGACCCCACGGGAAAGCAACATTAATATCAGCAATGTTGTTATTTCGTAAAATGGTCCATGGATTAAATACTTCGGTAACTATAACGGTAAACCCCGTGGTAAACTCCGATCAAATTTCTTTATTGAGCTTGCTTACGTTTACTGTACGCACAAATCGACGCGCGATTTGTTGTTGACATCTAACTGGGAGCTTTATCTCATTTGCTTTGCGTTGACAAGAGCTAACATCACTGCGGGCTCACGAGTCGTTGGCCCCGCTGACAGCTGAAGAGCTAACTTGTGTGAAGAGTGGCGAATATACAGCGGGGTGCTATCCCTATCTTAACGAACGGTGTTTGACAGTCGACTTAACGAAGGGCGCTATCCAGCTTTTTACGAGCCATAATGGCGGATGTGTTCGTAATATTTGAACAGCATTTCTGACATTTCCCTAATACATCGCACGTTTTCTTTCCGTATATTCCTTTAGTTTTACCGTGAACGCGCGGAAAGAAAACGTGCGATGTATTAGGGAAATGTCAAAAATGCTATTCAAATATCACGAACACGTCCGCCATTATGGCTCGTAAAAAGCTGGATTGCAAGAAAAGCGCCCTTCTGACAGGTAAATTTGCTGCCAACCTTGTCGAGATGTGCTGAGATGTTGGCAACAAAAACATGGCACCCGTGGCAAGCCCCTGCGAATATATGATATGTCTTTTACGCTAACGCTAACATGTTGGCATCGAAAACATGGCTGCCTGCCAGCTACTTGGTTGTTGATACTGTTGTTAGATTTTACATTGATTTTACGCGTTTGTTTTGTTTACCCGTTTCCCCCAGTTATACCCCTTTAAAAATACGTTTGAGTGAAAAACGATAAGTTTTAGTAGCCTTTTGCACTGGGCTCAGCAAGCTCTATTGTCAATTGCATTGCCCCTTAAAGACTTTTGGTATTTTATCCAGCTTTCCACGAGCGATAATGGCGGATATCCAGCTTTCCACGAGCGATAATGGCGGATATTGAGCACAAGTGGGCACAATCTTTTGACATTCATTGGAGAAGCGTTGAGTTCGCCCTGACGGAGTTACTATGGATATGTTCATGATTGTTTGTTGTTCGAGTGTAAAAATGTAAACATTGTTTAATTTTGCAGATCAGCTGAAGTGGAACATAACTAAACGGATTCAATCTTTTATAGTGGTTTGCGGCCATAATTTGCTGAAGGCACTGGCTCAGAATACTTTTTCACAATCGTGCGAATTAAACATTCGAAACATTACACATTAACGCAAACATTAACTTCATGTTGGCCGATCCTTCATGTTGTCAAGTTTGCTCTCGAACAGCGTGTCGACTTGATAAGAAATTTTCCGTTGCGTATTTGGACATTCTCTCTGAAATTTGCGAAAACTGCAAAGCCACAATCCATAAAACTTGTAGCCCGTTCAATTATGTTACTCTTTAGCTGATCTGCAAAGTTGAACAATGTTTACATTTTTACATTCGAACAACAAACAATCATGAATGTATCCATAGTAACTCCGTTAGGGCGAACTCGACGCTCCTCCAATGAATGTCAAAGGATTGTGCCCACTTGTGCTCAATATCCGCCATTATCGCTCGTGGAAAGCTGGATTCATAGACGTCAAAACATTTTCACACTCGCATTTCCCGCTATAGTTGTTCTAATGTTGTAATTGACAAATGCTTATTGGAGCCGTTCCGCAATATTTGAACGCCAAAGACGCCATTTTCACGAGTCCCCACCCCTTGTAACAATTTGTAACAATGGATCATTGAAAAAGCTGAAAATTCTTACAGATGGCTCCAGCATCGACAAGTTCTGTCAAACACTCGATGAACGTCTGTGATCGACTGTCAAACTGCATTGCAATCTGATTGGTCCGCCCAAAAAGACCGATTCAGATTAACCGTTACCAACCGTCAACAACAACGGAACGGCAAGAAATTATGACGTGTAATCTGTATCAGCCTTAGAGTTTACTCTAAATATGCCACGTGGGGCTTTAGTGTCCATCTAGCGGTAAGCATGAGCAAAAGCTACCTAAAATGATCCATTGTTTCTTATACCCCCACCCATACCCGTAACGCGTAACTTATTAATGCTCGATCGCTCTGTCGATGGTTGCGACACAATAACTTATTTTAATTTAGCTCAAAAATGTTGAGTAATTAGTTTTTGCGTAATTTTATGTGTATTATTGCGATTATTATCTAAAATTTTTCTTTCGTCGGTTTAGTTGTGCGCCTAACAGTTGCGCGCAGCTCTGTTCTGGTTGCTCGCAGTCAAAGTATCTCTTTTACACTCTTACGAAATCTCGTAAGAAACTGTCAACGCAAGAGTGATGAGAAAAACAACAATATTTCTCTCTCGCTCATCAGCTGAATGCTAGGGTAGCTTGCTTCGTGTTTGCCCGTTCAAACATGGCCAAATTTTTCACAAACGCAACCAGCATTTAAATTTTATCATTTTCGGTTAACGTAAGGCATTGTAACTGTGTTGTTTGTAAGTCTGTACGTAATAGGACAAAACAAATGTTATCTAAGCAAAGAATAAGAGCATAAACATAAAAAACTTACACGTGCTTACACTGTCAATAATATATGATTTACCTTTGCGCACAACTATATTAAACTGGAAAACGAAATATTTTCTCGGGAAGCACAATATCTTTAGATAGAATTAACAAAAGTGTGAATGTCGCAAATGTAAATAAAACGCGTGAGTTATTTTTGCTGGACCAGCATAGGAAAATCAACTCTCAAGGCCCGCGCAGAATAAGTACTTTATGGTAGCGGTTGCGTAGATTTGACAGATTATCTGTCAAATTGTATGGGTGAACTGTCAGATTAACGCAAACGCAACCGCAAAGTACCAATTCTGCGCGGGCCTTCACTCGGTTTGTTTACGATTGCGACATTCGCCCTTTTGTTGATTCTATCTTCATTTATGAATAGTTCATTTTTTGATATTTTTAACTATGTTATGCGTAACTTTATTGCTCAAAGCCCCCTCTCCAAAAAATGCATAACAATCTGTTACAGAAATTCAAGAAACTCCCACCCACTGCTACGTTACGTAATATTTGAACGGCACCCTTCAGTTTTATCACCATCAGTAAATACGCAACTACGAAGCTACACGATCTCTTTTACTTAAAGCCCTAGATATCTTTATCCAGCTTTTTACGAGCCATAATGGCGGACGTATTCGTTATATTTGAACAGCATTTTTGACATTTCTCTAATACATCGCGCGTTTTCTTTTCATACATTCCTTTAGTTTTACCGTGAAAGCGCGGAAAGAAAACGTGCGATGTATTAAGGAAATGTCAAAAATGCTGTTCAATTATTACGAACACGTCCGCCATTATAGCTCGTAAAAAGCTGGATAGTGCTTTACTTTTACCCTCATGACTTATATATCCAGCTTTTTACGAGCCATAATGGCGGACGTGTTCGTAATAATTGAACAGCATTTTTGACATTTCCCTAATACATCGCACGTTTTCTTTCCGCGCGTTCACGGTAAAACTAAAGGAATGTATGAAAAGAAAACGCGCGATGTATTAGAGATATGTCAAAAATGCTGTTCAAATATAACGAATACGTCCGCCATTATGGCTCGTAAAAAGCTGGATAAGTGTGTGTGAAGAATGGTTCAAAATCTCTGTTTCTTGCACTCTTTAACAAATTCCTATCCTTGCTTCACGCATATACTAAACGTATCTAGGTGGCAGCACCTTTACTTCGTAGTTATACGCACCCCATCGGCAGGCAACCATGTTTTCGCTGCCAACATCTCGTGCGTGCGAAAATGAGATAGCATGTCAGCACGGCGTTTCACTCAACTGCCAGCAGTCTGATTTGGGCCCGCTGTCAAATTTTGAGCCCAGGACATGTTGTCGCTGACGTTCACTGCAGCTCGTTATAGAGATGTCGATGGGTTGGTTATACGTATAATCTAATCTAAGGCGTGAAGCAACCAAATGTCACCGAAAGCTACGCGTTATCTGTTATCTCGCCGAAGTCACACCGCCGGAAGAGGGTGACCTGGATGAAACCACTCTTGAAGACTGTTGGAATGCCATGAAAACAGCCATTAATAACGTAGCGGAGAACGTCTTAGGTCGTGTGGCACCGAATCGACGTAACCAACGGTTTGACGAAGAGTGCCAGCAAAGTAAATTGATATATACCAGGTATGTGACCATCGAGGGTTGCATTAGTGTGTGTAGAAAGAAGAAGAAATAGTTCTGAAATATGATGGAACTTGCATGAAAATTAAAACTAAATTAATTGTAATTAATGAATGCAGCTATATTATTCCAGACAAATATTTGAACATTTACAATGAAATGTAAGGAATATATTTTAAAGTCATTTGCACTTGTAGCCTTCTTTATTATGCGTAAAAAATTTGAGAACATGGGTGACTAACTATTTCGATGTGCAATTGAAAAATGAATTAATGTTAATGTAATACTTCACGATCAATACGGTATACGGTTGCTTGAATTAAAACACGTTCCATCCAACATTTTGCTTGCATGATGCTCTTGAATATCTGCCTTTGATGTCTTCTTTTAAAAAATAGTCTTATTCGAATAGATGCTTGTGCTACTGCTTGAAAAGTCACTGTTCCAAGATGATACCTTTTTATCATAAATTTACCCGTCTCAACACTACGTAGAAAACCATAAAAAGTAATCTTAGATTGCTACAAAACGGTCTTAGAAGATAATTAACACTTTAAAAGCTTACCAGAAATCAGACGAAAAATATCGCGGGCGGATAACAATGTTGCTCATGCTGCTTATTGAACAATCATCTCCGAGCATTTTAAAAAAAATCTTTTTTGTTTTACTACTTGTAGGAAAGCGATATAACGACATTTCTTTGAGATCTTGATACCGCTCTGACGAAAAAATTTCCGCTTGCAATTTGGAATGTTGCACTTCATTGTATTCATGAAAACACATACTAGAAATAATGTTCTAAGCATAAACATAAAAGCTGTAAGAAAAAAAAGACAAATCTTGCGTATCCAACGATTTTTTTAAAAAATTAACTAATTTTCCATACAAAATGCTCGAAATCTCAGAACTAGTGTAGATGTGTTAGTGCAAAGTGTATATGACAGCTCGCATTGTCATATACCTGGTATATATCAATTTACTTTGGAGTGCCAGTAGATATTGGATGAGAAGAACACAGCGCTGTTACTAATGCTGCGTAGAGCCATCCATCAGAATGTGGAGCGATACAAACAGAAGCGATGACAGCGAACCCGAATCTTCCAGGAGAAGAAAGGCCACCAAGGCGAGAAGGAATGTGAGAAACTCGAGACTCGACGAATTTGCGATGTGAACCATCAGCTTTTCGTCATTGCCTCTCACTTCTGTATCTCTCCTTGTATGCAGTGTTGCGAAGCCCACACTCGTGTGGTCTAATTTTCTCACACACACGTACTCATTCTAACAAACACGCCGGCATAAGCATCCCTTTAAACCTCCCACGTTTATTTCTACATGCACTGTAACGAATTTTTGTGAGTGTGTGCTTAGCTAACAGCTACGATCGTCGCTCGTCGTTCGGCGTTGCAGCCCAATCTGCTGATACCAATTACTCCCGACGGCTCGTTCTCCCTCCCGTGAGTAAAATCAAAGGCAAAGATGAAAAAGAATAAGTAATGCAAAATTTGTATCCCAGTGTATTTAATCACCCTCAATTTATTTTGACCTTTACTTAGTTCCACGAACTCTTGTAGCCTCAGAGATGTCCTTTTTTATAACGGCAATCTATTCAATAAACAGAGGAAATTGTAGAGGAAAGTAATGAAATCGAAGGTGTTTTATAGAACCCCTAGACGGGAACAAGGCGTAAAAGGAAAAGAGTAAATTAGATAAGAAAGGTCATTGAAGCAATACTTATACTTACTGCTTACTAGGTTCAAAGTTCGTTTCCTTTTAACAAGCTAAGGGGCGGATTGACGCTAGTTATAATATGAGCCAATTAACCGGATTCGACCGGCCAATAAACCGGATTTAGCCTCTAATTTCGAACCCTGAAAAGCCGCTTTGAGTATCTCGGCTAACACTTAGCCTGAACTCAAGCGTTACTTTGACTGACGTCATCGTGAATTACATCCCTGCATAGCTGCATATTTCAAATTACCCCTTTGCTCTAGGACCGTTCTGACGAGAATGATGTTTACGTCAAATTAAACAAGCAAAAAAATCAAAGTCTATTTATAATTTTTAGTACGCGACTAATGGTAAATAAAATATATCATATTTCGTTCAACAATTTGTAACTATTCGAAAGTCATCCAATAAAAGCTAGCATGTTGAGCATATACATAATCTCAGTAATGGAATAAAATTCATTTCTAATCGCTAATAAACATGAACATCCTGTCTAAATTCATGGCAGTTATTATTAGCACACGTCAGTTCATTATAAAATATTCGGTTTTCTTTCAAATATTGGGTTGTTCGGGACGTGGTCCAACGCCACCAGCCTTGTCATAAACAACATTTGCTACCTCAGCAGCTAATTTCAAAGTGTTCTCTTTGGTACCTGCCTCAGCGTATACGCGAACAACATCCTCTGTACCGGAAGGACGCACAAACGATCTACCGTTTTCGTATTTAGCTACAATCTCATCGATGGCTTGCTGTAACCCTTCGGGAGTAACGCAAATCCTCTCCGCATCGGTGGTGGTAATTACATTGCGATTCTCTACTTTAATCTTCATTAGCACATTAGGTAGATCGTTGTAAGTTGCGAGCCAATCCTGCAAATTCCACCCTCTATAATGAAGCACCGTTTCTACAAGTAGCATATCGGAGATTGCATCACCAACAGTTTCATTGGTAAGAGCAATCGTTTGCAGCAATAAACCTGCCGTCCGACGTTGTTCCACGGTTGAAGACTCATCCCGACTAGCAGCGGTAATTTTATTCTTAGCACTAGCACTGTAGATGACGGTACCGTGACCGTTGGCTTCAAAATAGACACCAATATCGTAGTCCAGCGCTTTATGATGCAAATGTTTTACTCCAGTAGAAACGCATGCAACTGGAACTTTCTGTGAAAGTTTACTAAGAGTTAATGCTACGCAGATTGATAAAGTAACCTACCAACTCATTAACAATGTAGTTTGTAGATGCTCCATTTGCATAGGCAGTTTGGATTAATCCCATTTCCAATTGAACTCCGCATCGTTCTACCAAATTCTTCAGATACCTGAAAGAAATCCCCGCTTAGTCGATTTAACCGTAAACGATTCAAAACAATTTACCCGGCAAGTAGCGTAGCTATTCGATCTCCATCAAGCAAATGGAACACATTCATTTCATCTGTAAAGTAATATACAATACGATCGGCGTCTCCATCAACGGAAACACAACGCGCATTCGGTTCTAGCGTCTCGGGCAATCCCTCAGGCGCCCTTTGATTAGTCTTGACAAAATCTGCACCACAATTGAAGTTAATTTTTCCATTACTATTGAAAACTTTTACGTCCAGATATCCGTCAAATTTTTTGATAAAACCTAGCATTTTTAGTGAGCCGACTCCATTTGCTCCATCATAATAGACCTTATTAATGTAATTATCTTTATTAAACGATGTTCCTCGGATGTTTTTGAAGGCTTTTAAAAGTTTGGTCATATAGCCTTCCTCAGTGGGTAAACCGTACGCCATATTCGTGTTAGAGCACATGACAAAGTAGTGCAACATAGGTGTCGTAACGATTCCAAAATCCCGTACATTACCCTTCATAGCAGCGATGCCATTTAGCACCGCTTTGGCCAGCTGTGGACTATGATAGCGGGTGTCCATTCCGACGAATACCTTGGCAGGATCGTTATTATCTACGCCTTCGTCCAAACAAATTTTCGCAACCTGACTTTCAAGATCGGCATCGCTGACATTAACTAGCGAGGTGGCGAGCGTTTCCCATCGTTGCTCCAACATTTCACCCATAGGATCGATTAGCTTCACTCCGTTGTCCTGTTCAGGGTTATGCGATGCCGTTATCATAACACCAATCACCTGACCTGCTTTAGCACGCGATCTAATCACTGCCAACAGACCCATTCGATACATCACATAGTCCAGCCGGTCAGCGCTGCATCAAACATAGAGATAGTGGATATGTAAATTGCAGATATGCTAGATTTAGAGTTAATTAGAAAATTGCATAAGCCACTTGACTGTCTCAGTGGACTAGATAACGGATTTGATATATGCATATGTGCAAATTTATTTTATAGATATTACCATCTTCGACTTTCAAGCATATATCTATTGCAAAGAATAGAATTGGATATCAATTAAAAATTTATAACTTGCATAAATTCATAATGCCTGTCCTGTCTTGCCTGGCTAAGTAAATCTGGCAAGCTTTCGTTATATTGATAAAATCATGTTATCACTATGTACTATTATTATTATTGTTATACAAATATAAGGCACTCGATATCTTACAACAGCTAATTTACAGTCAATTGCATTAGACATAAGTACAGTTTAAGAGATTGCATGAGCACTGAGTATATACAATTTAAAATAATGATAAACATTGACTCACTGCGTTCGAAATCCGGCCGTGCCATACTGAATGTCTTTTTGATTTTCTGGTTTCCGATGATACTCCCGAGCAAAAGCGTACACTTGTCGTAAATTGAACGTTGCACCCGTCATACTTAGAGCCGTTGAAAGAAACACTAAACACTTAAATAAAATAAGCTTGTAACATACAAAATAAAAGCGACCAAATCTAACGCAGAACGGATTTCTTTAAAAAACTGGTGGCAGGTTGTGATTCAGCACCGCACAAAAGCCGCACTTCGCACGTCAGCAGAATTAAAGGAATGTTTCAAGCCTTTCAAGCGTTTCAAGCACATGAAACGATCGAAACAGGAACGCATCGGTTGGTTGGTGCTTACGGGCTGTGAAGAAGCGAACGTGTCTATCAAGGCACAGAGAACGCAGAGAACAGACTACCAGGTAATTGACAAAAAGTGTGTAAAAGGTTTTTATGTAATCTACGAGTAATCCTTCAATAGAGCACCCCTCGAGCAGTAAGTCTTGATGTCGCTGCCATCGCTGCTATGTAACTCCAGCACAAAGAAATATTGATAAAGGTGCATGGATATTTTTTGATGCGTTTGGCAAACTATTTCTGGAAGGCGCTACCGACAGATTTTACACACAAAAAATCGATTACTTCCTTCCAGCCTGTTAATCTGTTCTCTGTGATCAAGGTTTGTATCAAGCTACACGGAGAAAAATGTATGGCAAAAACAACCATATTTTAGGTTGCTTCAACCAGCTTTTCGCATTGAAATTTGCGTAAATATATACGTGGTTACTTTGACAAACCGCGATGCTTGAAATTAACTAAAATATTAGGTTGTTTTTGCTTTAGGAATTAACTTCAATTCAACAAATATTTGCTTGAAATAACCAGAATCTTGGTTGTTTGGTTTTGACAGTTGATATCTTTTAGGTAATATCAACCAAACTTTATAGTTTGATCTAAACAGATTTTACTTTAAAACAAACTGATTAAATCTTTTAAGTCAAACATCGAAACGTTTGAAACAAACTACTGTTGTTTTTTTAAAATAAACCAGAAATGAACGTTAAATGTAACCAAAAATGTTGTTTGCAACAACCAAGAAATTTATTGAAACAATTTTTGCGGTTTTAAACATACTTATGCATTGCCGTTGCAGTTCAAAACCGACAGTCTACCAACGGCATTCGGTTTTATTGTTGTTCTGTACGTCGCAAGTTGTGTGCTATATAGCGCAGCACTGTGCGATTCAGCTCACCGGTTCCGACTTAATTGCGACACACAGACAAGTCAAGAATAAAACCGAATATCGCAGGTCGATTACCACGGTGTTCAACTGCATCAGTAATATCTTATAAGTGTATTTTCGGAAGACGAGACAATTTCATGAAAATAGAAAGTTATAAATTATCACTAGTATTAAATTTATGTCAGCAACCTGTCGCTGATGACCCAAATCGACTGCTTCGGCTTCCGGTCCACCTCGAAATCATTCGGGTACGTCAGCTTGTACGGGTTCTCAACAGCCAGATTGTTACGATTTCGCCAGATCTCATCAAATAACGCCGCTCTGCTGGACCAAAGAGATAAACTGAAACTGAACTGTCGTTTTTGCCACCTTTGCCAGTTTAAAGGTTTTATCAGGCCAAAGTCTCGCCAGATTGTTTCTTTTTCTAGTACCGGCGCTGGGACTTCGAACGCCGTAAAACTAGACATCGACTGATAAAAAAACATACGATAACCATCACGATGAACTGGCGAAAGGGAAATCCCAAATAATCCATCCAATCAATGGAAGTTCAAGTCCAAATAGTTCAATCGCTGGCCAAAGGATTTTGAAATTGTATGAACAGATGCTAATACTCTGGCGTTTGAACTCACACAAACTAAAAACGATGATGCCGAAACGCGACACGTCGGCCACATAGGCAAAGGCATCGTTACACTGACCATGCTGGATATCCACCACCAGATTCATATCCAACGAGTCCTGCCTGACTTGATCCGGTAGCAGAATGTACGTCAACAGCACCTTGTCGGTGTGCAGGTCGAAGGTCAAGCATTTTGAGAGTACAAATTTGCTGCAGAATTGTTAGTGGGTCGATAACTCCGGCGTAGAACCCACAGCCGATCGCATTTTATCGACGTAAATTCGGTACAATGAAACCAACTTGCTACACTCCGGATTCCCAGAATCCAATTGTGGGGAGTGGTGTAGAAGCTCCAGTCCGGATGCGGACTGCAGGGAACGCTGGGATTTTCTATCGGTGACGGCATATAGGATAAACTCGCAGGAACACCAAGATTCCAGCGGGGAGTAGCGATTGATATATCGTTCCATGACGGAATATACCATCTGCATGACACCGAAAGGTCGTATGGCAAATCATGTAAAAAACGTGAGAAAACGGAATGAATAAATCTTTAATGAATGTTACATATTTCGGAACTTACCTCCGAGTATTCATACACGATCCAGGACAAACCATATTTCCAAGAGGTTTATTGTTTCAGTTTTCCTCTTGTGACGACGAACAGACCGCGAAAAAGCGAGCGACGCGACGACCTACACGGCAAAAAATAATGACATCATCGCAATTGAAATTCTGGTTGGAATAAACATGTTTATGGTTGAAAATAAATAAACTTTTAGTTTGGATCAACTGATATTTAATTTGAAACAATGCGAGTTAATCAAGTTGAAATAATGTGTAAAAGTCGTTACTTTCAACTAGATTTCTGGGTTTAATGCAAACAAATTTCGATGTTAATGTAATCTAAACTTTAGTTTGGCTCCAACCGAATTTTTAGTTGTTTTAAACTAGCCGCATTTGTAAACGCAAACTAAGAACAAGTTTGTTTTGAACTATTTTTAAGGTTGGTATTTGCGTAACCATAAATTTAGTTTATTTATGCCAATGGTTTAGGTTGATTTAAACACCTCAATTTGAATTCAGGTAACATTCACTGTATTTTGCAACCTAAATTTTGGTTGAAATAAACAAGATTATGGTTGAAAAAAGCAAACTTTTAGTTTGGATCAACTGATACTTAATTTGAAACAATGCGAGTTAATAAAGTTGAAATAATGTGGAAAAGTCGTTTCTTTCAACTAGATTAGTGAATTTAATTTAAACAAATTCCGATGTTAACGTAATCAAAAATTTAGTTTGGGCTTCAACCAAATTTATGGTTGTTTTAAACTAGCCACATTTTTCTCCGTGTAGGCGAAAACATCGAGAAAACCTTTTCGGCAGATAAAATATTAGGGTTGCCGACAATTGCAAAAAAAAGTCGTTAGCCAAGAAACGAACCAAGCGGAAAGCGACATCTATTAGCATCTATACCTAAGTAAACAGGTTAACCCTTTATAAGGCCGTGGCAATTATATTGCCAGCAACTAAAAATATTTGTTTTGCGTCTATAATGACATCAATATAGAATAGAAGCAAAATAAAAAATTTTTGTCGGTGGCAATATAGTTGCCACTGTCTTATAAAGGATTAAACGAGAAAAAACCGGTTCAAAAAGAAAATGAACCTAAGTTTAAACAATACGATGCTGCCAAAATTACTTAATTTAAACATAAAAAAACACATTAATGGGACCCTGCCGGATTTGTTGCATATACCCTGGGCCTCCACCATGTGCAGTGCCGCCTTCAACGAAAGGGAAGGAACCGAGTTAATTAACTTTTTCCGAGAAAATTTTCAGCCGATACACAGTGTTGAAATAGCAAAAGTTTTAAATTTTCAGTTTCAAAATTCATGTTTCTAAATTTCGGCGTTAAAACAGTAAGTTTTAAATTCTCCGTTTCAAAATTTATGTTTCTAAATTTCAGTGTTAAAATAGCAACAGTTTTAAATTTTCAGTTTCAAAATTTATGTCTTTAAATTTCAGTGTTAAAATAGTAAGTTTTAAATTCTCCGTTTCAAAATTTATGTTTCTAAATTTCAGTGTTAAAATAGCATGTTTTAAATTTTCAGTTTCAAAATTCATGTTTCTAAATTTCAGTGTTAAAACAGTAAGTTTCAAATTTTCAGTTTCAAAATTCTAGAAGCATGAATTTCGGTGTTAAAATAGTAAGTTTTAAATCCTCCGTTTCAAAATTTATGTTTCGAAATTTCATGTTGAAAGAGTAAGTTTCAAATTTTCAGTTTCAAAACTTTTTTTTTTCGGGTTATCCAACTGGTCGCTTAATAGCGTATAAAACTCTGCGCTGGGCCCTTTTGTGATGTCAACAAAGTGTCAGGGAGACCTCAAACATCAGTTCTACCTGACGAGACAGGCACTGTCGCCCACTAAAACACAGGTAGAGCCCCAAGCATAGCCGTCACGCCTATACCCGTAGACGGAGGCGTTTCGGCCCTGCGCGGACTCCACGAACTGACTCTAAGATCTCTCTGCCAAAGGCCGGAATGTCATATTTTAAATATAATGATGATGATGACAATGATGATGATAATGATGATGATGAGAAGAAAAATGATAGATCGAATTTGTAAATGTGCTTTGGACTTTTTGTACCACTCGAGTTGCAATATGTGGTATAGTGAAGAAGTGGAGGATTCGTCAGCCCCGCCTGACACCGGTCTTCAACCGCGCGCCCGCTTTCAGTTTTCCAACACAAACAACCACAAATGAACGAATAGGTAAGACAAATTTCGGAGCATTAGTGGTTATCAACTTATCAGGGCAAATTTAATCTTTCATCCCCTTAGCATTCACAGTGTATTCCCACGATACAAAGTAAATTGAGCGCAGCACAAGCTGAACGTTCGCGGTAGTCGACAGAAGCTTCAAAATATAGAGACTCGCCCGCCTTCCAACTCTCGAGACCAAAGTGCTGTAAAGCTCTGGGCTTAAACGTCTCTTTAAGACTCGACCCCTTCCCATCGACAGAGCCCGCGGGCGGCCATCAGAGCTCAGGACAGCCACGGGGCCAGTGCAAAAATCCTACTCTATCTAGCAGCACCGCCTAGCCGAAACTCGAACACGCGACACGAATTGACCTAATTTTCCCATCTGCTACCTAAGAAGTGCTATTACCCGTAATCAATACAGAGTGGTCCTTCGGCATCCAATCGGATCTGGTATCCCGCTTACATCCCCTTACTAACCCTAGGCCCCCGACCAACTCAATCAATCCGACATTTTTCGGAGATATTTGTGACAGTTGTGATAAATAGGAATGAATCCCAGAAAACTTCATCTATTGTCAGAGATCCCCATATTGGCCTTATTCTTAAACGGAATAAAAGCACTTTCTGAACAACGCAACAATCACATTTGGTAAATTTTTACCCCGAGTCCCACTTGAAATCACAAAAGTATTTTAATATATACCCACATTCAGAAGTAAACGTGACCGCTGTTCATTTACTGATTAGTTAAAAAGCCCTACACCACGACAAGGTTCAGTTTTATCGTAGGGGAATTTTCAGTTTCAAAACTTTTGTTTCTAAATTCGAGCGTTTAACTAATAAAAGTTTTATATTTTCAGTTTTAAAATTACGTTTATGAATTTCAGTAGGTTTTAAATTTTCAGTTTCAAAATTCATGTTTCTAAATTTCAGTATTAAAATAGTAAGTTTTAAATTTTCAGTTTCAAAATTCATGTTTCTAAATTTCAGTATTAAGATAGTAAGTTTCAAATTTTCAGTTTCAAAATTCATGCTTCTAAATTTCGGTGTTAAAATAGTAAGTTTTAAATTCTCCGTTTCAAAATTTATGCTTCTAAATTTAAGTGTTAAAACAGTAAGTTTTAAATTTTCCCTTTCAAAATTTATGTTTCTAAATTTCAGTGTCAAAATAGTAAGTTTTAAGTTTTTAGTTTTAAAATTCATGTTTTTAAATTTAAGTATTAGAATAGTAAGTTTTAAATTTTCCCTTTCAAAATTTATGTTTCTAAATTTCAGTGTTAAAATAGCTAAAGTTTTAAATTTTCAGTATCAAAATTTATGTTTATATAAACACCATGTACAACACCAACACAACGGGTTGCAAAAGAGTCCGCCTCCTCGTGGTGCAACCTGGGTAACGCTAAATGAATATGAATGAATATATGGTACTACCACCTGCCTTAGCAGAACATCCGTTCATAGCAATGAGCCTATCATGTCAAAAGGAGTTGAACATATTCAACGATTGGTCATGCTTCCCAACTCTTGTATGAAGGGCCAAAAGGGAATTGGTCGATAAGCAACATCACTTACACGTACCAGGGATTTAGAGAATCTCCTTCCAAGGGCTAAGTCACCTGAGTCAATCGTTGAATAATTCGTCTTAATGCAGAATGACTCCAGCAGGTGGGGAGAAGAGCCCGCTCATTATCCACGATGTGTTGTTAATCGGGCCAAGATTAACCCTAGAAAGTTGACTGTTTCACTCTCCCTAGGCCCACCGCTTCAAACAAGTGCTCTGATGGTCCCTTCCTCTTCCCGATTCTAGTTTATTTATGAAATGTGGTATATATGGGTAAAAATAGATCAATCTCACCAGCAGTCCTTCGAATGGAATAGAGTTGCGTCCTTTTAGTTTCCATAAATGCTTCTAATAATTAATTTAATTTTTCTTCTGGTATCCAATATCCATGTGCAGTATTAACACTCGTATTGGCCAAAGTTTTCACTATAAAGCAGTAAATGCTTCATAAGCTAAAACGAAAAAAATAATTAAAATAACTTATATTATGCTTACCAGATCGTGTGGCTCCACCGTCTGCCCAAAACCTCGATTATGAGATCAGGCAGCCGGGAACCACACAGTATCGCACCTCCTAGCTTGGCTACTCAATAGAGCATTACCGGGTATGGCCACGTGGAGGCGCTAGGTAAGGGCTTGGGATAGCTAGAGCTATATTGGACGCTCCTCATTTGCCTTCCCCATTTCATATCCTGCAACCTGGGTAACGCTAAATGGACTCATATTAAAATATAATAATATAATGTTTATAATAATATATGACCTTCCTTCGATTCCTTCGATTCTCGATAACACCACTCGTATAAGAATAATTCTTGGAATTCACCTCAATATCATAAGATTTACGAAATACCCGATCATGAACTTGTGTTCTGTTTTCATTAATTTAAAATAAATAATTGCTTATAGTAATTGTACGAATATCAAACGCTCATGCCCTTTTTATCCCAGCATCGACCAATCACGACTGTGGTAATGCTCTTCGGCAGAGGAACTATGCCATTAGCGCGAAGCATTTTTAGTCCACGAGTGTTGGTGGCTTTCATGGATAAGTCTAGGGTATCCGAGTCGCTCTCTACACACATCAGTACATTTATAAAGGCAACATTAAGTTCACAAAGTAATAATATCAAATGAACTATATGAATGTACAAGCGAAACTTGTGAAATGATATTCGTGCAACACAATAAGCATGTTAAAGTTCTTAAAACATTAATATATCGCTTTTTAATAGCTTAAGTTTATGGGAAACACGTGTGTCCCTTTTTCAGCAAAAAGGAAGGATACACAAAAGGGAGGAAGTAAGCCTCCAAGGATCCGTCCGGATGTTGAGTTCTGTTGGAAAATATCATGCGCTGAGTTAACTCTGAGGGTTTTTTTTATCAAACCAGGTGTAAAATTTGACCACAGTGCAGCTATAGTTTGTAGCATGCAACAGGCTATTCTTTATTGGCATGAGCATTGGATAATAAATAATAAATAAATAAGTCCTAAGTTAGCTTAATACTGTATAAACGCACGCGTTTTACTGTCCGTGATCCAAAATTAACGGCCCCCAGATAAAAGGAGCAATTACACAAGTTTTCAACTTTGTCCCTGTATGCAATCGTGCCTAGATTACCAGTGGGATACAACAATTTTATTTCTGTATCAACGAGTTATAAAATAAAACCCAAAAATAATCCCAAAAGTCAAAAACGATATGAAATGAATAAGGAGGGCAATTAGGATGCGTCCAACATAGTTCTTGCCATTCCAAGTTTCTACCTAGCGCCTCCACGTGATCATACCCGGTAATGCTCTATCCTTAAGATTGAGTAGCTAAGCTAGGAGATGCGATGTTCCGTGGTTCCCGGTTTTCTGATCGCATAATTGTGGTTTCGGGCAGACAGCTGATCCACTCAGCCCTGTTGATAGGTAGGCTCTAACATATATTATTCTAATTATTTGTTTCGTTCCAGCTCCTCAAACACCTACTATACAGTGGAAACATTGACCGTAACATTTTCTAATAATGTACATAGATCTAATATCCACGATAATAATGTACGACTGACGGAAACTCAAATGACGCAACTGTATCTGATTCGAAGGACTACTGGTGAAATCGTTTTATTTTTATCCATATTTACTTGATTTCATTATTTCATTATGTGATAAATTCATTATATGCATTACACTCAGTTCTTTTTTACGCAGTTTATTATTACCATTTTTTAATTTACGCGGTTTTTTATAACGGTTTTTGAATTAATGCGATTTGTTCGTCGATTTTTACCTTTAAAGGATTTTTCGGCGTCTTTTGTATTTTAAATAGCTTTTTCATTGATTTTTAAATTAACACGGTTTATTTTATAACGATATTTGTATTAAAGCGGGTTTTTACATTTTCCGAACTAACGCGGTTTTTTAAATGGTTTTCTTTCACGCGCCACGTATCTCCCGTGTAAAAAAGTTGATAAATGATGAATTCATGGAAGGATCAGAATACAGAGACATCAAGTGAGTGAAAGAAAGTCAACCGAAATCACTACGAGGAAACTCCTGAAGGTCTGAAACAATATTTATGTTATTGTTATTTATGTTCGAACAAACAATCCATTACGTGGGTTAGAGCTGGTGCAACGAAATTAATTATGGAATGGATCCTAATGCTGGAAGGAGACGCTTATGATCCCGAAATGTGCACTAGTGTGTCCACCCAACAACCCCTGTTGGCCCTTTTGCAACAGCTTTAGTGTGAAAATCATCTGACAATCGAATTTGCATCTACTGTACTGCCGTGAATCGACCCCGGTTAAATGCGCAAGTAATTTTGCGCAACAGACTTGCATGCAAGATGGTGGTTATATGCGCAAGTGCGCAAGAGACTTGCATGCAAGCTAAAAACGAAAAGCGCAAGTGAAAACAAGAGAGCAACTTGTATGCAAGAAAATGAGGAAAATTCGCATGCAGAAAAGCGAACTTATTTATCGGGAAAACTTAATTTCCTTAAAATGGAGCTATGGTCGATAGCGTGTCGCAGGTCATACATACAAGGCCCTGGGAGGGAAAACTGCGATTTCCTCAAAACGGCCGGGGTGGGGGAAAATTGTGAGTACCAGCGAATGTTCCTCTACTGGTGGACCAACATCCATGAAATTTTCACAGATGTTAATTTCCTTAAAATGGAGCTATGGTCGATAGCGTGTCGCACGTCATGCATACAAGGCCCTGGGAGGAAAAACTGCGATTTCCACAAAACGGCCGGGGTGGGGGAAAATTGTGAGTACCAGCGAATGTTCCTCTACTGGTGGACCAACATCCATGAAATTTTCACAGATGTTAATTTCCTTAAAATGGAGCTATGGTCGATAGCGTGTCGCAAGTCATGCATACAAGGCCCTGGGAGGAAAAACTGCGATTTCCACAAAACGGCCGGGGTGGGGGAAAATTGTGAGTACCAGCGAATGTTCCTCTACTGGTGGACCAACATCCATGAAAATTTCATAGATGTTAATTTCCTTAAAATGGAGCTATGGTCGATAGAGTGTCGCAAGTCATGCATTTATCGCCTGTATTAGGAAAAACTCTCGATTTTCCCAGAATGGCCTGTTTCTGGGAAAATTCCGTAGCATATAGCTTAAATTACATATCTAATAGGTACAAAAAAAATTTAAGAGACAACTTGCATTCACATTCAGCCGAGAGGGGATTCGAACTCTCGTCATGACGCTCGCTTTGCGGCTGGTGTAGCGCATGAACCGTTGATGAACTCAGGCGGGTAATTGCAGAATGCGCATTTGATTTGGATAATATCTGTTACCTCAACAACTAAAACGTCTGTTAGGTCGGGAGGACATTTGTGCGTTCCTATGGTACTAGTAGTTTAGCATTCGCGCCAATTTTTTAAGCTGCGGTTATGCTACATGTTCTAATTTTTTTATGGCGGTAAATTTACTTCACATGCCTGGTGACACTGTTCGCCATTGCAAATTCGACTTTTGTTATGCGTAGGGTATATAGGGGTGATTTGGACCTTTGAGATGAATTATGTATAAATTTTCTCTCTAGCAGTTTCTCTGACTCTTTATCATACTCCACTCTTTCGTTATCTTGTTACTCCATAACTAAGTCTAATCTAATCTCACACTAACGCAGCCAATTCTGGAAGGCGTCCTGGAAAATGACGATTACTTGAATCAATCATTTTTCTTGTCAACGGCCAGGCCAACTGCGCAGCATGTACCGCAGAGAGAATTCCAAGGAATCAAGTGGAACTAGAAAAAATACCTAATTCCATCAAACTTCTTGAAATCAAGGAAAGGAAGGAAGCGTGGACCTCCCGTACCAAACGCTTCCCATATACATAGATAATGATTTATTTACAGTCGTTGGGAGTATCATTGCTAATAAGGGTTAAGTGATACTCCGGACCCTCAGGGATGAACTAATGGCATTTAGACCAGAAGCCAGGCTGCAATTGGCCAAGGATATAGCGCCTTATTTCGCTCTCTGAAAATAGATTAGTTTACCAAAAAATTAGTATAAATCATATAATACTTGAAATTAAAGTCGTGGGGTTAAATGGTTGCCTAAAACTACATTTGTAAGGTTAGGAACTGAAAACCGCACGACCCCGCACCTCCTAGCTTGGCTACTCAATTATACAAATTGAAGTATTTCCAGGTATGGCCACGTGGAGGCGCTAGGTAGGGGCTTGGGATGGCTAGAGCTATGTTGGGCGCTTCTTCCTAGTTGCCTTCCCCATTTCATACCCTTATCTTGTTACTCCATAACTAAGATCAAAATATTGTGCATTGCAGTGGTGAAAATAAATCAGCTATCCAAATTTATTGCTGACGTTAGTTTTCCACCGGTGTTTAAATTTTTTTCAAGTAATTTATCAAACCTCATATTAGTGCACTTCTCCTCATTTACAGTTTAGCATCACTCTCGAATAACAAAAAGTGGAAGATTGTTTTCACGATACAATCGCATGCTTTACGTAGGACAACGTAAGGTTGATGGGGAAAAACCTATCGTAAAATTTTTGTCACCAAAAGTCTTTAATTTGCCAGAAAATTAAAAAATACATTTTTTTTACCGATTTGCTGAAAATTAAAGCATGTATTCTCCTACCTTTCTTTGGAGTATTCCACCGATGTGAGAAAATTTGAGAAAAACATTCCAGCATAAAAAAATCTAGAAAATTTTTCGACATTTTCATTCAAAAATTTTTATTCTGCAATGCTTGACTCTAGAGTCACGGACTTTTGAAATAAGTGATATCCAGGAAAATTGGAAAATCCTTTGCAATTTTCGGGGAAAATAGGAGACTTCGAATTTTTCAAATATTGGTTTCATTATTTAGTTCAAAACATTTCATTGAATTGTGAAACTCTTTGGGCCAAACTTGCACGACAATTTTATAAAGTCCCCTGAACCACCTCGAAAAATCCATATAATCAACTGTAAATTAATAACCGCGAGTTTGAAACTACCTAACCAAACAAAAAGCTTTTTTTGTAGGTATTCAACGTTTCATAAACAGCGATGATAACTGAGTTTCCGTTGTTTTATGCATTCAGTCCATATAAGGAAAAGCAGATACCATTAGATAGATCATAAACATTCGCTTCTCGTGAAAGTAATAATAGTCAAGAGAGTTGCTGCGCCGGTATGAATTTTTTACTGCATAGTCTTGGGTTCGAGACCCGTCCAAGCAAAATATTTTTTTTTATAGTTTTTTCAATTAATTAATATTAACCGTATTATAAAAAAACCGAAATTTAAAATCTCTCAGCGATTGCTTTAAAGTGGGATGGTGAGAAAAATCTAATAAAGGATTCTAAAAATTAAATTGAATAATTTTTAAAGCACTTGACTCAATCTTAACTCTCTGATATCTTTTCACAATACCTGCTTCCCATTTTTTCTTTTTCTAGGACCTGGCAATACTTTGACTTTGACACTTTGACTTTGACTGTTCCAGGTTTTAATTTTATAAGCTTCCAATTTGATTGTGCGTTCAAAAATCTATAATAATCTATGAAAAGATGTCACTGCAAGGCGGTTAATTAATCCATAAAAAGTGCTACCTGGAAAAGCTATCGGCTTCATAAACAATTCCGTTCAAACAGACCACAGATACCATGCTCTAGCCACCTTTTGATTACCACAGAACTGTGCGAGTTTGCCAGCTGTGCGAGGTGGTAAGCCACCTTACAAAGTGGATCGTACAAAATGCTTATTGATCGGTTGTTGTTCAACATGTTCAAAGAGGACCTGCGAGTGGTCGGAATTTCCGAAATACGACTGCTACGAACGATCTTCGGTATACATCAGCACGGATTATGGAGGCGGATGATGAACCATAAACTCGCACAGCTCTGTGGTAATCAAAAGGTGGCTAAAGCATGCTGCAAGAAACTACAAAGATTGTGTTCGCTTCAAATCCGATAGTAACAAGTCGACCAGGGGTGCAGTGAGCAAGATGGGTAGACCAGGTGGAGCGAGATTTGGTGGAGAGTATGCAATGTCCAAGGAATTGTAGTAAACTCGAGAAACTTTGTTCATCAGGGTTTGTCTCAGGACGGTAAGCCAACTAAAGGGTGTCTAAATTGGAGCACACAAATTTAATTTGCAAAATTCGAGTTTTTATCCGATTGCCATCAAATTTTCAGGGTATCAAATGAAAGAATTAAACTTAGTTTTAGTGTCTTTATTTTGATTAATTTCGCCTCCGTATCCGAATTTCCGTACTTTGGCCTTAACTCCACCCATGAGATTTTGCACTACCTCAAAATCGACATGTTTTAGCATATTTACCCATGCTGTCTTCTTTTCTTCAACTGTACTGACTACTTTGGAACGTTTTAGAAGATTCTGCTTCATAATAGCCCGTTTTTTCTCGATTGGCCGCAACTTCGGGAAATTTGAGGGGTTAAGGTTTTTCGCAAGAAATCGACATTATGTGCCTTTAGCACTACAGCACGTCCTTTGCATAATGATCCGATCAAAACATCGTAGAACAGTTGTCCATCTCCTTATCCTTTGCAGTTGAATGCTGGTTCTCTGGTATCTGGTTGAAGTCCGATTTCATTTTGTCGTATATAACGCAGCAGCGTGGTTTTGTCAGTTTTTGATCGTATAACTTCTGGGCGCAGCTTTTCACGACCGTATTCTGATGAGGCCTTCTGAATCTTGAACGTATGTATTCCAGCTCAAATTTTGGCCTTCTGGACGAAACTTTTGCGCAGATTCAGTTATTTTTTATCACATATCGAAGAAGTTTATTTTCCCGTCGGAGGCCCAAGCGTAACTAAGGGAGCGTAATCTTTAACAGTATACGGATGACTTTTTGTCCGCATCATGGGTTACAATCGATAGTCAGACGTTCTTCGAACCGTTTTATGATAAGAGAAACCGTAGAATTGGGGATTTTCGAATTTTTACCGATGACACGATGTGACATATTCCCAATTCGATGGATTGGTGCAGATTGGTGCAGACGAGCTATTTTTCAGATCTTTGCACACCTAATGAAACGACTTACAAAGTTTAAACATTGCACTTTGAGCTTCTTCATGTAAAATTTCAATTAATTTTACCCAACGGTTCAAAAGTTAGAGCAATTTTAGTGTGATGTAATGTTATCGTGGACACCCTTTAAGCGAAAAAAAAGTCTCTACGGATTACCTTTTATTGATAATTGGCGGATTCATCATTTATTCGTATATTATAATGTTATAAAAAAATATCATGGACACTCCTCCTTCATCCGGGCTTGTGACCTCATACCTAAGATATTTCGTTTTAATTTAGGCATGATACTGGCGGAGTTACATGGTTTTGTTTTGTTTTTTTTTTGTTTTTTCTTATTTTTTCTTGTATTTTTTTTGCTTTGTTTTCGTTTTTGTTGTCTTTTTTGATGTCATTTTCGTTGTTTTTTTAAATATTTTTTTTCTTGTTTTTTTCTGGAGCAGGGAAAAGCCCGTTCAAGTTGAACACATTAAACAAAAATGTTCTCTCTTGAATAGGCATAAAACCTTCTCATCTTTTCGAATCGATAGTTACATATTCGTATATTTTTAATATAATATTTGTTTATGTCTGGTATTGATTACATTTTGTATTAGCCTAACTGTATATATCTAATTATACCTGATTATGCCTGATTTATGACAATAATAAATCCTAAAAATATACATTATTACCTTTTGCAAATGGCAAAATATATTGTCGAAACGTTAAGGCAAAAGTAGTAATATTTCGTTTTCATTTTGTATGACTGATGAGACGAGAAAAATAAATCCACATATTATTTCCAGTATTATTTACCTAAGACTCAGCCTCTTGGGTACAAAAATTTTGCCTAAGCACAGGTCCTTTGACAGTTTATAAAAATTCCAGGAAACAATTTTGTTAACCATTCTGTTTGCCTAGGCACAAGTCCTTTCACAGTTTAAAAAATCCCTAAACTTTATTTTGTGAACAATATTATTTGCCTAGGCATAAGTCCTTTGGCATTTTAAAAAATCCCTATACTGTATTTTGAGAACAAAATTATTTGCCTAGGCACAAGTCCTTTGACAGTTTAAAAAAATCCCTAAACTTTATTTTGTGAACAATATTATTTGCCTAGGCATAAGTCCTTTGGCATTTTAAAAAAATCCCTAAACTTTATTTTGTGAACAAAATTATTTGCCTAGGCACAAGTCCTCTAGCAGTTTTAAAGAATCCCTAAACTTTATTTTGTTAACAACATTATTTGCCTAGGCACTAGTCCTTTGGCATTTTAAAAAAAATCCCTGAAAACTATTTTATGAACAGCAATATTTGGCATAAAAACTGCAGAAAACTAAACTTTAATCAATTTTGTATCGTTTTGAACTTTTTTTGCAAATGATTTATTTTTGAAGAATAGCGTGCACGTATTACAGATATAATCTAAATTATCTGGTAATGTAGTACCAATCTCTTCTCTTATATCGCAATTATAATGTATCCATCGACAACAGAGCTCACAGTAATGCATCGCCTCACTTTTGTCGATGTTACAAATGGGACATACTTTTTGATCAATGAATAAATTTTCAATGATCAAATTTTGAATTTTTATACGTTTTTCAGTCACATCTAGCGGTGGCATTACTTCACATGCTTTTATTGTTTTCAAAAACATTTCTGCATTATGAATTACAAATATACCACAGTTATGATTGTCGTGTTGTTTTTCTCCTTTAGCCTCCCCAACAGACCATTGTCCAGTTGCATGGGTTTCGGCAATGGAAATGCCATTTGTGGAATAATATTTCAAAGTTTGTTTGAAACTATTAAATAGATTTCGAACTGTACTTTCAGTATACACTCCAGAATCAAAATAGTGAAACATTTTATTCTTGAAGTCTACAATAACAAGGGAATAATGCTTGTTTTTAAAAACTGGAGCGATGATAATTTCAAATTTATAAATTTTTTCTACAGTTGCATATAAATTTGCAAAACTGACCAAACTAACACCTTCCATGAATATTTTTTTTGTATCATGAATTGATAATACAGTCAAATTAATTTTATGGTATGGTTGCAAAACGATTTTTAATGCAACTTCCAATGCAATGTCCGTCAACCAATTATTGCCATTAAATGACTTAAAATCGCCGATTGACATTTGAACTAATTTGCTTCTCATTGCGGAAGATTCAGGAAGGTAAGTTTTCAAAAATACAAACATATGAACATTATCATCAAATCCACTATAATAAAGTCTATCTTTTATAGCTTTATTATTGTAAAATAGACCTTCTCTTTTAAGATTTACTCCATCCAAGGAAATGTCTCGTACTGATGAATAAACGGAAACATCAGTATCGTTACATGCATTGGATAGCTCTTCTGTTGACTTTGAATCTCCCTGTTTGGGAGGATTCGATGGCAACTTTACCTGAAAAAGAGACAATTTAGCGGACTTTAGCTTAGAATCCTGCATGTGTGATAATGCATTTTGTCGTCTACGTTTAAATGTATCTTGAAAATACAAATATGAATGAATATGATCTACGGACTCATCAGCTACGCGCTTTGTTGGTCTGCAAGTGATTTCCCTGATAGGAGTAGAACAACGTTCGATAACTTGTGATTCATTGTCATAAGGTGTGTTATAGCTTCGTTTTTGCAATCCTGTTGCAGGTACTTGTCGCAAATGACATCCTGCAGTATTGAAATGGTCTTTTTCGAGTTCATTAATAACCCGAATAATTTTCTTTCTTCCATGACCCATTGTCAGGCTCATGGTTTCGAAGTAATTTTTAATTTCAGAAAATTTACCTTCGATTGTTGCGTTACTCTTTCTGATTTTTTTATCAGAAAGAGTATTACGTTCATATGAATCGCTCAATAAGGGAACCCACAGAGGCAGGAGATAAAGGTATCGTTTGCTAAAATTTTCTAAAAACGATACTCGATTCTCGACATGCAAAGTCTTACATTTGGTGTTACACATAGCTTTATATAGCAGCTCTGTAACATCCTTATAGTAAGGACTTTGTTTATATTGTGCTGTACTGTTTTTATCAGCATTTAAGTTCTCTTGTTCTGTTATATTGTTTCCCTCTTCCTTGATATGTTCCACTTTTTGATGGCCGACTTTCAAATACGAATAAGATTCGCAGTATTCCTTACTTGACTCATCAGATATCAGGAAAATGCACATGTTATACCAATATTGCTGAAACACCTGATAATTTGTAATATGGTACATTTCAGCAATTATTAGTTTTATATAATAGCTTAATTTTTTCTCTTCATTAGCGAAGCAGTCATCCACAAACTTATATTGCTTTTTCGTAAGATGTGCAACACAAAGATGTATCTGACATATCTTGCAGAGTTCATTTTTGCAGTCTTCAGAAGATTTTTTCAATATATTATAAGAATGGTTGATATATTCTGGTAAATCCATTCTATTAAAAGTCATGCATAATGCATGAATATTTCCTTTAGAATTGTCTGTCACAATTCCTCGAAACGGTAAGCCATCGTTAGGATATCTCTTTTTGTATGCATCCAAATATAAAGATAATGCACTTTGCAAGTTAACAGCATGTAAATCTGTCGTTATGTGAAAAAATAATGGCATTGTTGTTCTGGTGTTTTCAGAGTCCTTTGCACTGTATTTAATTCTTATAACAAGAAGTAACAATTGCACATCGACATTTGGAAACTCATCCAGAAATTCAAAAAGGGAGGAAGTTCCATCATAATGCGCAATGGGCTTTACTCCATTAGCCACAATTTCGCGATGTACAACCGCGTGACCGTCGTCTGAGAACATTTTAAGAGACAACGGGCGTATTTCGATCACCTTTATAAATCTTCCTTTGTTTTCATCGTATTTTTTTGTTAAAGCCTTGACAAAATCTTTATCTCCGTCGTTTTCAGCAAGAGCTTTATGTCTAGCCCACTTGATCATGCTTAATGATTGAACAAGTGTGCAACTTTTATTTTCCTGCACGTCATGCGCGGAAATCTCATTCACGCGCTCTTGAAAAAGCTGCTTCGGTGGCAAACTTAATGCAGATTCTTTTAATTCTTGCATAGCCAGTCCCTTGCATGGTTCGGTCATCATTTTTTGATGACATATCTTTGTTTGATTGACGAAAACATCAAACACAATCTCATGAGCTTGAGGATTAAGAGCAACATACTTAAACAACCTACATGGTTGCTCATGTCGATAATGTTTGCAATAGCCATATATAATTATAGTGTTTTTGCTGTGTGATTGATTGTGAACACAGTAAATACAATTTCTCTCGAAAGCATTCATTTTTTGCCTCAATATGGTAGTATATTTGGATTTGTCAAACCATCCACTTTTTTTGAGGCTTGTTTTCTTCTCATTTATTGCATTTTCCTTTATATAACAGATATCCAAGTCTTTTGACGTAGGACTACGTCTTACGGCAAGTTTTGAGATAGGGTGTCATTCCAAAAAATCGAAAAACGCGTGCGTCACGAAAAATGAAAGGTTTTGAGCGCTAATAGCACAGCGGTTTTTCGATCGATTTTCAATATTCTTACACCAATCGTTTGGAAAATCTTCTAAGAATTGCCCCAAATGAAGAAAAGTATGGATTCTTGATGTTGAACTATTGAAAAATTGAAAATGATGAACCTATATTTTACCAGAATTCTCGCTCATGATTGGTTGGAAGATTCTTTAGGATGATCTAAACCTATACCAATCTGATATCTGTGCTTGGGAAGTAAGCCAAAATAAGTGACAAGGTTTCCTCGTTTCAACAAGATTTCTTTACACCGCGATTAAACCTAGACCATTTTGATGTCCTTGCTTGGGAAGTACGCCAGAAAGAGTGACAAAATCCTTTCGTGCCAACAGATTTCTTACGAACGCGATTAAACCTAGTCTAATTTGATGTCTGTGTTAGGGAAGTGTGCCAGAAAAAACGACACAAGTTCGTTGTCCCAACAGATAGCAAATTCTTTACTGCGTAACGATTAAACCTAGGCGAATTTAATATCTGTGTTGGAAAAATGTGCTACAGCTATAGTGTTCGGTTATAATATGACTCTGTATGAATACGCATGATTGCCGTTTCATTAGAAGTGTAGTGAAAAGATGTGCTGTTGATAAAATAGGATTGAATTGGTAAAATCTCTTCAACGTGGGTAACCATGGGTAATAAAAGCAATCTTTAATTTCTGTAAGGTAGCAGGAAAGCAATAGTTTGTGTTCTTGATTTTGTTAAATTGTTTCCATATGCACGTTGAAATAACTCTGAAATCTTTTGAGGATTGAACGTATGCAATGTTACTACTTTGATAAATGCTACATACAACGCATGTAGCATGTATATATGTTGCATATAGCATGTATATATGTTGCATATAGCATGTATACATGAAGAAACGAATGATTACAAGCATGGATACATGCTACTATCACTACAAAGAGACTTACGTAGTCCTGCGTCACCTATATATGCGGTCGTGTCTAGTACACAACCCCTCTGATTTTTTTGTCAAATTTAATTGACGTTAAGAGGGTCCAATTATTTATGTCCGAGCTCCATGAAGCACCTTGCAAGTAGGATTTAATCCTACGACTACTGGGTACGACCACAGAAAGTTCTTCATTGAATTTACTGTAACTTTCGGTTTCGATGTTTGAGATACGCTCTTGGGTACTTATTATGCGCATGCATTTAGCACAAAGAAATTCAACATCATTTGTTTGATCATTTTCTTCGTATAATATACAATCACAAATTCCACAAGACCGTTTTCGGACAACTAAATTTTGCAATATCATTCTATGGTATTGTAGCCGCCGAGAATTGGTATCAATTATTTTAGCATCGCCTTCATTATTTCGCAATGCCATAAATCTTTCAGCATTAAAAATTGTAAAAATGCCACAGCTATGACCATCGTGTTGCTTTTCACTAACAAGCCCACTTAGTCGCCACTGCAAAATTTGAAGCTTAGCTGCATTTGTAACTCCCTTTCCAGCAAAATGGTGCAGGGAATCCAAGAATTTTGCAAAATAAACTTTTTTATTGTTGTTCGATATTGTGGAACTGACGTTGACCGAATCGAAAACATGAACAACACTGCGTTCCACGTCAACAACAATCAAAAAATCAGAGGGGTTGTGTACAAGACACGACCGCATATATAGGTGACGCAGGACTACGTAAGTCTCTTTGTAGTGATAGTAGCATGTATTTATGCTTGTAATCATTCGATTCTTCATGTATACATGCTATATGCAACATATATACATGCTACATGCGTTGTATGTAACATTTATCAAAGTAGTAACATTGCATACGTTCAATTCTCAAAAGATTGTGCATTTGAAAACAATTTAACAAAATCAAGAACACAAACTATTACTTTCCTGCTACCTTACTGAAATTAAAGATTGTTTTTATTATCCATGGTTTCCCACGTTGAAAGGATTTTACCAATTCAATCCTATTTTATCAACAGCACATCTTTTCACTACACTTCTAATGAAACGGCAAGCATGCGTATTCATACAGAGCCGTATTCGCTAGGTGCGCGAAACGGTACTGCCACCTTCTCAAGTTTGTCCTATTTGTGAAGTCGGTGCACAGGTTTGTTAAAGAGTGAAAAGGATAGACAAAACTTTGCACCAAATCTTCACAAACTTTCTAAATGGCAGTTCCATGAGAGTACAAGAGTTCGATTTGTGCTTACATAGCGAATTATAACCGAACACTACAGCGGTAGCACATTTTTCCAACACAGATATCAAATTCGCCTAGGTTTAATCGTCACGCAGTAAAGAATTTGCGATCTGTTGGGACAGTGAACTTGTGTCATTTTTTTTGGCACACTTCCCTAACACAGACATCAGATTGGACTAGGTTTAATCGCGTTCGTAAGAAATATGTTGGCACGAGGGGCTTTGTCGCTCTCTCTGGCGTACTTCCCAATCAAGGACATCAAAATGGTCTAGGTTGAAGCGCGGTGTTAAGTAATCTTGTTGAAATGAGGAAGCTTTGTCAGTTGTTTTGGCTTACTTCCCAAGCACAGATATCAAATTGATATAGGTATAGATCATTGTAAAGAATCTTTCAACCAATCACGAAGCGAGAATTCTGGTAAAACATAGGTTCATTATTTTCAATTTTTCAATAGTTCAACATCAAGAATCCATACTTTTCTTCATTTGGGTCAATTCTTAGAAGATTTTCCGATCGATTGGTGTAAGAATATTGAAAATCGATCGGAAAACCGCTGAGCTATTAGCGCTCAAAACCTTTCATTTTTCGTGACGCTCGCATTTTTTGATTTTTTGGAATGACACCCTATCTCAAAACTTGCCGTAAGACGTAGTCCTACGTCAAAATAATGGTTATTATTTAAAATTGGTAGAAAGATTATTTTTGCTTCTAGTAACTCATTAATAATTTGGTTATCTATAGCAAAATCTACATCTCTCAGTAATAATTGCGTCTCGTAGATATTTAGAGGCCGCACATCTTGAGTTTTAAACTTATTTAAAATAAGTTTCAAACCTGTGGCGAGCGCTCCGGCATTTAGCCAATTTTTATCGAAAAAGGACTTGAAGTCCAAACCTAAAATTTCTCCAGCGTCTCGAACTTTAAACATTTCGAAATCTGGAATGTTGCGAAAATTGTTCAACTCTGCAATGACCGCCGAACAATTTTCTTCAGAGAAAACTCCCGAAGAATTTTCTCTATTTAGTTTTCCCAGTCCCATACCCTTTTCTTCAATGGCAGAGTGATTGTCTTCACGTTTTGTTCTTCGTTAACTGGATCACCACTCTGGATCACCAAACAATCGTCTTGCTCTGCCAATGTGAAGAACTGTAAGTAGAAATATACTTTAATATTACAAATACATTTAATATACCAAAAACTAGGAGCCAACCTGATCGCCTTGCGACAGGCACTTTTCCGTCACGTCTGAAGGGAGAACAGACGTGAAGAACTGTAAGAGTTTACTTTAATATTACAAATACATTTAATATACCAAAAAGTAGGAGCCAACCTGATCGCCTTGCGAAAGGCACTTTTCCGTCACGTCTGAAGGGAGAACAGACGTGAAGCTAGCGGGCTGCAATAAGCATAACGTTAAAAATATTCTTGAGCGGGTCGAAAAAAACACGCTTATATACATTTTACACATTTTCATAAAAAATATATATGTATTTTGATAAAAGTTACTGCAGTAATACCTCGATATATGGTAACTCGATTTAACCTTTCGTTACTCGCGCCAACTTACATTTACAGGCATGCTAAAACTACAGAAATCACTCGAATACTAATGCCACTTGGTGAAAAACTTATGAAATATTTTCCACTGTTTCAAAGATCTTGGTCTGCGGATCAACTTTTCTGAAAACAGTAATTTCAGTAATAGCAGTTATAACAGAATCCTGAGATATACCGAGATAAAGTTAACGAGTTACAGGCGTTGTACAAAATACAACAGCGCGAGTAAAATTAAAGTAAAGGTTAAAGTAATTTTGATATATAACGTCAATATAATGTTCATGAATGAAACGTAACGTTTTAGAAAGTCTGTAAATTAATAAAATAAACTGACTTGTTTCATCTTACGGTGTGACCTCGCTTTTCTACTGGACAAAAACCATTACTATTTTTTAATTTTTTAAGTATTTTCTATGAATGTACCTACATAATTTCATAACTTAAATTTTCAGATTTAAATTAGCAAAATCTTTACACGTTCTTCGTTTCTTCGCCTTTCCTAATGTATATTCCAAACCACGAGTTCAATAATGAAATATAGTATAACAATAAAATTTGAAAGTTATAGGTTTGAAAGGCTCCGCTTTCATTTGCTAACAATTACATTCAAATTCAAATAAATTTGATTATACGTAATACGAAAATAAAACTAAAGTTGCTTTATATCGAGGTATTACTATATTAGAATTTTGATACGAAAGATTCTTATCACGAATAAACGTGTTTTTCGATCGACCTTTATCGAAAATATTACATTAATCACCAACCTTCAATGAAACCATCTCATCGCATGAAGAGCCTGCAAAAGCAAGCTTATCCTCCTGCTTGTCATCCATTTCACCCGTTAATTCGGGCATATCGTCATCCATATCATTGTCATCAATGGACGCGGCGGCCATACGAGTGTTCCGTGCACAACCACGGCTTAGTTTTAACAGTATGTACCAGAGACGCATACGGCTTTCGGCATTCGCGACTTCTTCATCGAGAGATCCAAAATGGCATACGCCTTCTGGTCGGTGAGTACAGCTGAGAAATTTTCTAATTCCTCCCCGTACTTAACTCGGAGGTAGCTTTTCAGCTCTTCGAGCTGATCGCTTGACACTGCGAACGGTTTCTTTCCCATTCTACAGTCATTGAAATGAAAAAAATATGATGTCATTGAAATAAAAAAAAATATGATGTTTCAAAAGAGATAATACTGTTAAAATAATTTTTAAAAAGAGGGTGGCAATATTACAATGTAAATTATATCAAAGACTCAATCAGTTTGTATTACTTATAGATCAGTTTTCGTCACTTGTTGAACTCTTGGGTGCTCTTGTTTTCAATTAATCTCAAGTTTTCAAGTAAACAAATCTCGTTAATGCTGGGGGGGACGCTCTGCGCGCGCTGCTAACTGCTGGCTTCGCAGTCACTGCTGACGACGCCGCTAGGATTAAGGCGACGCTGCTGGCCGGTGCTAGTCCGCTCGTTCTGGTCTTCCCTCTTTGACGGAGATCGACAGGCCCAGGACGATACCGGAATGACCGTGCCGAGAGGGGAATGTCCTCCTTAATAATTATGGCCCAAGGCCAGAGGACTGCCGCTGGTCTTTTACGGGTTAGACGTAGCGAGCATCCAGGGCTCGCTAGGCCGATCGTGTGCTGACCTTTAATGGCAAACCGTCCCACGGTTGCACAAACAATTTGTAGTGTAATAAAAGGTCCTGTGAGGGTGACAATGGATAATTATCCACTTGTATTACGGACAGACAATTCCGTTTTCAGGGTTTAATTGTTACCTGAATAAACTTAATTCCACCACTCACTACTAGCACTTGTTCTTACTTAAAATGTAAGTCTTTTGCACACGACAACCAGATACTATCTGAAAAATGGTGGTTATTTTTGCCACGAAGAAGCTTTTTCGCGGTATTTTTCCGTGCATATGGCCGCATATTCGCGTAGTTTTATGTGTCATGTCGCGTATAACAGTTTTCCTCCCCCCGTCAGCTTTTCTGTTATACTAGTCTGGTGGTGACTGTCGTTGCACCACCCACTTGTACCCACTGTGTCACGTGTTTATTGTTTTAGTGTGTTGACAAAATTTTAATTATTTATTTATTTATTTATTTTACTAACCTAACTAACCTATTTTAACAATTTTTAGCATTTAACTAACCCTACTAACAATAACCCTAGAAACGTGAAAGTAAACAAACATCATGCACAAATTAAAAAAACAGAAGATCCTGTAACGCACGGTTACACTATCCCTCCACCTCGGTAAAATAAATGTTGGAATTCATTCTAAACATTTATTTTTACAAACACTAATTACTTTAAAAACTTAATAGACTTAACCATTAACAAACATAATAACATTTACATTTACTCGTAGCTATTGAATATTCAATTACATTTGAGTGAGCAACCAAACATATTAAAATTCGTGAACAACTAAAAGCTAAATTTAATTTAAATTTGCCATAATCTGTCACGTGTGATTTTACTCCTATGCTTAGGCATCACTGTGAACACCATTGGTGAGGCTCTGCTACTTCATTTTACTGTTTAATCGATTCTCTGATTGGGCAATACAATCGACGAAATACTAAACAATTCAGTCTACCTACAATCGCGATCGCGTACGGAATAAAAACGTGTTCTTGTGAATTATGATAATCTGCAGTTAAATAAATTAGAATAGAAATTCTAATTTGGGTGCAGTAATTCGGTGGATTTAGTGATTTCGGAAAATTTTTATTCTATGTGTCCATATTTTTGTTAGGCTGATTGAAACTGTTGTTCCAGGATTCATTCCCCCAGTTGGCCACCTGGGGATTTCAGGAATAACTCCTGCATCAATTCTGGTTTCAAGATTTCAGGTAAGTAGCGATCACATTTCTTGTAGGGGAATGTTTTATATTCGTTCTGTATATTCAATCATTCTGTAGGTTTATTTAATATTAACTCAAAGAATTCCATAATCTTAATTCTATTTGTGACGTCACATCTCATTTCAGGTTATGAACAACTTCTAGCATGGCGAAATCTCTACACTTCGGTAAAGCTTCTCACCCACGTTGGAGTGTTCATCCGCTCGGATATTCATCATCTATATCTATCACTCACGATATGCATCTCATGAGATAGATAGACGATGAGATAAGCAGAACACACGGCTCATCTCATTAGAGTTCAGAGGTCAATCAACTCTGATGATCGATGATGCAACTATAATGCAGCTATGATGCAGCTTGCTATTGGTTTGTTGTTTCTGTTTTGTTATCAGACAACTTCAAACAGGCAATAATATATTTTGTTTTTCCCCTTTTTTCTAGGTATTAAGAATTTATTCGTCGCCAGGTTTAAGATCTTTTGCTGAAAAAATCCCGAGATTCTTACCTTGATCGTCGGCCAGTTCATAAGAACTGCAGCCGCGTCGGGCAACGATAGTGCATGGGGTGAAAAGCGGTCCATATTTCGCGTTATAATGATCCGCCGCTGAAGAGAGGCGGAAATTCCGCTTATAAACTCTTTGGCCCACTCGGTAAGTTGGTGCAAACTTTTTGTGTCTAAGATTATAGATTCTACGGTGCTTTTCGTTGCTCTTTTGCAAGTTCTTGGCGACCGTGCTCAATATATTTCCCCCAACTTGCCTTCGATACTGATCTCTCGCTTCTACGGATCTTTCCCCTTCATCACGCTCCAAACGATGTTCCTCGCCTTTCACAACTTTTTCATGCCCATACAGAATGCGGTACGGCGTGTAACCAGTTGAGGCATGGATTGTAGTGTTAATCATTTCCTCAACTTCTGCTACTCTAGTGTCCCACACTCGTTGGTCTGTTTGCATGAACGTTCTCAGACAGGCATTTATCGTCCGGTTGGTCCGCTCTACTGGATTAGCCTGACTGTGGTGCCTTGCATTAGGCCAATGTTGGACCCCTCGCTGGAAGAGGAGCGCTTGGAACTCTTTTCCCTGGAATGTGGTAGCATTGTCGCTAATCACCACCTCTGGGGTTCCATAACGTCTCATCCATTGATCCTCCAAAAGCCTGCAAACCAATTTAGCCTCAATCTTCTTCACCGGTATGAGCATTGACCATTTAGAGAAGCAATCCATAACAACTAGTAAATGGCAATTTCCGGTTCGACTTCTTGGCAAATTTTGAATATAATCCAAAGCTATAATCTGAAACGGGCGATCAGTTATCTTTGGTTTTCCCATAGGAGGGACCGACGATACTGTCGACGGTTTACATTGCTTGCATGTATCGCAAGCTTGGACATATCGTTTGGTATCTGCTGCCATTCTCGGCCAATAATACCGAGTTTTGAGCCGATACAAGGTCTTTTCATACCCTGGATGCAAACAATCATCGTGCTCTTGCTGCATTACCGTTTTTCGCAATCCTTCCGGTAGACACAGCTTCCACTCGTACGAATAATCCAGAGCATCAGACAGATTGGATACAAACTTATAGAGTTTGCCCTCTTCTATTTTAAAGTCCGCGTAGCTTTCCGGTTCCTCTTCGACTTTTTTAAACAAGTTAGCATACCAACTGTCTGCAGTCTTTTCTACAGCTTCGACTGCCCTAGAAAGTGCGTCGGCAACAACATTTTCCGATCCCTTGCGATGTTGGATCTGCATATCGTATTGCTGCAAAAGGATACTCCACCGGCTAAGCTTTGAGGAAGGCTTCCATTTCGTATTCATAATGAACGAAAGAGCCGACGAGTCCGTCACAAGAGTAAATCTTGAACCCTCGACATATGGACGAAACTTCTCGATTGCTTCCAGTGCTGCTAATCCCTCTTTTTCAGCTGCTTTCCAGGACCTCTGAGGCGTCGTAAGCTTTCGAGAAAAATACGCTACAACATGCTCTTTATCCGCAAGCTCTTGTGTTAGGACACCAGCGATGGCTATATCACTTGCATCTGTTTGGATTTTGAATGGAAGATTGAAGTTTGGGTTGGACAGGATTGGCGCGGTAATTAACTTTTCTTTAAGCAGATTGAACGCCTCCTCCGCTGTCTCGTTCCACGTTACTACCTTCGGTTTTCCCTTCAGCAGATCCGTCAGAGGACTAGTCATTTTGCTAAAGTCTTCTATAAAGCGGCGGTAATAATTTACCATGCCTAAGAAGCGCCTTAGCGAACGTACCGATGACGGTCGCTCAAAGTTGACGATAGCTTCAACTTTAGACGGATTTGGTCTTACACCGTGTTCTGAGAGGATAAAGCCTAAATACGGAAGCTCAGGAACGCAAAACTTGGACTTCTCAACGTTAATTGACAAGTTGGCAGTCCTTAAGCGCTTTGCTACTTCCTGCAACTGACGAAGGTGTTCCTCAAACGTGTTGCTTGCGACTACGATGTCATCAAGATACACAAACACGTTTGGTTCTAATTCTCCGTAGCCCAATACCTGGTCCATAAGCCTCGACAGTGTAGCCGGGCTATTGACTAGGCCGAAAGGCAAACGGGTGAATTGGAAAAGCCCTCTACCAAACACTCGGAAGGCTGTATACTTCCGTGAGGCAGGGTCAAGTGGAATTTGCCAAAACGCCTTAGATAAATCGATGGTGGATAGGTATTTTGCCGAACCCAGTCTTCCCAGTATTCTATCCTGGTGTGGCAATGGGTAGGCATCTTTCCTTGTCCTATCATTCAATTTCCTCGCGTCCAGACACATCCTGACTTTGACCTTTTCCTCTCCATCTTCTCCTTCGCTCTTCTTCATTACCGGAACAATTAACAATGCCCAATCGCTATTTGACCGTTCAACCACTCCAGAATCTATCCATTTATCAAGCTCTTCGTTGACATTTCTCTGCACTTCCGGCGACCAAGGATACGGATTCAACCGGACAGGCGAGGCATTTTGAAACTCCTCCATAAATTCAATCTTATGCGATATCAATGGTGTTGTTTCTAATTTTCCTCCTTCCACAAATACTTTAAACTGCTTTTTAACTTCTTCTAATCGATCCTTCTGCATTGTAGTTAATAAATCTTTCTTCTCCTGCTCGGCAATACGCAGTTCTAGCGCCTCTACTAAACTTCCCGAAGGACCTTTAATTGTGGGTTCTATGTTGTATAAACGCCAGAAATTTATTCCCAGAATTAACCGACGGTTCAGTTTCGGTGCAATCAGAGTCGTAAGAATTTTTGTCCTACCATTAAACGTAATTGGCAGGTTTACATACCCTGTGACCTCTAAGTTATCTCCTCCGGCGGTAGACAATCTTGTTTCGGTGCTGAACTGTTTTAGCTTTAATGACTTAAGCAGTTTCTCACTTCCTGCTCCTAGAATAGACACCTGCGCTCCACTGTCCAACAACCCTATCAATTCTATTCCCAACACTGACACCTCGGCAAACGGTCTATCATCGCCTTCCAATCTCAGCTTCAATTCGCTAACTTCCGAGCAGTATGGAACAAATACGGTTGAAGGATTTTTAAAAGAATTACGGCGACCTTCTACGCCGACTTTCTTCCGTTTTTTGCACAAAACGGGCAATTCTCGGTTCTAAAATTATAAAATCCGCAAACGGTACAGAAGACTTCTCGCTCCCTTAGACAGGATTCAAAGTGATGGTTTTTTCCTCTACAGTTAAAGCAAACTAGTTTTTCTGGAACCTTGTGATTCGCAATTCTATTTTCCAAATCTCCCTTACTGGAACGTGGCTGATCATTGTCCTTCCCTGGGTACGGTTTCCTGGGTGCAGACGGTTTTGACATTTCCTCTTTTGGCTACCAATTAGACTTCTTAGCTGTTGGCTGGTTGACCCACAGTTTTCTATCTAATTGGTCTTCCTTTCGCGGTGGGAAATGTTTGACTTCGTGTACTTGTACTGTTTTTGTAGGTCTATCGGAATCTTTGCTCTTGTACATCGGCATGTTAGCGGAATCTAATTTCCGTCCCCAATGTTTCAGCGATTTAAGATTCCTGACTCCCTTAATTACTAACGCATTTTTGTAATCTAAGCGTAGGTTTCTAAAAACAATATCGAATTTCCTCTGCTCACTGGGCTGTACCGCCATGCAGTGGAAAATCTCCATCATCGCATTGTAGTACTCTTGAAACTTCTCAGAGCGTCTTTGCCACCGGTGTGCCGCCTGCTGCTCGTAGTGAAAGTCCATGTCAGGTGGCTGGAATTCAAGCTTCAGCTCCGTGACTAACTCTGTCCAGTTTCGGAAGTCTTTGTTACTCTTCCCCTCAATGTACCATGTCCTAGCATCTCCACTAAAGAGATGAATTGCTTCGTTGAACAACGCTCGTTTGCCCATGTTCTCTGCTTCTGCCATAAACTCTACTTCAGTTATAAACTTATTCAACCTCTTCCCCTCATCTCTACCGTCGTATTTCATTCTCCAATCGGCAACTGAACGTGGTGACCGTTTTGGAGCATACGATTTATCGCTATCATCATCAGAAAAACTATCATCACTTGAACTACTAGTCACTTTTCTGTTGATCCACTCTTTCGGTTTTTCTATGCTAACTTTTCGTTTCATAATCTTCGCTTCTTTCATCTTTCCATTATTTCCTTCTAAATCATTCGATTCTATATTTCTGTCTTTACTTTCTCTGTCATTGATATCGAGACTGCTCAGTTTCGACTCAATATACTGTTCTACGTGTTTCAGCATTTTCTTCATAATTTCCTCTGTTGATTTCGCTTTCACTTGCCGTTTTCTTCTCAGCTTAGGAGTACTAGAAATCCTTTTCCTTGATTTGTTTCTCTTTTTGTTTCGTTTAGCCACAGACTCTAGTATGCTTTCGTCATCACTGTCGTCTGGCTCTTCGTGTTCAGATTCCACATCCCTGATACTAGCGTTGCTTAATTCGGCCCTAATCTGTTCCTCAGTTCGCTTTCTTGCATCCGGATCTACGGATAACAAGCTAAAGTGATCATTCATCATTTTCATTGCTATACATTCCAGTCCTGCTGTATCAAAGTTCTTTTTTAATCTGTCCAGTCTGAATGACAGATGGATCAGTCTAGTTTTCAGTACGGGAAGTTCTGCTTTCTTAGGTTTCCTGTTTTCTAGCTGGTCACGAATTTTAGCAAGTTTTTCATCTACGCGATTTAGTTCATCTTCACACTCCGCAGGGTTTTCGAAATACGCAAGCGTGACAACATTGGTTTCACGTTGCTCTCTCAACTTGTTCCTCAATTTCCGTTTCATTGCATCGATGGATTCACCAGTCTTAAACACAACCTTCCTAATTAACAACTCGTGTTCAATCTCATCTGCGAGCAGATGCTCCACATTCATTGAACGATATTGCAACTCAAACTCAGAATTCATTTCAAATGTTAATAGTTAAATAAATATATAGCAAATTATAATTGCCGTAGAGAATCAATTAAACCGAAAAATGATGTACATATAATATTAAACAATTTAAAAATAAAATTTTGTTAATTTTGTGTCTGTGTGCCTAGTTATTTATTTATTCAGGACCTTTCCACTGAAGTGCAGCTATTTTCGCTGCTATATCCGAATTTTATTATATTCGTTGCTACTCTTTTTGTAATTTTAATTTTCAACAGCTTTATCAGTGTATTTCACTCAACCGCGATCTTATTACAAAATGGTCAGAGTCTAGTGTAAGTATTTGGAGAGTAAGTGGTGTACAGAAATACCGGTTTTATTGGTGGTAGCTTAAGGATCCTACACAATCACTTTCTGTTGGTTGTGTACTCTCCTGCCGCCTAGGGAAAAAATCGACTGATTTTTTTATTCTACTCGAGTCCTCTGATTACCTTTCGTGTGTTGTAGTTGGGCGCCATGTGTAACTGTCACCTTGGTGTGTCTTTACTGTGTGTACCGGGAAAGCTCAGTAGCAAGAGACCCTGTGACTATGGTCCCAGGATCGGCTTACTACTGGGTAATCAGAGGGGCTTCGCGAACAAACGTGCAGTCGACTTTCACCTTGCTTGGCTTGGGATATTGTGATAATTTGGTTTGGAGGATTTGAAAGAAAGGAACTATTGAACTATTTTTTATTGATTTTTCTATTGAGGGTGTGTATGTATGTGTGGGTGTGGGTGATGGGTGAAAAACCGGTACGTACCGCTGTCGCTACTGCTGCTGGTCGAGTTTTCCGCTGCTTTCTGCTACTGACTCACTGTTCGGGGGAGGCTGGGGGGGACGCTCTGCGCGCGCTGCTAACTGCTGGCTTCGCAGTCACTGCTGACGACGCCGCTAGGATTAAGGCGACGCTGCTGGCCGGTGCTAGTCCGCTCGTTCTGGTCTTCCCTCTTTGACGGAGATCGACAGGCCCAGGACGATACCGGAATGACCGTGCCGAGAGGGGAATGTCCTCCTTAATAATTATGGCCCAAGGCCAGAGGACTGCCGCTGGTCTTTTACGGGTTAGACGTAGCGAGCATCCAGGGCTCGCTAGGCCGATCGTGTGCTGACCTTCAATGGCAAACCGTCCCACGGTTGCACAAACAATTTGTAGTGTAATAAAAGGTCCTGTGAGGGTGACAATGGATAATTATCCACTTGTATTACGGACAGACAATTCCGTTTTCAGGGTTTAATTGTTACCTGAATAAACTTAATTCCACCACTCACTACTAGCACTTGTTCTTACTTAAAATGTAAGTCTTTTGCACACGACAACCAGATACTATCTGAAAAATGGTGGTTATTTTTGCCACGAAGAAGCTTTTTCGCGGTATTTTTCCGTGCATATGGCCGCATATTCGCGTAGTTTTATGTGTCATGTCGCGTATAACAGTTTTCCTCCCCCCGTCAGCTTTTCTGTTATACTAGTCTGGTGGTGACTGTCGTTGCACCACCCACTTGTACCCACTGTGTCACGTGTTTATTGTTTTAGTGTGTTGACAAAATTTTAATTATTTATTTATTTATTTTACTAACCTAACTAACCTATTTTAACAATTTTTAGCATTTAACTAACCCTACTAACAATAACCCTAGAAACGTGAAAGTAAACAAACATCATGCACAAATTAAAAAAACAGAAGATCCTGTAACGCACGGTTACAATATGTCGTTGGATAGATAAAATAACCAGCAATTCTATGGAAGGAGCAAGAGAGCAATTTTATGGAGGGCGTAAGAGGGGGGGCTCCCGTACAAATGAATCACAAATTTCCTCATAACTCGAGAGCTGTGGGGTTTTTGGAGGCATGAATTTATTATATGATGGTTTGAGACCCCTCACCCCTGTGGTAGGAGGATAAGAACTTGCATATATGAGATAAAAAATAAAATAAAATTTTTTGTGTACGTGCCATATTTTCTGCTATGTAACAAGTGATAGTAAATGAAAGTAAACTAGTAAAACCTCCCGGAGCAAGAGACAGTGAATCGACGCCGCTAACTTACGTGCCTGTTGCCATTCATGTCAAAAAAGAAGTAATCAATGACCCTTTTAAAGGCCTCAAGCGAATTAAAGTGAGATTATTGAAACATGCCAAGCTACGCATAATCGCATATTTAATACAATAATCTGTGGGCTGGACATTTATTACTATTTCAACCTTTTTGATGGACACAAGTGATTTTTAAAAGAGATCTATATGTCTCAATTCAAACCCTACATTGTATTTAATGAATTGAATGTGAATATTTCGCTTAAACAATGGCACTCACAGATTCTTATAAACATACTGTTGGGAAGCCTAGTGGGATGGCTTTAAATGACCGTTAAATGACAACACCGAAGTTACCAGTGCGACTCTTCACTTGACAGCCGTCAACGTGACAGATGCTACCGCGGCTCTCGGTGTGCGATCATTCTTATCCGGTGACGACCATCATGTTTCATCATTCTTATTGCGATAGCAGCAGCTCGCGGAGCACATTTTATTTCATGTAGTTTCATCGTACAAATATATGTTTTATCGTTAACCGCGAGTTGCCACTATACCGAAACGCCCTATCGCAACACATACATATGCCAGAAATGCAGTTTAAATTAGTCTTTGATCTAATGATCTCACATAGTCCTACGTCACCCTTTCGTACAACCCTTGCTTTCGTTTTTTTGTCGTTCGTTCGCAGGTTTTTGCATGGAAAATAATAACGCGTATATGAAAAGCAAGAATAGATTTGGTTTTCACATTTGAACTTTAAGAAAAAATGCTTAAAACGCGAAAACTTTTATTGCTCCCCACTTCAAGTGCCGTGCCGGTAAAAAATAACGCATTTCAAAAATTACGATGATTTTTGTGTCCACCCAAGCTCAACATAGAGGCACCAATAAAAATGCAGGAGTAAAAGGCGTGCTGAATGAAGTAAGGTACCCCTGGGCAAGTGGGACCTAAAAATTGCATAGTAAGGGTTTATTCGACTGTGTAATTATGGCCTATATACATGAAATGTATATTTATAGAGAATTTAAAAATCATAGCGATAGGTCCAACTTGCCTCAATTACTTTGAATACCTTGAATATAGTGTGTATAGGTGAATATTCGATTACAAAGCACAAAATAACAAAAAATTGTGTATTTCAATATACAGCAACGTTAAAGTAATGACAAAAGCAACCATAGACAATGTTTTACTAATGTTTCATCAAAAAAACCGTAACAAAATCAAATTACTAAAAATTAAAATCAAAGCACAGCTTTAATATTAATTTGAAAGCACAATTAGCTAACATGAAACACAATTCGTGAGCAATTACGCAGTAATGCAGAATTGTAACGCAATGTACTTGAATACGTAGCTGTATCCAATTCTTGCGAGACGTTATTTATAATTATCATTCGAAAATACGATTATGATCTGTTTGTTCTATCATGCCCAATACGATAGAGCAACAAGTGAAACTATCATAAGAAATAGTCACGCTATAATATCCATAACGCTTTATTGTTTCACTTCTAAATGCAGATTAGCTTAATTATATCTACTTTGCTTTCCCAGATTTAATTACTATTGTTTATGTCGCGCATAAGCCCTCATAAGCCAGCCACTACTTTTTTAGGATCCTCTTGGCTTAGTCCTTTTCGGTTTTATTTCAAAGCTTTACTGATACAAATATTATGTAACTGAGCTGGAAATGTTCGGCAGTACTTCTAAAACCTGATTTAATCCACCTAGTGGTGAAAGGAACCTTTTTATACGGTCTTACTTGCTATTTGAGATAGAAATTCGGAAATTCGGTCTTCGGAAAATAATCCAACTATTGGTTAACGTTGCATTGTACGTTGGTTTACATAAAATTTTTGGAAATTGAATAAGTTTACAAAATTTGAACAAAATAGCGGCACTTATAAATTTTGATAGTTCTTTTTTTCATGAAATTACTTGAGTAAGTTGTTACTAATGTGGGTAAGTGTAAGTAAAAGTAAATTGTAAGAAGAAATATTATTCTTTAACATATACATTGCGTAGTAAAGGTCTAGTTTATAGGTTTTTGAACTATGCATAATTTCCTGTAATGCCATTCAATTTGATTCACACCACTAAATTTAATCAATTTTTAATTAACCATCGGTTACTCACGCTGTTGTATTTTATACAACATGTGTAAGTTTTTAAATGTCATATTGTTATATAGTTACAAATCATTGTTTAACTAACGTATGTTCTTCAATAAACTTGTTATGAGCAAAATGTCAGAATTATTCGATGCATCAACGGAAAATTAGCAGTCATTAACACGGGGTACTCTTTGTAAAAATGTAAATACTGCTTTCTTCTTGACCAAACTAGTGATTTTAGTCATGACCTTGAAATGCGGTCAGGCATATATTAATATTTTTTTGAAACGATGATTCTACAATTGATGAAGGGACAGTAAGGAAAAGTAATGAAGAAGGATTTTTTGGGAATGGAGGGGAAAGAGTGGAAAGGAAGGGGGGAATAGGTAGCTACGCTTAACAAGTTGTCGTTGTGACTCCTATCTTTTGTCCAATGCTGGATGGTGCATGGGTCGAACCAAGCTATAATCAGAGATTATAACCGGATTTGAGCCCACAACACCTGCCAGGGCGTGTGGCTCGCTGGTACCCGTGTACCTTTGAACCATAGAGGCGATGGACCTATTCCCCCCCCCTTCCTTTCCACTCTTTCCCCTCCATTCCCAAAAAATCCTTCATTACTTTCCCTTACCGTCCCTTCATCAATTGTAGAATGATCGCTTTCTTCTTGCCAATCTGAACACAGCGAATATATTAACATGAACAGAATTTTTGTTTCAAACAAAAAAACTGCTTTTGAAATTGGCAGAGTCGATGACTGCTAATTTCACCTTAATACATTAAATTGTTAGGAAAATAGATCAGCAAAAACCGACATCACAGAAACGAAGCAAGCAGTATGTGAGGTGTACCGCAATTGGCCCCAATTGGCATTTTCTCTCGTTTCTTCATATAGAAAAATGGTGTCTGTATGCAGCAAAACTATCAGCAAATGTAAAATGTTTCCGTCTGTTGGTAGTCGAATAATTCGGAGTTAACATTAGGGTGTTTTTTTATAATCAAAGTTCTACAGATCCTAAACAAGCAGACATAGAGGTATACTATATCCAGCAAAGTTGTGTATTTTTACTATTTGTATAACTTTGTAATACATGAACAAGTCATACAACAATTACAAAAAGAGCTGAAATAGGAAAACTGATTCTACAAATTCATGTACACTAAATAAGATTTCTCTATCTTCGCTGAAGAGATAGAAGTTTACTGTCTTCAGCATATTATTTCTTGTAATAATATGCTGTAAAACATAAACATAATATTTTTTTCATTTCACTTTTAGGGAGATTAATACTAGAGCTTTTAATTTTAAGAAACTCATCCAAAGGTTCGATAAACTTAAAACATAGTTTTCCTAGTCAAAACCCTAGTGCGCACGTTTTTGTTGGTTTTGGGATATTGCGCGCGAGTAATCGTGTTACAAAAGTTGGTGCGAGTGTTCGAGGGTTAATATCTTTTGACCAGTAAAACCAATTCTTATGAAATTTTGTATATTTGCAAATTCGTTGTGTCAAAACCTCTCGTTTGATATTAAAATAATTGAAATTAGGTAAATTATCATGGTTAAAATCATTATAAATTATTGTCAACTTTGGTGTGTTGTATACGATTGCTCATAACTTTCAAATTAAACGTCCAATCAAAAAACCATTCAAAAGTGATTTATGCGGATATGTTACCTGCTGAATGAAACTAATAGCGCATAAATCGGTTTGGCCATCAATCAGAAACAGGCGATCATTTGGATCTTGTCAGAACAAATTTTTTAAGACTAACCATTAAACTGCATATTTGTTTTTAATGAAACTTGGTAAAAAACTTGGCGATAGCAAGAGCTTTCATTTGGTACTAAAATCATTAAAATTCGTTGGGTAGTTCCGGAGAAACCGTGTCACGTGGCGTGACGTAATGTGACAACTACATTTTTGCTTATAACTTTTAAAGGAAACGTCGTACCACGAAACAACTGAATTGTGATATACTAGGCATAAATACCTTTCAAACAAAAGTAATCGCGTTTGAATCGGTTTATCCATCTTCGAGAAACAGACTGAAAATGAGCTACACACACATACATACACACACACATACAGACATTGCTGAATTCGTCGAACCCTATCGATTGGTATATGACACTTGGTCCTCCGGGCCTTGGTTCTATTTCGCGTTTTTCGATCAATTTCAACCTTTGTTATATAGTACTAGCTGACCCGACAAACTTCGTATTGCCACAAATTAACCTGTGTTGTACATAAATCATGAATCTCGGATGATCTTTATCACTTCTCGAGTTTTGCAAGTCCCCCAGTGGGCGGCGCTTCCGACGGCGGGTCACCGGCAACACTCGCGACCGGCTCGTCCTGAATGATCTAGTGTTACTATAGATAGTTTTTGTGGTCTTGTTATTGATTAATGTTTTATGGAAGAGTCTCGAATTTCTCGAGTTGGATTAGTTTTTGAGTTTCGCCAAAATTTCTGTTTTATTTGTATGAGAGTCCATATCCCCCTACCACAGGGGTGAGAGGTCTCTAACTATCATAAAATAAATTCAAGACTTAAAAATCTCCTACATGCTAAATTTGGTTCCATTTGCTTGATTAGTACTCAAATTATAAGGAAATTTGTATTTCATTTGTATGGAAGCCCACCCTCTTAAAAGGGAAAGGGGTCGTAATACACCACAGAAAAAAAATTCTGCCATCTAAAACTCTCACATGCCAAATTTGGTTCCATTTACTTGATTAGTTCTAAAGTTATGAGCAAATTTGTATTTCGTTTGAATGGGAGCCCCCCCCCCCTCCTAAAAAGGTAAGAAGTCCTAATTCATCATGGGCAAAATGGTCGCCTCCAAAAACACCCACATGCCAAATGTTGTTCTATTTGCTTGATTAGTTCTCGAGTTAGGAGGAAATTTGTATTTCATTTGTACAGGAGCCCCCCCTCTTAGAGTGGGGAGGGGTCCTAATTCACCGTAGAAAATTTTCTTGCCCTCGAAAACCTTCACATGCCAAAGTTGGTTCCATTTGCTTGATTAGTTCTCGAGTTATGGGGAAATTTGTATTTCATTTGTATTGGAGCCCCCCCTCCTAATGTGGGAAGAGGTCCTAATTCATCACAGAAAAAATTCTTGCCTCCAAAAACACCTACATGCCAAATTTGGTTCCATTTGCTGGATTAGTTCTCGATTTATGAGGAAATTTGTATCTCGTTTGTACAGGACCCCCCCTCCTAAAGTGGGGAGGGGTCCCAATTCATCATTGAAAAAAAAATTGTCTCCAAAAACACACATGCCAAATTTGGTTCAATTCGCTTGATTAGTTCTCGAGTTATGAGGAAATTTGTATTTCATTTGTACAGGAGCCCCTCCTCTTAAAGTGGGGAGGGGTCCTAATTCACCATAGAAAATTTTCTTGCTCTCGAAAACCTTCACATGCCAAATTTGGTTGCATTTGCTTGATTAGTTCTCGAGTTATGAGGAAATTTGTATGGAAGTCCCCCCTCTTAAAGGAGAGAGGAGTTATAATTCCTCTTATAAAGAGGGGAGGGGTCTCAATTCACCATAGAACAAATTCTTGTCATCAAAAAAAACACCCACATGCCAAATGTTGTTCTATTTGCTTGATTAGTTCTCGAGTTAGGAGGAAATTTGTATTTCATTTGTACAGGAGCCCCCCCTCTTAGAGTGGGGAGGGGTCCTAATTCACCGTAGAAAATTTTCTTGCCCTCGAAAACCTTCACATGCCAAAGTTGGTTCCATTTGCTTGATTAGCTCTCGAGTTATGAGGAAATTTGTATGGCAGCCCCCCCCTCTTAAAGGAGAGAGGAGTTACAATTCCTCTTATAAAGAGGGAGGGGTCTCAATTTACCATAGAATAAATTCTTGTCACCGAAAACACCCACATGCCAAATTTGGTTCTATTTGCTTGATTAGTTCTCGAGTTATAAGGAAATTTGTATTTCGTTTGTATAGGAGCCCCCCCCCCTCTTAAAGTGGGGAGGGGTCCCAATTCATCATAGAAAAAAATTTTGTCTTCAAAAACACACACATGCCAAATTTGGTTCCATTTGCTTGATTAGTTCTCGTGTTATGAGGAAATTGGTATTTCATTTGTACAGGAGCCCCCCCTCTTAAAGTGAGGAGGGGTCCTAATTCAACATAGAAAATTTTCTTGCCCTCGAAAACCTTCACATGCCAAATTTGGTTCCATTTGCTTGATTAGTTCTCGAGTTATGAGGAAATTGGTATGGAAACCCCCCCTCTTAAAGGGGAGAGGAGTTATAATTCCCCTTATAAAGAGGGGAGGGGTCTCAAATTACCCTAGAATAAATTCTTGTCACCGAAAACACCCACATGCCAAATTTGGTTCTATTTGCTTAATTAGTTCTCGAATTATGCAGAAATTTGTGTTTCATTTGTATGGGAGCCCCCCCTCTTAGTGGGGGGAGGGGTCTCTCACCATCACTAAAACCTTTCCTGGCCCTAAAAACCTCTACATGCAAATTTTCACGCCGATTGGTTCAGTAGTTTTTGATTCTATAAGGAACACAAAACAGACAGACAGACAGACAGACAGACAGACAGACAGACAGACAGACAGACAGACAGACAGACAGACAGACAGACAGACAGACAGACAGACAGACAGAAATCCTTCTTTATAGGTATAGATAACAAAGGTATAAATGTATTAAGAATGGAAGTTTTGTTCTAAAACACTTTATTTTTAATAGGTCCCACTTGCCCCGGGAGCTCTCAAGTGCTTCCTTTATTTCAACCCATATATTCAGTCCCGTTTGCCAAATTATGCGACTAATTTTCGTGTGTAACTTATTAATACACTAATAACGTTTACTTGCTGCCAAAAAACATGTGCTTTTACGAACGCCTGGGACCAAAATATCGTTTATAGCAGTGGTGCCCAGGCATAAACGTTGTGCGGGCCAAATCAGATCGCCCCATGAGTTCGCGAGCCGCAATGACCTCTGGTCATTTTTGCACATACAGTTCGGACTCGATTATCCGGGGACTCGATTATCCGGGTTTTTAGACTCGATTATCCGGGTGAAAAAAAAAGTTTTTTTTTTAAATAACTTATTTTACCCAAAAAAGTCATAGTTTTAACGTTAGATAATGATTCTAGCATGACAAATACTGATTCACCTCCCTAAAGGTATAAAATTCCTTTCCTATATATTTTTATCAGCGAGTAAAGCAGATAATAGCACCAATTTTTTATTTTCAAATTGTTACGTGGTATGATTCATAATTCATCATCATCATCAAATTAATCATCATCCTGAACAAAATCATCATCATCATCAAAACCATCATCATGATCTTCATTTTAAACATAATCCTATTTATTTTTATCATCATAAAAAACTACAAGGTATACAGCCCTAAGGCGTTGTATGAAAGGGTGACGTAGGACTATATCAGATCATTAGATCAAAGACTAATTTAAACTGCATTTCTGGCATATGTATGTTTATAAGAATCTATGAGTGCCATTGTTTAAGTGAATGTTTGAAAGAAAAGAGCGAAATATTCAGATTCAATTTTTCATTGAATGCAATGGTGGCTTTGAAAATACGTGGGCTGAGGTTTATAAGTACGCCTGCAACTATTGAGACATAGAGATTCCTTTTAAAAATCACTTGTGTGCATCATAAAGGTTGAAGTAATAATGAATGACCAGCCCACAGATTATTGTATTAAGTATGATTAAGCGTAGCTTGACATGTTTCAATAATCTTATTTTAACTCGCTTGTGGCCTTTAAAAGGGTCATTGGTCACAAATAACATTAAAACCAAAGCACGTTCATCGCAAATATGACATGCCATTCGAATGTCCTTCTCTTTTGACATGAATGGCAACAGGCACGTAAGTTAGCGGCGTCGATTCATTGTCTTTTGCTCCGAGGTTTTACTAGTTTACTTTCACAGCTTACCGCTTGCTACATAGCCGAAAATATGGCACATACGCAAAACTTTCTGCTTTATCTGTAAAGAGTCCTTATCCTCCTACCACAGGGGTGAAGGGTCTTAAACCATCATAAAATAAATTCAAGCCTCTAAAAACCCCACATGCAAAATTTGGTTCCATTTATTTGATTAGTTCTCTATTTATGAGGAAATTTGTATAGACTCCTTCCTTCTTAAAGAAGGCAAAGATCCTAATTCACCATAGAAAAAAAATTTGTCTTTAAAAACCCCCACATGCCAAAATTGGTTCCATTTCCTTGATTAGTTTTAGAATTATTAGGAAATTTGTATTTCATTTGTATGGGAGCCCCCCCCCCCCTTCTTAAAAGGGATGGGGTCTCAGTACACCATAGAAAAAAATCCTGCCTTATGAAACCCCCACATGCCAAATTTGGTTCCATTTGCTTGATTAGTTCTCGAATTTTGAGGTAATTTGTGTTTTATTTGTATAGGAACCCCCCCTCTTATGTCCTCTTTAAAACTGCTCTTACCCCTCCATAAAATTGCTGGTTATTTTATCTTTCTAACGACATATAAATTGTTCAGTTTCGTTCAGTAGTTTAGTAGTTATTAGCATTTGAAATCTTTCATTCAAACGTTACACTTCTATTTTCGTTTTCACAAAGTGCTACCCAGTCCCAGTATAGTAAACAAAGACGTAGTCCTACGTCAAAAAACCATCATCATCATGACGCTCAACATGGTCATCATCAAAATAATCATCATCATCAGTGATGAGTCCACACATGGAGAAAAATCATCAGTGACAAAATAAAGAAAGGAATTTTCTTACTTCAATTGTTCAATAATAGAAAAAATTTATGATACCGAAAAGAAAAAAAAGGCATGCAAAAAAAATGTGTACCAAAAATAAAATTCATCGCTGAAAAAAATCGTAAGAAAGGAATTTTATAACTTTAGGGGAGATTAATCAATACTATAAATAGATTTCGGACACCTACAAGTCAAAAAACATGACACTCAAAAACAAAATTTTTGTACCAAAAATATGATTCGATTATCCGGGCTGAAAATAAAAATGATCACCCGGATAATCGAGTCCGGGCTGTGAAAAAGTAAAATAGGGCGGCTGCAAAAGCCGATTTATAGGAATCGCCACATGCCACCCGCGCATTGGCGTAACTAGGGGGGGGGGGGCTAGGGGGGGCTAAGCCCCCCCTAGGAGACATTTAGCCCCCCCTAGAAAAATTAAGCTGGATTTTTTAATTTAAGAAAAAACTATAGTTAGATAACTTTTCACAATAAATCTTGAGAGTTTTTTTTATATGCATCACTACTTAAAGTTCCCATGCATCAATGTACATTTAATTTTAATATGCCAAGGAAATAAAATGGTCAAAAAAATGCCGGGGGCTATAGCCCCCCCTAGAAATGAGCGCTAGTTCCGCCAAAGCACCCGCGGGCCACAGTTTGGCCATAACTGGTTTATAGAAAGGTGCGTCCGACTTACAACGCAAATTAAACAAATATTTAATATATTTCACATACCTGCAAAGAAGATACAAAATGCATATTAATTAAATTCAATTTAAATTTAATCATGTTCTTTACCTGTATTGAGCGCGTAGGAAAATTTTCCAATCGAACTTTCAGTAAATTCACTAATACGGTAATCAACGAAAACACGTCAGTGGGCAACGAAAGTCCAATAGGCAATGAGCAGTGTTACCAATCCTGCTACCGTCATACAGAAATTAGTACAAGTTTCTTACCTGCAGCGTAAAAAATTGGCGCGAATGCCAAATTAACTCTCCCAGATAGCATGTGTAAATGCTCTCACGAGCTCACGGATGAATTCCAACTCTCGCAAGAGCGTCAACGGTTCAATGGCTACAAATGCTGCAAAGAGAGCAGCACGGCCTAAGTTCGAATCCCGTTGCAAAACTTTTTTTTAACTTTAAATGAACTTCGACATACATATTTTTACTGTTTATCGGAATTTCCCCCACCCCGGCCGTTTTGTGGAAATCGCAGTTTTCCCTCCCAGGGCCTTGTATGCATGACTTGCGCCACTCTATCGACCATAGCTCCATTTTAAGGAAATTAACATCTGTGAAAATTTCATGGATGTTGGTCCACTAGTAGATGAACATTCGCTGGTACTCACAATTTTCCCCCACCCCGGCCGTTTTGTGGAAATCGCAATTTTCCCTCCCATGGCCTTGTATGCATGACTTGCGCCACTCTATCGACCATAGCTCCATTTTAAGGAAATTAACATCTATGAAATTTTCATGGATGGTGGTCCACTAGTAGATGAACATTCGCTGGTACTCACAATTTTCCCCCACCCCGACCGTTTTGTGGAAATCGCAATTTTCCCTCCCAGGGCCTTGTATGCATGACTTGCGCCACTCTATCGATCATAGCTCCATTTTAAGGAAATTAACATCTGTGAAAATTTCATGGATGTTGGTCCACTAGTAGATGAACATTCGCTGGTACTCACAATTTTCCCCCACCCCGGCCGTTTTGTGGAAATCGCAGTTTTTCCTCCCAGGGCCTTGTATGCATGACTTGCGTCACTCTATCGACCATAGCTCCATTTTAAGGAAATTAACATCTGTGAAAATTTTATGGATGTTGGTCCACTAGTAGATGAACATTCGCTGGTACTCACAATTTTCCCCCACCCCGGCCGTTTTGCGGAAATCGCAATTTTCCCTCCCAGGGCCTTGTATGCACGACTTGCGACACTCTATCGACCATAGCTCCAATTTAAGGAAACTAAGTTTTCCTGCTTTTCTGCATGAGAATTTTCTTCATTTTCTTGCATACAAGTTGCTCTCTTGTTTTCACTTGCGCATTTCGTTTTTAGCTTGCATGCAAGTCTCTTGCGCACTTGCGCATATAACCGCCATCTTGCATACAAGTCTCTTGCGCAAAATCACTTGCGCATTTAACCGCGATCGTGAATCGTCCCATTTTCTGTGGAGTTTCTTATATTAATTGGACTGTCATGCGATTCACGGCAGTTTATAAATGGAAGTGTTATGCGATTCTGGCAGCACATTGAACTGATGGTAGCTAGCTACCCCCCATACTAACATAAGCGTATAAATGAAAAATTGAAAGGAAAAGGCACAAAACGACTTACCGAAACAATCCTCAAGAAAAATAAGATGTGGCATTACTCCCGGTGACTTCAGAAGTGCCGCCGGTGCTGGGTTCACTGTTTGGACCAGGGTCAGTTTCTTCAGCGTTGTCACGTGCTTATCATGCATCAGCTGCATGATGCCGATTCGCTGGGGGAGGTAAAATAGAAACCGGATTAATAATTTAGAACTGTACTCGATAACTATTATATAGGCAGCCAAAATAATTGCGTTTTATTTGCTATAAAAATGGTTGTACCCAATAGAGGTTTTCCGTCAGATCATACCCCTCCTTTTCTTATTTTTTCTCGAAAGTACTCCCAATACGAGTGACAATGGTGCAAAAATATATTTTTTTCGTTGACTCTAGAATTTACTACGATTTTTTAAATAATGCAAATTGCAAGAATGTTGAGTTTCTTTTCACCAAATCACGAATGTTGAGTTTTATAAAATTCGTTTCGGCTGCACTGCTTATCAAAACTTCCAGATTTTCTGGCAGCATTGCACAACAGTTTTTGACATATGTGTATCAGCGGTAGAGTGAAAAGGACAAAACGAATGAAAAGCTAATGATTATCTTCTTTTTCATTTCGTTTGTTGCTTGCCACAAGAGTAAAGAGTGGCACAAATGGTTTCGAAGTGGTGAAAATAGAGGACACTGGTACAAAAAGGCATGTAATACATCCGAGAAGTGACGGATTGAAATATACTTATTTTAGTTTTCCATTTCTACAGTAGTTAGAGGTTTTAATAAAGAAAGTTTTATATGGGTATCATTTCTAAGAGTTAAAACCGAACATTTAGTGAAAAAAAATTTTTTGACGGAAAACCTCTATTGAAAATGGTCGTGGTTCTTTTAACGCCTTGAAGTGTGTGAAAATTTGATATTCCTTATACAAATACAAATAATTTAATTCGTAAAATAACAACAAACCAGCTTACGATACATATTTATATCCCGGCAAATTATATTTAGCGTTTTGATTACCGAGATCTTCGATAAAGTCTTCATCAATTTCGGAACACTTCTCGGAAATTACATTGAACAAATCATCTTTTACATCTCTATCACTCTATCACAAGCGAATTTTGTACCAAAAAAATATGGAGCCGCTCTTACATCAATGTCAAACGTACTTATTCTTTTTCCTTTCCCGCTTGCCTGTTGCACCGGAAGACACGCCCGCGGTTCCACTTGGCGACTTCCCACTTCCAACTCCGGGTGTACTAAGCGTAATGCGCTCAAATTAATCCGGAAGGTTTTCCGTTAACCACTACTCGCACTTTTCATAGTATGGATGACAGTACTCACAATATTCCAGCGGTATCGGACAACTGCTGGAATACTGGACTGGTAGCGGATATTGAACACCGTCATTGGTTCCGACTTGTAATTTATCCGAATGATCCGAAAAATGATTCTCGTTTCCACCTAGGTAATAGAACGCTTTGAAGTGTCTGCAGTTCGGCTAGCGGCTTCAGCAAATCGGGGTTGAGATGAGTTTTCTCCGCACGTATGAGGCTTCAAAATATTCGAATTCTTTTCCTGCAACCGATCCTGGTTTGGTTCATGCATTTCACTCGACACTCATTTCACTCATTTGTTCTGTTTCACTCCAACACTTTAAATCCACAAAATGAAAGTTTTTTTTTTCAATATTCAGCGCATGCTAAGATTGAAAAATAATTACTTTAGCGCTGCGCCACGACTAAAATATGCATATATATAATGCACAGCGGAACAGAGTGAAACGAATCAACCAAATCATTCATAGAGTAAAAACGCATAATTTTTCAAGGATGGTATTTTAGGAGAAGCTTATAAAAAATTATAGCCTATCTTTTTACATGTTTAAGATAATGGTATCCAGTATTTGAATGATACAAATCTGGTTTTTATGCGACCAGAAATACAGGGGTTAGACAAAATGATCGGGACAGGCAAAATTTTGACGAAATTCAAACGGCCATAGCTTCTATAAAATAATACATTTTAAGATGAAACCAGTTGCATTCGACGGGGAATTTTTTTTTCTAATTTTTCCAAATCGGCTTTGAGTTCCTGTGGAACCGAAAACGGACGTTCCGGAGTGTCCACATTGGCTCAAAATTAATGTTCGACATCGGAACGAAAATTGAGGTCCGGGTTCCGGTCCGGTCCGGTAAAAATGGGCACGAACTTTGTTATTCCGACTTTATTTCGGTCCGGTTTGGCTCTGTCCCGGTTCCGGAACCTGAACAGATCGGACCGGATTTTTAGTCTTTATAATCGGAATAGCAAAGTTCGTGCCGCCTTTTAACCGGCCTTCAATTTTCGTTCCGATGTCGAACGCTACTCAAAATATATCCAAACGTCCACCGAAGAATTCGACTTGGTAAATCCTGTCATTTGATACCCCATTTCCCATAGCTCTAAAAAAAATTCAAAACGGCCAGTGAGTTCCTTTTGCACAGAAAACAGACGTTCCGGAGTGTTCACATTGGCTCAAAATACGTCCATAAGGCCACCCAAGAATTCGTCTTGAAAAATCTTGTCATTTGATACCCCATCTGCCAAATTTTCAAAGGAAATTCAAAATGGCCAGCTTTATATTCCAATGGAACTGAAAACGAACGTTCCGGAGTGTCCACATTGGCTCAAAATTCAAAACGGCCAGCTTTGAGTTCCGATGGAATTAAAAACGGGCATTCCGGAGTGTCTACATTGGCTCAAAATACATCCAAATATCCACCGAAGAATTCGACTTCGAAAATCCTGTCATTTGATACCCCATTTGCAATATTTCCAAAGAAAATTCAAAATGACCAGCTTTGAGTTTCGTTGGAACTGTAAACGGATATTCAGGAGTGTCCACATTGGCTCAAAATACGTTCAATTGTCCACCCAAGAATTCGTCTTGGAAAATCCTGTCATTTGATACCCCATTTGACATATTGTTAAAGAAAATTGATAAAAGCCAGTTTTGAGATCCGACGGAACCGAAAACGGACGTTCCGCAGTGTCCACATTGGCTTAAAATACATCCGAATGTTCACCCAAAAAATCGTCTCGGAAAATCCTGTCATTTGATATTCCATTTGCCGTATCTCTAAAGAAAATTCAAAACGGCCAGTTCCGAGTTCCATTGGAACTGAAAACGGACGTTCCGGAGTGTCCACATTGGCATAAAATACATCCAAATGTCCCACCCAAGAATTCGTCTTGAGAAATCCTATCATTTGATACCTCCTATCATTTGATACCATCATTTGGCTCAAAACGTATCCAAATATCCACCCAAGAATTCGTCTTGAGAAATCCTGTCATTTGATACCCCATTTGAGATATTTTCAAAGAAAACCTAAAACGGCCAGTTCCGAGTTCCGGTAGAACCGAAAACGGACGTTCCGGAGTGTCCACATTGGCTTAAAATGCATCCAAATGTCCGCCCATGAATTCGTCTTGGAAAATCCTGTCATTTGATACCCCATTTGACATATTTTCAAAAAAAAAATCAAAATGGCCAGCTTTGAGTTCTGATGGAACAGAAAACGGACGTTCCGGAGCGTCCACATTGGCTCAAAATGCATCCAAATGTTCACCCAAGAATTCGCCTTGAGAAATCCTGTCATTTGATACCCCATTTGACATATTTTCAAAGAAAATCTAGGACCGAGTTCCGGTAGAACCGAAAACGGACGTTCCGGAGTGTCCACATTGGCTTAAAATGCATCCAAATGTCCGCCCATGAATTCGTCTTGGAAAATCCTGTCATTTAATACCCCACTTGCCATATTTTCAAAAATAAAATCAAAATGGCCAGCTTTGAGTTCCGATGGAACCGAAAACGGACGTTCCGGAGTGTCCACATTGGCTCAAAATGTATCCAAATGTCCACCCAAGAATTTGTCTTAAGAAATCCTGTCATTTGATACCCCATTTGACATATTTTCAAAGAAAACCTAAAACGGCCAGTTCCGAGTTCCGGTAGAACCGAAAACGGACGTTCCGGAGTGTCCACATTGGCTTAAAATGCATCCAAATGTCCGCCCATGAATTCGTCTTGGAAAATCCTGTCATTTGATACCACATTTGCCATATTTTCAAAAAAAAAAAATCAAAATGGCCAGCTTTGAGTTCCGATGGAACTGAAAACGGACGTTCCGGAGTGTCCACATTGGCTCAAAATGCATCCAAATGTCCACCCAAGAATTCGCCTTGAGAAATCCTGTCATTTGATACCCCATTTGACATATTTTCAAAGAAAACCTAAAACGGCCAGTTCCGAGTTCCGGTAGAACCGAAAACGGACGTTTCGGAGTGTCCACATTGGCTTAAAATACATCCAAATCTCCACCCATGCATTCGTCTTGGAAAATCCTGTCATTTGATACCACATTTGCCATATTTTCAAAGAAAAATCAAAATGACCAGTTTTGAGTTCCGATGGAACCGAAAACGGACGTTCCGGAGTGTTCACATTGGCTCAAAATGCATCCAAATGTCCACCCAAGAATTCGTCTTGAGAAATCCTGTCATTTGATACCACATTTGACATATTTTCAAAGAAAACTCAAAATGGCCAGTTTTGAGTTCCGATGGAACCGAAAACGGACGTTCCGGAGTGTCCACATTGGCTCAAAATGCATCCAAATGTCCACCCAAGAATTCGTCTTGAGAAATCCTGTCATTTGATACCCCATTTGACATATTTTCAAAGAAAACCTAAAACGGCCAGTTCCGAGTTCCGGTAGAACCGAAAACGGACATTCCGGAGTGTCCACATTGGCTTAAAATACATCCAAATGTCCACCCATGAATTCGTCTTGGAAAATCCAGTCATTTGATACCACATTTGCCATATTTTCAAAGAAAAATCAAAATGACCAGTTTTGAGTTCCGATGGAACCGAAAACGGACGTTCCGGAGTGTCCACATTGGCTCAAAATGTATCCAAATGTCCACCCAAGAATTCGTCTTGAGAAATCCTGTCATTTGATACCACATTTGACATATTTTCAAAGAAAAATCAAAATGGCCAGTTTTGAGTTCCGATGGAACCGAAAACGGACGTTCCGGAGTGTCCACATTGGCTCAAAATGCATCCAAATGTCCACCCAAGAATTCGTCTTGAGAAATCCTGTCATTTGATACCCCATTTGACATATTTTCAAAGAAAACCTAAAACGGCCAGTTCCGAGTTCCGGTAGAACCGAAAACGGACATTCCGGAGTGTCCACATTGGCTTAAAATACATCCAAATGTCCACCCATGAATTCGTCTTGGAAAATCCAGTCATTTGATACCACATTTGCCATATTTTCAAAGAAAAATCAAAATGACCAGTTTTGAGTTCCGATGGAACCGAAAACGGACGTTCCGGAGTGTCCACATTGGCTCAAAATGCATCCAAATGTCCACCCAAGAATTCGTCTTGAGAAATCCTGTCATTTGATACCACATTTGCCATATTTTCAAAGAAAAATCAAAATGGCCAGTTTTGAGTTCCGATGGAACCGAAAACGGACGTTCCGGAGTGTCCACATTGGCTCAAAATGCATCCAAATGTCCACCCAAGAATTCGTCTTGAGAAATCCTGTCATTTGATACCCCATTTGTCATATTTTCAAAGAAAATCTAAAACGGCCAGTTCCGAGTTCCGGTAGAACCGAAAACGGACGTTCCGGAGTGTCCACATTGGCTCAAAATGCATCCAAATGTCCACCCAAGAATTCGTCTTGAGAAATCCTGTCATTTGATACCACATTTGCCATATTTTCAAAGAAAAATCAAAATGGCCAGTTTTGAGTTCCGATGGAACCGAAAACGGACGTTCCGGAGTGTCCACATTGGCTCAAAATGCATCCAAATGTCCACCCAAGAATTCGTCTTGAGAAATCCTGTCATTTGATACCCCATTTGACATATTTTCAAAGAAAACCTAAAACGACCAGTTCCGAGTTCCGGTAGAACCGAAAACGGACGTTGCGGAGTGTCCACATTGGCTTAAAATACATCCAAATGTCCGCCCATGAATTCGTCTTGAAAACTTCGATACGATCATTCGATACCGCATTTGTCATATGTCACACAATTTCTGTCATCCGTCAGTTGCGTTTTGCCTCATCTGCAATCACAGCAAACAGTTTTCAGTTCGTTTGTTCTGCAAAGTCTATAAATATAGGTGCGAACCACGACTTAAATATAGGAGGCTAGCTCATTAGAGATAAACATAAAATGTGCCATCATCATCAAATTCGTCGGCATAAACATTGTAGTAGGCCTCAATTTGGTTTGCACGTGGTAAATGTTTTTTCCATTCATAATGCTGAAAATCGCGTTGGGTTGTTAAGGAAACATAGTAAGAAAGTTTTCGACGGTGGAAACAATCACTTGGAGATGAATCGGGAAAAAACTGTTTGTTTATTTCATCGAACTTACCAACGTCACAAAAAATAGCTGGTCGCGGAGTAGCAAGCCTTGTATATTTTAGTCGTGGGTGCGAACAATGATTTTCAAGCCTTCGGGTTTTGATGGTGTAGCAGAGAGGGCTTGTTGGAAACTTCATACAAAAATGTCGTGGATTTTACGTTGCATAAACAAAATTAAAAGGTAATTATGTGCAATATTAATAGAATACAGCATAAACTAATAGAATTATATGAAATTAGGTCGGTTCTGGCCTGTGTCAGGACTTCCGGAGAGAATGAAGAGGAAATCTCCGAGCAAGCAGTAGCCAGCAGAGTCGACCTACCACAGTGTTCAAAATCGGCTGAGGAAAAAAAGCTGCCGACAGGCACAGAGTCGTTGTCCGACGATCCTGGTCCTTCTGGCTGCTGTTTTCCCTCCGTTCCCAGTCCATCAAGGACTGCTTCTGGCTGTTCTGGGGCGTTGCCTCGTCGGGGCCGGGTCAAGATTACTGTTCCAGCTACACGGTTTTGGTACAGAGATCGGACCTGGACACGAAGGCTTCGCTTCATAACGGGAAGCAGGCATTATCGGTGGGTGCGCGGCCAGTGTAGAAGCTACCAATCACTAATAGCACAAATTAGAGCAGAGCACGTCTATTTCATGTTTTTTGTCATCGTGGTAGACAGTTTGCCTCTTATTGCCTTCATACTTTTTTAAACCTTTATAAGGCAGTGGCAACTATATTGCCACCAATGAAATGTATTTGTTTTGCCTCTATAATAACATCAACATTCTTTTAGAAGCAAAACTAATATTTTTCGTTGGTGGCAATATAGTAGCCACTGTCTTATAAAGGGTTAAAAAATTTGATTTGTGTGAAGCAAAAAGAAAACAAAAGTGACAATCGAGTCGTATGAATAAGCCAGTTTGCTTTGTTTTCTCGTGCGTAATTTTCACGAGAGAATTAAAGCAAATTTTTTATTCATACAACTTAATGAAGATTTTAACTAAAAAAAATTACAAGTGTAAAAAGTAAAATTAATATGCATAAGAAAACAAAAAAAATGAACTATAAAAAAAATTATGTCATACAAATTACAAAAGTGAAAAAAAATTAATAAACCCGAAGGCAACAAAAATAAAATTAAATTATATATAGAGTAAAAGAATTTTACAAAAATATAAATTTAGCAATTGAAAAAATTATTTACAAAATCAAATGATAAGGAGCATAAAAATAACAAATCTCAGTGTTAAAACAGCAAAAGTTTTAAATTTTCAGTTTCAAAATTATGTTTCTAAATTCCAGTAAGTTTTAAATTTTCAGTTTAAAAATTCAAGTTTCTAAATTTCAGTGTTAAAATAGCAAAAGTTTTAAATTTTCAGTTTCAAAATTCATGTTTCTAAATTACGGCGTTAAAACAGTAAGTTTTAAATTCTCCGTTTCAAAATTTATGTTTCTAAATTTCAGTGTTAAAACAGCAAAAGTTTTAAATTTGCAGTTTCAAAATTCATGTTTCTAAATTACGGTGTTAATATAGTAAGTTTTAAATTTTTAGTTCCAAAATTCATGTTTCTAAATTTAAGTGTTAAAATAGTAGGTTTCAAATTTTCCCTTTCAAAATTTATGTTTTTAAATTTCAGTGTTAAAATAGTAAGTTTTCAATTCCCCTTTTCAAAATTCATGTTTCAAAATTTCAGTGTTAAAATAGTAAGTTTTAAATTTTTAGTTTCAAAATTCATGTTTCAAAATTTATGTGTTAATATAGTAAGTTTTAAATTTTTAGTTCCAAAATTCATGTTTCTAAATTTAAGTGTTAAAATAGTAAGTTTTAAATTTTCCCTTTCAAAATTTATGTTTCTAAATTTCAGTGAAAAAATAGTAAGTTTTAAATTTTCCCTTTCAAAATTTATGTTTCTAAATTTCAGTGTCAAAATAGCAAAAGTTTTAAATTTTCAGTATCAAAATTTATGTTTCTAAATTCGAGTGTTTAACTAGTAAAAGCTTTAAATTTTCAGTTTCAAAATTTATGTTTCTAAATTTCAGTGATAAAATAGTAAGTTTTAAATTTTCAGTTTCAAAATTCATGTTTCTAAATTTCAGTGTTAAAATAGTAAGTTTTAAATTTTCCCTTTCAAAATTTATGTTTCTAAATTTCAGTGCCAAAATAGTAAATTTTAAATTTTCAGTTTCAAAATTCATGTTTCTAAATTTCAGTGTTAAAATAGCAAAAGTTTTAAATTTTCAGTTTCAAAATTCATGTTTCTAAATTTCAGTGTTAAAACAGTAAGTTTCAAATTTTCAGTTTCAAAATTCATGCTTCTAAATTTCGGTGTTAAAATAGTAAGTTTTAAATTCTTCGTTTCAAAATTTATGTTTCTAAATTTCAGTGTTAAAACAGCAACAGTTTTAAATTTTCAGTTTCAAAATTCATATTTCTAAATTTCAGTGTTAAAACAGTAAGTTTCAAATTTTCAGTTTCAAAATTCAAGCCTCTAAATTTCGGTGTTAAAATAGTAAGTTTTAAATTCTCCGTTTCAAAATTTATGTTTCTAAATTTCAGTGCTAAAATAGCAAGTTTTAAATTTTTCCTTTCAAAATTTATGTTTCTACATTTCAGTGTCAAAATAGCAAAAGTTTTAAATTTTCAGTATCAAAATTTATGTTTCTAAATTCGAGTGTTTAACTAGTAAAAGCTTTAAATTTTCAGTTTCAAAATTATGTTTCTAAATTTCAGTAAGTTTTAAATTTTCAGTTTAAAAATTCAAGTTTCTAAATTTCAGTGTTAAAATAGCAAAAGTTTTAAATTTTCAGTTTCAAAATTCATGTTTCTAAATTACGGCGTTAAAACAGTAAGTTTTAAATTCTCCGTTTCAAAATTTATGTTTCTAAATTTCAGTGTTAAAACAGCAAAAGTTTTAAATTTTCAGTTTCAAAATTCATGTTTCTAAATTTCAGTGTTAAAACAGTAAGTTTCAAATTTTCAGTTTCAAAATTCATGCTTCTAAATTTCGGTGTTAAAATAGTAAGTTTTAAATTCTCCGTTTCAAAATTTATGTTTCTAAATTTTAGTGTTAAGATAGCAAGTTTTAAATTTTCCCTTTCAAAATTTATGTTTCTAAATTTCAGTGTCAAAATAGCAAAAGTTTTAAATTTTCAGTATCAAAATTTATGTTTCTAAATTCGAGTGTTTAACTAGTAAAAGCTTTAAATTTTCAGTTTCAAAATTTATGTTTCTAAATTTCAGTGATAAAATAGTAAGTTTTCAATTCTCCCTGTCAAAATTTATGTTTCTAAATTTCAATGCCAAAATAGTAAGTTTTAAATTTTCAGTTTCAAAATTCATGTTTCTAAATTTCAGTGTTAAAATAGCAAAAGTTTTAAATTTTCAGTTTCAAAATTCATGTTTCTAAATTACGGCGTTAAAACAGTAAGTTTTAAATTCTCCGTTTCAAAATTTATGTTTCTAAATTTCAGTGTTAAAATAGCAAGTTTTAAATTTTCCCTTTCAATATTTATGTTTCTAAATTTCAGTGTCAAAATAGCAAAAGTTTTAAATTTTCAGTATCAAAATTTATGTTTCTAAATTCGAGTGTTTAACTAGTAAAAGCTTTAAATTTTCAGTTTCAAAATTTATGTTTCTAAATTTCAGTGTTAATATAGTAAGTTTTAAATTTTTAGTTCTAAAATTCATATTTCTAAATTTCAGCGTTTAAATAGTAAGTTTTAAATTTTCCCTTTCAAAATTTATGTTTCTAAATTTCAGTGATAAAATAGTAAGTTTTCAATTCTCCCTGTCAAAATTTATGTTTCTAAATTTCAATGCCAAAATAGTAAGTTTTAAATTTTCAGTTTCAAAATTCATGTTTCTAAATTTCAGTGTTAATATAGTAAGTTTTAAATTTTCAGTTTAAAAATTCAAGTTTCTAAATTTCAGTGTTAAAATAGCAAAAGTTTTAAATTTTCAGTTTCAAAATTCATGTTTCTAAATTACGGCGTTAAAACAGTAAGTTTTAAATTCTCCGTTTCAAAACTTATGTTTCTAAATTTCAGTGTTAAAATAGCAAGTTTTAAATTTTCCGTTTCAAAATTTATGTTTCTAAATTTCAGTGTTAAAATAGCAAAAGTTTTAAATTTTCAGTATCAAAATTTATGTTTCTAAATTCGAGTGTTTAACTAGTAAAAGCTTTAAATTTTCAGTTTCAAAATTATGTTTCTAAATTTCAGTAAGTTTTAAATTCCCCGTTTCAAAATTTATGTTTCTAAATTTCAGTGTTGAAATAGCAAAAGTTTCAAATTTTCAGTGTCAAAATTTATGTTTCTAAATTCGTGCGTTGGACTAGTAAAAGTTTTATATTTTCAGTTTTAAAATTACGTTTCTTAATTTCAGTAGGTTTTAAATTTTCAGTTTCAAAATTCATGTTTCTAAATTTCAGTGATAAAATAGTAAGTTTTCAGTTGTCCATTTCAAAATTTATGTTTCTAAATTTCAGTGTTAAAATAGTAAGTTTTCAATTTTCCGTTTCAAAATTCATGTTTCAAAATTTTAGTGTTCAAATAGTAAGTTTTAAATTTTTAGTTCCAAAATTCATGTTTCTAAATTTAAGTGTTAAAATAGTAAGTTTTAAATTTTCCCTTTCAAAATTTATGTTTCTAAATTTCAGTGCCTAAATAGTAAGTTTTAAATTTTTAGTTTCAAAATTTATATTTCTAAATTTCAGTGTTAAAATAGTAAGTTTTAAATTTACAGTTTCAAAATTCATGTTTCTTAATTTCAGTGTTAAAATAGCAAGTTTAAAATTTTCAGGTTCGAAATAACTGTTTCTATATTTCAGTATCAATTTTGAGTTACAGATTTAAATTAAATTTTTAAATTAAAATTTAAAATTTTGGCTTTTCGTTTTCTTATTAATTGTATTGTTTGTTTTGATTTTTGTTCTTCGTATGTTATGACATTTCTTCGTTTACTTTTGTTCTTTGCTTCTCTACTCAACTGTTTCGAAATATTTTGCCAATTGTTCAATTATTTGCTAAATTTTGATGTTTATAATTTAAATTCTGAGTTTTCTAAATATCCAAATTTTAAATGACAATTGAAAATGTAACACAATTTTCACATGTCTACAGACCCACATTTAGTTACAACATTTGCATAACAAAATGTACATATACAAACAGATACATATTAATTCATACAAAAACATAATACGCTTAAACATACAACACCAACACAACGGGTTGCAAAAGAGTCCGCCTCCTCGTGGTGCAACCTGGGTAACGCTAAATGGACTCATATTAAAATATAATAATATAATGTTTATAATAATATATAACCTTCCTTCGATTCCTTCGATTCTCGATAACACCACTCGTATAAGAATAATTCTAGGAATTCACCTCAATATCATAAGATTTACGAAATACCCGATCATGAACTTGTGTTCTGTTTTCATTAATTTAAAATAAATAATTGCTTATAGTAATTGTACGAATATCAAACGCTCATGCCCTTTTTATCCCAGCATCGACCAATCACGACTGTGGTAATGCTCTTCGGCAGAGGAACTATGCCATTAGCGCGAAGCATTTTTAGTCCACGAGTGTTGGTGGCTTTCATGGATAAGCCTAGGGTATCCGAGTCGCTCTCTACACACATCAGTACATTTATAAAGGCAACATTAAGTTCACAAAGTAATAATATCAAATGAACTATATGAATGTACAAGCGAAACTTGTGAAATGATATTCGTGCAACACAATAAGCATGTTAAAGTTCCTTAAAACATTAATATATCGCTTTTTGATAGCTTAAGTTTATGGGAAACACGTGTGTCCCTTTTTCAGCAAAAAGGAAGGATACACAAAAGGGAGGAAGTAAGCCTCCAAGGATCCGTCCGGATGTTGAGTTCTGTTGGAAAATATCATGCGCTGAGTTAACTCTGAGGGTTTTTTTTATCAAACCAGGTGTCAAATTTGACCACAGTGCAGCTATAGTTTGTAGCAGGCAACAGGCTATTCTTTATTGGCATGAGCATTGGATAATAAATAAATAAGTCCTAAGTTAGCTTAATACTGTATAAACGCACGCGTTTTACTGTCCGTGATCCAAAATTAACGGCCCCCAGATAAAAGGAGCAATTACACAAGTTTTCAACTTTGTCCCTGTATGCAATCGTGCCTAGATTACCAGTGGGATATAACAATTTTATTTTTGTATCAACGAGTTATAAAATAAAACCCAAAAATAATCCCAAAAGTCAAAAACGATATGAAATGAATAAGGAGGGCAATTAGGATGCGTCCAACATAGTTCTTGCCATTCCAAGTTTCTACCTAGCGCCTCCACGTGATCATACCCGGTAATGCTCTATCCTTAAGATTGAGTAGCTAAGCTAGGAAATGCGATGTTCCGTGGTTCCCGGTTTTCTGATCGCATAATTGTGGTTTCGGGCAGACAGCTGATCCACTCAGCCCTGTTGATAGGTAGGCTCTAACATATATTATTCTAATTATTTGTTTCGTTCCAGCTCCTCAAACACCTACTATACAGTGGAAACATTGACCGTAACATTTTCTAATAATGTACATAGATCTAATATCCACGATAATAATGTACGACTGACGGAAACTCAAATGACGCAACTGTATCTGATTCGAAGGACTACTGGTGAAATCGTTTTATTTTTATCCATATTTACTTGATTTCATTATTTCATTATGTGATAAATTCATTATATGCATTACACTCAATTCTTTTTTACGCAGTTTATTATTACCATTTTTGAATTTACGCGGTTTTTTATAACGGTTTTTGAATTAATGCGATTTGTTCGTCGATTTTTACATTTAAAGGATTTTTCGGCGTCTTTTGTATTTTAAATAGTTTTTTCATTGATTTTTAAATTAACACGGTTTATTTTATAACGATATTTGTATTAAAGCGGGTTTTTACATTTTCCGAACTAACGCGGTTTTTTAAATGGTTTTCTTTCACGCGCCACGTATCTCCCGTGTAAAAAAGTAGATAAATGATGAATTCATGGAAGGATCAGAATACAGAGACATCAAGTGAGTGAAAGAAAGTCAACCGAAATCACTACGAGGAAACTCCTGAAGGTCTGAAACAATATTTATGTTATTGTTATTTATGTTCGAACAAACAATCCATTACGTGGGTTAGAGCTGGTGCAACGAAATTAATTATGGAATGGATCCTAATGCTGGAAGGAGACGCTTATGATCCCGAAATGTGCACTAGTGTGTCCACCCAACAACTCCTGTTGGCCCTTCTGCAACAGCTTTAGTGTGAAAATCATCTGACAATCGAATTTGCATCTACTGTACTGCCGTGAATCGTCCCATTTTCTGTGGAGTTTCCTATATTAATTGGACTGTCATGCGATTCACGGCAGTTTATAAATGGAAGTGTTATGCGATTCTGGCAGCACATTGAACTGATGGTAGCTAGCTACCCCCCATACTAACATAAGCGTATAAATGAAAAATTGAAAGGAAAAGGCACAAAACGACTTACCGAAACAATCCTCAAGAAAAATAAGATGTGGCATTCCTCCCGGTGACTTCAGAAGTGCCGCCGGTGCTGGGTTCACTGTTTGGACCAGGGTCAGTTTCTTCAGCGTTGTCACGTGCTTATCATGCATCAGCTGCATGATGCCGATTCGCTGGGGGAGGTAAAATAGAAACCGGATTAATAATTTAGAACTGTACTCGATAACTATTATATAGGCAGCCAAAATAATTGCTTTTGATTTGCTATAAAAATGGTTGTACCCAATTGAAAATGGTCGTGGTTCTTTTAACGCCTTGAAGTGTGTGAAAATTTGATATTCCTTATACAAATACAAATAATTTAATTCGTAAAATAACAACAAACCAGCTTACGATACATATTTATATCCCGGCAAATTATATTTAGCGTTTTCGAATCCATTGTTTTTGATTACCGAGATCTTCGATAAAGTCTTCATTAGTTTCGGAACACTTCTCCGAAATTACATTGAATAAATCACCATTTACATCTCTATCAATAACGCAACCAGCGAATTTTGTACCAAAAAAAATTTGGAAGCGCCTTCAGAATTTCAGATCAATGCCAAACGTACCCATTGCTTTTCCTTTCTCGCTTTGCCTGTTGTACCGGAAGACACGCCCGCGGTTCCACTTGGCGACTTCCCACTTCCAACTCCGGGTGTACTAAGCGTAATGCGCTCAAATTAATCCGGAAGGTTTTCCGTTAACCACTACTCGCACTTTTCATAGTATGGATGACAGTACTCACAATATTCCAGCGGTATCGGACAACTGCTGGAATACTGGACTGGAAGCGAATATTGAACACCGTCATTGGTTCCGATTTGTAATTTATCCGAATTATCCGAAAAATGATTCTCGTTTCCACCTAGGTAATAGAACGCTTTGAAGTGTCTGCAGTTCGGCTAGCGGCTTCAGCAAATCAGGGTTGAGATGAGTTTTCTCCGCACGAATGAGGCTTCAAAATATTCGAATTCTTTTCCTGCAACCGATCCTGGTTTGGTTCATGCATTTCACTCGACACTCATTTCACTCATTTGTTCTGTTTCACTCCAACACTTTAAATCCACAAAATGAAAGTTTTTTTTTTTCAATATTCAGCGCATGCTAAGATTGAAAAATAATTACTTTAGCGCTGCACCACGACTAAAATATGCATATAAACAATGCACAGCATAACAGAGTGAAACGAATCAACCAAATCATTCATAGAGTAAAAACGCATAATTTTTCAAGGATGGTATTTTAGGAGAACCTTATAAAAAATTATAGCCTCTTTTTACATGTTTAAGATAATGGTATCCAGTATTTGAATGATACAAATCTGGTTTTTATGCGACCAGAAATACAGGGGTTAGACAAAATGATCGGGACAGGCAAAATTTTGACGAAATTCAAACGGCCATAGCTTCTATAAAATAATACATTTTAAGATGAAACCAGTTGCATTCGACGGGGAATTTTTTTTCTTCTAATTTTTCCAAATCAGCTTTGAGTTCCTGTGGAACCGAAAACGGACGTTCCGGAGTGTCCACATTGGCTCAAAATTAATGTTCGACATCGGAACGAAAATTGAGGTCCGGGTTCCGGTCTGGTCCGGTAAAAATGGGCACGAACTTTGTTATTCCGACTTTATTTCGGTCCGGTTTGGCTCTGTCCCGGTTCCGGAACCTGAACAGATCGGACCGGATTTTTAGTCTTTATAATCGCAATAACAAAGTTCGTGCCGCCTTTTAACCGGCCTTCAATTTTCTTTCCGATGTCGAACGCTACTCAAAATATATCCAAAAGTCCACCGAAGAATTCGACTTGGTAAATCCTGTCATTTGATACCCCATTTGCCATAGCTCTAAAAAAAATTCAAAACGGCCAGTGAGTTCCTTTGGCACTGAAAACAGACGTTCACATTGGCTCAAAATACGTCCATAAGGCCACCCAAGAATTCGTCTTGAAAAATCTTGTCATTTGATACCCCATTTGCCAAATTTTCAAAGAAAATTCAAAATGGCCAGCTTTATATTCCAATGGAACTGAAAACGAACGTCCCGGAGTGTCCACATTGGCTCAAAATTCAAAACGGCCAGCTTTGAGTTCCGATGGAATTAAAAACGGGCATTCCGGAGTGTCCACATTGGCTCAAAATACATCCAAATATCCACCGAAGAATTCGACTTCGAAAATCCTGTCATTTGATACCCCATTTGCAATATTTCCAAAGAAAATTCAAAATGACCAGCTTTGAGTTTCGTTGGAACTGTAAACGGATGTTCAGGAGTGTCCACATTGGCTCAAAATACGTTCAATTGTCCACCCAAGAATTCGTCTTGGAAAATCCTGTCATTTGATACCCCATTTGACATATTGTTGAAGAAAATTGATAAAAGCCAGTTTTGAGATCCGACGGAACCGAAAACGGACGTTCCGCAGTGTCCACATTGGCTTAAAATACATCCGAATGTTCACCTAAAAAATCGTCTTGGAAAATCCTGTCATTTGATACTCCATTTGCCGTATCTCTAAAGAAAATTCAAAACGGCCAGTTCCGAGTTCCATTGGAACTGAAAACGGACGTTCCGGAGTGTCCACATTGGCATAAAATACATCCAAATGTCCACTCAAGAATTCGTCTTGAGAAATCCTATCATTTGATACCACATTTGCCATATTTTCAAAAAAAAAATCAAAATGGCCAGTTTTGAGTTCCGATGGAACCGAAAACGGACGTCCCGGAGTATCCACATTGGCTCAAAATGCATCCAAATATCCACCCAAGAATTCGTCTTGAGAAATCCTGTCATTTGATACCCCATTTGACATATTTTCAAAGAAAATCTAAAACGGCCAGGTACGAGTTCCGGTAGAACCGAAAACGGACGTTCCGGAGTGTCCACATTGGCTTAAAATACATTCAAATGCCCACCCATGAATTCGTCTTGGAAAATCCTGTCATTTGATACCCCATTTGCCATATTTTCAAAAAAAAATCAAAATGGCCAGCTTTGAGTTCCGATGGAACCGAAAACGGACGTCCCGGAGTGTCCGCATTGGCTCAAAATGCATCCAAATGTCCACCCAAGAATTCATCTTGAGAAATCCTGTCATTTGATACCACATTTGACATATTTTCAAAGAAAATCTAAAACGGCCAGTTCCGAGTTCCGGTAGAACCGAAAACGGACGTTCCGGAGTGTCCACATTGGCTTAAAATACATTCAAATGCCCACCCATGAATTCGTCTTGGAAAATCCTGTCATTTGATACCCCATTTGCCATATTTTCAAAAAAAAAATCAAAATGGCCAGCTTTGAGTTCCGATGGTACCGAAAACGGACGTTCCGGAATGTCCATATTGGCTCAAAATGCATCCAAATGTCCACCCAAGAATTCGTCTTGAGAAATCCTGTCATTTGATACCCCATTTGACATATTTTCAAAGAAAATCTAAAACGGCCAGTTCCGAGTTCCGGTAGAACCAAAAACGGACGTTCCGGAGTGTCCACATTGGCTTAAAATACATTCGAATGTCTACCCATGCATTCGTCTTGGAAAAATCTGTCATTTGATACCACATTTGCCATATTTTCAAAGAAAAATCAAAACGGCCAGTTTTGAGTTCCGATGGAACCCAAAACGGACGTCCCGGAGTGTCCACATTGGCTCAAAATGCATCCAAATGTCTACCCAAGAATTCGTCTTGAGAAATCCGGTCATTTGATACCCCATTTGAGATATTTTCAAAGAAAATCTAAAACGGCCAGTTCCGAGTTCCGGTAGAACCGAAAACGGACGTTCCGGAGTGTCCACATGGGCTTAAAATACATCCAAATGTCCGCCCATGAATTCGTCTTGGAAAATCCTGTCATTTGATACCACATTTGCCATATTTTCAAAAAAAAATCATAATGGCCAGCTTTGAGTTCCGATGGAACCGAAAACGGACGTTCCGGAGTGTCCACATTGGCTCAAAATGCATCCAAATGTCCACCCAAGAATTCGTCATTTGATACCCCATTTGACATATTTTCAAAGAAAACCTAAAACGGCCAGTTCCGAGTTCCGGTAGAGCCGAAAACGGACGTTCCGGAGTGTCCACATTGGCTTAAAATGCATCCAAATGTCCGCCCATGAATTCGTCTTGGAAAATCCTGTCATTTGATACCCCATTTGCCATATTTTCAAAAAAAATCAAAATGGCCAGCTTTGAGTTCCGATGGAACCGAAAACGGACGTTCCGGAGTGTCCACATTGGCTCAAAATGCATCCAAATGTCCACCCAAGAATTCGCCTTGAGAAATCCTGTCATTTGATACCCCATTTGACATATTTTCAAAGAAAATCTAGGACCGTGTTCCGGTAGAACCGAAAACGGACGTTCCGGAGTGTCCACATTGGCTTAAAATACATCCAAATGCCCACCCATGAATTCGTCTTGGAAAATCCTGTCATTTGATACCCCATTTGCCATATTTTCAAAAAAAAAAAATCAAAATGGCCAGCTTTGAATTCCGATGGAACCGAAAACGGACGTTCCGGAGTGTCCACATTGGCTCAAAATGCATCCAAATGTCCACCCAAGAATTCGCCTTGAGAAATCCTGTCATTTGATACCCCATTTGACATATTTTCAAAGAAAATCTAGGACCGTGTTCCGGTAGAACCGAAAACGGACGTTCCGGAGTGTCCACATTGGCTTAAAATACATTCAAATGCCCACCCATGAATTCGTCTTGGAAAATCCTGTCATTTGATACCCCATTTGCAATATTTTCAAAAAAAAAATCAAAATGGCCAGCTTTGGATTCCTGTCAAGATTTCTTCGGTGTTCAGTAGACTCGGGATTGTGTACATCAAAACAACAGCGGATGGTCCAAATGTAGCCGTGCACTCCGAAGAACAACTGCACGTTTACTCGTAAACAAATTCTTTAAAATTGTTTTACTCTGTTTTTGAAGTTTATTAATTATTTGTAGGTAATGGTAGTCTGTTTAAAATGAATATTTATAGTATGACGCAGAATGTAAAGTTTTATATATTGATCCCATCGCAGCCCTCTAAAAAATGCTTCTTGTCTCTCAATGGCCCAACCTAGAGTTAGTAATCACATCACTACAACAGCGAATATTCCAGGAGCGGTAATGAATGCCGTTCTGCTTTCTGGATCTTTGAATATTGTTCACGGCAATGCTCAGAGTCTTTGTGCACGCAGATTCAATAAGTTTGAGGAAGTTAAGCTTGCACTGCAAAGTTCCAAAATTGGAATTGCCTGCTTCACGGAAACTTGGCTGACTTGGAAAGGAAAAGTGACAACTGTATATCTGTTCCGGGATATTCTATGATTCGCAACGATCGCAGTTACAGACGTGGAGGGGGTATAATCGTATACTTTCGCTCTTATTTACACTGCACCAAATTGTTTTCTACTGAACTCACATGTGATGCGGAAGATAAAACGGAATGTTTGGCCCTTGATGTTAAAGTGAACAACGGAAAGATATTACTGTTAGTGACTTACAACCCGCCTGAGAATGATTGCTCTCGATTCATCGCTGATAAGTTGTGTATGTTTTCAGACTCTTACGAGAATGTTGTTTTAATTGGTGATCTTAATACTGATCTGTTGCGGTCGAGCAGAAGGCAGGAAAATCTAACATCAGTATTTCAATCATTTTCTATGACAAGTACAGGCGAAGAACCTACTTTTTTCCACGACTCCGGCTGCTCGCAGCTGGACTTGCTTGTCACGAACGACTGCTCGAAAATTCTTCGTTTCAGCCAGGTTGGCTTCTCCGGGCTTTCACAGCACGATTTGATATTTGCTTCCTTGGACTTCGTAGTTACCAGAGAAGAGCAGAAAATCACTTTCAGAGACTATGTAGCCGCAAGCCGTGTCCAATGCAGTTCTGTCGGTTCCATGGAATGAGTTTTACGTTTTGACAGAAGTTAACCAGCTAGCAAGTTTTTTCACTCACCAGATGAAAACGATTCACGACGAGTATATACCGCTTCGAGAAGCAAAGGCTAACAAAAGATCTAATCCTTGGTTCAATGCTGATGTTTGACGTTCTATCTTGGAACGGGAGCTAGCATATAAAGAATGGCAACAATCTCCTTCATACTTGAAACATACAAAACACCAGCACTTCAAAACACTGAGAAATCGTACCAATTTATTAATCCGGCGAGCAAAAGAAGCTTACTTCGAGCGATTTTTGGGTGATTATGGGAACATTGGAAAATTGTGGAAACGGGTGAAAAGCCTAGGTATCTGTCGCAAAGTGTCATCAGCCGAGTGCAATTTTGATCCTGACGAAGTGAATAATAGTTTTCTGTCTAACTGTACACCTGTACAGCACCTGTACCAGCAAGCAACCGTTGGAGCATCCCCGGCGGAAGCATTTCGGTTCAAACATATTGAAACATGGGAAGTAATTAATGCTGTCTGGGACAGTACGTCAAATGCTGTTGGGTCTGATGGTATTCCAATAAAATTCATCAAGATTCTTCTTCCGCTGGTCGTCGAGCAGATCTGTTTCCTGTTTAACAGAGTTATTGAAACTGCAACCTACCCCGATGTCTGGAAGCAAATAACCGTGCTGCCGCTTCGGAAGAAATCGCACCTGAATTCGCTAACTAATCTTCGACCAATTTCTATCCTGTGCGCTCTTTCTAAAGTTTTCGAGAAACTTATTGGACAACAAATTTCTGCTTTTCTCAAGGATAATAAATTATTGTCCGAGTATCAGGCGGGATTTCAAAAAGGACAAAGTGTGAAAACTGCGGTTTTAAAGGTCACAGACGACATTGGCCGCAAACTGGACAAGAAATGCGTAGGATTACTGCTGCTACTGGACTTCTCAAAAGCATTTGACACGGTTTCCCATTTTGCACTGTGTAAGAAGTTAATTACCCAGTTCGCATTTTCTGCCGAGGCTGTAAGCCTTATTGCATCATATCTTTCGAAACGTATGCAAACTGTATCATGTGCGGGTCGATTCTCACGATGTGCTGAAGTTTGTTCCGGAATTCCACAAGGATCTGTGCTTGGCCCTATGCTATTCTGCTGTTATATCAACGACTTTCCTAATGTGCTCAAGTACTGCTCCATCCAAATGTATGCCGATGACGTTCAGCTGTACGTTCTCCGAAATGGTGTTCCTGCAGCAGAAATTGTTAGTATTGTTAACGATGATTTGTGCCGTATATCTGCGTGGTCTAGAAAAAACGACTTGCATGTAAATAACTCCAAGAGTAGCGCGCTGTGGATGAGATATCGTAGAAATAATCGTTTGAATTCATCAGAAATACCTCCGGTAATCATAGATGGCCAGCCGATCCAATTTGCTGCTAGTGCGATGAACTTAAGGTATCTCTTTCGTGAAGATCTTTCCTGGGATAGCATGATTAATCAGCAATGTGGTAAGACATATGCTGCTCTGCGAACATTGCGTTGCACCACTGCTGCAGCACCGACTGCTACCAAGATGAAATTATTCAAGGCGCTAATCTTGCCGCATCTACTTTTCGGTGATGTAGTGCATGTAAAACCAAGCGCCGCTGCCATGAATAAACTGCACGTGGCATTGAACAGTTGTGTTCGATATGTATACGACTGGAATCGCTACTCTTCCGTCACCCATCTACAGCGAAACCTCCTCGGATGTCCTTTGGACCGGCTCTTCATTCAACGTTCGTGTCTGTTTTTACACAAGCTCATCATCTCGCAATATCCTGCACCGCTTTACCAGAAGTTAAGTTTTCTTCGAGGACAACGGCATCAAAATTTAGTTGTTCCTGCGCACACTACCTCTGGTTACTCTAACTCGCTGTTTGTATTCGGTGTGGTTAAATGGAATGTTCTTCCTAGATCAGTAAAGCAAATACCATCAGAAGCATTTTTTAAGAGGGGCTCTCTAGATTATTGGAACCGACATTAGTTTATTACATACAAATACAAATTAGTTTATTAGTATTAGATATAATAATAGAAAACTGTACAATACTGATATAGTAAGATCGGAGATAGTAGATTTAAAAAAGGCTTGCCTTACACTATCGGACAATAAATGAATTGAATTGAATTCCGATGGAACCGAAAACGGACGTTCCGGAGTATCCACATTGGCTCAAAATGCATCCAAATGTCCACCCAAGAATTCGTCTTGAGAAATCCTGTCATTTGATACCCCATTTGACATATGTTCAAAGAAAATCTAGGACGGCCAGTTCCGAGTTCCGGTAGAACCGAAAACGGACGTTCCGGAGTGTCCACATTGGCTTAAAATACATCCAAATGTCCACCCATGAATTCGTCTTGGAAAATCCTGTCATTTGATACCACATTTGCCATATTTTCAAAGAAAAATCAAAATGACCAGTTTTGAGTTCCGATGGAACCGAAAACGGACGTTCCGGAGTGTCCACATTGGCTCAAAATGCATCCAAATGTCCACCCAAGAATTCGTCTTGAGAAATCCTGTCATTTGATACCCCATTTGACATATTTTCAAAGAAAACCTAAAACGGCCAGTTCCGAGTTCCGGTAGAACCGAAAACGGACGTTCCGGAGTGTCCACATTGGCTTAAAATACATTCAAATGCCCACCCATGAATTCGTCTTGGAAAATCCTGTCATTTGATACCCCATTTGTCATATTTTCAAAAAAAAATCAAAATGGCCAGCTTTGAGTTCCGATTGAACCGAAGACGGACGTTCCGCAGTGTCCATATTGGCTCAAAATGCATCCAAATGTCCACCCAAGAATTCGTCTTGAGAAATCCGGTCATTTGATACCCCATTTGACATATTTTCAAAGAAAATCTAAAACGGCCAGTTCCGAGTTCCGGTAGAACCAAAAACGGACGTTCCGGAGTGTCCACATTGGCTTAAAATACATTCAAATGTCTACCCATGCATTCGTCTTGGAAAATTCTGTCATTTGATACCACATTTGCCATATTTTCAAAGAAAAATCAAAATGGCCAGTTTTGAGTTCCGATGGAACCAAAAACGGACGTTCCGGAGTGTCCACATTGGCTCAAAATGCATCCAAATGTCCACCCAAGAATTCGTCTTGAGAAATCCTGTCATTTGATACCCCATTTGACATATTTTCAAAGAAAACCTAAAACGACCAGTTCCGAGTTCCGGTAGAACCGAAAACGGACGTTCCGGAGTGTCCACATTGGCTCAAAATGCATCCAAATGTCCACCCAAGAATTCGTCTTGAGAAATCCTATCATTTGATACCCCATTTGTCATATTTTCAAAGAAAATCTAAAACGGCCAGTTCCGAGTTCCGGTAGAACCGAAAACGGACATTCCGGAGTGTCCACATTGGCTTAAAATACATCCAAATGTCCACCCAAGAATTCGTCTTGGAAAATCCTGTCATTTGATACCCCATTTGCCATATTTTCAAAGAAAAATCAAAATGGCCAGTTTTGAGTTCCGATGGAACCGAAAACGGACGTTCCGGAGTGTCCACATTGGCTCAAAATGCATCCAAATGTCCACCCAAGAATTCGTCTTGAGAAATCCTGTCATTTGATACCCCATTTGACATATTTTCAAAGAAAACCTAAAACGACCAGTTCCGAGTTCCGGTAGAACCGAAAACGGACGTTCCGGAGTGTCCACATTGGCTCAAAATGCATCCAAATGTCCACCCAAGAATTCGTCTTGAGAAATCCTATCATTTGATACCCCATTTGTCATATTTTCAAAGAAAATCTAAAACGGCCAGTTCCGAGTTCCGGTAGAACCGAAAACGGACGTTGCGGAGTGTCCACATTGGCTTAAAATACATCCAAATGTCCGCCCATGAATTCGTCTTGAAAACTTCGATACGATCATTCGATACCGCATTTGTCATATGTCACACAATTTCTGTCATCCGTCAGTTGCGTTTTGCCTCATCTGCAATCACAGCAAACAGTTTTCAGTTCGTTTGTTCTGCAAAGTCTATAAATATAGGTGCGAACAATGATTTTCAAGCCTTCGGGTTTTGATGGTGTAGCAGAGAGGGCTTTTTGGAAACTTCATACAAAAATGTCGTGGATTTTACGTTGCATAAACAAAATTAAAAGGTAATTATGTGCAATATTAATAGAATACAGTATAAACTAATAGAATTATATGAAATTAGGTCGGTTCTGGCCTGTGTCAGGACTTCCGGAGAGAATGAAGACGAAATCTCCGAGCAAGCAGTAGCCAGCAGAGTCGACCTACCACAGTGTTCAAAATCGGCTGAGGAAAAAAAGCTGCCGACAGGCACAGAGTCGTTGTCCGACGATCCTGGTCCTTCTGGCTGCTGTTTTCCCTCCGTTCCCAGTCCATCAAGGACTGCTTCTGGCCGTTCTGGGGCGTTGCCTCGTCGGGGCCGGGTCAAGATTACTGTTCCAGCTACACGGTTTTGGTACAGAGATCGGACCTGGACACGAAGGCTTCGCTTCATAACGGGAAGCAGGCATTATCGGTGGGTGCGCGGCCAGTGTAGAAGCTACCAATCACTAATAGCACAAATTAGAGCAGAGCACGTCTATTTCATGTTTTTTGTCATCGCGGTAGACAGTTTGCCTCTTATTGCCTTCATACTTTTTTAAACCTTTATAAGGCAGTGGCAACTATATTGCCACCAATGAAATATATTTGTTTTGCCTCTATAATAACATCAACATTCTTTCAGAAGCAAAACTAATATTTTTCGTTGGTGGCAATATAGTAGCCACTGTCTTATAAAGGGTTAAAAAATTTGATTTGTGTGAAGCAAAAAGAAAACAAAAGTGACAATCGAGTCGTATGAATAAGCCAGTTTGCTTTGTTTTCTCGTGCGTAATTTTCACGAGAGAATTAAAGCAATTTTTTTATTCATACAACTTGATGAAAATTTTAAGTAAAAAAAATTACAAGTGTAAAAAGTAAAATTAATATGCACAAGAAAACAAAAAAAAAGAACTATAAAAAAAATTATGTCATACAAATTACAAAAGTGAAAAAAAAATTAATAAACCCGAAGGCAAAAAAAAATTAAATTATAGGTATATAGAGTAAAAGAATTTTTCAAAACTATAAATTTAGCAAACGAAAAAATTATTTACAAAATCAAATGAAAAGGAGCACAAAAATAACAAATTTCAGTGTTAAAACAACAAAAGTTTTAAATTTTCAGTTTCAAAATTATGTTTCTAAATTTCAGTAAGATTTAAATTTTCAGTTTAAAAATTCAAGTTTCTAAATTTCAGTGTTAAATAGCAAAAGTTTTAAATTTTCAGTTTCAAAATTCATGTTTCTAAATTACGGCGTTAAAACAGTAAGTTTTAAATTCTCCGTTTCAAAATTTATGTTTCTAAATTTCAATGTTAAAACAGCAAAAGTTTTATATTTTCAGTTTCAAAATTCGTGTTTCTAAATTTCAGTGTTAAAACAGTAAGTTTCAAATTTTCAGTTTCAAAATTCATGCTTCTAAATTTCGGTGTTAAAATAGAAAGTTTTAAATTTTCCCTTTCAAAATTTATGTTTCTAAATTTCAGTGTTAAAATAGCAAAAGTTTCAAATTTTCAGTATCAAAATTTATGTTTCTAAATTCGAGTGTTTAACTAGTAAAAGTTTTAAATTTTCAGTTTCAAAATTATGTTTCTAAATTTCAGTGTTAAAATAGTAAGTTTTAAATTTTTAGTTCCAAAATTCATGTTTCTAAATTTAAGTGTTAAAACAGTAAGTTTTAAATTTTCCCTTTCAAAATTTATGTTTCTAAATTCGAGTGTTTAACTAGTAAAAGCTTTAAATTTTCAGTTTCAAAATTATGTTTCTAAATTTCAGTAAGTTTTAAATTTTCAGTTTCAAAATTTGTGTTTCTAAATTTCGGTGTTAAAATAACAAGTTTTAAATTTTTAGTTTCAAAATTCATGTTTCTAAATTTCGGTGTTAAAATAGCAAGTTTTAAATTCCCCGTTTCAAAATTTATGTTTCTAAATTCCAATGCTGAAATAGCAAAAGTTTTAAATTTTCAGTTTCAAAATTTATGTTTCTAATTTCGAGCGTTTGCCTAGTAAAAGTGTTATATTTTCAGTTTTAAAATTACGTTTCTTAATTTCAGTAGGTTTAAAATTTTCAGTTTCAAAATTCATGTTTCTAAATTTCAGTGATAAAATAGCAAGTTTTCAATTCTCCCTTTCAAAATTCATGTTTCTAAATTTCAGTGTTAAAATAGCAAAAGTTTTAAATTTTCAGTATCAAAATTTATGTTTCTAAATTCGAGTGTTTAACTAGTAAAAGCTTTAAATTTTCAATTTCAAAAATCATGTTTCTAAATTTCAGTCCCAAAATAGTAAGTTTTAAATTTTCAGTTTCAAAATTTTAAGTGTTTAAATAGTAAATTTTAAATTTTCCCTTTCAAAATTTATGTTTCTAAATTTCAGTGATAAAATAGTAAGTTTTAAATTTTTAGTTCCAAAATTCATGTTTCTAAATTTAAGTGTTTAAATAATAAGCTTTAAATTTTCCCTTTCAAAATTCATGTTTCTAAATTTCAGTGATAAAATAGTAAGTTTTAAATTTTTAGTTCCAAAATTCATGTTTCTAAACTTAAGTGTTTAAATAGTAAGTTTTAAATTTTCCCTTTTAAAATTTATGTTTCTAAATTTCAGTGATAAAATAGTAAGTTTTAAATTTTTAGTTCCAAAATTCATGTTTCTAAATTTAAGTGTTAAAATAGTAGGTTTCAAATTTTCCCTTTCAAAATTTATGTTTCTAAATTTCAGTGTCAAAATAGCAAGTTTTCAATTCCCCGCTTCAAAATTCATGTTTCAAAATTTCAGTGTTAAAACAGTAAGTTTCAAATTTTCAGTTTCAAAATTCGTGCTTCTAAATTTCGGTGTTAAAATAGTAAGTTTTAAATTCTCCGTTTCAAAATTCATGTTTCTAAATTTAAGTTTTAAAATAGTAGGTTACAAATTTTCCCTTTCAAAATTTATGTTTCTAAATTTCAGTGTTAAAATAGTAAGTTTTAAATTCTCCGTTTCAAAATTCATGTTTCTAAATTTCAGTGCCAAAATAGTAAGTTTTAAATTTTCAGTTTCAAAATTCATGTTTCTAAATTTCAGTGTTAATATAGTAAGTTTGAAATTTTTAGTTCCAAAATTCATGTTTCTAAATTTAAGTGTTAAAATAGTAAGTTTTAAATTTTCGCTTTCAAAATTTATGTTTCTAAATTTCAGTGATAAAATAGTAAGTTTTCAATTCTCCATTTCAAAATTTATGTTTCTAAATTTCAGTGTTAAAACAGTAAGTTTCAAATTTTCAGTTTCAAAATTCATGCTTCTAAATTTCGGTGTTAAAATAGTAAGTTTTAAATTCTCCGTTTCAAAATTCATGTTTCTAAATTTAAGTGTTAAAATAGTAGGTTTCAAATTTTCCCTTTCAAAATTTATGTTTCTAAATTTCAGTGTTAAAATAGAAAGTTTTAAATTTTCAGTTTCAAAATTCATGTTTCTAAATTTCAGTGTTAATATAGTAAGTTTTTAATTTTTAGTTCCAAAATTCATGTTTCTAAATTTAAGTGTTAAAATAGTAAGTTTTAAATTTTCCCTTTCAAAATTTATGTTTCTAAATTTCAGTGATAAAATAGTAAGTTTTCAATTCTCCATTTCAAAATTTATGTTTCTAAATTTCAGTGTTAAAACAGTAAGTTTCAAATTTTCAGTTTCACAATTCATGCTTCTAAATTTCGGTGTTAAAATAGTAAGTTTTAAATTCTCCGTTTCAAAATTCATGTTTCTAAATTTCAGTGTTAAAATAGTAAGTTTTAAATTCTCCGTTTCAAAATTCATGTTTCTAAATTTCAGTGTTAATATAGTAAGTTTTAAATTTTTAGTTCCAAAATTCATGTTTCTAAATTTAAGTGTTAAAATAGTAAGTTATAAATTTTCCCTTTCAAAATTTATGTTTCTAAATTTCAGTGCCAAAATAGTAAGTTTGAAATTTTTAGTTCCAAAATTCATGTTTCTAAATTTAAGTGTTTAAATAGTAAGTTTTCAATTTTCCCTTTCAAAGTTTATGTTTCTAAATTTCAGTGATAAAATAGTAAGTTTTCAATTCTCCCTTTCAAAATTTATGTTTCTAAATTTCAGTGCCAAAACAGTAAGTTTTAAATTTTTAGTTTCAAGATTCATGTTTCTAAATTTCAGTGTTAATATAGTAAGTTTTAAATTTTTAGTTCCCAAATTCATGTTTCTAAATTTCAGTGCCTAAATAGTAAGTTTTAAATTTTCAGTTTCAAAATTTTTAATATATATATTGATTTTATGTGCAACATAAGAACACTAAATAACGCGATTACTAGACACAACACTTATGGTTCTTACAAAAAATTTTTGTAAGAACCATAAGTGTTGTGTCTAGTAATCGCGTTTTTCAAAATTTTTATTTCTAAATTTCAGTGTTAAAATAGTAAGTTTTAAATTTTCAGTTTCAAAATTCATGTTTCTAAATTTCAGTGTTAATATAGTAAGTTTTTAATTTTTAGTTCCAAAATTCATGTTTCTAAATTTAAGTGTTAAAATAGTAAGTTTTAAATTTTCCCTTTCAAAATTTATGTTTCTAAATTTCAGTGATAAAATAGTAAGTTTTCAATTCTCCATTTCAAAATTTATGTTTCTAAATTTCAGTGTTAAAACAGTAAGTTTCAAATTTTCAGTTTCACAATTCATGCTTCTAAATTTCGGTGTTAAAATAGTAAGTTTTAAATTCTCCGTTTCAAAATTTATGTTTCTAAATTTCAGTGATAAAATAGTAAGTTTTCAATTCTCCATTTCAAAATTCATGTTTCTAAATTTCAGTGTTAATATAGTAAGTTTTAAATTTTTAGTTCCAAAATTCATGTTTCTAAATTTAAGTGTTAAAATAGTAAGTTATAAATTTTCCCTTTCAAAATTTATGTTTCTAAATTTCAGTGCCAAAATAGTAAGTTTGAAATTTTTAGTTCCAAAATTCATGTTTCTAAATTTAAGTGTTTAAATAGTAAGTTTTCAATTTTCCCTTTCAAAGTTTATGTTTCTAAATTTCAGTGATAAAATAGTAAGTTTTCAATTCTCCCTTTCAAAATTTATGTTTCTAAATTTCAGTGCCAAAACAGTAAGTTTTAAATTTTTAGTTTCAAGATTCATGTTTCTAAATTTCAGTGTTAATATAGTAAGTTTTAAATTTTTAGTTCCCAAATTCATGTTTCTAAATTTCAGTGCCTAAATAGTAAGTTTTAAATTTTCAGTTTCAAAATTTTTAATATATATATTGATTTTATGTGCAACATAAGAACACTAAATAACGCGATTACTAGACACAACACTTATGGTTCTTACAAAAAATTTTTGTAAGAACCATAAGTGTTGTGTCTAGTAATCGCGTTTTTCAAAATTTTTATTTCTAAATTTCAGTGTTAAAATAGTAAGTTTTAAATTTACAGTTTCAAAATTCATGTTTCTTAATTTCAGTGTTAAAATAGTAAGTTTAAAATTTCGAAATAACTGTTTCTATATTTCAGTATCAATTTTGAGTTACAGATTTAAATTAAATTTTTAAATTAAAATTTAAAATTTTGGCTTTTCGTTTTCTTATTAATTGTATTGTTTGTTTCGATCTTTATTCTTCGTATGTTATGATATTTCTTCGTTTACTTTTGTTCTTTGCTTCTCTACTCAACTGTTTCGAAATATTTTGCCAATTGTTCAATTATTTTCTAAATTTTGATGTTTATAATTTAAATTCTGAGTTTTCTAAATATCCAAATTTTAAATGACAATTGAAAATGTAACAAAATTTTCACATGTCTACAGATCCACATTCAGTTACAACATTTGCATAACAAAATGTACATGTACAAACAGATACACATTAATTCATACAAAAACATAATACGCTTAAACATACAACACCAACACAACGGGTTGCAAAAGAGTCCGCCTCCTCGTGGTGCAACCTGGGTAACGCTAAATGGACTCATATTAAAATATAATAATATAATGTTTATAATAATATATAACCTTCCTTCGATTCCTTCGATTCTCGATAACACCACTCGTATAAGAATAATTCTTGGAATTCACCTCAATATCATAAGATTTACGAAATACCCGATCATAAACTTGTGTTCTGTTTTCATTAATTTTAAATAAATAATTGCTTATAGTAATTGTACGAATATCAAACGCTCCTGCCCTTTTTATCCCAGCATCGACCAATCACGACTGTGGTAATGCTCTTCGGCAGAGGAACTATGCCATTAGCGCGAAGCATTTTTAGTCCACGAGTGTTGGTGGCTTTCATGGATAAGCCTAGGGTATCCGAGTCGCTCTCTACACACATCAGTACATTTATAAAGGCAACATTAAGTTCACAAAGTAATAATATCAAATGAACTATATGAATGTACAAGCGAAACTTGTGAAATGATATTCGTGCAACACAATAAGCATGTTAAAGTTCCTTAAAACATTAATATATCGCTTTTTAATAGCTTAAGTTTATGGGAAACACGTGTGTCCCTTTTTCAGCAAAAAGGAAGGATACACAAAAGGGAGGAAGTAAGCCTCCAAGGATCCGTCCGGATGTTGAGTTCTGTTGAAAAATATCATGCGCTGAGTTAACTATGAGAGTTTTTTTATCAAACCAGGTGTCAAATTTGACCACAGTGCAGCTATAGTTTGTAGCAGGCAACAGCGGTATTGTCTAATCTATTCTTTGGCATGAGCATTGGATAATAAATCTTAAATCTATACCTATAAAGAAGGATTTCTGTCTGTCTGTCTGTCTGTCTGTCTGTCTGTCTGTCTGTCTGTCTGTCTGTCTGTCTGTCTGTCTGTCTGTCTGTCTGTCTGTCTGTCTGTCTGTCTGTCTGTCTGTCTGTCTGTCTGTCTGTCTGTCTGTCTGTCTGTCTGTCTGTCTGTCTGTCTGTCTGTCTGTCTGTCTGTCTGTCTGTCTGTCTGTCTGTCTGTCTGTCTGTCTGTCTGTCTGTCTGTCTGTCTGTCTGTCTGTCTGTCTGTCTGTCTGTCTGTCTGTCTGTCTGTCTGTCTGTCTGTCTGTCTGTCTGTCTGTCTGTCTGTCTGTCTGTCTGTCTGTCTGTCTGTCTGTCTGTCTGTCTGTCTGTCTGTCTGTCTGTCTGTCTGTCTGTCTGTCTGTCTGTCTGTCTGTCTGTCTGTCTGTCTGTCTGTCTGTCTGTCTGTCTGTCTGTCTGTCTGTCTGTCTGTCTGTCTGTCTGTCTGTCTGTCTGTCTGTCTGTCTGTCTGTCTGTCTGTCTGTCTGTCTGTCTGTCTGTCTGTCTGTCTGTCTGTCTGTCTGTCTGTCTGTCTGTCTGTCTGTCTGTCTGTCTGTCTGTCTGTCTGTCTGTCTGTCTGTCTGTCTGTCTGTCTGTCTGTCTGTCTGTCTGTCTGTCTGTCTGTCTGTCTGTCTGTCTGTCTGTCTGTCTGTCTGTCTGTCTGTCTGTCTGTCTGTCTGTCTGTCTGTCTGTCTGTCTGTCTGTCTGTCTGTCTGTCTGTCTGTCTGTCTGTCTGTCTGTCTGTCTGTCTGTCTGTCTGTCTGTCTGTCTGTCTGTCTGTCTGTCTGTCTGTCTGTCTGTCTGTCTGTCTGTCTGTCTGTCTGTCTGTCTGTCTGTCTGTCTGTCTGTCTGTCTGTCTGTCTGTCTGTCTGTCTGTCTGTCTGTCTGTCTGTCTGTCTGTCTGTCTGTCTGTCTGTCTGTCTGTCTGTCTGTCTGTCTGTCTGTCTGTCTGTCTGTCTGTCTGTCTGTCTGTCTGTCTGTCTGTCTGTCTGTCTGTCTGTCTGTCTGTCTGTCTGTCTGTCTGTCTGTCTGTCTGTCTGTCTGTCTGTCTGTCTGTCTGTCTGTCTGTCTGTCTGTCTGTCTGTCTGTCTGTCTGTCTGTCTGTCTGTCTGTCTGTCTGTCTGTCTGTCTGTCTGTCTGTCTGTCTGTCTGTCTGTCTGTCTGTCTGTCTGTCTGTCTGTCTGTCTGTCTGTCTGTCTGTCTGTCTGTCTGTCTGTCTGTCTGTCTGTCTGTCTGTCTGTCTGTCTGTCTGTCTGTCTGTCTGTCTGTCTGTCTGTCTGTCTGTCTGTCTGTCTGTCTGTCTGTCTGTCTGTCTGTCTGTCTGTCTGTCTGTCTGTCTGTCTGTCTGTCTGTCTGTCTGTCTGTCTGTCTGTCTGTCTGTCTGTCTGTCTGTCTGTCTGTCTGTCTGTCTGTCTGTCTGTCTGTCTGTCTGTCTGTCTGTCTGTCTGTCTGTCTGTCTGTCTGTCTGTCTGTCTGTCTGTCTGTCTGTCTGTCTGTCTGTCTGTCTGTCTGTCTGTCTGTCTGTCTGTCTGTCTGTCTGTCTGTCTGTCTGTCTGTCTGTCTGTCTGTCTGTCTGTCTGTCTGTCTGTCTGTCTGTCTGTCTGTCTGTCTGTCTGTCTGTCTGTCTGTCTGTCTGTCTGTCTGTCTGTCTGTCTGTCTGTCTGTCTGTCTGTCTGTCTGTCTGTCTGTCTGTCTGTCTGTCTGTCTGTCTGTCTGTCTGTCTGTCTGTCTGTCTGTCTGTCTGTCTGTCTGTCTGTCTGTCTGTCTGTCTGTCTGTCTGTCTGTCTGTCTGTCTGTCTGTCTGTCTGTCTGTCTGTCTGTCTGTCTGTCTGTCTGTCTGTCTGTCTGTCTGTCTGTCTGTCTGTCTGTCTGTCTGTCTGTCTGTCTGTCTGTCTGTCTGTCTGTCTGTCTGTCTGTCTGTCTGTCTGTCTGTCTGTCTGTCTGTCTGTCTGTCTGTCTGTCTGTCTGTCTGTCTGTCTGTCTGTCTGTCTGTCTGTCTGTCTGTCTGTCTGTCTGTCTGTCTGTCTGTCTGTCTGTCTGTCTGTCTGTCTGTCTGTCTGTCTGTCTGTCTGTCTGTCTGTCTGTCTGTCTGTCTGTCTGTCTGTCTGTCTGTCTGTCTGTCTGTCTGTCTGTCTGTCTGTCTGTCTGTCTGTCTGTCTGTCTGTCTGTCTGTCTGTCTGTCTGTCTGTCTGTCTGTCTGTCTGTCTGTCTGTCTGTCTGTCTGTCTGTCTGTCTGTCTGTCTGTCTGTCTGTCTGTCTGTCTGTCTGTCTGTCTGTCTGTCTGTCTGTCTGTCTGTCTGTCTGTCTGTCTGTCTGTCTGTCTGTCTGTCTGTCTGTCTGTCTGTCTGTCTGTCTGTCTGTCTGTCTGTCTGTCTGTCTGTCTGTCTGTCTGTCTGTCTGTCTGTCTGTCTGTCTGTCTGTCTGTCTGTCTGTCTGTCTGTCTGTCTGTCTGTCTGTCTGTCTGTCTGTCTGTCTGTCTGTCTGTCTGTCTGTCTGTCTGTCTGTCTGTCTGTCTGTCTGTCTGTCTG